>NC_042624.1:65610486-66810486 GCF_901001135.1 Rhinatrema bivittatum | reverse complement strand
ATGTCTTTTCTGCTGTTGCATGTGAGCAATGATGAATAGTAAGGTATTCAAGATTGCAGATTATGGCCATGTATGATGCAAGGGAAATAAATGCACTGTTCTTGTTCATGATATTAATTCTTACTGTATGGCTATTTAAGTATTTGTAATGCATACAATTTATAATGGACTTCAACAGGAACAGATTGTACCATTCTCTCGGGCCGGTGACCAGAGTGGCACGAAATGGCTATCGAGGCCAGGTGAAGGCCAGCAGGTATAATCCCGTGCACTCAGGGGTCACTGACATACCCTTTGGTGTTGATGGTGGGTGTGAATCTGTCATTAAACTCCTGATCTTTCTGGACTTGTCTGGTGATTAAGGTGTCGGGGCTTTTATGTTAAAATCTAGACTCTCTCTTTATGCAGTTTATGTGCATGTAACATTTAATCTTGACCTTACAAGTATGAGTTTTGAAGCATGCATCTTTAACTCGAGGCTTTAAAGATGCTATAATGAAGACAGTGGAGCAACTGAGTAGCAGCACAAGTGTTTTAATGGTAATTATTTTTAGTTGGGCAGAGATGGGCTGTAACATTTAGACTTTTTTTTTTTTTTTTTTGCTAACAATTTTCATTTGATTTTGAAAATAAGCCTACTTAATTAAGTTCTGTTACATTGGCTTCCCCTATGTAACCGTGTTAATAAAATTTCTTTGAAGTCAGTATACTTACTATCATTCCTTGTGACTTTATGATCTAGAATTTGTCTGCAGCTGTTCTTTAATTATCATAACAAGTAAGGATCATCAGTCAGTTTTAGAGCTCCTAGAATTTCTAACAGTTTTGAGGATGTGAAATGTCTTGACCCTAATTATTCCAGGCTTATTGTGTTCTGCAAGGATTCTTAATACTTTAAGCTGTCAGTTCTTGTGCTTTTGACTGGAATCAAGTTTAGAAAAACATGTCTGCATCATGAGCATTATATTGTCCTTAGTAACGGTATATAAAACCTAATAAATCTAAATAGGTGGTCAATATGTTTATGTACAACAAAAAGTATATTCCAACATGTCAGTAATATTTCCAGCTATTATGAGCTAGCACAAAAAATCCTCCAAATACTATGATTATTATTTAAACATGTGATTATGCATACATACGTTTACATGAATAATGTGAAGGGACATCATACGTGAAAGAAGGGACACAGACCAAACCCTAGCAATAGGCAGCTGACCTGCCATGAGGCAAGGTCTTCCGCCTGGCCAGCCCTCTCCCCATTAGGTTGAGCCAGCAGGATTTCTCTGACCGGGTACAAGGAACCAAGTCGGGCTGAGGTCAGGACCAGCAGACTTCAGAGGTGTTTCAAATCATGAGAGGTCTAGAATGGGTAAATGTGAATCAATTATTTACACTTTCAGATAATGGAAGGACTAGGGGGTTCTCCATGAAGTTAGCAAGTAGCACATTTAAAACTAATCTGAGAAAATTCTTTTCTCCCAGGACAAGCAGGATGGAGCCCTATCCCAGGCAACATCGGATGGAGCCCTATCTCGGAACACTTTTGTCAACGTTTCTAGAACTTTGACTGGCACACTGAGCATGCCCAGCATGCCACCAACCCTGCATCCACCAGGTGACCCCCTACAGTCTCTTTTTTTCCACGCAGCAGTTGCCTCGCGGTTCTTAGGATCTCTGTGAGAATTTCTCAAAAAATGTTTCCTCACGGAACGTTTTTCAAAATTCTTCAGAATTTTTCCCCGTCCCGGGGTCTCCCATCGACTACCGACCTCTGCTAACGTTCGAGTAAGTTTACCACGTTTTTGCGGTCTGTTCCCGGCAGTGTTCTTATTGGTGCCCGACAGCCACCGACCTCGCGCCACCCCATTTTTCAATGGCGACCGGGTTTCGGAAGTGCCCCGAGTGTCCGAGGACTATGTCCATTACGGACCCTCACGATGTATGCGTTTTGTGATCGGGCCTTCCCACAATGTGCAGCATTGCACTAGTTGTGCTCAAATGACCCCTAAAGGTCACCGCGCCCACCTGGAGAAGATGGAGCACTTGTTTGCCTCTAAGCGCTCGTTTCCATCGACTCCAAGTAAAGCCGCACCGAGTCGGAAGATTTCTTCATCTTCGACCCAGCATTGAGACACTGGTGACCATCTGTCACTGGCTTCGTCCCATTCGAAGACTTCCTTGTCCTCTGTGCTGTAGAAAGACTGGGCTGAGCATCGCAAGAAGCACCGGCACAGACAGGAGACTTCAACTGGTGCTGGCACCGACAAGGCAACAGCATCGACTTCAGCCGAGCTGCCGTCTAAAAGATCCCGGGGAGAGGAGCCCCCATCCTCCTCTGGACCCGGGACCCTGAAGCATTTCCCACCTACAACGGTGCCGGGAGCCGAGACTCCGCAAATTTCTGTGGACTCTCTGGCAACGCCTAACCAGCCTCCAACCCAGGGCATTGCATTACCCACGCCTGCCTTCTGGGAGGAATTGGACTGGATGGTCCAAGAGGCAGTACTTAAAGCCCTTCGGGGCTTCCAGTCACCACCGGTGCCGGTCCCCATGCAGACGCCTGATCCAGTGCCTGTTGTTTTGGCTCTGCTCCTCGAGTGCTTGAACACTTCTGGGCACTTCTGTGCCCCATCCCTTCGGGACCGTCGGAACCTCTCCAGCCATCGATTCCTCCTCCGGCATTGATCCCAATTCTGGTGTCTTCGAACGACGAAGATGCAAACCATGGCTCCGCGCCTCTCCGGGAAACACTGATGCCGGAGCTGATTCCTTGACTGTCGGGCTTAGCTGTTCCTCTATGTCCGTCGCAAATACTGGCATCAGTGCCACCACCGACCTCGATGCCACCATCGATGCCTTGTCATTTTCCATCGGTTCCATCTGGACTTGGACTTCTGCCTCCATCTGAAGGGCCACTGGGGAAGGAGACCATCCATATGACCCTTGGGGGGACGATTCCTCTGACTCACAAGATTCTGAGGACCTTTTGTCAGAGCCTTCACCCCCGGAAGAGAGGCGCCGCTCCCCCTCCGGAGGACCTCTCCTGTGCTAGTTTCATCAAGGAGATGTCTGAAACCATCCCTTTCAAATTACAGGCGGAGGAAGATGCCAGACATAAAATGCTGGAGGTACTTCAATTCATGGATACCCCTAAAGAGGTAATGGCAATTCCAGTCCACGAAGTTCTGTTTGATCTCTTACACCGGATCTGGGAGCACCCTGGGACTGTGCTCCCAGTCAATAGGAAGACTAACGCCACATACCTAGTTCAAGAAACCCCAGGTTTTCAAAAGTCCCAATTACCCCACCAATCCATAGTGGTGGAATCTGCCCAGAAGAAGGCAAAGAGATCTCTGTTTCACTCTTCTACCCCGCCTGGCAAAGAACAGAAGTCTTTGGATACTTTGGGCCAAAGAGTTTTCCAAGGATCCATGCTGATGACCCGTATAGCAGCATCAAACATAACAAAAAGACCCTATATATGTATTGTTATTTCTCCATGCTGTGTCAACTATACAATATCTTTAAATTGAAGAATGCTGCATCAGCAAGCCAGACCGGCAGTTTTATAACTTGCCATCCGGACTACTCGTCACTTGCAGCGTGTTATGTCTTTTTTTATATATTGTTTAAGAAGTGTTTTCAAAGTCCCAAATTGCAAAAGTCCCAAAACCTTAGGAACACACATCTGTGCCTTGAAACATAGTTGAGAAGCCCCGACAACGGCCGGTGTTTCGCGATAGCTGAATCGCTTCTTCAGGAGTAATCTTAAGCTTAAATCTCAGGACAGATGCTTCTTCCCGGACCCGAACGTCTCCAAAAAAGTTTTTGCTATATGTGGGATATTTTGGAGACGTTCACGTCCGGGAAGAAGCATCTGTCCTGAGATTTAAGCTTAAAATTACTCCTGAAGAAGTGATTCAGCTATCTCGAAACACCGGCCGTTGTCGGGGCTTCTCAACTATGTTTCAAGGCACAGATGTGTGTTCCTAAGGTTTTGGGACTTTTGCAATTTGGGACTTTGAAAACACTTCTTAAACAATATATAAAAAAAGACAAAACACGCTGCAAGTGACGAGTAGTCCGGACGGCAAGTTATAAAACTGCCGTCTGGCTTGCTGATGCAGCATTCTTCAATTTAAAGATATTGTATAGTTGACACAGCATGGAGAAATAACAATACATATAGGGTCTTTTTGTTATGTTTGGTTTTGATGGATAAGACTTTTTTTGTTCTTTTTGGTTTGGATCCGTATAGCAGCATACCAGCTATATATGACACAATATACCAGAAATCTCTGGAAACAAGTCCAGGATTTCTCAGAAACCCTGCCAGAAGAATTCTAGGAAGGATAATCCACCATACTCCAAAAGGGATTTGAAGCTGGAAAACATGAAGTAAGGGCAGCATATGATGTCTTCGACACTGCTTCCAGGGTCTCAGCTGCCGGCATTAGCGCCAGGCGCTGGGCTTGGCTCAAAGCTTTGGACTTATGCCAGGAAGTTCAGGATAGGTTAGCAGACCTTCCCTGTACAGGGGACAATTTATTTGGGGACAAAATTCAAGAGGCAGTGGTGCAACTTAAGGACCACCTTGAAACCTTGCGCCAGGTGTCTACTGTCCCCTCTGATGTCTCGTCCACATCCAAAAGAGGTTTCAGACGAGACACCAGAAGGCTGACCTACAAACCACGTAGGTACTTCCCTTCAGTGTCCCGTGCCAGACCGACTAGACCATCTCACAGAGACCAACCTAGTCAGCACAGACCCCCCAAGACTCAACCAGTCCCCCAAGCTGATCCTGCAGGAGGTTTTTGACTCCCATCTCGAGAGCAGCAGTCAATCCTTCCCTCACAGACACTTTTCCCATGGGAGGCCGCCTGTGCCACTTCGCCACCAAATGGCGCTCAATCACCAGCGACCAATGAATCCTTTCCATAGTTGCCCACGGTTACCATCTGAATTTCCTTATGATAACCTCGGACTCTCCACCACGCCCGGCGTGGAGTCTAACCAACCACACTACATTCCTTGAGACAGAGATCTCTATCCTCCTGCAGTCCAAAGCCATGGAACCGGTTCCTCGAATGCAGCGAGGAAGAGGGTTCTAATCTCGATATTTTCTGATTCCAAAAAAGTCCGGAGGCATAAGTCCCATCATAGACCTCCGTGCCTTAAACAAACATCTTTGCAAGGAGAAATTCAGAATGGTTACCTTGGGCTCGATGCTCCCCCTCCTGCAAAAGGGAGATTGGCTCTGCTCTCTAGATCTCCAGGAGGCGTATGCCCATATAGCAATATTCCCTCCTCATCGAAAATATCTCAGATTCGTGGTAGGCCACAGAGTGCTACTGTCCAGCCTAGCATCAGCACCCCGAGTATTCATGAAATGTCTGGCAGTCATGGCAGCTTACTTAAGGCAACACAGTATCCGTGTCTACCCATATTTAGACGACTGGCTACTCAGGAGTCCATCCAGAGAAGGAGTTTTTCAATCCCTCCATCTTACCTTACAACTGCTACAGTCACTGGGATTTCTCATAAATGACCCAAAATCTCATCTGACTCCAACCCACACCCTCTCGTTCATCGGAGCAGATCTAAATACTATTCAAGCCAGAGCGTTCCTCCCAAGGGACCGAGCACGCGCGCACTCAACATTGGCCAAAGCAGTACAGACTCGTCAGTCAACCTCAGCTCGTCAACTACTAACCTTGCCTGGTCACATGGTGTCTACAGTGCATGTTACCCCAATGGCTTGACTAGCCATGAGAGTAACACAATGGAATTTAAAGTCCCAGTGGTCCCAATCAAACCAAGATCTGTCACAGATTGGCGAAGCTGGCTGGTTACACTGACACTCACTGGCTTGGTGGATACTGAACTCCAATCTCCAGATAGGAGTACCCTTTCAACCTCCAGATCCTCAGATTACGTTGATTACAGATGCCTCCAACCTGGGTTGGGGAGCCCATCGGAATCGACCCTGGCATCGATGGAATCGACCCTAGCATCGATGGCAATGTCGATGCCATAGACGCCATTGGTACCCGAGTCGATCCAAACAATACTGTCGACGCCTGTGACCATGCCACCAATGCCGTCGGCACCCGCCTTCATACATACATGCCCTCAAAGCCCACGTCGTTTCCATCGGTGTCTTCGACGTTCCTATCGATGCGGTTATCGACTCCGTCGATGCCGGTATCATTTTTCCAATGCCAATGATGTTTTTTCAATTATTCGATGCCACATCGTTTCCATAGATACCTACGCCGATGCCGTCAGTGCTTCCGTCACCCTCATCATTGCTCTGCCCTGGTCATTGACATTTTTTCATATATATTTTTGTCGATACCCTCGAGGCCGCTTCGGCCGCCATCGACACCGTCAATACTGACATAGCACCTCCACGTAATGCCCTCGCCTAAACGCAGTGCTCCATGCTTTGGGTTCTTATTAAAGCCCGTATTAGCTTACGACACTACCTAGTGCCAGGAGCAGTGCAGGCATACTGACAGGCCGTCATCAGTCGCCATCCAAGACAGTGAGGGCATCCATCTCGGCGCTGGGGAAAGACCGGGCCGAGCACCGTGGTATGCATAGTCACCGACATGGTGACTGTCCGCCACCGACGCCATCCAGCACATCGGTGCTATCCTTCTCGGTGCTGGAGAACGCCCGGGCCGAGCAACATCACCACTGCCATCGCCACTGTTCCGCACAGTGCTCGCAGTCCTTGGTGCTCCAGAAACACCGGAACGAGTTCTGAAGAATTCTGAACTGGCGTCACGAGACATCGAGCCGCTGCGACGAGGGCCGGGTTCACGAGCCAAAGATGGCTCCCCTGTTCCCGAGGCGTGCCCCACCGACATCGGTGCGAGATTGTGGCCCTCCACAAAATTACTGTGGTAGCGTCAGCCACGCTCAGCCTGTCTTCTCTATACCTGCGCCACCATACCAGGCATCAGCGTTGAGACGGGCGCCTACGTCCGACAGGCTACCCCTCGATGACTCCTGAAATCCACGGAGCCAGCTATCTTCACCGGCTTGTCCTTCGGCGATCCACGTCGGATGGTAAGTACCCGCTTCTGCGGCATTCCCATTGAGATGTGTTCTCTAATTCGGGCCACATGGTTCGAAAGGTTCTAGGTCATGTACCTTTCAAGAACCGTATTAGTGTCACATATCGCTATGTCAGCCACAATACCAAGAGAACCTCTCTATCATTTCTTTGGGATTGCATTAGGACGACCTCCCATTTTCTGCAACGGGGCTCTGTACTGATTAATACTCTGGCTTCTGGTTCCTAATTCAGAACCAAAGTTCCAGATTCATTCGCTGATCTGCTAAACACGAGATCCAGCAAATACTACCTCAAGTGCAAGTCCACCTCGAAGCCTGACGACAGGTCTCGATGTCTCCTTGTACAGCACACAGAAATGCGGGTAAGACTTTACCGCTCATGCTCCCGTGGGAGGTTACATGATATCCAGATTACATCAGCCCCTCCAGTTGGACACCTCCTGGTCTCCCAACTGGCCGGATATCAGAGCGGCCACCCCACTTTGTACCAAGGTTCCCGGTACACTTCCCCAGATGCTACGAAGCGCAGGAGGGGACGGGGTTTGGGGAGTTTTAATTACACTATTCTTTCTTTCAACAGAAAGTAGTTACTCTCCGCCCATCCTGGACCTCAGAAATACCAACTTTCTTCAGAAGGCACAGGTAAAATGGTATCGCTTGTCACCATGCTTCCATATCGCAGTAAGTACATTACCTCTAATCTTTCTATGTGCTTCATGGTGAGTCAACAATATCACTGGGCAACAATGAAAGTGTTACTGACCTAAAAAGGTCCTACTCAGTAGTATCTTGATGTGCTGAACACGAATATGACCATGAAAAGTTTTTATTGGCTGTCGTTTTGAAGATATTTAATATAGTTCACTTTCTATGTTTAGTCATGTAAATGTATCCAGTAGGACTGTAAATAAGCCTAGAACGATGTAATATTGCATCATATTGCATAATACCATCATGCACACATCATCCAGAGTTTATTACATCATTTTCTGAAGCAATGCAGTTCTACTGCTATGCTGTGTCCAGTAAGCTGATGTCAGCAGTGTACTATATGAAGCCCAGTCAGAAAGGGTGAGCATTTGAAATATTCATGCTGGCTGACTACTGCTGAACACTCCGCAGAGATGCTCCCGAACAGGTGTACAAGAGACAAGCAAAGAAATCTAAGACGTAGTCTATTACTTCATTTTTCAAACGGTATTAACCGTAGGTCTCCTACTATTGGCATACAGTTCAAGATGTAATTATATTATTGCATATTACAAAAAAACTAGAGCCAATTTTGCATTTTCACAATCACAATCATGTTTAGCACATGGAAATTTATAAGAATTGACTAATTTCATTTCCGTAACACGACTTTTGTGAAAATTTGTTGCCCAGTGTATTACAATCCCAAGCTCTGCCGGTTGCACCAGCTTTGGCAATTGGGGTATTTCATTGAATCACTATCGGTGACTGCTGTTTCTCTACGGAATGCAACATCATTCACGCTTTCCTTGCATGGACAGCTGCATAACCACAGTCAGCCACGCAACGAGTTTGGACTTCTTCATGACTCACTATAAATTTACTATCTGGGATTACTTTCACTGCCATAAATCCCTTATACAACACTTCTGGACACCACAGTCACAATGACCTTCCTGTCCAGCAACCAAGCAGACATTCTAATAAATTCCTACATGTCCCTGCGTGCATATTCCATAACCTCAGCCCCTCAATTCTTCATTGTCTGGCTATGGGGTTTTTTCACTATGCACTTTCCTCATAGATCCAAATCTGCTATGGGTTAGAATCAGTGAAATTCCATTATCAGTGGGTCTAAGCTGTTCAACCACTTTCGTCCCTCATCTATATTGCAGATCTAGAACCAAAACCTAGTCTGATCCTGCTCATGCTCGCATTTACTCAGGGTTGTAAGTTTGACCTAAAATCTTCTCAATCCAATATGCGTCTATTCCGCTCCAGGCACAGTTTCACATAAACTTCCTGGAGCTTGTAGCCATGATTTTTACCCTTATGCCTTCCAATAGTGCCTCTGCAACAAATCTTTGTGCATACAGACAGACAGCATAGGGACAATATGCTTTCCAACACACAAGCACGCACAACCTCTTAGCTGCTCTGCAAGGAAGCTGCTCAGCTCTACCCTTGGCCCTTGCTCACTCTATGCATCCTTGGGCCACTTATCTAAGAGACTTACTGAATGCACTAATAGACCTTCTCCATATAGGTTCCATCCTCTCGAATGGTCTCGGACTACATGTGTGGCAAGAAAAATCTTCTAGCGCTAGAAGATTTTTCTTGCCACACATGTACTGGTAGCATCACAAATTCTTTCCCTCATAAATGTCATTTCTGCCAATGGGGGTCAGTGAGTTACACACCTTGTTACATACTCATCCGACCCTGCGTTCCTCCGTGACCGAGTGGTTTTACGTATTCAACTTCATATCCTTCTTAAGGTAGATGTTGCATCTCACCTTACTTAGAATATACTCTGCCCATTTTTCCCAACACCTCTCTCTCACCAAAGCGAGAGGGTTTTTCCACTTCTTGGACAGTAATAGTGCACTTGCATTCTATCTAGATCGCACTACACACCATAGGAATTCCAAGTAACTCTTTCCTTCTGTGGCAAGAGTCAAGCTGCGAGTCCAGTGGGCAAACAGACCTATTCCTCCTAATTGACTGTCTGTATCTCTTTTCCTACCCACAAGCAGGCATATCACTACAACACTGTGTGTAACCACACTCTTTTGCGTCCGTCCCAGCCTCAATAGCTTCCCCTCGGCCGCTGCTGTTTGTACATATTTATCAGGCTGCAACCTGGAGCTCTCTCCATACCTTCGCAGCCCATTATTGCTTAAATACGACTAGCCGGCATGCTCCATGTTTGGCCAGTCTATCTACCCTTATTCTTTTCGGTTTAACTACCCAACATCCTTCCACCAACCCGTTACGGGTTTCAGGCTGCCCTCTGTTCTAAATTCCACCCCCGTCATTGTGCCTTTTGCGCGTCTTGGGTGCATTTGGTGCACTCTCGGGCATCCTCAGCTCGGTACTCACCCATATGTGAGGACTACCATCCTGCTTGTCCTGTGAGAAAGCAAGTGTTGCTTACCTATAACAGGTGTTCTCGCAGGACAGCAAGATTGTAGTCCTCACGAAACCCACCCACCACCCCACGGAGTTGGGTCTGTATACGTTTTCACTTTATTTTAGTTTCACTTGCGCTTTTAGCTATAACACGAGACTGAGGGAGACATCTGTGGTTCACAGGGATAATTGAGGCTGAGCATGCTCAGTGTGCCAGTGTCAGTCAAAGCTTTGTAGAAACTTTGACAGAAAAGTTTTCCGTACAGGGCTCCATCCTGTGATGTCACCCATATGTGAGGACTAACATCCTGCTGTCCTGTGAGAACACCTGTTACAGGTAAGCAACACTTGATAAATCTTTCCATCATACTACCCACCTTTTTTCCAAAACCTCACTCACACCCAGGTGAGCGGGCACTACATTCCTTGGACTTTAAACGTGCGCTCGCCTTTTATTTGGACCGCAGTACAGCCCACAGGACGTCCGCCCAACTTTTCGTCTCTTTTGATAAGACCAAACTGAGAATTGCGGTGGGCAAGCAGACCCTGTCCACCTGGCTGACGGACTGTATTACCTTCTGCTACAAATAAGCAAGCTTCCGCTACAGGGACGCGTGAGAGCGCATTCCGTTAGAGCCATGGCAACATCAGTAGCGCACCTCCATTATGTACCTATTGCTGATATCTGTAGAGCTGCTACTTGGAGCTCTGTCCACACTTTTGCAGCTCATTACTATCTTGACAAGACTGGCAGACAGGACTGTATCTTTGGCCAGTCTGTACTACGTAATTTGTTTCGAGTTTAATGACCCAGCTTCTTACCTACGACCCACTGTGAAATTCAGGCTGCCCTCATAACCAACAGCACCCCTATTGTGCCTGTTACACATTGTTGGGTGCTGCTTGAATTAACTCTATTCGGGCAGCCTGTAGCTCGCTATTCACCCATATGTGAGGACTACCATCCTGCTTGACCTGGGAGAAAGCAAAGTTGCTTACCTGTAACAGATTTTCTCCCCGGACAGCAGGATGTTAGTCCTCACGAAACCCACCCGCCATCCTGAGGAGTTGGATTCGCTAACATAAGAACATGCCATACTGGGTCAGACCAAGGGTCCATCAAGCCCAGCATCCTGTTTCCAACAGTGGCCAATCCAGGTCATAAGAACCTGGCAAGTACCCAAAACCTAAGTATATTCCATGTTACCATTGCTAGTAATAGTGGTGGATATTATCTAAGTCAACTTAATAGCAGGTAATGGACTTCTCCTCCAAGAACTTATCCAATCCTTTTTTAAACACAGCTATACTAACTGTACTAACCACATCTTCTGGCAACAAATTCCAGAGTTTAATTGTGCATTGAGTGAAAAAGAACTTTCTCCGCTTAGTTTTAAATGTGCCACATGCTAACTTCATGGAGTGCCCCCTAGTCTTTCTATTATCTGAAAGAGTAAAAAACCGATTCACATCTTCCCGTTCTAGACCTCTCATGATTTTAAACACCTCTATCATATCCCACCTCAGCCGTCTCTTCTCCAAGCTGAAAAGTCCTAACCTCTTTAGTCTTTCCTCATAGGGGAGCTGTTCCATTCCCTTTACCATTTTGGTCGCCCTTCTCTGTACCTTCTCCATCGCAATTATATTTTTTTTTGAGATGCGGCGACCAGAATTGTACACAGTATTCAAGTTGCGGTCTCACCATGGAGTGATACAGAGGCATTATGACATTTTCCGTTTTATTCACCATTCCCTTTCTAATAATTCCCAACATTCTGTTTCCTTTTTTGACTGCCGCAGCACACTGAAATGACGATTTCAATGTGTTATCCACTATAAAGCCTAGATCTCTTTCTTGGGTAGTAGCACCTAATATGGAACCTAACATTGTGTAACTAAAGCATGGGTTATTTTTCCCTATATGCATCACCTTGCACTTGTCCACATTAAATTTCATCTGCCATTTTGATGCCCAATTTTGATATCCAAAAAAGAAATATCGATCTTGAATTGAACTCATTGATGGTGGCTTTTTAACATCGATTTACAGAAAACCAGTGTGCTCTAACACATATTTGCACTTTGAGAGTGCACATCCACGAGCTTTAAAAATGAGACTCCCGGTGAGCCAATTTATACGTCTTAGAAGACTTTGTACATCTGTAGCTGATTTTGAAACACAATCTCGAACCTTGACTGAACGGTTCTTACAACGTGGTTACCCAAAAAAATGTTAGAAAAGCTTTTTTGCATGCCGAATTCTCACATCGAGAATGGTTGTTTACAACCCGTTCTAAAGAAGATTTGGCAACTCTGACGTGTATTCTACCATTTTCACCTGAAGCGAAGATTATTAAACAGGCTATTTTGAAATATTGGCATGTTTTGCAAACTCATGAGGTTTTTCAATCTTACCCATTGATAATTTATTCTTGGGCAAAAAATCTGCGTGATCGACTGGTGCATTCCGATTTTTCATCAGTTCCTAATTTGAATAATCAGGCTCTCATCGACCATGTCTATCATGTTCAGTATGCGTTAATTCTATGGATATTGAGGATGTTTTAGAATTACCTTCTGGATTCAAGATCTATCTTAAACATCATACCACCTGCACTTCTACAATGGTTATATATTTAATCAAATGTCCCTGTAACCTGATGTATATTGGGAAAACCAAGCGCATGTTGAAAACTAGAATGATTGAGCATCGATCAAATATAAAAACTGGTCGCGTTGAAGAGCCCTTGGTCACTCATTGTAATCAACATGGACATTCTTTTTGATAAATCCTGGACTGTGATGATTTTATAAAAATTAAAAAAACAACTTAAAGTCTTTTTGAATAAAATCGATTGAAGGTGAATGATAGAGAAGACCAGCTGGTTTCAGATGGAAACAGTGACAGGCTTGCTGACACCACCATAGAGGCAATGTAAAAATTTGGTACTGGTGTTCCCACCTGTTGTTTGCGGTAATTGAAGTCTCCCATTATTATCGCACTACCAATTTGATTAGCTTCCCTAATTTCTCTTGACATTTCACTGTCCGGCTCACCATCTTGACCAGGTGGACGGTAGTATACTCCTATCACTATAGTCTTCCCCGACACACAAGGGATTTCTACCCATAAAGATTCAATTGTGCATTTAGTCTCGTGCAGGATGTTTATCCTGTTGGACTCTATGCCATCCCGGACATAAAGCACCACACCACCTCCCGGGTGCTCCTCTTTGTCATTGCGATATAGTTTGTACCCCAGTATAGCACTGTCCCATTGGTTGTCCTCCTTCCACCATGTCTCTGAGATGCCAATTAAGCCTATGTCATTCACTGCTCTACATTCTAATTCTCCCATCTTACTTCTTAGACTTCTGGCCTTAGCATACAAACATTTCAGTTTGTTTTTTGTTTGTATTTTCATTCTGCTTTTTAATTGATAGGGATAAGTTAGAATTTTTTAGCTCAGGTGAGTTTTTAGTTACAGGCACTTGGACTACTTTTCTTATTATTGGAACCTCACTGTCGGGATGCCCTAATTCTAATGCATCATTAGTATCCTTTGAAGATACCTCTCTCCGAACCATGCGCTGCTGAGCGACTGTCTGCTTTCCCCTTTGTTCTAGTTTAAAAGCTGCTCTATCTCCTTTTTAAAGGTTAGCGCCAGCAGTCTGGTTCCACCCTGGTTAAGGTGGAGTCCATCCCTTCTTTTATTATTTTATTTGTCGCTCGTCCTTTTTGCTACAGAAGGGGGACTCCTGGTGGATGCAGGATTGGTGGAATACTGGGCATGCTCAGTGTGCCAGTCAAAGTTCTAGAAACTTTGACAAAAGTGTTCCGTGATAGGGCTCCATCCGATGATGTCACCCATATAGAAACATAGAAATGACGGCAGAAGAAGACCAAACGGCCCATCCAGTCTGCCCAGCAAGCTTCACACATTTTTTCTCATACTTATCTGTTTCTCTTAGCTCTTTGGTTCTATTTCCCTTCCACCCCCACCATTAATGTAGAGAGCAGTGATGGAGCTGCATCCAAGTGAAATATCAAGCTTGATTAGTTAGGGGTAGTAGGGGAAGTAACCGCCGCAATAAGCAAGCTACACCCATGCTTATTTGTTTTACCCAGACTATGTTATTCAGCCCTTACTGGTTGTTTTTCTTCTCCCCTGCCGTTGAAGCAGAGAGCTATGCTGGATATGCGTGAAGTATCAGTTTTTCATCTCCCCTGCCGTTGAAGCAGAGAGCTATGCTGGAAATGCATGAAGTATCAGTTTTTCTTCTCCCCTGCCGTTAAAGCAGAGAGCTATGCTGGAAATGCATTGAAAGTGAAGTATCAGGCTTATTTGGTTTGGGGTAGTAACCGCCGTAACAAGCCAGCTACTCCCCGCTTTGTGAGTGCGAATCCTTTTTTCTTCTCCCCTCCGTTGAAGCAGTGAGCTATGCTGGATATGCGTGAAGTATCAGTTTTTCTTCTCCCCTGCCGTTGAAGCAGGGAGCTATGCTGGATATGCGTGAAGTATCAGTTTTTCTTCTCCCCTGCCGTTGAAGCAGAGAGTTATGCTGGATATGGGTTGAACGTGAAGTATCAGGCTTATTTGGTTTGGGGTAGTAACCGCCGTAACAAGCCAGCTACTCCCCGCTGTGTGAGTGCGAATCCTTTTTTCCACATTTCCTCTTGCTGTTGTAGCTTAGAGTGATGTTGGAGTCACAGTAACCATGTGTATGTTTATTGAATAAGGGTATTATCTCCAGGCAGTAGCCGTCATTCTGGCGAGCCACCCACTCTTTATTGACAGCCTCTTGATTTTATGGATCCACAGTGTTTATCCCACGCCCCTTTGAAGTCCTTCACAGTTCTGGTCTTCACCACTTCCTCTGGAAGGGCATTCCAGGCATCCACCACCCTCTCCGTGAAGAAATACTTCCTGACATTGGTTCTGAATCTTCCTCCCTGGAGCTTCAAATCGTGACCCCTGGTTCTGCTGATTTTTTCCTACGGAAAAGGTTTGTCGTTGTCTTTGGATCATTAAAACCTTTCAAGTATCTGAAAGTCTGTATCATATCACCTCTGCTCCTCCTTTCCTCCAGGGTGTACATATTTAGATTCTTCAATCTCTCCTCATAAGTCATTTGATGAAGACCTTCCACCTTTTTGGTCGCCCTTCTCTGGACCGCCTCCATCTTGTCTCTGTCTCTTCGGAGATACGGTCTCCAGAACTGAACACAATACTCCAGGTGAGGTCTCACCAAGGACCTGTACAAGGGGATAATCACTTCCCTTTTCTTACTCGATATTCCTCTCTCTATGCAGCCCAGCATTCTTCTGGCTTTAGCTATCGCCTTGTCACATTGTTTCGCCGACTTCAGATCATTAGACACCATCACCCCAAGGTCTCTCTCCTGCTCCGTGCACATCAGCCTTTCTCCCCCCATCGAATACAGTTCATTCGGATTTCCACTCCCCATATGCATGACTCTGCACTTCTTGGCATTGAATGTCAGTTGCCATATCTTCGACCACTCTTCCATCTTCCTTAAATCCCATCTCATTCTCTCCACTCCTTCCGGCGTGTCCACTCTGTTGCAGATCTTAGTGTCATCCGCAAAAAGACATACCTTACCTTCTATCCCTTCCGCAATGTCGCTCACTAAGATATTGAAAAGGACCGGTCCCAACCCTGATCCCTGCGGTACACCGCTTAAAACCGCTCTCTCTTCAGAGAGAGTTCCATATGTGAGGACTAACATCCTGCTGTCCTGGGAGAACACCTGTTACAGGTAAGCAACTCTGCTTTTCACTCAACTCACAATTAAACTCTGGAATTTGTTGCCAGGGGATGTGGTTAGTACAGTTAGTGTAGCTGGGTTTAGAAAAGGTTTGGATATGTTCTTGGAGGAGAAATCTATTACCTGCTATAAATCAAGCTGACTTAGAAAATAGCCACTGCTATTACTAGCATCAGTATAATGGGATACACTTAGTTTTTGGGTACTTGCCAGGTATTTGTAGCCTGGATTGGTCACTGTTGAAAACAGGATGCTGGGCTTGATGGACCCTTGGTCTGACCCAGTATGGCATGTTCTTATGTAGACAGTGTCAAGAACAGGCAAAGGTCTGGGCTGTTAGAGAACTAGTGAGGTCAGTATCCAGGCAGGGGTCGAGGCAGACAAGGTTAGTGTCCAGGCAGAGGTTGAGGCAGCAGAGAACAAGCAAGGTCAGAAGACAGTCCAGGTCAGTAACAGAAGAATAGTCCAAGGAAAGACTAACTGGAAGGCAAGGCTGAACAAAGGCAGGAAGAGAGCAAAGCAAAGACTGATCAAGGCAGGAGCAAAGCAAGGCTGGGACATTAGCAATATAGCACCAACAACTAGCATAGGAGGACCTGTTGCTGAGCCCCTGGCTGGTTGTAAATGACTTCCTTATATAGCTAAACAGGATGTGTTGTCATCAGCCAGCGCTCCAGGAAGTTCCAGCAGCAGGGCCTATAAGAGGAGTTCCACAGGGCCGGTATTAGCCTTGGTTGCTGCTCTGCATGAACACACACACACACACATTTTCATTTAGTCTCTGTCTTGGGCCCACCAAAAACAGCCCAGCTCCTTCCAGCAACTTTAAAAACTGTCACTCCCCACTTTTGGGTCTTCACCCCCTCGCTGGAACCCATGACCAGTGCAAGAGAATTAGGTGCCCTAGGCAAACCTTATACCCTTGCATCCCTCACCGACCCTCTCCACAACACACAGTTAAAAATACAAATACATAATAGATTTTACATGAAAAAGAATATTCAAAGTACAGTCTTCTGAGATTAAAAAAAAAAATCACATGTATATTATATTTACATGTATTTACATGTACTGCTATGGTGTCAACAAGAAACCCCCCACAAAAAAGACACTTAGAACCCATATGGCATTAGGACTACTGTAACAGCCAATAGGAGGTGGAGATGATGAGCAGTATATGCTAGTAGTGAATAACCATCAACAGAAATGGTATAGTGCTATTAGGACTACTGTCACACAAATTGGATGTGGGCTTGAACCTCAGAAAGCTATGAGTAAATTACAATTAAAATATAATAAGCCTCCCATACCAAAACAGCACTAATTGCCAGCACTTAAAAAGTAAGAACCCTATAGATGAGAAGGCACCACTGCAAATATTACACTAGGCCCTAAAACACCAATACACCTACTATTAGGAAAATAGTAACAAACCAAGCTGCTGTAGACCCCTAAATGCTAGCAGAATACCTCTCCTTGGTCACACATGCAGAACACAGGCAGACCCTTACTAAATACAGAAAAAAGAAACCATAAAGTATAAATAGAAACATGCAGGCAAAAACTGAATTGGAAACCACAAGTCAGACTCTGTATGCAGTGCAAAAATAGAAAAACAGAGCCATCACCAGTCCTCAGCTATTAAAGAATAAAATCAAGAAATATAATAAATACATAAATCATAATAGTATAAACATACTAATAAAAATAATTTTTCAAAACAGCTGATGAATGGAAGATCCAATAATTAAAAACTCATAAAATTTGTTGTAAATTGCGCAGATGCTAATAAAATATTTCAAAACACAGATGCATCAAGTAATATCCAAAAATTAAAACTAATAAGGATAAGGATTCATGCTCTCCATACCTTGGAATTTTTTATTTCCAGTCACCCTGGGATTGTCATAGATTAGTAGGAGAGGGGATGTACATACTTTTTCTTCCCTCTCTCATAGCTATAGATATTTATACGTACACACACACAAATATACAAACACATGTTCTCTCTCATGCACAGACTCCTTTCACATACACACATACTCCCTCTTACATACACACACACACTCAATCCCTCTCATACCTATATGCTCAGCCGCATACATATGCTCTCACTCATGCTCCCTCTCTCACATACACATGCTCGGGCACACACACATACATACATCCCCTCTCTCACACACCACAGGCATGCCGACTAGAGGAAGTTAATGCAAAGAACCTGCAAAAGAGAGAACATTGCTTATTCTCCTACCTTTCGGAAGTGACATCTTACAGCCGGTGCAGCCCCAGGCTCAGACCTGAGTGCCAGGGCAGTTGCACTCGTTCCCAGGACCCCCACTTTACACCCCACCCCCCACCGAGCCAGGAAACTCCACCAAGGGCCCTACCACAGAACTTGCCTCGTGCCTGGAATGACTAAGCGCGCCTCTTGCAGGCTCGTGCTTCCCCTGCCGAAGGAAAGCACTCGTGGCGGCAGGTTGGGAGTGCCGGGCAGCCCCATAACTCCTTCCTTTCAGCTGTTTGGCGACTTGGGAGCACCAGGCGGCCCCGGAGCTCCCAGCTCAGCCACACAGCTGTTTGGGAACCACCGCACGGCAGCAGCCTCCTCCAGTTCTTGGCCTCCTGGTTGGGCACGCATTGGGGTAGACTGAGGCCCCCAGGCCGCCGCCCCATGCAAGTGCATGGCTTGCACAGTGGGTTGCGCCAGCCCTGGAGCTCCAGATTGCAGGAAGTATTATACGCAACCCTTGGATGCAGGATGGAGTGGGATGCTTTGCCAGAAGCACTTGAAGGTAAGGGGTATTACAGAATATTTTTTGTATAATTGTCAAGAGTGCACAAGAGTTATGCACAGTATAGTATGAAGATTTTAAAGTTCTTCAGTGGTGTGGCATATATAAAACTTATTGAAACAATTTGGGACTAAGATTACATGAAGATGTGGTTTTATCTGGGAATTTTATCCACAGAGTATTTCCATGTATGATGGCCCTTCACAATATTCATGTAAAAGTATGTATGTATAATCACATGTTGAAACAATGACAGTATTTAGAAGATTTTTGGTGCTAGTTCATAATGGCATTATGTACAGTATATATAATCATTTAGTTCTTCAGAAAATGATTAAAAAAGTCACATCTTTTAAAATGTATTTCTGGGACTTTATCATTAAGAATGGACTGGTTTTCATGATCCCTAATAATGTAGTTAATCATACACATTCCCAGTGATTTTTTTGATTCGAGGTTCTCTTAGTGGTGCCAATAATTTTTGTCTCTGGCAACTGTGTGCAGTTAGCATGTTTCAAAAAATGAGATTGAAGCATAATTTTGCAAACTATAGGGCACAATTTGCACCTAAGAATGTCTTAAATTTGTATATTTAAAATTTCAGTAGTTAAAGCATTTACAACATACTTGTATCTGGTGCATCAACTTTGTATAATCAGTTAACACAGCCAATGATACAAAAACCCCAAATTGTAATCAATTTGCAGCCCAAAGCAATAAAGTGCATTCAGCAGAAGGCACAGTTTTACCCATAGATGTGCACACACTTTGTGCATATAAATCTTACTGCCGATGCAGCTAGGAATTTTATGTGCATAAAATGTACACATAAAACTGAGCTTCCTGCTTAGAATTTCACATGGAAATCCCCTGCAAATGAGGGCATTACCTCCCAAAGCAGACAGATGTTCAGGCTTAACTCTCATTTTCTTAGTGCTGGAGATTTTACTCCTGGTCTGGGGTGGATTAAAGTTTCTAGCGCTAGTTAAGCCGTGGTGTTGGTGCTAGGGGCTGGCTACAGGAAGGAGTGAAAGACTGGACTGGAGAAATAGGCCGCAGGTGGCTGCATGCTAAACTGACCTCAGTGCCATCAGTAAAGTGTTTCTAGTCTCTGTTGCAATTAGAACCACCAGTGTGAGTCAGATACACTCAGGGCAGAAGCTGTCCACAGATCAGCTCCAGTAAATATTTTTAGATGGTACTCGTACTGCAAAACGAGCATTTTCGAATATTGCTGACTCTTGGCTACTCTCTGACTAAGGCCCCTATCCCTCTATGGCCAGGTCTGCGCCTAAAGTGCCATACACATTTTAACTGCATATGCACACGTTAACTCCCAATGCATTAGCGTAACATTAGCTTATTGCATCGGGAATTTAGAAAAGAAAGTAGCTTGTGCATTAGGAAGCTGTGCTGAATTTCAGCGCACAGTTTGAGTGCTTAGCTTTCTGCATCAGCCTGCTGATTCGTTAGGTGACAGCAGTAAGCTGGAACTATGAGCACTTAATTGATACTTGAAATATGTTTAGAAAATACCTTAGCATTCCAGTGAACCTGAGGGATGAAGAAAGAATTAGAAGTCAAAAATAGCATTTTTATTATTTTTCTTCTGTTCTACAATGAAGGAATCAGAGGATATTTGATTTTTAGGGGGTTCAGCTCATTGAGAGGATAGTACATTACTACATTTTAAGATAGACTTCTGGTAACAAAAGTTCATGTGTTACTTATGTGAGACAGGGTTTATTTATTTATTTATTTTAACATTTTTATTACCGATAGCCGTAAGCACATCGTACCGGTTTACAAAGAACGGTGGGAAGGCCAGAAACAAAGGCACAACTGTTACATGGAACGCATAATAATAACACTTAAACGCATATAGAGGGTACATAGAACGCTTAAGGAACAAATGAACACATTAAAAGGTACATAGGAAGATGAATTAACAACAAGTGAGTAAAACAAATTAGAAATAAGCTGTAGTTAACTTGGTATCGTAGTACTATGAAATAATAGATAAGATTTCAATTAAGGGCGGCAGATTCTATAAAAATCATATAGGCCTAAAGGATGGGACGGGTGTTTAGGGGGTATTACAGGAAGTAAGGGGGGGGGGAAGGGTGAGGGAAAATAAAACTTCTGTACAGGTTTAAGTAGACTACTAGGCTAATTTAAGTCTTAGGGAGGAGTGGAGTAGAGCGGCATGGGGGCATGGTAAATATAGCGAGTGGATCATACGGGGGGCACTGACTAGGTAAATGCCTGTTGAAACAACCAAGTTTTTAGGGGGTTTTTTTGGTTTTTTTTATTTGGGTGTGAAAGTTTCAGTACGGAGGTCATGGGGCATGGAGTTCCATAAGGTTGGACCGGCCAGGGAAAATGCCCTTTTCATTGTGGAGGCAAGTTTAGTGAGTTTATGGGAGAGTGGAGGTGTAAGGTACCTTGGTGGATGGTACGTGTCGGTCTGTTGGAGGTGTAGATTAGGAGAGGCGGTGTAAGCCAGTGCGTGTTTTCATTTATTATGGATTTGTGTATGATGGATAGGGATTTGTATTGAATTCTTGAGTTGATGGGTAACAAGTGTAATTCTTTTAGTATGGGTGTGATGTGGTCTCTTTTTCGGGTATTGGTTAAAACTCGGGCTGTGGCATTCTGGAGGAGTTGTAAGGGCTTGATGGTAGCGGATGGGAGGCCGAGGAGCAGTGAATTACAGTAATCGATTTTGGAGAAGATAATGGATTGGAGCACTGTCCGGAAATCAGAGAAGTGTAGTAAAGGTCTTAGTTTAACGTGTGTAGTTTATAGTAGCATTCTTTTAGGATAGCTTTAATGAATGGTTTTAGAGAGAGTTGATCATCTATGGTGATTCCGAGGCTTCTAGTGTGTGTGGAGAGTGGGGTGGGGGGTGAAGTGGGGTTAGCGAGGAGGGAAGGGTTTGTTGAAATAATGAGTAGTTCAGTTTTGTGAGGGTTAAGGGCAAGGTTCATATTAGTGAGGAGAAGATTGATGGAGGAAAGGCAGGAATCCCAAGATTGAAGAGCTTTTGGTATGGAGTCTGTGATGGGGATGAGAATTTGAACATCATCCGCATATATATAGTGAGTGATTCCAAGGTTTGTGAGGAGTTTGGCTAGGGGGAGCATATAGATGTTGAACAGGGTGGAGGAAAAAGAGGAACCTTGGGAGACATCACGGTTGAGGCTGATGGGGTCAGATTCGTGATTACCTAGGGTGACAGTGAAGTGTCTGTTTTGTAGATAAGATTGTATCCAAAGTAGTGCAGTTCCAGTAATACCGATGTTTCTGAGGAAAATTGAGTAAGATGTCATGGTTGACAGTATCGAAAGCAGCTGAAATATCTAGCATGGCTACAAGATAGGAACTGCCGCTGTCGATCCCTTTGAGCAGGTTGTCAGTGAGTGATAAGAGGAGGGTTTCTATGCTAAGGTGTTTACGGAAACCAAATTGGGAAGGGGAGAGGATTTTCTGTTGGTCAAGGTATTCAGTAAGAGGCGGGTGTTGACTATTCTTTCTAGGACTTTAGAGAGGAACAGAAGGTTTGAGATGGGTCTGAAGTTGGATAGTATTGAGGGGTCGAGGTTAGGTTTTTTGAGAATAGGTTTGACTATTGCCTGTTTTAGAATAGTTGGGACGGTTTAGGATGATTATTTCAGGAGCTGACATAGACAGTAATACTAGCTGCAACCTGTTTAAAATTCAGCAGAGGACAGGTGATCCTCCAACTCCCTAGCACTTACCATGAGTTTGAAGGCTAAATGTATTTTATATAGATATATTCTTTGCTACCGTCAGTTCATGAAATTATTTTTCTGTGCTTTACACTCTGTTGTAGTTACTTTTTAGTCACAGGGGTACTTTAAAGTATGGACTTTAAGGGAGTAATTTTCAAATGCATTTACACGTGTAAAATGGTCTTTTTGAAAATTACCCCAAGGGTCGTACATGTAAAAGAATGCACAGAATCTATTATGTGTGTACTTTACTTCGTATCTGAAAGAGGCATGCCCTATGAAAATACAATAAACAGTTTGAACACACAAAAAAAAGAAAGAGGCATTCCTGGCTGCAGAGTTGGGCTGGCAAACCATTTATGCGCATGCTTTCAATTTTTGAAAGTGTGTACATAAATGTACGTGTACACATTTACACTTGCTCCCAAGCAGATATAAATGTGTATGTGTAGGCTGCACATGGGTACGCATGTATCTGCTAATAAAGTAGACTTTCGTGCATAAGTCTGCTTTGAAAATTAGGGCTGAAGTCTACGTGTATTTTGTACACGTGGTCTTCAATACTTTGGTGGGCTGTGTACGCCAACAGGCCTATGCAATATCATGCACGTAAAAAAGTGTGCACATCCATCTCTCCTGGGCACTTGATGCAATACACAAATCAGCTGCCTATCAGTGAAAGGACCAATCCCCTTTTAGGATAGCCTTCTGAAAGGGGATTGGTCCTTTCACTGACATGTGACAATGAGTGGGCCAATTGGCAATAAGTGAAGCAGTGAATAAATTAATATTAAGTGCCCTGTGTGTGTGTCCGTTTTATCCCGCAGCAGCTAATTTACTGGCACAATCCACACGCAAAATATACATGGCCCTGCACGTGTATATCGTGAGCCCTGACATGTTTTTGTTTGGTTTTTTTACTTCAAGATTTTTTTGCATGGTGCTGCAGTTTTTGTTAAGTTGAGCCTTGATGTACAGGATGATTATCATGTGTAAAATTTGATGGGTTAAAAAGTGCGCCTCGGGCACATGGGGAATTTTTGTATTGCGGGGTAATAACTAATAGCCTCATCTATGTGGAATTTACATGTGATGAGTACTAGTAGCTGTGCGCAAGTTTGGATGCATGTTTTGGACGCTCTGATCCCCTCATTGCATCAGGGGTTATGGGATAGTTGACTATGTCCTTTTGTGGATTACAAACTGGTTAAAAGACAGGAAACAGAGTAGGATTATAATGTGATCAGTTTGTTGCAGTTGGTTAGGGATTGGCTTTATGATGGCTCTGTTTTCACGGATGTTGTTAGTGATTGATCACTTACAGTTAATTTAGATTTGAGATATGTTCTCCAAGCCCCTTCAGCTAGTCTTCCCAAAGAACTAGCCCACCATATTTTACTGACTCCTGTATGCTGGGCATGGAAATCTCTTGTGATGAGGTTACAAATTTCGACAACATGCACTCTGTTCTTACTGATTCAAGGGAATTCCAATTTCCAGCCAGGCTCTTCTCATTGTTTCTTATTTTGGAAAGAGAGGGGAGTTACACAGCTTCAGCATGTGCTGTTGGGGGAGGGGATTCTCCCTTTTCAGATTCTACAAACTAGATATGGCCTAAGAAACTTAGATGTTTTTTCTGATTTCCAACGGCATCATTATACTAACTCCCTAAGATCCATATATGGATTTAGTCTCTTCAGTAATAGATAAAATAAATACCTTTTTTTGGGTGGACAGGAGGAAACTCTTTATCTATGATTAATAAAGAACTGCAGCAATTTAGTCTAGTCAGGTGGATACATACCCTTTGGTAACGTTGGAGAATGGAGGGCAAGTTTTTAATACATTGCAATCCTTTCTCAGCTTGTTTTAAGGATGTGCAGAATTTATCTAGTAATAGTTACTTAAGATAAATGCAATTCAAATTCTTACATAGGGTGGTTTTTTTTTCCAGCAAGTGGCTTTTAAGGCACAAATGTCATCTACAGTGCTGTGTCTGAAATATGACTTAGAAATGGGTTCCCTTTCCCATGCTTTCTGTGCATGCCCTATTTCTCATTTTTGGAAGAAAATATTGTCTTATATAAATAACCTGTTGGGATGTGATTTGCCTTTGCAGCCTGAAATAATTCTATTTGAAATGCGTTTATCCACATATATTAGGAAGCCAGATGAGAGGATTCTTGTGAGGAAATTATTAACTCAGGGGAAGCACTCGATCTTGCTGATTTAGAAGGAAAATAGCTGCTCTCCTTACTGGCAATGGCACAGTGCAGTACATTCCATGATGTATATGGAGACATTGGCAGCTCATTCGTTTTTTAGATCCAAGACCAGATTTTTGGGAGTATGGGATTTGTATATCCAAAATCTTTCAAGTAAAGCTAGGAGCTTAATTTTGAATACTTTGTAGAGAACATTGGTTTTGCACACACTTGGAGGCAGACTTATTGGGGGGGGGGGGGGAGCAGGGAGAGGAAGGTGGGGAACTGGAGGGGTAGGAAAGGTTGGGGTTTATGAGTAGGGTCAGATGTGCAAGAACAAAGGTGCCTGACTGGTTTGGTGAAATGTAATGTAATTTCTAGGCAGGGGTGGTTGGTTGGGATGGAGGGAGCCAGGAAGTTTATATTTACACTTGCATGAACAGCATTGTTCTAGCGCTGGTTTGTTAGTGTACTGGATTAATTTGACTACTCATGTGTATAATTCTATGTATTTGTGACATTCCCAGATGTATCCCTTCTCCTGGATTTGTTTTCATTCTTGAAATTGATAAAAAATATATTTAAACATAAATTACTTCATAAATGTATTTAATTCCTGTCCTCAGGCAGTTATGTCTATTACATTGTGCTCACTGATAGTAATTGATTAAAAAGTAGTGCAAAATTTAGGGGACATTTTCTTTACTCATGTGCTAAAAAATATTAATTAATGGTATGCTAATGCTTCGGGAGTTTAAAAAAAATAGTGTGCTAACCCATAATATGCTTAGCGTGCATAAAACATGATTTATTCGTGAATCATGTTTTCAGCGCATAAAATATGATTTATGCACATAAAATCATATGTTGTGCATAAATCATTTTATGTGCTGAAAACATGATTTGTGCATAAATCAAATCATAATTGTATATGAATAAACATGCGCAGAGAACATATGTGTTGTGTGTGTAAATTTCAAGTGCAAGACAGCCTCACAACAAACTCCAGGTTTAGCCCCAGAAACTTTTCTCCATCTATGATCCTAGTTAAACCTACAGACCTCTCTCAATTGGCATAATAGCTAATGCCTTCATTAGCAAGGGATTTGTATTGAGGAGCACTAATTTGTGAACACATTTTTTTGTACTAAACTTCTTGTTAATTCAAGAGCAAAGTTTAGTACACAAAAATGTGTGCAGAGCCAAGCACAACCTTATTATATTAGCCTAATTATTAAGTATCAAAAGATGGTTATGGTTGGGTGGACAAACATGCCAAAATAAAAAAAAAAAATAATAACTCTTGGTCATGTAAGAAGGTTAGTGACTGAACCAGTAGTAGAATCCCACTCCAAAGTGCTCACAGTGAAACACACACCTTTCCCTAAGATTCCAAAATTAAGTACAAGTGAACAATTTGAGCTGCATTATTAATATGATCATGCAGGAATGTTTCTGATACCTTAGAACTATATCGTTGAATTTACAATATTGCTTTGCAAGAGGTTTACAATTTCTCTGTCGTAGGATGACCAGCTACACAAGGAGGTGATGTCATCCACTGGCACAGATTCGGAAAAAGCTCTCTAAGTCCAGAAAAGCTTAGCTTTTTCTGAGTATGAATGGACATTCCTGTATAGCTGTTGCTGTTGCACAAGCCTTAATTTGTTTTTGTCTGCCTGTGTAACCAAACATGAGATTCTATTTTTTCTGACATTTTTTATAGTTTTTCTGCAGTTTTCTTGCTGAAAGTGCTTCTTTTTTCTTGTGGGCCTCTTAAGTCATCTTGTTAGACTCAGTAGTTCTGGCATTTTCTATGTCTTTCATATTTATCATTATTGCAGCTCTAATTCCTGTTTGTTTTTCAGAGCCATTGAGTGTTAGTGGCTCTGTTACCCTAATTTTTTGTAAACATTTCCTTCATTTTACCTCTACAATTGTTCTCACAATGACACAGAAGCAGGCCACTCAAGAGGTGCCACACATGCAGTCAGAAGATGTTCATAACAGAGTATCACAAGGGTTAAATAGGGTATGTGAGGCAAGACCATAATGTTTCCAGTTGTATCATCAGTGCCAAGATGTCATCTAGGGCCATCAAGTGCTGAAGATTTAAATGTATTTATTTATTTATTTATACATTTTTATATACAGACATTAAATCAGTGATAAATTGTGCAATATCTTCATTTCAACTGTAAAAGTGAACTCCCCATGATCATCGAAGGTATTGGAGCCAAAGGACCAAGGAACTGCACCATCTATTGGTGGCTCATCGATACAGAAGTCAAGGAAGATGTCCAGGAGTAGGAGCCATCTCTCTCTTCCCACTTTGCCGAGGGAGAAGGGTTCCTCTCTATCAAGGTCAGCCTCAAGGGTCACAACAGCAAGCATCTTATGATGATGTCTGAGCTTATAGCATCATTTTTCATTTGTGCTCAAGGCCTACAGCTTGCACATAGAGGTAGCCACTGTTCCTGCTTCAAAGTGCAACAACAGGGGGTGAGCTCAGCTTCCATTGGTTCACCAGTTGAAGCCATTCTTGAGCACTCATGCACTGAAATCAGTAGTTTATACTTTGGTATTGGCCACAGTGGAGGCCATCTACTGCACCTTCCCGGAACAGCTATAAGGTGTTTACAGGTCATCTAAAACTTGGCAGTGAGGGTAGTATTAGGTCGCTCAAGGCAGGAGTCTGCTGTCCCGCTTTTGAAAAAACTGCATTGGTTCCCCATGAAATTGCGCTGCAAATTTAAGTTGCTGGTTATAGCTTTTAAAATACTGAAAGGAAAAGGTCCACCTCATTTGAGGAATCCGTTGTCTTGGAAATGGTCAAGCAGGCTTCAGAGATCACAACAGCAAATTCAGCTCCAGTTGCCACCTGTTAAGGCCTTCTGCTTAGTTAGGTTTCAGATTCGGGCATTTTTGTTGATAATTCCCAAGCTGGGGATTAGGGAAGAACATGATCTATTGAAATGACGAGTGTCAAGACCTGGCTTATGCTTAAAGATGTGAATTGAGAAAAGTGGAGATAAGAAACTGAGATCTATATGTCGTTGAGAATGTTTTATTGCTTATTGCAAAACCATTGGTTTTTCCTTTCTTGTCATCCACATTTGAGCATGAGCTCAGTCAGAGGTTTGGCGAGACTCTCTTGCCACCTCAGCCAAGTTGAGATGCTGGTAACGAGTGCCTAGACTCTAGCTGTGGACCCAGCCCTCAAGACCTGAGTGAGACAGCACTGGTGCCTAATGTGTCTCACCATTCTTTGGTGCTGATCCTGTCCACACCAAGTGTAAGTCATTCAGTATTCCATTTCTTCTATATGTGTTTGTGCTCCAGCGCATGCTCCAGGACAGTGTACTTTCCATTAGAATAATTTGCCTGATGGTGACCTGTTCCAAGATATTTTTGTAGTTGCACCTATCCTTTGGAACACAGTTCCTGCTGTAATATATTGCGTAGATTGATACCTAAGTTTTTGGAAGCAAGTAAAAGCTTTCTTGTATGAGCAAACATTTACTGGATATACTATTTTTTAAAACCTTATTAGTATAGCATAACTTTACAAAGCAAACCACACTTTGCACAAAAACAAAAATGAGTATACAGTACTATGAATTCACATTCAAGTAATAGTAACAAAAGAAAATATATTTAATTAAACTTTAGACAACAAAACAGAAGAAACAAAATGATGAGGAGTATTAAAACTAGTAAAGAAACAGCCTTAGCATGAATAAAGTTCCTATATATGCAAGGATAGACTATTCTAGACTCAAATTATGGGAAATAGATGATAAAGTTAAGTTTTTAGAATCTATAACACTTTTTAACTGCTCAGGAAGAAAAAACACTTAGCAATAATTTTTTAATTTGACAATACATTTTCAGGGATATCTCAACAAGAACGAGGCCCCCAGCACATGCGTCGCCTGACATAAAGCCAAAAAACATTTTCTTATTTCTTGAGTAGCTCGGGCCATATCCAGAAAAGTCTGATCACCTGCCCCATGAATTGAGAATTCATGCTTCTGAAATAACATTTCATAATGAAACTCAAATCATATTCAGACATAAAAGAAACTAATAAAGTGGCCTTCTCTGAAACAGAAGACTCCAAAACAGTTAAGTTCATATCTTCAGTAGAGGGTTGTGAATGCTGCCCAAGCGGTAGGAAATAAACTTTATTAAACACAGGAATAACTTCCATAGCAATATGCAGCGCTTCCATCAAATATCTCCCCAAAGTAAAGGTAATTCCCCAACAACCTGAGGAAAATTTAAGAAACTGGAGATTTCAGTGTCACATTTTTCAACATATTCTATTCTTCTAGTCAACATTCCACATTCTTGAATAGCCATAGAATTAACAGCTTGCAAAGTCTTAATAAAGAAATTCTTCCAACAATATCCTCACATTTCCTAGCGTGTAGCAGATGGACTCAGAACAAGTGGGTATAGTGTGCTCGTGCTAGCAGTTGGAGATGGATCTGACGTCAGCACGGGTACATATACCCCCACAGGAAGTGAAGCAACTTAGTAATTTCCGTCTCCAAAGCAGTTTGGAGTGCCTGCACGCTCGCTGAGCGTGTTTTCCAAATCTACTTTCTACTTTCTAAAATTTCTAAGAAGATTACCAGAAGACGAGCCCCGCACTCCTGCGGTGATACCCTCGGGTCCCCCAGTTGAGTTTCCCGAGGTGATTTCCGTGGTCCCTCGGAGGTCTAGGCCTCGGTCCGGTGGCCGAATCTAGCCCCCGAGTGAGAAGGGCTCGGGCGAGGCTGAGAGGCGCCTCGGTCCCGATCCGTTCGCCGTGAGGACTTAGCCCCGAGCGTGACGAGTTCGGCGGTTGAGAGGCAGCGGGTGCACTTCCTCGAGCGCGGCGGTGAAGGTACTCACCCTCTCCCCCCGCAGCCGGAGACCGCCCGGGTTGCAGCCGGGAAGCGCCGAAGATCAGGTAAGGCATACATCTCTTACTTTTGCTGGTCTCCGTGAAGCGAGGATCGGCGGCGTTGCCTGCATACGGCACGCCGAGGAGGTTGCCATTTTGTCTGCCTGGTTCAGGTATTGAGCGCCCACGGATAGGCGCCTGTCGATAGGCGCACAACTCAGCATATAGCTTGCTAAGCATATTGTATATTATTGAGCGCATATTGCTGAGCGCATATTATTGAGCGCATATTGTATATTATCGAGCGCATATAGCTGAGCGCATATTATTGAGCGCATATTGTATATTATTGAGCGCATATTGCTGAGCGCATATAGCTGAAAGCATATCGCATAAAGCGCCGGCGCCCTGCATTCGCAAGACGGATGGAACACTTAAATGCCCCGGCGTCTCCAGAGGCGGCACCTCCTGATTCCGACATAAAAGCTCTAGGCCTCTGCTCAGCATGCCACCTTAGAGTTAGAGCCATGCAGAGCGAGGAGGCAGACTCCCTTTGTGCCCAATGTGAAGAGGCCATGGGAGCCCCGGGCCAGGGCCGGTCTCAACCGAGGTTTACCGACAGTTCCTCAGGGGCCACCCCGGATTTAGCGGGGTGTCCTGAACAGCCAAGAATTCCGGGGGACTTGGTACTCCGGCTAGAGACCGCTTCCATTTCCTGGGTGGACTTATTTAAGGGGATTCACGCCTTTGTACAGATGCAGTCGGCTTCCCGTCCAGGCCCTGTTGCCCCGGCTGACCCTGTCCCCGGACCCTTTCACCCTTACTGCGGGCACCCACCACCAGGCAGCCCTGCTCAGGGGGATCCTGATGTCTCGGAGGATGAGTCCGAGCTCCCCGAGGAGGGGGAACTTCCCTCGGGGATGGAGCCATATCGAACCATGAGACGTTTCTTTCCCAAGGAGGATCTCTTGGACCTGGTTTCCCAGTGCCTGACGGAATTGGCTATTCCTGGCCCCAGCACTCCGGGGGAACCCAATCAGAACCCCCTGCTGGAGGGCCTTCATCCGACGGCCCAACATTTCCCCTTCCTGCAAGCAGCACAACAGCTGATTGATCTGGAGTGGAATGCGCCGGAGGCCTCATTCAAAGGGGGTCGGGCCTTGTCTAGCATGTAACCCCTGGACCCGGCAATCAAGGATATGCTGGCGTGCCTTAAGGTGGACGCCATAGTTAGCGCTGTGGTCAAGCGCACTACCATTCCAGTGGAGGGGGGGGCGGCCCTCAAGGAGGCTCATGACCGACGCCTGGACACCATCCTGAAACAAACGTTTGAGGTGGCAGCTCTGTCTCTGCGAATCGCAACCTGCTGCACAGTAGTAACGCGTTCCTGTTTGTCACAGGTCAGGAACAATGCTCCGGCAGCAGACATGGAGTCAGCTCTATCGTTCCTTACGGATGCCGCCTCCGACCTAGTCCGTACAACAGCCAAGGGGGTCTCATCCTCAGTAGCAGCCAGGAGGCAGCTCTGGATACGGAACTGGTCAGCCGACGCTCCTTCTAAGACATGTCTCACTAGAATGCCATTCTAGGGTTCTCTTCTGTTCGGCAGCAACCTAGATAAAACTGGCCAGCACATGGGGTGCCTCTCCAGTACCTCGACTGCCGGAAGACAGGTCCAAGAGGAACCAGCGCACCTTTCCGAGGCCCTCCAGAGGTAGAAGCTCCCAACGCTTCACTCCCTATAGGAGTCGCCACCAGGCACCTCGTCCTCAGGCCAGGAACCAGTCCTTTCAGACCAAGCAGCACAAGAGGGAAGCCGGCTCGGGTTCGGGTCCCGGCCGCACCCCACAATGAGAATCAGCCGATCCATCCGGGGGACAGAGCCATAGGGGGCAGGTTAACCCTCTTCTACCCCAGGTGGGTCGAGATTACGTCGGACCAGTGGGTCCTCGCCATCATCCGAGAGGGGTATTATCTGGACTTCCATCACATCCCTCCAGACAGGTTTGTGGAATCTCCGTGTCCAATCCACAAGAAGGCAGCATTGGAAGCTACCCTAGCGAGGCTCCTGTCCTTGAAAGCCATAATCCCAGTACCTGCATGGGAAATGGATTCTGGGCACTATTCCATTTATTTCATGGTACCCCAGAAAGAGGGCACTTTCCGGCCCGTATTGGACCTCAAGTCAGTCAACCGATACTTAAGGGTCCCGAGGTTTCGCATAGAAACTCTGCGCTCATTCAAGACCGCAGTACAGCCAGGGGAGTTCCTCATGGCCTTAGACTTGTCAGAAGCCTACCTGCATATCCCGATCCATCGGGATCATCAACGCTACCTACGCTTCAAGGTTCTGGGTCGACACTTCCAATTCCGGGCTTTGCCCTTCGGGTTAGCCACGGCGCCGCGGACCTTCACCAAGGTGATCGTAGTGGTAGCAGCGGCGCTCAGGAGGGAAGGAATCCTTGTCCATCCCTACCTAGACGATTGGCTGATCAGGGCGAAATCCCGAGAGGAGAACCATCGGGCAACCAACAGAGTGATCGCCCTTCTGGAAAGCCTGGGATGGGTAGTCAACCTAAGCAAGAGTTGCCTACAGCCTTCCCAATCACTGGAATACCTGGGAGTCCGGTTCGACACCCAGGCAGACAAAGTCAGCCTCACCATCAAGAGAAGGTTCAAACTCCAGACGCGTCTACAGTCCTTGATGGGAGCCAGCCGGCCCATAGCTTGGGACTATATGCAGGTTCTCGGTCTCATGGCATCCACCCTGGAAGTGGTACCCTGGGCGCGGGCCCCAATGAGACCACTACAACGCTCCCTCCTCTCTCGATGGAGCCCACGCTTCCGGAATTACTCCGTGCATCTACCTCTACCAGCCAGAGTGCGGACCCAGCTACGGTGGTGGTTGCAGTCCAACCACACGAGCAGGGGGTCGAAGATGTCCTCCCCTACGTGGACTCTGCTCACCACAGATGCCAGCCTGAGCGGATGGCGAGCGCACTGCGAAGAGCTCACCACCCAAGGGCGGTGGAACAGAGAAGAGTCAGGGTGGAACATCAACCGTCTAGAGGCACGGGCAGTCCGGTTAGCCTGCCTGCGATTTGCTCACAGACTGCGGAACAGAGCAGTCAGAGTGTTGGCCTTCCAGATGATCGTGGATCAGTGGGGGGACTCCGGACATGGACCTACTAGCGGACAGGTCCAATGCTCAAGTTCCCAGATACTTCAGCCGCAAGCGAGATCCGTTCTCTCACGGGATCGACGCCTTGGTTCAGCCATGGCCTCCAGGGACCCTGCTTATACGCCTTTCCGCTGTGGCCCCTGCTGGGCGCCCTTATACACAAGATTCAGAGGCACAGGGGCCTAGTTCTTCTAGTGGCACCAGACTGGCCAAGAAGACCCTGGTACGCAGACATGAGAAGACTACTAACAGGGGAGCCTCTTACCCTGCCTCCTCTCAGGGACCTGCTTCGTCAAGGTCCCATCCTCCACGTGGATCCAGCTCAATTCTCTCTTAAGGTCTGGCCATTGAGAGGGCTAGACTGAAGAAAAGAGGTTACTCAGAGCCGGTGATAGATACACTCCTCCGAGCTCGCAAGTTTTCCACATCCCTCACCTACATAAGGATCTGGAGAGTATTTGAAGCCTGGTGCGACACTCATGGCACCAATCCACATGCGACCACAATCCTGATTGTTCTGGATTTCCTGCAGGATGGGCTTCAGAAGGGTTTGTCCCTCAGCTCCATCAAGGTTCAGGTGGCTGCACTGTCTTGCTATATGGTCCCAGGAGGGATGGCAAGTCCATTGCCACGCACCCAGATGTTTCCCGCTTCCTGAAAGGAGTCAAGCACATTCGTCCGCCACTGAAGTGGCCAGTGCCCCTGTGGAACCTCAACATAGTTTTGGATTTCCTCGCGGGATCCACCTTCAGACCCCTTCAGGGCCTGTCTCTCCGTTCGCTAACTTTGAAGGTGGTGTTCTTGCTGGCAGTGTGTTTCGCATGCCGCATCTCAGAGCTACAAGCGCTGTCCTGCCGTGATCCCTTTCTGAGAATCACTCCAGAGGCTATCCATCTTCGCACGGTTCCCTCCTTCTTACCTAAAGTCGTCTCACAATTTCACCTCAACCAAACCATATCCTTGCCAACCACGGCGGGTTTGAAGAAATCAGAAGAAGGGCGTTTGCTACGCCATCTCGACATCGGTAGATTGCTGCCCAGATACCTGGAAAAGACAGAAGCAGTACGAAAGACAGACCATCTGTTCGTCCTTCACAGCGAGAAGAAGCAAGGGGAAGCGGCCTCTCGGCCCACCATAGCCCGCTGGATCAAGGAAGTTATCAGAGCGGCCTACGTAGAGGCTGGGAAGTCACCACCTCTGCAGGTCAAGGCTCATTCCACCAGAGCGCAGGCGGCCTCTTGGGCAGAATCTAGGATGCTGTCGCCCGCAGAAATATGTAAGGCGGCGACATGGTCCTCCCTCCATACCTTTTCCAGATTTTACCGTCTGGATGTTCAGGCCAGGGAGGACACAGCATTTGCGAGGGCAGTCCTACGCGGTCCTCAGGCAGCCTCCCGCCCGGTTCGGGAGTAGCTTTTGTACATCCCACTTGTTCTGAGTCCATCTGCTACTCGCTAGGAAATGTTGAGATTACTTACCTGATAATCTCCTTTTCCTTAGTGTATGCAGATGGACTCACCATCCCGCCCGGCTGCCAGTATACATGGGTTTCGCCAATTCAAGGTAAGGCATGTCCTTTCTTACATGAGAGCGTCCAATCTACCAGGTGTCGACGCCTTCCGGTTGGGAACGCTGGCGGTCTCCAGCTACTATCAATCGGTCAGGGGAATCCTGTTTCATTAATTATTTGATCGGTCAGTACACATATATCCATAACAGCTTTTGCAAGGAAGATTACTAAGTTGCTTCACTTCCTGTGGGTGCATATGTACCCGTGCTGACGTCAGATCCGTCTCCAACTGCTAGCATGAGCACACTATACCCACTTGTTCTGAGTCTATCTGCATACACTAAGGAAAAGGAGATTATCAGGTAAGTAATCTCAACATTGCTTTGCGTTATCCTTAACCAAAGATTCTAGTTTGTTAAAAAAATAAAATAAAAAAATAGCATTCACCTTGGACAAGCAGTCTAAGAGGGCTTACCCAAACTTGTGTATCAAGTCCCATAAAGTGTTTAATGTGACCAGTGCTGGCTTAGAAAGGACAAAAAACTCAGCATTTGATGAAATATTCAGAGACTGAGACTCACTACCAGTACCCTGAATTTGCTAAAATTGAAGAGAAGGTAGAATTCAAACATGCTTACAAATTACTGGAAAATTAATTGTACTGACACCACAATCCTTCAGAACTTTTACTGATGTGGCATCAACCTCATCAGTCTGACATCATGGGTCTCAGAAGAACAGAGACTTGTTCAGCCACCACAAGTCTATCAGCAAGGGGACTCAGTGAAACCTCCTCCCAGCTGAGACCAGCACTTCTCTACCAGCCACGATAATGGGACTCAGGTCCCCCGTCACAGGAGACGCTGCCGTGAACTCCATGATTGAACGCTGGCCTGGGACAAGTGGAGGCTCAGTAGGAAATACCCTCACTCTCCCCTTCCTCTTAGATGGCATAATGCGATGAAGGTAACTAAAAACCAAGAAACTTCAGGCACAGCAGGTCTGAAGCAGGTTCATGCTGCCATCTTGATTCTCTCACTATTTAATTTTATTTGTAATGTATTGATCACTGATATTATTATGTTGTTGTATTTGTTTTATTTGCTATGTTCTCTGCTGAGCACAAGCTTTCAGATCTGCAAGCTATAAGTGTTTAAAAACAAACATTGGAGAGGGAAACATCTTCTGCTCTTCGGTGCTTATCTCCAAGGCTACAGCAGTCTTATTGAGTAGCCCCAGAGGGTAAGACTTCCAGGATAGTGCTACCTCAGAGACTAGTCATATCCGAGTCTGAGGAATCTTGAGATCTGTCCTAAAAACATTTTGGCTCTGAACAAGAGGATTCTCCAGGCCTCCCATCAGATCTCTTTTCTCCACAGATCAGGAGTATTTTTTCTAAGGAGGATCTCTCATATCCTGCTTTTGACCAAGAGATGCCTAAGGTAATCCCATTTATATTTCAGGAAGGAAAAGAACCAAGGGCATCTATGTTTGGTCTCAAATACCTGAATGCTCCAAAGAAGCTATTAGCCATTCCTAACCACCAGCTTCTGAAGGAAGTATGGATGCCTATGTGGGGAAACTCCATGCTTCTAGTTTCCAAGAAGGCAAACATGAAATATAGTATCCAGGAAGTAAGACTCAGTTGCCATTTCAGTCGATGATTGTTGAATCCATACTGAAAAGGGTCAAGAAGCCTAAAGACCATTCCTTACCACTCCCCAGCCATGATCTGAGGTGGCTTCTTGGTAAGAATGTATTTCTGAATGCTATATTTAACTCCCATAAAGCTTCTCGCCATTTCTGTATGGTTGAATACATGCATTCCACTCTGCAGAAGGCATATTTTGTCAGGTTGCTTCCTTAGGAGAAACGGGAAGAATTTGTTTGCTCAGTGAGGCAAGAACAGAAATGTAGGAAACATCTGGCCCACTCCATCAGTGGTGCTTTTGAAATGGTATCGAGAACCTCAGCCTTGGTTATTAGAGCATGCAGACTCTGGCTGCGAGTTTCAGCCCTCTGAGAGGATGTGCATGACAGAGTTGCAGACGAGGCTTGCATTAGTGAGATGTTTCCCACATTCTTCTCCTTGCCTCACTGAGCAAACAAATTCTTCCCATTTTCTCCTGAGGGAACAACTTGACAAAACTCAATGCCTTCTGCAGAATGGAATGCACGTATTCAACCTTGCAGACCTGGTAAGAAGTTATGCGGGAGCTAAACAAAGCATTCTGAAATACATTCTTATCAAAAAGGCACCTGGGATCATGGTTTATGTAGTGTATTTGAATTTTCAGAAGGCATTTTACAAAGTCCCCTATGAGAGATGACTCAGGAAATTACAAAGTCATGAGATAGAAGGCACTGTCCTGCTGTGGATAGGGAACTGGTTAAAAGACAGAGAGCTAGAGGGTAGAACTTAATGGTCAGTTTTCCTGCTGGAGAAAAGTCATTAGTGGAGTACTACAGGGATTGGTACTGGGACCTGTGCTATTTACCATAATCATAAGTAAGCTGGAAAAAGGAGCAACAAGTGAAGTGATCAAAATTGCAGATGACACAAAATCATTCAAAGCTGTTAAAATAGCAATGGATTGCAAGGAACTGCAGAAGGATCTTGTCAGACTAGGAGACGGCATCTGAATGGCAGATGAAATTTAATGTGGAAAAGTACAAAGGGATGCACATAGGGAAAGATAATCCCAGTTACAAGTACATAATGGTGAATTTTTTTATTGGGAGAGACCACCCAGGAAAACGACCTTGGAGTTCTTGCAGATGATATATTGAAATCCTTGGCTCAATGTATGGCAGGGGTCAAAAAAACAAATAAAATGCTAAGAATGATCCAAAAAGGATTGGATAATAAAATGGAAAATATCATATTGCCTCTGTATTAATCCATCGTGTGACCATACCTTAAGTACTGTGTGCAATTCTGGTCGCCCCCCATCTCAAAGACATAGCGGAACTAGAAAAAAGATATAGAGGAGGGTAACAGAAATGATAAAGGGAATAAAACAGCTCCCCTATGATGAGAGGCTACACAGGTTAGGGCTCTTTAGCTTGGAAAGGGGACATGATAGAAGTTTATAAAATCTTGAGTTGGGTAGAACAGGAAAAGGATGGTTATTTACCCTTTCAAAAATACTAAAACAAGCGGACATTTCATGAAACAAACAACCAGCAGATTTAAAAATAATTGCAGAAAGTACTTTTTTATTCAGCGCACACTCAAGCTATGGAATCTGTTGCCAGAAGACATGATCAAGGCGACTAGCATACCATGTTTCAAAAGAGGCTTGGACGAATTCATGGAGGAAAAGTCCATAAAACATTATTAGCCAGGAGACTAAAGAAAACTATTTCTATATCAGGGAGAGTAATAGGAAATAGGTCTATTGGCTACCATCAGAGATAGGATGCTGGGCTTGATGAACCTTGATCTGATCTAGTATGGCATTTCTTATGTTCTTATGTAAACCCTGAAGTGATGAATCTGAAAAGACCACTTTTCCATGCTTCAGAACCACACTGCTGCTACTTTTGATCTGCTCACGTAGTAGCAACTGAGTGGAAACATTCATGCATGCTCAGAAAAGCTGCCTAGGCTTTTCTGTTTTCTGAGAGAACTTTTTCCACGTTGTTGGATGATATCGCCCACTTACATGCTGATTATCCTGCTGTCTATGGAGAACACATGTCACAGGTAAGTAACTTAGTTTTTAGTTGGATTTGATTCTAGAGCACCTAAAAAAAAATGCCATTAAACTGTTTTCAACAAGACTTTATAATCTGTGTTTGCTGCTAGCAGTGCTTCTCCAAAATATCATAAAATTAAACCAGTAATAACTAGTATTCTTTTTATAAAGTGTTGTGCATACATTTTAATACTATTTCAGAAGAAACTTAAATTCAATTACAGATTTTAAATCAGTTTTCTTTAACCACGCCCCTTCCTATATGCTTTTTGGCATATTAAGGATCTGCTGAGGATCAGAGAATAATTTTGGAGGAGGGTTTGAAGCAAGGTGCACAGTGCTTTGTCTTCAGGATCTGTCCTTCATTTGATGGATTGACAATGGTTGCATGACTATTGTGCTGTATTCAATGTAGGGATTTTTATTTCATCAGAAGAGCGAACACTAGTTGCTACCTCTATCAACAGTTAATTGCTTTTTAAATCCTAAAATCTCATATCAAAATGTTATTGCTGGTTTAAATTAAATGTTTGTGATACTTTGTTTGCAATGTTTATAGCATCAATGACTCTTTTCAGTGAAAATCTCATCTCTTCCCAGTAGGACATAGAGATTATAAAGCTATATAAATTTCCAGCATGGAATTAAATCCATGGGAAAAAAATCACAAATCAGGAAATTACAGTAACAGTCTCATAAATTTATAATCTGTCATGAGCTTTGGAGTTGCTCTTTTTACTGAACCAGCTGCTGTACTAATTAGCTCTCTAATATTTTACTTCTGCTACAATCTATGAATTCCACAACATATTATGGTGGCTGCCAAAATGTATTATTTTCCACAATGAAGTTCAACAATAAATTGAAGTTCTCACAGGACAAGCAGGATGATAGTCCTCACATATGGGTGACATCATCAGGATGGAGCCCAATCACGGAACTCTTTTGTCAAAGTTTCTAGAACTTTGACTGGCACCTATTGGGCATGCCCAGCATGGCACCAACCCTGCATCCAGCAGGGGACCCCCTTCAGTCTTTTTTTTTTTATCTGGGCAGCAGTAGCCACGCGGGTTAAGGAGCTCTCTAGAGATTCCTGACAGGAATTTTCCTCACGGAACTTATTTCTAAAATTTCAAAAGAATTCTAACCCATAGGGGTCCCCCTATTGATGCCATAGTCCGCGGTCGTAAGGTAAGGCTTTACCCTCATTTTTGGTCAATTCCCGTCCTCTGTACATGTCACTCCAATGGCACGCCTCACCATGAGAGTCATGCAATGGACTCGAAGTCCCAGTGGGTTCAGGCTTATCATTCAATGTCCTGCATTGTCCACGTTACCAAACAGCTCCGCATGTCGCTGGCCTGGTGGATGCGGTTCTCCAATCTTCTTCAAGGCCTTCCCTTTCAAATTATCCTGACAACACGCCACCAACCTAGGTTGGGGTGCTCATGTCGACAGCCTCCAGACTCAGGGAACATGGTCTCCAGAGGAAGCCAAACATCAGATAAATTTCCTGGAGCTTCGGGTGATCAGATATGCCCTCAGAGTCTTTCAGGATTGCCTCTCAAACAAGGCCATCCTGATTCAGACCGACAACCAGGTAGCGATGTGGTACATCAACAAGCAAGGCGGAACGGGATCCTGCCTTCTGTGTCAGGAAGCTGCGCATATATGGGTGTGGGCTCTTTCCCACTCGATGTACCTCAGAGCGACCTACTTGGCGGGCGTGGACAATGTTCTAGCGGACAAGTTGTCGAACCTTCCATCCACTCGAATGGGCTCTCAACCCCAAAGTAGCGGACACAATCTTCCAACGTTGGGGGTATCCTCAAATAGACCTCTTTGAGTCCATCCACAACCACAAAGTAGAGAACTTCTGCTCCCTCACTTGCAGCCACCACTCACAGCCGAGGGATTCTCTCACCCTCTCGTGGTCCAGCGGTCTCCTCTACGTGTACCCTCCACTTCCACTCATATCGAAGACTCTCGTGAAGTTACAAAGGGACAAGGGCTTAATGATTCTGATAGCCCCTCACTGGCCATGCCAAGTCTGGCTCCCAGTCCTCCGGGACCTATCAGTTCGGCGCATCCCTCTAGGAGAGGATCCGCTTCTGATAACTCAGAACGACAGGTGCCTTCGCCACCCCAACCTCCACGCCCTATCCCTGATGGCCTGGATGTTGAAAAGTTAATACTCCAACCCCTTAACCTTTCGGAGTCAGTATCCCGAGTCCTGGTACCTTCACGAAAGCCTTCCACGAGATGCTCTTATCGTTCTACGTGGAAAAGGTTTACGGTCTGGTGCACGTCCATGTCCATAGACCCCTTCACTTGTTCCACTGCGAAGTTTCTGGACTATCTCTGGCATCTGTCAGAATCAGGACTGAAAACTTCCTCTATAAGAGTGCATGTCAGTGCGGTAGCCGCTAGGAGATGTCTCTATTTCGAGACAGCCCTTAGTCACATGCTTCATGAGAGGTTTGCTCCACCTGAAACCTCCATTGCACCCTCCGGCCCCCGCTTTGGACCTTAACGTGGTCTTAGGGCGGCTCATAAAACCTCCGTTTGAGCCTCTCCACTCCTGCGATCTCCGCTATCTCACCTGGAAAGTAATTTTTCTTCTCGCTATAACATCCACTCGCAGAGTTAGTGAGTTTAAGGCATTAGTCACCTACCCGCCGTACACTAAAATTCTACATGACAGAGTGGCCTCCATACACACCCTAAGTTTTTACCAAAGGTAGTGTCGGAATTTCATCTTAATCAATCCATCATCTTACCTACTTTCTTTCCAAGGCCCCATTCAAACCCAGGGGGAAAAGCTCTACATTCCCTGGACCTCAAATGTGCCCTAGTCTTTTATCTGGAGTGCACGGCAGCCCACAGGAAGTCCACTCAATTATTTGTTTCTTTCGATAACATCAAATTGGGAAATCCAGTGGGAAAACAGACCCTTTCCTCCTGGTTGGCGGACTGTATCTCCTTTTGCTAACAGCAAGCAGGCATTCTGCTACAAGACCATGTGAAAGCACACTCTGTTAGGGCCGTGGCAACTTCAGTGGCACATCTTGTTCAGTGCCACTTATTGATATATGTAAGGCTGCGACCTGGAGCTCTCTCCATACCTTCGCAACCCATTATTGCTTGGATAAGGCTGGCCAGCAAGATTCCATTTTTGGCCAGTCTATCCTACGAAACTTATTCTCAGCTTAACTACCCAACATCCTACCAGCGACCCGTTCAGGGTTTTCAGGATGCCCTCCAACCTAAATCCATGTCTGTTGTTGTGCCTGTTGCACATCTTTGGGTGCATTTGGTGCATTGCTCAGGCATCCTCAGCTCGCTACTCACCCATATGTGAGGACTACCATCCTGCTTGCCCTGTGAGAAAGCAGAGTTGCTTACCTGTAACAAGTGTTCTCACAGGACAGCAGGATGTTAGTCCTCACGAAACCCACCCGCCACCCCACGAAGTTTGGTTCTCTTGCGATTTGTTGTTTAATTTTTTGCACGTACTTCTTGCTATACACGAGACTGAAGGGGGACCCCTACTGGATGCAGGGTTGGTGCCATGCTGGGCATGCCCAGTAGGTGCCAGTCAAAGTTCTAGAAACTTTGACAAAAGTGTTCCGTGATTGGGCTCCATCCTGATGATGTCACCCATATGTGAGGACTAACATCCTGCTGTCCTGTGAGAACACCTGTTACAGGTAAGCAACTCTGCTTTGCCAATATATCTAATCTAGAGGACAAAAAATTTGAGATTTCTGATAAATTATCAGATCTTTTTTATTGGAGAAGAGTAGAGGGTTTTTTAAAACATTTTGTCATGTTTGTTTGTAGTTCTGTAGAATCTGAAGAATTGGCTGTGCACTTGTATCCAGGAGCAGTGACGATTCAAGGTGTCCTGCGGAGGAAAACCTTGTTGAAAGAAGGAAAAAAACCTACTGTAAGATAACTGCATATTTTTCATTTTCTAGAATTAATATTAATTTTTCTCCTTATATGCCACATCACCTCTTACCAACACTATTTTCCTGAACCCTAACACAATTGCTGACTAGCCATGTCTATGAACAACATATAGAGGAACTCCACTCAATGGTTATGATGAACAGAATCCAAGTTTAGGAAAAATGGATGTTATCAATTTGTGATCTGAGGCTCTTAAAAAAATGGTTTCACTTAGTTTTAAGTTCTGAAAGAGTCTGTAACACAATACAAGGAGGAATTTTATAGTATCCCACCCCTGTCAGTACATCTCTGTCTTGATCCTCCAATAGATGCATGCTCCGTTAATCTAATATTTATGTTGCATACAGTTCTGCAGATGCACCTACATCTTAGAGTACTTTCTGACATTTCCACAATTTCACATGGTCAGTTACAGTTCTGAGACTAGAACTCTCTAATCCTGACACCCAACCTAATACGAAACACTTGTTCTGATGTTTTGTAAACAAAATATAGGCTTTGCAAAGTAAAGTTAACTTGTTAGTTTTACATATGTGGTAAAATAAAGGAGGGAAAGTCAGTGAGTCAAAGAGATGAAAAAAGATTGCTCAGACATTTGAAACAGCAAAAATGGATTTTCTGCAATATCTGAACCAAATGGGACGGTAGAACATAAGAGGCTATAGACAGAATTAGAGAGGAGAGAGAATTGTTGTATGGTCTGCTGGTTGGAATAAGAGCATAATTCTTACAAGGTTGATACAGGTTTGGTCAGTCAGCTATTATAGGATAGTATTTTCCATTGCACGCCCCAACTGTTGCTACTGGGCATTAGTTGTAGATTAACAACATAAAGTAACATTACTTCCTAAGTTTTGCCGCCGCTGCTTCCTGACCATGGCTTGTCTGAATCTTGTATATGACTGGGGAAGGTGAAGCAGTGGAACTCTGGCAGCAGGTCTCATTGTCAAGTTTTTCTTTGGACCTGGACACAGCTTCTCTTCTCCCTCTCTCTTCCTTTCCCAGTGCTGCTGCAGCATTATTGTTCTGGGAGCAATTCAGATGAGACCTAGCACAGTCAGAAATCTGTTTGTTTTCATGCTGCTGAGCATGGCATCAGCAGCTCTGAGGGCTTATTTCTGCCATTTTCTCAGACCATTTTAGGAACACTAGGGTCTGACAGCTCATGTTCTCTATTTTTTTGCTTCAATGTAGTATAAAAAAAAAAAAGAGCGAGAGAGAGGAAAGATACTTATCTGCTGAAAGAGTAGAGCCTGGCTGCCTGCATTTATATTGTGGTCTAAAAAGACCCAGACCTAAAATGTCCAGGTTACACTTGCTTCAAGGGTCAGACCAGTAGAACCATTTTCTCCTCCTCTTCTTAAAGCCTAATAGAAGATATGTAAATTGTTTTTTAAAAAAAGGGATAAAGCCACCGCTTTGAAGATTGGACTTTTGGGACTTGTCTCCTACACCTCACATCCCAGTACTCAGCATGTATTCACACAAATTATGGCATAAAGACTCCCCAGAGAGGAAGATGCAGTAAGGCATGTGCTTTTAAGATACCAGTTCCTGAAGTTATATTTTTCTGTCTGTGGTATAAGGAGCTCCTGTCTGACTTGGATGACAAGGTAAATCTACTGGAAAAAGAAAGAGAGATCACATTACGGAAACACTGGCTGAGTTGCACTGGCTTCCCATTGAACAAAGAATACAGTACAAGACACTATGCACCATACACAAATTAATACACAACGAAAACGCAGACTGGCTGAACACAGCCCTTCGCGTACACATCCCCAACAGAAATTTAAGATCAGCCAACAAAGCGCTTCTGACGATTCCATCAGTCAAGACAGCAAGACTAACACAGGTAAGAGAAAGGGCATTATCCTTAGCAGGACCCATATTATGGAACTCCATGCCATTGGAATTAAGACTACAAAGAGAAAACAAAACTTTCAGAAAAAATCTTAAAACTTGGCTATTCAAACAAGCCTTTCAAAAAGAGAAGGGAGAATAGAATCCAGGGAAATGCAAGGTTTAAACCAGGTAAGTGCAAGGGACAAAACACCCACGCAAATAGAAATCACTAAGGGTGTATGTTTTTGTTTTTAATAGAATTCATCAGTAAAGGATAAGTTACTTATAGAATGAGTCCTTGACTCAAAACTGCTATAGAATCAAACGGGACATGATAGTGTTCACTCTCATTTAACAACTAACATTGATTAAAACTATGTTACCGAACATTATGGCACTGTGTAAACTGATAGAGGTTAATAGCATTTCTTTTGTGCCTTACTGTAAACCGTTGTGACGGTACCCACCTTAACGACGGTATAGAAAAAATTTTAAATAAATAAATAAAAATCTGAAGATAACAAGGTGTGAAGGGGTACATCTGGACAATTGAGTGTCCCAGGCCCTAAGAGGCCAATGTAATACAACCCATGCCAAAAACAGCGCCAGTTTTTAATAATGCTACCATTAAAAAAAAAACCTGTGGTCCCACTCAATGTATTAAGTAACAGTATGCAATCAAACCAGCACTAAAAATCCATGGTAAACTCAAAAAGTGCACCAAAACTTGCATTAAAAAGATATGCAGAAAACCACAGTAAAAATGAGAGCTGCATTATTCCCTATTGGTTGATAAAAGTGACCTAGCCTGATCATCAGTGACAATGATGCAGTCAACTGCCATGCCAAACCACTGATAAGTTGTTGGCATATAGCTGTCAGGTTTCCTGGGCACGCGCCCCCTACCACCCTGCATTGTGCAGTTGATGTCTGTGTCTGAGCTGGTCCACTTTTGTTTTTAGGCTCATGCCAAACCACTAATGACTATCCTGCAGTCAGCTATCATGCTGGACCACCAATTACTGTCTCTGAATCCTGCCCAGCCCATGCCAAACCAGTGACAGCCCCAGGAACCACCTCCCATGGGAACAGCAATATATATCGGCTGTCATCTGCCACACCAGACCAGCAATGTTGGTTGTCATCTGCCATGCCAGACCACCAATGACTGTCTCTGAACCCCACTGCACTGTTGTTTTAGGGCTGTATGGTGGGAGAGGCTTTCATTTCCAATGATGTATCATCTACACTCATCGCTGAGGTATGCGGAAATGATGGTTGCACTCCTGCTCTTCCTTCTGGCACAGATGCTTCTCCTACTCGGACACCTCATCTCTGTCATTGCTGGACCTGCCACCAATGCTAGTCTCCTCACCTCCCATGAGTATTTACACTCCAACATTCCTGTGTACTATTATTGCTGGTTCCCAGTGGGCACTGGACAGCTTCAGACTTGCTTTTCTCACTTTTTTTTCTCTTCCTTTTCTTTTGTAGGTGAGTGTATCATTGTCGCTCATCACTGCAGTATGTAGAAATGGGGGTTGCACTCCTCTTCCTTCCAGTGTAGATGCTTCTCCCACTCTGTCATCTCATCTCTACATGGATGCTTCTCTCACTCGGATGCCTCATCTCCAGTGTATGGATCTGTTGATCGCGTTTATGGATTTTCACTGCATATGCTACCTTGTATATGCTCAGTTTCCCAGACTGTCAGTGTGGCTCTTGAAATGTTACTGGATTCTTGCTGAATATGCAACCTTGAATTTTATGCAATTATTTTGAAGTCAATCTTACATTTTCACCTGTGAAATTACTTTTGAAGTGAAATAAACAATCTTAAAATGTTACTTGTGTTGTGGGGGTTTTTTTGCCTGTGGGTGAGAAAGGGGGTCATGGTTATTGTAGGTCATGCTTCCTTGATCAAGAGATTTCTCATACTTGGGACAGGTCTTGAAAATCTCTGGACCAAGCCTACAAGGCCTGTCAGGGGGTGGGCCAGGCCCTGCATCGTTGGTCCAAAGATTTCTAAGAGCATTCTTGGAAACCTCTGGACCAAGCGTGCAGGGCTTGTCAAGGGGTGGCTGTAGGATCAGAGATGTGATAAAATGGAATCATGCCGATGAAGAAAGAAACCTGCCTGTTTATTAAAATGTAATTTAAAATTGGAACATATTAAAATTTAAAAAACCAGGTACATGGCCACAGTGCATAAAACACATTTTCAATCTATTAATTAAAAAGACAGGTGGCTACAGTGCATATTTCTCCTGGTATTCATCTTTTTTTGGGATTTGTGCCAGTCTATAAGGAGCCAGATGTTGAGTTAGAACATTTTTCCACACAGCCCTCCCCTGCCCTTGTCAATTTACCCCCCCCCCCCCCCCAATAAAACATATCTCCAAAATAGTCCTCTGTGACCCTTCGATGGAGTTCATTCCTCCTTGCTGTACTGTCTTCATCTGTAGCAGGTGCAAACATATTCATCTCCAGCCTCAGGTCCAGATCCACATCTTGATGAATGCCATGGCAGAGGGCGATATTTATTTATTTATTTATTTGTTGAGTTTTATATACTGTCATTCGGTAGAGCCATCATAACGGATATGACGAAGCATAAAGCAGACTACATCGATATCTGCCATTTTCTTCTGCGAATACTGTAGGACTCCTTCAGAGTGGTTGAAGCAGCAGAACCAGCTTCTCAAAACGCCAAATTTACATTCTATGACTACTCTGGTTCTCACATGTGCCTCATCACGGATTTCTACTGCAGGATTTGGCACAGACAGAGGCATGAGCAGTCATTTTTGCAACCATAACCAGCATCTCGTGCAAACAAATGGGAAAATATGAACTATTATTTTTGGTATCCATCCCAGAGAGCTTACATATGTTACGGACTAGTAAGCACTTTGATAACATGTACCGAAAATCATGTACTATTCTGTCTTTGTTACCTACAGCAGAGAGCTTACATTTACCCAGCCCAGACAGCTAACATTTGATTATGTGCTTTTACCACCATGCACCAATAGGTGTGCATTATACCGCTTTTGGTATCCACCCTAGAGAACTTACATTTAAACATTTTAGCTTTTGCTTTGGTTTGACTTCTGTTTCATAATTACTGCGCAACCAGCTTTTGCCATATTTCCCTTTGGTGAAATTTTGAGCCAGCGCCAACTGCGCAAGGATGATGGAGTCATACCTGCCTCCGAAAACTTGTAGAGAACCCTAATGATCTTCATGTGCAATGTTGCACACAACTTGCATATTCAGGAAGTGGAAATGCTTCCTGTTATGGGATGCCATTTCTTTCCCATGTGAGGGTGTGAGAGCAACATGGGTGCAATTGATTGGCCTATTACATTTGGTGTGCCAGCTATATCACTAGTGCTTACTAGCTATATCAACTAGTGCTTACTAGTTGGTGAGGATAGATAGTCCACCCTGGGGATTAATGCCGTGGACCAACCAGTGGACTGCAGGGGGCCCTGATAGCAGGTGCCCTTTAGCAGTCAAAAAAGCAAATAGAATGTTAGGAATTATTAGGAAGGGAATGGTTAATAGAACGGAAAATGTCATAATGCCTCTATATCGCTCCATGGTGAGACCACACCTTGAATACTGTGTACAATTCTGGTCGCCGCATCTCAAAAAAGATATAGTTGCGATGGAGAAGGTACAGAGAAGGGCAACCAAAATGATAAAGGGGATGGAACAGCTTCCCTATGAGGAAAGGCTGAAGAGATTAGGGCTGTTCAGCTTGGAGAAGAGACGGCTGAGAGGGGATATGATAGAGGTCTTTAAGATCATGAGAGGTCTTGAACGAGTAGATGTGACTCGGTTATTTTCACTTTCGAATAATAGAAGGACTAGGGGGCATTCCATGAAGTTAGCAAGTAGCACATCTAAGACTAATCGGAGAAAATTCTTTTTCACTCAACGCACAATAAAGCTATGGAATTTGTTGCCAGAGGATGTGGTTAGTGCAGTTAGTGTAGCTGGGTTCAAAAAAGGTTTGGATAGGTTCTTGGAGGAGAAGTCCATTAATGGCTATTAATCAATTTTACTTAGGGAATAGCCACTGCTATTAATTGCATCAGTAGCAGGGGATCTTCTTAGTGTTTGGGTAATTGCCAGGTTCTTGTGGCCTGGTTTTGGCCTCTGTTGGAAACAGGATGCTGGGCTTGATGGACCCTTGGTCTGACCCAGCATGGCAATTTCTTATGTTCTTATGTCAATTTCTTATCAAAGCGTACTCCATTTATGGCCACTCTGTAAGCTGTAGTGGGTACTTGATTTACTCCCTGACCCGTTTCATCAAAGCCCTCAGAACCTGGCTGAAATGCCTTAAAAACTATGACCCGTCCATGCCATCCACAACAGCCACTGTATTCTGGAATGAGCCAGAGGTAAGCAAATGCAAGGTAGCAGGAAGCTTGACCAATCCTGGCATAGCATGTCCACGATCAGTTAGAGGTTCAGTGTGACCACTGATTTGTAAATGTACAGAGAATTACTCTGGAGCTCAGTCTATACATCCGTACCACATTGGTAATCCCAACAGTGTTGTCCTCAGGTAAAAAGTTTTCTGCCTGCGTGCCCTTCTGCGAATGGCTTAAGCCAGGGCAGCCTGCTTCTCTCAAATCCTCCTCTCTTCTTTGGTGATAAAACATCTTTCTCTCTCTTCCCTCTCTTCTTTTCTCTAAAACTTCTGCAGATCTAGTTCTTTGGCCCAACTTCAAAATGTACCAAAGCATCAAAAAAAGTATGTAATGCATGTTTGCCACAGAAAAGCTCAGAGAAGCACCTACACACAGCACCACAATGGACTAAAATTGCCACCAGAAAAGCAAGTTAACGTTCTCTTGCCCTAACCAGGCATTAAATTCCCCGCATCAAACAATACGCACTAAAATGACTTCCTGCTAACGCGGCTCTCTGCATTGCCCTGTAATAGCTAATAACCTTGTTTAAATAGGATTTGAATGCACCTGCACTAAGCAAACCGCAGGTTTCTTAGCGTGGTTTTTTTGGCACTAAAACCTATATTACATACATGAATAAGGTTACCTCTGAAAACACATGCTAAAACTGAAGTAAAAACCCACAGTAGGCTCGGCGTGGATTATTACATCGGCCCCATTAGTCCTTGTGCAACATCAGTGTCCACTGGCTTAATGAAATACATGAAGCTGATAGCTTATTTTTCATAAAGTAACACTAGGCTTTTCAACAAGATTCCAAAAGACCTAGGTCACCCAGTTACTCATGTCTCATTCTTGTGAGCCCAGGGACCCCCCTGCCTGAGTTATAGGAGAGGACCTGTCTTTTCAAAAAGTCAGCTATGCACTCCCTTATCAGGAAGGTTACTGTCTCATATCTAAGAGATGGTGAAATCCTCTGTAGGTGGCCCTCTGGAACCTTTATTAGGCACAGAGATAAAGAGCAAGAGTTGGGGCATAGTCCATTGTCATTGATGGTCTCACAAAAAAAAAAAAAAAAGCATGGGTCAACTCAAACAAGAAGGGCTCAGCAACAAGGGCCCCAGCCAAGTTGAACAGCCAGGCCAGGCGCGACCAGGAGTGCATAACGAACATTTGCATGAAGCGGCACACCCACTCCCTCCAACCCCCTTCCCCCACGCAGGAAGATCGGTGGGCCCTACAGCCTGAAGCAGCACAGGAGGCCCGCAGGACCATAGTGGAACTCATCCCACCATGGCCCGAAGATAACAGGAGACCATGTGTGTGAGCTTGTATGTATATGTGAATGAGTGACTGCATAGCTGTTCAAATTGTTAAGACATAGTTTCTCAAATTGTTAAGATGTAATTTCCTTTCATATTTCAATTGTTCTGCTGTAAACAGATGTGATGTGCAAACAAATGTCGGTATATAAAAGCATTAAATAAATAAATGTGTGAAAGAGCTTCTGTGTTTATGTACGTTTTGTGCCTGTGAGAGCCTGTTTGTCCATATAGGCTCCCAAGGCACATGCATGCAAACACGCACACAATGTATTTGGTGTTCTAGGGCCTGGCGTAATATGTGCAGTGTTGCCTTTTCATAGATAAGGTTGTTAGTGTTGATTTGGAATAGGAGATGTACTGTATTGTAATGGTAATTCTGTTTATTCATGGCTTTCTGAGGGCCAATCCCACATCCAGCAGCACGCATTACAAAATGTCTAATTCCATAGGAACTCCAAGTGTCTTTTTGCAGAGTTTTCTGGTTGGTACCACAGGAGTGCATGTAAATATAATTAATATGCATGTTGTAGGTGATATTTTTGCCTTAGAAGACTGTATTGTTGAATATTTTTTCATATAAAATTTGTTATAAATGCATAATTTAATTGTCAGTGTCTATAAAAGGGTGTGGGAGTGTGTGTGTGTGTGGGGGGGGGGAGGTGGCATGTGTGCAAGGCTGTAAGATTTGCCTAGGGTACCTAATACACGTCCTTATCCATGGGTTCTGGGAGGGGGGGGGGGGGCTTGTCAGTTTTTTAAAATATAGATTGCAGGACGGAGCTGGGCTTTATTTGATAGGCCCGAGACCGGCACTGAATGAATCGGGGGGGAGGGGGGGCAAGCACAGTAATTTTTGCACAGGGCAGCAAAAAAAGTAGCACCAACCCTGTGAACAGACTTGAGGATAAGATCCATTCTTGATTAAGAAACCCCTGCCATACTTCCATCCATTGTTGGAAGAGCAAAAAACCCAATCTACAGGGCATACACTACTTAATGTTGTCATGGAAATGCAAATAGTTTTATCTGAAAGGGGCTTATGAGGGCAATGGGTTTACCCTGCAGTCAGTTATTTATGCTACATGTATGTTCAAGTGGGCTAATGAACTGTAAGTGGATCTCGAATAGCTGGAGATAGATTTCCAATCCATCTCTAATATAGTCTTGGAAGTGGGATTCATTCAGGCCGATTCAATAAAAAGTACGGGAGAGCCGGCGCTTCGTGTTGAGCTCTCCTGGGCGTGCGATTTTGTATTTAAATTAGGGCCCGTGCTAATGAGGTGGCGGCTGTCAGTGGATCCGACAACTGACGCTTAAGTTTACCGGTGTCTGTTTTCAAACCCGCTGACAGCCACGGGTTTGGAAAATGGACGCAGGCAAAATTGAGTGTCCATTTTCAAACCCTCCAACCGGCGGGCAGATTTTTTTTTTTCTTGAACTTTTTGAGTTTTTTATTTTTGGGGCCTCTGACTTAATATCGCTATGATATTAAGTTGGAGGGTGTACAGAAAAGCAGTTTTTTCTGCTTTTCTGTACACTTTCCTGGTGCTGTCTATGGTTAATGCCTGCTTTTGGGCAGGCGTTAATTTCTGAGAATAAAATGTGCGGCTTGGCCGCACATTTTACTTTCAGTATCCCAGGCGACTAACTAATAGGCTCATCAACATGCATTTGCATGTGATGAGCGCTTTTAGTTTTTGCGAGTTTGGCCGCGCGTTTTCAAGGCACTATTACCCCTTACAGTATAAGGGGTAATAGATGCATGTCAAACACGCGGCCAAATGGGTGCTAAGCTGTGCGCTCAGCCAAGCCACTGTACTGAATCGGCCTGGTTGTTTGCTAAAGCTATGGGCTGCGATTTTGTGGTTAGAAAGGGCCTTTAATTCAAAGGTTAGTTAAGCAGATGCCTTTTCAAAGAGTACATGCTCAGAATTCCCTGTAAGATATCAACAACTAGGATCAAAGCAGACTGACAGTGTAGAACCAGGGGGAAAAATGGCCTTACGCATGAGAGGAGACGAAGATTATTTCAGTGTAGTTCTTTAGGTACAGAATTTTTGTTTGCTTAGTGGGCAAGGGCCAGATACAGAACCAGCATCAACAGGTTGGTCTTGAGCAGAATCTGAAAGGCTCTTTCATTAAGCTGCCCAAGAGGAAATTTCTGTGTTTTTTTTTAATAGTTTTAAATTTTTCAGTGAGCTATTTTTATTTGTATGTTAAGTATTTAATTGTAATTTTTATAGTTTATAAGTTAATTTTATTTAAATTATGTTGTTTGTATGCTGTACTACATGTTCTTTAATTTTTATACAATTGTAAACCGTTGTGAAGGTCTAAAAAACCGAACATCGATATATAAAACTGACTAAAATAAATTAAAAAAAATAAAATGAGAGCTGGCGGGAGAAAGATTTCTGGCTTTCTACCTCAAATGGAGTCTAGACATCGAGTTACAAGGCAAATTCAATTCCCATCCCAAAAGTTGCTTCATCAGCTCCCAGATTCTCAATCAAACGGCCAGTGCTGTGTTGGACTCCATACATTAGTGCAGTGGTATTCACTCCCAACCCTCAAGGGTCAGGTTTTCAGTCTATCCCTAATGAATATACATGAGATTTGTATGAACCCTGCTGCCACTGTATGCAAATCTATGTAATGGTCAGAACAAAGAAGCAGGGCACAAGGACAGCATGAACATAACTTGCCAACTGACTAGAGACCTGTAATGGACGGCCACACGGGGACACAGCATGGGGGTTTCCGCTTCTTTCCTGGACATCCATGACCCCAAGTGTCCATTTCAGGCCTCTGCTAGACCGTCAGAGCAGTTAGAACCAGAAAAAGTAGCAAGGCCACCAAACATGCAGGTTTCCGCTTCTTTCCTGGACATCCATGACTCTGAGTGTCCGTTATGGGCCTGTGCCAGACCGCCCGAGCTGTGAGCGCCAGGAAAAGTAGCAGGGATACCAAGCATGGAGGTTCCCGCTTCTTTCCTGGACATCCATGACTCTGAGCGTCCGTTACGGGCCTGTGCCAGACCGCCTGAGCTGTGAGCACCAGGAAAAGTAGCGGGGACACAGGGCATGGAGGTTCCCGCTTCTTTCCTGGACATCCATGACACAGTGTCTGTTATGGGCCTGTGTCGGATCGCTGGAGTTTATATGGTGGCCCGGGGAAAGGAGAGTCCATGACTGCGTCTTACCTGTTGAAATTTGAGGGATGCCAATGTTCATCTTCCTATTGCTGTAAAATGCAAGACACCTGTTCACACCAGTCTGTATATAATACTGACCCAATTTGAACTGAATAGAAAAGGACAGTCTTATTCCGAGCAGCAATTTATATACCTCCCAGGCAAGATTGTAACACACAGCATTGTACCACGGTGGGGGAGCTATAAGAGATAGCTATGATAAATGAAAATGGATAAATTAGAAACTCTTATTTGTTGTTCTATCTGACATGTATGCCCTTTTGACAGACGTTTGACACATTCACAAGCACATGCAAGATACTGTATGGACGTCCTATATAGTAAAATCAGTAACTTTATGGACACTCTTTTTTTTTACCTCTGCATTCTTTTTTGGCGCCGTTGTAATTTGTGTCTTATTTGAATACTGTATCTCGTGTCTAAGAAAGCGAGTTGTGCACATGTTAAAAGAGCCCAAATGATAAACAGCCCTGATGATGATGCAACCTTGGGCTTGACACCTCCCTCCTCCCCAGTCTTGGCCCTGTGGAACTGAAATCAAAATACATTACATTGTGCATTCTTCCTTGATTCAACTCTCTGATCACCCAGTCAAAGAAATTGATCAGATTTTTTCTGACAAGACTTACCTCTGGTAAAATCCTATTACCTTGGATCTTGTAATCTGTTGGATTCCAGAAACTGCACTGACCTCCTGTTTTAGCCAAAATTCCACTAATTTACTCACCACAGAGGTCAAATTAACTAGCCTGTAGTTCCTAGCGTCGTCCTTACTTCTACTGCTGTGAAGAGGAATCGCATCTACCTGTCTCCAGTCCTCCAGAACCACTCCTGACTGTAAAGAAGCATTGAAATGGTCAGCCAGCAGAGCTGCCAGACCTTCTCTCTTAAAACCCTAAGATGTATCTTACCCGGCCCCATCATATTATCTACTTTGAGGCCAATATTAAAAAAAACAAAACAGGAAATGGATAACCTATCCAGATAGTTATCTGGGATATTCAATGGGATATATATGCCACCAAATATTCCCATTTAAAGTTACCTGGCTAACCGTAACCAGATAGCTTTAAACCTAACTGGAAATTTCTTCAATATTGCTGGTCAGATTAAAGTTATTTGGCTATGGTTAGCCAGATAACTTTAGCCTTACTATATTCAAAAGAATATAGCCAGTTAAGTGGCACTGCAACACTTTAAAAAAAAAAAAAAAAGGCAGGTCGTGGGCCTAGTGGCCTGAATGCGTGTCTCCTCTCCCATCTCCTCACAAGTGTGGCAAGCAGCCCTACTGAGCCGAGCATCCCCCAAACCCCTCTAAAATGACTGAAATAAATTTAAAAAGAAGAGGTCCAGTGCTGGCCTCTTCCCCTAATCTCTTCCCCGCCTGCACTCCCAGTTCCACTTTTTAATGTTTTAAATACTTCTCCTCGGACATCCCCTCCCAGCCTCCCGGTATCTTCAATCTGTAATTTCTTCAGCCTAGATTGCAGTAGCAGCTTACCGCAACCCAGGTCCAGTGTTTCTGCCATTGTTAGAGAGCTGCGCTGGAAGGTTACGCTTCCGATCTCGCTTACAGAGTTATGCTGGAAGCCTATGCTTCCAGGGCAGTGCCCTGGTGATGGCAGAAGAGCTAGGTCTGGTTCACATTAGGCTTCTACTGCAGTCCAGGCTGAAAAGCTTACAGACTGAAAGTACCGGGAGGTTTAGTATTGAGGTGAGGAGGATAGAAGGGAGAGGGAGGGAAACCCGAGAAGAGTTTTTAAAACATTTAAAAGTGTAATCTGGGAGCAGGTGAAGGGGGAAGACCAACATCAGACCTAATTCTTTTACTTTTTCTCTTTCGCATAGTAACAATGGCAGTAAAGGACCAAATGGTCTATCTAGTCTGCCCAGCAAGCTTCTTAAGGTTGTATCTGCCATGCCATACAGGTTACCCCCATATTTCTCTTAAGGGAGTTATCCCCAAGCTTTATGATAAGGGTAGTAATAAGGGTAGTAATATTTACAATCTAAACCATAAATTACTGCTAGCAACATTTTTACTGGGTGAGGTGCCTTCTTGAAAATTCAGACAATGCTGCTTTGCTTTGGGACATGGCCATAGAAGCAGGCCTCTGCGCTTTTTCCTTTGTGTGCATATCAGTACCCCAGCCCATAAAAGTCCGGGCCTATGTTAGTTGTAGTCTGAATCCAATTCACCTCCCCCCCCCCCCCCCCCCCCCCCAACCGTCAAAACAGAGAGCAATGTTGCAGTTGCATCAAAAGCATCGAGGCTTATTGGTTAAGGGGAGTAATCCCCGTGCCTTCTGTTAAGGATAGTAACTTCCACACCAGGCAGGGATTCACAGTGTTTATACCTTGCCACTTTTAATTCTTTGACTGTTTTTGTCATCAGCATGTCCAGAAGTGCATCCCAGGCATCCACCATCCTCTCCGTGAAGAAATATTTCCTAATGTTGGTTCTGAATTGCCCCGGGAATTTCATTTCATGACTCCTAGTTCTACTGTTTCCTTTCGAACAGAAAAGGTTCGAAGTTTATGCATCATTAAAACCTTTCAGGTATCTGAAGGTCTGTATCATATCCCCACTGTATCATATCTTTCAGCTTCTCCTCATAAGTCTTCCGGTAGAGACCCCACACCATTTTAGTAACCCCTTTCTTGACCCCATTCATCCTGTCTGTATCCTTTTTGAGATAACGGGCTTCAGAACTAAGCACAGTATTCCAAGTGAGGCCTCACCAAGGACTTATACAAGGGCATTATCTCCTTTTTATTATTTTTTAGTTCTCTCCCTATATAGCCCAGCATTCTTCTGGCTTAAGCTATCACCTTGTCACATTGCTTCATCGTCTTCAGATCACCTGACATTGTTACCCCAAGGTCCTTCTCTTGATCCGTGCACATCAGTCTGTCACCCTCCCATCACATACAACTCTTTTGGATTACTGCATCCCAGATGCATGACTGCACTTCTTGGCATTGAATCTTCAACTACTCTTCAAGCTTTCTTAAATCACTTTTCATTTTCTCTACTCCTTCAGTCGTGTCTACTCTGTTACAAATCTTACTATCATCCACAAATAGAGGCAAGTATGTACGTTCTATCTCTGACAAAAATATTGAACAGAACCGGTCCCAAAACTGAGCCTTGTGGCACTCCATTTAACAGGGGGAATATGATAGAGGTCTTTAAGATCATGAGAAGTCTTGAACAAGTGGATGTGAATCGGTTATTTACACTTTCGGATAATAGAAGGACTAGGGGGCATTCCATGAAGTTAGCAAGTAGCACATTTAAGACCAATCGGAGAAAATTCTTTTTCACTCAACGCACAATTAAGCTCTGGAATTTGTTGCCAGAGGATGTGGTTAGTGCCGTTAGTGTAGCTGGGTTCAAAAAAGGTTTGGACAAGTTCTTGGAGGAGAAGTCCATTAACTGTATTAATCAAGTTTACTTGGGGAATAGCCATTGCTATTAATTGCATCAGTAGCATGGGATCTTCTTGGTGTTTGGGTTTTTGCCAGGTTCTTGTGGCCTGGTTTGGCCTCTGTTGGAAACAGGTTGCTGGGCTTGATGGACCCTTGGTCTGACCCAGCTTGGCAATTTCTTATGTTCTTATGGTTCTTCTCTCTTCAGAGTAGGTACCGTTTACCATAACACATTGTTTCCTATCAGTTAACCAGTTTGTAATGCACACCACCACTTTGAAACTCACTCCCAAGCTTCTTGTTTTATTCATGAGCCTCCTATTCGGGCCCGTATCAAATGCTTTGCTGAAATCCAAGTAGATCACATTGAGCGCTTTTGATCAATCCAATTCTTTAGTCACCCAATCAAAGTCAATCAGATTTGTCTAACAAGACCTTCCCCTGGTGAATCCATGCTGCCTTGGGTCCAGCAATGCACCTGATTGTAGATATTCACTATCCTTTTCTTCAGCAGAGTTTCCATTAATTTTCCCACCACTGAGGTTGAGGCTAAATGGCCTGAAGTTTCCAGGCTCCTCTCTGCTACCACTCTTGTGAAGCACTCTTCTCCAATCCTGCAGCACCACTCTCGCTTCCAGGGATCTATTGAACAGGTCTTTCAGTAGACCCGCCAGCACAGTTAGTCTGCTAACTCAACCCTGCCCTGGAATGCCCCCAACACACCTTTCTTATTTGGCTAAATCTTAGCCACATAATGACTTATCTGGCTAACTTTTAGCCAGACAAGCAAGGGGAATATTCAAAACTTGTCATTTGGACAGATAACTTGTGAATAATCCATCTAAATGACTTTGAATATTGAACTCTTTAAATTTAGCTAGTTCCTCAAGAGTAAGTTTTTCTGAAGACTGATTGAAGTTTACTTCACTTTCAGTCCTATTTGTCTATTTTCTGTGGTCCTGCTCCTGGCCCTTCCTCCCTGATCACCAACAGAAAAATTTGTTAAGCAATTCTGTTTTTTCCTCATGAGCTTCTACATATTCCTTCCCTTCTCTGAGTCTCTCAATACCACCTTTGCACTTTCTCTTATTATACATCTAAACATGTTTTACATAATCTCCTCTTGTTTTACTGTATTTGCTGTTTTTCATCTATTTGCTTCTTTGCTTTCCTGACTATTCCCAGCTTTTTACCTTTTCCAGACATTGTTTCCCATCTTCTTCTTTCTGTGATGTCTTGTAGTTTATGAATTCAAAACTTATTTTCCTTATTTTTTGACTACTTTAGAAAACCATTGCAACCTCTTTCCTCTTGCTTTTATTTTATTTTGTAACAAAAAGGTTAGTTGCTTTTACAATATCTGCTTATGGTTTTACCCATAACTCTTCTACTTCCCCTTTATTTTCCTGTCTAGCTAACGACTCCTTGAGGTACTCTCCCCAGTTTAACCAAGTAGTTTTCTTGACCTCTAGGACCCACCCTCACCTTAGAATGAAATCAGTGCCTGAGCTCTAATACTGAACCACACCATCCAGTGGTCATCCAATGTGATATCAGAAACACTAACCCTATTGGTAAGCAGCGGGTTTAGTATTACCCCCTTACCAGTTGACAGAATAGTTCTCCCTGCAGAGAATCCAGGGATGCCTGCTTCTAGATGACACTGCAGCCAGCATGTTCCAATGAATATCCAGCAGATTGAAATCACCTAGAAATAGCATCTCCCCTTTCATAGCAACTTTGAGAATATCCTCCATTAAATTTCTGTTTCTTCAGCCTGTGAAAGAGGTCTGTATATCATACCAGTGTAACCCCTGGGCTGGACGGATCCTTTACTTGGCACACAGGAGCACAGAAAGAAAAAGTAGAGGCAGACCAGACCCTTTCTGCACAACTCCTCTCAGTCTTTATTCAACTGCCTCCCTACTAGATAGCTTTCATCTGAGGTCAAAAGTTCCAATGTTTGGGGACAAACAATAACTGTTATACCCTTCTTTGCAATTTAACCCTGTTTCTGCCCTTATTTCACAGCATCAATATTTATATAGCCTCAGCATCCAATAAACACATAGTAGAGGAATTGTGGTTTCCAACTTCTTTACTGATAGTTTAGTTAGATGATTGATTAATATTTACACTTCTCACATGCAAGTGATTAGCAGCAATAAATAATAAGACAGCAGATAGAATAAACTTGTAACTCTACTTCTAGCAAAGTCTCTACTTCTAGTGGAAGCTGTATACTGTATTTACACCAAATTACTTCTTCCAACCAATTCCTTACTTTGCTCAGATTATGCAGATTAAAGCTAATCATTCTTTTTCTCCACAATTTATTCTCTAATCTCTTCCCACTGGAGGTGGCTAGAATGTACATGCAGTCCAAATATTTAAGTGGAATTTAGTTAAAGATTTAATACTTTTTCAAGAAATCCTCTTTTTTGAATACTTTTACCTCCTTATGTAGCACCTGAAGGGTATTTCAAACTCCCTTGTATTTTTCTGAATTTTTTTTTTTATTTATTATTTTTATATTTCACTTTTCACACTTTTTCAGCACTTCAAAGCGGATTACATTCAGGTACTGTAGGTATTTCCCTGTCCCCTTTTTTTTATTTATTATTTTTATATTTCACTTTTCACACTTTTTCAGCACTTCAAAGCGGATTATATTCAGGTACTGTAGGTATTTCCCTGTCCCCAGACGGCTTACAATCTAACAGGTCAATACAGTAAAGTGCGGCCGCGGTTACCCTGCTTCTAACCCGCTTTCTACTCACTTTTCGGCCGCGTTAGTCCAACCCGCGATACACTATCCCCTTTAACCCATTCTTACCGCCTCTTTAAATCACCGAGTAACCCCTTCCGCCCGCGGCATGTATATTAGATGTAAACGATCAAATTAGCTATTCCCTCTTACCCCTGCATTAGAGGCAGGGGTAAGGGTAGGCGGCAAACTTTCCCCCAGCCCCCGCTCACCTGCCCTTGCCGCGTCCATGGGTGCTGGTCTCCGGGGCAACCCCAGTCCTCTCTCCCCTCCTCCCGAAGCAACGAAAGCGGAAAAAGCGAAAAAAAAAAAAAAGTAGCAACGAAGCAAGGCACAGGGAGATGGGGAGAGAGGACTGGTGAAACGACATGTAAAGTGTAAAGCAACGAAGCGACTTACTTTTCTTGCAGCCCTCCTCCGGAGACGGACCGCAGCTCCCCTGCCTCCTGGAAGGGAAGCATTTGTGGTTTTTGGAAACCACAGCGATCTCCAGCGATCACGGATCCTCCGGAGACGGACCGCGGCTCCCCTGCCTCCCGGAGGGAGCTGCCGGCGAAGATGGATGCCTGCACGGGCGAAAGCGGCCCCTGTGCGTGCAATTTGGCCACTCAAGGCGTGACGTCACGATGTTTGGCCTCACGGCATGTGACGTCACGTCTTGAGCGGCCAAATTGCACGCACAGGGGCCGCTTTCACCCGTGCAGGCATCCATCTTCACCGCCAGGGCCGCTTTCGCCGCTGGCTGCCCCCTGGGAGGCAGGGGAGCCGCGGTCCGTCTCCGGAGGATGGTCTCATTTACAAGGTGCAACCAGGTTCCATCCTGTTGGAATAGGCTGCCCCAAAATGTTCCATATTTCTTAACAGATCTAAATACCATTGTTTCATCCAGACTCTGGAGCTGAGTCTGCTTATGGGTTCCTATGCATGGAATGGGGAGCATTTCTAAGAATCCTGGAGCTTCTGGATTTCATTTTCCTACCTAAATTTAGCCTCCACAACCACTCTTATACCTTCCTATGTCATTGTTACCCACATATACCATGACAGACTTCTCCTCCCTAGCACTTTCTAAAATCTTATGTACATGACGCATGAGGTTTGCTGCCTTTGCATCAGGCAGGCAAGTTACCAAGCAATTCTCACATTCATCAGATACCTTGCTATCTATATTCCTAATGATTGAATTGCCAACTATAATGGCAGTTCTGATCCATCCCTCCTGATCATACCTGGAAACATCCTCATGAACAGGATAAGGCATCACGTGGAGGGCAGGTCCTAGCTACAAGATCATTTCATGCCATACCAAGGTAATGGTCTCCATCCAGGTGACCTTGCTGCTCCAAAGCAGCACAAGAACTGCTAGACTGACCACTCTACTTGTCCCTGAGGGTCTCATCTATATACCTTACTGTCTGCCTCAGCAATGCTAGGCCTGACACTCTGGTCTCCAGATAGGACTCATTCTCTGAGGGCCAGGAATCCATTGCATCTGATGCACACATACAACCTTTCATCAACAGGTAGGTAATCATGCATGTGGTACTCTGTGCAAAAGATGGGATAGCCTTCATCTGGCTGCTGGACTTCTGTCTGCATCTTAATTTTTGTTGAGTTGTTATTTTTTAAAACTGTTTAAAGCGTGGGTATGTTTAATTCTAAGGATTTTTATATTTGATTGTGTCTTATGTTTTTGAATGACCAACAATAGGACTAAAATTAGTCAAGCACTAAAATCAGGGTTAATTGCACATTATTCTAAATTACTAATTGACTCTTATTTTGAAGATTTTGCTTCTAATAGGAGTGGTAATCTATATATCAAAAAATATGACAAGGATGAGTGGGAAATGGGGAGGGAATCACACTCATGTCTACTTGCCCAGGAACTAGTTCTCTCATCTTCTCCGATCAAGTAAATGACATTTGCAAATTTTCAATTATAAACTTAGCATTAAATGTTAACCTTAAACTATGAATAGAAGTAATTCAGCTCTATTTTCCCAACAAACATACCAATTCTAAACTTAGAATTAAATGCTAACCTTAACCTAGCACAAAGAATTCCGGCTTTGTCTGTTGTTCCCCCCCCCCCCCCCCCCCCCCCAAAAAAAAAAAAAAAAAACCACACACACACTTATAGAATTATAAACTTTGAACTAAATGATAACCTTAAACTGGCACACAATATTCAAACTAATAGGTTAAGCCTCCAGAAATTTTTTTTTCCAAGATTTAGGCACTCTTTCCCAACAAGCCTAACTTACAATCAGCAGATGCAGCTCTTACTGACAGCTCTCTTTCAAGAATGGCTCTCTTTTTGTAGTTCTGGCAGAGAAAGTTATCTGCCACCTTTGGCCCTCTTCCTCCTGTCTCCAGGGAAGAAGGTGGTCTCTGCCAGCATATGCCATGCTTCCTTCAGCCTCCAAAGGTGAGGTGGACTTTGTACTCAACTGTGATCTGCCCTCTTTCTTCTGTCTTTGAAGGCTGTCTTTACCACCATTAGCTGCCCTTCCTCCTGCCTTAGGGGAGGGGGGAGTCTTTGCGTTCAGCCCTCTTCTGTTTTTTTTTGTTTTGTTTTGGTTTTTTTAAGGAAGGGGGCAGCCTTGCCATGATCAGCTGATTTTCTCTTAATGTAGAAACTCGCTGGTTGACTGTACTAATCTCGTACATCTCAAGATCAAAAGAGCCAACCTAAGAGTTTTTAAAATGTTTGTGCGTAGTGACAACAGAGCAAGACATTCATCTTCGGTTGCCAGTGGGCCACATAGAATCATTTGGCTGGCCACATTCTCGCCCACAGGCCATAGTTTGCACAAACCTAGGTTAAAGCTTATGGCATGAAATTAGGGGGCAGCCCTACTTGTACTTATTTCACATGTGCTCAGCAATGTACCTGGCACTGTTAGTGCCCACAGAAATGGGCAGCTGTCAGAAGGTCAAATGAGTCTGAACAATCTAAATGTATGTCTTTCTATTTGGCTAGCAGCACATTTTCCAAAGTGTCATGTCAAATTGGCAGATGTCTCTGTCCTCTTTAGAAGGGAATCTGTTATCATGCTTCATTTTCTTTGGGAAACAGAATCAGCCTCCCTGCTGTGGGTAATTCAGTTCCTCTTTCCTACCCTAGAGGTTGCTTCTTCCTCAAGGTATCTCAGGAGAACACTGAGTTAGGTTTTTCATCTCTATTTCAGGTATAAAGCAGATGTAAAGTAATACCTACTGCTTTAATCCAACTTTCTTCCAAAGATCAGAGCATTTTTTTCTTGTTTTATAGTTGATTTATACTCTCAACCTTAGGTTTATCATAATAATTGTCATTTTTTTTTTTCTCCTGGATTCCTCTCAATATCATAGCCTTTTGAAGCCCTGCTTCTAGAAAGAATCAACTATTAGACAGCTTATACACAGGATGAGCTGTTCCTCCTGGCATTCCTTGGCAAGGATCTGTATCCCATATTTGAGACCAGGACCTTGATGACCATATCCATGATCTGGAGAGCTATGTGGGTAAAAGAGAGAAAGCTAGCAAGTTTGATAGTTTAGGCATCAAAACATTTTTCATTCATTTTGCTGCTGTTTATAGTACTTGTTGAAAATAAAAACCTAGAATTTTATTTCCTATTCTTCACTGTAGGAAATTCAGCCAGCTTATGCTCTGCATCCTTCAAACTCCCACTGAAATCTCCCTGTTTGGCATTCTCTCTCTCTTCTGCCATCAGAAGTTGTTGCAAGTGTTTTGATTTTAAAATTTGTTAGGATCCAATTGAAATGAAGGGCAATGTATAAAACAAAGATTTCTATGTAGATATTATTTTTAAGCTTCCTAATACAATAGTTCATTTTTTTCCCATTTTTGCTATGTACAGGTAGCTTCGTGGACAAAATATTGGGCAGCATTATGTGGGACCCAGCTATTTTACTATGCTGCAAAATCACTGAAAGCTACAGAAAGGAAACATGTAAGTACAGTAGTTTACCCATCTCACTTATTTCTTTAAAGCATTTCCTTAATGCACTTTCTTATTTCCTTAGGGGCCGATGCAATAATTATGCGCAGAAAGCGTTCGCTGAACAGTCAGCACCTGCTTTCTTAATGCACCCCCCTGGGGGCGCCATGCAATATTTAAATTAGGGGGTTGCATAAGCAAGGAGGAGCTAGGGTTGCTTGCGTGTCCCTAACATCTCCTTGCTAACGAGAACCCGATTGGCGTCGACCATCCGCCGGTTAGGAAAACCGATGCAGAGTTTATCGGCGTTGGTTTTCCTAAACGCCATACAGCCACACAGCCAGGAGGTTCAGGACACAGATGCTTGTCAGTTGAGCGTCCGTTTCCTGCACCCGACTGCCGGCGTCTTTTTTTTTTTAAGTTTATTTAGTTTTGTTTTTCTCCTACTTAATATCGCAAAGATATTAAGTAGGAGGCAGTACAGAAAAGCATTTTTTCTGCTTTTCTGTACTAATTTTCAGTGCTCAGCTATTAATGCCTGCTCCAGGCAGGCGTTAATTTCTGATCGCTAAATGTGCGTCCTAGACCACCATTTTTTTTTTATTTTTTTTTTTTTGCATCGGGAGTGAATACCTAATAACTTCATTCATGTGCATTTGCATGTGCTGAGCACTATTAGATTCACTCCGCTTTGGACGTGGGTTGTAGAGGTGCTAATCCCCTTTATTGCATAAGGGGATTAGTTAGCGCCTATACAACCCGCGTCCAACTGCCGGTTATACAGTGCTCTCGACTGAGTACACTGTATTGTATCGGCCCCTTAGTACAGTGCTCTCCTTCCTATATTCATTTCTGTCATGTCTTTTGGATTCAGGTTAATGTCATGTCACTGCCTTAGCACAAGTGCCCTCTAGAAGTCATTTAGAAAAACTTGGAACCATATTGTTGGTAACCATTACCACCTCGTACCTTTTCACTAATTAAGCATTTCAACATATGGTAGAAACTACCATAAAGAACAAAATTACTAAATATATAGATAGTCATAATTTAATGAGACAAAGCCAAGATGGATTTAACCAAGGTAAGTCTTGCTTCACCAATCTGCTACATTTTTTTTAAGGTGTAAATAAACATGTGGATGAAGCTGAGCCAGTTGATATAGTGTATCTGGATTTCCAGAAAGCATTTGACAAAGTCCCTCATGAGAGATTTCTGAGGAAATTAAAAAGTCATGGGATAGGGGGACAATGTCTTATTGGGCTAAATGGTCAATTTTCTCAATGGAGAAAGGTGAATGGTAGAGTACCCCAGGGATCTGCTCTGGGACTACTTCTTTTTAACACATTTATAAAAGACCTGGAAATGGAAATGGGAACGAGTGAAGTGATTACATTTACAGATGACACAAAATTATTCAAAGTTGTAAAATCATAAGAGAAGACTGGGCATGCAAATGGCAGATGACATTTAATGTGAATAAGTGCAAAGTGATGCCCTTAAGGGTCGATTTGAAAATGTCTTTGCACGTGTCCATGTGCGCAGTTCCCGGCACGTGCACATGGATGCGCCAATTTTATAACATGCACACATAGCGCATGCACATTATAAAATACGGTTCCCACGTGCACATGCGCACCAGATTTTAACGTCCACGCATGTGTAGGCAGGTGGCCTCCTCTGCACGCAGGAGAGGAGGGGAGAATTTTAGAAAAATATGTGCGGCGACGCAATCGGCTGATTCACAGTTTCCTATACCTCTTCCTACTCTGCCTCCCTTTTCCCTTTCCTCCCCAACCCCTAAAATCCCTTTCAATATCTTTTTTTCCTTTATTTCATAACTTACTTCATCTAAATAGATGAAGTAAGTTCCTTATGCCGGCCAGCTTCCGGCATGTGCTTCCCTGGCACAGTGTCTAATGGCGCTGTCCCAGCCCACTCCCAGCCCATCTGTTTTAGTTGGCCCAGCACTTCTGCGCATATCAGGAGTTACGCGCATGACCAAGCCATTTCGAAAAATGCAAGCAGCATGTGCAGGGCCTGGCCACACGCATAATCCACGAATTTTACGCACACAGGGCTTTTAAAATTCAGGCGTTAGGGAAGAGCATTCTAAATTATAGCTGCACAATTCAAGATTCTCCATTAGGAGTTGCCACTCAGGATTAGGATCTAGGTATCTTTGTGAGTAATATGTTAAAATCCTCTGCTCAGTGTGTGATGGCAGCCAAGAAAGCAAATAAATGCTAGGAATTATTAGGAAAAGAATGGAGAATAAAACAGAGAATATCATAATGCCTCTATCACTGTATGGTGCACCACATCTTGAGTATTGTGTGCAGTTCTGGTCACTGTATCTCAAAAAAGATATAGCAGAATTAATAATGATCAGAATGGAATCTAAATGCAAATCAGTTGTTTACTCTTTCAAAAAGAACAAAGACCTAGGGAACATGCAATGAAGTTAAGAAGTAGTTCATTTAAAACAAATAGGAGAAAATATTTTTTCACTCAACATAGAATTAAACTCTGGAATTCTTTGCCAGAGGATCTAGTGAAAGCTGTTAGTGTAGCTGGATTTATAAAAGATTTGGACAAATTCCTGGAGGAAAAATCCATAAACCATTATTAACGTAGAGTTAGGGAAATCAAGTGCATATTCCTGGGATAAGCAGCATGAAATCTATTTACCTTTTGGGATCCTGTCAGGTACTTGTGGCCTGGATTGACCACTGTTGGAAACAAGATACTGAGCTTGATAGATCTTTGGTCTGACCCAGTTTGGCAAATCTTATGTTCTTATGTTCTAATTCTTGGACCATCCACTGAGAGCATGAGAAGACACTGCTGTCTTTGTTTTTCTAAATTGATTTGGAAGTGTTAAAAAAAAAAATGTGCATGGATTCCAATGCTAACTCATTTTTCATCATAAGATGTAATACCTAGGTGTTCTACCATATTGTAAGTATACCACTGATGAGTTCATGTATGTAATCAGAAATGTTTTGAGAGCACTAGTGCCAAAAAGTAATAAAACATTTGATTCAGATGCCAGCATTTGAGAATGCATAGCTTTTCATTTGAATGTTTTGACTCAAGTACTAGGAAGATTTGCTTTTATTGACACTGTACACTCCTACCAGACCAACAGGTTCATTATTAACTGGCTCATGTTCAAACCATTTACCTGATGTAAGTTTAGAGTAGAAGATTCATGGTACTGAAAGATATATCTTATATAATGCTTCATATAAAAAGAATTTTGTAGCAAAATATTGCTGCCCCAAGGGAAAGAAAATTGCCTATAGTTGAGTCTGAGCAAGAAACATGGAAGTTCATATTTTGATTAATGTATGATAATACTGTTTTAATTAGAAGACCAAGATTCTTGGTTTCTCATATAGTCCAATAAGAGACAGCATGTATGACTTCATAGATTTTTTTCCTCTGCATTTCTATCAAAGTTCTGTTTATATAGCTGTGAGGAATGGGCTCACATAATCAAGCCTGTCAGTTATTACTGCTGTGTCTGCAACCAGTGGAGCAAATTTTTGGACTGACTTATCCCTGGTATTAATGAAAGACTTATGGTGGAATTTGCAGCTCAGAGAGCAAAGGTGATCAAAAAGACCAGCAAAAATATAGTATATGAAAAAATGATGATTAAAGCAAATTAAGAGCCATCTGCAATCAAGGATATAATGTTATGCCAGGGAAAGCTACACAAATATTTTCTTTTCCAGCAATTGAGGATTGAAAAAGCCTACTCTGTCATGCTCTAGGTTCCTATTTCTTGCTTGATGGCGCATGTCCACTTTAGTCTAAAAACTACATTTTTCCACAAGCATCATATAAAATCTATTTTCCAAATGTATTTCTATACCTCAGAGTGCTGAGTGTTAAAACTTAAGATATGAAGGCGGGAAACATTAATTCCAAAAGCCCACATTCAAACATGGGAGTTATCCAACAGAACCTACCAAGTTACAACCAACAACGACCTCTCTGAAAAAATACAACTAAACACAGGAGTCCCCCCAAGGCTCTGCCCTTTCCGCAACCCTCTTCAACATCTACCTACTCCCAATCTGCCAGCTCCTAGCCAGCCTTAACGTAACACACTTTCTGTATGCAGATGACTTCCAAATACTCATCCCGATTCAAAACTCCCTGGACGAAACATGAAGAAAACAGCGACCTATCTCACGACAATCAAACAATTGTTAACCAAATTGAAACTCATAATAAACATCGAAAAAACAGATGATAATTCTTGACAGAAAAACCAAACCAACACCCCCACCACCCCTAATTATAGAGAATCAAATAACTGCAATCTCCCCGATCTCACATGCACGCAATCTTGGAGTCGTCATAGACAGCGAACTCTCATTCAAAAATCACATCACAACAAAAATAAAAGGAGGATACCTAAAACTACTTAACCCTGAGACGCATAAAACCCTTCCTGACCCAAGAGGACTTCAGAACAATATTACAACTTCTCATTCTCTACATACACGACTACTGCAACTCTCTACTACTTGGACTACCTCTACTTTCAGAGTATTTGGTTCCATTTTCTTTTATTTCCCAACATTGATTCTGTTGCGTTCAGCAGTCTGCAGGCTAACCCTGTGAATCATCACCCTCACCTCTCTGGCTGGGCCTCAGACACGGTGACACATCACCAGCACTCTTTACAGCAAGGCACCATTCCTCTTCACAGTGATATGCTACTGGCTTACTTTGCAGCCGGACGCCACCAACTACCTACCACCACGCTCCTCCTTAGGCACGCGCTCCCGACACTGCAGAATTTAAAGGGCCCGCAGCAGGAAATACCCCGTGGCACGTCCTGCTGATCTTACACAGGTCTATAAAAGGTCCTCTTGACCTTTCACTTCTTTTCCTCAGCAACAGGTCCACCTACTCCTGAAGTAGTACGTGTTGCTCCAGCGTTTTGTCTTCGTTCCAGCATCCTTGTCTTCAATTCTTCAGTTCCAGTGTCCTTGTCTTCAGTTTTTCTGCTTCCTCCTCATTGCCTGCCTGTTCTTCTCCTCGCCTTCCTGCCCTGCCTATCCGCCCCTTCTTTCCATTCGGATAAATACCTGACTTGACCTCAGCCTGATCTCTACACTTGACCGCTACCTGCCTCTGACCAATGCCTGCTATCAGATATGCTTGACCACTGACTGCTTCTGACCACTGCCTGCATCCAGATACATCTGACCTCCATTTGCCTTGACCCAGCTACCCTACGACGACCTTGACCCAGCTGCCCACCTCCCCCTCCTCAAGAATTTGCACTGGCTTCCAATCCCCTCTCGCATCGTATACAAAACCCTAGCACTGATCCACAAAGCTATACTCACACACAATTCAAATTGGCTCATTGAGCCATTCTGCCCCATACGAACTAATAAATCCACCAGAGTCTCCAACAATGGTACCCTCCATGTCCCCTCTCTAAAAAAAAAAAAAAAAAAAAAAAAAAAAAAGCACACCTTTCTTCCACAAGGGAACGAGACCTATCTATTGCCGGACCCACGCTCTGAAATTCCTTACCCCCTTATCTAAGGCTTGAAACTTGTACCGCTAAATTCAGAGCCAACTTAAAAACCTGGCTTTTCAAACAAGCCTATCATCAGTAATACCCTTCTCTCCCCATGCAAGCACCTGAACCAAGCAAACACACCCTATGCAAACACCTGAACCAAGCAAGCACACCCGAATCCTCCATGCAAACCCGCCCTAAACCCAAACCCTTGTACATAATTCTTTTGTTTTACAAATATCATGCTCAACGTTAACTTTTGGCTACCTCATGTTTCTGAGTAGCCTGATTCCTATGTATTTCATTCTACGCTCTCATAGTTCCTTTCTCTCCCTCCCCGCCTCCCTGTTTTATGTAATTTCCATACTATATGTTCTGTTTGTAAACCGATATGATGTCCCCACTAATATTGGTATATACATTTAATAAATAAATAAATAGAGGGGGCCCCCGCACCCAAAGGCTCAACCCATGGGGAATGAGGACTGGTATAGCCGAAGCTCCAACTGCTTTACCCGGGTCTGCCTGCCAATGGTGGGAACATGCAGGGCTCCTCCCTGCAGGTTGCACCAATCCTGCCTCAGCCCAAGGGTCCAAGAATGCAATAGATTCTCATTTCATTTTAATGATTTCATGTGAATCCAGGCAATCCACTATTCTGCGAATGCATGAAGAAGGAAATAGGAAATTGTATGAATGCAGCAAAGCAAACATTGATACAAATAATTAAATACCTTTCTTTAAAAGCTTGCAATTTTTAAATCTGTAGTACCTTTCCTGATGCTTGTGGTTTTACTTCAGCCCTTGATCTGCACACCGGAATACCATAAAATAATGCAGGACTGCGAGCACACAGGGTGGGAGAAAATTCCCAGCATCATTTCTAACTCAAAGATTTATAAATTAAACAACAAAAGAAAAGGAGCATCCAACAATTTAACAGCTGTAGGTTGACCCATTTTATTCTAGTACAGAATCTTCTTTATCGGTCTTTTAGACTATCTGTGGCATGATTTGGACTCTCTAGTTTTCTTCTTTCTTAGCATACAGTCAGATGAATCCAGAACAAGTGGGTTATGCACCTCTATTGGCAGATGGAGATGGAGCAGGGGTGTATATATTAGGGGTGTGAATCGTGTGATCGATCATCTTAACAATCGATTTTGGCTGGGGGGGGGGAGGGAAATCTGATCGTCGTGTTTTGTTTTGTTTTTTTAAATCGTTAAAAATCGTAAATCGGGGGAGGGTGGGAAAACCGGCACACCAAAACAACCCTAAAACCCACCCCGACCCTTTAAAACAAATCCTCCACCCTCCCGAACCCCCCCCCCAAAATGTTTTAAATTACCTGGGGTCCAGTGGGGGTGTCCCGGCGCGATCTCCCGCTCTCTGGCCATGGCTGCGTTAAGAGAAATGGCGCCGGTGGCCCTTTGCCCTTATCATATGACAGGGCAAAGGTAGCGCCGGTGCCATTTTGGGATATTGGCAATATGGCCCGCGTGCAGGAGGTCGCTCCCGGACCCCCGCTGGACTTTTGGCAAGTCTTGTGGGGGTCAGGAGGCCCCCCAAGCTGGCCAAAAGTCCCTGGGGGTCCAGTGGGGGTCCGGGAGCGATCTCCTGCACGCGTGACGTCAGGAGCCAGGAACCAAAATGGCGCCGGCGCTACCTTTGCTCTGTCACATAAGGGGCAAAGGGCCACCGGCGCCATTTCTCTTAACGCAGCCGTGGCCAGAGAGCGGGAGATCGCGCCGGGACCCCCCCACTGGACCCCAGGTAATTTAAAATATTTTGGGGGGGTTCGGGAGGGTGGGGGATTTGTTTTAAAGGGTCGGGGTGGGTTTTAGGGTTGTTTTGGTGTGCCGGTATTCCTGCCCTTCCCCAAATAATTCCCGTGCCCTATTTAACGATACAATACAAATGCCCCTGACGATAAATTGGGGGCATTTGTATTGTATCGTGCACTCTAACGATTTTGGACGATTTTAAAATTATCTGACAATTTTAATCATTCAAAAACTATTCACATCCCTAGTATATATAGATAGATATATATATATACCCCTACAGTGACGACAGCCTGCCATTATTCTCTGTCTCCCTACTGGGGATTGCTTCATTTTGAGAAAGGAGAATTAATGAAAATAAATTCGCCCTCCTCTCCTGTGGTGATACCAAATGGTCCCTCCCACAATTGAGAATTCCTGAGGTGATTTCCATGGTCTGTCAGATGAGTGCCTTGGTCCAGTAGCTGGTTTTCAACCGGCATGGACTTAACTACTTAAGCAGCTGAAAGGCAGTGGGTGCAGGAAGCAGAGTGTGGTGGTGACGGCACATGCCCTCTCCCCCTGCAGCCAGAGACTGCCTCTGTGCTCAGCCATGTAAGACTGAGCTGTTGGTCGCTCTGGATTGGCCCAGTAGACCATAGTATGCAGATCTGCAGAGGCTCCTGATGGATTCGCCTCTTCGACTTCCAGCGCACAGGAACCTGTTGCAGCAGGTATCTGTTCTTCAAAAAGATCAGACTCTATTTTGTCTTATGGGATGGCCCTTGAAAAAGGGCTCACTTGCTGAAACTTGGATACTCTGCAGCAGTGATTTCCACCTTGCTAAGAGCTAGAAAGTTCTCCACTTCCTTGGCCTATGGTACGGGTTTGGAGAGTGTTTGAGGGCTGGTGTGAGGATAGAGGTACTCTTCCTTCCTTGGTCAAAATTCCGCTCATTTTAGAATTTTTGCAGGATGGCTTGAATAAAGGCTTGGTTCTCAATTCCTTAAAGGTACAAGTAGCGGCTCTCGCCTGTTTCAGGGGGCAGGTAAATGGCGGATCCTTGTCAGCTCATCCTGATGTGGCCCGTTTTCTGAAAGGAGTAAAAAAAAATCTTTGCAGTTTCCGGTGCCCCTAAGGAGTCTTAATATGGTTTTTGATTTTTTTTGGCAGGCCCTACATTTAGACCGTTATGTATTCTATACTTGCGGTTGCTGACCTTGAAAACTGTGTTCCTTGTGGCAATTTGTTCTGAATGTAGGGTTTCTGAACTGCAGGCCTTGTCTTTCTGGGAGCCATTTCTCCAGGTGACTCTAGGGGTAGTACAGCTGCATATACTGTTCCTTCCTTTTTACCAAAGGTGGTCACTGAGTTTCACTTGAATCAGTCCATCTCCCTGCCATCTCTGGACAGAGAGAGAGATGTAGAGGAGTATAGTCTGTTGCAACCCTTGGATGTCAAGAGACATATTGTGAAGTATCTAGAGGTTGCTGAGCCTTTGCAGTAGTTGGATTGCCTGTTTGTCCTTCACAGTGGTACTAGACAGGGAAGGCCAACCTCGCAGGCTACAATAGCTATCTGGATTAAGGAGGTAGATACGGCTGCATACGTAGATGCTGGGAAGCCATTACCTAGTCAGGTTAGGGCTCATTCCACTAGGGCTCAGGCAGTGTCATGGGCAGAAGTTAGATTGTTGTCTCCCGTCGACATTTGCAGAGATGTGACGTGGTCCTCCCTACACACCTTTTCCATGTATTATCATCTGGACGTTTAGGCCCGGGAGGATGCGGGTTTTGCACGTGCAGTTTTGAGTAGACTGCGGGCAACCTCCCGCCCTATTCAGGAGTATCTTGAGTACATCCCACTTGTTCTGGATTCATCTGACTGGACGCTAAGAAATGAAAAATTACTACTTACCTGATAATTTCCTTTTCTTTAGGATAGTCAGATGAATCCAGCTGCCCTCCCTTGGCTGCTGAAGTTTTATAATATGGTCCTCCTGTGTGCCTGCATGTTACAGGGATTACTAGTAAATGTTACTCCAATCCCTAGCCTAGTGTTACATTCTTGTCTGAACTCAATGTTGCCTGTTGGCTGAGTATTGAAATAGTTATCTTTTTAATCAAGCTTTTTGCTAGTCTGTCCACAATTGCTTTTGAAGAAAATACTAGCAGGCTGATGTCACTGCAGGGGTATATATACTGTGACGTCAGTTTGTGCCGTCTCCATCTCCTGGTAGAGGTGCATAACCCATTTGTTCTGGATTCATCAGACTGTCCTAAATAAAAGGAATTTATCAGGTAAGTAGTAATTATTCATTCATTTTACTGCTGTCTTTGACATTTGACCATGAAATATTATTACTTCATATTTCAGAACTAGTGAATGATGGTTTAGCTTTTAGTTGGTGACACAGAGATATAGGGTATGAGAGACTTCCCCTATATGCTACATTATGAGATCCCTCAGGGATCCATATTATGCTCACCTTATTTGGGCATTTATGGCACTATGACTTTGTCCCAGACCCCCAACTCAACTAGTGCCGGTGCAGTTAGTGTAGCTGGGTTTAAAAAAAGATTGGATAAGTTCTTGGAGGAGAAGTCCATTACCTGCTATAAATCAAGTTGACTTAGAAAATAGCCACTGCTATTACTAGCAACGATAATATGGGATAGATTTAATTTTTGGGACCTTGCCAGGTTCTTATGGCCTGGATTGGCCACTGTTGGAAACAGGATGCTGGGCTTGATGGACCCTTGGTCTGACCCAGTATTGCATGTTCTTAGTTTGTCAATCTGGCCTACTACATCTTCCAGGTTCACAGTGATTTGGTTGAGTTCATCTGACTCATCACCCTTGAAAACCATCTCCGGAACTAGTCCCTCCCCAACATCCTCATTAATAAACACAGAAGCAAATAATTCATTTAGTCTTTCTGTAATGGCTTTATCTTCCCTAAGATCCCCTTTAACCTCTTGGTCATCTAATGGTCCAACTACTCTCTCACAGGTTTCTTGCTTTGGATATATTTTAAAAAGCTTTTGCCTCTATAGCCAACTTTAAGGGACGAATAGGCAAGGCAGGAAGGCTAGGGCAAGCACAGCAGGGACGAGGCTGGAGATGAGCAGATGAAGACTGATGACAAGACTGGACTAAAGAACTGAAGACAAGGCTGGGGCAGGAAGCAACATGCACTTCACAGACATAGCTGTACCTGTTGCTGAGGCATTAAGCAGATGTCCGGGCTAACTTTTTGTAGAGCAGGCTTGTAATGTCATCTAAGGGCACCATGGGAGTTTCCTACCATGGACCCTTTTAAATCTTGTAGAGTCGGCGCACACATGCCCTAAGGAAGCCAACAGCATCTATCTGCTGGCGGGGAATGGCATTGTGCAGACCTGTTAATGAGGGAACCATGGCATCTTGCTACGCCAAAAAAGAATGCAGCTGGGTCGGCCAAAGAGGTGACAGTGACAGCTCACAGGACTACCAAGCATAACAGTGGGTTTTATTTTCATTTTCCAAAACTATTCGCAAAATATGTAAATCAAGAAAACTTCATCTGATTAGTAAATTAGTAAGAAAATAAGGAAAGACATGACATACAAGCAATCTTATATACCAACTTGAAGCCAAGCCAATAATATAAGGGGGCAGCGATATATAAAGAAAAATATAAACAAGGTAAATCAAATACCCAAAAAAGCAGAAGAAAAATGTTTGGTTTTAGTTATTTCCCTGTTATGTTATAATTTAGCTTATTTGTTAGTAACACTATTTTTACTGTTTTTTAATTTTAGTGATGGCAGGGTTTTTTATTCTTTTTTTTTAATTGTTTTTTTTTTTGTTGTTTTTGTTTTTTTTACTGTTCCTCACTTTGGGCTTTGAAAAAGTGAGTATAATTCTAATGAATCATGGTTATCTTTTATGTTTATTAGTAAACTTAATATACCACTTTTTCATAAAAATTTATACCAAAGTGGTTGACAATTAAAACAAGATGAAATTAAACATTTAGTTAGAATTATTATAAAATAATAAAATACTTGACACATTAAAATAATAAACAATAAAATAGTGCATTGAAATGCTAAGCATAAAACAGAATAAGAGCAAAATAATCAGAAATAGGCTAGGTAGGTGGCCAAACTATAATTAAAAAAAAAAAATCTACCAGTTAAAAGCATGTGTAAAAAGCAGGGCTTTTAAGACTTTCTGGAATTTATTCCAAAGTAAAGGAACCATATAACAGGATTGATGGGTGGTCTCCAATCTGATCATGGTGAGTGAAAGTACAGTGAGTAACTCAAGCTGCAACAGAGATAGGGGGAACAGGTAACTAAGCGATCCTCTTTGAAGATGTTTAAAGGCTATAACCAGAATTTTAAAATGAATGCAAAATATGACTGGCAATCAGTGTACTTCTTTTAGAAGTGGAATGACATGATCATATTTCTTCTTACCAAGCACGTTTATAGACACTGTTATACTGCAGCCTAAGTACAGAGAATTACAATAGTCAATACAATTAAAAATTATTGTATGCACTACTTTTTCTAAATCATTTTACTAACAATGATCTAATCTGACGCAAATAGTGAAGATGGAAAAATGAAGAGTGAACTAATGCTAATAATTGACTTTCTATAGTAAGTTTAGCATCTGGCTTTACACCCAAAATTGTCACTACATCTTTTAAAGTAATTTCAAATTCAGATAGAACAGGAAACTTTTCCAGCTGCTCCAGTCTGTTTAACCATAATGCCTTTGATTTAGTTGTTATATAGTAACCTAGTGTTATGTAGGGGTTTTTCATGTGCCCTTGGGCCTCGTCCCGACCCCAGACGAATCTAGGACCGAACCAAGGGTTGGCGGCGTGTCCCAGCATGGCGGAGACAAGGTCTTACCCTCTGCTGGACCTGCATGCTCCTGGAGCCAACAAGATGATGTTGGTAGATGAACAGTCCTCCGACCGTTCCCAGCCCTTTCAGACCTGCCGCTTTGGATCGGCATGGAGCAGCAGGCTGGACCGAGGATGAGGGCAGATGGAGGCCTTGTGACACACAGACATGAAGACACTGGAAGTGGATGAGGATCGTAGAAGACTCTTGACGAGACGAGGAACTTGGAAGAGTCAAGACGAGAAGCTGGGGAGATCAGACATTGGCACTGTCTCTCAGGGCGCCCTTCACAGCCCACCTACACGGGCGGACCCAATGGGCTGGTCGCAGACCACCCTGTCCCACTGCACACCCTACACAGCCTGAGGAGGCTGGTCACGGACCATGCGGAGAGCGGGACGAGCGCAGGAAGGAATCCAGCCGAGGCGAGACTCCGATGATGGAGCCGGTGTCATCCGGAGACCCACAAGAGCTTGGCAGGTCAGGGAAGGCTCAGGAGCACAAGACATGAATCCAGCTGCAGGCAACTCCACTGACGGAGACGCGTCACCCGGAGAACCATGGAGCTGGCAGGACAAGAAGGCTCAAGAGCGTAGGAGAACTTGGAAGGCACTGGAGAAGAACATCAGGACACCTGGAACATCAGGAAGCGAGACATCGGAAACGAGACATCAGGAGACCTGGACGAGAACCTCAGGAGACGAAGACATGGCACAAGAAGCAGACGAGACATGGCGCTCCAACGATGAACGCGAAGGACCTGACTGAGTGCTGGAAGACAGGAACTTCCAGGAGTGAAGTAACTCCGATGCAAGGCAAAGGTGGAATGCAGGAACAGCCCCTTTATAGGGCTGATACAGGAAACAGTCCTTAGGTGGGGCCCAGGGCGTATCCGGCCGTGGGCCCTTTAAATCTGACAAGGAGGTGCGGCCACGCACCTAAGGACGGAAACAGGAAGCTGTGCAGGACCGTGGACAGCAGCCCTGCACCAACGTTGACGTATCAGAGGCAGGGTTGGGCCAAAGAGCAGGCCCCGATGTCGGCAGCGGCTCCGGCCGCCAGGCAAGCTTGGGGATTGCGGCCTCCAGCCGCGAAGATAACTGTGATGTCGTTGGCGGCTCCAGCCGCAAAGAAGCACTGCAGCAGGCCTGCCGTGCCGGGGAGGTAGCCCAAAGTCCGCGGCTCCTGCCGCAGTGAAGACGGACACGAAGAGCGGCCTCCGGGCCGCAAGGGGCAAACAGAGTCCGCAGCTCTGGCCTCGCAGAAGGCCCAACGGCGGCGTCCGGCTGCATCGGGAGAGCAGCAAAGGTTAGGAGCTTCCTCGCGGGGGAAACCTGCGGGCAGGATTCATAACACCTAGTAAATGACAGAAGAAAAAGACCCAAGTGGTCCATCCAGTCTGCCCAGCAAGATTGCTTTATGCATTCTTTTAATGAATTTATTTTTTATTCTGTTAAATATAGTAATTTCTGCTCTGTGCAGGTTACCCCTTATCTTCACTTCCATCCTTTAGCCACTATGGATCCTCTGATTATCCCAAGCTCTCTTGAATTCCATTACAGTTCTTGCCTTAACTATCTCTACCAGGAGGGCATTTCATGCATCCACAACCCTATCCATGAAGAAATATTTCCTGCCGCTCCTGAGCCTACCCTCTTGGAGCTTCATATTATAACCTACAGCTTTCTGTCCATTGGAAAAGGCTTGATTCCCATGTATTATTTATACCTTTCAGGTATTTAAATGTCTGTATTATATCCCCTATCCTTGTCACTTAACCATAATACCTTTGATTTAGTTGGGCTAACTTTTAATTTGTGTTAACTAGACAGATACAGATTAAAGACACAGATTCAGATCCTAGTGTAAGTCCCATGTTGAATGATTTGTATAGTACTGATAATTTATCTACTGTACATTTGTCTACATCAGAAGTCCACTTTGCAGTTTGTAAAAAAAAAATCAACACAGTTACCAGCCGGTCCTTGAGAAACAGGATTGGAATAGCAGAAATTGTCAATTCTGGTTTTCAAAGGCCTTAAACAGGTCTGGTTAAAGTTACATTTTAAATAAGCAAAATTAACTTAGTAGTTAGATTAAATGGATGCAGATATGTTTCATGAATATTCATTATTGATATCTTGAAAACCTGAACTGTTTACATCCTTTAAGAAGCTGCCTATGTCTAGGGAATTTAAGGTATAAGATTGAGGGCACTGCAGTGACAGATTTGACCAAATACTAATCCTAGGCACTGCTGATGCCATTGCTGATGCCATCCCCATCTGGACCTACAAACTCTTCCCTCCTGCTGCCACCCCCACCAGACTTCAAGATCTGTGCTTCAGCAATGTATGCTCTGACTGCAATGAGTGCAGGCTGATTTAATTCACATGCACACTCATGGGCCCTGTCCCCAAATGGAAGTCTAGAGAGGGAAGGGCTATTGCGGAGCCTGTGTGCATGGCCTGACTTAAACCCTGTGCACATTCATTATAGCAGGAGGATAAATTGCTGGGGCAGAAGTCATGAAGTCCAGGGTTCCAAGATTTGTGGTAAGAATAGAGGTCTTTTGAGCAGTGGGGGGCAGGAATTTTTCCACCCCTAAAATTTACCATCCTATAGAAACATAGAAATGACGGCAGAAGAAGACCAAACTGCCCAACCAGTCTGCCTAGCAAGTTTCACACTTTTTTTTCTCTTACTTATCTGTTACTCTTGGCTCTTAATAACCTTTTGGTTCTATTTCCCTTCCATCCCCACCATTAATGTAGTGTTGGAACTGCATCTAAGTGAAATATCTAGCTTAATTAGTTAGGGGTAGTAACCGCCGCAATAAGCAAGCTACACCCATGCTTATTTGTTTACCCAGACTATGTAATTCAGTCCTTGTTGGTTGTTGTCTGTATATAGATCCACTTTTCTTCACCCCCCCTGCCGTTGAAGCAGAGTTATGCTGGATATGCATTGAAAGTGAAGTATCAGACTTTCTCCCCTGCCGTTGAAGCAGAGAGCTATGCTGGATATGCATTGAAAGTGAAGCATCAGACTTTCTCCCCTGCTGTTGAAGCAGAGAGCTATGCTGGATATGCATTGAAAGTGAAGTATCAGGCTTATTTGGTTTGGGGTAGTAACCGCCGTAACAAGCAAGCTACTCCCTGCTTTTTTGTGAATACAAATCCTTTTTTCCACATTTCCTCTTGCCGTTGAAGCTTAGAGCAATGTTGGAGACGCATTAACCGTGTGTATGTTTATTGAATAAGGGTATTATCTCCAGGTAGTAGCCGTCATTCCCGCGAGCCACCCACTCTTCATTCACATCCTTTAGACTTTATGGATCCACAGTGTTTATCCCACGCCCCTTTGAAGTCCTTCACAGTTCTGGTCTTCACCACTTCCTCCGGAAGGGCTTTCCAGGCATCCACCACCCTCTCCGTGAAGAAATACTTCCTGACATTGGTTCTGAGTCTTCCTCCCTGGAGCTTCAAATCGTGACCCCTGGTTCTTCTGATTTTTTTCTGACGGAAAAGGTTTGAACCAGAGGTCACGATTTGAAGCTCCAGGGAGGAAGACTCAGAAATAGGCACAGACCTAGTAATTTTTCTCCTAGGAAAAGCAGGATGGAAGTCCTCACACATGGGTGACATCATCAGATGGAGCCCGGCAAGGAAAACTTCTATCAAAGTTTCTAGAACTTTGACTGGCACACTGAGAATGCTCAGCATGCCTTAATCCACGCCTCCACATGGGGTTCCCCTTCAGTCTCTCTTTTTTCCACAGAGCTGTCGCCTCGTGGACTTGGAGCACATGCTCTTTTCTTCTGGAAAACTTCTACTCTTTGGCTGTCTCTTTTTTTTCTGCACCATGTGCATCTCAGTTCCCCCCTGCCTTAGTCAGTCCTGTGGTGCGGTAAGTCTTTGCTGCGCAGTCAGTTCCCCATAGCGGTCTCCTTCGGAGACCCGCAGGCCATCGACCATTCGCCGGCCTTTTTTTTTTTTTTACTATGGTATCGTCTGGTTCGTCGGTGCCCCCAGTGTCCTTGGACTATGTCCATCATGGATCCACACGACATGTGCTTCATCTGCCTGGGAGCATCCCAAGACATTCGAGGGTGCCATCTTTGTGATCAGATGACACCCCCCCCCCCCCACCCCAGGGGCCAGCGGGTCCGCCTTGACAAAATGGAGAAGCTTTTCAACTCTAAAAGGTCTGAGCCTTCGACATTGGTGTCTTTGACACCAAAGGATGATAGGGAACAGATAGGCACCGATCCCTCACCATCGGCCCCCCCCCCCCTTCAGTATCACTGGAGGAGTGGGGGACTGGGGCTTGGCCCACCTCAGTCTCCTCTAGGTCATGAACGTCTGGATCTTCACCTTCCACCTCGGCATTGGTGAAAGACTGGGTCGTGGGACATCGCGAAAGCATCAACACCTTTCGCCTTCAACACACTGAGCCAGGCTCGGGCTGGCACTGGTTCTTACCACAATGCCCCCGAAGTGTCCTGGAGGCGAGAAAGTTATACTCTCCATCGATGCCAGGGCTCCAAGGCAGTCCCAACCGGTTCCAGTGCCAGGTACCAACCTCTGTCGAGACTCCAAGGAAGATCATGCCACTCCCTCCTCCTTCTCAGCTGGTCCTGGCTTCAGCGATCTTCGAGAAGGAGCTGAAGCATAGGGTGCAGCTGACAGTGGATAGAGCCCTGCGGGGCATCGAGCCAGTGCCTCTGCTGGCGCTGATGACTGTGGTGTCCCTGCTGGAGCGCCTCAATTTCCTCCTTGGCATCTTCCCTACTCAGCTGGCAATGCCTCATGGAGCACTGTTACTCCCTCAGCCCGATGCCATCCTCGTTCATGGCTCCTCAGATGAGGAAAGTCCTTCGAGGCTGGCAACGACATTGTGCCCTCCTGCTCCCCAGTCTGCCAGTGGGACCATCAATGCCATCGGAGCCGTCAGTGCCCACTGTGCCTATGCCTTGGGGCACACCCAGGCCTTTGTCCCCAGCTGGTTTCAGTGAGGACGGTGCCCCTTATGACACCTCCGATTCCTCCTCAGAGGATTCTGAGAGCCTTCCTTCAGACCCGTTTCCCCCGGGAGGAAAGACGGAGGTACCCGCCTGGACTTAACCTTTCCAGGGTTTGTGTGGGCCATGGCAGAAGCCATTCCGTTCCAACTGCTGATGGAGGAAGACGCCAGGCACAAGATGCTGGAGATCCTCCAGTTTATGGATGCTCTGAAGGAGATGGTGGTGTCCCACTCTACGAAATCATCAAAGAGCTACTCCTGAAAATTTGGGAACACCCCCTCACAGTACCACGTATAAATAGGAAGGCTGATGGGGGTGTACCTGGTCCAGATGCCATTGGCTTTGAGAAATGTCAGCTCCCCCACCAGTTGGTGGTGGTCAAGTCCACGCTTAAGAAGGCCAAGTGCTCCTGGACTCATGCATCGGCTCCCCTGGGAGGGAACACAGGGTGCTGGATATACTGGGCAGGAAGGTCTTTCAAGGTACCATACTGATAGCCCAAATTGCCTCCTACCAGCTCTATATGACTCAATACTCCTGAAACCTCTGGAAACAGGTTCAGGAAGTGACCAACCGACTGCCCCAACAGCAGCAAGAGTCTTTGCTGGCAGTCGCACATCAGGGCCTTGAGTGCGGGAAGCATGAGGTGTTTGAGTCAGCGGCAAGAGTTGCAGCTGCTGAGATTGGTGCTCATAGGATGGCTTGGTTCTGGGCCTCAGACCTCCGGCCGGAGGTGCATGAGAGGCTCGCTGACTTGCCATGTACGGGTGAGAATCTGTTTGGCAATAAGGTGAGGGATGCAGTGCTGGATCACCACGAGACTCTCCAGCACCTTTCTGCTAGTACTTCTGACTCGCCTTCTTCAGCCAAGAGGTCAGTGCGGCATGGCCTAAGGCGCTCTTTGTATCGTCAGTGGAAGTATTAATCGCCTACGTCTCATTCCTGCCCACAGGCAACAGCGAGCTCCCAAGCCTCAATCAGAGCCCCAGCTTAGCCCCGCTACAGAGTTTTGACTGGAGGGGAGGAAGCAAAAAGCCAGCCAGGTTGGGAGTGCAGGTTTTCCCTTACCTGGACGATTGGCTGATCAAGAGCACTACCCAGGGGGGCAACACGTTCCCTGCACTTGACCATCTGGGTGTTGGAGTCATTGGGGTTCATTATCAACTACCCAAAGTCTCATCTCAGCCCATTGCCTCAGCTGGACTTCATCGGAGCTCTGCTGGACACAACTCAGGCGAAGGCCTTTCTAACCCACACCAGAAAACTGATCTTGGTGTCCCTTGCAGGGGTTGTGCAGCAGAGTCAGCAGGTCTCAAGGAGGCAAATGTTGAGGCTGTTAGGGCACATAGCCGCTACCGTCCGTGTTATCCCCTTTGCGCACTTGCATATGTTCAGGGTCCAGTGGACCCTGACGTCTCAGTAATGTGAGGCCACCCAGAGTTTCTGGGTTCACAACCAGGTTACACCGTCTCTCCGGGACTCCTTGTCCTGGTGAGGGAACCTCTCCGATCTCAAGCGAGGGGTGCCGTTTCAGTCTCCCCCTGTTAAAGTTGTCCTCACCACGGATGCTTCCATCGTGGGGTGGGGGGCCCATATGGAAGGGCTCCACACCCAGGGACTGTGGTCTGCCTAGGAAGCACAATGCCAAATTAACTTCCTGGAGCTCCGGGCGATCAGTTATGCTCTCTGTGCTTTCAGAGATCGGCCCGCCGGCAAGACGGTCCGGATCTAGACCGACAACCAGGTCGCAATGTGGTATATCAACAAGCGGGGGGCATGAGATCGTTCCTCCTGTGTCAGGAAGTGGTCCAGATCTGGCCCTGGGCCCTGTCTCAGGAGATAGTGTTCTGAACCATTTACCTGGTCGGAACGAGCAACGTGATAGCGGACTGGTTGAGTTGAGCCTTCAAGCCCTACGAATGGTCCCTGGACCAGGCTGTGGCAGATCGGATCTTTTGTCTTTGGGGAATCCCAGACATGGATCTGTTTGCATCCCCCTGCAACAGCAAGGTGGATCAGTTCTACTCCCTGTGCTGGGCAGATGGCATTCTGGCCTCGGGCGCCTTTGCCCACAGCTGGGGCCAGGGCATTCTGTACGCGTATCCTCCAGTCCCTCTAGTGATGAAGACTCTTGAAGCTTCACCAGGACCGGGGGACTCTGATCCTCATAACCCCTCATTGGCCAAGGCAAGTCTGGCTACAGCTCCTGTGGGATCTCTCCCTCTGGGAACTGATCAGCCTTGGGTCTTCCCAGGATCTCATCACTCAGGATCAGGGCAGGCTGTGGCTTCCCAACCTCCGGGCCCTGTCTCTCATGGCCTGGATTTTGAGAGGTTGATTCTGTAGCCCCATGACCTCTCAGATAATGTGTCTCGGGTCCTGGTGGCTTCCAGAAAGCCTTCCACTAGGAAGTCTTATGGGCTGAATTGGAGGAGGTTTTCGGTGTGATGTGAACAATGTGGACTGTATCCCTTTTCTTGCTCCACTCACAAACTGCTTGATTACCTCTTCCACTTCTCGGAGGCTGGTTTGAAAACCAACTCCATTAGGGTGCACTTGAGCACAATCTGAGCTTACCACCAAGGTGTGGATGATTCACCCATCTCCGTGCAGCCTTTAGTGGGACAATTGTATGCGAGACCTGATTCAGTTAAAACCTCCCTTTTGCCTCCCGCTGTGTCTTGGGACCTCAACATGGTGTTGGCTCAGCTGATGAAGGCTCCTTTTGATCCGCTGAACTCCTGTGACCTGAAATAGCTGACCTGAAGGTCATCTTTTTGGTGGCAGTCACTTCAGCGTGCAGAGTCAGTGAGCTTCAGGTGTTAGTGACTTTACCCCCTTACATGAAGTTCTTTCATGACCGGGTGGTTCTCCTCATGTACCCTAAGTTCATGCCCAAGGTGGTGACAGAGTTCCATCTTAATCAGTCCGTTGTCCTGGTTACCTTCTTTCCCAAGCGTCACTCGCATCAAGGCGCACAGTCTGGATTGTAAAAGGGCTTTAGCCTTCTATCTGGAGCGGACAGAAGGTCATAGACAGTCCACGCAACTCTTCATCTCTTTTGACAAGAATAGATTGGGAGTTGCCATTGGTAAGCAGACCCTGTCCAAATGGATAGCATTTTGCATCTCTTTCTGTTATATGCAGGTGGGACTGCAGCTTGGTGGATATGTCAAGGCTCATTCTGTCAGAGCCATGGTGACTTCAGAGGCCCATTTGTGGGCAGTTCCTGTGGAGGAGATTTGCAAGGCTGCAACATAGAGTTCTCTCCACACGTTCGCCTCTCATTACTGTCTGGGTAGGGATGGCTGATGTGATAGTAGATTCGGTCAGTCCGTCCTCAGGAATCTTTTTCAGCTCTAGAACCCAAATCTTCCTGCCTAGGGTCCACTTTTTTCGGTTCCAAAGTTGGCAAGTAGCTCATTTAAAATAAATCAAAGAAAATTCATTTTCACTCCGCGCATAGTTAAGTTCTGGAATTCATTGCCAGAAGTTGTAGTTACAGCAGTTAGTGTAAATGTGTTTAAAAAAGGTTTGAATAAGTTCCTAGAGGAAAAATCCATAAACTATTAAATAATTAATAAGCAATAGTAGCTTGTGATGAATCTAATGCTTGGATACTTGCCAGGTACTTATGATTTGGATTGGCCACTGTTGGAAACAGGATACTGGACTTGATGGACCCTTGGTCTGACCCAGTATGGCTGGTCTTATGTTCTCCCTCTGTTACCAACAGCACCAGAGTTATTGGGCCCGTTGGCACTTGGTTTGGTGTCTGCTGATCCCTTGTTTCGGGAGCAGCTGGTAGCAAGGGGTTCACCCATGTGTGAGGACTACCATCCTGCTTGTTGTAAGAGAAAGCAGAGTTGTTTACCTGCAACAGGTGTTCTCCTAGGACAGCAGGATGTTAGTCTTCACGAAACCGCCCGCCACCCTGCAGAGTTGAGTTTCTCCTATATTTATTTTATTTTTTCGTAATTCTATGTTACGAGACTGAAGAGGGACTCCGCGTGGACGTGCCGATTAAGGCATGCTGAGCATGCTCAGTGTGCCAAAGTTATAGAAACTTTGATAGACGTTTTCCATGCCAGGCTCCATCTGATGATGTCACCCATGTGTGAGGACTAACATCTTGCAGTCGTAGGAGAACACCTGTTACATTTAAGCATCTCTGCTGAATCTAAACCTGAGGTCCAGAACTGAAATAGTAGAGGGTGCTATAAATTAACCTTCTTGTGTGATATCCTCATGGTGGGGAGAAGGATTAGAGGAGGCAAAAATTGTTTGATTCCTAGTCAAAAGAACAAAAGATATGGCATACTGGGTCAGACCTAGGGTCCAGCAAGCCCAGTATCCTGTATCCAATGGTGGCCAAAGCAGGTTACAAGTACCTGACAAGTACCCAAACATTAAATATATCCCATGCTACTAATGCCGGCTATTCCCTATTGATTATTAGCAGTTTCACATTTACCCATTCAAGTCTTTCCATGATTTTGTACACCTCTATCATATCCCCCCTCAGCCGTCTTCTTCTCTAAGCTGAACAGCTCTAACCTTTTTAGCCTTTCTATGCCCTTTATCATTTTGGTTGCCTCTCTGTACTTTCTAGAGTGCAACTATATCTTTTTCAAGATGCAGTGACCAGAGCTGCATGCAGTAACCTAGGTGTGGTCTAACCATGGTGCGATACAGAGGCATTATGACATCCTCTGTTTTATTTGCCATTCCTTTCCTAATAATTCTTAACATTGTTTGCTTTTTGACTGCCACAGTATACTAAGCCAATTTCAATGTAATATCAACTACAATGCCCAGATCTTTTTCCTGGATAGTAACTCCTAATATAGAACCTAACATTAGAACCTAACAGTAGTCGCAGCATATGTATAATTTAGGATCTAAATACCAACTTTCCATACCCTTTTTTGAAAACAGTATAAATGAACGCTAATCACAGGCACACTCGCACTAAAGGTTTCTTACACTGCACATGACAGTAAAGAACATTCAGCAACAATTGTTTCTGCTTGGGAGTCTGAAAGAAAGCAGAATTCAGGCAGTAATGCTTATCCTAGACATTAATACTTTCTACCAGCTGGTTCTACTCAGTGTGAAGCAGGGGAATTGCATCATTGCTTCAGTACAGTAATTTAAACAACCTGCTGCTTTTCAAGCCTGGTTTATATTTTGGACCGAGATTACTAGTGTACATCTGTCGGATTGAATAAGAAACACACAATGATCCATTAATAAGATAACTTCAAATGAAATGGTTTTATTTTTATTGTCTGGATGTTTGTTTTAATTGGGAACATAAGTGTAATAATAATTATAAAAGAGTGAATGGATTTTCTGCACTGTGATGGTCTGGACAGTTCTGACTAGTACTATTAACGTAGAATATGAATATGTGTTGAATGTGTACTGTAAAGTAATTTTAAAAATTCATGAATTTATGCTGTAGTTAGGGATATTGGCATCTCTTACATGGTTAAAGTAATTTAGTCTTCAGCCTTGGCCCTAACAGTGACTTGAGGTGTACCCACTACCTACCTTTTCATGCCTGATTGCTTAAAGAGAAGGTCTTGCAAACTACAAAATCCAGCAAATAGTTTGCTAGAACAACCAAACTTTTTTGCACCCTAAAACAGCCTCTGACATCTTTTTATACCGCTATAATTTAAGCTCTTTCAGTAAAAGAAAAATTGTTTTGATGAACAAATTGATATTCTGGACCGAATGGTATGCACCCCAGAGTTCTGAAGGAACTCAAAAATAACATTTCAGATCTATTAGTTAAAATTTGTAACCTTTCATTAAAATCATCCATTGTACCTGCAGACTGGAGGGTGGCCAATGTAACCCCAGTATTTAAAAAGGTCTCTAGGGGGAAACTATAGACCAGTGAGCCTGACTTCAGTGCTAGGAAAAATAGTGGAAACTATTCTAAAGATCAAAATCACAGAGCATATAGAAAGACATGGTTTAATGGAACACAGCTAGCATGGATTTACCCAAGGGAAGTCTTGCTTCACAAATCTGCTTCACTTTTTTGAAGGGGTTAATAAACATATGGTAAAAGTTAACCAGTAGATGTAATGTATTTAGATTTTCAGAAGGCATTTGACAAAGACCCTCATGAGAGGCTTCAAAGAAAACTAAAAAGTCATGGGATAGGAGGCTATGTCCTTTCGAGGATTACAAACTGGAAACAGAGTAGGATTAAATGGTCAATTTTCTCAGTGGAAAAAGGTAAACAATGGAGTGCCTCTGGGATCTGTATTTGGACCGGTGCTTTTCAATATATTTATAAATGATCTGGAAAGGGATACGATGAGTGAGGTCATCAAATTTGCAGATGATACAAAATTATTCAGAGTAGTTAAATCACATGCAGATTGTAATAAATTGCAAGAGGACTTTGTAAGACTGGTAGATTGGGCATCCAAATGACAGATTAAATTTAATGTGGACAAGTGCAAGGTGTTGCCTATAGGGAAAAATAGCCCAAGCTATAGTTATAGGATGTGAAGTTCCAAATTAGAAACTACCACCCAGGAAAAAAATCTAGGCATCATAGGTGATAATACATTGAAATCATCAGCTCAATGTGCTATAGTAGTCAAAAAAGCAAACAATGTTAGGAATTATTAGGAAAGGAATGGTGAATAAAATGGTGGATGTCATAATGCCTCTATATCGCTCCATTGAGTGACTGCACTTTGAATACTGTGTACAATTTTGGTCACAACATCTAAAAAAAGATATAGTTGCACTGGAGAAGGTACAGAGAAGGGCGACCAAAATGATAAAAGGGATAGAACAGCTCCCCTATAAGGAAAGGCTAAAGAGGTGAGGGCTGTTCAGTTTGGAGAAGAGACAGCTGAGGTCTAAAAAATCATGAGAGGTCTAGAATGGGTAAATGTGAATCTGTTATTTACTCTTTCTGATAATAGAAGGACTAGGGGTCACTCCATGAATCGGAGAAAATTCTTTTTCACTCAACACACAATTAAGCTCTTTTATTTGTTGCCATCAACCAATGTATGCGTTAATTGGTTGAGTGCACTGGCGGTCTCCAGTTTGGAAATTAGTTGAAACAGTTCAAGTTTTACTCAAGTTTAATCAAGTTATTTAAGCAAAGATATATCCACAGTGGCTTTTTGAAGAGAATACTGAAGAGCTGAGGTTACTGCAGGGGTATATCTAGAGTGACGTCAGCTTTGAAATCTGACTCCGTCTCCCATCTGCTAGCAGAAGAGCACAACAATACCCATTGGTCCAGAGTCCATCTGTCTACACTAAGGAAAACAAAATTATCAGGTAAGTAATTTCTCCATTCTGATTCAGACTATCAAATGACGATTTTATCTTTAAAAAAAATATATATATATATGTATGTATATATATATCTGAAATTCATATTTCAGATTCTCATCTAAAACCCTAACTCTGTAAGGGTTCATCTCCGTACAGTTGGCGCTTACCATTGCGGCGCAGAAGGTAAACCCATCTCTGTACAGACCAAGGGTCCATCAAGCCCAGAATCCTGTTTCCAACAGTGGCTAATCCAAGCTACAAGTACCTGTCAAGATTCAAACAATAAGTAGATCTCATGCTGCTATCACGCAGTGATAAGTAGTGGCTATTCCCTAAATCTACTTGCTTAATTTATGGACTTCTCCTCCATGAACTTGTTCAAACATTTTTTCAAACCCTGCTGTACTAACTGCCTTAACCACATCCTCTGGCAATGAATTTCAGAGATTAATTGTATTGAGTGAAAAAAGAATTTTCTTTGATTTATTTTGAACGTGCTACATACTAACTTTATGGAATTGAAAGAGTAAACAACTGATTGACATTTATCCATTCTATTCCACTCATGATTTTATAGACCTCTGTCATATTCCCCCCTCATCCATCTCTTCTCCAAAATGAGGCTTGACTCTATTGAAGCCTTCCCACTATGTCATGGAACCTCAGTTTGATACTGACCCAGCTGATGAAAGCTGTCTTTGAGCCACTAAACTCCTTTGAGCAGATGAACCTGACCTGGAAAGTGATATTTTTAATGGCTGTCACTTCAGTTACATAGTGAGCTCCAGACCTAATAACTTATCCACCCCTACATAAAGGTTTTCCATAATAAGGTGGTTCTACGCATGCATCCTAAGTTCGTGCTTAACATGGTGCTTGATTTTCACATTAATCATTCTTCCAATATTTTTCTGTAAGCTAATGTCCACAAAAGTGAACAAACCTTGCACATTTAGGCTAGAGAACTTTTGCAATTCAATCTGTAGCAAACTGAAGCCATAACAAGGTCCACCCAACTTTTTGTTTCTTTTGATCCCAGTAGCGAAACACACATTGTCTAATTGGATAGCAGATGGCATCTTTCGGTTATACCAGGTAGGTTTGACTCTAGAAAGAAATGTCAAGGATCATAGTGTCAGAGCCATGGCAGCACTGGTGGATTAACTTCCATGGAACAGGTCTGCAAAGCTGTAATGTGGATGTCCGCTACAATGTCCAAATATTCACATCTCATATTATTTGGATAGGTATTCCTGATATGGCAGTAGGTTTGGTCAGTCTATTTTGCATGGCATAATTGGGATTTATTTTTTTTTATTTATAAACATTTCTATTCTGTCTTATGCAAAATAGTTCAAAGGTGTGGATAACAACTAAAACATAGATATCGTTAAAACTATATCATACCATGTGCAGAAACATAAGAATAAAACAAATTTTTAAGAATAATTTTAGAATCCAGCTATATCCACCTGCCCCCCACCAACAGAGCCTGTTCTTTGATTTTTCAGGCTGCAAAATGTCCTGTTGCCACCAAAAATGTATTGTTTGCCTGTTGGCATTATTGTTCCCCCTTTTTTATTTAGGGACAATCCTGTAGCTGAGGATTCCCATCTGTGAGAAACTATATATCCTGCTTGTCCTTAGAGAACGTAATACCTGTAATAGGTGTTCTCCTAGAAGCAGGATGCATAGTGCTCACAATTCCACCCTCCTTCCCTAGGAGCTGGTTCTGAATTGCTATAGGTTAATACTGAATTGTGAGGGACCTCGAGCATGCTCCACTGATATGGGAAGTACCACACATGCTCACTTGAACATTTCAAAAAGTGTTGAGCTTGAGAAAGTTCCAACCTGGGTTCCTTTGCCTGAATTCACCCATCTGTGAAGACTATATATCTTGTTGTCCTTAGAGCACAGCTGTTACAGGTAAGCAGTTATATCAGGAACAAAGGCAAGTGCATGACTAATCAATTTCCAAGAAATGCATACTCCTGTAATACATTGCAAGTGATGCCATACTGCACAGATCTGAGGAAGAGAAATGTGAATATCAGGAACTGTGCATGTTACAGTGCATTATTTTATTGCAATCATTAATTTTGTAAATCTTGACATCTGCCATAAAACAATACTTCTAATGCATAGTGTATTCTCTCCTCCTCTACCTTTCCTTTCCACAATCCTCTTTTCCCATTGTTTCTTCACAACATCTTTATTTACCTTTACTCTTTTTTCCAACTCTTCAGATTTTTCAGAGTAGCGAGTGAGAAAGCAACGATCTCCCGACCAGACTCAATCATGTCTACTCCCATCTGTGTGCTACAGGGCAGAGATTCTTTGATCTGTACTCTGACTCCTTCCACTATGGGCCATGGGACAGAAGTACTTAGGCTTGCATTTCTGCCATCTCCTGTCTGTTTGAAAAAATAATCAAGGAGCATATAGAGTAAGCATTTGAGTGCCTCTCACTTAAGAGAGAAACTAAATTTAAAAACTGGTTGAGCAGAAAGTGAATTCATCTAGAGGATGATCCCTTAATGAAAACATTTTAAGTGGAATTATTTTCTTAGTGAGTATTTTTGCATCCAGCATCAACAACTTCATCGTATTCTTGAAATACAGAGATCCTTGAGTATAAACTTACGATTAGTTGAGACCTGTGCAAAATTCTCTGGCGATCAATTGTTCCTCCAAGTCGAGCACAGTGCTCTGTTTCCTCAGCCCAACCCCAGCACTCTCTTCCCCTTTACTTCTGCCCAACCCCAGCACTTTTGCTCTTTCTTCTTCTCCTGCACTGACAGGTGTCCACTTATTTGTGACTAGCCTGTGCCACTGTCTCCTTGTATTCTATGGATTCTGGATCTGCACAGCTTTGACCTGCACTAAGAGGGCAGTGCCCCTTAACAGCTGCCGCTGGAACAGCAAAGACAAACACAATTACTATGGAAGAAAGATGCTAAACATATTAAACATACATGCCCAATTCAGAATTAGTAGTTTCAATTAATTTTGTTAGGGGATTATGAATGTGGCTAATGTGATATTTATTTTTCTTCATGGTCAAGCAGGACAGTAATCTGCCACAATACTGGGTGATAACATCCATTGGCGCCAAGATAGAAAAAGCTCTCTGAGTTCAGGGGGATTGAGAAGGTATTTCTGAGCATGCCTAGGGGATTCTTTGCTGCCACCATGTGGGTCTCCTTAGTCTTTTTTCTTCTGCTTAGACGAAAAGGTGCATTTTTTTCTCCCTCTATCTCTTATTAGCCACTCAGAATTTTTGTATCACGTTAACTAATTTTCTTTTTCTCAGGTTTATTCATAATGACAGAAGCTAAATCAGACATCAAAAGATTCTTTCACTGTGCACCCAAGATGTCCTTTTTGGACCAACATGACCATCCTATGATGATCGTACTGTGTAACATGTGCCAGAATATCACCCAGCACAAGAAGGTTGAAGTTGACTCACTAGAGGAATTCTCAAGTTCTCCTCAACCCTCTGCTACATCGCAGAAAAATCATTACCAGTTGAGGGACCATTACCTAAAACAAAAAAGGCAAAAGTCCTCTCAGAGAAGTCTCTGTGCAGGCACTGTTTCCCTTTTTCTAAAGAGGCAAGATAATGCACTTTTCAGTGCCAAAGAACTCTGGAGCCAAGGTAAGTTTTTTTGCAAGCATGGAGACAATCATGCATATAAAGTCGTCTGTGCCATCACTCATTGGCACACATGGCTCATCAGTGCCATCATCAAGTAAGCACATCACAATGTTGTTGGATTCATCAGCTTTTTGGCACCGAGATTAATGCATGTTCTGATCAGTAAAAATCAAATTATGCTGAGTCATCTTCCACAGTGCCCATCCGGGGCCCAGAATTGGATAGTTCTACCACTGACATCCCTTCTTCCAAGCAGTAGCACCATCTTTTTGTATGGAAGATGTGGCTGGACTTGCCGCCTCCTCAATTATATTAGGAACTAATGTCTCCTATATTGGAATCTGTGGCTCCAAAATCAGAAACCTAATCCTCTATTCCACCATATCAAGCTGGTAAAGAAATTCTGTTAACTGAATTACAAGTTAAATTCCAGGGTTTGCCTTCCTTCACAAAAAAAAACAACCTTGTAAGAACCACCCAGTGTCGTCAGACTCAGAAGAATAGTCTCAATTACCATGTCATTCTTACTCTTATCACTCTGATGATGAAAATTCCACTGGTCTCCTTCAGACCCCTCTCTACAACTTCCCAGAAGTACATCACCAAAAGATGACTTCCCTGCTTTTATCCAGAAAATGGCAAAAAGCAATTCTATTCACTTTACATGAAGCGTAGAGCAAACCATGGGGAGGATATGTTCTGCCTAATAGGGTACAAGTAAGAGTGGGGAATGATTATTCTCATGTGAAAAAAATTACATCATTCATTCCCCCAAGGATTGGCTTTGCTCACCATTTTATTAAATATGTATTTGTATACATTGGGGAAGCTTATTGATTCACATGGAATAAAATGGAAAATTGTATTGAAGCAGTTGCGAGCTGCACACACTGAACTGCACCTGCTAGACTCTTCTTAAATAGCTCACGCGTTAGATCGTACTAAGCAAAGGTATTTTGAAGGTCATAAGGCAGGCCGTATCTTAGCCAGACAATTGAAACAGCGCTCTACCCAGAATAATATAGCAAAGATTAAGGATAGTAATGGGAAGATGTTAACAGCCACGAAGGACATTCAGGACTGTTTTACCAATTTTTACTCCTTTTTGTATAGTAAAGATCAGGCCATCACTCTAGAAGCTATAGCTCAGTATTTACATTCAGTGCCATTACTTGCCCTAACAGAGTCCCAACAACCATTTTTGGATAGCCATATTAACATAGCGGAAGTGCAAACAGCTATCGAGGATCTAAAGACTGGAAAGTCCCCAGGGCTCGATGGTTTTACGGGTGGGTATTATAAGAAGTGTAGCACACAGCTGTTAGGCCCTCTTACTGACTTTTTTAACAGCCTAAGGGAGGGGGCTTCCTTACCCATACACTCCAATGTGGCAGGTATTACAATCCTGGCAGAACCAGGGAGAGATCCAACCCAGTGCGGGTCTTATTGACCCATATCGTTAATATTGATTTGAAAATACTAGCGAAAGTATTGGTGGTTCGGTTAAACATACTCCTTCCCCAATTAATATACAGGGACCAAGTCTGTTTTATCCCACAAAGAATGGCAGCGGATAACGTACAAAAGGTTACGGACCTGCTCTGGTGGGCTCAGACGAAAAAGGTCCCCTTGGTCATGTTGGCCATTGATGCTGAAAAAGACCTTCGATCTAGTACACTGAGACTTTTTATTTACAACCTTGGAACTGATGCATTTTGGCCCTAAATTTCTGGGTTGGGTAAAATGTTTATATCAAGACCCTGGAGCCAGAATAAAAGTTAATGGAGGATATGGAGAAATATTTCCTGTACAACGTGGAACTCGGCAGGGATGTCCCTTGTCTCCACTTTTATTTGCTCTCTTTCTGGAGCCATTTAACATTAGAATACGGAATTCAGACCAAATTGAGGGAATCCAATTGGGAACATTGCATTTAAAGATATCTCCTTTTGCAGATGATATCCTGTTTACCCTAACTAATCCCACTAAATCTATCCAGAGGGTTACAGAAAAGATTTGTGCCTTTAGCACTGTGCCCGGATTTAATATTTATTTTATTTATTTATTTAAACTTTTTTTATACCGACCTTCATGAAAAATATCATATCAAATCGGTTTACAATGAACAGTGTGATAAGAAACTTTAACCTTAACATAAATAAGCATAAACAAGTTGTAGGAAAGTTACAATAAAACAGGGGTAATGGGTAGAGGAGAAGAATGCGCTAGAGGCGGAAAATATAACTCCATAACAATAGCTGTACAGTAACAGTGACTTTGCTAAGGATTGTCTAGTTACATGACTGGTGTCTGCAACCTAATCAATAGCCTAGCTGGTACTGGGAAGGTTACAGGAAAGCTTGGTGAAACAGCCACTGACCAGAATACAGTTCAGGAATTGAAGAGACGCTACCCTTTTAAAGTAACCACCACTTCAATCAAATATTTAGGGGTACACATAGGCGCTGATGTGAATGAGCTATTTCGTCTTAATTACACACCGTTACTACGAAACATTCAAAATGAAAAAAATGGACAGGGAACAGTATTCATGGGTAGGCCGTGTAGCCATAATAAAAATGGATGTGTTACCTAGGTTTCTATACCTATTTAATACTTTACCAATCTGTCAGCTCAGCTATACTATGCTCCTGGCAAAAAAATCCAGTTTGATTTTATATGGTGTAGGCGTCCACCCCGGGTATCTCGTCACTTGCTGTAAAAGCCACGGGATAGAGGTGGGTTTGGGAGTACCTAACCTGGAATGGGTACTATGCAGCAGCCCAATTAAATGCAATCCCTGACATGCATAGGAAGGGATCCGCAAAGCAATGGGTGTCCTGTGAAGAACATATTATTGGAGGGATGCCTCTAGAGGCAATGGTATGGCAACCACACCATACCTGGATTGTAAAAGGGAATTTATCTTTAGCATTAGAAACGACCATGAAACTTTGGGATAAGTGGAAAGAAAAACTGGTGGGAGGTAGGGAGTATTTCTACTCTACCAGTCTATATTATAATTCTCAATTTCCAGCGGGTCGTGACAATCACTCATTTAAAGGTTGGCAAATGAAAGGTGTCACTCATATAGCACATCTTCTCAGGGGAGGCTCATTAATGCAGTGGCCAGAAATACAAAATGTATTATCAGTTACCTTCAGAGGATTTTCTGGCAGGGAGCCAAATAATTCACTTTTTGTGCACACCCTTGATTTTATCATCTTTACGACAGGGTAAAACGTTATTTGAGCATTACTGTGAAGATGTTGATAAAACGTGGAATGATTTCTAAAATATATGCCCTACTTCTTGGCATGGACAATCAGCAGTATCTGCATATCCAGAACTGGGAGACAGACTTGGGGCATACTCTGACAATGGAGGAAGGGACGCAGATCTACGCTCATGCTCGCAGGTGCTTCGTGTCTGCCTCTTTACAAGAGAACTGTTACAAGTTGATAACCCGGTGGTACGTTACACCACATACCCTGCACCGTAGATATCCTCATTTAAGTGCAATGTGTTGGAGGGCCTGTGGGCAGACTGGGACGTTCCTTCATATGTGATGGTCTTGCAATCAGGTGCAACGCCTCTGGAGACTGGTAGCCCTGTGGCTTGAAGGACTACTCGGTGTACAAGGAATTCAGGACGTTGGTTTTATGCTTTTTAACTACCCATCACCATTGCTGAATAAGTCACACATATTTTGTCAACAAGTTTTTATTGCAACCAGGATGGCAATAGCAAGTTATTGGAAACAGCCTGAGTTACCCTCACTTCGCATAGTGCAACAAAAAGTACACCTTTATTGCAAAATGTGATTCGTCATCTAAGTTTCAGGCGATCTGGATACCATACCTGCAGTGGGAGAAACAGCAGGAAGTTTAGGTGCCTCTTCCAAAACATTGGTACCATCCCGACATAATCCATAATACTACATAATACAGGACAATTTTGTATATTCTGCTCCACTTTTGTAAGTTTACTCACGGTAATGAGTCAGGTATATTTTATATGAGCTCATGGATAGGAGAAGGGGGGGGAGGGGGGATATGGGGCTTGTCTTGATGCATGTTATGTCTGTTACATTGTTACGACATGTTTCTGGCTCCGTTGGCTGTTTATAATAAAAATTGTAAATTAAAATGGAAAATGTATTAACTATATCAGATTATGTGTCAATTGGGAATTATGTAAATGCTGTTACATTACGATTGCAAATGTGTTGCTGAGGTAGTTGGATGAGCTGCAACAAGTTGGTTTTAAGAAAATGGATACTATGGAAATTACAGAGCAACCTACCTTTAGATTTAAAAGGCCTCCAGTTGAATACCCATGTATACCCAGTTTGGACAGAAGTACTTGAGTGGGGGAGGTCTGCCCTGGGGGGGGAGGGTTAACTCTCTGCAGGGAGCCTTGTTCCCTCCTATTAAATGTTAGCCACAACTGATCCTCTCTACAAGAGAGTTTAAACCACAAGTGCCCAGTCCAAGTCCCGCTCTTACTCTGAATAATACTGATAGCAGTTTAGCAATGGTGGCTGGGCTTGGCAGCAGTAAAAGTTCTCCTATAATCAGTATCTGTGGTTGGGTTGCTCTCTCCACCACAACAAAGTTCAAATAAACCAATGTTTTATTAGGAGCGCTTTCTCTCACTCCTGCTCTCCTCAACAATACAGGCAGGTGTTTAACAGCTGCTGTGGAGCTTTGCAAAAATAGTTTTCTGACACACACGCACAGTGGTCAGGCTGTTCCTTCCCCCTACAGCAAGGTTCAAATAAACAACATTTACATTAGTATGGCTTTCTCTTACTGCTTCCTCCCACAATAATTCATGCAGGGATTTGCAGCTGTAAAGTTCAAACAATCATAGCAGCTAAGTTGCTACCTCCCCCACAACAAAGTTCAGTATAAACAAACATTTGCCCTAGCAGTGTTTCATCTCACTGCTGTTTCCCCTAATAATTCATGCAGGGCTTTGCAAAACTAGAATTCCCTTATGAACAGTCACCACAGCTAGGCTGCTCTTCTCCCCCACAACAAAGTTCAGGATAAACAAATGTTTAATACCAGCGCTTCAGTCTACCTCCATTTCTCCCCCTCCTCCTGGAGGCACTGCTGTTTCTATCACCATGTACTCAGGTAGCTCAACTGTCTCTACTCCCAACTGTTCTGCAGACAGTCTGCAGTCATGTTCCATCTTCTCTCTCTCCTCTTGCAATTCAAATCTTCCCCAGTTTATCTCACCTGTGTGGTTGGTGAGTCTGGAGTCTCTCCCTGCCTGCCCTACTTAGGGACTCCACCCTCAGAGCCTCATGGGTCCAGGTTCTCACTACAGAATCTGGAAAATGTAATCAGGTGTATTCCTGTCTTTACTCGAAGTATCTTGCCTTGTTACAGCTCATCCAACTCACTGTCGGGCCGATTCAGTAAAGTCCGCGGGAGAGCGGATGAACGCCTGCTCTCCCGGCGCGTGCACAGACGCGGCCTGTGTATCAGCAAAGCATTCACAATTGTAATGTAGCAGTATTTCTAGAGATATTGATTGATGAAGTAGCTGGAACATGTGCTCCTTCTCTGCCACGGTGACTTGTCAAAGGTTCTTTTATCTTGCGTCCTCAAATTTATTCTGTACTTCTCAGCATTTTATAATTTATATTTAGTGAATATATTAGGTATATCCTTTCTGAAAATTATTTTACAAATGTTGTACATATACTTGTGTTAAGAACGCTTAACTATTGTAATGTCTTATTTGTTGGTTTATCTAAAGATCAGCTGCAAGTTCAACAGCTAATTTAAAATTCTGCAACAAGACTAGTTTCAGGATGCCAGCATGGTGAACATAGAGCCTCACATTTGAAAGATCTTCATTGGCTCCCAGCAGCCTACAGGGTGCAGTTTAAGGTACTATCCGTCTTTAAAGCACTTGAGGATGATGGTCCAGAATACTTGAAGGGTGTCCTTCAAAATTATTGCCCAGTCCCTTCCTTGCATTCAGCTGGGGAATCGCTACAGACTGTGTCCCCTCCTTTAAAGATTATAGGCTGTGCAAGTAACCCATAAAAGATCATCCTCTATTGCAGTGTTTCTCAACTCTTTCTATGTCAGCTTCCTTAAATTACTTTGACTGGTTGCAGCAGTGATGTAGGGGAGGATATAACTCCTCCCTCAACCTCTTATGGGTCAACTCTGCAGTTGATCTGTGTAATTTTAAGAATGAAACTAGCCAGTTTAAGAAAATTTTCTATAAAAAGTTGCTCTTATTAAAAAAAAAAATCCTCATCCCCCTTTTCTCTCCCATACAGCCAACAATATTGTCCTCGGAAAAGAATAAAAACATCCTCATGTGTCCTCCTAAGCAGCCACCAGATGATCACTGAAAAATCTTTCCTTCCTGCATCCAGGCAGTCACCGGTTGGTCGTTAAAGAAAAGACATCCCTCTTTCCCTTCCTCACCCAGTCAGCCATCAGCCCATCATAAAAAGAAAAACAGAAATCCTTCTCTCCAATCCTCCTCACTCTGCCAGCCAGCAACACTACTACAATTAATACTCCTGCTGATTGAAATTTTTCCCCAGATGGGACTGGTTCCGAGGACCAATCTCTAGGAAGGGAGCAACTGCAGCTGAATATTAATGTGTGGATGAGACTGAGTCAATGCCAGTGTCAGCTTGTTGCTCTCAGCCCCGCAGTTCATGAGGCCTCAGGACTACAGTACCTAATGTAATCCACTTTGAAGTGTCAAAAAGCGGAATATAAATCAATAAATAACTAGGGAAAAATGTCCACAAAATGGAGGGTTAGGAAAAGTGTCTGCTAGCTGAGGTGCAGGATGTAGTACTGCTGCAGGACAGATATCTTGCTTCATCCTCATTCTTCTGTGTTACGGTCCCAGTCGCAGGACTCACGACCAGGTCCTTATCTTCCTCTGCCCTGAAGTTCCGCAGCAAGGGCTGGCTTTTTTCGAGCCTTCTCAGCCTTTTCCGCGGTGGCATCTCCACGAGGAAGACGCTGGCGAGCTCCTCTCCCAAACTCCGCCCCCCCCTTAGGCACGCACGCGCACAAGGGGGAGGAATTTAAAGGCGCAGTGGCGCGAAACCGCGGCCGGCCCCCAAGATGACGTCAGACGCCGGCAGGATATTTAAACCCAGCGTCTGGGTTTAAATATCCAGCGTCTGACTGAAGACTTTGCCTTGCAACAGGGTTCACTCTTCAGAGTTGCTAGTTGCTATTCCTCCTTCCAGTGTTCCTGATCCAGCTTCCAAGTTCCTGATCCAGCCTCCACTCCTGTCTTAGCTTTACCTTGACCTTTGGACTGACTTCCTGGTTTTGATTCTGGTACATCTGTTGTTTTCCTTGCCTGCTGCCAGCCCTGATCCTCAGACCGTTCTCCACTCTGCTGAGCTTCTGTTCCGGGAGACCACTCCTGAGTCCCAGCGGCCCGGGTCCTCACGGGCTCCTCCCCGGGGGGGGATCGTGGGCTTCCAGTGGCGAAGCTCCTGTCTGGTCTCCCGGTTCCGTGCCGCCTCTCGGCCACCTCACCTCTGCAGAGTTCTCTTCTCATCTACTCTTCATCCGCACGGCCAGCCCAAGGGTCCACTAACCCCAGCGATATCACTTCTGTAATCACCATCTCTGTGCAGTCCAGCAGAAATATTTCCCAGGGACTGGTGGTTGAGAAAAAGTGCTTTATTGCAGGCCTCTCTTTGTGGAATACTCTTCCACAGGAGATAAGTGTCTGATTTAGTAACTTTTAGAAAGAAATTGTAAACATTTTTAGTTAAACAGGCTTTTTCCTTTTTTTTTTTTTAAATTTTTTATTTTGCAAATTTCAAGATTGATACATTCAAACTTGTTTAACATAAATACAGGAGTAAGAATTAAACACAAACATGTATTTATCCCTTAGATATTATTTCTATTCCTAGAAATATCTTAAACATAAATTCTTTCCTCCATATTACCAAACTAGTAGGAGGGAGTACCAGAGCAAAAATATTACAACAATAAGAAGAACAAACTCTAGACTTTATAAAGAGAAAGACTACAGAGTTTCTTTTCTGAGACTTCAACTATTAATAGATGTTACTTCAGGCTCTGCCCCTTGGTTCCTTCGATTCTCAAGGTATTCAGCTAATTGATCAGGTTCGTAGTATATAAATTTTACACCTTCCACTTTCATTACACATTTACAAGGGAACCTGACATTAACTTGAAATCCAAAAGTTCTTGCTTGATTAGCGAGAGCTAGAAATTTCTTACGTCTAGCCTGAGTCTCTAGTGAAACATCGGGATAGACCCAAACTTTTTGACCCAAATACAACATTGATCTTTTAATTAGAAATAGTTTTAACACATTATCTCTATCTTCCAAATATTTAAACTTTACCAATAAAGTCCCACGCATCTCTACTTGAGAGCTATACGAAGTTTCTATTAACTCCGTCACGTTCAATGATACTCCTACTGATGGTATATTTTCTTGTAAGTGGTCTTCTCTTTCTCTCGATAGAAAATAAGCTTTAAGAATCAAGGGTGTTTTATCAGCAGTTATTGAGAATATGTCTTGAAAATAAATTTTTAATTGCTCTTTAGGAGAAGTCATTTTACACTTGGGAAAGTTTATTATTCGTAGGTTGTTATATCTTAAGGAATTTTCTATACTTTCCACTTTCTTTTCAAGCAGATTTTCTCCTTTAATTATTGAAGCTTGCACCTTCTTGATCTGACTTATTTCTTCTTCCACTTTTATCAGATTAGTAGAATGTTGATTTATTTCTGGGATTAAATTATAAAACAATGTTTGCAAATCTTTTATATTTGAAGATAGATTTAACATAGCATTTTGCATAGTCATTATAGCCTGCCATATTAGCTCATTTGTTACAGTTTTAGGCTTGTCCACCGGCAAAAAGGGTATCAGACTTATAGTTTGAGGTATAGAAATACCTTGGGTTTCTTGGTTCCTCAAGGGTTGAGCCGTTTCCACAGCTGAACCAGCTTCTTTTCCGCCGGTCTCAGCTCGTTTAGTTCCACCATTTTCCTCCACTCGGGGGGAGGAGATGAAGAAACCTCCCGTTCTCTGCATTGACGCCGTCCCTCCCGTTGCTCCCTCTCCGATTGGGCTCACTTCTAAAGACGCCATCCGTCCTCGTCCGGAACCTGGGTCCGCAGCGTTGTCGGCGTCTCCGGGTAGAGTAGGGGTAGTTGGAGCCCCGGGACTGAGCGTGACGTCTCCCAGGGGCAGAGGCGTTTGCTCTCCGCCTTGCTGCCCAGCGGGACTCTCCGGGGCTATTACCTCTGCAACAGGGTGAAAGCCCGTCAGCGTCGTCTGAATTAACGCGGGTCTTGAGGGGGTCGGGGCTCCCTCTCTCACCTGACCTTTCCGTTTCATGTGTGGCATCACTCGGAGGCCTCAACAAGAAAAAAAATTACAATAAAGAAAAGCGACGCTATCAGAGCTCACAACCCAGCGTCTCTCTCAGGCGCCATCTTGGCCACTCCCCCCAAACAGGCTTTTTCCTAGTCATATGTGTTAAACCCCTCAAATCTGATCCAAAGCAATTCCAGCATGGCCTCCGGCAGCCTGCTGTTCCAAGGACCTGGGATAGAATTTCTTGTTAATTTGGACTCCTTTTATAGATCCCCTAGCTGGGATTTCCTGTGGTGCTAGCTGATGAAATCAAATCCTCAGTGAGCATATGAGAAACTCCTTTGCAACCAGCCAGCACCTCAGCAACAGGTCTTATAATGCCCTTGTGTTCCAGTGCGTGTTGCTATCCTTGTCTCATTCTTGCCTTGTGCTTTGTTTAGTTCATTGTCTTGGTTCCTTGTCTTGTCCTAGCCTCCCCTGTGCTCTGTTCCTTATCCAGTTCCTTACCTGTCCATCCTTGTTCTTGACCCTGCTTGTTCCCTTCCTTGCTTGTCCCGTTGGCCTTGTCTGCTTGTTTGTTCCAGACTAACTACCTGGATCCTGACCCTGGCCTGGCCCTTGACGTGTCATCTGTTGCCTGCCCCAACCTCTGGCCTCTTACTCATTCTGTTTGCTGCCTGCCATGACTTTTATTCAGATCAGACTCTCACTCTGGATAGCCCTAGGGACCTACTTAAGTCCTGCCAGCCGCCAGAACCAAAGGGCTCAACCTGCGGAGGAGGAGGTTGGCATAGGCAAAGCTCCAGCCAGTCCCACCTATGGGTTTTTCAACTAGCTGCCAGCAAGGGCTCACTAAGTGCGCCAACCACACCACAACCACAAGGATCCACTTCCTTTAATAGTGTTATAATTTGACTGATAGTAGTTATCAATGGAGCTTTTACATTTCTTAACTTATTTTAACCTACATTTAATTTTTTTTTTTAATTTGACAATTTGTATTGGTTACAAATAACATGAAACCAGCACAGAAACAGTACAACGTGCAACTGGAGTAATTCAAACTATAAATAGGAACCAATACCAATTTTTGAAGATTTCCCACCCTCACCCCCTTACCCCTTCATACAACACATTACTGTGACACATCGCACCTCAGTGAGAGTGTATACTTAAACAAGAAGAAGGAGAGCATACTGGTATCATCTATAGTTCCCACATATCTAATGAACAGAAGCAGCATATGTGCCAGCTTCGAGAAAGAAGCCTCAAATTATGACAGAGCTGACGATCACTAATATCAAAATGACTTAAAGTAAAGATATGTGTCAATTCAAATCAAGTAGGGATTGAACCATATTTAAAGCAACAGCATAAATCAAAAATCAAAGCAAGCGTCACTTAAATCACAATTTTGTTCTAAAGCCACCATGGCTGGTCTTCGAGGTCACAGAACATCTAAAGAAATTAAGATGGGTTCGCATTTATCTGTAAAATTTGTGAAAATTCAATAAATAGATAATTAAAAAAAAAAAAAAAAAGATGGGTTCGCAAGGCACTTAGTGAATGGCTTCCAGACTTCATTAAAAGTAGTTAGGCGGTCATGTTTTAACGCTGTAAGGTGGGCCATATGATAATGGATATGAAGGCGATGAATAACCATAAGTAGTGTTAGGCCAACAGTATTCTTCCATAACCTTGCTAACTCACACAGTGCTGCCATGTACACCTGGAGACAAAATAACTGGCCATGCTTGTGTAACCCAGTTGCTGGTAAATTTAAAACCACCAAACGAGGGTCTAAAGTCACTGTCACCCCTGTTAATTGTGAGACCCATTGTATGATTTGTGACCAGTATGGAATTATGTTCGGCCACAGCCACCAGATGTGATAAAAATTTCCTTTATGGCCACAATTTTTCCCTGAATATCGGGAAAAGATGATATGTGACCTGACCAGAGTCAAGTGCCACCTATACAGTACCTTATAGCACTGCTTCTGCAAATTTGAAGCAATAGAACATTTGACTGTCCTAGTATATACAGTATCCCACTCCTCATCGCTTAATGGCTCCCCTAGATCCTGATTCCAAGCTCAAGTATGGCATTGATGCTCTAGGTTAGGGGCTTTTAAAGGCCATACATTTTTTTATAATATTCCCTGCAGTTTATCTGCATAGTCACAATTTTTAAAAACGGATCTGGTGAGACGTATAGAATTGGCTTTTAAAAGGGAGTTTAAAAAATGGGAAATTTGAGCATATACTAAATAGTCCCTTGAGCCTAATCCAAATCATTCCATAACAGTTTTATAATTGAGAGGTTTCTCACTTCCCATGAGATGGCCAACACATGTAATACACCGGTTTTTCTACGGTGTAAATGTTTGTGAATACTTTGCAGCCGGGAAGGCGCTGCTATAAAATAAGTGTGATATTTGAAAATAGAAAAGTTGCCTACCAAGTGTGTTTTCCACTGTGCCCAAATTCGCAGAGTATTATAGAGCGACCCAGGAAGATAAGAAATAGGCCATCATGTGGCTTTGTTTTGCCAAGGCAGAGCTTGTATGGGCATATGACCTATTAGAGCTTGTTCTAATAATACCTATTGTTTCTGTTCTGATTTTGTGTGTATGGCCACCACAGCTTTAAGTTGAGCGGCTGTGAAATACCATAAGATATTGGGGACCCCATACCACCTCTCGATTTGGGATGAAACAGCACCGCTCAAGCTACCCAAGGAGGTCTTTTTTTTTCCACATAAACCCAAACATCGTTGTTTGCCATTGCTGTAACCTGCATTTAATTTTTCATTGTGAAATAATTTGATTTTTAATGTGAGCAATGTTTTTGAAGATGTTAATGTTTTACTGTACCCCACCACAAGTGGCCTAAATTTTCAACTGCAACAATGGCGACGGGTTTTCGTAGGTGCCCGGACTGTACAAGGACAATGTCCATCACTGACCCTCACCAGATTTCCTCATCAAAAGCGTCGACGTCATTGACACCCATCCAAGTCCCTCATCGGACACCGATGTCTCTCGACCCACATCGAGGACTTCGGTTTCCGCTTCTTCGGTGCCGAACACCAGTAAGGGAGACCATAAGGATGGCATCGCAAACCCTTACCATCTGATCCGAGCGCATCGGTGGCTTCCACTTCTACTTCCAAGGAGCCACCAAGGAAGAAGGCCTGTGCCACGGAGCCCCAAACCTCCTCTGTGCCAGGTTCACCGAGGCATCCCTAGCCTTCGGGAGAGGCACCAACTGATGCTCCACCTATACCGGTGGTTGTTCCGGCGGTGCCCATCCAGCCTACCACTCCAGACCTGGCCTTAACGCCAGCGTTCCGTGAGGAACTGAACCGGATGGTTCAGGAGGCGGTGGTGCAAGCTCTCAACGGATACCCGATTCCTTCGGCACCGATACCAGCTCCGATTCCGACGCCGGAACCAATGCCACAGATGCTTGCATCGTTGCTGGACAGGATCGATGCCCTCATTGGTGCTTTGCCTTTGGCACCAAGGAAACCATCGTTGCCTCAGAGTCCTTCAATGCCCATTTCCCTCTCTTCAGATGAGGGTGAATCGCCAATGCCAGACCCGGTGCCAGGACCTTCTGGAGTGTTACCACCGAGGCCATCGAGTCCTTCCGCACCACTTTTGCCACCGATGCCCCATCAACCTCTACCGATGCCAACACCGGTGCCACCCATACAGCCACCGGGCCCTTCGGTGCCTCAACCTCCTCCGGCCAGGGGAGATCCATTTTTGCCCTCTGGAGAACCATTGGGTGCTGGGGATCAGCACTATCATCCTTGGTCTGATGACTCTTCCAATTCCCAAGACACAGGAGATATTCCATCAGAGCCTTCTCCTTCTGATGAGAGGAAGAAAGTCTCCGCCAGAGGACCTCTCTCTTAAAAGTTTCAACAAAGAGATGTCTGAGTCTATTCCATTTACGCTCCAGACATAAAATGTTAGAAGTCCTTCAGTTGAAGCACCAAAGGAGGTAATGTCCATACCTGTCCATGAGGTCCTCCTTGACTTCCTTCAATGCAATTGGGAATATCCAGGGACAGTCCCTGCAGTAAACCGTAAGACTGATGCTACGTATCTGGTCCAAGCAGCACCTGGATTCCAGAAGGCTCAACTTTCCCACCATTTAGTGGTGGTAGAGTCCGCCCAGAAAAAAGCCAGAAGACCAAGACCTCACTCATCCACACCTCCAGGAAAAGAGCAGAAATTCCTCAACGCTTTTGGGCATAGGGTCTTCCATGAAGCCATGTTAATCTCCCGTATTGCAGCTTAACAACTTTACATCTCGCAATACAACAGAAACCTGTTCAAACAGCTCCAGGATCTTTCTGATACTCTTCCTGACCAGTTCCAGGACCAGTTCAATGCCATTCTAAAGAAAGGTCTAGATGCTGGTAAACATGAGGTGCGCTCAGCTTATGACATCTTCGGCACAGCCACCAGGGTGTCAGCAGCTGGAATAAGTGCTCGGAGATGGGCCTGGCTCAAGTCTTCGGGTCTGCGTTCAGAGGTTCAAGAGAGATTAGCTGACCTTCCCTGTACGGGAGATAACCTTTTCGGTGAGAAAATTTAGGAGACTGTTGCTCAACTTAAAGACCATAACGAGACGCTACGGCAACTCTCAGCTGGGCACATTGACTTCTCCACTTCTTCTAAATGCCCATTCCGTAAGGAGACTAAGCAAACCACCTTTAAGGCACGCAGATACTACCCACCTCAGACTCTGTCTCGCCCGTCTAGACCATATCAGAAGCCTCAAACTCGCCAGCCTAGGCCTCAGAAGACGCAGCCTCCTCCACAGCCTGGTCCGTCCTCTGGTTTTTGACTGCCCAATAGAGAGAAAATGTCCACCTCTGCCACAATTACCAGTGGGCGACCGTCTCTGCCACTTCATCAACATCTGGCACACGGTCACCACAGACCAGTGGGTCCTGTCTGTAATAGCTCAAGGTTACCATCTCAACTTTCTGTCCATTCTGTCGGATTCCCCGCCTCATCGACGTGGAGTTCCGCCGACCACTCTCCATTTCTAGAGGAGGAAATAAATTCCCTTCTTCAAGCCAATGCCATAGAACAAGTTCCTTCTCCGCAAAAGGGAAAAGACTTCTACTCCCGGTACTTCTTGATACCAAAAAAGTCCGGAAGCATTCGTCCGATATTAGATCTTCGGGCCTTGAACAAGTATTTACGAAAGAAAAAGTTCAGGATGGTAACCTTGGGCTCTCTACTCCCTCTGATTCAACAGGGGGATTGGCTTTGCTCTCTAGATCTAAAAGACACATACATGCACATAGCAATTACCCTGTCTCACAGGAAATACCTCCGATTCCTCATCGGAAACAAGCACTTCCAGTACCGAGTGCTTCCGTTCGGCCTGGCATCAGCCCTTTGTGTCTTCACGAAATGCCTGGCAGTAGTAGCCGCATACTTAAGGTGACTGGGCACTCACGTCTATCCTTATCTAGATGACTGGTTACTGAGGGCTCAGTCAGCGGAGGCGGTGCTTCAATCCCTCCAGCTAACCTTGTGACTACTACAGTCCTTGGGATTTCTAGTGAATTATCAAAAATCCAGTCTGACTCCATCCCAATCCCTCGCCTTCATTGGAGCGGATCTCAACACTATCCAAGCAAAGGCTTTTCTTCCCAGGGACCAAGCTCATATGCTTGCAGTGCTTGCGCACACTGTACAGTCTCACTGAACCGCGACTGCTAGTCATATTCGCGTCTTGCTGGGCCACATGGCGTCCTTGGTCTGTTACACCGATGGCTCAACTCGCCATGCGAGTAGCGCAGTGGACCTTAAAATTCCAGTGGTCTCAGCCCACCAGCCAATGTCCGACATTGTCCAAATCACCAGGCAGCTTCGTCTCTCTCTAGCGTGATGGGTCCAGGAATCCAACCTGCTCATGGGATTACCCTTCCAAGCTCCAGAACTTCAGATTATTCTGACTACAGATGCTTCCACCCTGGGTTGGGGAGCACATGTCCACAACCTACAGATTCAGGGAACCTGGTCTGCAGCAGAAGCACATCAGATAAATTTTCTGGAGCTCAGGGCAATCAGATATGCCCTTCTAGCTTTCAAAGATTGCTTATCCAACAAGACAATCCTAATCCAAATGGGCAATCAAGTAGTGATGTGGTATATCAACAAGCAGAGTGGAACCTGCTCCTACCTGCTATGTCAGGAGGTAGCGCAAATCTGGGCTCTAGGTCATTCCATGCTACCGAGAGCAACTTACCTGCCGGGCTTGGACAATGTACTAGCGGACAAGCTCAGTCGGAAATTTCAACCCCACGAGTGGTCCCTGAACCCTGCGGTGGCGGAACGCATATTCCAGAAGTGGGGTATCAACGATAGATCTCTTTGCGTTGTTCCACAATCACAAAGTGGACAACTTCTGCTCCCTATGTCGCAGTGCCAGGACCTCCACCAAGGGATGCATTCGCTCTCTCTTGGACAACAGGTCTCCTGTATGCCTAACCCCCGCTTCCACTCATAAGCAAGACTCTCATGAAGCTAAGTCAAGACAAGGGTCTCATGATTCTCATAACCTCATACTGGCCACGGCAGGTGTGGTTTCCCATCCTTCGCGACCTCTCCGTTCGCCCGCAAATTCATCTGGGCACAGATCCGTCACTGATCTCTCAGAACGCCAGGTGCCTCCGACATCCAAACCTCCAGGCTCTGGCGCTGACAGCTTGGATGTTGAAAGGCTAGTTTTGCAGCCTCTCAACCTCTCAGACTCTGTATCCCAGGTCTTAATAGCTTCACAAAAGCCTTCCACTAGACGATCTTATCATTCTAAATGGAAACGGTTTTCGTTGTGGTGCACATCAAAAGAGTTAGATCCCTTTATCTGCCCCACAATGAAGTTTCTGGACTACCTCTGGCACCTCTCAGAGTCGGGTCTCCAAACTTCCTCCATTAGAGTTCATGTCAGTGCAGTGGCCACCTTCCATAAGGGTATAAGTAATGTTTCTATTTCAACACAACCCTTAGTAGTATGCTTTATGAAGGGCTTGCTTCACCTCAAGCCCCTCTCCGTCCCCCTGCCCCTGCTTGGGACCTTAATGTGGTATTAGAGAGCCTCTGCACTCCTGCGAGTTACGGCATCTCACTTGGAAGGTGCTCTTCTTTATCGCTTTGATGCCTGCTCGCAGGATCAGTGAGCTGCAGGCGCTGGTTACTTACCCACCTTACACGAAATTCCTTCATGATCAAGTGGTCCTTCACACTCATCCTAAATTTCTACCGAAAATCTATGAGTTCCATTTAAATCAATCCATAGTTTTGCCTACTTTCTTTCCAAAACCCCACTCACATCCAGGTGAGCGGGCTCTGCATTTCTTGGACTGAAAGCATGCGCTAGCCTTTTATTTGGAACACACTACAGGCCATAGGAAGTCCACCCAGCTATTTGTCTCCTTTGATAAAATTAAACTGGGAATCCCAGTGGGGAAGCAGACCCTGTCCTCCTGGCTGGCGGACTGTATTTTCTTCTGCTACCAGCAAGCAGGCCTTCCGCTCCAGGGACGTGTTAAAGCGCACTCCATTAGAGCAATGGCAACGTCGGTAGCACATCTTCGGTCTGTACCTCTTGCTGACATCTGCAGGGCTGCTACATGGAGTTCTCTCCATACCTTTGCAGCTCATTGTTGCCTGAACAAGGCTGGAACCCAAGTCTCTATCTTTGGCCAGTCTGTTCTACGCAATTTGTTCTCAGCTTAATACCCAACTTCCTTCCAACGGCCCGCTGGGAATTTCCGGCTGCCCTCTTATCCAAAATCACCCCTGTTGTTGTGCCTGTTGCATGTCTTTGGGTGCTTTTGGTACATTGCTCGGGCATCCTCAGCTCACTATTCACCCATATGTGAGGACTACCATCCTGCTTGTCCTGTGAGAAAGCAGAGTTGCTTACCTGTAACAGGTGTTCTCACAGGACAGCAGGATGGTAGTCCTCACGAAACCCACCCGCCACCCCGCGGAGTTGGGTACGCTTGCGATTTATTTTATTTTTCGCACATACTTTTTACTATACACGAGACTGAAGGGGGACCCCTGCTGGATGCAGGGTTGGTACCATGCTGGGCATGCTCAGTGGGTACCAGTCAAAGTTCTAGAAATTTTGACAAAAGTGTTCTGTGATTGGGCTCCATCCTGATGATGTCACCCATATGTGAGGACTAACATCCTGCTGTCCTGTGAGAACACCTGTTACAGGTAAGCAACTTTGCTTTACTCCACATAAACCACCTGGAGTTAAGAGAAGTCTTCAGTGCTCTAAAGCCGTTCCACCATTGGCTGAAAGGGAAGGTGGTCCTGATACAAAAGGACAACCAAATAGCAATATTCTCTATCAACAAACAGGGTGGGACAGGCTCGTTCATGCTTTGCCAAGAGGCATGCAAAATATGAAAATGGGCAATAGCCCAAAGTATGTACCTAATATTTATCTAGCTCACTGGAAGTCAAAACCAAGTCGACAACTGCAACAGTATGAATGGTCATTGGACCTTGGATTACTTTAATACTTTACTGCTGTATGTCCCCTTATCTTTGTTAGAGATTACTGACAGTACAAAATGCAGTTTACCTATCATATGCAGAGTGAGATTCAAAATTTTATGCTTGGATGTCAGTGTTTTATACAGGAGTGCCTTTATACTTGTCCAATTTACTAATTGCTTACAAGTCAGGAAGGAAACTTAGATTACCAAATCAAGAGCTCCTGATGTCACCATCTTTGACACAACTGAAATTTGAATGCACACGTCGTTCAATTTTAGCTACCAAGGACCCCTACATTGGACCTCTTCAATTGGGAAGCATGAAAGGAACCTTAGCTTTCCCAAATTTAGGCAATTAATTAAAACATGGCTATTCAAACAAGCATATGAGATTTAAATGTGCTGCCATGAAACTGAGAATAGTCGAGTGTTGTAAAAGAAAGTTAAAGGCATTCTACAATTGTTCTTGATATAAAGAGAGCAATATGCTTTTTTAATGTAATTATATTTTTGTCAGTTATGCTCTTACTGTTTGCTAATTGCCAATCTAGTTTACCACCTTAGGACTCACCTCTAGACCGTTCAGTTTGTTTGAATTTTCTCTGCTGCCATGCTACAGACCTACATCCAGCTCCTATTTTAATCTAATTCTTAGGTCAGATAATTTGATCAGATTTGTTCACCATGATCTCCCTCTTGTAAAACTATGCTGCTTTGGATCTTACAGCCTACTAGGTTTAAGATTGTCCTTGTATTATCTGTGTGTTGAATTACAAATTCAATAAAAATTAAAGATTTAAATATAAGATAGTACTTTAGTAGTGACTCTGCTAATATATATACCAGACTCCTCCCTGCTCTGGAGCCATTCCTATCTCCACAGAACAATTGAACAGAACTATCAGTGGAACTGCCATAACCTCTTTGAGCTCACCTAATATCCTAAGTTGTATCCTGTCCACTTTATTTTGCTAGTTCCATGCAAACCTTCTTTGAAGAGATTTCCTGTAATATTTTAAAGGATGTTAAGGCTTCATACTTATGTTGTCAGATATTCTTCTGTGTATAAGTAGGTAACCCTTGTAACCATGTAAGGTCTACACAGTGCACATAAATATGTTACAGATTATAAAACAAAACTGAAATAGATGTATTTGGCATAAACAAAAAACACATTTCCTCCATCTCCTGATGCATTTTGATCATGGTTCCCTGTGCACACAAAAGAGCACCTTACGGTAAAGATGGAAGCATCAGATTGATAATATTACTTGTGCAAATATTCTATAAATTAAACATGTTATGGTTTTAATGTTTAATTTTATATTATGGTTTAATGGTTATGGTTTAATGTTTAAGTTTATATTATACAGATTATGGAAATTAAATGCCCTGATTAAAGATGCCTATCGATTAGAAACCAGTGACTTAAAAGTGTGTGGATAGATTTTAGTAATGCATCTATGTTGAAGCATTTTGGGGAAAATACTAACAAGCTGATTCACTAAAGTGTAGTATTGCTTTACTCTGAGTTATTTACTGCCACTCCCATTGTTTCTAATGGGGCATATTCACTAATAATGCATGTGATAGCTCACTTTAATGAATCAGCCTGTAAGTTTGCTGAGATTTCTCTTCTGGCACTATGACTAAAGATTTACCAATTTTCTTTATTAATTCAGTTCAAATCAACATCGAGCAAGAATGTGTCCGTTGTAGGATGGATGGTGATGATGGCTGATGATCCAGAGCATCCTGACCTCTTCTTGCTCACCGATTCTGAGAAGGGTGAGTTACTTTGAGAGAGAGAGAGACTACCATCAACATATGGTGAAGTCTATTTTTATTCTTACACTGCAAACCATGCCTTTTTTTTGTTTTAGAACATAAGAACATAAGAAATTGCCATGCTGGGTCAGACCAAGGGTCCATCAAGCCCAGCATCCTATTTCCAATAGAGGCCATACCAGGCCACAAGAAACTGGCAATTACCCAAACACTAAGAAGATCCCATGCCACTGATGCAATTAATAGCAGTGGCTATTCCCTAAGTAAATTTGATTAATAGCCGTTAATGGACTTCTCCTCCAAGAACTTATCCAAACCTTTTTTGAACCCAGCTACACTAACTGCACTAACCACATCTTCTGGCAACAAATTCCAGAGCTTTATTGTGTGTTGAGTGAAAAAGAATTTTCTCCGATTAGTCTTAAATGTGCTACTTGCTAACTTCATGAAATGCCCCCTAGTTCTTCTAGCTTTGCAATCAGTTAAAGGATGGTGGAAGAAGAACACAGTATTTTTAGTGTTTTTTTCAGATCTATTACTCTAGTATTTCTCCTTATTTATTTATTTAACACTTTTTTTATACCGACCTTCACAGTAATAACCATATCAGATCGGTTTACATTGAACAAGGGTATAAACTGAAGCGACAACTAAAGTAATTAAACAATAGAGGTGAAAAAGGCAAAGTTACATTCAACAAGGAGTAAAGAACTTGGAAGCTTAAATAGCTGGAAAGAAGGTAAGGCAGGTAGTAATTATAAAATAATACAATAGAGAATTCGGGTTAAAGCTTAATGTGCTTTAACCTGTAAGTGCCAGAGTCCATTGTTCAGGAAGATAAAAGACCATCGTCCAGGTAAGAATAAGGGCAACTAGTGATTGTCTGGGGGATCAGAGAAGGCTTGGTGAAAGAGCCACGTCTTGAGTTTTTTTCTGAATGTTAAAAGGCAGGGTTCCAATCCGAGGTCTGAGGGGATGTTATTCCAGATAGATGGGCCTGCTATCGAAAACGCTCGGTCTTTGGTCGAGGAGAGGCGTGTGGCTTTAGTTGGGGGAAATTTCAGAGTTCCTTTGTGAATATCTCTAGTTGGTCTGTTGGAGGAGTGTAGTTTGAAGGGGATTTCAAGGTCGAGTTGAAGTTGATGGTGAATGGATTTGTGTATTAGGGTGATTGATTTGTATAAGATTCTGAAATTCACTGGTAACCAATGTAGATTTCCTGGCATGTAGCCAGATGGACTCAGAACGAATGGGATAGTATCCGCGTGTTAGCAGTTGGAGACGGATCTGACGTCAGCATGGGGGTATATATATCCCCACAGAAAGCGTAGCAACTCAGTAATTTCCGTCTCCAAAGCAGTTTGGAGTGCCTGCACGCTAGTCGAGCGTGCTTTCCAAGACTACTTTAATCTTTTTCTCTTTTCTTATAATTCTAGATTCTACTTTCTGTGAAAATATCGAGCCCCGCGCTCCTGCGGTGATACCAGGAGGTCACTCCCCCAGTTGAGCTGCCTGGGGTGATTCCCATGATCACCCCGGAGGTGAAGTCCTCGGTCCGGCCGAAGCGCGGCAGGGACACAGCCCCCGGGCGAGGTTCAGGTGAGGCTTACGAGGCGCCTCGGTCCTGGCGTGGAAGAGGCAGCGGGTGCATATCCTCAAACGCGGTGGTGAAGGTAGTTGCCCGCTCTCCCCGCAGCCGGAGACCGCCTGGGTTCCAACCGAAGGGCGCCGAGATTAAGGTGAGGCGTACATCTCGTTTTGCGGGTCTCCGAAGGAACAGAGGATCGGCGGCGTGGCACGCCAAGGAGGGCGCCATTTTGTGGGCCTCGTTCAGGTAGGGCGCCGGTAATCGGCGCAGGTTTATTCTTCCTTGTGCGTATATGGCCTTCTTGTTGGGAGCATTTCCACTGAGCATGTATTGCTAACCGCCGGTTACTGATAGATATTGCTACACCGCCTGTTGCTGAAAGCATATTGAATGCTATTGCGAGTATATTGCTAACCGCATATTACTGAACGCCTATTGAATGCTATTGAGCGTATATTGCTAACCACATAGTGCTGACAGCCTATTGAATGCTATTGCAAGTATATTGCTAACCGCATATTACTGAACGCCTATTGAATGCTATTGAGCGTATATTGCTAACCACATAGTGCTGAGTACCTATTGAATGCTATTGCGAGTATATTGCTACCGCATATTACTGAACGCCTATTGAATGCTATTGAGCGTATATTGCTAACTACATATTGCTGAAAGCCTATTGACTACTATTAAGAGTGTATTGTTAAACCGCATACTGTTGAGCGCTTATTGAATGCTATTGAGCGTATATTACTACCTGCATATTGCGGAAAGCCTATTGAGAGCCATAGTGCGTGTATTGCTTATGGCATATTGCTGAGTGCATATTGCATACACTTGGGCGGTCTTCTTGGCCGCCTATTGCTGAGAACATATTGCACATATTGCTGCTGCATATTATTATTATTGTGCGCCTGTTGTATTACGCGCCTATTGCTGCCGCATATTGTTATTATTGTGCGCCTGTTGTATTAAGCGCCTATTGCTGCCGCATATTATTATTCTTGTGCGCCTGTTGTATTAAGCGCCCATTGCTGCCGCATATTATTATTATTGTGCGCCTGTTGTATTAAGAGCCCATTGCTGCCGCATATTATTCTTATTGTGCGCCTATTGTATTAAGCGCCTATTGCTGCCGCATATTGGTATTATTGTGCGCCTGTTGTATTACGCATTCGGCGCATATTTTTCAATGGATCAGAACGCAGCAGTATCTTCAGCGACGGCGCCGCCTGCTTCAGGCATTAAAGCCCTTGGCCTCTGCTCTGCATGCCAGCTGAGGGCCACGCGCAGTGAAGAGCCAAACTCCCTATGTGCCCAATGTGAGGAGGCCGTGGGACCCTTAGGCCAGGACCGGTCTCAGCCACGATTTGTTGACAGTTCCCCAGGGGCTACCCCGGATTTAGGGGGCAATCTCGACCAATCAGGAATCCCGGGGGATCTTGTACCCCGGCAATTAGAGGCTGCTTCAATTTCCTGGGTGGATCTCTTTAAGGGGATTCATGCCTTCGTACAGATGCAAACGGCTTCCCGTCCAGGCCCTGTGGTTCCTGCTGTTCCTGTGGTGACTGCGGCGGCTGCTGCGGTGGTGGCTCCTGCGGATCCTGTTCCTGGACCCTCACGCCCTTATCGCGAGCGGGACCTCCCACCACTGGACAGTCCGGAGCAGTCGGACCAGGAGGTATCACCGGACGAGTCCGAACTTCCGGACGAGGGGGACTTTCCCCCTGGGATTGAGCCATATAGAACCATGAGGCGGTTCTTCCCTAAAGAGGATCTCTCCGTCCTGGTGTCTCAGTGTCTGGCAGAATTGGATATTACGGGTCCCAGCGCCTCGGTGCCCTCCGCGCAGAACCCCCTGCTGGAAGGTCTTCGTCCTACAGCCCGCCATTTTCCATTCTTACAAGCGGCCCAACAACTGATAGATTTAGAATGGGCGGCACCAGCGGCTTCTTTCAAGGGGGGCCGGGCTCTGACGAGCATGTACCCCTTGGCACCGGCTATTCAGGACCTGCTGGCGTGCCCTCAGGTGGACGCCTTGATTAGCGCTGTGGTCAAGCGCACTACCATTCCAGTTGAAGGGGGGACGACCTTCAGGGAGCCTCATGACCGGCGACTGGACGCCATTCTGAAACAGACCTTTGAGGTGGCAGCTCTATCTTTGCGGATCGCAACTTGTTGCACAGTGGTGACGCGTGCCTGTTTGTCACAGGTTAGAAACCAAGCTCCAGCGGCAGACATGGAGTCATCTCTTTCATTCCTCACGGATGCTGCATCTGACCTGGTACGGACAACAGCTAAGGGGATCTCATCCTCAGTAGCTGCCAGGAGGCAGCTATGGATCCGGAGATGGTCCGCTGATGCGCCTTCCAAGACACGCCTCACCAGATTGCCCTTTAAGGGCTCTTTCCTATTTGGCAGCGACCTTGATAAACTGGCCAGTACATGGGGTGCCTCTCCAATGCCCAGACTTCCGGAAGATCAGTTCAGAAGGGGCCAACGCGCCTTTCCAAGGCCCTCCAGGGGCAGGAGTTCCCAGCGCTTTGTTCCTTACAGGGGTCGCTACCAGGCACCGCGCCCTCAGGCCAGGAATCAGTCCTTTCGGACCAAGCAGCGCAAGAGGGGAGCGGGCCCGGGCTCGGTTCCCGGCCGCGCCTCCCAATGAGAATCCGCCGATTCATCTGGGGGACGGACCCATAGGGGGCAGGTTAACCCTCTTCTACCCCAGATGGGTCGAGATTACGTCGGACCAGTGGGTCCTCGCCGTTATCCGGGAGGGATATTATCTGGACTTTCATCATCTCCCTCCGGACAAGTTTGTGGAATCCTCCTGTCCCATACACAAGAAGGCAGCATTGGAAGCTACCCTGGCGAGGCTCCTGTCCTTGAAAGCCATCATCCCAGTACCTGCCTGGGAAGTGAATTCTGGACACTATTCCATTTATTTCATGGTACCCAAGAAAGGGGGCACCTTTCGGCCTGTGCTGGACCTCAAGTCAGTCAATCGATACTTGCGGGTACCGAGGTTTCGTATGGAGACTCTGTGCTCCGTCAAGGCTGCAGTACAGCCAGGGGAATTCCTCACGGCATTAGACCTGTCAGAGGCATACCTGCATATCCCGATCCATCCGGATCATCAGCGCTACCTACGCTTCAAGGTTCTGGGACGCCACTTCCAATTCCGGGCTCTGCCCTTCGGGTTGGCCACGTCACCACGGACATTCACCAAGGTGGTCGTAGTGGTAGCAGCAGCACTCAGGAGGGAAGGAATTCTGGTCCATCCCTACCTAGACGACTGGCTGATCCGGGCGAAATCTCGAGAGGAGAGCCTTCGGACGACCGACAGAGTAATCGCCCTTCTGGAAAGCTTGGGCTGGGTGATCAACCTCAGCAAGAGCTGCCTACAGCCTTCCCAGTCTCTGGAATACCTGGGAGTACAGTTCGACACCCGGGCGGACACAGTCAGTCTCACTACCAAGAGAAGGTTGAAACTTCAGCAGCGTATCCAGTATTTGATGGGAGCCAGTCGGCCCATGGCCTGGGATTATCTGCAGGTTCTTGGTCTCATGGCATCCACCCTGGAAGTGGTACCTTGGGCGAGGGCCCATATGAGACCTCTACAACACTCCCTGCTCTCTCGCTGGAGCCCCCGTCTACGGAACTATTCCACGCACCTGCATCTGCCAGCCGGAGTGCGGACCCAGTTGCGGTGGTGGTTGCAGTCCAACCACATGAGCAGGGGGTTGAAGATGTCTTCACCCATGTGGACTTTGCTCACCACAGATGCCAGCCTGAGCAGCTGGGGAGCACACTGCGAAGGACTCACTGCACAAGGGCGGTGGAACAGAGAAGAGTCAGCGTGGAACATCAACCGTCTAGAGGCCCGGGCAGTCCGATTGGCATGCCTTCGATTTGCTCACAGACTGAAGAACAGAGCAGTCAGAGTGATGTCCGACAACGCCACCACGGTGGCATACATCAACCGTCAGGGCGGAACCAGAAGCAGACAAGTATCTCTGGAGATCGCCCCACTGATGGCTTGGGCAGAGGCGAATCTGCAGGACATCTCCGCCGTCCATATTGCCGGGAAGGACAATACCACAGCAGACTTCCTCAGCAGAGAAAGTCTAAATCCGGGAGAGTGGCAGCTGTTACCCACAGCCTTCCAGATGATTGTGGATCACTGGAGGATTCCGGACATGGATTTACTGGCGGACAAGTCCAATGCTCAGGTACCCAGATACTTCAGCCGCAAGCGCGACCCGTTCTCACACGGAATTGATGCCCTAGTTCAGCCATGGCCTCCAGGGACTCTGCTATACGCCTTTCCTCCGTGGCCTCTGCTGGGCGCCCTCATCCACAAGATTCAGAAACACCGGGGCCTAGTTCTTCTAGTGGCACCAGACTGGCCAAGAAGACCCTGGTACGCAGACATGAGAAGACTACTGGCAGGGGAGCCTCTCCCCCTGCCTCCTCTCCGGGACCTTCTACGTCAAGGTCCCATCCTCCACGAGGATCCAGCTCAATTCTCTCTTACGGTCTGGCCCTTGAGAGGGCTAGACTGAAGAAAAGAGGTTACTCGGAGCTCGTGATTGATACACTCCTCCGAGCTCGCAAGTTTTCCACATCCCTCACCTACGTTCGCGTCTGGAGGGTATTCGAAGCATGGTGCGACACCCATGGCACCAATCCACATGCGGCCACAATCCCTATTGTGTTGGATTTCCTGCAGGATGGACTTCAGAAGGGTCTCTCCCTCAGCTCCATCAAGGTTCAGGTGGCTGCGCTGTCTTGCTATGGTCCCAGGAGGGATGGCAAGACCATTGCCAAGCACCCAGATGTTTCTTGCTTCCTGCAAGGAGTCAAGCATATTCGTCCGCCACTGAAGTGGCCTGTGCCTTTGTGGGACCTCAACCTTGTTTTGGATTTCCTCGCGGGGTCCACCTTCAGACCCCTTCGGGGCCTGTCTCTCCATTCTCTAACCTTGAAGATGGTGTTCTTGCTGGCTGTATGTTCAGCCCGCTGCATCTCAGAGATACAAGCACTGTCCTGCCGTGATCCATTTCTCAGAATCACTCCGGAGGCTATCCTTCTTCGGACGGTCCCCTCCTTTCTACCGAAAGTGGTTTCACAGTTTCATCTTAACCAAACCATATCCTTGCCTACCACGGCGGGTTTGAAGAAATCTGAAGACGGGCGTCTATTGCGCCATCTCGACATTGGCAGAATGCTGTCCAGATATCTGGAAGTGACACAACAACTACGAAAGACGGACCATCTGTTTGTCCTGCACAGCGGGAAGAAGCAAGGTGAAGCGGCCCACCATCGCCCGCTGGATTAAAGAAGTTATCAGAGCAGCTTACGTAGAAGCCGGGAAGTCTCCGCCTCTACAAGTCAAGGCTCATTCTACCAGAGCACAAGCGACATCCTGGGCTGAATCCAGGATGCTGTCGCCTGCAGAAATCTGTAAAGCGGCGACGTGGTCCTCCCTCCATACCTTCTCCAGGTTCTACCGTCTGGATGTCCAGGCCAGGGAGGATTCAGCATTTGCGAGGGCGGTACTACATGGGCCTCAGGCAGCCTCCCGCCCAGGCTGGGAGTAAAGCTTTTGTACATCCCATTCGTTCTGAGTCCATCTGGCTACACGCCAGGAAATGTTTAGATTACTACCTGATAATCTCATTTTCCTTATTGTAGACAGATGGACTCAGCATCCCGCCCAGCTGCCTGTGTACATGGGTTTCACCGATTCAAGGTAAGCCATGTCTTCTGTTCCATGAGAGCGTACACTCTACCTGGTGTTAACGCCTTCCGGTTGTGAATGCTGGCGGTCTCCAGCTACTATCAATCGGTCAGGGGAATCCTGTTTTCACTTTTTACTGAGCGTCAGTACACATTTCCATAACAGCTTTTGCAAGGAAGATTACTGAGTTGCTACGCTTCCTGTGGGGATATATATACCCCCGTGCTGACGTCAGATCCGTCTCCAACTGCTAGCACGCGGATACTATCCCATTCGTTCTGAGTCCATCTGTCTACACTAAGGAAAAGGAGATTATCAGGTAGTAATCTCAACATTTCTGAGGATGGGTGAGATGTGTTCTCCACGGCTGGTGTTGGTCAGCAATCTCGCTGCGGCATTTTGTATCATCTGCAGTGGTTTGGTGGTAGATTTGGGGAGGCCTAGGAAGAGGGCACTGCAGTAGTCTATCTTGGCGAATAGCAACGCTTGGAGGACTGTCCTGAAGTCATAGAAAAATAGGAGTGGTTTGAGTCGTTTTAGAACCTGGAGTCTGTAGAAGCAGTCTTTGGATGTGGTGTTGACCATTTGCTTTAGGTTTAGTTGATTATCTAGAATTACCCCAAGGTCTCTAACATGCTTATGGATGATGTGGGAGTTGTGTGTGGATGGTGGGGGGATATTATCTTCATTTGAAGAGATGAGGAGGAGCTCCGTCTTCGAGGCATTGAGGACCAAGTTTAAGCTGTTGAGAAGACTGGTGATAGATAGAAGGCAGTTATTCCAGTGGGTGAGAGCTTTTGAGATAGATTCTGTTATAGGGATTAGAATCTGCACGTCGTCTGCGTACAGATAATGAATTAGATTAAGATCGGTTAGCAATTGGCAGAGGGGGAGGAGGTAGATGTTAAAGAGGGTGGGAGATAAGGAGGATCCTTGTGGTACACCAAGAGTGGACTTTGTTAAGGGTGATTCTTTATTATTGATTTTGACTTTGAAGGTTCTATTGCAGAGGAAGGACTTGAACCAACTGTGGGCTGATTCGGAGATACCGATATCTGCTAGGCGATCCAGAAGAATGGAGTGGTTGACGGTGTCAAATGCCGCCGAGATGTCTAGCAGGACTAATAAAAAGGAGTAGCCTTTGTCTAAACCCATTATAATATGGTCTGTAAGTGAAATGAGGAGGGTTTCCGTGTTGCGTGATTTGCGGAAACCATATTGCGAAGGGTATAGGATATTGTGATCTTCTAGATACTCTTTTAAAAAGAGTATCTAGAAAAGAGTATCTAGAGTTTTTAAAAGAATAGATGTTTTATTTATTTATTTACTTCTTTTTACTATACCGACATTCAGGACAAAAGTCTTATCACACCGGTTTACATCAAACCAAACCTGGGAAAGTTACATATAACAAGCGATTAATCAAGATAAAATCAGGATAACCTAGTAAGGATAACTTAGAACTTGACTCAGAACTTAGAGAGGGACAGGGCTGCCAGGGTAGAGGAGCTAGGAGAGGTAGGGAGGGAGCGTAAAACAACTAAGTGACAAAGGTAATGGGAAAGTAGTATTTAAGCGCAAAATGACTTATTAAGAGAGGGGGACTGGGGCTGGAGGGAGGGGTGAGGGGAAAAAGGGGGGGGGACCGGGGACAAGGGGTATGGGACAGGAATAGTGGTCGTGATTGCAGCATAATTACAGCATGATTACAGCATGTTTCAGAACCGGTAACCATCAAGAGTCAGTGTTTGTGCCACCGCAGATTAAGGAAAGGCTTGTTTGAATAGCCAATTTTTCCTGAAGGTAATCGGACTTTGTTCCTGGTGTAGTTCTGGGGGTAATGCGTTCCACTGAGAAGGTCTGGCTGTAGAGAAGGCGCGTTTCCTTATGGAGGGGTGCAGCATGGACTTGGTGGGGGGAGCGTGGAGGGTCCCTTTGTAGGCCGCTCTGATCGGTCTCATGGAGACTGGAGGTGGAGCGGAATTATTAGCTGGAGTGATGACTGATTGTAGATGGGCTTGAGTATGATTGTGAGGGACTTATGAAGGATTCTGAAGTTGATGGGAAACCAATGTAAATTCTTGAGAATGGGCGTGATATGGTCTCTTTGACTAGAATTGGTTAGGATCCTTGCGGCGGCATTCTGGAGCATCTGTAAAGGTTTAGTGGAAGTTGCAGAGAGGCTGAAGAGTAGTGAGTTGCAGTAGTCAATTTTTTAAAATAGGGTGGCTTGGAGGACCGTGTGGAAATCGTGAAAGTGCAGGAGTGGTCTGAGCCTTTTCAGAATATGTAGCTTATAGAACCATTCTTTAGTGATGTTGATGAATTTAGATTTGCAAGGAGCTGGCAGAGGGGTAGGAGATGTATGTTAAAGAGAGTAGGAGAGAGTGATGATCCTTGAGGTACTCCATGTGACGAGCTAATGGGGTGGGATTCTTTGTTGCTTATTCTGACCTTGTAGTTTCTATTGCTGAGGAAGGACTTGAACCAGCTGAGGACTGTACCTGAGACGCCAATGTCATTCAGGCGGTTAATGAAAATGGAATGATTCACAGTGTCAAACGCAGCCGAAATGTCCAGCAATGCCAGTAGGTATGATTGTCCTTTGTCTAAGCCCATGAGGATATTATCCGTGAGTGAGATTAGGAGGGATTCTGTGTTTAGTGATTTACGGAATCTGAACTGAGCAGGGTAGAGAATCTTATGATTGTCTAGATAGTCAGAGAGTTGGGTGTTGACCAGTTTCTCCATTAGTTTGGCGATAAAAGGGAGGTTGGCGATGGGACGGAAGTTGGCGGGGTCTACAGAATCCAAGTTGGGTTTCTTTAGTAGTGGTTTAAGCGTGGCGAGTTTCAGAGGGTCAGGTACTGATCCTTGGGATAGGGAGCAGTTTATGATTTCAGCTAGTGGTTTGGAGATGGTGTTTGGAATGGTGAGTAGAAGTTTTGTGGGGATGTGGTCTGAAGGATGAGAGGAGGGCTTCATGTTCTTGAGGATAGATTCGATTTCTAGGGATGAAGTGAGTTCGAAGGTATCGAAGTTTGCTTTTTGGCTGTTGGGGGAGGTGTAGGGCGGAGGAGGTTGGGTATTCGAGAGGATGAGGGGGGCTAGGAGGTTGGAGATTTTTCTCTCGAAGAAAGTTGCCAGTTCGTTAGACTTAGTTTGGGCTTTGTCCTCTGGTATGGAGGGAGGGGAGGGTTTTGTAAGTACTGAATCGTATGAGAATAAGGCCTTTGCGTCGTAGAGGAAGTTGTGGATTTTGCTGGCGTAGAAATCTCTCTTAGTGCGGAGTATGAGGTTCCTGTAAGAGTGCATGGTGGCTTTGTAGGCTGACAGCGAAGCGGGGATGGGGTCCTTGCGCCATCTCTATTCTTTGTGTCTTAGCTCTTGTTTAAGGTTCTTCAGTTCTAGCGAGAACCAGGGTTTTTTGTTTTTAAGGGCAGGGTTAATTTCTTTAGCTGTCATGGGACATATTTTATTTGTCACAGAGTTAGTAATGGTGAGCCAAGAGGTCAGGGCAGAGTCTGCATTAGAGAGGTCAAGGTTTTGTAGGTCCATAGAGAGGTGGGAGCTGAGGTCATCCATAGAGCAGGGTTTTCTGAAGTGAATGGTAGTTTTGAGTAGGGGGGGGTCAGGTTTTTCTTTATCGAGAGATCTGTGGAGATCATCAAATGGTCAGACCACGGGATTGGGGTGCAGGAGGGAGGGGAAATGAGTGGAGGGTTGAGTTTATGAAGATGAGATCCAGGGTGTGGCCAGCTTTGTGGGTGGGATTGTTGATGATTTGCTTGAATCCCATGGCCTTGAAGGAGGATAGGAGGGCTTCACAGTTGGGAGTCGGTGGCGTCATGTCTACATGGATGTTAAAGTCCCCCAAGATGATAGCTGGGGAGTCAGCGTTGATGTGTTTGGCGATGAGTTCGATGAGAGGAGAGGGGTCTGAGTCTAGGAGCCCAGGGGGGTGGAAGTAGATTAGGCAGATTTGTAGTTGGTTAGATTTGAAGAGGCCAATTTCTAGTTTGGAGACAATTTTCAGAGTTTGAGGATTTAATCTTAGCTCTTTTTTTTTGCAGCTAAAAGTATGCCGCCACCTCTTTTTTTTTTTGTCTGGGTATTGAGAATATATCGTAGAGCTGTAGTGGTAATTAGTTGGTTAGGGCTATGTCTGTATATTTCAGCCATGTTTCAGTAATGGCACAAATATCAGTTTCAAATCCAATAAGTAGTAGTTGAGATTGTGAGGGGTTTTTTTGAGGGATTGTGCGTTGAGAAGCATTAGTGAGAAGAGAGAGAGAACAAGGAATTGTGTGAGGGGGGATGTCATGATGGGTATCGGGGATCTCTTTCGATGAAGATGTGTAGGAGTTGCTAGTTTTCTCCTATTGTGGTAGAGATGGATAATTATGGGGGTGGGATAAGTTGGCATCTTTGTTTGTTTTGTTAGAAGTGTGGCTGGGGATAGGGATGAGGGTGGCTGTTGTGAGGGTAGTAGAAAAAACACTGTAAGGCAGGGGGAGGGGGGGGGAGGAGGATAAACTATCGCACTCAGTGGCTGCACGAAGGGGCGCACAAAGGCGCCTGCTCCTTTGTTGTGTTCCTTAGGCACGCGGCTCCTGAGGCGCGCTCGGGCGCTTTAAATGATCGGGTCCCACGTCGCCGCCTAGAGAGCGTCAGTGGGCGGGGTCAGAGGCCTCGAGGAGAAGGTGGCACTTCCTGGGCTTTCCTCAGGCTAAGGAGGAAGTCCTGAGGTGCGGCAAAATCCCCGATGGACGGTGGGATGAGGAGGATCGGGCCTCCCGGTGGACGGTCAGGCCGGCGCGGTATGGGCCCTCCGTGGAGGATGGTCCAGGTGGGTACGGGGCCTACTATGGAGGCAGCTGGATCATCCGCGGGTTCTGTCCGTCGGGTCCGGGAAGGGTTGGCCATGGCGAGGGCCTACCTTGTAGGTAGGGACATCGGGGGTCCTCTGCAGTGAGGTCCGGCTGGAAAGGGGTTTCTGGGCACGCTCGGGCGCTTTAAATGATTGGGTCCCACATCGCTGCCTGGAGAGCGTCAGTGGGCGGGGTCAGAGGTCTCGAGGAGAAGGCGGCACTCCCTGGGCTTTCCTCAGGATAAGGAGGAAGTCCCAAGGTGCAGCAAAATCCCCGATGGACGGTGGGGTGAGGAGGATCGGGCCTGCTGGTGGACGGTCAGGTCGGCGCGATATGGGCCCTCCGTGGAGGATGGTCCAGGTCTGCGGGTTCTGTCCGTCGGATCCGGGGAGGGTTGGCCGCGGCGAGGGCCTACCTTGTAGGTAGGGATGTCGGGGGTCCTCTGCGGTGAGGTCCGGCTGGAAAAGGGTTTCTGGGCGTGCTCGGGTGCTTTAAATGATTGGGTCCCACGTCATCGCCTGGAGAAGGAGAAGGCGGCACTTCCTGGGCTTTCCTCAAGCACTGGCGCATAGAGATAATAGACGCAATGGAGCGTATGAGAGCCCAGGCGTCCACGGAGCCGGCACCTCCAGAATCAGGCTTAAGAGCTCTAGGCCTCTGCTCAGCATGCCACCTCAGAGCCACACAGAGCGAGGAAGCAGACTCCCTATGTGCCCAATGTGAGGAGGCCCTGGGAGTTCCAGGTCAGGGCCGATCCCAGCCCAGATTAATTGCCAGTTCCTCAGGGAACACCCCGGAGCTAGCAGGCCAAGGTGAGCAGCCGGGGAACCCTAGAGACCTGGTGCCCTTGAGGCTAGACTCTGCTTCACTCTCCTGGGTGGAATTATTCAAGGGGATTCATGCCTTTGTCCAAATGCAGTCTGCTCCCCGAACGGACCCATACGTACCGGATGACCCTGCCCCTGGACCCTCTAGACCTAGGCACGGTCACTCACCACCCGGAAGCCCCACTTATGGAGATTCAGATTGCTCTGAGGAAGAAGGCGAGCTTCCCGAGCAGTGTGAACCTCCCTCGGGGATAGAGCCGTATCGAACCATGAGACGCTTCTTCCTTAAGGAGGATCTCCCAGACCTGGTCTCTCAATGCCTGTCAGAGTTGGCTATCCCGGGCCAAGGCACCCCAGGGGAACCTAGAATGAACCCCCTGCTAGAGGGCCTTCGTCAAACGGCTCACCATTTTCCCCTCCTCCAAGCAGCACAGCAGTTAATCGATCTGGAGTGGAGTGCGCCGGAGGCCTCATTCAAAGGGGGGTCGGGCCTTGTCCAGCATGTACCCCCTGGACCCGTCAACTAAGGAGTTGCTTGCGTGCCCCAAGGTAGACGCCATAGTCTGCGCAATTGTGAAGTGCATCACTATTCCAGTGGAGGGAGGGGCAGCCCTCAAGGATGCCCATGACCGGCACCTGGACGCCATCCTGAGACAAGCCTTTGAGGTGGCAGCCATGTCCCTATGAATCGCGACCTGCTGCACCGTGGTGACGCGTTCCTGTTTATCACAAGCCAGGAACAACACCCTGGGGGAAGAAATGGAATCAGCTCTCTCGTTCCTCACTGACGCTGCCTCCGACTTAGTTCGTACCGCAGCCAAGGGAGTGTCATCCTCAGTGGCAGCCAGGAGACAGCTCTGGCTACGAAATTGGTTGGCCGACTCCTCCTCCAAGGCACGCCTTACAAGAATGCCCTTTAAGGGATCCCTCCTGTTCGGCAGCGACCTCGAGAACCTGGCTAACAAGTGGGGCGCCTCTCCTTTACCCCGTCTACCAGAAGACAGGTCAAGGAGGAACCAGCGCCCTCTTCCTAGGCCATATCCAGAGGTAGAGGCTGTCAACGCTTCAACCCCTACAGGACTTGCTACCAAGCACCTCGTTCTCAGACCAGGAACCAGTCCTTTCGGACCAGGCACAACAAGAGGGGAACCAGCTCGGGTTCGGGTCCCGGCCGCACCTCACAATGAGAATCAGCCGACCCATCTGGGGGATGAAGCCATAGGGGGCAGGCTAACCCTATTCTACCGCAGATGGGTCGAGATTACTTCGGACCAGTGGGTCCTCGCCATCATCCGAGAGGGGTATTACCTGGACTTCCTTCATCCCCCTCCGGACAAGTTTGTGGAATCTCCTTGTTCACCCCTCAAGAGGGCAGCACTGGAAGCTACCTGTCCCTAAAAGCCATAATCCCAGTGCCTGCATGGGAGATAAATTCTGGGCATTATTCCATTTATTTCATCGTACCCAAGAAGGGGGGCACCTTCAGACCTGTCCTGGACCTCAAGTCAGTCAACCAGCACTTAAGGGTCCCAAGATTTCGCATGGAAACTCTGCGGTCAGTCCGAAGCGCAATACAGCCAGGGGAGTATCTCACATCCCTGGATCTGTCAGAGGCCTACCTGCATATCCCAATCCAACACTTTCAGTTCCGGGCGTTACCCTTCGGGTTAGCCACCGCACCGCGAACCTTTACCAAGGTAATAGTAGTGGTGGCGGCGTCCCTCAGGAAGGAAGGAATTCTCGTCCATCCCTACCTAGACGATTGGCTGATCAGGGCAAAGTCACCGGAGGAGAGCCACCAGGCAACCAGCAGAGTTATATCTCTTCTTGAAAGCCTAGGATGGGTAGTCAACATGACCAAGATTTCCCTACAGCCTTCGCAGTCGCTGGAATACCTAGGAGTCTGATTCGACACCCAGGGAGACAAAGTCAGCCTGACCTCCAAGAGGAGATCAAAACTCCGGAATCGTTTGCAGGCTCTGCTGAGCACCTCCCAGCCCACAGCTTGGGATTATCTACAGGTCCTCGGCCTAATGGCGTCCACTCTGGAAGTAGTACCATGAGCACGGGCTCATATGAGACCGTTACAACGCGCCCTCCTATCTCGGTGGAGCCCACGATTACAGAACTACACCGTGCGTCTACCTCTACCGGCCAGAGTACGGAATCAGTTACGGTGGTGGCTGCAGCCCGGCCACACGAGCCGGGGGTCAAAAATGTCCTCCCCAACCTGGACCCTGCTCACTACAGATGCCAGCCTGAGCGGCTGGGGAGCACACTGCGAAGAGCTAACCACCCAAGGGCGGTGGAGCAAAGAAGAGTCGGGGTGGAACATCAACCGACTAGAGGCACGGGCAGTCAGGTTAGCCTGCCTGAGATTTGCGCACAGACTTCGAAACAAGGCAGTCAGAGTGATGTCGGACAATGCCACCACAGTGACATCAACCGACAGGGCGGAACCAGAAGCCGACAGGTATCCCTAGAAATAGCCCTCCTGATGGTTTGGGCGGAAGCAAATCTCCAGGACATCTCCGCCGCCCACATCGCCGGGAAGGACAACACCACGGCAGACTTCCTCAGCAGAGAAAACCTAAACCCGGGGGAATGGCAACTGTCACCCACGGCCTTCCAGATGATTGTGGATCAGTGGGGGACTCCGGGCATGGACCTACTAGCGGACAGGTCCAACGCTCAAGTACCCAGATACTTCAGTCGCAGACGAGATCCTCTATCCCAAGGGATCGACGCCCTGGTGCAACCTTGGCCTCAGGGGATCCTGCTATATGCCTTCCCCCCATGGCCCCTGCTGGGCACCATTATACACAAGATTCAGCGGCACAGAGGCCTAGTTCTTCTGGTGGCCCCGGACTGGCCAAGAAGACCCTGGTATGCAGACATGAGAAGACTACTGGCAAGGGATCCCCTACCCCTGCCCCCTCACAGGGACCTGCTGAGACAAGGTCCCATCCTCCACGAGAATCCAGCTCAATTCTCTCTTACGGTCTGGCCATTGAGAGAGCTCGACTGAGGAAAAGGGGATACTCGGGGGCGGTAATAGATACAGTCCTCCGAGCACGCAAGTTCTCCACATCACTAACTTATATACGGATCTGGAGAGTATTTGAAGCCTGGTGTGAAACTCGCAGCACCAACCCACATGCCGCTAAAATCCCCATCATTTTGGATTTCCTGCAAGATGGGCTTCAGAAGGGTCTGTCCCTCAATTCAATCAAGGTTCAGGTGGCAGTGCTATTCTGCTAAGGCCCCAGGAGTGACGGCAACAGCATTGCCACACCCCCAGACGTTTCACGTTTCCTGAAAGGAGTCAAACACATTCGCCCGCCACTGAAATGGCCAGTGCCCCTGTGGAACCTCAACCTAGTTTTGGACTTCCTAGCGGGACCCACCTTCAGACCCCTCCGAGGACTGTCCCTCCGGTTGTTAACCTTGAAGATGGTGTTCTTGCTGGCCGTATGCTCAGCATGCCGCATCTCAGAGCTACAAGCGCTGTCCTGCCGCGATCCGTTTCTCAGGATCACCCCAGGGGCTATCCATCTTCACACGGTTCCTTCCTTCTTACCCAAAGTAGTCTCATATTTCTACCTCAACCAAACCATATCCTTGCCAACCATGGAAGGGTTGAAGAAATCTGAAGCAGGTCGAATACTGCGTCATCTCGACATCGGCAGGCTGCTGTCCAGATACCTGGAGATGTCGGAAACAGTACGAAAGACGGACCCACCTGTTCGTCCTTCACAGTGGGAAGCGGCAAGGAGAAGCGGCCTCACGAGCGACAATTGCTCGCTGGATCAAAGAAGTTATCAAAGCGGCCTACGTAGAAGCGGGAAAACCATCGCCTCTACGAGTCAAGGCTCACTCTACCAGAGCACAAGCGGCCTCTTGGACAGAAATTAGGATGCTGTCGCCTGCAGAGATATGTAAAGCGGCAACGTGGTCCTCCAACCATACCTTCTCCAGATTCTACCGTCTGGACGTCCAGGCCAGGGAGGACTCAGCATTTGCAAGGGCAATCCTAAACGTACCTCGGGCAGCCTCCCACCCAGTCCGGGAGTAGCTTTTGTACATCCCATTTGTAATGAGTCCATCTGCTACATGCTAGGAAATGGTGAGATTACTTACCTGATAATCTCGTTTTCCTTAGTGTAGGCAGATGGACTCAGCATCCCGCCCGGCTGCCGATATATATATGGGGATTCACCGTTTCTAGGTAAGCCATGTTTCCTTACATAGGGCATCCACCCTGCCGGATGTCGACGCCTTCCGGTTGAGAACACTGGCGGTCTCCAGCTACTATCAATCGGTCAGGTTAATCATGTTCAGTTAATCAATCTGTCAGTCACACATATATCCATACAGCTTTTGCAAGGAAGATTACTGAGCGTCTGCACTTCCTGCAGGGGTATATATACCACGTACTGACGTCAGATCCGTCTCCAACTGCTAGCACGAGCACACTATACCCATTTGTAATGAGTCCATCTGCCTACAATAAGGAAAACGAGATTATCAGGTAAGTAATCTCACCAGTGTTTTCCACCAATTTCCACTGCTTTGTCACATGCAACGATGTTGCTAGGTATTTAAAAGTCTCTGGGGTAGATTTTAAGATACGCGCGCAGATGTACATGTGCGCGTGCTACCCGGCGCGCACATAACCTTTTGAAAATCCGGCCCTCTGAGCGCACATGCCCAAATGATCTCCCCTAGAGATTTTGATAATTAAATTAAATTTAATCACAATCAACCTCTTCTAACCCCCACTCTGTGAACAATACTGTAAAAACACAGGACACTAATATTACTGAGATCCTGCTGGCCTTATAGGGATAATTTAAAAAATCAGCACAAGCCCAAGGCAACATACATAAAAAAAAATCATAAAATTAATTCTCACAGGACAAGCAGGATGGTAGTCCTCACATATGGGTGACATCACAGGATGGAGCCCAATCACGGAACACTTTTGTCAAAGTTTCTAGAACTTTGACTGGCCCCTACTGGGCATGCCCAGCATGGCACTAACCCTGCAGCCAGCAGGGGTCCCTCTTCAGTCTTCTTTTTTCCGTGCAGCAGTAGCCACGCGGTTAAGGAGCTCTGCAAGTATTCCTGACAGGAATTTTCCTCACGGAATTATTTAAAGTTAAATTGCCCCACAGGGGTCTCTCCGTTAACTTTTTTCAGTCCGCGGTACTCCGGTAAGTTTTTACCCGTTTTCTGTCAATTACCGTCATTTGGCCCTCGCGGCCTACTGGCCGTCGACCATACTGCGGCTCAATTTTTTTCTATGGCCATGGCGTCGGGGTTCCGTCGGTGTCCGGACTGTACTCATACTATGTCCATTACAGACCCGCATAAAGTCTGTGTAATGTGTCTTGGACGAGATCACGATGTCTTGACCTGCACCAAGTGTGCCCTATTAACACCAAAAGGTTGCAAGGTCAGAATGGAGAAGATGGGACTTCTCTTCCGTGCTCAAACCCCGACTCCGTCCATTGCATCAACGTCGCGCCAGCATCGTCCACCGACCGGTGACCGCCCGGCGTTGATCACTTCCCGGCCTTCAACATCCTTTTCTCCCCCTCAGGTCCGAGGAGACCGTCAGAAGAAACATCGCTATCGGCACCGAAAGTCTCAGACCATCGAGGTATCGAAACCATCGACCTCGCCATCGTCTGAGCCACCGCCGAAGAAACCCCGTCCAGAAAAGGCACCAACCTTTTCGGCGACCGGGTCACCGAGGCATTCTTCACCTGACAGAGCATCGGGAGCTGCGACTCCGCCTCCAATAGTGGTCCCTCCAGCTATGCCTCTGCCTCCTCCTTCTGTTCCGGAGCCGGGGCTGCTTGCTCCAGGTCTCCGAGAAGAACTGGACCAGATGGTTCAGGAGGCCATCGACTCCAGGTTCCCCCGGCACCAATATCTGTACCGATAGTGGAACCGAGCACCGACCCGATTCCAGCAGCATTGGCACCACTGCTATCGAGGATGGAAGCGCTTATTGCCGCTTTTCCACCGGTGGATCCCGGGTCACCGATGGCTCCGGTGCCCTCCCTGTTAACTTTGTCATTGGGAGGAGAAACACCGTTCCACATCCCTCCTTCGGGAGTACTGCCTCAGCCATCAAGATCGATATCGATACCCCCATCGGCGCCATCGAGCCATCCACCGGTGCCATCGATGCCTGCGCCGGGGCCTTCATTACTTTCATCGGTGCCTCCGGTTATTCCTCCGATGCCTTCGGAGCCAAAACCGGGACCTTCATGTATCCAACTACCCCATCCCTCTTCAGTCCCTAGAGACACAGGTGCGGTTCCTTATGATACCTGGATCGATGATTCTTCACCAGACACCGATGATTTACCTTCACCACCTTCACCTACTGAAAGTAGAAAGCGTTCTCCTCCAGAGGACCTTTCTTTCATAAACTTTATGAAGGACATGTCTGAATTGGTCCCCTTCCGGTTACTAATGGAAGAGGACAACAGACATCAGATGATGGAGTTGCTTCAATTCCTGGATGCGCCCAAGGAAATCACCTCCATCCCCATCCATCAAGTTCTTCTTGACCTTCTCAAAAAGAACTGGGAGCACCCTGGCTCCATTGCACCAGTCCACAGAAAAACTGATTCTACCTACTTGGTGCAGTCAGCTCCAGGTTTTCAAAAGCCTCAATTGGATCACCAATCTGTGGTGGTTGAATCTGCGCAAAAGAAAGCAGAAAGGTCCAAAACTCATACTTCTTTTCCCCCTGGCAAGGAACAAAAGTTTTTGGATACCATTGGTCGCAGAGTCTTTCAAGGATCAATGTTGATCCTCCGAATTGCTGCTTACCAACTATATATGACCCAATATAATAGTCATTTTTAAGCAACTTCAAGACCTGTCAACTTCCATGCCTCAATCACTTCCAGATAAGTTCCACACCCTACTTAATAAGGGTTTGGAGGCAGGCAAACATGAGATTAGATCATGTTACGATATCTTTGACATTGCGACCAGAGTGTCTGCAGCAGCTATTTCAGCAAGACGATGGGCTTGGCTTAAGTCTTCAGACCTTGGTCCAGAAGTGCAAGAGCGGTTGTCTGACCTCCCCTGCATAGGAAACAATCTCTTTGGTGAGCAGATTCAAAAGACAGTGGCTAAACTAAAGGACCATTTATTTATTTATTTATTTTTGGTTTTTATATACCGGAAGTTCCTGTATAAAATACATATCACTCCGGTTCACAGGTAACTGAAATAACTACCGCCGTGTGGCGGTTTACATGGAACATATCAAACGATTTACATAGAACATATCAAACGATTGCTTTATAATAAGTAGAAAAAACAAACTAAGTTCACCTATGAAACATATAAATAAGGCCAATAATAAATAGTGTAAAATAAACATTGCATTAATGCTATAGGACAGTGGGTTGATTATATCTTGTTCTTAGCTCTCTGGGAATGCTTGAAGGAAGAGCCAAGTCTTGAGTTTCACCTTAAAAGTGGTATGGCATGGCTCGAGGCGGAGGTCTGGAGGTAGTGAGTTCCAGAGTGACGGGCCCGCTGTGGATAAAGCGCGTTTTCTCAGGGAGGATTTTGCGGGTTGGGTGATCAATCTGTTTTGGTATGCCCTTCTCGTCGGCTTTTTAGAAGTGTGTAGTTGGAGCTGGAATGTTAGGTTGAGTGGGGAGATGTTATGTAGGGCCTTATGAATCATCATGCTGGTTTTGAACTGTATCCTGTATTTGATGGGAAGCCAATGGAGGTGCTGGAGGATCGGGGTGATGTGGTCTTTTTTTTTGGCATTGGTGAGAATTCTTGCTGTGGCATTTAAGACCATCTGGAGGGGTTTTGTGGAGCAGGCGGGAAGTCCCAGCAGGAGTGAATTGCAGTAATCCAACTTCGGGAGAATGATGGCTTGGAGTACTGTGCGGAAATCTCTGTAGCGCAGAAGTGGCTTTAGTTTCTTTAAAACTTGTAATTTAAAGAAGCATTCTTTTGTGGTGTTGTTTACGAATTTACTGAGGCTGAGTCTGTTGTCTAGGAGTACACCCAGATCTCTGACTTGAGGTGAGGTGGTGTATCCTGATGAGACTCTAAGACAGCTTGAGGTGAGGTGGTGTATCCTGATGAGACTCTAAGACAGCTCTCTCTGTTCCCTTCAGATTATCCTTCCAAACAGCCTTTCCAGAAGGACTCTCAAAAGTCTTTTTATAGACCAAAGAAGTCCTACCCGCCAGCAGCTAGATGCCGCTTTGCGAGACCATTCCTCAAATCACAGTCTTGTCAAACTCGAAAGCAAAAGCCACAGATAGCCTCCCAACCGGGCCCTGCTTCTGGTTTTTGACTTTCACATAGAGAGCAGCAGCCAGATTCCATTACCAAATGTCCCAGTGGGAGGCCACTTGTGCCATTTCAGCAACATATGGCAATCAATCACTTCGGACCACTGGGTCCTAACAATCATTGCTCAAGACTATCATCTCAACTTTCTCTCCATCCCGCCGGATTCCTCACACCTAATGACATGGAGAACATCCGACCATTCATTACTCCTGGAGCAGGAGGCTTCCCTCCTACTCCAGTCCAGAGCAATAGAACCAGTACCATCACCTCAGCAAGGCCTTGGATTCTATTCCCAGTAGTTTCTAATCCCCAAAAAATAGGGAGGCGTTCATCCAATTTTGGATCTATGACCCCTCAACAAGTACCTCCAGAGAGAAAAGTTCAAGATGGTAACCTTGGGCTCCCTGCTTACTCTTCTTCAAAGAGGAGACTGGCTCTGCTCTCTCGACCTTCAGGATGCATACACGCATATTGCGATAACTCCATCTCATCACAGATTCCTGAGATTCCTCGTAGGCCCCAAGCACTATCAATACAGAGTGCTTCCATTCGGCCTAGCATCTGCACCACGGGTGTTTACAAAATGCCTCGTCGTAGTTGCCGCCTTCCTCAGGACTCAAGGTGTCCACGTCTACCCCTACCTGGACGACTGGTTAATCAGGGCTCCGACTCAGCAAGCCGCTTTGTCCTCCCTACACCTTACCTTACACACTCTCACTTCAGTCGGATTTCTCATCAATTTCGACAAATCCTCCTTAGTTCCATCTCAAACCTTGTCGTTCATTGGGGCAGACTTGGACACCTTATAGGCAAAGGCTTTCCTGCCTCGACAACGAGCCCTCACCCTTGTGTCTCTGGCACAACAGCTGTAGTCTCAACACTCGACGACTGCGCATCGGTTTCTCATCCTTCTAGGACATATGGCGTCCTCAGTTCAGGTCACACCAATGGCCCATCTGGCCATGAGAGTCATGCAGTGGACTGTAAGGTCGAAATGGACACAGTCCCTTCAGCCCCTGTCGACGATTGTCCATGTCACCAACTCACTCCATCTGTCTCTCGCCTGGTGGACGAACTACATCAATCTTCTACAGGGCTTGCCCTTTCAGCGCCAAACCCTCAAATAACTCTAACCACCGATGCTTCCAACTTCGGGTGGGGAGCCCATGTGGCCGATCTCCAAACACAAGGTTCCTGGTCTCCAGAGGAAGCCAAACACCAAATAAATTTCCTGGAGCTTTGAGCAATAAGATACGCTCTCAGAGTATTTCAGGATCGCCTGTCCAATCAAGTCATCCTGATCCAGACGGACAACCAGGTGGCCATGTGGTATATCAACAAACAGGGAGGGACAGGATCCTACCTTCTGTGTCAGGAAGCTGCATAGATTTGGGCGGAGGCCCTCTCCCACTCAGTGTACCTTAGGGCCACCTACTTGCCGGGAGTGGACAACGTGTTGGCGGACAAGTTGAGTCAAAACTTTCAACCGCACGAGTGGTCTCTAAACCCCTTAGTGGCGAACTCCATCTTCCTACAATGGGGTCATCCTCAAATAGACCTCTTTGCGTCAGCCCAGAATTGCAAAGTAGACAATTTCTGCTCTCTCATTCGCAGCCAACATTATCCACCAAGAGACGCGTTCTCCCTATTGTGGTCAACCGCTGTCCTATACACATTCCCTCCACTTCCACTTCTCTCAAAGACTCTCGTGAAGTTACGTCAGGACAAGGGAACCATGATCCTGATAGCACCCCACTGGCCCCGCCAAGTGTGGTTTCCAATCCTTCAGGATCTTTCCATTCGCAGGCACATTCCTCTGGGAACAGACCTGCTTCTAATCACTCAAAACGACTGGTGCCTTCGCCACCCCAATCTTCATGCCCTGTCCTTGACAGCATGGCTGTTGAAAGGTTAATCCTTCAGCTGCTTAACCTTTCTGATCCAGTCTCCCGTGTCTTGATCGCTTCACAGAAGCCTTCCACGAGAAAATCATATTCCTACAAATGGAACAGGTTCACATCTTGGTGCTCTTCTCAGGCCCTTGATCCTTTTACCTGTCCCATCCCAAAGTTTCTAGACTATCTATGGCACTTGTCAGAGTCAGGTCTCAAAACTTCCTCCATTAGAATGCATGTCAGTGCAGTAGCTGCCTTCCATAAAGGTATCGGGGATGTCCCTATCTCAGTGCAACCCCTTGTAACACGCTTCTTGAAGGGCTTGCTTCACCTCAAGCCTCCACTACGTCCTCCGGCCCCTTCTTGGGACCTCAACCTGGTTTTGGGTCAGCTCATGAAACCACCATTTGAGCCTCTCCAATCCTGTGAACTTCGCTTTCTCACATGGAAAGTGATTTTCCTTCTAGCAATCACTTCGGCTCGCAGAGTTAGTGAGTTACATGCCCTAGTTAACTATCCGCCTTACACTAAACTTCTGCAAGACTGGGCAGTACTTCGCACTCACCCTAAATGTTTACCTAAGGCAGTATCAGAGTTTCATCTCAATCAATCCATTATACTACCTACCTTCTTTCCCAGGCCCCATTCCAATCCAGGTGAGCAGGCTCTGCATACCCTTGACTGCAAACAAGCTCTAGCGTTCTACCTAGACCGTACAGCTGCCCACAGGAAGAGCACTCAATTATTTGTGTCTTTCCATTCTAACAAATTGGGGCAGCCTGTGGGTAAGCAGACTCTCCTCCTGGCTAGCGGACTGCATATCCTTTTGCTATCAGCAAGCGGGCATTCCACTCCAAGACCGTGTTAAAGCACACTCTGTGAAGGCCATGGCGACTTCAGTAGCACACCTACGATCAGTGCCACTTCCTGACATTTGCAGGGCTGCCACTTGGAGTTCTCTCCATACTTTACAGCCCACTATTGCTTGGACAAAGCCGGAAGACAAGATTCCATCTTCGGCCAGTCTGTCTTGCATAACCTGTTTACGACGTGACGTACCAACACCCTTCCGCCTGCCCGGTGGGGTTCAGGATGCCCTCTACCAAATTCCGCCCCAGTTGTTGTGCCTGTTGCGCGCCTTTGGCTACATTTGGTGCATGTTCGGACATCCTCAGCTCGGTACTCACCCATATTTGAGGACTACCATCCTGCTTGTCCTTTGAGAAAGCAAATGTTGCTTACCTGTAACAGGTGTTCTCACAGGACAGCAGGATGTTAGTCCTCACGAAACCCGCCCGCCACCCTGCGGTGTTGGGTTCATTTTATTATTTTCTTTCGGCACTGCCTGTAGCTTTTAAATAAGACTGAAGAGGGACCCCTGCAGGGTTAGTGCCATGCTGGGCATGCCCAGTAGGGGTCAGTCAAAGTTCTAGAAACTTTGACAAAAGTGTTCCATGATTGGGCTCCATCCTGTGATGTCACCCATATGTGAGGACTAACATCCTGCTGTCCTGTGAGAACACCTGTTACAGGTAAGCAACATTTGCTATATTATAAATATGAAAGTCAAAACAAAAAGAGCAAATATCAAAAGACAAACTCAATAACCATATTGGAAAATAGTAACACCAAACTACTACAACCATTGCAAATACGTAGGAAACTAACAACAACCGAACAACTACAGCTGCTGTAAACACAGCTTTACCACTACTAAAAAAAAAAAAAAAAAAACATTGCTCACAAACGAGCCTTCCAAAATAAAAATGTCTTAAGTAAAGATTTAAAATATTTTGAACAGGTGGAAAGACATAACTCAGCGGGGAGCGTATTCCAAATCAAAGGAGGAACAGCTACAGAAAATGTCTCTCTCATCTCAGAGAAGCAGGTATATCATAATGTAGGGACATCAAGTAACCCATGCTGAGATAAGAGTAGAGACTAGATAAGGTTATATAGATGTAACATTGCATTTGCCCAGGCCAATGATGACAAACCAAGAAGTTTATATATTAAAAGGGCAGCTTTAAACATAATAGCAACGTGATATGGACTCTGATACCATGGATTGATATAAGCCATACCACCACATTCTGGAGAGTCTGTAAAGCCCTCAAAAGTGCAGTCAAGTAGTCCCAGATAGATGGAGTTATAATAGTCCAACACAGGTAAGATAAGTGCCTGCACTACCCATCTAAAGTCTGAGCTGTTCAGCAAAAGTTTCAGATCCTGTTAGAGATAGAGTTTAAATAAACTATTCTTAATCACTGCCCTAATAGAGCAAAATATGTTGTCATCAGTCAGAACTTCCAAACTTCTTCCCTGTGGCACAATAGGAAGCTTATTCACCCTAGCTGTCAGAAAAGAATAGAACTGAGACCGAGCACTGGAAGACTATCAGTTCCGTTTTAGAAAACTCAAATGAGTGTTTAATATGGGTGAGCCATTGTTGAATGGTAGACAGACAAATGTCAGTATCTTCAATGATTTCAACCCAAGAAGAGCCACTGGTATGAAAAACTAATATTGTCCATGTATATTCTATATCCCACAGAGAGTCCTGCCAGCAGTTTACAGAGTGGTGCCAAGTAAATATTAAATAATACTGCTGAAAGGGCTGATCCCTGTGGGACACCGGTGTTAATAAACTGCCATGGCGAACAATTTTCACCAGTGCAAACCTGTTGGGACCGGCTAAAGAGAGACAGCTGAAACCAATTCAGCAGTGAGCCTGCAATACCACATTCACGTAAATGGTAGAGGAGGGATATGATGGTCAAGGTATCAAATGTGGCAAATAGATCTAGTAATACAAGGATAAATCTTTGCCTGCCATCCATTCCTTTCCTAATGACATCTATGTTGGAAAGAAGTAGAATTTCAGTGCTGACCATCTTTCTAAAGCCAAACTGATATTGATCCAACCTGGTTGTCCCACAGAAAGTCAAGTTGTTCAATACTTAAATTTTCAATAATCTTAGCCAGAAATATCACTATAGAAATTGGCCAATAAATCAAATATCCTAATAAATTTAATTCTAATAACCAGAAATCTCATGACAGTGGAAATACTTAGGTCACAATTTTAGAATGATCTGAATTTGTGTCTAACTGTAAAACCCAGTACCTGTAACAATGCAGCACTCGCTGCCAAGGAGATATTTCCATTGTTTTTATATTATCAACCTTTTGCCTCTCATTGAGATGTACCAAGTGGTCCCTACCATTATTTCCTCCACATCCCCAAAGCATCCATATTCCTGGCACAAGTCAGATTTATTCTTGTTGTACTTAATTTTTCCCCAGCCACCCAATATTTATGGTCTGAATACATAGTTATGATGGCAGAATACATAGTTATGATGGCAGAAAAAGATTAATGGACCAACCAGTCTACCCAGCAAGTTTCTTATAGTAGTAACTGCCACTCGGTGCAGGTTACCCCCAAGCCTTATGTTAAGGGTAGTAATATCAGTTACACTTCCTATCCAAACCCATCACTCCACACTTTTCCCTGCAAAAGGGGAGTCCGTTACAACCCCAACTGGCCCAGGAGTTAACCACCCTTCTTCATCAAAAAGCTATCCACCCGATTCCTCAGGCGTTGAAGAGCCAGGGGTTCTACTCCCCATATTTCCTCATTCCAAAGAAATCAGGGGGCAGTCGACCCATTCTGGACCTCAGAGAACTCAACACGTGCCTAGTTCGGGAAAAGTTCAAGATGGTATCCCTGAAGTCCATCCTGCCCTTACTACAACCCAGGGATTGGATGTGCTCGATAGACCTCAAGGATGCATACACACACATTCCGATCCACAGATCCTATTGGCAATACCTATGTTTCCAATACCGCAATCAACATTACCAATACAAGGTCCTACCTTTTGGACTTTCGGCGGCACCCAGGGTTTTCACCAAGTGCATGGTGGTAGTGGTGGCCCATCTTCGCTTACAAGGGCTAACTATATTTTCTTACCTCGACGACTGGCTACTGGTAGCGTCGGATCCGAGCCTCTTGGAATCGCATCTCAACATAGCAATAACCTGTTTACAGCGACTAGGGTTGATCATCAATTATCCAAAATCCAAGTTACAGCCCTCACAAATTCTACAATTCATAGGAGCACGACTCGACACACTTCAGGCCCGGGCATTCCTGCCAGAAGACAGGAAACTAGTGATGTGCTCCTTGCTCCTTTCCCTACAAAGAGCACAATCTGCCACAGCCCGAACCATACTGAGAGTTCTGGGACACATGGCTGCTGCGAACTTCACGGTTCCAAACACAAGATTACACATGCGACTCCTGCAGTGGGGACTAAAACGTCAATGGAGGCAGCACACTCAACCATAGAAACATAGAAACATAGAAATGACGGCAGAAGAAGACCAACCGGTCCATCCAGTCTGCCCAGCAAGCTTCACACATTTGTTCTCATACTTAACTGTTTCTCTTGGCTCTTAGTAACCTTATGTTCTAATTCCCTTTTCACCCCCACCATTAATGTAGAGAGCAGTGCTGGAGCTGCTTCCAAGTGAAATATTAAGTTTGATTAGTTGGGTAAGCGGCAGCATAGCTCTCTGCCATGAAGCAGAGGGCAATGCTGGAAATGTGTGAAGTATCAGTTTTTCTTTTCCCCTGTCATTGAAGCAAGGAGTCATGCCGGACATGCACCGAAAGTGAAGAATGCCTTGAAAGTCACATTAACTATCATCAAATATTGAAAAGCCTAATAATTGGTAATACCTATAAGCCCATGAACCCATCCCTGTTTTTTTTTCTTTTTTTTCTTTTCTTTTTTTAATTGGGAGATGGATGCCCTTCATCCTTCTACTCTGTGAAGGTGGACACCTACCACCGGCCACTGGCATCCCGCTCCGTTAATGCCTCTGTGGCTACTGCCGCTCCATGCAGTGTTTTACTACCTGCTCTTTATATGCGTCCTCTAGAACTGATGGATCCCATCCCTGGGTTTTTTTATTATTTATTTAATTGGGAGATGACAGCCCTCCATCCTTCCGCTCTGTGAAGGTGGACACCTACCACTGGCCACTGGCATCCCGCTCCGTGAATGCCTCTGTGGCTACTGCCGCTCTGTGCAGTATTTTACTACCTGCTCTTTATATGGACACCTACCACTGGCCACTGGCATCCCGCTCCGTGAATGCCTCTGTGGCTACTGCCGCTCCGTGCAGTATTTTACTACCTGCTCTTTATATGTGTCCTCTAGACCTGATGGATCCCATCCCTGTTTTGTTTTTTGTTTTTGTTTTTTATTTAATTGGGAGATGACAGCCCTACATCCTTCCGCTCCATGAAGGTGGACACCTACCACTGGCCACTGGCATCCCGCTCCGTGAATGCCTCTGTGGCTACTGCCGCTCCGTGCAGTATTTTACTACCTGCTCTTTATATGCGTCCTCTGGACCTGATGGATCCACAATATTTATCCCATGCCCCTTTGAAGTGCTTCACAGTTTTGGACTTCACCACTTCCTCCGGAAGGGCATTCCAGGCATCCACCACTCTCTCCGTGAAGAAATTCTTCCTGACATTGGTTCTTAGTCTTCCTCCTTGGAGCCTCAGCTCGTGACCTCTGGTTCTGCTGATTTTTTTCTGTTGGAAAAGGTTTGTCATTGTCTTTGGATCGTTAAAGTTTTTCAAGTATCTGAAAGTTTGAATCATATCACCCCTGCTCCTCCTTTCCTCCAGGGTGTACATATTTAGATTCTTCAATCTCTCCTCGTATGTCAACCGATGAAGACCCTCCACCTTCCTGGTCGCCCTTCTCTGTACCGCCTCCAACTTGTCCTTGTCTCTTTGTAGATACGGTCTCCAGAACTGAACACAGTACTCCAGGTGAGGCCTCACCAAGGACCTGTACAAGGGGATTATCACTTCCCTTTTCTTACTCGATATTCCTCTCTCTATGCATCCCAGCATTCTTCTGGCTTTTGCAATCGCCTTGTCGCATTGTTTCGCCGACTTCATATCATTAGACACTATCACCCCAAGGTCTCTCTCCTGCTCCGTGCACATCAGCCTTTCCCCCCCCATCGAATACAGTTCATTCGGATTTCCACTCCCCAAATGCATGACTTTGCACTTCTTGGCATTGAATTTCAGCTGCCATATCTTCGACCACTCTTCCAGCTTCCTTAAATCCCGTCTCATTCTCTCCACTCCTTCCGGCGTGTCCACTCTGTTGCAGATCTTAGTGTCGTCCGCAAAAAGACAAACCTTACCTTCTATCCCGTCCGCAATGTCGCTCACAAAGATATTGAACAGGACCGGTCCCAACACCGATCCTTGCGGTACACCACTTAAAACCGCTCTCTCTTCAGAGAAAGTTCCATTTACCATCACGCATTGTCTTCTGTCCGTCAACCAGTTTGCAATCCAGGTCACCACTTCGGCACTCACTCCCAAGCTTTTTGTTTTATTCACCAGTCTCCTGTGCGGAACCGTATCAAAAGCTTTGCTGAAATCCAAGTAGATGACATCTAGCGCTCTTCCTTGATCCAATTCCTTGGTTACCCAGTCGAAAAAGTCAATCAGATTTGTCTGACAGGATCTTCCCCTGGTGAATCCATGCTGCCTCTGGTCCATCAATTCTCCGGACTGTAGATATTTCACTATTCTCTCTTTCAACAGTGACTCCATTACTTTTCCCACCACCGAAGTGAGGCTAACCGGTCTGTAGTTACCAGCCTCTTCTCTGTTCCCACTCTTGTGAAGCGGGACCACCACCGCTCTTCTCCAATCACTCGGCACCACTCCCGTTTCTAGGGATCTATTGAACAGGTCACACAGCGGACCCGCCAGCACATCTCTGAGCTCCCTCAGAATCCTTGGATGAATCCCATCAGGCCCCATGGCTTTGTCCACTTTCAGATTCTTTAGCTCTTCCCATACATTTTCTACTGTAAAATGATTTTCATCTATTCCACTACCCTCCAGCTTCTTGTGTAGAAATGGTCCTTCTCCAGGGTCTTCTTTAGTGAATACAGAGCTGAAGTATTCATTTAATATTTCTGCCATTTCTTCGTCTCTCTCCACACATTGATCATTTCCACCTTTCAATTTCACTATACCACTATGGACTTTTCTCTTTTCGCTGATGTATCTGAAAAATGTTTTGTCACCATTTTTTATCTCCTTGGCAATCCTCTCTTCCGCTTGACTTTTTGCCAACTTGATTAATTTCTTCGTCTCCCTCAGTTGAATCAAATATTCTTCTTTGTGCTCCTCCCTTTGGGATCTTTTATATTTTTTGAATGCTGTTCTTTTAGCTTTAATTTTGTCAGCCACCTCGTTTGAGAACCAGATAGGTTTCATTTTCCTTTTGCTTTTCTTTACATTTCTAACATAAAGAGTAGTTGCCTTGGTGATTGCTCCTTTTAGATTGATCCACTGCTGATCCACATCTCTCTCATTCTCCCATCCATTTAGTTCTTCCTCTAGGTACTTCCCCATTTCCTCAAAGTCTGTGTTTTTGAATTGTAAAACTCGGGTCTTTGTGGTTCTTTTCCCTATTCTTTTAGTGATATTAAACCATATTGTTTGATGATCACTGGTGCTGAGGTGGGTGCCCACCTCGACATCAGAGACATTATCTGCATTAGTGAGCACTAAGTCGAGTATATTTCCTTCTCTCGTGGGTTCTAATACCATTTGTTTGAACAAAGCTACTTGCATGGCATCCACTATTGCTCTACTATTTTTAGATTCTGCAGATGGGATTTTCCAGTCTACATCTGGCATATTAAAGTCACCCACGATCACCACTTCTCCCTTCTTACCTATCTTATGGATGTCTTCAACCAGGTCTCTGTCCAGCTCTTCCTTTTGGTTCGGGGGCCTGTAAACCACTCCAATATAAATTGATGCTCCATCATCTGTTTTTAGGTCTACCCATAGTGCTTCTTCCTTGCCCCAACTTCCTTGTAGCTCAGATGCTTGGATATTGTTTCTGACATAAAGAGCCACACCTCCCCCTTTTCTATCCACTCTGTCCTTCCTTAACAAGTTATAGCCTGGTATTGCCGTATCCCAATCATGAGATTCTGTGAACCATGTCTCTGTGATAGCAACAATGTCCACTTCTGCCTCTATCATTAGGGCCTGCAGATCTGGTATTTTATTTCCCAAACTATGAGCATTTGTGGTCATAGCTTTCCAGGTACTCTCTTTAAGATTATTGCTTTTCCTGTACTCCTTATGAGACTTTAGTTGAGATTTGTTATTCACTTCACTCTTTCCTTTTGCAGTTGTGCCACTGATGCCAGAGTTATCCATCTCAATTTGCTTTTTCTTTTGGTTATGTATCTTGAAATTCTGCATGCATTGGTTTTCTCTCTTTTCTGGTAACACTTCAATGTTTTTCTCTAGGACTTCAGTTTTTAATATAGGGAAGGCTTTTTGTTCTTGTTGCATTTGATACTGTGTGTGTCTCCTAGTAACTGGTCCAATTCTACCAGAGCCCACTGTAATCCTGGTTTTTAATGATTTACTTAATGACCTGCTTGAGTGGGGGGGTATACTTGTTGGCTGCAAATCTGTCACGAATGGGTGACTATGGGACACATGTGTAATCCTACCTGAGCCTACTGTATTTCTTTTTCTTGACTCCTGGTTATTCTTTGGTATTGGGGAATTATTTTCTGAGTAATGCAATGTGGGTGTATTTTTTGTAATTAAAGCTAATTGAGCTTTAACCTCAGTCAGCTCCTTTTTCATAGAAGAGAGTTGTGCACAGATTGGGCAAGTTCTACGTTTCCAGATGTTTTCCCTCAGAATAAAGGCTCCACAACAGTTGCAAAGGATAGTTCTCATATTGGTAAAGTTTTGGGTTGGTGATTCTTAGATGGTAACAATTTACTAATTTATCTTGTTGCTAATGCTAATTTAGTCAGTCTATATTAGAATCTAAGGCCAGGGGTGGGTGGGTAGAGGGGTAGGGTGGGAGGGAAACAAACAGTTGAACCTGGGACAAGCTGAGTAGAGCAGGACACTTTCTGGAACTTTATTCGTCCTTAAGCTATTAAAGATCCCTCAGCACTTCTGTGCCAATATTAAGCAGATTATTAAAGAACAGCTATACAAAATAGAAATGCAGTTATACTGGATCTTAAAAAACAGACAGTTTGCAAGGAACCAATTATAATTATTATATAATAACAGACCTAGAGAAAGGTATAAACTGAGCAGTTCTACTTCACAGAGAACTCAGATATTAATGGAGCACAGAGCAATGATCAGAAGGAAAAGTGAAAGTAAACCAGCAGGGTTTTGGGGTTTTTTTTTTGTTTTTGTGGTTTGTTTTTTTCCCCCAGAAAGACCACCACCAAAATTAAGAGTAAGAGCACTTGAAAGAAGGGAGATTGAGAGACTTTTTCCCCAGAAAGAGCACCACAGAAATTAAGAGTAAGAGCACTTGAAAGAAGGGAAATTGAGAGACTTTCCTATTACACAGCGCTCAGAGGCTAGTAAATCAAATCACCAGTAGAGGAATATTAAGAAACACTGATATCTATTATGCACAGATTCTCTACTATATATTAATTCAAATTTTAAGACAGCCTTATCTGCACCGGGAACAGAAGATTCCTCTTTTGGTCACAAAAGAGGAATCTTTTGGACACAAAAGAGTACAATTAACCAACCACATGAGACGGGACGTAAATTGGTGGCTCAAAATACCAACGTTGAACAAGGGAGCTCCGTTCAACCCCCAGCCACACAATGCAGTCCTCACAACAGACGCATCCCGGAAGGGCTGGGGAGCTCATCTAGACCTCCTGGAGACACAAGGTCTTTGGTCGCCAGCCGAACAGGAATTACAGATAAACCTCTTAGAGCTCAGGGCGATTCGCAATGCCTTGCTCACCTTTCAGGACTATCTACAGAGTCGGAGGGTGATGATTTACACGGACAACCAGGTCGCCATGTTCTACATAAACAAGCAAGGCGGGTCGGGTTCATGGCCCCTCTGCAGGGAGACTCTGCAAATTTTCTCTCACGCTCACAGGCAGTCAATTCACCTCCAAGCCACTTATCTGCCGGGAATAGCAAACACCAGAGCGGACAGATTAAGCCGCATCTTTCACCCTCACGAGTGGAGGTTAAATCCCAAAGTACTTCAGAAAATCTTCGACAGTTGGGGGACGCCGACTATAGACCTCTTTGCCACGGAAGCAAACACCCAGCTTCCAAAGTTTTGTTCCATCCGACCCAGCCCGTCCAGGATAGCGCAGGATGCGTTCCTGATTCCTTGGGCATCAACTCTTCTATACGCCTTTCCGCCGATTCCGTTAATCACGAGGACAATATAAAAATGCATCGCAGACGGCAGTCAACTTATTCTCATTGCGCCGGCTTGGCCTCGGCAACCATGGTACAGCTATCTCTTGCGTCTGTCAGTAGCAACCCCAATCCGCTTCCCAGACCGTCCGGACCTTCTACTCCAAGACGGCGGCCTGCTCATTCACCCGCTCCTCTCCTCCCTCCATCTGACTGCGTGGAGATTGAGCGGGCATTACTAATCGAACAAGGGGTTTCACACACTGTCCAAACCATTCTTCTCGAGTCTAGGAAACCGTCCACTAGAAGAAGTTACTCCTTCAAATGGAAACGCTACGCTACCTGGTGTAGCGAAAGAGAGATTTCACCTATAGACTGTTCGCCAGCATCCTTACTAGATTATCTGCAGTCTCTCTATGAGTCAGGTTTGGCAACCTCGTCTATCCGAGTGCATCTTAGTGCGATTGCAGCTTATCATAGGCCACTTGATAACCACTCGGAGGCAGAACACCCGCTACTATCTATATTCCTCAAGGGGCTTCTGCACTTATGTCCCCCAGTGTCTAAACCACCGGTACCTTGGAATCTTAACTTACTTCTTGAACAACTGATGCTGTCTCCATTCGAACCCATGGAATCTGCACACATGAAATATCTCACCTGGAAGACAGTGTTTTTAGTTGCCATAACCTCTGCACGCAGGGTTAGTGAGTTGCAAGCTCTAGTTCATTACGAACCGTATCTACAGTTTCATCATGACAAGGTTGTCCTACGGACTCATCCATCGTTCCTTCCAAAGATAAATTCCTCGTTCCATCTCAATCAAACCATAGACTTGCCTACATTTTTCCCAAAACCTCATTCGAATGATAGGGAGCTCTTGTTACACACCTTAGACTGTAACAGAGCATTAGCATACTATAAGAGAAGAACACATTCTCTCAATAGGACATCTCAACTGTTCGTTTCATTCAACCCAAATGCTCCCGGATTGCCAGTAGCAAAACGTACAATCTCCAGTTGGATCGTACAATGCATCCAGTTTTGCTATTCCAAAAAAGAAACCGCACTTCCTTCACTGCCAAAAGCCCATCAGCTAAGGGCTATGGCAACGTCGGTGGCGCATCTACAGAACTTTCAACCACTGGATATCTGTAAGGCAGCCACTTGGTCGTCGCTACGTACCTTCACGACCCACTACTGCATAGATAAGCAATCTGCAGGAGATGCAACACTAGGACAATCCATTCTGCACACCATTGCTAACTAATTCCACGACTGACACAGTATTATGCACGCTAAGAGAACATAACCACAGCGTGTATTGGAGCTTGGGACTCCCATACAGCATGGCTAATTCAGCCCTGCTATCGATGGGAAAAAGCAAGTTTGCTTACCGTAAACGGTGTTTCCGTAGATAGCAGGATGAATTAGCCATGCTGACCCACCCACCTCCCTGTCAGTCGTGGATTCTCCGCTACGCTCAAGCTTAATTACAGACTGAGGAGAACCGTTGACTCCTGCGCGGGAACCCACGCGCAGCCGCAGAGGATCAAAAAGATCTTCACTCTGCTATGAAGCTCCGCCTCCCGGGCCCTGATTGACAGTTCCCATACAGCATGGCTAATTCATCCTGCTATCTACAGAAACACCGTTTATGGTAAGCAAACTTGCTTTTTTCCGTGGGAGCATTGGGACATTATTTCATATCCCGATGCTCCCATGCTGATATTTAAAGGGCCCCAAGGCCCAGAAACACACACCCCTTCCATCCACTATCTACAAAAATAACTTCCCCCCCCTCCCCGGGATCTACATACACCCCCACCCACCCGTACCTCCCTCCTTTCAAGAAGGCCCATAGTAAAAAAAAAAAAAATTTAACATTTCTTGAAGCGTTGCGCCTAATGTTCCATCCTCCTGCCAAACTCCTCCCCTTTGAAGAAAATGTTTTCCCCTCAGAGTCGAACACTCCCTTCCTCCACAAGGCATCCTACTCCCTCCCTCCAAGTGTCTAGCCTCTCCCATGCATTGAGGAAACCCCTGGCATCTAATTGTCCTGGTCCTACCCCTATCCCCTGATTTCCCCCCCCCCCCAAGTTAAAATAAGTCCATGGTGTCTAGTGGGGCCAACTAACCCCTATACCTTTGGTGTCTAATGGGACCTAGAGTGCCCCCAGACTCCAGGCTGTTCAACACCATCTTTCAAAGTGGCGTTGATAGGCCTTTTAATTTATCACATGATGGGGGCATAGGCTGGTGGCACCGTTTTGTAAGATGGTGTCCGCGAGCTCAGATCCTTGGGAGCATTCTGGGCTCCACTAAACACTAGGGATTCCTTCAAACGTATGGTGGATGGGGGTCCCACTAGACGCCAGAGACTTCTTTTAACCTAAGAGGGTGTTTGAGGGTAGGATGGCCACTGGACACCAGGAAGTAGGTCTAATGTAGGTGGGGGACATTTTCTTCAAAGAGGAGAGGTTTGGGCAGGAGGTGGGCATTGCTGCATGACACTTCAAGCAATTTTGTTTTAATATAGACAACCTCGACAGGTGGGGGGTGTGGAGGTCTTCCAAGACCCCCAGGCAGGCTATTTTACACAGTAAAAGAGAGGCTGGGGGGGGGGGGGCGGGGAACAAGATGGCTCCCTGAACAGACATCTGTTGAAACGCTCCAGCATTCTTGTTACCTTTTTCTTGATATCATACCTTTGTGATGCCTCATAAGAGAAAGGGGAGAGTGAGGGTGTTCCAGCTGAACCCCAGATCCCAGCTGGTCAGTGAATAATACCTCAATACGCGTCCCCCATATTACAAGTGAGGACATTGAGCCCCTTTGGTAGGACGGGGGTGGGGAACCCGACGCCGCCTGGGGAAGTTTCACTCAATCCTCCAGAGCAGCAGACACAGCCGGAAGCATTTCCTCCAAGCAGCGCTTAACAGCTAGAGCAACCGGGGAGTGAATCCGTTGGGCAGACTCTAACAGCTGGGCTGAACAATGCTGCAACGGATTGGGAGAGGCCATCGGAAAACCTAGCTACTTCAGAAGACGCAGCAACAGGAGGAACTCTGTTAATTCAGGGGACTTCAGGAGCTGGAAGAACGGAGGTAAACAGTGGCTTTCATTTTAAACCCCTGGAAATAAAAAAGCCGGCTGTTATCACACTGGAGTCCATTTGGGACTTGTTAGCGGGGCTTGTGGCCGGACACAATGAACAGTGTTACTGCTTGGAGGCTACCACCAAGAGAATGGATGCCCTTGAAGTAGATTACAAAAAAAGACTAGATCAAAACTCAGCCCTAACTGAGGTAAAGGAGGGTCTCAAAGTGGTAACTGATTCTAATGTTATTAATATGCGAGAACAAACATCAATGCAACGCAGAATAGAATCAGTTGAAAACTATATGAGACAACTTAATTTAAGACTCTTGAGTTTCCCTCGAGTGGTTGGGGAGATACCGCTAATAACTTAGGATCTTGTTATGTTAATAACCGCTAATAACTTAGGATCTTGTTATGTTAAACTGATTTCTTTCGCTTAACTCTCCCAAACTGTAAATCCCTTGTTCATTGTAACTTTATCTTCTGTTTAATTGGTTACCCCTGGTTACACTGTAAACCGGTACGATAAGACCTAGTCTTGAGCATCGGAATATCAAAAATTATTTTAAATAAATAAATAAACTTTTAAAAGATATTTAAAACAAATATTAAAGATCCCAGAAGAACAGATTCCAGCAGTTAAGAAAATAGTATATCTCCAACAAAGGCAACCACAGATGCAGTTACAGATATCCCCAATAGGAGAAGAGGGGAACTTTAGTAACCTTACTGAATACCTGGAAAGTTCAGGGTTTAAAGTTATAGAGAGAACTGTTGTTCTTGTCTCTTTCTTCTCGGAATACGACAGAGGGCTTGTCATGAAGAATTACTTTAAGAATATCAATATGAAGATGGCCGCGGATAAATGAATGGCTGACGCCGAGCTCCGGAGCGAAATTTCTTACTTTTTTGCTTTATATTCCCTGAAATATTCTATTTTTACTTCAAGCTGGGTTGGCAAGATGCCCCACACAAAACGAAAAGCAAAAATCAGAGAAAATACCTCTACTCCGATTTCCTCTGCTAGACAGCCCCGAATCGAGGAGGTCTTTGCCGGACTAGTGCAAGTATACCCTGAGGGAGGAGCCGCTGGTGGTTTCGGCAGAGAGCAGACGCCGAGCCCCTTGGCTATTGAGACATCGCTGAGCCCGGGTGCACCTTCTACACCAGACCCTCCGCTCAGAAAGATGAGTTCTGAGCAGAATTTTACTGCCCTGCTACAGGAAAGTCCTGCTGGAGAGGTCGTTGTCCAGAGAAGGAGTGACGGAGTTTCATCTCCTTCGGAGAGCCTGAGGACAGCTGGCTCCAGAGACCGACCAGACCCAGCGCAGCAGCGAGCTGAGGAGAAAGGTGAGCCCTTGGAAAAGAGGAAGGGTGACGAGGGAATCCATGTTGTTTGTGGCGTTTCTGAATTTAATCCAAATAAAGTAACTTTAATAGAGATTATGCAAGCTATAACATCTATGGAAAAATCGATTGTGTCCTTGACTACAATGGTGAGAGAAAGCATTGAGAAGCATAAAGATACAGAAAGAAGAGTAGAAAACTTGGAAAATTCTGTCAAGGGAATTGAACAGAAAATAGTAGAAGTGGAGCAAATTCAAGGGAATCTGATCAAATCTGAAAATATACAGACGGTAAAAATGGAAAATTTTGAAAATTCCTTAAGAAGAAATAATATAAGAATACTGAATTTCCCTAAACTCAGGTTATTATCCCATCGAGAACTATTCAAGAACTATTTAAATCTTCTTAAAATTCCTGAGCAAGAGATTTCAACGATTCTTAAAATGTATTACCTGCCTCAGAGGGATAGAGGGAAAAATTCTGAACAAAATTGTAAGGAAGATTCCTTGTATGATTTAACAGACATACTAGAAAAATCTCATGATTTAATAGTCCAAGAAAGAGCTACTCTTTTTATACAATTTGCAACACCATCCAGTAGAGACCTAATTTTGAGAACTTTTTTCCGTAACCAGCATTTAAAATTTTATGGATATCCATTAAAGATTTTCCCGGATATAACCAAAAACACTCAAATTAAAAGAAAAAAATTCATTGCTATGAGGGAAGAAGTCATTGCTAGAGGTGCAAAGTACATCCTTCGATATCCATGCTATTGCTTGATCACCTATCAGAATTCACGATATATATTCAGAGAACCGGAACAACTACGAGTATACCTTGACTCCCACTCTGTATAATTCCAGGGGATGGGAAGGTATTATTGGAAAGGCACTGGTTAATTTTGAAACACTTTGTAAGTTATGTTTTGTATTGCCTAGTAACACTGCTTGATCTACATCTTGGATCCTCAAATTTCCTATAATCATACATAGGGTAAAATTGTTTTGTATTGGTATCAATTCCTGTAAAATATAATAATCTATTCTGCAACCTGATGTTTAATTCTTGAATGTTTGTTCTGTATATTTTTTTGAAAAATTCAATAAATAAATAATTAAAAAAAAAAAAAGAATATCAATATTCCTTATCTTGAAGGTACAATTTGCATATTTCCTGATATATCCAGAGTGAGATAGTTGCGAAAAAAAAAGTTTTTGGATATGAGCCCGGAAGCAATTGCAAAGGGCGCTAGTTTCATGTTGCGTTACCACAAAGTGTGTTAATAAAATGCTCTGGAAATACCTTTGTTTTCTATAATCCTGAGCAGCTTAGCCTGTTTTTGAGTTCGAGGTCAACCCCCTACCAGTTAATCCGTGCATGATAATATTAATATGGTATTTCAAGTCAGCAAATAATTGGGTTGTTTCCTGGTATAACTCCCTCTTTGTATTTCCTTTTTTTCCCCCCCCAATTTGTTACCACAGTAATAAGAGGAGTAAGTTTGATAATTGTTGTGATTTGATATTGTATAATACATTTCTTATATGCAACTCCTTTGTTTCTATACAAAAATATTTTGTTTTTGTAAATTTGAAAATCAGATAAATAAAAAATTTTTAAAAATAAAAATAAGAGAGGCTGTTTTAGGCCACTGCCTGCCCTTTAAGACTGTGGTGGCCCTGGGCAAAGGGAGCTGTCATCACACAAATATGTCTCTTATCTCCACAATACATTTTCTCGTAGAATTTTTCCATGAGAAAAAATATTGTGGGGATACCACAAAAACTGCAGGAACACTTCACTGTGATATTTTGCCCCTCCCATGATAAAATATCTTGGCATAGTAAATGAACCCCTTAGATTGTTAGCCCTCTAGTGTGGGGAAATGCCTAAGGTAACTGAATGTAACTCACCTTGAGCTACTACTGTAAAGGTGTGAGCTAAATATAAATAAATAAAATTCCTGGCCATATAGACAGACAGACATGGTTTAATGGGGAAGAGTGTTGATTGATCAACATGATTGATCAACATGATTTTAGCAAAGAGAAGTCTTGCTAAAACTGTTAACTATTTTAGAATTTTTTGAAAGGTGTAAGTATGCAGATAAAGGCAAAGGTGTTGCTAGGTACGTCAAAGATCTAGGGCAAGGGCCCCTAGATTTTTCCTTTCTTCCCCACCCCTCCCTCTGACCCCCAAGGTCATCCAGTTTTCCACCTGAGGACTGGGGAGAGATGAATTTGATCACTTGATCCTCCCCTCATTTGCATAAATTTGCCATCACTAACACTGAAACAGCCTCCTCTCTCTCGTCCCCCTGTTCCTTCTAGCATCCTCGGGACAGTGGCAGTGAACAGTCTTAACCGATCAACAGAACTAATAGGGCCCTCAATGATGAGTGATGCACTCATGATTCAACATGAAACAACATGAGAATGATGGAGCATAATCTGCCTAGATACATGTATTCCATTAATTGTGTGTGCACGGGTGTATTATGTGTGCATTGTTCATTTTTCCCAATGTTATGGAAATATGCATGCATCAATCAACCACACCGTTCACTGTTGGATCTCTTCTTAATGTCTTAACAGCTGTCTGGACCAGACACAGCATAGCACAACACATAGCCACTTACATACAATCACTGGGTTACAGTATTGTAGACATTTAAATTGTGCTGTCTTTAATTTGATGCTGAAAACAAATTAACTATAAATCCTCTGAAAAAACTGAATTACAATATAGTACACCTCTCATATCAAATCAGCGCGAACTGCCAGCATTCTAACAGTATCAAACCTACCTATGAAAAAAAGCAATTCTGCAAATATTACATTCCAGTACTCCTCCCATTGTGAAGAGATCAAGCCAAACTGCTGTAGACCTCTATGCAGAAACTACGTGCTATCAAAATACCTCATCTCAGTCACACATGCAGAACACAGAATATATGTTAGGATTCACAGCACTCACCTAGTCTCAATGTGGCAGGAATACTGCCAGATCTGGCAGCCATGCTGCTGTGACCAGCCTCCCCATAGGCGTGCGCGCAATATGCTTACAATGGTGGGAGGATCCAGAGTGGAGCCTTCTGACTTCAGCCTCCTGGCATATATATACTCAGATCCCTCAGTATTTCCTCACTCAGCAACAGGTCTCCTGATGTGCCTGTGTTCCTTCTTGTTCTGTGTTCTACATTCCTCTCCTGCCTTGTTCCTGAGTCCCTGCCTTGCCTTGTTATTGCCTTGGCCGGTCCTGTTCCTATCTCTGCCATTCCTCAGTCTTGTATTATACTGTCTTGTCTTGTCTTTCCCTCCCTCGGCCTGGCTTCCTGGATTCTGATCTCAGTTCTAGACTTTGACTATTCTTGCCTGCTGCCTGTCCTGACCTCTGGCCTGCCTACTGATTCTTGTTGTCTGCTGCCTGCCCTGCCCTCTGGCCTGCCTAATGGTGCTTGTATGCTGCCTACCCTGATGTCCGCCTGGCTTTTGAATTCTTGTTCTTGCCACCGCCCTAGGCTCCCACCTGCCAGCCACCAAAACCCAAGGGCTCAACCTGCAAGGAAGGAAGCTGGTACAGGCGAAAGTCCAGTCAGTCCTGCCATGGAACACCTCTGCCAGTTGACAGGATAGGCCTAGTGAGTTCCCCTGCTAGGCTGCACAATCACCCCTCGGCACTAAGGGTTCATCATTATCTGATCCTTACAATAAAGAGACCATAAACATGCAGATAAAAACTGAACTGGAAACCCCAACAAGCTAGACTGTATGCAGTGCAACAATTGAAAAGAGAAACAAATTATAAAATCAAGAAATATAAAACATCGTGATAGTAAAACCATACTTACAAAATGAATAAATATTTCAAAACAGCTGACAAGAATATCCAATCATTAAAAACACATTAAAAATTTAAAAATTTCCCAAACACCAATAAAATAGTTGAAGCCGCTTGAACGTGCTTTGCGTTTGGACTTCACCGCAGAAGCAGTCCTGTGCTTTTTTCCTAATGTCTTGGCCCAGCATTTTGCTGTCATCTGAATCCTATTCCACTTTTTTCCCCTCTGACATTAAAGCAGAGAGTGATGTTCAGTTGTATCAAAATGATGAAATCTAAGGTTAAAGGTACTAATCCCCATGCCTTCTGATAAGGGACGTAGCTGCTGCTCCATGTAAGTTACCCCCATGCATCCTTTACTTCATTTCCACCTCTAGCCTTTAGGGATACACAGTATTTACCCGATGCCTTTTTTTAAATTTACTGTTTTCCTGTTCACTACCTCCTCTGGATGGGTATTCCAGACATCCACCACCCTCTCTGTGAAGACATATTTCCTGATGTTAATATAGAAACATAGAAATGGCGACAGAAAAGGACCAAATGATCCACCCAGTCTGCCCAGCAAGCTTTTGCTAGTATCTGCTGCACTGTGCAGGTTATCCCCATGCTTATCAGGGCTCTTGGATGCTGTTTGAATCCAGTTTCTCTTAACCGTCAGGAAAGCAGAGAGCAATGTTGGAGTTGCATCAACAGTTATCAGCCATAGTGATTAAGGGTAGTAAGCGCCGCATCAGCAAGTTACCCCCATGTTTATTTGTTCCCCAAACCATAAAAGTCGGGGCCCTCTTTGGTTGCTGTCTGAATCTAATTCCCCTTTTCTCACTGTCGTTGAAGCAGAGAGCAATGATGGAATTGCATTAACAGTATCAAGGCTTATTTATTAAGGGTAGCAATTGCCACACCAGCAAGTTACCCTCTGTTACCCCCATGCACTCTTTTCCTTATTTCCACCCTCTAGCCTTTAGGGATCCACAGTGTTTATCCCATACCGCTTCGAATTCCTTCTCTGTTTTCATCTTCACCACCTCTTCCAGAAGGTCATTGACTACCCTTTCTGTGAAAAAATATTTCCTGACATTGGTTCTGAGTCGTCCTCCCTGGAGTTTCATGTCATGACCCCTAGTTCTATTGATTTCTTTCCAACGAAAAAGGTTTGATGATTGTGCATCATTAAAACCTTTCAGAATGTCTGTATCATATCTCTCCTGCACCTCCTTTCTTCCAGAGTATACATATTCAGATCCTTCAGCTTCTCCTCATAAGTCTTCCAATGCTGACCTCTCACCTCTCTTCTTTGGACTGCCTCTATCATGTCTTTATCCTTTTTGAGATACGGGCACAGCGTTGAACACAGTACTCCACGTGAGGCTTCAAAGACCTGTACAAGGACATTATCACCTCCTTTTTCTTACTGGTTATTCCTCTCTCTATGCAGCCCAGCATTCTTCTGGCTTTAGCTATTGCCTTTCACTTTGCTTCGCCACCTTCAGATCACCAGACACTATCACTCCAAGGTCCCTCTCCCAGTCTATGCACATTAGTCTTTCATTCCCCATCACATACAGCTCTTTTGGATTTCCGAACCCCAAATGCATGACTCTGCACTTATTGGTATTAAATCTCAGCTGCCAAACCTTTGACCATTCTTCAAGTTTTCTTAAATCACTTTTCATTCTCTCTATTCCTTCAGGCATGTGCACTCTGTTACAGATCTTAGTGTCATCCACAAATAGACTAACTTTACCTTTTATCCCTTCTGCAATGTCGCTTTCAAAGATATTGAACAGAACTGGTCCCAAAAACGATCCTTGTGGCACTCCACTTAACACTGTTCTCTCTTGAGTAAGTTCCATTTACCATTACACGCTATCTCCTGTCAGTCAACCAGCTTGCAATCCACTCCACAACAGATTAGCCACTGTTGGAGACAGGATGCTGGGCTTGATAGACCTTTGCTCAAACCAAGCAATGCAAAACTTATGTTCTTACTTCTGCAGTGTGGCCAAGGTAAATTTGTTACAACTTTATAGAGGTGGTATACCTCAAATTTATCCTAAGGTTGGGAGGTGAGGGAGGTCACCTGTTTAAAATACTGAACTTTTGAAGTAAATATGTATATTTTCCGGATTCATATAGCTTGTTATCCTTGTGACACTATTTTTAAATCATAGGGTATGGATGGGAATAATGCACATTACAATTCTACAAATTGAAGCTTATGGGGTTAGGTAGATTTCTATACAAATGTCATTATGGAGAAAGGTTTGATGATAGTCCAAAGATTAGTGTCATTATTGAATACCAATATGTTTATTTTGTCAAAGAATTTAACTGACATTGTCATAGTTATCTTTATTTTATTCATTTTCATAAATTGTAATGGTCTTGTTATATGATAAATGCAGTAAAAATGTTCAATAAACATCCCTTTGTAAGTATTGCAGTAATAAAAAATAAATAAATATGGTATTTGCATATTTAAATAGGAAGCTGCATTAAAAATTATTTTTTATGCAGCCACTTTTGGGGTTACCTGTACATTACACCTTAGAGAGCAAAATTCTCCAAACCCTAGCTTGGTTTTACTTTTGGCTTGAGCGTATCTGTGTTGACTTTAAATTAACTGCTTGCCTTTTTTGTATTTTCGCGTTTTCACTTTTCTTACTTTTTTTTATTTTACAGGAAATTCATATAAGTTTCAAGCTGGAAACCGAATGAATGCGATGCTGTGGTTTAAACATCTGAGTGCAGCCTGCCAAAGCAACAGACAACAGGTGGGAATCATGACATGCTTTACTAGTAGAAAAGCAGAAACTTGTTCCATTACTGTTAACTGGGATTAAAAGCTATTGGTAAATAATTGCTTATTTGGTTTTTAAAGTATAAGCCACCACAAACCAGACCTTTGAATTGTATTAGGGAGTTTAAAAAATGGAGAAGAAATATTCTATTTTGAGCTCTGAGAAAATATTACATATGACATATGTTGATCCATTTCACAACAGGCAAGTTTTTGACACTTCATTTTAATGCATGATTTTCATTTAAAGGGTCCTCTCTTCCCATTTGGAAAAATGTCCTTTTTTGAAGGGAATAGGTTTATAATTTTTTCAGTCTTCTGCAATTCCCAATTTCAAGTTGTTTTATACCTCTCAACTGAGAAAGTGATCCATATATCAGGATATGCACCAGTGTATTATAGCAGTGGTTCTCAACCTTTTTCCCATCATAATACACCCGACAGACCATGCTCACATGTGTGAGACACTGCTCATTACAGTTCCCGGTGGAAATTAAAAAAAAAAAAAAAGGTACAGTATTATTTTTATAGTCAAGAATGACACAAGGGAAAGATAAGTACTCTGAACAGAAATTGCATAAATAGTAAACATCCCATTCCAAAACACCAATTTCCAGCACTCAAACTTATCTAAGAAAAGGCAACACTAAAAATATTACACCAACCTTAAGACACCAATACACCTCTTACTAGGAAAATGGACCAAGCCAAGCTGCTATAGAGCCCTACACAGTAACTACATGTCAGCAGAGTACCTCACCTCAGTCACTTGTGCAGACCCTCACCTAACAAAGAATAGAGAGACCATAAAGCATAACTAGAAACATGCAGACAAAAACTGAACTGAAAACCGCAACAAGCTAGAGAGACTGTATGCAGTATAACAAAGGAAAAAGAGAAACATCACCAGTCCTTATAAAACAAATCAAGAAATATAAAATCAATAGCAGTAAAACCATAATAAAAAGAACAGATTATTTCAAAACAGCTGATGAATGGAATATCCAATATTAAAAACTCATATCTAAAATGTCAATAAAATATTTCAAAATAGTACACACAAAGACCCAATAATGAAAAATAAGGATAAAAAAATGCTTTGCTCTATACCTGGGAACGTTTGATATCCAGATGCCATGAGATTGTTTTGAATTCGCAGAAGGAGGGATGGTTTGCTTGCAACTTTCTCCTCTCTCTGTTACATACAAGCTCTCTCACACTGGCTCTCAATCACGCACATATACACGTGCTTTTTCTCTCTCACTTATGTAGGCTCTTAGTCACACATTTACACACATACTGTCTGTCTTTTCACACTTACAGGCTTTCAATCACACACACAATAATGCTGTCTCTTTCTCTCACACACAGACTCTCATTCATAAACTTACACATATGCTCTCTCTTTCTCTCACACAGGCTCTCAATCACATACTCGCATGCTCTCTCACCTACACCAGTTCTCAATCACACACAGACACACACACTTTCTCTCATTATACACACAGGCTCTTAATCATACATACACATGATCTCTCTCACACATACAGGTTCTCAATCATACACACATTCATGCTATCTCTCTCACACACAAAGGATCTCAATCACACACAGGCTGTCAATCACACATGCTCTCTTTCACACAAATAGGTTTTCAATCACTCACATACATGCTGTCATACACACACAGGATCTCAAACACATATGCTTGCTCACTCACTCTCTCCCCCCACCAAACTAGCGACAGCCTCCTCCACTTCCAGCCTTAGCAGCAGCCTCCTCCATTTCCAGCCCTCGCAGCCTCGAGAAAGTACTCCCATCCGCCACAGGGGCTGACGTTGCTCTTCTATTGCTCCACGCTGTGCTGCTCTTCTTCGGGCCAATGATGCATGCACTAGCATGGTCTCTTCTTCCTATGCGTGCAACCGCTGCATCATACTTCCTCTTCCGGGCCGCGGGAAGAAGAGACCATGCTGGTGCCGCTGATTCCAGCTCTCCTGCTGCATTCCGCCCGGGCTATCAGTATTTTAAGCTCGAGCAGAGGGTGAGTTCCTGTTTCGTGGGTGCAGGGGGGGCAGCTGTGTCAGCATGGGACCGGGAAGTGTGGCAACAGACCTCCGTGTGCTTGGCGACACACTGGTTGAGAACTGCTGTATTATAGGATAATTAGTTACTGTTTGTAGTTGTAAATTGCCCCAAAATGTACCTGGGCATCTTGTGTCATGTATTGCCCTCCCTGCGGGAAGATCTACAGATTACAATAAATTTCCCAAAGAAATGTATATCTTATAAACACTCAGACACCAAATTAATAGAACAATTAAAACAAATATAATAAGAAACATAAGAACAAACATATAAAATGGAGTCATGTGGTAGCAACTTGGATGTTGATTTACACTGTGACAATTTGCTGGCCACCTAAATTCTGAAGCCTGTTACTATTTTTTGCAAATATTCTTATTTGATATTCTGCTAACCCAAGAAAGGTCTCCAGAGCGAATAAGAGATTATAGAATGGATAGGCCGGTACAGAACAAAACATGAATGGCTATAATTCCTTCACAGTGAATGGATTCACTGGTACAGTTAGAATAAATGAGACTATATTTCCTTCACAGTAAAGGGTCCTAGGTGGTGGAGACTTGGAAATTGCGGTTACCAAGCACTGTCAAACTAGCTGGCAGATTGTATTTCCTTCTGCTATGTGCAGGTGGGCCTTCAGCTTGGAGGCCATGTCAAGGCTCACTCTATTAGAGCCATGGTGGCTTCGGTGGTCCACTTCTGAGCGGTTCCCATAGCCAAGATCTGCAATACTGCGACGTGGAATTCTCTCCGTATGTTCGCTGCCCATTACTATTTGGACAGGGATGGCTAACACAACAGCAGCTTTGGCCAGCAGGATGTTAGTCCTCACAAAACCCACCTGCCACCCTGCAGTGTTGGGTTTCTCCTATGTTTGTTTTATTTTTTTGTAATTCTGTTACGAGACTGAAGCGGGACCCCATGTGGATGTGTGGATAGTGGCATGTTGGGCATGCTCAGTGTGCCAGTCAAAGTTTCTAGAAACTTTGACAAAAGTTTTCCGTGCGGAGCTCCATCTGATGATGTCACCCATGTGTGAAGACTAACATCTTACTGTCCTAGGAAAACACCTGTTATAGGTAAGCAACTGCTTTCCCTACATAGCTAAGAATCTTTCTGGCTTTTGCCATTTCCTTATCCACCTGTTTGACCACCTTAAGATCATTAGATACAATCACCGCCAGATCCCACTCTTTCTTTTGTGTTTTGAAGAATTTCATCCCCTCCTCCCCCCCACCCCCAAATACTGTTCCATTCCTTTAGGTTTTTGAAATTCAAATATGACTGCAGTTTTTTAGTATTAAATCTTAACCTCCAGATTCTAGCTCATTCCTCAAGCTTCACTGGATCCCTCCTCATGTTTTCTGTGCCTTCCTAACTGTCTACCTTGTTTGCGATTTCGGTATCTTCTGCAAAAAGACAAACCTTTCACAACCATTCTTTCACAATATCAATTATGAAAAGGTTGAAAAGAAATGTCCAAGAACCAATTATTGCTGCATACCATTAGTAACACCTTACTCCTCAGCATGAACTCCATTTACCACTACTCTTTCTCCCCTCCTATTCAACCAGTTTCTAATCCAGGCAGTCTCTTTAAGGCGCATGCTAAGAGCGCTCAGTTTATAAGTCATTTCTGCTGAACCATATCAAAGACTTTACTGAAATCCAAAAATACTATATCTAGTTCTCTCCCCAATCCAAATATCTGATCATCCAGTCAAAGAAACTGATCAGCATCCTCTGACAAGACCTACCTCTGGTAAAACCACATTGCCTTGCATTTTGTAATCCATTGGATTTCAGAAACTGCACTACCTTCTGTTTTAGCAATAATTTCATTAATATGAGGGATACCTCATCATATAACCACTCATATACATTATTCGACATCCATTTACAATAGGCCATCTGAGATACATATAGGATAAAAAGTTTGTTGGTCTGTGTATGTCAGACCATCTGAAACAACTGTGGGATATTGGCTCGGAATTAGTGTTTGCATATTGTTGTTTGTTTTTTTTAAGGATACAGCTGTTTTTCCCAACCAGCATGCTATGATTATTTTGTTCTACTTGTGGATTGGGGAGGGAAGAAGAAACAGGAATGGTCACGGTCACATCTGTGCATGTTAAGAGACATTAATGGTTAACACAGACCTTCTACAGTAACCAAACCAGGATTATTGTTTCTGTAGAGTTTGGAAAATATTAAAACCACTTTTTTTCTTCATTTTAGTAATCATAATTAAAAACAACAATGGACTCTAGACTAAGTATTTGCTAATGCAACTGTGCTTCTCATTCATTGTGCATCAGACTTACTGCCATAGAAAAGATAGTAAGAGCCAAATAAAATAAGTTAGCATTCCTGCCAGTCTTAACACAAGTCTTACATAAGTTTTCATTCACAGTGTATAGTAGGGGTAACATGCAGAAGGTGGTGTTTTTTAATTGTTCTCATTTTGATACTTGATATCCAGCTTCTGGTCATATAGTAGCACAAGCCTAGTCTTTTGGATCTTCCATGATACAGTAATTCATGGCTAGACTATGATTGATCTCTTAATTATATAACATAAGACTTATCTTGCATTCAAAAATTCATACTCTATCTGCTACCATGTCTCTGAGGTGGAAAATGGTACTCTATCTTATTCTACTGTACAAAGTCTTAGCTCCGTGAGGAATTGCACCGGATGGTGCAAGAGGCGGTGGTACAGGCCATCCAGAGCCTTCCGAGGCCATTGACGCCGGCACCGATGCCGGCACCGATGCCACCAGTGCTTGTTCCTCTCCTCAACAAGCTGGACGTCCTCATCGGTGCCCTGCCGATAGCACTGGCGAAATCACTGATTCCGATTGCTCCTTTGACGCCCATTCCTCTCTCCTCGGATGAGGTGGGGTCATCAATGCCGGAGCCAGTTCCGGGACCTTCTGGAGTGAGTGCACCGAGGCGCCTGGCGAAGTCACCGATGCCATCGATGCCTTTTCGTCCCTCACCGATGCCGGGCCCAAGGCCATCGATGCCAGCACCAATACCTTCTGTGCCAAGGCCTCCTCCAGCCGGGGGAGGTCCTTCTTTACCGCCTGGACCACCGTTGGATGCTGGAGATCAGCCTTATAATCCATGGACAGATGATTCTTCAGATTCCCAGGATTCTGTTGATGTTCCATCGGAGCCTTCGCCACCTGAGGAGAGGCATAAGTCTCCACTGAAGGACCACTCCTTTATTCATTTCATAAGGCAGATGGCAGAGACTATTCCATTCACATACGAACTGAAGAAGACTCCAGGCATAAAATGCTGAAGGTCCTTCAATTTCTGGATCCACCAAAAGAAATAATGTCAGTTCCAGTACATGACATTCTACTGGATCTTCTGCAGCGCAACTGGGAACATCCCGGGACAGTCCCTCCTGTTAACCGCAAGACGGATGCGACTTATTTGGTGCAGCCGTCTCCTGGTTTCCAAAAAATACAGTTGGCGCATCATTCAGTGATGGTGGAGTCCGCCCAGAAGAGGCTAAATGTCCAAAACCTCATTCTTCAGCACCTCCCGGGAAGGAGCAAAAATTCCTGGATGCTTTTGGGCGCAGAGTTTTCCATGGCTCTATGCTCATCTCTCGTATTGCGGCGTATCAGTTGTATATGACCCAATACAACAGAAATCTTTTCAAGCAGTTGCAAGAATTTGGGGAATCTCTCCCAGAGTAACTTAAAGATCAACTGAATTCCATTATCAAAAAAGGCTTCAATGCAGGTAAGCATGAAGTCAGGTCGGAAGTCCAAGATCGTTTGGCAGATCTCCCCTGTACTAGGGATAATCTCTTTGGAGAAAAGATCCAGGAAATGGTAGCACAGCTGAAGGACCATAATGAAACGCTCCAACAGCTCTCCGCTGCTCATGCTGATTTTTCTGCCTCTTCTAAACGGCCATTTAGGAGAGAGGCGAAGAGACTGGCTTACAAAGCCCAAAGGTACTTTCCTCCACCAGCACAGTCTCGTCCATCTAGACCTTTCCAGAAGCCTCCACCATGACAACCCAGATCTCAGAAGACACAGCCACCGGCTCAGCCTGGTCCCGCCTCGGGGTTTTGACTCTCCACTAGAGAGCGACTGTCATATTCCCCCTCTGCCATCTCTACCGGTCAGCAGCTGACTTTGCCACCAAGTGGATAAGCATCACCATGGACCGCTGGGTCCTGTCTGTCGTAGCTCAAGGTTACCATCGAAACTTCCTCTCCATACCGTCGGACTCTCCACCTCGGGCCGAGGTGGACTTCCTCTGATCATGCTCATCTCTTGCAAGAGGAAATAGCTTCCCTCCTGCAAGCCAATGCCAGAGAGCCAGTTCCTCCTTTGCAAAGGGGACATGGCTTCTACTCCCGATACTTCTTAATACCAAAAAAGATGGGAGGCATTCGCCCCATATTAGACGTTCATGCCCTAAACAAACATCTTCGGAAAGAGAAGTTTCAGATGGTAACCTTAGGCTCCTTACTACCGCTTCTCCAACGGGGGGATTGGCTTTGCTCTATAGATCTCAAAGACGCGTACATGCACATAGCAATTACTCCGTCTCACAGAAAGTACCTCTGGTTCCGTGTTGGAAACCGATACTTCCAGTACCGAGTACTTCTATTTGGCCTAGATTCGACCCCTCGTGTCTTCACGAAATGCCTGGCAGTAGTAGCCGCATACTTAAGAAGCCTAGGCACTCACATATATCCTTATCTAGATGACTGGTTACTGAGTGCTCAATCACCGGAGGCAGTTCTTCACTCCCTCCATCTTACTGTGCGGCTCCTACTATCCTTGGGATTTCTAATCAATTATCAGAAGTCCCATCTGTCACCATCTCAAGTCCTCTCCTTTATTGGAGCGGATCTCGACACTATCCAAGCAAAGGTGTTTCTTCCCAGGGACCGAGCTCATACGCTGGCGGGGCTGGCACGCACTGTACAATCTCATCGAACTACGATTGCTCATCATGTCCTCATCTTGCTGGGACATGTGGCGTCCTCGGTCCATGTTACCCCAATGGCTCGACTTGCCATGAGAGTAACGCAGTGGACATTAAAATCCCAGTGGTCACAGGCACATCATTCAATGTCCAGCATTGTCCATGTCACCAGGCAGCTTCGTCTCTCACTGGCGTGGTGGATTCAAGAGTCCCACCTGCTCAAGAGCCTGCCGTTTCAAGATCCAGAACCTCAGATAATCCTTACGACCGATGCTTCCACTCTAGGTTGGGGAGCACATGTCATCCACCTACAGACTCAGAGAACCTGGTCAGCAGAAGAGGCACGACATCAAATAAACTTTCTGGAGCTCCGTGCGATCAGATATGCCCTTTGTGCCTTCAAGGATTGCTTATCAAACATAACAATCCTGATCCAAACGAACAATCAGGTAGCAATGTGGTACATCAACAAGCAGGGAGGGACCGGTTCCTACCTCCTAGGTCAGGAAGTAGCACAGATTTGGGCCTTAGCTCTCTCTCATGCCATGCTACTGAGAGCGACCTACCTGACGGGTGTGGACAATGTTCTAGCAGACAAACTCAGTCGAATGTTTCAGCCCCACGAGTGGTCCCTCAATCCTGCAGTGGCGACTGGATATTTCAGAAGTGGGTGAACATCGACCTCTTTGCGTCGGTTCACAATCACAAGGTAGAGAACTTCTGCTCCCTACATCGCAGTCACAAAACTCCACCATGGGACGCTTTTTCCCTTTCCTGGGCGACGGGCCTCCTCTATGCCTACCCACTACTTCCTCTCATCAGCAAGACTCTTGTGAAGCTACGCAAAGACAGGGGTCTAATCATTCTAATAGCCCCTACTGGCCACGACAGGTATGGTTCCCCATCCTTCACGATCTCTCAGTGCGTCCGCAAATTTGACTAGGCACAGATCCATCCCTGATATCTCAGAAGAGCGGACAGTTGCGCCATCCCAACCTTCAGGCCTTGTCACTGATGGCTTGGATGTTGAAAGGCTAATCTTGTAGCCTCTCAATCTTTCGGACTCTGTATCCCAGGTCCTGCTAGCTTCACGAAAGCCTTCTACTAGAAAATCTTACCATTCTAAATGGAAAAGATTTTCATTGTGGTGCACTTCAAAGGTGTTAGACCCTTTTACCTGCCCCAAAACTCAGTTTTTAGACTACCTCTGGCACCTCTCTGAGTCGAGTTTACAAACTTCCTCCATTAGAGTACATGTCAGTGCGGTGGCTGCCTTCCATCGGGGTAGAGGGGATGTCTCTATTTCGACACAACCCTTAGTAGTACGCTTCAAGAAGGGCTTACTTCACCTCAAGCCCCCTCTCCGACCCCCGGCCCCTGCTTGGGACCTTAATTTGGTTTTAACGAGACTCATGAAACCTCAGTTTGAGCCTCTGCATTCCTGCGAGTTACGACATCTTACTTGGAAAGTACTTTTCCTTTTAGTTTTGACGTCTGCCCGCAGGATCAGTGAGCTACAGGTGCTGGTAACATACCCCCCTTACACAATTTCTTCATGATCAGGTGGTCCTCTGCACTCATCCTAAATTTCTGCCGAAGGTAGTCTCTGAGTTCCATTTAAATCAATCTATAGTTTTGCCTACTTTCTTTCTGAAACCCCACTCACATCCAGGTGAGCGGGCTCTGCATTCCTTGGACTGCAAACGTGCGTTAGCCTTTGGAACGCACTGCAGGCCATAGGAAGTCCACCCATCTATTTGTCTCTTTTGATAAAATTAAACTGGGTATCCTGGAAGGGAAGCAGACCCTGTCCTCCTGGTTGGCGGACTGTATTTCCTTCTGCTACCAACAAGCAGGCCTTCCACTACAGGGACGGGTTAAAGCGCACTCCATTCGAGCAATGGCAACATCGGTAGCAAACCTTTGGTCTGTGCCTCTTGCTGACATCCGCAGGGCTACTACTTGGAGTTCTCCCCTTACCTTCGCAGCCCACTATTGCCTTGGTAAAGCTGGCACACAAGATTCTCTTTTTGGCTAGTTCTGTGCAATTTGTTCTCAGCTTAATACCCAACTTCCTACCACGGCCTGCTGGGAATTTCAGGCTGCCCATTCTCCAAAAATCGCCCCTGTTGTTGTGCCTGTTGCAGGTCTTTGGGTGTTTTTGGTATATGCGCGGGCATCCTCAGCTTGTTATTCACCCATATGTGAGGACTACCATCCTGCATGACCTGTGAGAAAGCAGATTTGCTTACCTGTAACAGGTGTTCTCACAGGACAGCAGGATGTTAGTCCTCACGAAACCCACCCGCCACCCCACGGAGTTGGGTACGCTTGCAATTTGTTGTTTTATTTTTCACACGCTTTTTTTATTATACATGAGACTGAAGGGAGGCCCCAGCTGGATGCAGGGTTAGTGCCATGCTGGGCATGTCCAGTAGGTGTCAGTCAAAGTTCTAGAAACTTTGACAAAAGTATTCCGTGATTGGGCTCCATCCTGATGATGTCACCCATATGTGAGGACTAACATCCTGCTGTCCTGTGAGAACACCTGTTACAGTAAGCAACTCTGCTGTCCTAGGATAACACCTTTTACAAATAAGAAACTTTGCTTTTCTGATTCTCCTTTCTATATTTACGTTGTTGCTATGCCCTTTATCTCCTGTCTCTGGTCTTCTTTTCCTCATTTGTATACATTTCACTTTTCCACATGTCTTTCCCCTTTCTCATGTCTCTTGCTGGTATCTCTCATGTACTCCAAACTTTTGTATCTCCACTGCTGCTTCTGACACCATATCTCTTATAGCTCTACTCTCTCCTTCTCTAGGCCCCAATCTTCCCTTTTCTGTCTGACTCCAAGAACCCATCACTGCTTCTCTGGCTCCTTCAGCCCTTCACCCTCATCTCACCTTACCATGAAAGCCTCAGAACACCACCAGCCACTGCAAGATAGCTCCAGAATAGTGTCAGAGCTAGAGGAATCAACAAAAGCATCATGAAGGATGTTAGAGGAGCTGTATTCATTATCCCACTGCTGCTCCTGCTCCTTTCCTACCCCTGCATTGCATACTTTGTAAGGCAAAACTACATGCTGTCTGCTGCTTTATGTTCCAGCTTATGGCTTTGGTAGCACTCCAGAGCTATCCAGGGACAGCTGGTTTGCTTTGGTGGCCCAAGAGATATAGCAGGGGATAAGGAGGGAAAAGGCAGACAGACTGGGAGTCTCTTGAATGTCTCAAGTGACCTAGGCTGCCTGTAATTCCTAAAATGGTCCCTGACTTCAGATATTACCGCCAGCTTAGAAAATAGCTTGATAATATTTCTTTCACTTTATGTAATATATTTGTTAATGAACAACCATGAACTATAACTGTGATGACATTTTATGATTTGAATGTGAAGAAAGAAAGCAAAGACCACACAAAAGAAAGGCATGCATGAAAAGGGGACAATATTTAAATTCAAAGGTTTTAATTTATATCTTCCATCTGCCATCCCATTTACTGCCTCAAGCTTCCATTGCCCAATTTGTTTAGATCTGGCTAGTAGTAGCAGTAGGCTTGGTGCAAAATCGATTTAAGACATTGTGAAATTAAGCTCCTTTAGGGGCAGGCACATTTAATGCGCCAGAACCTCTTTTACTGTGCACAATTGTGCACTTGACCTCTGGAAAGATAGCAGACTGTTTCACTGCACTAAAACAACAGATTTATTTGTTTAAAGCATTTAAATATAAACCAGCAGTAGATTTTGTACAGAAGCAAACTTGGGACCAGATAGCATAGTTGTAATAGGAATAGCTTTTATAGGAAGTAATATGGTAAGATTTCGAGAAGAGTTTTCCTGTGAATAGAATATTTCACTATATGTACCATAAAATGTGACTGAATACTATATTTTTAAGTCTGGACAAACAATATTACTTGATTTCATATTGTAGTCATTTTACCCAGCATCTAAAATAAAATTGGAAACATCTGACTCCTGTAAAAGTTTTTCAGAGCTAGCCACAACTTGCTAGTATCAATAGAAACAAAGACTGAAAAGAAAATTTTGAATGCTGTTGATTAAAAAAAAAAAAAAATTACATCTAACATATTTCTTTTATCTTCAGGTTCCTGCTAACCTGATGACTTTTGAGTAAAAGTCTGATTCAAAACATCTAAACAAAGATACCAGTTTGAAGGAATGGATCTCATTGTGGTGAAAAAACCTGATGAGAGTGCCAGCAAAATCAATCCAGTGCCAGAACAGAGTCCAGCACCAGCTCAGTCTATTGAATCTTATACTGAATAAATGCAAATGGGAAAAATAAAAGCACTAACTGTTCAGGGGCAAGGAATTTCATCATTGGTGATGCACTCCTGAATACCTTCGGAGCTTTGGCCCAACCTGCCATGGACCTCACTTCTTTTAATACTTACTGAATCAACTGTGGAAACCACTGCCTTAAGTGTGAAAAGAGAACCAATGTGCAACACCAAATAGTGTGCGTGGGGAAAAACTTTGGCGGTGCCATGTATGGCATAAATAGATTGTAGTTAGCATGTTTCTTTTTAACTTTCTACTAACGTTTGGGAAACCCTTTTAGATTCTGTTACAAAAAATGAAACCATGTTTCTTAAAGTGGTTTACTTGAGAGCCAGATTGAGGCTACATTCATGTTGTGGGATTGGGATTGTATTGGGTAGAGGAGAGAGTAGATCTGAAATCTGCCAGCAGTTCTCTTCATAAGCATGCAACAGGCACAGATTATCCTGAACTGTGAATAGGAGAACTGTATAAAAGTATGAGGAAAGAAGCACTAGATCTGCAAAAACAGAAGTGTAATGAATGGGGAACATTAACTCCTGCACACTGCAGAATGTCCAAGTATTTACATACATAAATGCACTCAAGTGATATGTTTTGTTTTTCTCTGTTGGAATCTACAGTATAATGTATGTTAGGTGGAATTAGTTTATGCATTTTTCTTTTTTGAGGAAGGGGAGTGGAAGGGGATGGGGTTGCTACTTAAGATCTGAAATGTCAAACTTTGATCCTCGAAGGACACAACAGGACTGATTTTTCAGGATATCCACAGTGAATATTTATGACATTCATATAGAGGGGCTGTAGTGTACAAGCATTCTACATATTTTGGTTATCCTGAAAGTTAGATCTGCTGGTGACCATCATAAAATACAATTTGACAACTGGGTTCAATAGACTTTGACTGAGGTCAGAGCTAAGATATTTGTTATGCTCAAGGAAAAGATTGATATAAAGCCCTCATTATGAAAGTGCAGGAGATTTGCTTTTAGAAAAGGTATCAAACTTTGGAAAGAGCCCAAAATGTTCATATTGTCCAAATCTGATTTTTTAAAAATCAGCCTTATTTTGGACTATTGAGGTAAACAGAAAATATAATGCTGAGAATGGTGTCTGCCAAAAGCTGTACTGTACCTGATCTGTACATCATCTTTTGTCTCAAAATCCAATAGAATCATGTCTGCTGCCTTGAATGAGTTAAGGTGCCTGGCTAGCATGGTTATTGTTGCACACCTATCATATGTTCAGGTTAGCCCAGTTACCACCTCTTCATGGGCATATGTACACCCATGGGCACAACTCCCCAGTCATCACTGTTAACATGCACTGCTTTCTAACCTACTTATCCTTTCCACAGGAAGCACAGTAAACATAGTAATTTTTTTTAGGGAAGTGAAAAACAACCCTTCTTAAAGAGAAACTTTAGCTACAGAGCAAGACTTCAAGTGCCAGTTTCTTAGTCCAGATTGTTACGGGCTTTTTTGACCAACGAGAAATCATCCTTAAGATGTGTACACCACTGTATACTTCTTATCTGAGACATTTGAAAGAAAAAAATGTTCGTTATAGTTGTCTGTGGATGAGATGAGATTTTTTTTTTTTTTTTCTTGGTGGGAGGATATGTATTCCTTTTTGGTTTCTTTCCAGTATGCCCATAGCTTTTCCTGAAGGGTCAGTTGGGAATTGGAGTATCTCAAATGTCAATGTATAAATTACTTGCCTTTATTCGTTCTGGGAAGAATAATGCCAGGAGTTGCTTCAGTTTTTCCATGGTTCAGTATAAATGGTTTTTAAAATGTCAGAAATTGTACAAGATATATGATCCCAAGCTGTGTTACTCTCCTCAAAATAAGTTCTGTAAAAAAAAATTTAAAAATACAAATTCTACTCTTCTCTCCCTTTTGATCTTTTGAATACAGCAGGAAAGAGATCACAGCCAGCATATAGATAGAAAAGTAGGTTCTCATAGAGAAAAGTGTTAAAAACTGACCTATCAAAACTTTCCTGCTTGCTTAAGAGTGATAATTCTCCCTTACCAAAATAACTTCCAGAGAACTATATGAAGCCCCAGATAAGAAACGCCTGTCTGTTCTTAATTGGCTCTTGTTTTACAACGTACAAAAGCTATTTGTGTTTTATTTTGCACTTTAAAGTCACTAAAGTGATGTGGAGACGTATACCAGAAGAGTCACTGTATGATTTCATAGAAATGTATAGATATATTTTGAGGTCTTTTCTGTGATTTAGAGATGGGGTTCTCAGCCTCAGGAAATATCTAGCCAGTCATGTTTTCAGGATATCTGTAATGAATGTGCATGATATAGATTTGTATACAATGGAGTTAGCACATATAAATCTGTGTATGCAAATCTATCTCATGCATATTCATTGTGGATATCCTGAAAACCTGACTGGCTAGGTGTCCCCTGAGAACTGAGTTGAGAAACACTATTTTAGAGGATATGCATTTCACAACTTTGAATCCCATAGTTGTGTTTACACCTGAAAATAATTACTGGATAACATAGTCTTCTGCTCTGTGGGCATTTAACATTTGTATTTGAGAAGTTATGTAAGAATATTGTAAAGGTTAAAAAAAATCTGATTTTGTGAATGCTTATTATAATGTCTCTAATTTCTAGTTTTCATATTTGGAGGTACTTTTCTGCATATTTAATTTCATTCTTACTAAAGAGAAGACTGAGCAGGAATCCATGCTTTCTAGTAACACACGATGGTCACAGATGTTTAAAAAAAAAAAAAAAAGGGTAGGTTGCAAAATGTCATCCTTGCATATTCTCATACAATATGTTTCAGTTTCAATTATTGCATATGTTGCAACTTCCAGCCAAAAAGGAGCTGACTTCAGGGTTGTGTGCACACCCTGTAATAAACTAGGAGAAAATACATATAATTTCCTGGAACAAAGTCTCTTCCAAGTCACAACCCAAAGTTAGTTTTGCATTTTGTGTGAGAATATCTTAGTTTTCAGAGAGTGCTTCCCCCTTGCTTCACTACATGAGGCAGTAGCACTACAGAACAGAAACAGCTGCATAAAGATGTAAATGTAGCCATCAATGGATATTTCTGGGGGTTTGTCGACATGTGACTTTAGAGGGAGAGATCCATTCTGTGTGAGGCATACACAGTAGCTTACATATGTGTGTATAATGGCTTGAAAACATTGTTTTTTGATTTGATGTTGGATCACCATCCTCTTGGGGTGGATTTTGCTCCCTGGTCATTTCTGACCTGGTTGAAATTCCTTTGGAGAATTTGTTTTTCCCTTGCAGAATTGATTGCATGTTCTTGGGGATTTGGGGGTTTTTTCTGGTTCGCACATTTTCCAAGTCCCATGTTGAGTGTATAGCCACAACGCCATCTACACAGCCATCAGTATTAATATGTACACTTGTCTTGCACATTGTTAGTTTATTATTTTGCATTTCATATCTAAGTAGTTAATGTATTTTATTTCTTTTCTGAAATATTTGTTTTTAACTGTTTTTGTTGGTTTTAAAAGTGTTGTGGTTAAATAACCCTGTGGAATTTTATTTTCCAATTCATGTTGAAGGCCTGTATCCAAATTCCTTTAACAGAGACACATTACTGGAAGCCAATCTCAGCATCATTAGGTTTGACTTTATAAGGAATTTAACAGAGATGATGTTTGGTTCATTCTACTGCTAGAACATTTCAGATTAATCCCTAAACTTTGCAGTAATTAATGTACCACAAACGTTATAGGGATCACTACTTCCATCCCACACAAGAGAACAACTTGAACCTGCTCCTAGCACCTTTTATGTTTCAAAGTTATTAATCCCTGAGTTATCGGTAATAGGTTAACTCAAGTGCAGAGAATTCAGAAGGGAATTATGAAAGATTAATAAGTGGAGTAGGAGTCCATTTACCTTATATGAAAATCTTATAATTGGATTCTGTTAAATATTATAGGTCAGCACACCTCTCCTACAGTGACTTCATAGCTCATATTAAAAAAAAGTGCAATACGTGCAAGAAAATTTGTATAAATATAAATTTTTAAAAATACCTTCTCATTTCCCATGCACTTTATTATGAAATATATTTTTGTTTGGACTTGTATGTGGTCATAGTTTACAAAACATATAGAATAGGTGGTCAATGCGTATTACACCCAACATACCAGGCAGAGAAAATTTGTATAATCTTGGATTTGCCCTAAATCCTATAAATTAACATATTTGGGCAGAATCTGAGTTAGAACATTTTATCAAATAATAAAATACAGACAAGACTGAATTTCATTATGGGATAACATTTTTCACAGTAGTACTTTAGGTCTCAAGTCAACAATCCATTTGCAGTGTTCCTTCTCATATCTATTCTAGAGTTAGACATTTGTACCACTTTGCTGTGCCATTCCCTGCCACGTCCGCTTGTACAGACATTATGAGAATCCTTTGTGCGTGATCAGACTGTGTAGATACAACATATTGTATGACATCAGTCCTCTTTTCCACTTTGAAAACAAAAAATCAAAAAATATAAATTCTAAATCTTATCCAACTGACAAATTCAAACAAACGGCAAGTATTGCAACTGGGATAGGAGGAAAACATCATTTCTGTGAGTGATATATTTTAGTTCATCTATATCTAGTGACGCTCAGGGGTCACAGATTGCTTTAAGAAAAAGTGGGTTGCAAAATGGATGTCCTTGCAGCTTCCTGTAAAATAAAACATATATTTCTAAGTTTCAAATTGTAAATATATTACTATAACTCCTTTTAAACCAGAGGGGCTAATTTCAGGGTTGTGCACACTCTCTATAGTAAACTAGGGAAAAAGGTTATTTTCAAACAATGAAAATTCCAAAGTTAGTTTTGCATTTTGTGTGAGAATATCTTAGTTTTCAGAGATTGCTTTCCCCACTGCCTCCCTACATGAGGAAGTAACACTACAGAACAGAAACAGCTGCATAAAGAAGTAAATGTAGCATAAAAAGATTATCCAGGAACCTTTCTGGTGGTTTGTCTACATATGACTTCACAGGAAATAATCCAATCTATATGTGAGGCATACACAGTAGCTTACACCAGTCTGCATTATGAGTTGAAAATGGTAATCACTGATTTGTATTCAGCTACCTTTTTCTATCAGTGGTAGCTGTTTGAAACCAGGAAACTAAAATATATGTAGCTTGCTAAATAGATATAGTCTGTGTAGATTATATGCTATATTGTGCAGCACTGAAAAAAGTGTTTCATACCACCAGCAGAGGACCTAATTCACAAAACTGATCCAGCATATAAATTCCTTTTGTATGTCATTACATCCAGAATGGAAACAGAAATAAAAATTTATAGAAACATTTTATTTTCACTAATAACTCACATTACCTTCAGGGAATGCTTGTACAGCAGACAAACAGCGAAAGAGGTTTTCACAAACACTTTTGTTTGTTTGCACTGGGACAGCATTTTGGTACAGCATAGATTGAAAATATATAAAATAGATGACCTTTCAGAAATTTAACAACAAACCCTACTAATTAATATATAGTGGACTGACTGCCCATTTATTTACTATCATTATCTGACAACTCAAGTCTTTGTATCTATGGGAAAAGTTTTAATAAATCAGGCTTGTTATATATTGCTTAATTTAAGGATTTAGTATCCTACTAGGTGCTAAACATTGTTTCCTTCACTTAGCTAATATAGTTTTTTTTTAGTTTGTCAATCAAATTATCAAAGGAAAAATATTGTTGGTCTCAGACTAGTCTTATCTACTTTAAACTACTATGAGGTGCATTAGATTTGGCTGTGATCTCATCTGTTTTTGTAGAAAACGAAATGTATATTGGGAGTCTTGAGCCTTCTCTGCTGTGCTCTTAAAATTGAAACAGGAACACCTTTTGCATCTGTAGTTGCAGGGCTAAATAAATATTCTCACAATGGTCTCCATTTACTTTTGCAAGAAACTGAGCCAAGTTACACTGGAGTTGTTACCTGCACATGGGGCATCTTTTTCACAAACTGCTTTCTGTAAAATATGTAATTAGAGTTTTGTTTAAGCTAAAGAGGCACATTTTTGATTCTGCATCTTGTAACTACTTGCATCCTTCTTGTATTTAATACTGCCTTGGGTGTTACTTCTTTAAATAGTGTTTTAAGAGAACTGTAATTTGAAAACATCTGGTATATGCTTGCTGCAAAGTTTAATTTTAAAGATATTCTCAGTGAGTGATACCAAAATATAAAAAGGATGCAAAGAGAATAAAGAAAAATTCTACAGAAAATGCCTCTATAATCTGCGTACAGAGAAACATGTAGGGCTTCATGTTTAAAAAGTGTAGGCGTTTACAAAATCGATACTTAAAAGGGGGTCTTTGTATTGTATTGCTAGGAAAACCTGTTCTCTAGTTGGGACCTTTCATCTTTGATATTGAATGTGATGTGTTTACCTACTATAGAACAGCCACAGAATTGCTGCATAAACAACTTACATTTATATATGCTGTACATAATTTGCCTTGTCCCTTTATCTGAAGAGACAAGAGGCCAAAATAAGACAAGAACTTAAGATGTGCTGTTAGGTTAGACCAAAAATCCATTGAGCTCAGCATCCTGTCTCCAGTAGTGGCCACTCCAGGTCACTAGGAATGATGCAATAAATCCAGGAGAGCATCTTAAAAATTGACCCAATTTAGGGTCTTTTGTTGAATACTGTAATTTGATAGCTTTTCCACTCAGGACTTACTGCTTGGAAATACAGCAGAAAAAAAAGCACATTAAAGTAGCCAGTAGAAAGCATGCTGCTTATGTAAGGTTGATCCCATTATCTTTAGAAAAACCTTGAACACTGGTCTTCTTACCATGTTTCAAAGCACATTCTGCTGCAGTTTAATTATTAGAAGAACATTCTTTTCCTCTTTGAATGGGAGACATTGACCATTGTCGACATGAAAATTGTCACAGTAAGTCAGTGCTTTATGTATTCAGGTTATATCACTTTTTGAAGGAGAAATAGACTACTTATGTCTCAAGTTCAAAAATAAAAGCACAGGTCCAAACCTAGATGACTATGCTAACAACTGGTGATATTCCTTTGGTTCCCTGATTTTGTTTTCAGATTTTCCCTCTTTGAATCTGGAGTAGCAAGCACAGACATTTTTAATCTTTTCACAGACAGCTTATATTTTCCAGTTTTGGCCTTTACAACATCTTTATACATCTATTCACTTTTTTCTCTAAAAAGTGGGGGGAAGGGGTTGCAGCAAGGCACTAGGATCAAAACAGAAATTCTACACCTATACCAACATAGAGCATCTAGTATTAGAGCAAACCCCAAGGCCAGCTTATCCCCAGCCCATAACTTAGAGCCAACAGTTTTTTTTCTAAGGAGGGCTTTGATCAGTGCCTTATCGATTCAGAGACCAATGCAGCAGACTGTGATTACAAAACCAAGTCAGTTTCATGTATGTGGTTCTCCTGCCTTCACCCCTTTTTTGCAGTAGGTCTTGAAGCATTGAACTTTAGTCTATGTAAGTAGGCAGATGTGCTAAGTTGCTTTGGTATCTACTGGAATTTTTTATTAGATTTTTCTTTCATGGCAGGATGGCTAAATAGAACCATGTAGAATTAGATATTACAGATCTGTTTTTAAGTATCATGTGTCAAATGCATAACATGTCCCATATTTTAACTCAAATGAGAATGACTAACTTTTAGGATTAGATATAGGATTATGAATAAATGTTACCATACTGGAATTGAAGCTGAGAAGATCACATGTCATGGCCTGAGTGCTCAGTTATATTAGTAGTTTAATGTTTCTTCCTTGATCTATTACCATGTAATGGTTCAAGTATTGTAATGATTTCTCTGCTTCTTCCTTTCTTACTGAACCATTACATAGGTCATAGTACTCAAGAATAAAGCTTTAGAAGTGAAGCCACCTCCAGGACTAAACTTTCTAACACTGCTCCACAACCAACTAGATTTATCTACATTCTGTGCAAACTTCTACATTTTTCCAGGGGTTCAAACAAATTTTCACAAGTCACCTGACAGACAAAAGATTTAGACATAGATCACCTAAAGCTGATCTTTCATCATCTGATTCCAAACACAGCATGACCCATTTCTGTTTAATTGACATTACAAAATAAAGCATGAAACGTAAAGTCTTGGAGGAGAATAGAATGGAAGATTTTTCTTTTAGTCTATTTTTTGTTAGATTTGGAAATCCATTACTTTATTGGAACTGTAATTTTCTTAAAAGTACTGTATGTTTCACTCTTTGACTAAGAAAAATCTTTTCAAAAAAATACGCTATGAACCATAAAATTCAGTTATTGATCTCAAGTATCTGGAAGCGAGCAATTTCAGTATGTTGTTTGACTCATGTTAGAGTGGAGCTTTTGGAAATCACAAGTCAGAGTGGGTTGAGCAGTGAATATGATTGATTAGTCTAGTTACTGAATATAGAGCAGTAAGGAATTTTTTTAACCCAAGTTTATTGGAGCTATAAAGCTTAAATATCTAATTGAAGCTGCTGTGGAGAGCAGGCTGTGACTGGCTAAATGCCTGAGCTTGCTTTTCAGCAGCCATGCAGATTGTAAATGAGAATGTCCAGCAGCAACACTGAATGTTGCATTGGCATAAGGGACCAGTGTCTGCATGGCTCCTTCAAAGAGGGTATGGGAGAGACAAATATGATCCAGAAAAAAAGAACTGCTAAGCTTAAACTCTTAACCAACGTGATCCAATCTTATTGTGGCTTAAATGAATGCCAGTTGTGTGAGAGACTTTAGGGATTAAAATTCATATAGCTGTAGATACCCTCCATTTATTAGTATCCATTAATGCTCTTCTGCTATGCACTGAAAAGGGAGAAACAAATCCAGCTATGTGGACATCAGTGTTACAGATGGAGAAATCCCATCAAACACAAGCTAATGCTGATATTGTGAATCTAACACAAGTCATTTTTTGCTAGCTGTTAATTTGCTGGAGTAGTAATTTGCATTATGATCTCTCTGAGTGATGTGCACCTTTTACTCTCCTTTTCTGTTTTTAATACTTCAGCGTGTGTGCTTGTGATATTTTGTGTTTGCAAATGCTAGTTTAAAATGAAAAGAGTGTCTGTAAGAATATATTTGGCATTTTTCCTACAGAAATAAAACTCTTTAAAATATAGCCTCTGTGTGTTTGTTTAATTTTCTGACCTAGCCTGTTGGAGTCGCACATCCTGCCCAGAAGTGGGAATGATGTATTTCAGAATGCTTCTTGCACTCTGAGCACTTCTTGATTTGGCTATTCATAGTCACTTTTATTACTGGATATCTTTACTAAATGTATATGGATGTACAATTTGGTTAAGTTTCTCAGGAACAGTTGGCATATAAGTGGACACTTGACAGCAGAAGGTATAAACTTTCTGGGTTTATCTGGGCCATCTTTCCTTTAGGTACTGCTCACTGGGCTTGTAAACAGGTAAAATGATTTTTTTTTTCCTTTATATTTTGTTCTTTTTTTTTTTTTGGAAATTAATAAAAAAAAAAAAAAGTTAACCTTAAATGAAAAACTGATCAATTGAATGAAATAATGCAGAAAAATGAAAAAAATTTCCATTATCACAATTTGCATATCTAATCATCATAGAGGGAGGGAATGCATATATAAGGTAATGCAATAAAAAAAAAAGTTCTTCACTCGAGAAATTAAAAAAAAAAAAAAGGCTTAACAGGATCTCTCAGTTAATACGAGAGATCACAAACCAATGATCCCCAACAAACAATAGAACTGAAAACTTAACTAAGATCTTATGAAGTAGAATGAGCTACTAGGTTCTTACTCTCCAGAAAAGTCCTTCAAGTGTTCAGGATCTGAGAAAATATTTATTTCCCTGATGTCTTGCCAGGCACTTACAAGAAAATTGATCACTAATTCTGCAACATCTGCAGCAGCTTCTTGGTGTAGAGTAAGAAATTTTTTTCTGTCTAAACTAGGTGGCCCACAAGACATCTGAGAATGCATGTACGTGCACAGATACAAAGGGGACAGTTTTTTTTAAACATAATCAGGCCAATACAGTAAAGTGCGGCCCCGGTTACCCTGCTTCTAACCCGTGGTTACCCTGTTTCTAACCCGCGTTAGCCCAACCTGCTATTCACTATCCCCTTTAACCCATCCTTACCGCCTCTTTAACTCAACGGGTAACCCTTTCCGCCCGCGGCATGTATATGAGATGTAAACGATCGGATTAGCTATTCCCTCCCATACAGTAACGCGCGCCCCGATTATCGCTTTTTAAACCTGCACTTTTCCCGCGCGTTTAACCTGCTAACTTACCGCCTACCCTTACCCCTGCATTAGAGGCAGGGGTAAGGGTAGGCGGCAAACTTTCCCCCAGCCCCCGCTCACCTGCCCTGGCCGCGTCCATGGGTGCCGGTCTCCGGGGCAGCCCCAGTCCTCTCAAATTGACGGGCCAATCCCCCCGGGCTCTCCGGAGCTGCAACCCAGCTCTGCCCCAGTCTTGCAAAAAAAAAGTTTCCTTTCTTCTTGCAAACGCGTTTCTTAATGGCAGGAACAATTGCAACTTCTGTTCCTTGCGTGAAGCCGGGTTAAAACAAAAGGGAATAAAGTGTGATAAAAGTAAACTTACTGGCGGGAGCCAGCGGGCGCGCATTCGTCGAGGCGGGAGCCAGCGGGCACGCATTCGTCGAGGCGGAGGGAGCCGGCGGCAAAAGCGGCCTCTAACAGCCCCTGCCGGCAGTGAATGAATGCACGCCTGTATAGGCCTGTGCAATTGGGGCGCTCAAGGCGTGACGTTTGGCGTCATGGCGTGTCACGTCGGCGTTCGCTAATGCGCTGCCTTGAGCGCCCAAATTGCATTCATTCACCTTCGCCAGCGGGGGCTGCTGGAAGCCGCTTTGGCTCCCCTGCCCCCGCCGGCAAAGGTGAATGAATGTAATTTGGGCGCTCAAGGCAGCGCATTAGCGATACAGAGGCATTATGACATTTTCCGTTTTATTCACCATTCCCTTTCTAATAATTCCCAACATTCTGTTTGCTTTTTTGACTGCCGCGGCACACTGAACCGACGATTTCAATGTGTTATCCCCTATGACGCCTAGATCTCTTTCTTGGGTTGTAGCACCTAATATGGAACCCAACATTGTGTAATTATAGCATGGGTTATTTTTCCCTTTATGCATCACCTAGCACTTATCCACATTAAATTTCATCTGCCATTTGGATGCCCAATTTTCCAGTCTCACAAGGTCTTCCTGCAATTTATCACAATCTGCTTGTGATTTAACTACTCTGAACAATTTTGTGTCATCTGCAAATTTGATTATCTCACTCATCGTATTTCTTTCCAGATAATTTATAAATATATTGAAAAGTAAGGGTCCCAATACAGATCCCTGAGGCACTCCACTGTCCACTCTCTTCCACTGAGAAAATTGTCCATTTAATCCTACTCTCTGTTTCCTGTCTTTTAGTCAGTTTGCAATCCACGAAAGGACATCGCCACCTATCCCATGACTTTTTACTTTTCCTAGAAGCCTCTCATGAGGAACTTTGTCAAATGCCTTCTGAAAATCCAAGTATACTGGTTCACCTTTATCCACGTGTTTATTAACTCCTTCAAAAAAGTGAAGCAGATTTGTGAGGCAAGACTTGCCCTGGGTAAAGCCATGCTGACTTTGTTCCATTAAACCATGCCTTTCTATATGTTCTGTGATTTTGATGTTTAGAACACTTTCCACTTTTTTTCCTGGCACTGAAGTCAGGCTAACCAGTCTGTAGTTTCCTGGATCGCCCCTGGAACCCTTTTTAAATATTGGGGTTACATTTGCTAACCTCTAGTCTTCAGGTACAATGGATGATTTTAATGATAGGTTTCAAATTTTTACTAATAAGTCTGAAATTTCATTTTTTAGTTCCTTCAGAACTCTGGGGTGTATACCATCCGGTCCAGGTGATTTACTACTCTTCAGTTTGTCAATCAGGCCTACCACATCTTCTAGGTTCACTGTGATTTGATTCAGTCCATCTGAATCATTACCCATGAAAACATTCTCCATTACGGGTACCTCCCCAACATCCTCTTCAGTAATTAAACAACATGTGGTACGTGCAGCACAGCCTATCGCATCCCCCTTTGAACCCCTTGGACAACTACGTGTGGAAAATGCAGCTTTTGTTCTCAAGCCATTACTGGGATGATCCTAATAATCGCATTAAAATCACCCGTAAGCAACTCGTGGATTGCAATTCAGAATTTGTAGTCTATGCACTCATATGCCCATGTTCTAAAATATACGTGGGCCGTACTAAGCGCAAAATCCGAGTTTGTCTAGTGGAACACAGAAGCAGGGTCAAAAATGCAGACTTAACAGCCCCGATTATTCAGCACTGTATCACATATCAGCACACATTCGAACAAATTAAATGGACTATCGTGGAACAAGTATCCTCATCTTGGAGGGGTGGTGATAGATCACCCATACTGAATTATAAGGAAAGTCAATGGATTCACCGTCTTCAAACAGTAGAACCCGGGGGATTAAATGAAAAGGTGGAATGGTACACCTTGATTTAATTTCTCCTTACAGCACCCCTCTCACTTTTTTCACACGGATGACATTCATGGACCTCTGCATACACAACCCCGGTGAAATCCCCCAGGTTCTCTATGAAATTTGTTTTTAAACTGTACCAAACATTTTGGCTTTATTTAGAGATTCCAAATATAACAGATTGATGAATTAAGATGGCACCCGATGACGTAGGTGTCCATATTTGGACGACTTATAGTCTGAACACCCAATTGCGCAACACATAAGGTATTTTGAGGACATTTATAAACTTACTAGGTCCCCCTGTAATTCATTACAGGGCTTTATTAGCTTTAGATACACATTTAAAGGATGACACAATCGTGTCATTAATTAGTCTTCACTTGATTTTTTGTAGACTCCAAACCAAGATGGTGTCTGCTGACGTATGTACCCTTATTTGGACTTCTCTTAGTCTGAACATTCATGCACATAACCAAGATGGCGATTCAGTGACGTAGATACCCTTATATGGATCTCTCCCACCAATTTACACTCTATTTTGGCGGGCCCTTGCGCTTTAAATAACAGCAGTCCTACTGCGATCCCGTTGCTGACAGACCGTTCGCAGCAGGACCGCAGACTGTTCTTTCAACTGCGCATAAGTAAGTACTGCAGCCCTTCAGGTATATATAATGTACCTATACCGGCATGTTTTCTTTTCGATTCTTCATACATTATCACTTTTTGCAGCGCAATTTGAAACGATTGTCTCAGCAACATATGATGAGCACCATATAAATGTAAGTTTTATCTCCATACTGGCGCCACTTTTTAGAAATTGTATGTGGGTCTTTTTGTACACTTTCTGTGTTTTGAAATTGCAGTCCCTGTACCAGCAAGAATTTAATCCGATTCCCTGAAGAAGGAGTTTTTCTCCAAAACACTGAGTGTCGGACAGTGTCAGATTTGCCCACCCAGCCGGTTTCCATTTGGTGCAAGGACTTCTGTTTTGGACTTTACCAGAGAAATTGAACTGGAAGGTTCATAATACATCAGCACAAGATAAGTGTACCTTACATCTACACGTGAGTTTTTGCTCCTGCCCATGGGAGCAATTAACACAAAAACATCTCTTAAGTGGCCAATGATTAAAAAATGATCCCGCTGCTGAAAGCTCTTCAATAGAGCTTGTAGCTTTCGAAGCCTGGTTTCCTTAAAGGCACGTTATATGACGTCACGCAGAGATACGGTATATAAAATTTAACCCGTTATACACAAGTTCAGGATTCTCATATTGTGTATATTCAGTAATTCTTGACTGACTTTGGATTTTGTATTTCTTTGTATTGATATGAAAAATCATCCCCAACATGGCATTGCTTATGAATGAAGTTCATTCCTGTCAAGGTAAGCATAAAGCAAACCTAATTAGAGAAATTGCCAGAGAGTCCTGATGACAAAAAAAACATCCATAGTAGTTTAAGCATGCATAGAGAGGATGTTGAGAGAGAGCTCCAAACTGCCCTTCCTTTTCTCCATAACCAGTAAATGAAACAAGCATGTCAAAACTAAATTGGGAAAAATTTAATAGGGATACAAGGCATCTAAGGGTGCTAGTGCTGTCGGCATTAACCCAGCGTGGGCAGGTATTTTTTTTATACTCTTTTTATTGGCATTTAGTCAATACAAAAACAGGGGAAAAAAGAACCAATATTCATGGACATACAGAAAAAAGAAGACCAAATACAAAGTAAACATGTTTTACAATAAAATAAAAAGTCCACGTTCAGGGGAACAAAGAAATTAAGTATACTTATACTAAGCATTAACCTCAACTTTATCTAACAGAAAAGTTTCCAAATGTTAAATGTTAAAAATTGATAAGTTACAATTGGGTCTATCCTGTAAAGTGCGGCCGCGTTTACCCTGCTCCTAAGCCGCGTTTTACTCACTTTCCGGCCGCGTTATCCCTTCCTGCGATCCCGAATCCCCTTTAACCTACTCCTACCGCGTCCTAAAATCCCCGGCCAACCCCTTCCGCACGCGGCATGCATATTGCATGCAAACGAACGAATTAGCTATTCCCTAGCATCCCGTAACCCGCGCCCCGACTATCGCTCTCTTTCCCTGCCGTTTTGTCGCGCGTTTAACCTGCAAACTTACCGCCTACCCTGACCCCTGCGGTAGAGGCAGGGGTAAGGGTAGATGGCAAGCTTTCCCCCAGCCCCCGCTCACCTGCCCCGGCCGCGATCATGGGTGCCGGTCTCCGTAGCAGCCCCAGTCCTCTCCCCTGCTCCCGAAGTAAGTAGTAGTATTCTTACTGGCATTGCGTTACACTGTAAACCACTGTGATATGCCAGATCGAACAACGGTATATAAAAAATAAATAAATGTGATGGGTCTAGGAAAATAAATTTATTACCCTGATAAATTATAATACATTTACAGATAAATTTAAGAAAATAGGTTTCACCCAGTGAGTACCTTTGGCTTAAATTGTAAAAAAGCTCTTCTCAACTGGGTCTTCCTTGCAGCATCAGGAAATATTGATACTCTATAACCTCAAAACATCAAATTCTTATTTCTGAAGTAACTTCTCAAAATTAACTCCTTGTACAAGAAATTACTAAGGTTGCCCTAGTGGAAATTATATCTTGTGAATCTTGAAGGAATCAGTAAGATCTAAGCTTTCAGATGTAGCTAAAACATCTATTGCACCTTCCTCGTCTACAAGATTTTTTTTTCATCTCGGGTACACAAAAGCATAATGAAGGTTGAATCTCTTTCCTAGATTCAAACTGCAATATTTTAAGAAAATATCTTTTAAGTAGCTCCCTAGGAGATATTAATCTCAATTTTTGGAAATTCAAAAACCTAACATTTTTTTTTATCTCAAACGATTTTCCATAAACTCTAGCTTATACTGTAGAGATAAAGAATCTGTCACACTTGCTGCTGCTGAAGCTTCTAAGTTAGTAACTTTACTGGGTAAAGAGGAAATCTGATTTTCAACTTGTTCCAGTTTAGATTCCAAATCAGGCAATTTTCCCACTGTTCCAGCAAAAAAAATCACATACCTGTTTGACCATTTGTACCAGAGAGATTTCTGTTCTCATGACAATCCTCCATATGTCTCTTGGTTCAGAATCAATTCCACCATCAGCCACTATGCCTAGGTCACACAGAGGAGACACTGCCACCGGGATCAAGACTCTAGTTCCAATAGAGCCATTCTCACTGGTAAATGGTAATGGACCGGCTTGTTGCTTACTCGTAGGAGCAGGAAAGGAGATAAGACTAGCTGTCCTCCGTGAGCTCCCTAAATGCCCACACTACTTACCATTTTATTTATTTATTTAAATACTTTTGATATACCGATACTCAAGACTGGTGTCTTATCGTACCGGTTTACATTGAAACAAGGGGTAACCAAATAACTATGAGAATAAATAAATAAAGTTACAAAGAACAAGGGGTTTACAGGATGGGAGAGTAGAGAGCGAAAGCAAACAATTAGTATAATAAGTTATACATAACTAAGTTTAAAATAACGGAGTTTAACATATAAACGAATGTAGCAGGCTTAGACAATAGATTAGTCTTGGGGGACTATGGGGACTATGTCGTCATAAGAATCCTCTCACTGCTCCCTTGAGGGAGAGGTATAGTCGGAGGGGGGGGGGGGGGGTTGTTACAGTCCACAGGGCTGAAAAAAACACCCAAAATATCCCCACAAAGATTACTCACCAGAGGGGTATTCGGGTGAAGGAGATGGTTGTCCATAGGTCCTCTCACCAACTGTGGAGTACAGGGGAAGGAACAACCTTCCCTTTCCTCTTCCTTCCCAAGGAACTGGAAATCCAAAACACAAAGGGCGTGCTCCTTTTGTGTGCGGCTTATGCATGCTGGCAGGGGCTCGCCGCAGGGCCTTCACTTTTATCCCCAGCGCAATTGGTGATGTCAGCACCTCTCCCAGCAGTGGGTTTCCCTCACGGCAAGAGCGGTGAAGGAGCTCGGGGCTAGCGGAAGTGCGGATGGTGGCAGGCAAGTCCCCAGTTGGTTTCTCGCAAGGCAGTCACTCTTAACCACAGCTCAATTGATGATGTCAGTGCCTCTCCAAGCAGCAGGTTTCCGTCACGACAAGAGCAGTGAAGGAGCTTGGGACTAGAGGAAGTGCGGATGACAGCAGGCAAGTCCCCTGAAATATTTTTACATAAATTGTCACCATCTGTATATTTCATAGGTTCAGGTTTATATAGTTGTTTGCAAGGAGTCAAGCACACATTTAGTTTATTCAGCCTTGGGAGTTACTACCATATGTCCTGTGATCCAGACAGCTGGTGCAGTAGCCACTAACATATTCTGAGAAACAGCCTATTGAATATCCAGCCAAAGACTCTACTTACAGAAAGACATCTCCCAGCTTAGTGATGTAGAGGTGTAAATTTTTTGGCATCTGAGTTCTCTTTAAGCTGCATGTGGGCACCAATTCAAATCCTGGCACCATATATAAGCAACTTACAGCACCAAGTCAGGGTGACAAGGCAGATGAAGCAGAAGCCTAGAATAGGTATGGGGAGGAGAGAGAGGAAATGGCTAATAAAATGTAGGAAATATCAGACATTTCACTACTGTATGCAACCAAACATGAATACTGACTCCGCATGAGGGTCGCTGATTTCATAAGATGGATGTTGACATGTATGTCTCAACAGAAAAACAAGAGGAGGAACTTTTGACTGGAAAAATTGCTGGACTAATTGCAAAGCGGAATGCGCCATGCACGAGCATGCTTTAAAATTTGCTGATATGCATGTAAAGGTTTACAAGGTCCTATGGAAGGCGCATGCACTAGCTGCCTTGAGGTAACCTCTTAAAATTAGGAGTATATTTATGAATGGTTGGTGAATTTTAAAACGTGCGCACAATTAAAACTTCCAGTGTATTCTCACTTGCATGCTAATACGTTTGTATATGGGTGCACGTGCACTCATTTTAAAACTGTCCTTTATAGCTATATGTTTAGGTTTTTTGGTTTGTTTTTTTTATTGCAAATGGCGCACACACATGCACATACAGTGGCTTGCAAAAGTATTCAACCCCTTAAAAAGTCAGCAGATTTATGTGAATTACAAATGACACACAGATTTTTCCAGTCAGTATGTTTATTGCAAACCAGTATGGTTAGGCCTTCGCTCCTGCCTCCTACTCCCCCACTTCTTCCCATCCTCCACCCATGCTTCCAATACCTTCCCTTTAAAGTTAAAACCACCACACCAGAAATAATTCAATCAATGTTTATGGACAGATTATGGCCACAGCATCAAAGCAATACATCAAACAGTTAACAATACAATTAATAACAGAACCAATACATACAACATCCTGTCTTACAATATCAACAGATTCTCTCCCCTGATGAACAGCGCTCAATCCAATAAACCAAAAAGCTGTTGGCAGCCTAGACAAACCCAACCGTAGAAGCCAAAAGCATTGATGGGTTTGCTGGCAGACTGAGATACTGACTGTAGAAGTCACTTGACTTTGGTTGAGTACTGCTCATGCCCTGCATCTTTTCTTCTCCCCTGGCCACCATTGAAGCACCAGGGCTCAAGATCTGTCTAGTGGGCCACTGGCCCTATGACATCCTTCCTTGCTCCCCCCCCCCCCCCCATGTCCTCCCCTGTGGGCAGCTGCCCTTGACTAAGAGTGAATGGGAGGTTTGGGGAGGCCCTGTTAACTCACTGGTCACCACACCACTGTACCCTGGTAACGCGCCAAATCTATTGATCAGCGCCTCCAACAAATCCTGGACATTGCTACTGAAAATATCCCAACCTATGTCTGACAAATGCGCCCCTTCTGGCCGAAACAACCCATGATCTCATCCAACATATCATGTCAGATATGCAGCCCCTGAACTGTGGGCATGAATCTACCATCCACCTATTGATTTTCTTCCTAGCTCTATCCACCGCCTGATGTGACCATTCCCCCCTCTAAACCTCACTTGTTGTACGCCTTTCCAGAGCTTTTAAATATATTAAAAGGCACCTGTCCAAATGCTGATCCCTGAGGCACTCCACTCTTTACCTTTTTCCACTGTGAAAACAGACCATTTAATCCTATTCATTGTTTCCTGTCTTTTATCCAGTTTGCAATCCACAAAAGGACATTGCCTCTTATCCCATGACACTAGTTTTTTTTAGAAGCCTCTCGTGAGGGACTTTGTCAAACATCTTCTAAAAATCCAAATATACCACATCTACCAGTTCACCCTTGTCCACATGTTTATTCACTTCTACAAAAAAAATGTAGGAGATTTGTGAGGCAAGATGTCCCTTGAGTAAATCCATGCTGGCTGTGTCCCATTAAATCATATCTATCTAAATGTTTTGTGATTTTATTCTTTATAACAGTTTGCATGATTTTTCCCGGGACTGAAGTCAGGCTCATTGGTCTGTAGTTTCCCGGATCACCCCTGGTGCCCTTTTTAAACATCTGGGTTACATTGGCCAGCTTCCAGTCTTCAGGTACAACGGATGATTTTAATGATAGGTTACAGATTAAATATAATAGGTCTGCAATTTCATTTTAGAGTTCTTTCAGAATCCTGGGGTGTTGACTATCCAGCCCAGGTGATTTAATACTATTCAGTTTGTCAATCTGGCCTGCTATATCTTCCAGGTTCACTGTGATTTGGTTCAGTTCATCTGAATCGTCACCCTTGAAAACCATCTCCAGAACGGGTATCTCCCCAAATCCTCTTCAGTAAACCCCAAAGCAAAGAATTTGTGTAGTCTTTCCAAGATGGACTTATCTTCCCTAAGTGCCCCTTTAATTCCTCAATCATCTAATGATCCCTCACAGGCTTCCTCAATCATCAACTCCCTCACAGGCTTTCTGCTTCAGATATATTTTTTAAAGTTTTTATTATGAGTTTTTGCCTCTTCGGCCAAATTCTTTTCGAATTCTCTCTTAGCCTGTCTTATTAATGTCCTACATTTAACTTGCCAATGCTTATGCTTTATCCTATTTTCTTCTGATGGATCCTTCTTCCAATTTTTTAATGAAGATCTTTTGGCTAAAATAGCCTCTTTCACCTCACCTTTTAACCATGCCGGCAATCGTTTGACCTTCCTTCCACCTTTCTTAATGCATGGAATACATCTGGTATGTGCTTCTAGGATGGTATTTTTTTTTTTTAACAATGTCCACACCTGTTGCACACTTTTTACCTTTGTAGCTGCTCCCTTCAGTTTTTTCTTATTTTTCTCATTTTCTCAGTTTCCCTTTTGAAAATTTAGTGCTAGAGCTGTGGATTTACATACTGCCCCTCTTCCAGTCATTAATTCAAATGTGATCATATTATGATCACTATTGCAAAGCGGCCCCACCACCATTACCTCTCTCACCAAATCCTGCTCTCCACTGAGAATTAGATCTAAAATTGCTCCCTCTCTTGTCAGTTCCTGAACCAATTGTTCCATAAAATTGTCATTTATTCCATCCAGGAACTTTATCTTTCTAGCATGTCCTGATGTTACATTTGCCCAGTCAATATTGGGGGGTAATTGAAATCTCCCATTATTAATGCACTACCAATTTGGTTAGCTTCCCTAATTTCTCTTAGCATTTCACTGTCCGTCTCACCATTTTGGACAGCAGTATACTCCTATCTCTTCCCCAAAACACAAGAGATTTCTACCCATAAAGATTCAATTGTACATTTAGTCTCAATGCTAAGAGAAATTAGGGAAGCTAACCAAATTGGATTGGTAATTGAAATCTCCCATTTTACCAAACAAAACCAATGGGAGCTACAAATGTATATCTTAATGAAGCCTAAATACCAAAATGAAGGTGTCAGCAAGCCAGACGTATGTTTCAAAGGAAACCAACCGGTCTTCTCAATCATTCACCTTCATAAAAATCACTTTGAATATTTTTTGAATAGTATAATAAAGCATTTTTTTTCAAAATTACATATTTTTTTAAATTTTTATCCCCAGTCCATAGAGTATGTTCAACAGCAATCCCTTAAGTACTTGTTATAAAAAGCAGCCCAACACGGCCAATGTTTCGCAACAGCAATGCTTCTTCAGGGGCATTAGAAAATTCATTAAAGAAGGAGTTTATGCCTAAAAACACAATATCAAAAGGCCTTTTAAAATGATGCAATGTCAACAACAAAAGGCAACAGTACTTATCTTTCTGAAAGGCTACCATCTCAATCCGGACTCAGCATCTCAGCCATCTCTTTGCAGAATGGAGGAACCGAAGCAGACATCAACATCTCATTAAACACCCAGCTAGCAGAAGATGTAAGTCTTTGACATCACTAGCATTTTATTTTATTTATTTATTTAAGGTTTTTTTATACCGGCAGTCAAGAACTCGTTCTCATCATGTCGGTTTACAGAAAAACAGGGGTGCAAAAAATAGAACCAAAAAACATAAATAAACGTGATGAAGAAATGCAGTTACAAATAACAAGGGTAAATGAACTGGGATTGTAAGAAAATAAAGTGAGATAGAGGAGATTAATTATATACAAGTGTACATTATAAATATGGAGTCCACTATATACAGCTTCTAAGCAGAGAGATTATTGATGGTGTGTGTTAGGTGGAGTTCGGGAAGGCTTGCCTGAAAAGCCAAGTTTTAAGTCTTTTCCTAAATCAAAGGTAATAGACCAACTCATCATATAATGTTTTCAGATCAGATAAAAAGTGGTAATGTGAATCAAGATTGAATATTTAAATGAGAAACCATCAAAGAAAAAGCATCAGAAAAATGTCATCACAGAAAAGAATCATCAAAGAAAAAGGTTAACCTCGTTATCCCAAGAAAACATGTAAGTCCAAATCAGTGTTCAGGCCATTGAGAATTCGTTTTTAATCTATAAATCCAGCGTTGTTCTAATCTCAACAATAGCAATTCACGATTTCCCCCTCGCCAAAGCTCTGGTACATGATCAATGGCACAAAATAATTGATCTTCAAAGTGATGTCCAACCTGAATACAATGAGAAACCAAGAGTTCATCTGCCTGAGCATGCTTTATATTGGAGCAATGTTCAATCATGCGAGTTTTTAATATCCGCTTGGTTTTCCCCGATATATAGATCATAGGGGCATTTTATCATGTAAATCACCATTGTTGACAAACAGGAAGTAATGTTTCAAATAGATCTTAAATCCAGATTTCAATTCCAAGAAACTTGTGACTGACATGGAAACAGAACATACAGAACACATCTGACAAGGCTGGTGTGACCCTGTGGTCACTTCTTTAGAATAAGGTAAACTCAAAATATCAGAGTGTACCAGAATGTGTCTCAAATTTGTAGCTCGGGAGAACGTGATCCGCGGAGGAGATTGAAAAATATCATGCATTTGCAAAATGTGCCAATTTTTTTAAATCGACTTGCGGGATTAATTTTGCTTCCGAGGAAAAAGGAAGAATGCATGTATAACGCGATGAATCTTCAATAGATCGATGAAGAAAAAGCCTTTCGCAATGAGCAAACTTAGCACACAAATAAGCTTTGCAGATACAGAAACGCGGATACCCTTGTTGTAAAAAAACGTTCTGACAATGTTTTTGACTGAATCTCAAAATCCGCAGTGGCAGTACAAAGTCGTCTCAAACGAATGAATTGACTAACCAGGAGATTTGTTTTAAATGTATATGGGTGAACGCTTTCAAAGTGTAAATATGTGTTTGAACACACAGGTTTACGGTAAATAGAAGTGATGAATCCATCGCTGGTCATTTCAATTTTAATATCGCTTCTTTGGGTAACTTTTGGACTCTTTCTTGATTTAGATTTCAATTACCCCAATACTGACTGGGTAAATGTAACATGAGGACATGCTAGTTAGAGAAAGTTCCTGGATGAAATAAATGACAGTTTTATGGAGCAATTGGTTCAGGAACTGACGAGAGAAGGAGCAATTTTAGATCTAATTCTCAGTGGTTTTCTTTCTTGTTCTCTACCACTTTGAGTTGAGAAGCATATAAATTCATACATAAGCCAGCACTAGGTATCTCCTCAAGTGTTTTAGCCAATGTTTCTTCCGAGTTTCTACCACTGCTCTCCATCTGTCACAAGCATTTAAATTTTGTTACCATTCTGGTCACCACCACTGGTAGGCTTTGTCCATTTTCGTTCTTCAAAGTCCCATACTTAAGTCATCAATTATGTCCCTTTGTCATGTCTTATTACCAAGCTGGCTTGTTCTGTTAATCCCAGAAGGTAGTATATTAGTATTCTAGGGCATGATATAATAATTGCATTGCTGCAGTGACATAAATACAGTTGCTGCAATTTAAGTCCTGAGATAGTGCTAGGTTTTGTGTGTCTCTTTTTTTTTTTGCAGGAGTTTGTGTTACTTCTCAAAGGGGCAGATTTTATAAAACTACTCGCGCACCAGGCGCAAACAAAAGTATGCCGGATTTCAATAGATATACGCATATCTGTTAAAATCCGGGGTCGGCGCACGCAAGGCTGCCCAAAATCGGCAGCCTGCGCGCGCTGAGCCGCGCAGCCTGCCTCCATTCCCTCCGAGGCCGCTCCGAAATCAGAGCGGCCTCGGAGGGAACTTTTCCTTCCACCCCCACGCACCTTCCCCTCCCTTCCCCTCCCTTCCCCTACCTAACCCACACCCCCCCCCCCCCCCGGCCCTATCTAAAACCCCCCCTACCTTTGTTGTACAAGTTACGCCTGCCCGAGGTAGGCGTAACTTGCGCGCGCTGGGCTGGCCGCCGGCGCACCATGGTCCAGTCCGGGGGATGGTCCGGAGGCCACGGCCACGCCCCCGATGACCCAGAATAGGGTCAGCAAGATAGGCTCGGCGTGTGCAGGGGGGGTTTGGGGTAGGTTTTCGGGGGTTACGCGCATAACCCTTTGAAAATCTACCCCAAAGTGTTTAGCAGTGGATGGTTGCAGTTACTGAGATAAATGTGTATGTGGAAGAGAAGGAGAATTGAGTGAGTGCGTGAGAGTCTGGGAATGAAAGAGGAATGAGACTGAGTGTATGTGTTTGTGAGAATGAGCATGTATGTGTGAGAGAGTATGAATGTGAATATGCAAGTGTGTTAGTGTGTGTGTGTATGTGAGAATGTTCGCTCAAAGGGGTAGATTTTATAAAACTACGCCCGCGTGTACATTTGTTTGCGCACCAGGTGCAAACAAAAGTACGCCGGATTTTATAAGATACGCGCGTAGCCTATAAAATCTGGGGTCGACGCGCACAAGGGGGTGCACATTTGTGCACCTTGCGCACGCCGAGCCCTGCGCGCGCTGCCTGTTCCCTCCAAGGCCACTCCGAAATCGGAGCGGCCTCGGAGGGAACTTTCCTTCGGCCTTCCCCTCCCTTCCCCTACCTAACCCACCCCCCCAGCCCTATCTACACCCCCCTACTTTATTGCAAAAGTTACACCTGCCCTGGCCGGCCACCACGCGATTCCCCGGCCTGGGAGCGATTTCGGAGGCTTCGGCCACGCCCCCGAAATGCCCACGGGCCAGAACCACGCCCACGGGCCAGAACCACGCCCACGGCCATGCCCCTGGCACGCCCCCAAATGATGCGCGGACGCGACACGCCCCCCCCCCCCCAGGAAAGCCCCGGGACTGACGCGCGTCCCGGGGTTTGCGCGCGCCGCCGAGCCTATGCAAAATAGGCTCGGCGCGAGCAGGGGGCTTTGAAAGGGTTACGAACATAACTTATGCGCGTAACCCTTTTAAAATCTACCCCTAAGGATTGGATTTCTGTGAGCATAAAATTGATGGGCTTTGTGTATCAAAAAAAGTGGTGCTCACAGGGTAATGAATCAAAAAATATTTTGCATATAGCAACGCAATCATTAGAGGGAACATTACTTGTACGATCCCCTTTGGGCCTTTTAAGGTTCCATATGATTCAGCAAACACTCGAGCACCCTTCCTCATTTCCTCGACTTGTTACTCACCTGCTATTACCACTGCACTATCAGGCTGATGCAATACCGTGTACTCAGACTAGCACACAGGCTAACCCGTGGTTGGATGTACATTTTGGAAGCGCATCCATAACTCCTGATGCAATAAGGGGATCAGTGTGTCCAAAATGTGCATCCAACTAGGGCATAGCTAATTGCGCTCATCCATGTAAATGCCATGTTGATGAGCCTATTAGCTATTACCTCCGATGTAAAAAAAAAAAAAATAAATAACCATGCGCCCGACGTGTACATTTTAATTCTCAAAAATTAATGCCAGCCCTAAAGCTGGTGTTAAGTTTTGAGGAGCCCTAACAGTTGAACTAAAAAGCCGAAAATATTGCTTTTCTGTGGTTCCTCCAACTTAATATCGTGGCAATATTAAGTCGGAGGAACCACAGAAAGCAGCAACGTAAAAAAAATAAATAAAAATGTCTTGATGGTGGTCAAGTTAGGAAAACAGATGCTCAATTTACGAGCGTCGGTTTTCCTAACCTGCGCACAAGCACTTCTCCTGGGCGCTCGATGCCGAGGAGGCACTAGGGACACAAATTCCCCTAGCGCTTCCTTTTTAACACAGCGGTTCATTTGTTTACTGCATTGCGCGCCCAGGAGAGGTGGATGGGCATGCGTTAGGACAACAGACACTCAGTCATGAGCGCCCGTTTTTCCCACGCAGATATTGTATCGCCGTGTCTGTGTCTGTCCCAAGCAGGTTTACATTCTGTCTTGGTTTTAGTTGCCAGTGGTTATTGCAGGCATTTTACACCCTCTCAGTAAAGACATATCATCCAAGGTTTCCTCTGAACCTTCCTCCCTGCAGCTTCAGATCATGAATTCTCTTTTCTATGGAAAATTTCACCTATTAAATATTTGAATGTTTGTCTCATTCCCTCCCCTTTCCCTAGTCCCTTCTTTCCTCCAATGAATACATTTTGAGTGGCTTCAGTCTCTTTGTAGGGTTCGTATTGCAGGCCTTTTATGAACTGTTTCCATCTTCTCCATGTTCTTAGACAGGTGGTATCTCCAGAGCTAAACATGTTAGCGACCTGAGCTCTACAAGGGCAATATTATCTACTTTTTCCAACTGATGATACCTTTACTTAAGCAACCAAGCATACTGTTAGTTTTAATAGTATTGTCACAGAATCAGGAAATCAATTTCAGAGTGGCTATAGGTATGTACCATTTAATTTAGTGGATTGCTAAGACAATTGTTGCTTTAAAAATAAATGCTCACTTTGCTGGTGGATTCATTTGTTATAAAAGATCTGACATTTATACTGTGAGAGACCATTACTGTAGCATAGCCTGCCAATCCAATGGCCTTATCTTTTAATTACATACTGTGACAACAGTCATATTTTCTACTAATGTGTTAAATATGCAGGCAGCATGTTACGCAGTTATTGTGCTAATGTTTTGGAAACTGCAGTACTCAACCATAAATAAGATCATGATTAGTCCTGGGAGTACGTCAGCCGGAGAAACCATAGAGCAGGCCCTTCCAAAAGTTCTAATTTAACATTCCTGTTTTCTAGAGGGATTGTTTTAAGTGTTTAATATATTGAAGAAAGGAAAATGTGGAGTTATTGTTTTCTGCATTTTCTTCTACTGTCATCCTAAGCTCCTTCACCAATTTTCTTCTCAAGAGTTTCTGGTGACCAGGTTTTGTTAACACAGACACACACAGCTGTAGCATGCTAATGCACGAGTTCAGTACTAAACTCATTCTTAAATTACTATAAACTAAGCAGAATGTATTTTAATTCCACATTCTCTGATTGGATAGAACATGGAACATTAATCATCAAGAAATATCCTGTTTCAATGGGTGGATGATGACATGCTCGTCAAAAAAGTCAAACATATCTTACCTTCTAATAGCAGCAACCCCAGAGTGCCAGGACATTAACTGCCAGTAAATTCCATGTTTGACTGGGATTATTATTTAATTATAAAATAGTAAGAAGAAATCCAGAAGCATAATTTGCTGCCAATAGTTCAGACCTGTACCAACATCTCAGCATGACAGTAGCCACTGGATCATCTAGAGCATGTCAACAGCCGCAACCTGGTCCTCAAGGCTCACATGGCCAGTCTGGTTTTCAGGGTATGCAAGAGATAGTTGTAGGTTCTGACTCTTCACTGTATGCAATTATATCTCATGCATATTTATTGTTGTTATCCTGAAAACCAGAATGGCCAGGAGGTCTTTGAGGACTGGAATGAGAGTTAAAATTAATGGCATTATCTGAAGATACAGACATTATAGGCATCTTAGAGAAGTGGTAAAAAGAGGGTACCCAATGGGACACAGTGACACCAGGGTATAAATTATATCAACAAAATAGGACAAATCATGTTGGTGAAGGGGAAGCACTATATGTAAATGATGGCATAGAGTTGAGCATGATAAAAATCCTGCAGGAACCAAAATGCACTGTGGAATCCTTATGGATAGAAAACAGACTGTGAAATAGAAACATAGAAATGACGGCAGAAGAAGACCAAATGGCCCATCAAGTCTGCCCAGCAAGCTACGCACTTTATCCCTTTTTTTTTTTTCCCTTTTTCTCTCTCCCACCTGTTACTATTGGCTTCCAGTACCCTCCAGCCCTAATTCCCCTCCACCCAATTTAGAGAGCAGCTTTGAATCTGCATCCAAGTGACATCCAGCTCAATTGGGGGTAGCAACCGCTGCAACAAGCAGGCCACCCCCTTGCCCCATACTCTTACCCACCCTTGTTTTTATTTTTTTGTTTTGTTTTGTTTTTTTTTGGAAATAGCAGCCCTCCATCCTTCCGCTCCGTGCTATCATGCTAGCAGAAATTTGAAAGACAAATTTGGCAAAATAATAATGGGAGATTTCAATCACCCCAAATATTGATTGGGTCAATATCTCATCAGGCCATGCTAGAGAGGTTAAGTTTTTAGATATCAGTAATTAATGCTCCTCAGTGGAATGCATGACCTGATGCAAAGGATTATTGCTTAGCAATATTGAGCATAATGTAATCAAATCAAAATGACTGCAGCAGCATATAACTTTAAAAAGAGATGATAGAATGAGGAAATTAGAAAAAAAAACTAAAAGGAGCAGTTGTAAAGGTTAAAAGTTTGCATGAGGCATGGACATGATTTAAAAATACCGTCTTGGAAGTGCAGATAGGTTGTTTTACATGCGTAAAATTGGGTTTTTGAAAATTGCTACTTTTCCATGTGTAACTCCTTTTGAAAATTCAGTCCTATGGTGTGAATTTTCAAAGGTTTTACATGCATAAATGGACTTTTGAAAATTGCTAGGATATCTGCTACTTTTACCTGTGTAACTCCTTTGAAAAATCACTCTATATAATGAATCCCATGCATTTAAAAAAAGGTGTAAAGAAAACCAAATGACTGACAGCATGGTTTAATAGTGAGGTGAAAGAGGGATTTAAAACCAAAAAGGTATCTTTCAAAAAATGAAAAGCCAAACCCAAATGAAAACAGGCAAGAGCATTGTGTAAATATACTGGCAAAAACTAATTCTAAAAACTTTTTCAAGGATATTTGAAGCAAAAACCTTTGAGAGTCAGCTGGGCCACTAGATATCCGAGGGTAAAGAGGGGGGTACTTGGATGACAAGGAAATAGTAGAAAAACTAAATGAATTATTTGCCTCAGAAACATTCTTTGATGGTGGTGATTCTGAGCAACTAAAGTTCAAATTGAACTTTATTTTTGATAAAACATCTCTGTGATAATGAAGGATATACTAGATCAAATTGGGAAACTAAAGAGTAAAAAATGGCACCTATCCCAGAGTCCTGAAAGAGCTCAAACATGAAATTGCAAACCCGTTATTAGTCATGTGTATCCTATCATATAAAACAGCCACAATTCCTGAAAACTGGAATGTGACACTGATTTTTAAAAAGAGCTCCAGGGATGATCCAGGAAACTTATAGACCTGTGAGCCTGACACTTCTGCAGGCAAAATGGTAGAAGCCATTCTTAAAAACAAAATCAGTGGCCATCCAGATACGCATGGCTTCATGGGGAAGAGTCAATATGGTTTTAGCAAAGGGAAGTCTTGCTTTAGGTGCCACATTTTTAGATTTGTTTGAAGGTGTAAACATTGAAAAAGTTGAACTGGTTCATACAGTAAATTTGGATTTTCAGAAGTCTTGTGATAAAGTCCCCCATGACAGGCTCCTCAGGAATTTAAAAAGTCATGGGACAGGTGATAGTGTCCTATTATAGAATGGGAACTGGTTAAAAGACAGACAAAGTTTTACAAATGGAAAAAGGTCGTTAGTGAAGTACCACAGGCATCTGCACTGGGACCTGTGCTGGTTAACATTCTTAAATAATCTGGAAAAGGGAACAATAATTGAGGTGAATCAATCTGCAGATGAGACAAAATTATTCAAAGCTGTTAAAACAGCAATGGATTATGAAGAACTGCAGGACAGTGTGAGACTGAGCATCTAAATAGCGCATGAAATTCAAAGTGGAAAAGTGAAAAGTAATGCACAGACCCAGAGCCAAGAAACCAGAATGCACACTATCAAAGAGCCTCGTATTTTCAAAAGACATGAAGGAAGAGTGGGGGTGGGTCTTTCTCCCTCTCTCAGTCCTTACACTAGTCTTTCCTTTTCTCTCTCTCTCTCTTTCCCCAACCTGTCCCCACCAGCCTCTCTCTCAATCCCATCCATCTTTCCAGCAGTCTCTTAATCCCAGCCTGTCCTCACCTTTCCTCTCTCAATCTCCCCACTCTTTTCACATCTGCCTCTTAGCAGCCCCAGCATAACACTTTCCACCCCACCTCTTCTGCTACTATACCCCCATATTCCTTTTTTTGCCCAGAATCCCATCGTTGTTTCCCTGACCCCACTCTCTCTATCTCCACTCTGCCCTCTACATACTCCCTCTTCTCCCCTACCCTCTGCCCAGCACCAGTATCCCAAATCCCACCACTTCCTGGCTCTCTCACTACCCCACCATCATTACTTTTGAATTACTTTCACATACACCCTCCAACTATGGTTTTCATTCATGCCTTTACTGCCTTTTCCCTAGTTCTTTTGAACACTTTCTACCCCAGCTCTAGCTCTCTCATGCCCCCCTCCTCTCTCCTCAAATTATTTTGCATTCAACTTTCCTTCCCATATGGCTCTCATGCAACCTTTCTTCCAGCCCTCTCTCTCCCTCTATGCCGCCCACACTAGCCCTGGATACCTCATGCCTCCTGCAGAACACGTGGCAGTATAGACTTTGGGGAGGAATAAGCTGAAAGACAACCTATCTTCACCTCTTCCTTATATCCTTCCAGCATTTACCCCTTTCCTCAACTCAATATTCATCCCTTTTTGTATCACTCACCTCAGAAATATTCACCCCTTCCACTTCTCTTCTCCCCCAAGCATTTACCAGTTCTCACACTGGTCCCACAAACATTTACCATCTGCATTCACCCCATTCTTCTTTCACTCCCTTTCAGCATTCACTCCCTTTCCCTTGGGACGAATCATTATAACTTGACTGGTGCTCCAAGTGACTCCTTTCTCCTTTCTGCTGTCAGCTGAGTTCCAAGTCCTGGGAGCACAGTGATCTGCAGTGTCCACGCCAGCCTTTATTGTAAACCACTTTGCTATTAATTTAGGCTTTTGCAGTATATAAAAAAATCTTAATAAAATAAAGTCCCCTCAGGACAGCAAAACAGAGAAGAACCCCTACTCCAGGCAGCAGGTAGGTTGGAGCATGGACAGGATAGGGGAAGCTGGGGCAGGGGGGTTAACTGGCTCTTCTCTTCCTTGCTATGGTCTCTGCTTCAGCCCCTTCTCTTTTGTCCTCTAAAGTGCTGTCCAGTTGCCATTGGGCCAGGAGAGCAAAAGCCTCATTTTGCACAATAAAGGGAGAAATGTGGCTCCCGAGCCACAGGTTGGCCACCTTTGACATAGGGGAAAACAATCACAATTACAGGAACACAATGTATTGTCCTTGTTAGGAATGATCCAAAAAGGAATAGAGAATAAAATGGAAAATATATTGCTTTTGTTTGATCCAATGCTTCAACTGCACCTAGCGTATTGCTTGCAGTTCTGGTCACCCCATCTCAAAAAAGACACAGTGGAGCTAGAAAAGGTGTAGAGAAGCGCAAGAGAAATGATATAGAGGATGAAACAGCTCTACTATGAAAGGCTACACAGGTTAGAGCTCTTCAACTTGGAGAAGAGATGGCTGAGAGTGGATGTGTTAGGGGTTTATAAAATCATAAGTGGGATAAAATGGATAAATAAAGGATGATTACTTACCCTTTCAAATAATACTAAAACAAGGGGCCACTCCATGAAATTAAGCAGCAGATTTAAAACAAATTGTAGAAAGTACTTTTTCACTAAACAGTCAGTCAAGCTGTGGAATCTACTGCCAGAGGATGAGATCAGTGTGACTAGCATAGCGGGGTTTAAAAGAGGTTTGCACATTATTAGCCAGGTTGACTAAAGAAACTGCTATCCCTAGGAGTGAGTAAGAAGATATAGATCTACTTTTTGGGTTCTGCCAGGTAATTATGACCTGGATTGGACACTGTCACAGACAGGATGGTGGGCATACTGGACCTTAGTCTGATTCTGCATGTAATTTCTATGTTACTGCTCAAGTACACAATCATAGTGCAGGAATCCCAGCTCCTCTCACGGCTTACTTCTACCCAATACTATTCCCCTTGCCGATTCCTCTCACTCCAAAAAAAAAAAGGTTGGAAGATCAGTTACACTGATAGAGTTTTCCTTCTGTGGTGCTGTATTTTCACTGTAGACACCTGCATAAGGACTGCCAAGGTGAGTTTACAGCATGTCATGACAACTTTATAGATACCACAGACTATCTACTAGCTGACGTGTCAACAGAATCTGTGACCAACCTACTGGAAGCTGCCTGCATCATGATATGGCAGAACACTGCATCCAGGAGACTGGCAGGTAGCACAAAGACATTGCATGGGTGGCCATACAAGGCATCTTGCCCGCAAGCGCTTTCTTGTAAATATAACTCCTGGACTGATGGGCCCTTGGACTTCCAGAGAGGGATATCAGTCAATACAGAGATGTAAAATGTCCTCTCATTTTCTTATCTTCTACAAATCCCATTCTGTTCCAGGATTCCTTGTAAGGCATGACAGGAGAATTACTTTCCAAGGCCCTAGCTGTTGTGTCACAGACACTTACTATCGGGCCGATACAGTAAAAGTCACAGGAGAGCCAGTGAGCGCCCGCTCTCCCAACGAGCGCACAGGCCAGTGACCTGGGTGCGCGATTCAGTAACGGCCTGTATGCAAATTAGGGCCTGTGGTAAAAGGAGGCGCTAGGGACTCTAGTGCATCCCTAGCGCCTCCTTTTTGACAAAAGCGGCGGCTGTCAGTGGGTTTGACAGCCGATACTCAATTTTACCGGTGTCTGTTCTCGAACCCGCTGACAGCCACGGGTTCAGAAAACAGACGCTGGCAAAATTGAGCATATGTCTTCCAACCCGCGGGCCGCGGGCAGATTTTTAATTTTTTTTCTAATGTTTGGGGCCTCCGACTTAATATCACTATGATATTAAGTTTCACTTAATATCATTAGTTTCGGGGGGAGGTTGTCTGTGCATTTTCCATGCACTATTACCCCTTACTGTATAAGGGGTAAAAATAGCGAGACGAAAACGCGCAGCCAAACTGGGCTATCAGTGCTATCAGTAAAGTGTGCTATCAGCCTGAGCACGCCATAAGACTCTTTATACCTCACTGCATTACTTAACACAGATATCGTTATTGTTACTTTAATGTTAATGTTATTAACGCTATTACTCATCCTTCACCTCTATTCTTGTTTGTGACTCTCCCCAGAGTTGTTTCTCCAGGTTAAACTCCCCTGTTTATTGTAATTCCATCTAAAGTTATATGTAAACCGACGCAATATGATTTTTCATGAGCATCGGTATATAAAACCTCTTAAATAAATAAATAAATATTAAGTTGGAGGGTGTACAGAAAAGCTGTTTTTTCTGCTTTTCTGTACACTTTCCCGGTGCTGGCCGAAATTAACTCCTACCTTTGGCAGGAGTTAATTTCTGAAAGTAAAATGTGTGGCTTCGCTGCACATTTTACTTTCTGTATCGCACAGGAATGATTAAATAGGCCCATCAACATGCATTTGCATGTTGCGGGCACTATTAGTTTCGGGGGGGGGGGGGGGGTTGTCCGTGCGTTTTCCACGCGCTATTACCCCTTACTGTATAAGGGGTAAAAATAGCGCGAAGAAAACGTGCAGCCAAACTGGGCTATCAGTGCTATCAGTAAAGTGTGCTATCAGCCTGAGCACACTTTACTGCATCGGCCCGTATATAAGCAAAAATCATGCTGGAGGCCAGGCTGTGGTTTCAACATAACTTTACTGAGGTAGATTCAAGCATAAAGTGAATATCATTGACAAGTCCAGTTGGCAAAGAGCTCATTAAATCAAATAAAGGTTTTCTGTATAAATCTATGACTCTGTGATTCATTTCAAGTAGTTTCATTTCCAAATCTTTTCCCAGTTTCAAAAGATAATTTCTAAGCTTCCCTCCAGCCTTAGGGTGGTCTATTAAGAAAATAAGAACATAAGAAATTGCCATGCTGGGTCAGACCAAGGATCCATCAAGCCCAGCATCCTGTTTCCAACAGTGGCCAATCCAGGCTACAACCACCTGGCAAGTACCCAAAAACTAAATATATCCCATGCTACTGATGCTAGTAATAGCAGTGGCTATTCTCTAAGTCAACTTGATTAATAGGTAATGGACTTCTACTCCAAGACCTTATCCAATCCTTTTTTAAACACAGCTACACTAACTGCACTAACCACATCCCCTGGCAACAAATTCCAGAGTTTAATTGTGCATTGAGTGAAAAAGAATTTTCTCCGATTCGTTTTAAATGTGCTACATGCTAATTCATGGAGTGCCCCCTAGACCTTCTATTTTCCGAAAGAATAAATAACCGATTCACATTTACCCATTCTAGACCTCTCACGATTTTAAAAACCTCTATCATATCTCCCCTCAACCGTCTCTTCTCCAAGCTGAACAGCCTAACCTCTTTAGTCTTTCTTCACAGGGGAGCATTTCTATCCCCTTTATCATTTTGGTCGCCCTTCTCTATCGCAGCTGTAAATTTCTTGAGATGTGGCAACTAGAATAGAATTGGACACAGTATTCAAGGTGCAGTCTTACCATGGAGCGATACAGAGGCATTATGACATCCTCCATTTTATTCACCATTCCCTTCCTAATAATTCCTAACATTCTGTTTGCTTTTTTGACTGCCATAGCACAGTGACCCAACGATTTCAAAGTATTATCCACTATGATGCCTAGATCTCTTTCCTGGGTGGTAGCTCCTAATATAAGAACATAAGAACATGCCATACTGGGTCAGACCAAGGGTCCATCAAGCCCAGTATTCTGTTTCCAACAGTGGCCAATCCAGGCCATAAGAACCTGGCAAGTACCCAAAAACTAAGCACACACTAAGCACACAAGCAGGCTCACAATCTCTCTCTTTCACGTAGGCTCATACTCATACACACAAGCAGGCTCCCAATCTCTATCTTTCACAGGCAAACACTGTTATTATTCATGATAGTTGTGCGTGGATACTCGGGCCGGTGGCAGATGACCACGCCCACGGGGGAAGATCCTGAGAGGGGACCACAGGTCAGGCTCAGAGTTGGGAGACACATACAAGTTCTTTTATTAAACAGTTCTTGAGAACCACCAGAGGTGGCAGTAGTGAGCTGGAAGAGCCCAGCTGGGCTGTAGTCCCTCAGGCACTGGAACAGCGATCCCAGGATGGCTGAGCTGTAGAGAAACTGAGAGAGTGAGTATGCAGAGTTCAGGAACAGAACCTTGATGGTAACACTCACTCCGTAGTCTCTTAGAACAGCCCAGGAGCTGGAATGAAGTAGGCCCTCGAGGAGCGAGTACCTGGTTCCAGGGAAAACTTTGAGAATGAGATTGTAACTCACTGGTGTTGTAGGCAACGGTGACTTCCTAGCAGAAGTTATATTCAGTAGCAGGTCTGGGAACGTGGGCCGTCGAGGAGCAAGTACCGGTTCCAGACTGCGACCTGAAAAGTAAAAGGGAGAGCGAGGCCCCCGAGGAGCGGGTACCCCTGGTAAAGTCCGAGGAGGCAGAGTAGCAAGGTACGCGGAGAGTGAATCCCATCCGCAGCGATACCTGGAGGCAGCTAGGTAGGAAACCCTTTGCTAACTCGATTAGTTAGCGAAATGAAAGACCTTTAAATATCCGAAGACGATGATGTCATCTCAGGGGGGACGCCCCTGAGGTTCGCGCCACTGCTGGTACTTGAGTCGTGGCCGCGCCGCATGCGCGCCCTTAGGCCTCAGGAGAACACGGCGGAAGACAGCGTCTAGCCGGTCCGGGAACGCCGGAGGAGGTCGGCAAGATGACGCCGCGGCAGCCAAACTTCCATCAACCCAGGAGGGAGTCGCCAAATAGGTAAGGAGGGCGGAGTGGAGACATCGGGCAGCGACGGTCGCAACAGTAACCCCCTTCAATTACCACCATTCAGGCCACTGCTTACATAGCATGAGGGGCTCACGCTCATCCCACGCCTTACATTGCCTAATACAAAATAAAGAGCTATAAAACATAAAACAGAAATATGCAGACAAAAACTGGACTAGAAACCACCTAACTTCGTATAACTATAGCATGGGTTATTTTTCCCTATATGCATCACCTTGCACTTATCCACATTAAATTTCATCTGCCATTTGGATGCCCAATTTTCCAGTCTCACAAGGTCCTCCTGCAATTTATCACAATCTGCTTGTGATTTAACTACTCTGAATAATTTTGTATCATCTGCAAATTTGATTACCTTACTCGTTGTATTCCTTTCCAGATTATTTATAAATATATTGAAAAGCACGGGTCCCAATACAGATCCCTGAGGCACTCTACTGTTTACCCTTTTCCACTGAGAAAATTGACCATTTAATCCTACTCTCTGTTTCCTGTCTTTTAGCCAGTTTGTAATCCACGAAAGGACATCACCATCTATTCCATGACTTTGTATTTTTCTTAGAAGCCTCTCATGAGTAACTTTGTCAAATGCCTTCTGAAAATCCAAATCTAACACATGATAAGCTTGTGGAGGCAGGAACCTGGTTTATAGTAGATTGCTATACTAGTACGGTTCTACTATTATGAGTGTGTTTCTGGTTTTCTACTGTAGTACTCTATACAGGGTCTGGCTTGTGGTTTCTGGTCCAGTTTTTGTCTGCATATTTCTGTTTTCTGTTTTATAGTGTTTTTATTTTGTATTAGGCAATGTAAGGCGTGGGATGAGCATGAGCCCCTCGTGCTATGTAAGCAGTGGCCTGAATGGTGGTAATTACATTATAGAACACACAAACAGATTTATAAAAACAAAATCTTGGTTTACTAAATATTTAAAAAATATAGTAAAAATCAGCAAATCACATGGCAGCACAGCAATATTGTATAAATCAGTAAAAAGCAAATAGTTTCAATAATAAAAGATTAAGATTAAGATATATACAAAGAAGATAAGGAGATAAAAAACAGAGAGATACCTCCCTCATAATCCCCCTGTGTGAGTCAATGTATCTGTGAAGAGATCGAGGGATACAGAGAGGCCTGGAGTCCTCCCCAGATGAGACGGTTAAAGCGCTCTCTCTCTCTCTCTGTCTCTGATGATCTAAAAGACACTCCAGTTGTCATTTTCTTCTATTCTCATTTTCTGGCTCTAGTTCAGGTTTTGCAAAACCAGTTGGGCTAATTAGAACTCATAACTCTGTCAAGATTTAGAGACATCCTGTGGGCTGACTCTAAGCACTGGCCTTATCAGTTAGAAAAAAAAGATGTCTCTTTGCTCAGTTTGCTCAGTAACAAGCTTGTTACTGAGCAAACTAGAGAAGAAGAAAAAAAGACAGTATGTAACAATATTGTGTTTAAAATGTCTTATGCTGAGCTGTGCACTATATATTGATTCACATTTATTGGTTTATTGGTGATTGCTTTGTTCCACACTATTAACCCCACTACTACAACACAAAGTCTTCCGGGAAACTAAAAAATAACTCCTTAAAATAATTTTAATAAATGCTGTGGCAGAGTTGACGCCACCTCGTGCGCGAGACCATGAGGCCTATGCCATCAGCTGGAGAACCTGCTTTGACACGGGCCAGGCTAGGGCTTCACCTATACTAGCTGCCTCCCCTGTGAGTTGAACCCTTGGGTTCGGCGGCTGGTAGGACTTAGGTGGTTCAAAGAAATGAAGATAGAATCTAGAGGCAGGCCAAGAGCTGGGGCTGGCGGCAGACAAGATGTAGTCAAGGTTCAGGGCTAAGGTCGGGTCCAGGTGGCTATCAAGGGATAGGTCTAAGTCCAAAGCAGAGAGTCAGTCAAAGACGGACAAGAGACAAAGGAACAAGACAGGACCAGACGGACAGGGCGAAAAGACTCCATGGACAAGGACAAGGCAGGGAGATCAGGCTAGGCAACAAAGATGGGTCAGGAGCAGGAATAAGTCAAGGCAAGGCTGCAAGACTGGACAAAGCAAGATGAATGAGACAAGGCTGAACAAGGCAAGGGACCTGTTGCTGAGGCATCGTTAGTTGAGCAACTGGGGTTTAAATACCCAGCTATGTGATGTGATATCAGTCAGCACCATCCTCGGAAGTTCCCGCCGTGGAGCATTTAAGAACAGGTGAGCCACAGTCATTATGGCAGTGGAGTCCAGCAGCTCGCGGGGGCCTTCCCATGAGCCACAAATCCTAACAGGTAAGAGTTGGTTTATGTTCTACATTTTTGACTGAGGTGAGGTATTCTTCTGGCTTGTAGTTTCTGTGTAGGGATCTTTAGTAGCCTGGCTTGTTCTTTTTTCCTAATAGGAGGTGTACTGGTGTTTAGGGCCAGGTGTAATATTTGCAGTGCTGGCAGTTAGTGTTGTTTTGGCATGGGAGGTTTACTATATTGTATTTCTAATTCAGTTTACTCATCGCTTTCTGAGAGCCAGGCCACCCAGCATGCATTACAATAGGCCTAATACTAAATGAGTTTTGCAGGGTCTTGTGGTTGGTACCACAGCAAGGCATGTAAATATAATATATATGTTATAAGAGATATTTTTGCCTCAGAAATTTGTACTTTGTCATTTTTAATGTAAAATCTGTTCCAAAATGCATAATATTTTAGTTTGTGAGGAGGTGTGACCCTAGGGAGTGCGCGCAAGGCCATAAGATTTGCCTAGGGTGCCTAATATCCTTGTACCAGAGCTAGACCTGACCTGAGACCTCCTTGGGGATTCCCTGGGGTCAAAATGGGACTGGTCTGAAGAGCAACCAACACTATATTTTCTTGTATGCTCAATCAACAAAAAGGTGCAGGCTGGCCCTGAGACCAGTGCCATTTTGATGTCACTATGGCGCCAATCTCATGTTCAACTGATGCCATTTTTAAGAGATATCAGTGGGACAGGAATCAAATGAGCATCCATCCTGCCTCTTTTTCTATGCAGGACCCCTGAAATGGGCAAGTGGGAGCCTGGGTGATTCCTGACCCCAGCAGTTTTTTCAGGGTTGGGGGTTGGGGCAGTACCCAGTCCATACTTGTGCACCACCAACTTTATCAGTCACTTTATGCCCCTGTATAGAAGCTCTCAAACAAACCCCCACTTTCTCCTCTCTCATACTCAGACACACGCACACCCATGCTGTCTCCCCCACAAACATGCTCCCTCCTTCACACACACACACACACACACACACACACACACACACACAGGTTCTCTCCCACACATAATCACAGAGGCTGTTTCTCCCCCTCCCAACACACACACACACACTCATAGGCCATTTCTTCTAGGCCCTGCTTGGCCTCTGTCACTCTCGTTATGTCTGGGGAAGGGGACAATGCCCCCCCCCCAACTCCACCCATGAAAGCAACCGCAACCGAATTAAAAACGCAAAAAAAAAAAAAATAAATAGGGGCAGAAGATTCACTGAATTGACTGAAAGTCCTGACCACATGCCACTGCTGACTGCCCACTGTAAGTAAGAGGTGGATATGGAAGCAATTTCTGCTGAGAAAAAAGCATTTTGTAACTATGCTCTGCTCTGTATCGAAAGTTTCTTAGGGAGCCATGGAACTGGAATAAAGCTGTGGCAATGAGCAACTCGGAATCCCTTGAAGCCTACACAATGTCATTTATCTACATCAATGTCACTCCTCTCAAGGATTGGGAGCCACATCTGGTTCTTGCGTGACCTCTGTTTGGCTCTGGCAGCAGAAAATATTTACAACAGCTCTAAAGAAAATGGAGCTCAGACAGATTTCTGCTCTTTTAGGGTTCAATAATGTTTGTATTTGGTTCTTTGAGATCTGACCACCTGTTAAAATGTCCAAGGGATGATGAAGAGTGAAATACTGTATTTTCATGAGTTTTTCTAGCTAAGGTTATCACCACTTCACGCTACATCTTTTAAATGTTACATGCTGCCTGCCTTTCCCTAAGCATGGTTTAAAAAAAAAAAAAAAAAGGGAGTTTTTGTCTTCATCTGCTTTCCTAGTCTACAAATCTCAAACACATAAATAGAACTCCCGGGGTAAGAATGACAAAAGTGTCTTCGTATTTGGTTCGTGTTTTGCTGCTGATGCCAGATCCTCCAGCTGTTTTCATTTAATGTAAAACCACATCCCCCTTCCCAAAAGAAAGACAAGTTATGTAAGGAAGCTGCCTGCTAGTGTGCACGGAGAGTCTGGCTGAGACCACACTTTGCATAGTTTTGCTCTGACAGCTCAAAGGAAAGGGCCCCATGTCTGTCCCCCCTCCCTTTCATTGTGTCCGGTGTTGTTACCCAGTGCCTTCAATGCAAGCATCTTCCACTCCAAGCGGTGGCAAGGCCTCTGGCTTCTGCTACAGTACTCGGAGGGATTGTTCACCACCCCTCCAAGGGCTGCCTCCAGTCCAGGACTTGGACGTTCAGCCTGCCATTTCAATCCAGCACCTCCTCACTCCCCAAAGGAATAGCTGATGAAATTCCTGTCTGCCAGTGATCAAAGAAACAAACAAAGAACTTCAGGTTTCTGTCAGATGCAGATTGACAAGACTATTAATTCCTTGCCCAGTCCTGCGCAGTTATTGCAGAGACAGAACAATCAGTGCGGTACAGAGTTTCTTAAAATTAATTAGGTTCTCTGTTCTCAATAGGTATGTGGGTAGAGTTGCAGGGGTAAAACGTTTAGCAGTAAAGAAGGTGATTGTTTTTGTTTTTATACCTTAGAATCAGTGGTTCTCAACCTTTTTCCCATCGTGACACGCCTGACAGACCACGTTCACATGTGTGACACACTGCTCATTGCAATTTATGGCGGAAATAAAAAAAAAATAAAGGTCCAGTATTTTTATTGTTAAGAATGACACAAGGAAAAGATACATATTGTATCTGAACAGAAATTGCATAATAGTAAACATCCCACACCAAAACAGCACCAATTTCCAGCACTTAACCACCTTACCTAAGAAAAGGCAACACTGAAAATATTACACCAGGCCTTAAGACACCAATACATCTCCTATTAGGAAAACGGACCAAGTCAGGCTGTTATAGAGCCCTACACAGAAACTACACACCAGCGGAGAACCTCACCTGAATCACGTGCTGACCCTCACTTAACAAAGAATAAAGAGATCAAAACGCATAACTAGAAGCATGCAGACAAAAACTGAATTGGAAACCGCAACAAGCCAGAGTCTCTGTATGCAGTGTAATAAAGGAAAAAAAGAAACATCACCAGTCCTTATAAAACAAAACAAAAAATATAAAATCAGCAGTAAACCATACTAACAAAAAGAACAGATTATTTCAAAACAGCTGATGAATGGAATATCCAATAATAAAAAAACTCATATAAAAAATTTCTAGATACCAATAAAATATTTCAAAATAGCAGACACAAAGGCTCAATGATGAAAAATAAGGATACAAAAAATGTTTTGCTCTGCATACCTGGGAACGTTTGATATCCAGGTGCCTTGAGATTGTTTTGAATTAACAGGAGGAGGGTAGGTTTGCTTGCAACTTTCTCCCCTCTCTCTCTCTCACACTGGCTCTGTCACTCACATATACACATGCTTTTTCTCTCTCACTTATATAGGCTCTTAATTACACATTTACACACATGCTGTCTATCTTTTCACGCTTACACACACACACACAGGCTTTCAATCACATACATACATGCTGTCCTTTTCTCTCACACACAGACTCTCATTCACATGCTTACAAACATGCTCTCTCTTTCTCTCATTTACACACGTTGTCAGTCACATACTCACATGCTCCCTCACCTAAACCAGCTCTCAATCACAGACAATACTCTCTTTCATATGTACAGGCTCTCAATAATTCACATACAAGCTATTTCACTCACACAAACACACAGGATCTCAAACACACATGCTTGCTCATTCACTCACTCTCCCCCCCCCCCTCCCCCGAACTAGCGGTGGCAGCAGCAGCCTCTTCCGCTTCTAACCCTAAAGTTAGCAGCAACCTTCTTCATTTTCAGCCCTCGTGGAGTAAGGAGTCCCATCAGCCGCGGGGGTTGACAACATTCTTCATTTTTCTCTGAGCCGCGCTGCTCATTCTTCAGACCGCGCCTCTCTTCTTTTCTTCGAGCCAACGCTGCCTGCACTAGCATGGTCTCTTCTTCCCACGCACGCACCCGCTGCTCACCACTTCCTCTTCTGAGCCGCGGGGGCGGGAAGAAGAGAGCATGCCGGTGCCGCTGACTCCAGATGTCCTGCCGTGATCCACCTGGGCTTTCAGCGTTTTAAGCCCGGGTGTAGGACCTGTCTTGCTCGGGTAGGGGGAGCAGCTGGGTCAGCAGGGGACCGGAAAGTGTGGTGACACACCAGTTGAGAACCACTGCCTTAGATGTTTTATAGATGTTTTTATTGTAAACTGCTCTGATAATTGAGCTTACGATGCAGTATACAAAATTTTAAATAAGTCTGCAATTATTTTATCGTATTACACTTTTTTAAATTTAAATTTAAATTAAGCATTGCCATATCCTATGTCTATTCCTCCCCAGATAATTCTTCACCTGGAGGGGGTAGCATGCTGTCATGTGGATGCAAAAGAAAGACCATTAGAGAACAGTTCCTTAAATCCTTCCCATCCAAATACAGAGGTGAAGGAAGTGCACCAGGCAGGAAACAGGACTGACAAAAAAATCAGAACATATGAGAAAGAAAGAAACATGTCATCTATCGCATCAGAGCAGATAGCAAATGAAAAGTGAATCTACAGCTAACACACACATGCAACCACTCCATTTAAGGTCATCATTTACCAGTGAAATCATGCATGCCCGACAGTAAAAGGTCATTGGTAACATGAAAGATGTCTGTCCCCAGTGCACAATATAGACAGAGGCCATGTGATAACACGACAACCATGTGCGACAAGCAAATGGCATGTGAAATCACGCAAACACAAACACACTGGCCACTCATGCATTTGAAACAGGATGAAGTTACTCACCTTTGAGTTTTCTTCCTCCGTATGATGAAAAAAGTTAGTACTCCAGTCACTGACTCAGATGAGCAATAGGGTGCTTGCTAATCCATCATCTTGAAATGAGAACCCCCCACAAAAGTGAAACAAATTCAAAATGTCAATTAACATACAAACACAACTTAAGAATAATCACCAACAGCCTTTCAGTATCTCACAATTCATCATTAAGACAACTACCATAGAGTCAAGATGGCAGCTTGAACCAGCCACACAATTCCAGCTCCTGGCACCTTTCTGTTTATTTTTCTGAATTATTGCTCGTTTTCCTTACCTTGATGGTCAGGAAACATAAAGGCAGGATAAGGGTTGCCCCTGCTACAGACTGCGAGTCCTGTGGAGCACTTCAAGTATTGCAGTCAGAGGGTTCGGCTCGCAGCTCTGGGGCTGATGTTTCTCTCAGCCTGGGCCTCAGGTTCATCCCCCCACAACTGGACAGGAGTGACAACTCTATTATTGGGAGTCCCCCTCTCATCTCGAGATCTGCCACTTCTGGAGGGGAGGGTAAGTCACTCCACGCCAGCAGATGGTGAGAGTAGCAGCTCTCCGGAATCAAGGTCTGTAAGCGACAGGAGGAGTGCTGTGTAGTGACTGGAGGACTGCTGGCAACTATCTCTGAGAAGGAAGGACCGGGATGAGTATGGCATTGGGGTCGGATGGTATGGGCAACCTCCGCCCACTCCGCCTAATGGTATCCGTGGCTATTCCACCATGGTCAGGAGGGTCCCCCAAGACTTGCCAAAAGCCCCTGGTGTTCCAGCGGGGGTCCAGGAGCGATCTCCTGCACTCGGGCCATCGGCTGCCAGTAATCAAAATGGCGCCGATAGCCTTTGCCTTTACTATGTCACAGGGGCTACTGGTGCCATTGGTCAGCCCCTGTCACATGGTAGGAGCACAAGATGGCGCGGGCCATCCAGTACTCCTACCATGTGACAGGGTCCGGCCAATGGCACGGTTACCCTGTCACATGGTAAGGGCAAAGGGCCATCGGCGCCATTTTGATTAGTGGCAGCCGATGGCCCGGGAGCGGGAGATCACTCCAGGGACCCCCACTGGACCATCAGGTACCTGTAAAAAGATTTTGGAGGGGTCGGGAGGGGGGGAAGCTAAGGTATTAGTTTTAAAGGGTCGGGGTGGGCTTTTTGTTTATCGGCTCGGGCGCAGCCGATAAACAAAACCGCGATCGGGCCCGAAGAAAAGAAAACCCACATGTGAATCGGAACTGGAATCCGAACCGATTCCGGTTCCGATTCACATCTCTAGATAGCAGTACAGGCTCCCGCTGCTTCTCTAGCTGGGTCTAGATGCACAGTAGGCCCAGCAGTATTTAAGTAACCCACATCTCCTGCTGCCATTAACTTGCCCTTAATGCTATGAAAATGGAATGGAAATTCTATGGGTCAGTTGGAAAAAGAGCGCATGTTCGTGTAATCTTGCAATATATATATGACACGAGTTACTTGTTGTAGGTTATTACTCCAGGATTAACCAAATTCAGACTATGCAACTATACAAGGTTAAAGCTGTAGAGACCTGCAGTTCAACTGATAGCCCAGCACCAACAATTAAAGTACACACCTCATTAGCACATAACAGCATTAAAATTTACTGAATGATTAGCAAAATTGATCAATCTGCTCACTCCACAGACACATTCATTCTGTAGAGGCTTAGACATGAAATCCCGCTCAAAGATTTCAAACTGGTATTAAATCAGCAGCTAACTCCAATCTTTACAAAGTCCCAGCTTGTGTCCTACTGTGGAGCTGTTTCAGTGCTGAAGGGCAGGAGATGACATCAGTGTTTCTTCTGCTGCTAATGGCTGAATCCTCGTTACAGCAGCCTCCAGCCAAGGGTACCCTTAGTCTCCGGCAAATCAAATGACTCTGTCCTTCACAACATGGATCCTTAATTATAAACCATTTCTTTAGTTTCAGGGCAGAACAGGGAACTTCCTCTGTGTTGCTAGGAAACTGATTTGCCTGCAAATGCCCCTTTCATATGCACATCTCCTTTTGTTATCACATAATCAACATTTAAATGTAATATGTTTTCAAGGGCAGATACATTGCTTGTAGTAATTCAATAATAATAGTAGTTTGCACATTTTTAAATTGTAACAAAATAAGGATGAAACTCCATTACAAGGCTCCTGAATAATCATAGCTAACTCCAGCACAATTCGCATGAATGCAGATATGAAAGGTTTCTTACCTTAATTATAAACAGACAATTTCTTTAGTTTCAGGGCAGAGCAGAGAACTTCCTCTGTCTTGCTGACGAAACAGTGATCTGCCTGTACATGCCCCTAACTGACTACAGTTCTGCAGTGTTTACAGCCCTTAAAGAGAGAGCACCAAACTGGCAGTCTTCAGCGTCACAAGTGATAATTTTTGATAGTGTCATTGTCATCTTACTAAAAGTGGGTTATATGGTCCTCCCTAAAACCTGATGTCCCCAACAGGTACTTAAGCCCACAGCTTATATTTTAACTCTGTTTGCTCAATTGCTCCTGCATCATATTATTTAATAGTTGTGTATCTGTATACACTTCAAGTGGGTCCTCTGAGTATGGTTGCCTTATCATTCTGTGAGTAAACATCCACTTGGGCAATTGAACTTCAAAATCATCAAATCTGCTAGGCAATTTTCTCACTTTCCGCAGTCTTTGGGTTCATGGTGGTAACTCTACTTTATCTACTGATTCGTTTAAAGTCCTTTCCACTTCCAAAGAGGATATACACTGTTCTTTATCAACTGCACTGTTCCAATCACATGAGTTATCATGGGTTGCTGGTATGAGACATACTGGAGGGTCTTCTTTCCATGATTCTGGATGAAACTCCTTTGCATTAGGATTTAGGTCACCACTTAGCTGAGTTTCACCAGTCCATGTGCTCCCTTCCATTTCTGCTCTCCATGATATAGTCATCCATACTATCATCAGCTTCATCTTTCTCCCTTATCCTCAGTCGCTTGTTGATACTGGGTGATCCATGAGTGATATCAGTCTCCTTCCTTCCAGAAATGAATCCACAGGGGCGCAGTTCATGTCTATGCAACGTCCTTTCTGGCCCATCCCCTGTCTATGGTCTCACCACATAGACTGGTAATTCTTCAATTTATTTTACAACAATGTATACTGAGGGCTCCCACCGATCACCAAGTTTGTTTGCCTCTCAACTTCATATTTTTAACCAACACTCTATCATCCTCTTCCACTGTAGATGGCATCACTTTTGCATCCCATATTCATTTGTTGGCTAATTGGTGCTTCTCGGCTTCCTGAGTAGCTAGTTTATAGGCATACTTTAGCCTCTGACACAACTCTCTCACATACTGGTAATGGGTCTTAGCATTGTGGAGCACTGGGCTGATGCAGAAGCATAAGTCTATTGGAAGCTGTGATTCTCTCCCAAACATGAGAAAGAATGGAGAGGTTCTAGTGCTGTCATTGTGACTAGGCATGCACAAGTGGGCGAACATATTTTCTCCAGTATTCCTTCTGCTTATCTTCTAATATACCTAGCATATCTATTAATGTTCTATTGAAGCGTTCCACTGGATTTCCCCGAGGATGGTAGAGAGTGGTTCTGGATTTTGTGCCTGTTATTCTGCATAGCTTAGAGATGAGTTCTGATTCAAAATTGGCTCCTTGGTCACTATAGATTCATTTTGGAAATCCATAGTAGCAGATGAAATTTTTCTACAAGGTAACAGTAACAGTTCTTGCAGTTTGATCTCTGATGGGATACGCTTGAGCATACTTAGTAAAATGATCTGTGACTACTAGGATATTTCATATATCCTTGTCATCGGGCTCCAAGGTGAGAAAATCGATGCAAATGAGTTCCAAGGGAGCTGCTTTTTCTACTCTAGCTTTTCTCTGCATGCATCTTTTGCATGTCTTGACCCATTGCTCCACTCCATGTGCCATTCTTGGCCATTACAAATATGAACATGCTAAGTCCAAGGTCTGTTCACAGCCCAGGTGACCGTTTCATCATGTACCCCTTTCAGTACTCTCTAATGATACTTCTTTGGGATCACTAGTTGCTGGTATGGCTCTCCACTTCTCATCACTTTTCTGAAGAGCACTCCCTCTTGAAGACATAGTTTTTGCCATTCTCTGAAGAATAGTCTCACTTCTGAATGCACCTGACTTCTATCCTGATCTCCAGATTTATCACCCATCTCCAGCATCATTATGATCTGAGATAAACAAGGGTCCTTCCTCTGGATCACTATCCAATCACTCAGGATAAACCCAGGTAGGGTCGATTGTCCATGCCATGGGTCTAGAATGTCAAAATCATGAAAAATAGCATCTCCTCCAGCAGGCAAGAATTACACCAAGGCATCAGAATTACACCCAGATTTGAAAGTAGAATGAGGTGTCATGGGTGTGCCACCATCTACCAAATCTTCTGAAATGTGTCAAGACAGCCACATCATGCATCATACTTTACATATCACCTTAGAACATCCATATCTTCTTGATCCATCTTCATCCAAGATAACATTTTGGCAACCCTTTCCTCATATTCCAAGAACTCCTTACCATTCTTTACAGGGTATTGTGGCCTCCTGGACAACCCATCAGCATCTGTGTTAGTCTTGTCAGATTTTTATCCAATGTCAAAGTTGTACAGTGAAAGGGATGCCAACCTTAGATGACCTGTAGCATCCAGCTTAGCAGTTGTCAGAATATATGTCAGAGGATTATTATCTGTCACTACTTTAAACTCCGCCCCATATAGATATTCATAAAACTTTTCACAGACTGCCTATTTTAGGGCCAAGAATGCCAAATTGTGAATGGCGTAGTTATGTTCAATTTTAGTGAGTACACGACTGGTATATGAGGTCATTCGCAGCTTTCCTGCTTGAACTTGGTAAAGTGCAGCTCCTAGCCCTGTAGTGCTGGCATCCATATACAGTACATAGGGTAGCTTTCAATCTGCAAAAGCCTGTACAGGAGCAACTGTGAGTTTCTTCTTTATAACTTCAAATTCTTTCTGACATTCTGAGGTCCATCGAGCACCTAATGGCTGCTGACTTTGGACCAGGGCTCCTTTTTTATCCCCTCGACTGCTTGATAACCCTACTAACAGATTATTGAGTGGTTTCACCAAGCGTAAGTATTGATTCATGAATCTTTGGTAATAGCCCGCAAATCCCAAAAAAGATTGCAGTTCTCAAATGTTCTTAGGTTGCAGCCACTTGGTAATGACTGAAATTTTCTCTTCGTCGTGGAGTATTCCCTTCTCAGAGATATGATGACCCAATTACTTCACTGACTTCTGGAAGAATTTACATTTAGGTGGCGAGAGCTTCAACCCACATTTCAAAAGTCATTATAACACTCATCAACTGTTCCCCATGCTACTTCAGTGTGTCAGAGAATACTATAAGATCATCCAGGAAGGCCACAACTTCATGTAGATTAAAGTCAGCCATTACTTTCTCTAATATTCTCTGAAAACGTGCTGGCACATTTCTCAAATCTTGTGCCATTCTCTTGACTTGCCAGTTTCCAAAGGGTGTGGTGAATGCGGTTTTGGGCCTATCCATCTCTTCCACTTCAATTTGATAATATCCATTCTTGAGATTCAATACTGAGAACCACTTACTGCCTGACAGAAGAACAAATGTCTCTTCAATTCGAGGCAATGGTTAGGAGACCTTTCTTGTTATGTTGTTCAACTTACGATAGTCAACAACCATCCTCAATGTGCCATTTGTCTTCCTGACCAGTACCACAGGTGAAGCATAAGGGCTTTTAGATTCCTCAATAACTCCTATGGCTAATAATTCTTTCAGGTGCTGCCTGAGATCCTCAAAATCAGCTGGGGATACATGTCATGTGCGCTCCTTGTATGGAGCTGGATCCACGAGAGTAATTTTTTGTGTTATCCCCGGGATACAGCCAACATCAAGGTCATGAAAGGAGAGGGTTCCTTTACCTCATGATTAATTCTTCTTTCTATATGCTGTTTAAATTTTTCAGATATTAGAGAGTCCTCAGACTCCATGTCACCACCTCCAACAGCTCCTGGTATAGCTTTATCCTTATGGGTTAAGTCTGTAGCACTCATGGCCCTCACCAGATCGACTGGTTCACCTTCACCTAACATCCCTCTAGGAAGCAACCTGATGCTATGATCCGATACATTCTTCAATAATACCTTGGCTTTTACGTGTGACTTAGTGCCAGCTCGGATAAGTTGAGTTGTACCAATAGGCCTCCAGGGAGGGGGAGTTCTTCTGAAGCCTCAAGCAACATTGGCAAGCTTTGTACATGTCTGGGCATCCTCAAGATGCATTCTACTTCCTTGGCCTCATTCCTTATAAACAATATTGGTCTTGTGCTGGTCAATCTGGTGAATTTCTGACTGGAACTCTGATGAGAAGCATACATTTGATATATCATCACCCAATCTTTTTTCATGGCTAACTTATTGATGTAATTTGGGCCAGCCATTTCTTCACAGTCATATACTAGGGGGCGGATTTTCAGAGCCCTGCTCGCCTAAATCCGCCCAAAACCGGGCGGATTTAGGCGAGCAGGGCCCTGCGCGCCGGTGAGCCTATTTTACATAGGCCTACCGGCGCGCGCAGAGCCCCGGGACTTGCGTAAGTCCCGGGGTTCTCCGAGGGGGGCGTGTCGGGGGCGGGCCCGGTCGTCGCGGCGTATAGGGGGCGTGTTGGCAGCGTTTTGGGGGCGGGTACGGGGGCGTGGCTACGGCCCAGGGCGGTCCGGGGGCATGGCCGCGCCCTCCGTACCCGCCCCCAGGTCGCGTCCCGGCGTGCAACAGGCCCGCTGGCGTGCGGGGATTTACTTCTCCCTCCGGGAGGCGTAAATCCCCGGAGAAAGGTAAGGGGGGGGTGTAGACAGGGCCGGGTGGGTTAGGTAGAGGAAGGGAGGGGAAGGTGAGGGGAGGGCGTTAGAGGATTCCCTCCAAGGCCGCTCCGATTTCGGAGCGGCCTTGGAGGGAATGGGGGTAGGCTGCGCGGCTTGGCGCGCGCTGGCTATACAGAATTCATAGCCTTGCGCGCGCCGATCCAGGATTTTAGTGGATACGCGCGGCTCCGCGCGTATCTACTAAAATCCAGCGTACTTTTGCTTGCGCCTGATGCGCCAGCAAAAGTACGCCTATTCGCGTTTTTTGAAAATCTACCCCTAGGTGTTTAAGAACATTTGTCCCTACTATCAGAGGCAAAGTTTTGTTCTTTTGATCAGGACAAACCAGGGCAAGAACAGAGCATTTCTTCCTGCTTCCACAGGTCTCCTTGGGAAACTGTACTTCAACTTCAATATACCCCAGATAAGAGACAAGTTGGCCTTCTGCACCTGTAACACAAAGTAGATCTTCTAGAGATTGCATCGTCCGGTGTGATAAATGTTTCTCATAGAAAGTTTGTGCTATACATGTCACTTGAGAGCCAGTGTCCACTAAACAAAGGCCCTGCACGCCATCTAAATAAGCTGTTGCAGAGCAAACATTTCCCACAAGACATTTTAAAACATTATCTGGTAGTGGACTTGATGGGGTATAATCTTTTGATATTTTTTTTTTTGGGACCCTGCGAAGTTTCATCTGGTGCCTTTGTCTACCTCTTACAAAAGCACCTTTTTAGTTTAAAAGAGTGTGTTTTCCCTTCAGATCTCTCATTCAGTTTCTGTTGAACTAGAACAGCATTCACAGGATTGGGGCATCCTCCCATCATGTATCCATCCTCTCCATAGTTATAACACTTACCTCTTAGCAATGCTTATGTCATTTGCTGTGCAAGTTCTGCTTACAGGTTTAATCTGTGTAATTCCCAAATGACGTATCCTTCTAGATTTTAAATAGCAGCTCAGAGTATTGTGGAAGCCTCTCAGACTGGTCCTCTAATAAATCTCTCAGATGCAACTGGGTAATCAGAGTCTCTTCCCAGCAACCCCGTACAAACTGTTGCAGTAATTGCCTATCAGGGGCAAGTCCAAAGCAAACTCCCAGCTCCAAAAACCCCTGCAACAGAACCTGAAGCCTTCTCAAATAATCTGAAGATTTTTCTTTGGCATTCTGTTAAGTTTCTATGAATTGGAAGAACAGTTCCTCCCCATTAGTTACACTGCAGTATGCCTTATCCAGCTCCTGTAAACACTGTTCTGCTGTGGCATTTATACCCATATAAGAGGCAATGTTTAAAGCTGGGGGAAGGAGACTTTCAAATAATTTTCTTTTTTTAGCACCTGCAGTGAGGTCTGGGTCCTGAAATAATTGCTTAATCTGAATATGCCAGGTTTCATCGTCTCCTTTATTACCAGAGAAAGCCTTAATTTTGTGGTAAGTATGATTCAATTCTGCCCCTTCCTTGGGAGTTTGGATCACATGCACCACTATAATCTTTGAAACATCTGCAGGAATGGAAATTGATGGAGGAGAATATTGAGAATTGGCTGGCACAGAATGTTGAGTTAGTGTAGTATCCTGCCATCTGGGAACTTCCTGCTGGCCTTTAGTTGAAGTCTGCAGCACACCCTGAGGTGACTGATTCACATCAATTGCTGTTTCCACTTGTGACCCCATACCCTCAGTCATAAGAGCAGATGTTCTTTTTCTCAGATCTTTAATATCAATTTTATGGCTGTCAGCTATATGAATTAACTCTTCTTGAAATCAATCTGTTATGTCTAGGAGTTTGTCACTCACTGAGTGAGTCAGTGAATGCCTTAGGAGCCTTAGGCTCAGTATTCTCTTCTGATAGTGTCTCATTCAGAACAGGTTTAACCGTCCATTGTATGTCCAATTTCCCACCAATGCACAGCCCTTCTAAAACGAGTACAGAAAGGGGGTCTTCAAACTCACCCAAAACCTGATCAGATGACTCAGCCCTTAAACGTTATAGTTTTGCAACTGTGCCTGCTGAGCTTACAACATTTTGAACACTTGCCATAGATATTGCATGGCTTACAGAACCCAAAATGACAGATCTATCAGGAATGCATCCATAATATGTACAATACTCCATTTTCACTATTGCATAAAAAGATTCTGTATTCACTTCACTAACGATGATGAGTTACTCAGTCACAGGTCAAAAAGGGCTACAGCCCCACGTTGAAATGCCAACTTTATTTGTAATCTTGCAATATATATATGACATGGGTTTCTTGTTGTAGGTTATTATTCCAGGATTAACCAACTTCAGACCTGCTGCAGAGACATGCAGTTCAACTGATAGCCCAGCACCAACAATTAAACTACACACCTCATTAGCACATAACAGCATTAAACTTTACTGAATGATTAGCAAAATTGATCAATTTGCTCACTCCACAGACACATGAATTCTGTAGACGCTTAGACATGAAATCCCGCTCAAAGATTTCAAACGTATTAAATCAGTAGCTAACTCCAATCTTTACACAGTCTTTGCATTGATAACAAAGTTCCAGCTTGTGTCCTACTGTGGAACTGTTTCAATGCTGAAGGGCTGGAGATGACATCAGTGTTTCTTCTGCTGCTAACGGCTGAATCCTCGTTACAGCAGCCTCCAGCCAAGGGAACCCTTATGTCCGGAAGAGTATAGAGTCCAACAGGATAAAGATCATACAAGAGATTAAATGCTCAGTAGAATCTATATGGGTAGAAATCCCATGTGTGTTGGGTAAGAGTATAGTGATAGGAGTATACTACTGTCCACTTGGACAAATGGTCAGACAGATGAAATGCTAAGAGAAATCAGGGAAGCAAACTGATTTGGCAGTGCAATAATAATGGGAAATTTTAATTACCAAATACAAAAATTCTCTTAATAGAAAATCCCACGATTTGAAATGAACTATATGAAAACATGTGGTATTTAGAAATTTTTGAAAAATCACAACGCTGTAGAATTTTTTCATATATGTTTAAGGACCATCATACCACCCCCAGTGCTCACAAGTTACACTTGCATTTCATGCACTTTCTCAGGGTCACATTTAATCAATTGTCCAAGTGGCTAGCATCAAAGTTCAATTTTTTGTATTTTTTTTACTGTATATTTAAAAAAAGTCGACTTCCCTTATTTCTAGGTTGTCGGGGTTGCTCATCCCGTAGCTGTCGGAGTCACTTGTCCGACGCGCACGTTTTGCCACACAAGCTGCTTCAGAGACATCCGTTTCAAGTCTCCTGATCCAGCACTTCCCCTTGTTTTAGCGGGGATATAAGCAGATCTTTAAACAATGTTAATTCATGCAAGATGCTGCGGGTCCGTCAATTTTTCTAAGATATAAAAACTTATTGTTAAAATAAATAAATTTCAGCGATTTCAATTTTTAAGGGCAACATTTAACGATGTATGCTTGCAAGTGGGAAAACAGGTAAACAAATCTGACTCACCGAACGCCAACGCCGTCTCCCTGCTTAGAGATTTCAGCAGTGGGGCGGCTCGGGTCGGTCTGATTTTAAATGCAGTGGTTTTTGGCATCCACCTGACAATCAAGTGATTCCTGATTTCGGCGGGCAATCACCAAAAGTGAAACCATTCAATGTCTTTATTTAGACCACCAGGGATAACTGATTTCAATTGAAAAATCCACTTCTGTTCGCATTGTTTTAGTGTCTGTACACGGTTCCCGCCTCTCCAATGTTGATTAATAATTTCCAGCACAGTCCATTTAATATCATCAAACTCATGTTTGAATTCCTTGAAATGAGCGACCAAAGGTTCCTCAACTCGATTGGTGTTGATACAACACTTGTGTTCAGTAAGACGAATCTTGATTTTTCTTTTTGTCATGCCCACGTAAATTAGGGGGCATGGACAAAAGATTGCATAGACGGCATGAGTGGAATGACAGGAAAATTCAGGCAATGTAATCGTCTTCCCCGATGTTGTGGTAATGTGAGTCTGAGAAGATTTTAATGGACAAAATTTGCATTTGTCACAGACTTGAACTGGTTCAATGTTCGATGTGGGTTTAGAGCAATTTGAATGCACAACATGATGTCGAATATTTTTACCCCAAGAGTATGCAATTCGCAGGGGTTGATTGAATAAAGGATGGATTTGCTGAATAATCCTCCAGTGTGTTCTCATGGCTCTACTGATAGATGCCGACAAAAGAGTGTGCTTCAAAACCATAGTCTGTGGGTTTGATCCGGTTTGGGGTTTTTGGGCAAAACAAATATTCTCTATTTGAATAGAGTGCTCGCCGGTAAGCTTTTTTGACACATTGTGTCGGGTAGCCACGTTGTAAAAAGCGATTAGCCATCTCTTTTGCTTGAGTTTTAAAATCATCTTGATCAGTACACAATCTCCTCAGTCTGAGGAACTGACCCACAGGAAGGTTGGTTTTAAAACTGGTTGGGTGAAAACTATCGAATCAAAGCAGGTTATTGCGGTCATTTGGTTTCCGGTATATGGAAGTGGCTAGAATAGTATCTTTTTTCTGGATCAATATGTCTAGATAGGCTATGTGATCATGATGGTACTCCATGGTGAATTTCAAACAGGGATCCAGGCTATTCAGCCATTTGTGGAACTCCTGTAACATGGATAGAGACCCTTCCCATATAACAAAGACGTCATCGATATAACGTTTCCAGCATTTTAGATGAGGTGTCCAGTGGCAATTTTCTATGTGTAGGGCCTCAAATCTGGCCACAAAAATATTTGCCACGTCTGGAGCCATGGCAGCTCCCATGGCTGTTCCTCGGATTTGTAAGTAAAAGTCCCCATCAAACATAAAGTAGTTCTTGCTTAATGTAAGATCAAGAAGTTCAATGATGTAAATGATGGGAATCCTTTTTGGATATGAATGTAGTTTCAGTGCCAAAACTGAATTGTTAGAGGGGCCCAAGTTTAACATGGGTGGGCAGTATACATATAGATCTAGGCCCTACTAGTTGTACTCTTATTTATAAATAATGCCTTAGCATGGATTTCTGAGTAGTCTGCAATAGCTATCATGCATCATGAGTGACATTTTAAAATATTTTAATTCTATTACTTCAGGCACTAACCAACATTAGAAATGCCTTATTAATCTATATTAATTTATTTTACATGTATTGCTGATTATAAAGGCACAATATCATGTAAAAAGTAAACAAAGAACACTTAACAGAAACATCAGATCCAATCACTTAATAAAACAAATATCAATATATTTTTTTATGAATCCTCTTTCCAAAAATGCAATAATCATAATAATCATCATAAAAGGATTTGCAACAGGTACAAAACAAAACTAGGAAATACAAAAAAAATTCTCAGATTCCAGTGACAGCAAACCAAATTCCCTTCACTGCCAAACACTTTGGGGCCAATGCAATATTGAGTGCTGAGCTCAGCGCGCCAGTAAACGCTCAGTTGGATGTACATTTTGGACGCACTGGATATACGCCCAATACAATATCAGGATTAGAGCATCCAAAACACGTGTCCATACCGGCGCCTAGCTAATAACACTCATTGGGGTAGATTTTCAAAGGGTTACACACGTAACCCCCAAAAACCTACACCTGCGCACACCGAGCCTATTTTGCATAGGCTCGGCGGTGCACTCAAGCCCCAGGACACACATATGTCCCAGGGCTTTAAAAAATGGGTGGTCCGGGGGCGGTCCCGAGTCCTCCGGAACATCGGCCTGTGCCGGGGGATGGTGCGCCGGCAGCCGGCCAGTGCGCGCAAGTTACGCCTGCCTCGGGCAGGTGTAACTTCTGCAACAACGGTAGGGGGGGTTTAGTTAGGGCTGGGGGGTGGATTAGATAGGGGAAAGGAGGGGAAGGTGGGGGGGGGGCAGTAGAAAAGTTCCCTTCGAGGGAACGGGGAAAGCCATTGGGGCTCCCCTTGGACTCAGCGCGTGCAAGGTGCACAAGTGTGCACCCCCTTGCGCACGCTGACCCTGGATTTTATAACATGCGTGTGGCAGCGCGCGCATGTTATAAAATCAGGTGTACATTTGTGCGCTCCGGGTAGCGTACACAAATGTACCCCCCGCATGTAAAATTTAAAATTGACCCCATTATGTGCAAATGCCATGTTGATGAGGCTATTAGCTAGTACCCCCGATGTAAAAAAAAAAAAAAAAAAATCTGACGCACACATTTTAGCCCTCAAAAGTTAACGCCAGCCCGAGCTAGTGTTAAGTTTTGAGGCACCCCAAGCCATGCTCAGAAAAGCAAAAAATACAGTTTTTCTGTTGTTCCTTCTACTTAATATCGTTGCGATACTAAGCAGGAGGAACCACAGAAAAGCTGCAACATGAAAAAAACATCTTGACAGTGATCAGCTTAGGAAAAGGGAAGCTCAATTTACAAGCATCCATTTTCCTAACCTGTGGCAGTGCACAGGTTAGGAAAATGGATGCTCGGAAAATTGATTGTCCTTTTTTCTTACCTGTGCATAGCCACTTCTCCTGGGCGCTTGATGCCATGGACATGCTAGGGACTTGTGATTTATCCATTGTACATTCCTTTTAGCGCACCAGCTCATTTGAGTATTACCTTGAGTGCCCAAGAGAATGGATGGGTGCACGTTGAAAAAACGTGCGACCAGGTTGGATGCGTGTTTTTTACGTGCATGATATTGCATTGGCTGCTTTGTGAAGTAACTGAAACCCCCGCAAAAAAAAACCAAACAAACCCCAAACAACCTAGAACCTTACCATACCATAACAGCAGTAACTCTCAGGACTCAAATAGCAGCAACCTTGTCTATATTAAGGCAGTAAGGCAAACATTGCACCAGGCCCTAAAGCACTAATACACTACCTATTGGGAAAACAGAACTAACCAGACTGCTACAAATCTCTACAAAGAAAGTGCACGCTAGCCAGAATACTGCATCTCTGTCACACATGCGCAACACAGACAGACCCTTACCTAATACAGAATAAGGATCTACAAATTAGAAACAGAAGCATGCAGACAAAACTGAAATGGAAACCCACAGAAACCAGACTCTGTGAACTCTGGAAAACTAAAGAAAAAAGCAAAATACAAATATATAAGAAATACACATTCCTAAAGATGGCATATTCCAATCATTGAAAGGCAAAATAACCTTTTTTTTTTACTTTATCTTATTTTTCTAATCGGTTGGTCACAGTCTCTTTTTTCCCCCTTATCTGTCTCTTATATTCTTTCTGTTTCTTCTCTCTCCTCCTGTCTTCTTTCCTTCCTACTTTATACACCCACACAGGCTCTTTCTCACATGTACTTTCCCATGCACTTGTTTTCTCTCACACAGGATTCCATTCTTCCATGCTCTCTCTCAAAAACACACAGGTTCCCACTCTCTCTCTCTCTCTCACATACACACAGGCTCCCACTCCCCCCACATACACAGGTTCTCATTCTCACATGCTCTTACATTCATGCTCCCATTCCCACAAACACATCACACAGGCTCTCACTCTCACATGCTGTCTGTCACACGCAGGCTCCTATTCCCCTACAGACATACACAGGCTCTCACTCTCACATGCTCACATACACAAGCTCTCACATGCTGTCTCTAATTCCCTCTCACAGACACATACACAGGCTTTCGCTTTTATATGCTCTCTCACACACAGTTTCATATTTCCATACAAAGATACAGGTTCTCATATGCTCCCTCTTACATGCAGGCTCCTGCTTCCACTTCCATACATACATTCACACAAGCTCTCACTCTTATATACAGGTTACCACTCTCATACAAACACACAGGCTCCCACCCACAGATTCCCTCTCAAACACACAGGTTCTCACTTCCACATGCTCCCTCTTTCACCCTCCCCCCCCCCCCCCCAAGCAGGCTCCCATTCACACAAACATCCCCAGGCAGATTCCCATTCACAAACATACACACACACACAAAACACACACCCAGGCAGGCTACCATTCACACACACTGCTTGGATGTCAGACCTTCTCCTCTTCTCGGCCACCAGTGGGATATGGACCACCAGGGGCTTACCAGGCCTCTTCCTCTTCTCAGCTCCTTCTCCTCTGGATATGCTTGCCCAGTGTCCACTGCGGCCCTGTGACAGGTCTTCTCTTCTTGTGCCACTGGGCAACACTGATTGGGTGGGCCTGAGCCCAAAGTAAGTGGGCCAAGGCCCACCTGTGGCTATGCCACTGGTACAGAGAAGGGCGACCAAAATGATGAAGGGTATGGAACAGTTCCCTATGAGGAAAGGCTAAAGAGGTTAGGGCTGTTCAGTTTGTAGAAGATGGCTGAGGGGGGGTGGGGGATATGATAGAGCTATATAAAATCATGAAAGGACTAGAATGAGTAAATATGAATCAGTTATTTACTCTTTCAGATAATAGAAGGAATAGGGTCAACTCCATGAAGTTAGCAAGTAGCACATTTAAAACAAATCAGAGAAAATTATTTTTCATTCAACACACAATTAAGCTCTGAAATTCATTGCCAGAGCATGTGGTTAGGGCAGTTAGTATAACTAGGTTTAAAAAAGGTTTGAATACGTTCCTGGAGAAGTCCATAAACTGCTATTAATCAAGTAGATTAGGGGGTAGATTTTAAAAGGCCCACATGTGCATCCATGTGCGTGCAGTTCCTGCCGCACGCATATGGACGTGGCTATTTTATAACATTCACACATCGCAGAAGTAAGTTAAACGCGCCGGCAGCCGGCCAGTTCGTGCTTCCCTGGGACAGTGTCTAATGGCGCTGTCCCTCCCACCCCACCCCGACCCCACCCCCTGGCCTGCCCCTTTCTTCTGGCCCAGCACTTTTGCGCATATTGGGGGTTATGCGCATGGCTGGGCCCTTTTGAAAATGCGCGCAGTGCACCATGCACATAACCCCAAAGTTTTACGTGCTCAGGGCTTTTAAAATTCAGGCTTAAGGGAATATCTACTGCTATTACTGTCATCAATAGCAAGGGATCTATTTAATGTTTGAGTACTTGCCAGGTACTTGTAGTCTGGATTGGCCACTGTTGGAAACAGGATGCTGGGCTTGATGGACCCTCGGTCTGACCCAGCATGGTAACTTTCTTATGTTCTTAAGTATAATATCTTTATAATTAATTGTCTCTCCTCTTCCCTTACATAGTCTGAGATTGATTTTTAAGTATCCCAATAAAAATTACTTTTCTTGCTCTGTTGCCATTAATTTATTCACTGAAAATATATCCCACGTTCTTTCAGACTTTTCTACTTTTGGCATTACTAAAGTTTTCCATTTAGCTGCTTTTTGTTAGACTGGCTGAGACCAGTATGAATGTTACTAATTTGTCTCCCACTGAGTAAAGTCCTGGGATTGGCATTCCTGAAAATAAAAATCAGTCTCCAGAGCCACTGGTAATCCTACCTTTATTATTTGCTTAATGTTTTCTCCAATTATCTTACAAATTTGTTTTACTTCTGGGCAGTCCCACCACATATGTATGTAGCTTCTGATCTGACCACAATTCCTCCAATGTAAGTCAGTACCATGGTTCCCAATTCTTGTTAATTTTTTCCAGTATCATATACCATTGCATCATCAATTACATAAGCACATAAGATTTGCTATACTGGATCATAACAAAGGTCCACCAAGCCCAGTCCAGTTTCCAACAGTGGCCAATCCAAGTCACAAGTACCTGGCAGGATCCCAAAAGGTTGATAGATTCCATGCTACTTATCCCAGGGTTAAGCAGTGAATTTCCCAAAGTCCACCTTAATAATGGTTTATGGACTTTTCTTCTAGGAAACTGAACAAACCTTTTTTAAACCCAGCTACACTAACAGCTTTTACCACATCCTTTGGCAATGAATTCCAGAGTTTAATTATGTGTTGAGTAAACAAATATTTCTCCCATTTGTCTTAAAAGTATAAAGACCCCTAGGTTTCCACTAGATGGCCCTAGATTCCTGCCCTTGAATTTAGACAGCTGGTAATTTAGCTTAGGTTAGTGTGTGGCGGTGTAGATTTGGAGGAGATAGGAGTAGTCATGGTGTGCTCTCCAAGTTTACACCCCCTGCTTAGATAAAGAAGAGACACTACCCTGCCAGGTCTTTGATTAAAGACTGGAGAGAAGAAAGACAGAGATTTTTGTCCTGTTGGTTGAGTTTGTGAGATTTTATGTTTGAGACCTGTACCTCCTGGAAGCAAAATCTCCCTCTCCAGTACTGCAGGAAGGACCTGTACATCCCTTCACCCCAGTAAGAGGAAATTACAGAAACCACTGGAAACTTCCAGTATTTTTCTTCTACAGTTGGGTTTTCCATCCAAATGGGAGGGAAGTATTTTGCTGCCCCCTTCCTTGCCCAGAACTGGAAGTTAAGACCTTACAGTACAGACCTTCCCTCCGGGAAGATCCCCAGATATCCGAGGTCAAAGAGAAGTTCAAGGAAGAGATGAAGAGGAAGACACCTGGAGGCGCCCAACAGAGTTTCCAGCCCAGGATGCAGGGCAACAGCCAAGGTGGAGATTGGGATTATGTGGTAGACCCTCAGGTACAGTGGGAGAAAGGTACCCTTGCCACTACCAGGATACCCCAGCCACTTATCATTCTACTCCATGGAGGATAAGCAAATCTTAACTCCCTACACTGAGGAACCCTTACACAAGGATAGAGAGACCATACCCCTGTACTCTCCTATCATCACTAAACCTGCATGTAATCTGGACATTGTTATTCATACGTCTTAAGTACTTTACAACAAATCACAGTAAACATTTATTTGAACACCCATCCAGTGAGTCCACCCTGGTGTGTACTTGTACCTGTCCCAAAAATCCAGAATAGCACACAATAGACTGTAGGACCCCCCCCCCCCCCCCTTTACTTGCCTAGGCCTAGAAGGACATCCTTCCCTCCAATAGAAAAGGACCTACCCTTTGGGACAAGAATATTGGGAAGGAAGCAGTTGGGAGTAGCTCCAATAAAGAAATGTTTTTATGGTCCTTTGGGCTACAGCATCCCCATCAAAAAAGGGTTACAACAGTATTACCTATTAACTTCATTGCATGTCCCCTAGTCTTTGTATTTTTTTAAAATAGTAAACAATCAACTCATGTTTACCTGTTCCACTCCATTCATTATTTTATTGACCTCTATCATATCCCCCCTTAGCTGTCTCTTCTCCAAACTGAAGAGCCCTAACCTCTGTATTGTTTCCGCATAGAGGAATCATTACATCCCCTTTATCAATTTATAGCAATTTCTGATCATTATTGTAGATGTAGCATCTTTCTTGGTTCTGATCCATATATTTTTTCCAATATCCTTAATGTTTTTTTCTCTACATCTTTCTGGATGAAGCAGGCAATTTGGATATATGCAAACCTGTCTTTCTCTTCTAATCCCTATTCCCCCTTTAAATGCTTGAACCTTTTAATAGAATACTTCTTCTTTACACTTTCAATGGTTTTCATTTCCATGTCTTTTCTTTTTTTTTTTTTTTTTAATTATTGTTAATAATCCTGGTTAGGACTTTTCAGCTTGGAGAAGAGATGGCTGAGGGGGGATATGATAGAGGTGTTTAAAATCATGAGAGGTCTAGAACGGGTAGATGTGAATCGGTTATTTACTCTTTCGGATAGTAGAAAGACTAGGGGGCACTCCATGAAGTTAGCATGGGGCACATTTAAAACTAATCGGAGAAAGTTCTTTTTTACTCAACGCACAATTAAACTCTGGAATTTGTTGCCAGAGAATGTGGTTCGTGCAGTTAGTATAGCTGTGTTTAAAAAAGGATTGGATAAGTTCTTGGAGGAGAAGTCCATTACCTGCTATTAAGTTCACTTAGAGAATAGCCACTGCCATTAGCAATGGTTACATGGAATAGACTTAGTTTTTGGGTACTTGCCAGGTTCTTATGGCCTGGATTGGCCACTGTTGGAAACAGGATGCTGGGCTTGATGGACCCTTGGTCTGACCCAGTATGGCATTTTCTTATGTTCTTATGGTAATAGAGACGATATGTTTTGTCTTTAAATCCCATAGAGACAAGGTGAAAAGTCCCATCTCTTTAGTGTTAAGTCCACAAATGGATTTATAGTAAGCCCCTTTTGATATCTCTCCTTTCTCGGGATAACCAAACCTACATCTGAATTCCTTACATGGAAAATGCAATTGTTCCTGTAACCCAAACTTTCTGATTTGTGGAGTTGCACCACTCATGAACTGCCCTTGACTGACAAGCTTGATAATATTTATACAAATCTGGCACCACCAATCCTCTTTACTTTATGGTCTAAATAAAACATTTTTTTTGTTTGCAATCCTTGGTAGTTTGAAGTTCCACATAAACTGCAATAAATTCTTCTGGAACTTTTGCAACTCCATTTTGTGAAAAATGATAGGCAAAGAGAAGAAGAAATAACAGTCTAGATAAAAGGAGGCGAACCGGGCTCGTCCCGGTATCGCCGATAGTAACGCGGGATCGGGCGGGAGGCAAGGCAGCAGAGAAAGGGGGGGGGCGGGTGCGAGCAGGAGAGGAAGGAACAGAGGACCAATGGCGGCGCGGCAATTTGAATTGCCGCGTCGCCATTGGGTAAAGGGCTAAGGAAGAGAGCGAGGGATAGCTGGGAGCGGGCACTGAGGGATCCGGCAGCAAAGCAAGAGGAGGTGACTTTGCTTGCTCCCACCTTGTTTGCTGTGCCGAATCTTCTCTGTCGCGTTCTGCTTCCCCCAGGCGGCTTAGTTTTGTGCGGGCTACAATGCGGCGGGCAAAAACACGGAGCGCGAGCAGGCACACCGCTGTCTCGCGATCTCGCCCGCCGGCGAGGTCCAGGCTGTCCCGGGTTCCGGCTTCGACGGCGGCCACAGGCCTCAGCGCCGTGAGTATGGGTCCTCGGAGCGGCTCACCCCCTCCCTCACTGCCTCCGGCCCCCGCTATTGCCTCCCTCCTCCCGTACCTCTCCGACTCGGGCGAGAGCGGGCCTGAAGCCGACGCGTGCCCACCAGATAACCCCCCTTTCCACCCCCCCTCCCCGGTGCGACCTCCACCACTCCCCTTACAGGCGGAGACCGCCCATACTTTTACCTTTTTGGGCCGCCCCCTCCGCGATCACACAAGCCCGCCCGTCAGGCCTGCCCTGCCTGTTTCAGCACCCCTTTTACCTGCCCCTGCCGCCGGTTATTTGGGCGCATGTGCCGCCCTTTCTTCCCAACCTCCTTCCCCGCCCAGGTATTTGCAGAGCTCAGGCACACGTGGTCGTCGCCCGAGCGGCCCACACGCCGCCCGCGTCGGCCTCAATCCCACTCCTTCAAAGGCCCCCTCGCGGCGCCGCCCGGCGCTTCTCGCCGGGGGAGCAACAGACAGGAAACAGGGCGGCCAGGCGACGACAGTCAGGGCCGGACGGTCTCGCATTGCTCGCTCTGCCCCCGCACACAGAGAAGTTATGCCCAGCCCCGCGGGTTCCACCTTCTCTGTTCCACCTTCCATTCCGGTAGCCCCCGGTGCCCCCCACGAGGCTGCCGTAGTGGCGGCCTTCTTGGAGCGAATGGCACAGGCTGGCTACGGCTTTTTCCCTGTGGCTGAGGCCCCGACACGGGTGAGTGTCCCGTCACGTGACAACTTGGGTTTTGGGGCCTGGCAGCCCGGCCCAGCCCCCCTCCCCTCGGGCGGGCTTGTATTTCCACACGGAAAGGTGGTGGGGTGCCCCCAGGCGCCGATTAGGCAACAGGACTCCTGCGCAGTGACACCTACGGCGGGCAGCCGGAAGGTTCCCCACCGCGTCGCGGAGGGCTTGCGTGGGGCTCCCAGCGAGGATGATGAGCGTGCGGGGACGTCGCGCCAGGAGGCCTGGAGGGACCGTGATGCAGCAGGTCTTCGGGCCTCCAGAGATGGAGCCTGGTCTGATCCCGGAGGTGATCCAGTTGTCGGTGCGTGTGAGGTGATACCCGGCCCCCTGGCCAGTGCTGCCGTCAGGACCGCGGAGGCTGCAGGTAAGTCCAGTACCGACCCAGGTAGCTTGGGGGCTACAGTTAGGGCCAAAAGATCCAGGGTGAGGTCCAGTTCCTCGTCTACCACCTCGGATACAGGATCCAGCGAGAGCACAGAGCGCACGCGTTTCGCCGTCGACGAGGGCCTGAAATGTGATGTGGGCCATCCCGCCTTGGCATCATTGACCGAACTGTGGGAGGAGGTGCCCCGGCGGTTGGTTAAACGCATACGGAAACGAAAATTTGTCAATATTTTCAAGCTATTGGAGGGTCGTCGGGGAGGGAAGAAGGGCTCAAAGAAAGCGAAAAAGCGTAATAGACGTCGCGGTACCGGGCCTCGCATTGCTAAGAACATTGTCAATTGGGTGCGCGGGTTCTTACGCCTGGCTAGTGTCGTTAGCCATTTCGATGCTTCCCAGTATGGCTCATTATTATCTTATGCGGATAGTATTTTAGGTGCCTTTAAGGACTATGAAGGTTGGGCCTGGCTCAACTACGATGAGAAGTTTCGTGATAAAATGGTGGGTAATAGGTTCATGTCCTGGGGGTCTCAGGACATCCACTTATGGCTCACCCAAATGACCAATAAAGGGGTAGTGTCCTCCAGGGGTGGACCGCGAGCGGGAGGTGTGGGGGTTGGCTCATCGCGCCTGGATTCAGCTGGCGTTGCTGCGGTTCAGTCCTTTCGTCCGGGATCCGGTAGTAAAGGCGAGTCAGGTGTCAAAATCGCGGGGGGCGGGTCCGATGTTTGTTGGAGATTCAATAAGCTTACGTGCCTGTTCCCCGAATGCAAATTTCGACATGCGTGTACCGCGTGTGGGGGAGCCCATTCCGCCCTCAGATGCCCTCAAGGACAGGGTGCCGGGACCGGTAAAGGAGCCAAATGATTGGTCCCTTTACTGCAAAGCCGATTCCCCGATACTCTTAGACGAATTGGCTGCGACTTTACAGCGTTACCTGGATAGACGGGCGGCTGACCTTTTAGCCGAGGGTTTTCGTTACGGTTTTCTCATTCCTTATGTCGGTCCGGGTTGTGGGGGGAGGGCCAGGAATTCTCGATCCGCCTCCCGGCTGGCGTCAGTGGTCTGTGACAAGCTGGCCGACGAGCTTGCCTTAGGTAGAATAGTTGGCCCCTTTTTGCGTCAGCCATTTGCGGCTATGCACCTTTCGCCGCTGGCGGTCATACCAAAAAAGGTTCCGGGCAAATTCCGGCTTATACTCAATCTGTCCTCCCCAGACGGTTCTTCTGTCAATGATTTCATTCCCTCGGAGGCTTGTGCTGTCACTTATGCTTCCTTCGATGATGCCGTCGCCTTGGTCCGCGCTGCGGGTCCAGGAGCTCTTTTAGCCAAGGCGGACATTGAATCTGCTTTTCGCCTGCTCCCCATACGTCCGTGTTGTTTCCCGCTGCTTGGCTTTTATTTCGATGGTCATTATTTTGTAGATCGCTGCTTGCCCATGGGTTGCGCCGTCTCCTGTGCGTTGTTCGAGACGTTTAGTACATTTGTTCATTGGGCTACGAATATGCATAACGCTTGCGAGGCTTCCGTGCATTATTTGGATGACTTTCTGTTTGTAGGGCCGGGAGATGACAATACGTGTCACAGACAATTGGATGGTTTCCTTTGCACGGCCGAGCGTCTCGGAGTCCCCATAGCTCCAGACAAGACGGAAGGTCCGGTTACCAAGTTAACCTTCCTTGGCATAGAGCTGGATTCCGTGAGCATGTCTTGCCGGCTACCGGTTGAGAAGCTTCTCCAGCTCCAGGGTTTGATTGCGCTCGTCAAAGGGGCGGCGAAAGTCACTTTGCGACAGATGCAAGCTTTAATTGGTTCCCTCAATTTTGCGTGCAGGGTCATACCGATCGGTCGGGCTTTCATTCGTCGCCTTTCGGCAAGGACGGCGGGAGTCAGGGCGGCTCATCATTTTATTCGAGTTACCAAGGCGGTACGGGATGAATTGGATATATGGGCTGAGTTTCTGGTATCTTTCAATGGCGTTTGCATCATGCAGGAGCCGGAGGTGTCGAACGTCGATCTGGAACTGTACTCGGACGCGGCGGGGGCGGCGGGTTTGGGCCTGTATTTTCAGGGCAAATGGTGTGCCGAGCGTTGGCCGGCGAGTTGGGTGGCGGCCGGCACAGTTAAGAATATTACGTTTCTGGAACTCTTTCCCATCCTGGTGGCACTGACCCTGTGGGGTGAGGACTTAGCTAACAGACGCGTGGTTTGGTGGTGCGATAATTTGGGTGTAGTTCAGGTGGTTAACAAGCTGGCGGCAAAGTGCCCACAGGTGTCAGCTTTGGTTCGAGCATTAGTGATGTTATGTCTCCGCTGGAATGTTACTGTTAAAGCGCGCCATGTGCCGGGCACTATGAACGTTATTGCTGACGCTCTTTCTCGCTTTAAGTGGGATGTCTTCCGAGCTGCAGCTCCACACGCATGCCAGACGGGGGACAGGGTGCCCGTCGGCCTCTGGATGCTCGGCACCCCCCGCCGTGGGACCTGATTCAGCACTCCGTGGCTCCGGCTACATGGAAATCCTACCTCTCAGGCAGACGATATGTGGCTGATTTTCTGTACTCTTCTGGGTGGACAGGGGGGGACGTGAGGGAGGACGATGTCGTTTGGTTTATACTGTGGGCCAAACGGACGGGGTTTTCGGTCGCCTCGGTTCGGAGCCAGTTGGCAGGTTTCGCTTTTTTCCATAAATTGGCCGGGTTCGGTAGCCCGTTCCGTAGTTTTTTGGTGCGGAAGCTGTTGGCGGGCTGGCGCCGTGGCGCGGGTCACCTGCCGGATCGGCGACTGCCTATCCGGTTTCCCGATCTCCTTCTGATTTCCGAAGGCCTGCGGGGGATATGTAGTTCGGCATTTGAGTTGGCCTTGTTCCAGGTGGCCTTCACGTGGGCCTTCTTTGGTGCGTTTCGCCTGGGGGAGCTCGTAGCGAAGTCTAAACGGGGTGGGGGTGATGGGGGTCTCTTAGCTGACGATGTCTGCTTATACGAACATAGCGTCACGCTGCGCCTTAGAAGATCCAAAACGGATCAGAGGGGCGCAGGAGCGTGGATATCGTTACGGCGTGCCCCGCACGTCCTGGCGTGTCCGGTTCAGACGGCACTGCAGTACGCGGCCTGGCGGCCTCGCGTTGGACGGCATTTCTTAGTGCATGAGGACGGAGCCCCGTTGACACGGTTTCAGTTTGCGACCGTGCTGCGGAAAGTCGTGGCGTTGTTGGGATGGAACGAGGGACAGTATACTCCGCATTCTTTCCGTATCGGTGCGGCCACGGTGGTGGCCGAATTAGGGTGGGCTGCGGATCGCATTCAGGCTTTGGGCAGATGGAAGTCGAACGTTTATCGCAGCTATGTACGGCGGTAGTGGGTTCCTCGGCGGTACGGGGTTCATGACGGGAGGGGGTTCAGGGGGGTCGGCGGGCATGAGTGGTAATGGGTGTGTTTTATCTTTCAGATCTGCACGGCATCGCGTCGCCCAGAGATTGTGCTTGGATAGTGGGCCACTCTTTTGAGCATCGGGCTCAACGTCGTGCTCGGAAGCGACCGTACGGAGAGAATCTGAACGTGGCTGCACACGAAGGCGTCGTGCGCTGGTTGGGCAAAGGGGGCATGAGATGGGGTAGTTTATGTGACTTCTTGCAAGGCAAGGTAGAGGCCTTTGGCCTACCCAGATTCATTGTCATTCATTTGGGCGGGAATGACATTGGTCACCTCACCTGTCGGGAGTTCATTAAAATTATCCGTAAAGACTTCGCTTTTCTACTGAATCGCTTGCCCATGACCAAATTGGGGTGGTCGGATGTCATCATTCGACTTCGTCACCGGGAGGAGCCCATGTGGCGCCATGGCGTCAAAAAATTGAATCGCCAAATGGTTAGTGCGGGAAGGGGGATTTTGGGTCAGGCATGACTGGTCTTGGGAGGTCTTAGAGGGGTACTTCATGGGTGATGGTGTTCACCTTTCCGACATTGGCATGGATTTATTCAATAATGCCTTGGAAGAAGGTCTTAAATTGCAGTTGTAAGTTTGGCCGCAGTGGGGGGAACAAGGCTATTTAATTTGCCTTGTTGGTGGCGGAAACCCGAGCCATATTTGGTTGTGTATTATGTGGAATTGGGAAGGGCACGTTGGAAAGGGGGGGTAATGCTCGTGCAGCTTGAGGCTGCTGCACGGGAAGGCCTAAGAGCAAGGGGGGGGCCGATGCTCAGGCCGCAAGCCTACCCTCGCTGACGATGCGGCGGGGTAGGTGAAAGGGGGGGGGAGGGAGCTCCAAGCTGCTTACCATTGGGCCGCGATGGTAAGTGAAGAATTGACATGCGGCAGAGGAGGCGGAGGCGGGGGAGTTATTTTGGAACAATGTTAAGTTGGCTCGGGTTAGTTTTAATAAACTGCGGCCTTATTTTGTTATCCAATCAGTTGTAGTGTCTAATTTGTAAAGGTTATGGAGGGCAATGTTGAGCGAATGCCTGACGACTGGTCCTGAGTACCTGCGTTACATGTTCCTCTTTGATTCACCATTCTACACATGCAGGAAATACAATACTTAGACCGACATTACAAGTTTTTCTTTATGCTTATTATTAGTTTTGAGTAGTTAACTATATATAAATGACTGCGATTACCGGTACTTGGAATGTTAACCCCTAAATATTTTAAATAGCATCCCTTTTAAAGGCAAGATATTTAATGTTTGATTGTGGATAACTTATTTTAAATCCTGATATGAGATACATCTATAGGCCCTGCAATCAGTAATATCTTTCCCAAGCTTAGGTGGTATTGTCATTCAAACTGTTTTCATCAAATCCCGTAATCTCTCTCCATGAAGGGGTAATTTTTGAAGGAATTTCTGTGCATAAAACAGTGTTTTATGTGCAGAAATGGCCTTTACAAAATCACCTGTTCACTCTGCGGGTAAATGTGCATATCTCATTTTCATGCATAAGTTTACCGACTGAGCAGTAGTGTTTCTGGAGGCAGAGTTAGGGAGAGATTTGAATTTACATGCATCCCTCATAATATTTCAATGTATGCATGCAATCTTTCAGGAACATTTTGGGTGCCCCAAGGAGCAGGTATAAATTATAAGGGGCAGATTTGGTACACTAATTTTTAAAGCGGACTTTTACACATATATCCAGTTTGAAAATTGATATAATCTTTCCAAGTGACTCCCTCCTTCACCTTTACACATTTTGTAAAAGGTAACTGTCAATCCATCTAATCCAAGGGATTTGTTAATTTGAAACTAATCCATAGTAAATAATACGACTTGAGTCATTCAATCTCATTCCAGATTAGCTATTAAGATAAAAATCTATGATAGTGAAAAAGAACAAGAAGAAATCATGTTTGGCTTAAAGGTATACGGAAAGCTGAAGGGGACTCTGTGAGAGACTGTACAAAGGATATCTGCAATGTTACTTGATCTCACGGAAGAAGAATCAGTTAAACTGGATAGGGTCCATAGCGCAATTAGACTTAATGAAGCAAGTGATAGTAGACCACAAGAAATAGTTGTCTGTACACATCACTATTATGAAAGCTTGGAAAACAAAGAGCAGTTCTCCTTTGAAGGCAAGAAAGTGGAAATATATAATGATCTGTCCACACTAACGCTTGCCAAAAGCTGTGAGATGAAAGAATTCCTTCAGCAGCTTAGAAGAGAAGTCTTAAGATACAAATGGGGCTTTCCCTTGTGTCTGATGTTTTACATTAGTGGGAAAACCTTTAAGGTAAAAATGTCCATGAAGAACGGAAGATGCTACTAAAGTAAGAGATCATACGCAGACACTGCTTCTAGAAAAGAAAAGAGGGCCTATCCAAGAAGATGACGCTACAAGATGGCAGACTGTGACACCACGGAGGCAATAGACTCCCAAGACAGAAAATGTACAGAGAACTGGAGATGAAAGAGGAGGCTGCACAAAACTCAGGAGACTTGATCTGTATGAATAATCTGTTGAAATTTCAAAACACAGATGTGTAGTAGCTATATACAATTTTACATATGTGATATATATGGGTTGTTGATTTTACTACTCAGAGAATTTTATAAAGAAAATGTTTCAAGATTCAAAAGAGTAACTCGAATGAACTGCTTTTCCAGCTTAAAATATGGCTGGCTGTAAGATTATTTTATAGAAGTTAGGATTTAGATAGAAGAAAGTGAAAAAAGTATGATTTATAAGTAGGTGCAGAATAAGATTTAATAAGTGGGTTAAAATGGAGACTAAGGAGGTCTAAGGAGAATAGGGTTTTTTTGTCCTCCATGTAAACTGATGTGATGTGCAAATGAATGTCGGTACAAAAAAGTTTTAAATAAATAAATAAATAAATAAAAATAAGTGGCGGATGGTGCTGCCAAAATATTTATTTCTTTAAAAAACTTATACCCCATACTATCGCCTATTCAAGGTGAATAACAATATCACAATCATAAAATCTTTAAACATAAACCAGTAAGACAAATAAAGACAAACAAGAACATATATGGCACATATTGCTGCTATTTTTTATATTGTTGTTAATTATAACACAGCTTACCCTCCAATCAATTCCCCAACGCATTTCAAAAATGATAGCCTGTGGGCATAGATAATAAAGACATCTCAGACTAATTTATCAAAAGCCTTTGCAAAGAGATGAGTCTTAATTTTTAAAACTTGATAACAGATGTTTCTTCCTTAAGATCTTCTGGTTGAAGGTGGTGGTGTTTCACTATCATTGTTGGTATATATTTTTTCTTTTCTTGAAAGTTTCTAATGATATATAATATGGGTAGCCAGGACAGACACTTCTGCCCTCGCCCAGTCAAATTAAATATACAAACAACTGGAATGGGATCAAACAGGCCGCAGCTTTATTACCCAAACACCCAGGAACCCGAGCCAGGTAACCATAACAATAAACCCCCACCACCCATCCACCACAGTCCAGCAAGACGAGCTTCCCAGGCTACCCAGACTGAAACAGTGACATCAATAAGGCACGTCCTATGACCCCCGTCACCATCCAGCAAGGGGCTGAGTATGTCGACCCCACCACCGTCCAGCAAGGAGTCGTACCAGCAACAACTGCACCCAGTTGTTCTGCTAGGAATCCCTGACATGACACCCGTCAAGTCAGGCAGCCGTTAACCAAGCCTTAACCCCCAAATCGGCTTGGGCTACCCACCACCCCCCAGTCTAGCTGCGACCACATCACCCCCGAACAAGAAAGTGAACAAATAGGGACGGGCAGGTGGGATGTCGCGTCGGGTGCAGCAGCAGGCAAGTGGCGCTTGCTCGGCTGCATACCAGAAGCCCAACCCCCAACTCCTCCCACTCCCGACTATAGCAGCCCCCGGGGAACCCATCAGTTCCCTCAGAATCCCAGTGGTTTAAATGTAACCCACCACTGCCCTAACGGCTGCAAGCAGCTGACCAGCCCACGATGGGCCTGGCACCATATTACATCATCCATGTTTGTTTTTCTTAATGGACAGCATCATTTGGGTAGAAAAATTAAAATTATAATAAAGCGTGAATGGGTTAAGAGGTGGGAGCTCAAGAAAGGAATTTTAAGGAGAAATAATTTGGGGATGAAAAGGAAGAAAATCAACATTGATTTAAGGGTTACCAAGAAATACTATACAGAAACATGTAATCTCAATATCTTAAAATGTAATTATTTATAACCATTTGATATTTCAACTTTTCCCAAAATGGACTGAAGGGAGATTACAATTAACATTAAATCAAATTCACATCAATATTAATCTCAAAGTGGATTACAATGAAAACATTCAGTCAAAATTAGTTACAGTAGCATTATAATTTTCAATCAGAACAAACATAATTTAACATGAAGGTAGGAAAGAGGTAGATTGTGATTAGTTCAGGGTTGTAACAGTGCAAATAGTTAAGGAGGTGAAGTACAAAAGTGAGTAATAATCTAGGTACTGGTAGTATTTATAGTAGACTAGCTGTTAAGCCCGTTAAAACGGGCGAGATTCCATCATTCAGACCGGCACGGTTAGAGCCGCTCTGTTCTCCACAACTTCCCTTTTCCTTCCATCCCCTCCCACCTCCTCCACAACCCCTTCCCTCTCCCAGCCCTCCTCCACCACTCTTTTTTCTCTTCTCCAGAACTTCTTACCCTTCCCACTTGTTCAGTCATATCCTCTTCCCTTTTCCTTCCCTTCTCCCCCTCTCCCTCAGCCCTCCTCACTTCCCTTTTTCTGTACTCCACAACTTTACCCTCCCCACTTACTCACATCCTCTTCCTTCCCCTCCCACCTCCTCCACAACCCCTTCCCTCTCCCTCAGCCCTCCTCCACTCTTTTCTCTTCTTCAGAACTTTTTACCCTTCCCACTTGTTCAGTCATATCCTCTTCCCTTTTCCTTCCCCACTCACCTTCCCTTTCCTTCTCCCCTCTCCCTTAGCCCTCCTCCCCTCCTTCTTTCTCTACTCCACTTTACCCTTCCCACTTACTCACTCCTCTTCCTTCCCTCCCTTCTCCTCTTCCCTCTCCTTCCCCTCCCACCTCAACCCCTTCCCTCTCCCTCAGCCCTCCTCCAGTCCCTTTTCTGTACTCCACTTTACCCTCCCATCCTCTTCCTTCCCTCCCACCTCCTCCACAACCCCTTCCCTCTCCCTCCTCCACTCCCTCTTTTCTCTACTCTACTTTACCCTTCCCACTTACATCCTCTTCCTTCCATCCCTTCTCATCTTCCCTATCCCTCCCACCTCCTCAACCCCTTGCCTCTCCCTCAGCCCTCCTCCACTCCCTTTTTTTGTATTCCACAACTTTACCCTCCCCACTTACATCCTCTTCCTTCCCCTCCCACTTCCTCCACAACCCTGTCCCTCTCCCTCAGCCCTCCTCCACTCCCTCTTCTTCTCTCTGGCCCACCTGACACTTAAACGCCGCCACTGCTCCTCCATTGGAGGTCTCCGGGGGGTTTCTCTCTCTCGCGCGTGGGGAGAAGCAGCGGCACAGACACAGAAATGGGAGGTCTCTGGGGATCTCTCTCTCTCGCGCGCGCGCCGCTCCACCGGGCTCGGTGATGAGGCGCGCGAGAGAGAGAGACTTCCGGCAACCTCCCATTTCTGTATCTGTGCCGCTGCCGCTTCTCCCTGCGCGCGCGAGAGAGAGACCCCACCAGAGACCTTCCGTGCTGCCGCCACTGCTCCTCCTCGCCGCTTCAAAGACAGCCATTCGCTGGGCTCCCCTCGGACCGACATATTCACGCATGCGCAGTAGAGCTGATCTCTACTGCGCATTTGCGGCACGTCGGTCCAAGCCCATTTATATGGTAGATAATAGAGGATCTATTTAGTGGATAGAGAACAAGAATTTAGAGACAGGTGCAAGATTAGAGATGTTTTTACAATAAGGCAGATGGCTAATGTATGTGAAGCAAGAATCATGAGTATGAAAACCTAGTCGTTTCTGAAGTTGTGGTCTTTGATCAAAGTTTCTTATAGTCACATTAAAGAACAGTAAGTCTTTGCCAAGGAATCTAGGGGAAGGCTTGGCTGAACTGAACTTTTTTCCAGAAAGTGAGGGATCATGTCTCGAGCCATAGGGGTAGTGGTACCTTGTTTCACATTTTTGGGGCATAGCACCTAAAAGCTGAAGTTCTTTACAAGTTAATCTGACAGAAGACAGAAATGGAAAGAAGGTGCCATTTGAGAGGATCAGAGTCCTCTTGTGGAAGTGTAGGAAAAAACAAGTTGGGAGAGATACTCGGGGGCCTGTTTATTCACATACTTGATGATGAAACCAAGAGTTTTGAATTTTATCCTGCTTTCAACATAAGGTTGGCCTTATGTCATCAGTTGCTCTGGCCTCTACCAAAATTATAATCTACCAAGATTACATTGTGAATGCTATTAAATAAGAGAGTTACAATAGTTAGTTTGGTTGGTGATTATTGTGTGCTTCATGGTAGCAAGGTTGTATTCACTGGTTTCAGGAGGCCACAGGGACCATGGCCCCCCAAAATGTGGCTGACTCAACTCCTTCCCATCCCAATTGCTATGGGAGAAGAATTTTCTAAAAAAAAAAAAAAAAAAGAAGAAGAAGAATGAATGGTGGCAGTGGGACCGTGCTTGTTGTGTTGTCCCTTGACTGCTTGACTACCTTCCCCAGATCTCCTCACTTACCATTTATTAATTAAATAGGAGGAGGAGGAGATGGGAGCTTGAATAACATCATTCAAAGAATGACCCTGGGGAGGAGAAGGAGAAGAATGAGACACCCGAAGCTCTGCAAGGCTCCTATTTCCTCCTCCTCCTGTTTAATTTTATCAGCAGCTGAAGTCAAAGGAGGCCCAGTGGGCCACAAGCAGAGCCCATCCCACTCGCGGCTGAATACAATGGAGGCATGGTAGGACACGAAGGAAGCCCATCCCACTCAAGGCCAAGGAGCATGAACACGAGAGAGAGCCATCTGTTGCGGATGAGGGTGACGCAGCCTGAGTCTGTGTGTGAGTAGAATTCCAGGGAGGATTGTGTGTGTGCAGAATGACAGCGCACGGGCAGGTTTGTGTGTGTGTGAGTGATTTTGGAGTCTGAATGAGGGTATGTATGACAGAGGGCTTTTGTGAGGGTGTGAGTGTGTTTGTGAGAGAGCCCATGTGAAGGAGTGTATGTGTGTGTATGTGTGAGAGAGGGAGCTTATGTGCAGGAGTGTGTGAGTGCACAAGAGAGGGAAGAAGCCTATCCGATGGTGTGTGTACATGAGACAGGAAGCCTGTATGAGGGGGTGTGTGTGAGAGAAGGACAGAGGGTACCTGAGTGAGTGTGTGTGTGTGAGAGAGAGAGAGAGGGAGCTTATGTGCAGGAGTGTGTGACTGCACAAGAGAGGGAAGAAGCCTATGCGATGGTGTGTGTACATGAGAGACCGGAAGCCTGTATGAGGGTGTATGTGTGAGAGAAGGACAGAGAGTACCTGTGTGTGAGTGTGTGTGTGTGTGTGTGTGTGTGTGTGTGTGTGAGCTTGTGTGAGGGGTGTATGTGAGAGGACAGAGAGAACCTGAGTGAGTGTGTGTGTGCAAGTGAGAGAAGGGAGCCTGTGAGAGAAGGACAGAGGAAGGCCTGCTTCTCTGGGTGTCTTCATGTCTCCAGGATTGGGCTCTACATTGCTTTAGAGAGTGCCTTGTGATTCCTGTTTTCCTGTCCGTTCTGCTGCCAGTATATGAGGGCTCAACCCAAGGGGAAGGTGGCTGAAGCAAGCAGAACCCACCAGTCTCATCTTCTCTGTACCAGGCTACTCCTGGCTTGGGGGTCATAACTCACAAAGGAATAAAAAATGGGACGCGAGGAATGCTGTATTCAATAAAGACATTTTTTAGGAAATGTATTCAGTATTTTTATAAACCAGTATATACCTTTGAAGAGGAAGCTATAAAAGAACAAAAAATGGCATACCTGGATGAGGACAGTATCTCCCAAAATAAGAACACTGTTAAGAGCAGAATTTGTTTTTCCAGTTTCATCATTTTTTTTTTTTTTTTTAAATTTCTTTCCACTAGGGCATCAACATGCTTTTTGTTTTCTTCCACATCTGCTACTCGATTCCTATGACTATTTACATCCTTGTTCTGATTATCCAAACTTTACAGCCCTGCCTGTTTAGCTTCTTTTAGGTCCTGTTTTAATTCTTTAAAAGTGCTCCAATATCTGCTGTGGTGGCTGGCATACTTTGTATGACTTCTGCATCTCCTGCATCTGTATCTAATTCTGCTGCAATAGTTGGCAAGATGTCACATAACATTTTACCATCTACTGCTTGATCTTCTTGTTTAAATAAGTTTTTTGGTCTGCTGATTTTTCTTTCAGCCATATTTACTATTTTTTTTCTTATTAGCTGATGCTTGTTAAGTCCAATTTTTTTTAAATCTTTCGACTATTATTTATACTATACTACAGGGGTAATCTCTCCCCCAGGGCCGGTGCTTCAATTAGGCAAATTAGGTGGGTGCATAGAGTGCCAAAACTTTGGGGTTGGCAAAATCCAGTAATGGGACCCAGAAAGGGAACGTTAGTACTGCCTAAGGAAGGGAGCACTGTGCTGGAGCTGCCGCCAAAAGGTGAGTGGGGGGGGTGCATGACTGAAGGTTTGCCTAGGGCAGGGATGGCGAACTCCAGTCCTCGAGTGCCACAAACAGGCCAACTGGCCTAGGGTATAAAATACTCTTGCACTGGCCCTGCTTTCCCCAGCACCTCCTGTTATCTCAGTCACTCACCAGATATCCCTTGGCATGCTGTATGGCCACTGTAGCACTGGATATTCAGTCCAGTCTCCTCTTTCAAGCTGGTCCTTGTTTCTTTTCTAGAATTAATTTTTCAGTTAATTGACACAAAGTCTCCAGTCCTCCTTGCTGTACTCAGAACTACTTGTCTTCTTTTTCTGTGCCTCTGCTCAGATTCACTGCCATGCCAGCAGCGAGAGCAAGGCCTTTCCTGTGTCAGTGGCACAAAACCAGGTCCCTGTTTGTGATGGCGATGGGAGTGGAGCTTCTGTTGTGTGGGTGACTGAAGCAAGATTTCTGCTATGCTGGCAGAAACAAGACCCCTGCCACGTCACCGGTGATAAACAAGGGCCCCAGAGGGGCCTTACTCTCTGAGAGGAGAGTGTGGTGGTCATCTCTATGCCTCCAGTGCATGAATGGGCCTGTTCCTGTGCCAGGGAATGGCAGTCCTCTCCCCCCCCCCCCCCCCCCACCGCACAGTGTTGTTGTCATCTGCATGAGACTAGGAGCTCCTTAAAAGGTACCTCCTGTGGTGCACAGACGAAGGGGCCTGCCTCTTGGGGAGCAGAATGGGAGTGTTGTTTGCTGCTGGCTGTGAGTACTCTCCTTTGAATTGTTGAACTGGGCAGCCCGCAGGGGTGGGCTTCCCTTGCTTGCCTTCCTTTCTGAATGGTCAAGATAAGGAAAGGCAGTCTAATCCTTCAAAGTCTCCAGTAATTATCTTTGGGACATTAGACTCTTGGGTGCATATTCCAGCAAGCCATCTTTTGGAGCAGGCTCTAGGACCGGTATCTTGGGCTGAAGTTGGCTCATCCTTCCCCTCTTGCCCCTTCCCACCCCATGTGGTGATTGTATTCTCTGCTCTGTATATAGGATCCCTCCATTCTTACAAGATGGGTTTCATTGTGCCGATAGTAAGCCAAAAGGGTAATGGGGTGTGATGCCAAAGATTCATCTAGACTTAGGCTTATGAAATATCAGCTTGGCTTCCTGGAGGTAGCTGGGGACTCTACCATTGTGGGCAACAGAAAGGAACTTCAGATCATTTATGCAAAGTTGGGCCCCTATTCCAGGTTCCCTGCTTCCAAGGGGACAGTAGAGGATGGAAACCTAAGCCAATTTCCCTTGAGGATCTGGGATTATCCTTGACAAGGGTGGAGTCTATCCCAGAAGGCTGTCTCAAAACTGGGTAAATTTTCTGAGGATGCAGTTGCCAAAACTGGATTCATATGAGAATTGGTTTGAGAATAACGAAACACAGATAGGAATTATCTCCATTCAGATATCCTCTCTCCAGATTTCCAACATGGCATTGCTTAATAATATGTATTTGCATGGTAGAACCAAATCTTTTGAAAATAACATTTATTATAGGATTTTACAATTTTTTTAATTTTCCTAGAAAAAATATGTATCACCATATGACATGGTTAAAAATATTTTACTGAAAATGTAAAGATTTCCTCTCAAAATATGCCTGCTCCACCTCTGAAGTGCTTATTAAACTTGTAAGAAGGAGGTAGAGAGTCACTGGTTTCAGATGACAGTTTCAATGTTGCCAAGCTGCTGGAATCATCTCAGGAAGAGGCAATAACTCGGGAGACTTTAATAGTTTCCTTTGCCTTAGATTTACAGATCTGATGATAAGAACATGTGAAAATGCCATACTGGGTCAGACCAAGGATCCATCAAGCCCAGCATCCTGTTTCCAACAGTGGCCAATCCGGGCCATAAGAACCTGGCAAGTACCCAAAAGCTAAGTCTATTCCATGTTACCATTGCTAATGGCAGTGGCTATTCTCTAAGTGAACTTAATAGCAGGTAATGGACTTCTCCTCCAAGAACTTATCCAATCCTTTTTAAACACAGCTACACTAACTGCACTAACCACATCATACTGACTGCACTTAATGAAACATTTCTTTAAGTATAAACCTTCCTTGTCTTTGGGTGAGAGGGTTAGTATGTTTCCTGATCTTTGTAAGGTAACCCAAACTGCAAGGAAGTCAAGGGTTGGTTTTCTTAAATGTCCTTGTAAGTGTGTTGTAGAATACCAGGGAAATAGGTTTGTGCTTCAGTTAAAAAGATGGCTTAGTGATAAATTAGGATAGCTCCCAGAAGCATAGGGTACATGCTTGTGGTTGTATAGTGACAGTACCCTTTTAGATCTTATATATTTTACTGCTCAGTTTGGCTTCAATTCTATTGTTTCCCCTCCAGATGGGACTTGAGGTTGAATCACATATAATGGTTTCTAATTTGGTTTTCGTGCTGTATTGTAAATGGTGCAATATGCAATATTTCCTTTATTGCAATATACTTCTGTAGCTGTTAACATTTCTATAAATAAAAGGCCTCGATCCCATGCAAGCACAGTGGGGATCTCTTTTTCTTACTTCCCCTGTGCTTGCGATGGGATCGAGGCCTCTGCTGTGCATGCAGAGAAAGGAAGGCCCCTGCACCTCACTGCCGCCTCCCTTCTTCCACTCAGACTATCACACTTCCATGGCAGCAGATTCACTACACACTCGTGCTTTACAGAAGATTGACTTGCTCCTTCCCTCACCTCATGACTCCTCCCTTCCAGGATCTTATGCTCACCGCCAATGTCTCTTTCATTCTTTGGATTCTCAGGGGTCTTCTGCTATTTTAGATAACTTGTTATATATTATTCTTGTTTCTTAGGCTTACTAGTTTATATCAGTCTCCTTATGTAAGGCAGATTGAAATGGATTACTTTTGTGCTTGTTTGGAGCTCAGCTTCGGGTGGCCATCTTAGTCCGTGACATCATCAGACTCAACGTGCAGAGCTGTTTCTAATGCAATGAGAGCAAAGCAAAATGTGCATCGAGACATTTTATTTATATTTTTGGATTTCAGCCTTCCATGACTCCTGTATAGCATTGTCTTAACTTCCTGCCAATTATTACAGTGTTTTCCCACCAGAAATGAAAGATTTCTATTTGTCTTTTATTTATATTCCCTCCTCTCTCTCTCTTCCTATGGAATTTGGTTTAGATCCTATTTATATGAGTCAGTGTGATGACTGAAGTATGGCAAGCAGTTGTAGCTTTTTGCTGTTAATTTGACTCACATCTTCTTTCCAGTGCCAGATGTTGGAGATGTCCAAAAAGCAACTCTAAAGTTTCAAGAAAGGATAATGAAAATCATGAATAGTGTATGGAAACTGACAATCTAATCTATTTAATGCTTTGGAGCAGGGGCTGATTTAAAATCAATGTGAAGGGGGTTCAAGCTGGGCTGGAAGTGAATATTGTTAAAAAAAAATTGCTAATAGTATCTTTGTCAGTTTGATCTTTTTTATAGTGCCTAGCTAGGTACAATTTTATCCTTAATTGAATATCCAAAAACACCACAATATTCCCCAGTGTAAATTTAAATATTTTCAATTAAAGTTTTGTTAGATTTGTTGGACCTTCATGAGCACAACTTGAAAGTGTAAACAAGCTGTATGTCCCTTCAGTCCGCTTTTACTTTATTTTATATTATTGTTATTATTTTTCTTTTGTTTTTTTATTTATTTAAAAAATGTCCCAACAGCCTGAAGGTCCCTTTTCGAGTAATTTATCAGCACAAATCTTATTTTAACAAGCATCCAGAGAGCAGAACAAACAGGTCCACAGATGGGTAAGAAGAGGGGCAGAAAACACTCCCTCCCAGATCTTCAGAAATAACTTATTTTGTTCCCCAAAAGGAAATATCACCGGAGCTGTCCCTTTGTAATGGGTCATCAGCTCGAGGGCAGGCCTTCCTAACCCTGGGCATCCCGAAAAGGGTTCCCCGTTCCCTGAATCCAGGAAAGGCCTAGTTGCTCATCAAGACTTCTACCACTTAAAAGTCCAAAAGCCAAAATATTCCCAGGTCAACCACTCTGTACCTTGGGAGAGAAGAGTACAGCAGTGGAGCCTTCAAACCTGTTCTGAAGGATCCCAGGCAGGATAGAGCCCAGGCCCCAGGTAGGCCAAAAATAGAATTTAGGAAAAATCTTCAACCTTCTTCCTTGAACTGCAAATTTAGATCACCCCAGAGCCTTGGCGGAGCTCTGATATAAAACCTCTGAGTGGGACAAAGGGGAGGGACCTCAGGGGTAATGTGAACCTGGAAGATGTAGTAGGCCAGATTGACAAACTAAAGAGTAGCAAATCACCTGGATCGGATGGTATGCATCCTAGGGTACTGAAGGAACTAAAAAATGAAATTTCTGATCTATTATTTAAAATTTGTAACCTATCATTAAAATCATCCATTGTACCTGAAGATTGGAGTGTGGCCAATGTAACCCCAATATTTAAAAAAGGCTCCAGGGGTGATCCGGGTAACTATAGACCAGTGAGCCTGACTTCAGTGCCGGGGAAAAATAGTGGAAACTATTCTCAAGATCAAAATTGTAGAGCATATAGAAGACATGGTTTAATGGAACACAGTCAACATGGATTTACCCACGGGAAATCTTGCCTAAGAAATCTGCTTCATTTTTTGAAGGGGTTAATAAACATGTGGATAAAGGTGAACTGATAGATGTAGTGTATTTGGATTTTCAGAAGGCATTTGACAAAGTCCCTCATGAGAGGCTTTTAAGAAAACTAAAAGTCATAGGATAGGAGGCGATGTCCTTTTGTGGATTACAAACTGCTTAAAAGACAGGATACAGGAGTAGGATTAAATGGTCAATTTTCTCAGTGAAAGGATAAATAATGGAGTGCCTCAGGGATCTGTATTTGAGACCAATGCTTTCAATATATATATAAATGATCTGGAAAGGAATACACGAGTGAGGTTATCAAATTTGCAGATGATACAAATTATTCAGAGTAGTTAAGTAACAAGCGGATTGTGATCATTACAGGAGGACCTTGCAAGACTGGAAGATTGGGCATCTAAAAGGCAGATGAAATTTAATGAGGACAAGTGCAAGGTGTTGTCATATAAGGAAAATAAACCCTTGCTGTAGTACATGATGTTAGGTTCCATATTAGGAGCTACTACCCAGGAAAAAAAGATCTAGGCATCATAGTGGATAATACTTTAAAATTGTTGGCTCAGTGTGCTGCAGCAGCCAAAAAAGCAAACAATGTTAGGAATTATTAGGAAGGGAATGGTTAATAAAACGGAAAATGTCATAATGCCTCTGTATTGCTCCATGGGTGAGACCGCACTTTGAATTCTGTGTACAATTCTGGTCGCCACATCTCAAAAAGATATAGTTGCAATGGAGAAGGTACAGAGAAGGGCAACCAAAAATGATAAAGGGGATGGAACAGCTCCACTATGAGGAAAGGCTGAAGAGGTTAGGGCTGTTCAGTTTGGAGAAGAGACGGCTGAGGGGGGATATGATAGAGGTCTTTAAGATCATGAGAGGTCTTGAACAAGTAGATGTGAATCAGTTATTTACACTTTCGAATAATAGAAGGACTAGGGGGCATTCCATGAAGTTAGCAAGTAGCACATTTAAGACTAATCGGAGAAATTTCTTTTTTCACTCAACGCACAATAAAGCTCTGGAATGTGTTGCCAGAGGATGTGGTTAGTGCAGTTAGTGTAGCTGGGTTCAAAAAAGGTTTGGATAAGTTCTTGGAGGAGAAGTCCATTAACTGTTATTAATCAAGTTTACTTAGGGAATAGCCACTGCTATTAATTGCATCAGTAGCATGGGATCTTCTTAGTGTTTGGGTAATTGCCAGGTTCTTGTGGCCTGGTTTGGCCTCTGTTAGAAACAGGATGCTGGGCTTGATGGACCCTTGGTCTGACCCAGCACGGCAATTTCTTATGTTCTTACATGAATGGATCCTCCCCCTAATTATTCCTTTCAATAACTGCACTAGTACTATTTCCCAGGGCTTACTGGTAAGCCAACAGGATAGCTGGGTTTACATAGGATTAAGATGTGCAGCAGACTTTTAAATTTCATGTTCTCAGCCACCTGCAGGGACTGGACATCCAGGGCCATCATTTCCCCTATGGTCTATGTCACCATTTTCAATGCTGCCTGCCTTTTGCTCTAGGACAGTGATGAAGAACACCATCCCATCTGCTCTGTTGTGGCTTGATGCTGGGGTGGGGGATGATGGCCTGGCCTGCCACCTCACTGGGGAAAGGGTCCAGAAGGACTTCCTCTTTGTTGTGACTTTCCTGCTGTTGCTTCTTTCAGTGGAGGATCCAACATCCCCTGAAATCAACATTAGCAAGTTTTTTTTGTAAATGATGGAGCATACCATTATTTAAAAGAAGGCCCAGTGCCTTTCTTCTACTGATGGACTTTCAATATTGAATGAAGTCTGTAAAATGTTGATTCTCTATAACTGTAAAGTGCATCCATACCTCTGACATCTTGCTGGATCCCTTCTCTGGATTCTTGGGTGCTGTTGCTGCAGCTGAGGTTGAGGGCAGACTTGAGATAAAAGGCATGGGACTTCTCTCATGCTCTCAACTGCTTGTTGCTCCTGGGGGCTGATCTTTGCCTTGGCAGGACCGCTTACAGACTCTGTGGCTATATTGTCCACCTGCTGCTGCTCACCAGATATCACACTAGTAAGTGTAACCAGGTTCTCCAAACTCTCCTTAACTACTAGATTTTCGATATCCCCTTCCTCTAATTCTTCAAATCTTTCACATGATTCATCTGAATCAGTAGGTTCTGCAAAAAATCGGCTGCAGACAGTGGTCAGAACGGAATAGGGAGCACTGGGCTGGTTGTGGCTGATGCTGCAACCCTCTACTGAATCTGCCTTTTTCTCCCCTGCACCATACCAACTGTGGAGATGAGGGCAAGTTTGGCTGCTGTTTCACCATCTCATCCAACCCTGCCTCTATACCTGGTTTCCTCATCTTTAAAAAAAAATCTTGCTTGATCTTAGTAAGAGAGCTTCTAGTCTTCATGATCCTATGCCTCTCATCATCATCAATGCTACTTGTGCTTGCCTCGGGTCTCTCTGGAAAACGCATAGCCTTCCCTCTTCCTCTCCCATTGCCATGCCTGCCTCTTGATACTAATGACATCATGGAATTTATTAAAACAGATCACTCATGGGTTAGGGGCATTTAGTGTTATAATTATGTTTATTCATCCTAGTATGGACAAACAAAGACAATAGACCAGTCAGAATGTTTCTCACAATAGAGTGGAGTGAGTAAATGGATGATAGCTGCTGAGTGACTATGTATACTACCAGATCAATTTTCAGTAAGCCGGCCAGTGTCAAAGTTATCTAAATAAAGTTACCCAGATACTTTCCAAATATTCAGTGGGACTAATCTCCTGCTGAATGTTCTTGTCTATAGTTACCTGGATAAAGTTATCTGGCTAAATCTGCAGATGGCTGACTTACTGAAAAAAAAAGTTTATAAAAGAATAATAACTCAAGCAGCTGAACAGCCACAGTGATGCCTCCCCCAATCTCCTAAAATAATGAACAGTAGAAGGCAAGCAATCCCCCCTCCTTCCCTATCCTCTAAAATACAATTGTCAGTGTGTAAGCAGCCCTCTCCCTCCTTACCCCCTGAATAATGAATAATAATGGGTGAGCAATCCCTGCTCCTCTTGAACTCTTAAAATAATAGTAGGGGGCAAGCAGCCTCCTGACCCCCTAAAATAATGTATAGTAGTGGGTGAGCAGTCCCACTCCTTCCCAGTCCCCTAAAATAATGGATAGTGGGGGTGAGCAGTCCCATTCCCTCCTCCCAGAGCCACCCCCAGCTCTCAACCACTGTAAGCCAGCAGGAGGAGAGATTTAATCCTCCTTCCACTGGTTTGACTAGTAAATGCCAGTACAACTGACAGCTGTATTGGTATTTAATTTTCATTTATTCACTTCACTGGCCTCTGATTGGTCCCTTCACTGACAGCTGTTCCTACTGAATATCTTTCTGATGGAGGTTTGGATGAATCATGGCCTTGGAGAATTGTAGTAAAATTACTGACTGTATCATTCTGTGCATGGTGGCTGTATGGGGATATATTTTATATTATGTCATAGAACACACTACACACAATCTGGTAAAGCAAAACTTAATTTACTAAATGTTGTAAGTAAATGGATAATAAATCAGCAAAGATAAGTAATATCAAAAACAAATACAGTATCACAGTACATAAGTCAATACAGGTAAATAGGAGTAAAGTAATATAGATAGAAATAAAGATAAGATATTTATACAAAGAACACTTCCCTTATATGTCTTCCCTTTATAAGACAGTGTCCTTGAAAAATCTGGAAGACTGTGAGCTTGGGGACCCCCAAGGAATCAGCTGATTCGCTCTTTGTTCCTTTCAGATCATCCAAATAAAATGGGCAAATGCAATTCCTTATATATCTTTTTTTCTCTGACCTAACCTTAGGGTCTGCAAGCACTAAGTATTTCAATTTGCATTTTTTACAACCAGGAAGGCATTTCAGTACTAGACTTTGATCTTCCCATTTGTTAAGAGACACCAAATGTCTTAACTCATTATCAGCTCATTGGTATCAGTTCTAGTCTTTGGTATTTGATCTTCCCAGGTGTTGAGACACCCCCCCCCCCATGTCTTAGTCTTTGATCTCCCCAGTTGTTAAGAGACTCCAGATGTTCCCTGGGGTTATCTTATACTCAATAGTGAAACTGCACTACTGAATATAGCCAGCTATCTTAAAGTTAGCTGGCTAACTATAGCCACCTAACTTTAGGACAGCTCTTTGGCCTGATCAGACTTAGCTGGCTAAGTCATCTGGCTAACTCTGAATATTGGTGTTAGTCAGTTAGCTTAGCTGGCTACTCAACTCTTCCCATGTAAACGACCCCGGAACACCCCTAATTTAGCCAAATAAATTCTAACTCCCTAACTCATTTAGCTGGATATGTGCCCCCCCCCCCCCCACACACACACACACAGCTGAAGACTTTGCATAAAGAAGGCCTTGTTACCTGAGCACCATGGAACTAATTAAGGCCTGGATTTATCAAAATGTGATAGCAAAAGGGGCATGGTTTATTGCATAGGTAATTAGTGCAAATTGTGATAATGTTTTCAGACTTTGTGATACATAAGAGAGAGAGAGAACGAACCTAGCCATAATGTTCTCTCCCTAAATAGGTATTTGTATCCCTATGGGAGGCCCACCTAGTAACTCGAGGTGAGGTTTAGATATTAGTGTAGGGGGTTAGGGGCCACTTTGACATTCAACGTGAGACGAACGAACAGAACAGTGGTCTCTTGTGAAGATTTGATGACCTACGGAGAGAGGAAACTCACCCAAAGATGAGATTTGTGCAATGTTCTCTCCACCTAGCTTGATGTTACCCAGGTAGAGTGACCATCAAGCTAGGTTGAGAGAACCTTGCACAAATATCATCTTCGAGTGAGTTTCCTCACTACGAAGGTCATAAAATCTTCACAAGAGACCACTGTTCTGTTCGTACGTCTCACGTTGAATGTCAAAGTGGCCCCTAACCCCCTACACTAATACCTAAACCTCACCTCGAGTTACTAGATGGGCCTTCCATAGGGATACAAAAAATACCTATCTAGGGAGCAGACACCATGGCTAGTCTCTCTCTCTCTCTCTCTCTCTCTCTCTCTCTCTCTCTCTCTCTCTCTCTCAAACCTACTAAAACAGGCCTTGCAGGAGACATCACAAAATACACTAACACCTTACCACCCAGTAATGCAAGCTATCACATGGCTTAACACTACTGAAAAAGGTGTAATTAAAATTGGCATTAAGTCTGTGCAATAGCACTTTGCAGACTAGCAAACCCAGCCCACTCCTCTTCTTTTCAGATTTGCATCACATGCGTTAACAGGGCTTTTCGCATGCGATAAGCCCTTAACGCATGCGAAAACGCCTTAGCGCATTTTGATAAATGACCCCCTTACTATAATGCATGGTCATTACCCCAGGAAGCAAATATCCTTTCACAGCACAGTGTGCTCCTACTATCTGATATGTGAGCATTTACACAAAAGCATAGGCTTTAGACCTCAAAACTACAATTTGACAGCAGCAAGTATGCTATGTTAAAATGTTTCTCCTACAAATGCAGCATATATTGCATGTTTGATTGGGTTGAAAGAGACTAGAGGTCCATAGAGTCTAACCATCTTCAGGTCTTCTGAAGTCCTTTTAATGTAAGAATTCCTGGAACTATTTGCTCTCTCCCACCCCCTGGTGGGCTCTGACACTATACCACAATGGTCCGTGGCATCACTTCCAAAATGTAATTTGGTGTATCTTGCTCTATTTACCATATGATTCTTGGAGACAATAGTGCAGTTCATGTAGCTTACAATAGTGCAGTTCCACATAGCTTAGAATGCTCCAGAATGCGGTAGCAAGGACTATTACAAATGCCCGCAAATCAGCCCACATCACTCCTATCCTTAAAGACCTCCATTGGCTCCCCATCCCTTCACATATTCTATATAAAACCCTTACCATCATCCATAAATCCATATACAGTCACAATTCCAACTGACTCGATGACCCTTTCTGCCTTACATGCTCCAACCGCCCCACCAGAGCAAACAATAAAAGAACCCTCTATGTGCCCTCCCTCAAAATGGCACACCTCTCCTCTACAAGGGATCGTGCCATCTCCATTGCTGGTCCCACACGATGGAACTCATTTCCTACAAATCTCCGACTCGAACCTTGCACCACCAAATTCAAAAAGAAACTAAAGACGTGGCTCTTCAAGCAGGCTTACCCAGATTAGTTCCTATCACTTTAACCCGAAGCTGCATCATCATTTGACCTGAACCCATGTATATAGTTTTTGATATTGTTCTCCTGTTATTTATACTGATAGTTTTTTTATATTTATTGTTATTTATATATTATTTGTTGCTCTGTGTGTTTTCTTTCGGCCTCCTCTTTTCTCTCCTGTCCCACCCCCTGTCCCTGTTTTATGTATTTCCACCTTTGGTTCGGATATAAACCGGTATGATGTACCCACTAATGCCGGTATAAAAAAAAGTTTTAAAATAAATAAATAAATAAACAGAGTGCCCTAGAGACGGCTCTAAAATGACTACATGTGAGATAACAAAGGGAACTGGTAAACAGAATTCACTCCAAGGAAAGGGTGTCGCCAGTGACGTGCTGCAGGGAGACAAGGACAGTAGTAGTGTAATGGAGTGACCCTGTTTTCCCCTTTTTGTATATGCAGGACCAGGCTAGGCACGTGGTCCACCTTAAATCCCACAGAGGGAGAGAGCTCTGTGGGTAGGACCAGCTGGGGCAGGATAAGAGTAAGTCCAGCTGGGTTCAGGAGGGCCTCCGCATCTCCAGGAGCAAGGAGCTCCTGACCCTCTCTGAAGGCTGTAAGTACACTGGCCGGAGATTAGGTAGTCTACTGTTGGTTATAATTTCTGTGTGTGGGAATAAAAGTGAAAACTGCATTTGAAAAGGCTGGAGACAGTGTGGATTTCTGCTCCAGTCTAGGTGATTCCCTTGGTCACCCTCACAAGCAGAATTCAAGAGAGCATTGGACAAGCTCAGTAGGTCTCTGAAGGACAGGAAGGGGAAATAAAGCTGAACAGATGTGGATAGGCAGATTGTATGGATCATATGGACTTTGTCTGCTATCATGGTCTATGTTTCAATAACAATTACATTATAAAAAAAATGCTACCTATTATATACTATATACTTATAGTATATTAATTGTGCTTTCTTGTGGGCATCCATTTAAACTTTTAGTGAACAAACTGTGCTCTCTGATGCCATAGTCTTCTGCTCTTGACACTGTGTTATCTATAAATAACCAAACCAGGAAGCAGAAAAGTAGGGAAACTGGTGTTATTTATCTTTACACTATTCAGATAACTTTAGTTGAGATTTGCCTCATGCAGCAATCACTACAACAGCTAGATTCAAACCTCCCAAACAATGGTGAATAAGGTAGGAGTTGGTGCCATCTCCAGCTACTAACTGGCATGGTGTGAAAGGCACTGAAAGAAAGTTGTGTGTGGAAATGTGTATTGTGCTTAGCAGTTCTGTGGAAGGGGTTGTGTATAAGCTATGCAGCACTTGCATGAACAAGTTTTGGGTCTGTCCTTTCAACCCTGACCAGCAGTTGAAAGTTCCACCTGGGCAAGGAGAAGGGAAGCTTGGGAGGGCCCAGAGTATTACTGGGAGAGAGGCAGTGTCCCTTACCAGTAGATACCTGCATGCCATCAAAAGGCTCCTCAAACAAGGCTCCCTAAAATGGAGACTGCAAGATTTTGTTAATTTTGCTCTGGACTCTTCAGTGGAAGATACAGTACCATTGTCTTATATCTCACCAAGATAGTCCATCCCCAATCCAGAACCTGCTATGGTTTCTTCATTCAGCAGCAATACCAGCTAGGGGTGACAGATGCTGGTGTTGTCTTGAGGTAATTACAGTAGTGTTGAGGAAAATTCTGAGATTGAATTGACCACAATTACAATCGCAAAGAACCTTGTGAAGGGGCCTTAAATTGAGCTGGGGTGCCTACGAAGGAAACACCCTTAAAGGGAAGTCCAGTAACCCACATGTGCCTCTGCCTGTTTGTATGTGATTGAGCTGAAATACCAGGAGTGGATGAAAGATGCAACCCATTCTTGAATGAGAAGGGATCCAGCTTACAGATCTTTTTCAAGGGAGAGTCCATTAATGAAAACCACTATTGAAAAGCAGCAGGAGCAGGAGCATCTGGAAGCACTCTTTTATGGAAAGTAATGGGCCAGCCCAGAATTACTCTATCACCAGAATTCTGCCTGGAGGAGAGAGGCTTTACTCATTCCAGATCCTGCTCGGCATGTCCCTTTCTGCAGAGGCTAAAGAAAAGAGGGCATTTTACTTTGTATAGTCTAGTTTTCTTCCTCTGCAGGTGCTAAGAGGTATTTGTTGCCTAAAGAAAGAGCATTGGAGTTGTGCGCACCCTTAAGTCGAACTGTTGGACTTTGACAAGGGGAGTTAGATCCCTGAAGTAGAAGGGCTGCTTCCCAGAAATGAACTAGAAGTCAAGGAGGGAATACGTACAAAATGTAAGAATGCTGCCTGGTTTAAGTTTGAGAAAGAAAATAATAGTGAGCATAAAGTTATTTTATTTTACATTTCTGTTTGGGGTTGTTAAAATCAGGAAAAACCATAATGTGATTTTAAGATTCTCATTAAAAAAAAAAACCAACCCATTAAAAATTAATTCAAAATGTTTAAAACTCAAGAAAGAATGTGAACAATTTCTTGTAAAAATACTGAAAAATCATAAAACTGTTTTCTATTTGTGATATCAGTTTGCTTGTGTTTACATACATTTGATGTCATATTATTCTTAATTCTTTTTGCTTTTAGAGGATCCACGTATGAAGGATGCAATCTGTTATTAAATTTGTTTCCTTTTCAGCCTGTCTTTAAGGGTCCAAGAAGGAAATGCTGTTAAAGCTCTTAGATGTGCGATTTTGAGGGGTTTCTTACTTTACCCAGGTGACCAACAGTAGTCTTCTAGAATCTCCAAATTGGAGATCTTCAAGATGTATTTTCTTGGGTCTCTAAACTACAGAGCCCAATTTCTTGGTAGTGTGCTGAGTGACTTTTCTCCAAAAAGAAAACTTGCACACATCACAAAACTAGCATCCAGTCTGACACACTTAGCAGTTCCTGAAGTCCATGATTTGAATTACAAGGATGTGGACAGGGATTTTAGCTAGAGTTTGTACAAGGAAAGTACATGCATCAACTGAATGTCCCAAATCATGATGTACTCGGAGAAGGTTCTGGGCTTCAGAACATTTGCAATGGCAATAATTGGTCCCCTCTTGTGCATTGTCATAACAGTTTTTTTCGTGTGTGTGTGAATGTGTGCAATACACGTACACCAGTGACAACCTCTGAACAATTACTTCCTGGGCCCTTCAGTGTCACCGAAGGTGCTAATATGGAGGTACACCTGACAGTTACAAAACAGTCATTCTAATGGCTAAGAGACCACCTTCACCCACACACCCTGCTTGAGCCAAAATCAGAACCATAAATTGTACCCAGCAAGGTCTACTGTTTGTCAGGCCACAACAGGAGCCAGTAAACTGGGGTCTCCAAACATTAACTCAAGGGCCAGATGCAGCTTTTGGCTGAAATTCAGTCAACCTCCAGCAGCAATGCAGGAGGAGTTTGATCTGGCCCGCAGCAGTGGTGACAGGAGCTTGATCTGGCCCGCAGCAGTGATGACAGGAGCTGGATTTGGCCTGCAGTGGCAGGAATACATCCCGCCCCATCACCAGCTCAGATGCTTGCAATTAGGGCTGGACTTATGGCAGTGCTATGGCGATGGGTGCCCCTTTGAAACTGTATTGGCTTCTCTTTGGCCTGGAAATTTGGTGCCTTCGAAATTTGGTGCCCTAGGCAATTGCCTATGCCTAAATGCGAGCATGCTTGCAGTCAGAAGTGCAAGTGGCAGCAAATCCGAGTGGTGTGGGTGGAGCATGCCGAAACAAGGACCCCCACTGATTGGCTGTGTTATGCATTGCTGGCATGAGGTCCATTTGTGCAGGTGGAGCCACCTGCACGAGAGAGGGAGTTTGCAGCACAGGCAATGGAGAATAATGAAAGCCATAGGAAGGAAGATACTGGCTGTACCAATATATAAGACTTGCCATACTGGGTCAGACCAAAGATCCATCAAGCCCAGTATCCTGTTGCCAGTGGCCAAGCCAGGTCACAAGTACCTGGCAGGATCCCAAGGGGGTAGAGAGATTCCAAGCTTCTTATCCCAAGAACAAGCAAAAGATATATTACCTGCAACTCCACCTTAATAATGGTTTATGAACTTTTCTTCTAGGAAATTGTCCAAATCATTTTTAAACACAGTTATACTAATAGCTTTCACCACATCCTCTGGCCACAAATTCCAGAGCTTACTAACGTGTTGAGTAAAAAAATATTTTCTCTTAGTTTTAAATGTATTACCCAGTAACTTCATTGTGTGTCCCCTGGTCTTTGTACTTTTTGAAAGAGCTCCATTCCACTCATTATTTTGTAGACCTCTCTCACATCTCCCCTCAGCAGTCTGTTCCCCAAGCTGAAGAGTCCTAACCTCTCTAGCCTTTCCTCATAGGGGAATTGTTCCATCCCCTTTATCATTTTGATCACTTTTCTCTATACCTTTTGTGAAATGTGATGAACACAACTGCACACAATACTCAAGATGAGGTTGCACCATGGAGTGATACAGAGGCATTGTGATATTCTCTGTTTTATCTCCATTCCTTTCCTAATAATCCCTAGCATTCTATTTGCTTTCTTGGCTGCTGCTGCGCTCTGCACATCCACCCATCCATCCTCCAGCGTATCATTCCTTCTTCCCTAGGCAGGATGATATTGGGGAAGGGGATACAGAGGGACAAGGTTGCTGGGGCTGTGGCAGGATTGCCAACTTTGGAGAAATCTAGAAATATTATTACGGACAGCATCTGCCACACTCCTGCCTCCCTCATTCCCCAGCATTTCAAATTAACAAACGAGCCAAACACGGATCTCTCTCCCCCCCCACCCAACCCTTCTCAGCAGCAACTCTGAAGGGTTCTCTCTCTTCCTTCCCCCTATCCTAGCTCAGAAAACCCTGAGGTGGACCAGCAGTGAATCCAGTACCTCATGGCCCTCTTTGCACCTTTAAGGGATCACTCAGATGTGACATGACCCTGCTACAAGGTGAAGGGGCCTGAGACAAATGTGAGGGGGCGCACAGGCCCCCTTGCAGCTATGCTCCTGCTACAAAGATGCACTCATTTCTGTGGCCTGCCTGAACTCCCCACCACCCCACAGTCCTTTTAATCTCACTGGTGCTGTTTTTTAATAAGTTTAATTCAACTTGTCACACCAAGGCTAAAGCAGCAGTTGGAATGGATATGGTGAGATGGTCCGACTCCCTTCCTAGTGATTTGAGCTGACCCACATGTAGATCAACACTGCCACCCTGTGGGCAAAGCAAGACAAAGACGAAAGTAGAAACGGCCATAGCAAGATGGTAAGACACCACAGCATGAGAAGCAGATATACCTCCAACGGCTTCTAAAAGATTTGGCAAGAGAGGGAGAGAGATTTTATATAATTAATTTATTTTGAGTAGACTTTTTCCACATTTTTGGTAGTCCTAAGAGAAATATGCTTGGGTACTTTTCTACCCTGGTAAGCAATTTTCACAGAAAGCTGCGTGTGTCGTTTTTATTTTGAAAATGTGCTTATGCAGGTACCCGAGAGCAAACGTCCCCAGGGTCTTTGCGCCTCCTTTTTCTGTAGGCAGAGGAAAGGAGGGGGGGGGGAGGGGAAAGGAAGTCTGCAGGTTCGAAAAGTCCATTCTTTGGGGGTACTTTACTCCCCCAGCTAAACGTGTCTCAGGAATGCCCCTGTTTAATACAGCTAAAAGCTTGTTGCTTGTTGTGAATGTCATGTGCACCTTCTAGCTGCTTGCAGGGCAGCTTTTACAGGCCAGTTTATCTGGGTAAGTGACTTTGCAAATCGTCCTCCGCAAGCATAAAAACAGAATAAGATCCACTGACCTAAATTTTCTCAATCAGAATTCATAACACCAAAGAGAGAACTCCTCAGAGACTTAAATTGTCCCGGGCTGAGCAAAACCCAAAATAAAGTAGAGGGGGTTTTTTTTTGTCTAAAACAAACAAATGGCATCAAAATATCATTCAAGGTAGCCAATTTTAACTGAACCTTTGGTCTAGGCCTCATTTTGAATTCCAGTATTAATGCTGGAAATCCACTCGGCGTAGGGCGGTGATGGGCTTCCTTTCCGTTCCCTAGTGGTTGTGCTTTTTGCCAGCACTAAAGACTGAACATTTTGAAGCCGTTATTTCTCATTTGGATTGGAGCTGATCAGGCTCAAAGGTTACATAGCTTAACCTCTGCTGTGACTTCTTAAGAAGTAAGACAAGACTCTTGGAACGTCCGCCCAGAACTGTCCTGGCTAACCATTACCAAGTTACAAGGTTAGATAGCCTGCATGTGCCATGATTCCGTGGTTGTATCCAGCTGATCCTGTGTCACATTGCTGATGTAACAGGAACAGTGAATAGGTCTAGTCTTGTGTTTATTGCTGCTTCCTTACAGAGAAGACAGTGATCCGCTCATCTCCATTCATCTGCCATTTCACTATCGGATTTAATGACAACTCCGCCTGAGTAATGCTCAGTATTATGGATAATCTGGAGATCAAGCTTTACTGTCTAGACTATGAAAACAGCTGTTTGATTTTTAATGAACAATAGGGATGAGGGGTCTGCCCGTTCAGAGGGAGATACTTAATCTCCCATTGACATGCATGGGAGTCTGGGAATTTTTGGAAGGGAGACACTGAAATAACTGGTAATATTTCTGACCAAATATGAAGGAGTCTCCTCAAGAGGCACAATCGCAGCAACAGAGGGCTTATGAAACTAATCTGATGCATTCCTTTGGAAAACCCTTGTTTCCTTCTTGCTATTCAGCATATAGTTTCCAGGCAACTGTCCAACTTTCAGGACATGCCAGACCAGAGCAGAAGGGAACAGTAACAGAATGTGGCCCAAAAAGCACAGAGTGCTGGGAGGTGGCACCAACGTCGTTAGTGCATCAGAGATCTTTGCAAAACCTGTGATCTTAATCAGGGTGAACATCAACACCAGCAGGGAAAGGCCGTGCTGACAGATAGGCAGTCCACATTATTTCAACTGTAGACCTGGACTGCCACATTAGTCGTTCAAGAGATCCATATTCAGCTGTGGCCTGTCCAGCTAAGTTAACCGGATAAACTTAGTTGGTTAATGTAAACTGGATTGTCTGCCAGCAACGCTGCGCCGCTGAATATACCCGGATAAATCTGGATAAGTCAGGACAACTCTTCAGCATGACAAAAGTTATCCAGATAACTTAGCAGGATAGCACTGAATTTCGGCATTATTCTGATTCAACTCCATCCCAAAATGTCCATGATGTATCCACATAATAACTTAGATAAATCAGGGGTGGTCAGTGGGGCAGGAAATTCAGATCGTGCACTTTGTCCATTAATGTCCCGAACTTAACCAGACAACCCTTTGGAATATGAACCTCTCAAGCTCTTAGCACAATTTGGCTTCCTCAACTGCCCCGTAACGTCAGCTGTAGACCCAGCACGTTTGCTTCCTCTTAAAGCAGTATTGTTATAAAAATTACTCCTTATATTAAATTCCTTGTTTCTTGCCTCTGTTGCTTTCCTTTTTGAAATAATTTTTTATTTGTTTCTTTTTAGTCCTGATATACAGCATATTATTTATTGCATGTGTTGGTTTTGTTTTTAGTACGTGGTTTACCCCTCTTATTTTATTCACATCCTGGATTTTTATCACTTCTCTTCTCCGAGCCCTCTCTCTGGCTGTTCATGCTTTACTGATGTGTGCAATAGTGTGCCAGCCATCAGCATTCAGGTAGGGGGCCGTGCCGCAGCCGTCCGCAGCCGCGGAACACAACACTTTCTGCAAAACAACTGCAAAGTACCTGTGAGGTGTGTGTGCACCAGACTATACTTTCAAAGGGAAACTCCCCAGGTAGTTTCCCTTTGAAAATGATCTTGCAGGTCTGTGGATATGAGCCTTGTGGACAGTTTAAAAATTGTCTCTATATATTTATTTTTCCTAAAAAGAAAGAAAGAAAGAAAGAAAATGTAAAACAAAATAAAGATCAACATCATAAAATCTGACCACTTTGGTTTGTTTTAGAGCCAACCACTTTTATCATTGTCCTCATTCTGTAGACCTCCTCTCAGAAGGATCCCTGTGGGCAGGACTAGTGCGAGGGTACCATAACAAACCTTTGGCCTTGCATTCCCCCAATTAACTTTCAGGCCCACAGGCCACTGCCCTCCCCACCTCCCCACAGAGATCTTGATAATTAAACTCACAATCATGAAGACCCCACTTCCACCAACCCCCTAAAACAATCCTGTAAAAACACATCACTGGACATAAGGAGAACACATTTCCAAAGTAATATTTATGGGTAAATACTAATTTACCGGGGTAAAAGGGCTTTCTGAAAACTGTGCGCCCTAAAAACATCTGAAAGTCTGCACAGTTGAAAAAGAAAGTGTACTCATACGTCCCCTTTCTGAACTGGTACAAAGGCCACAGTTAACAGTATCCACGGACTTTGCACCAAATGTGCAGTTTTGAAAAATGCCTCCATACTTTTAAATATTAAACTTGACTTTATAAACACACACATATGCAATATAAATAGTTCAGAAATCCTGTCTCAGTGCCTGATGAATGTGTCATTTGTGATTTTTGGGGCTAGGCTGCAAAAAAAAAAAAAAAAGTTCAAGAAATAGATAAAATATATAAATTAAAAGAAATCCATACTGCATTGGCTGAAATGATAGGATGGCTGAATTAAGATATTTCCTCTTACTACATAAAAATGTACAATTCATTTGTCACCTCAGTAACAGTGACAAAAATTCCTTCCATTACCAGCCTTTTTTTTTCCCAAGTAACATAAAATCCTGCAAAAAAAGTCACTCAGAATCTATATAGCAAATCTACCACTCCAAAACAGCACTAATTCCCTGAGTGCAAACAGCAACAACCCTACCTATGAAAAGGCAATACTACAAATCTTACACCAGGCTCTAAAATAGCATTACTATTCTTCCCAACACATGTATACCTCTTCTTCTTAGCTACAGTATGAGTCCTGAAGTGTGGTAGTCAAAGGGTAGCAGGTAGCACACAGCATTCTTCTCATTTTCCTTTTCCTGAGTCTCCTCCTTTGAGCCCTTCCAGACTCTGTCTTATCTTCAGGTTGACTGAGATGGGAAGATTGTACACTGAGCATTGTATGTGACTCATTTTGAGTGTTGAGCAGCAGCAGCAGTGGAGGAGCTCTAGTGGCCATATGTGGCAGCCAAGGTAATTAACTGAGCCAGCTGCCCACACCACACTGACATTTCCCTTCGGCACTTATACTTAGAGGGAACTGGTACATTGTGGTGGGTTCATGTGCATCTCCATTCCCTCTCTCATTTTGTTTTGAAAATTTTCAGAAACAGTGGTGGCTCTTCAGTCTTTGCTCCTGGCCTTCACAAGGGTTTCCTATGATCTCCAGGTCCTTCAAGTTCTTCTGTTTCCTGTCTTCATTGTTGGAGATCCTCCATGTCTTCGATCCTATGATGTTCCTGATCTCTCATCGTGTTCCTGTGCCTTCTGAGTCCTGGTCAAGTCTTCGCCTTGTTGATGAATCCAAGTCTTCGCCTTGTTCCTGAATCCATGTTTTTGGCTTGTTCCTGGTTCCAGCCTTTGTCTTGTCTAGAGTCATCCGAGTCTTCGTTGCTGGTTCAAGCCTTGGTTTTAAAGTCTGAGCCTGAATTCAAGTTCCTGAGTCTGAGTCCGAGTTCCTGAATCCGAGTCCAAATTCCTGAGTCTGAGAGTGAGTTCTTGAATCCGAGTTCCTAAATCCTGTCCCTGGTCTTCAGATTTCTAGTTCCAGCTTCCATCTTGTGCCAAGTCTTTGAGTCCAGTGCTTGAGCTGCTATTGGCATGGTCTGTGAACAGCCCCAGGGTTGTGTAGGGCATGCAGTGGTGCCAGACTCTTTGAGCCTTCATTTTGTTCCAAGTCCTGAGCCTTTGTCTTGTTCCAAGTCCCAAGTCTTCATCTTGTCCAAGTCTTCAGAGTTATGTCCAAGCCTTCATCACATCATGTCTTGACTCCTCAGGCTTGGCCTGTCCTCACGCACAAACCACTTCCAAGTGGCAGTCTGAAAGGTCTTTTGAGTAGCTATAGAGCTACTCCAGAGACCAGTATTGCATTGCTGGGTCTTTGTTCCTGATGCGTGTTAGACGTCCACGTCTTCCCGTTTCTGAGTCAAGAGTGTTCCTATGCAAGCCAAGCATGCCTGGATATGTTTGCCTGCCAGCAGTGTGGACCACTGCCAGCCCTGGCTTGCACAAGTCATGAAGCGGCAAAGGGGCTCATGCTCTCGAGAGCCCACCCGAGCTCGCAACAGATTCTGAAGGCCATGAACTCAGTGAACATGTCCCTGCGACGGGCCTTCCATGCTTTGACTCTTGTTCCTTCCTGAGTGTTTTTTTTGCCCGCGACCCACAGGAGGTGCCTGCACCTAGATTTTGTTCAAGTTCTTCAGCCTTGATTCTAGCCTTCAGTATATTTAAAGCTTTGCCTTCATCCAAGAACTGCAGCCATGTCTTCGTCCAAGTACTGCAGCTATGTCTTTGTCCAAGTATGCAGCCATGTTTTTGTCCAGGTACTGCAGCCATGTCTTCATCCAGCTTGTTCTGAATGGTTCTTCGCCTCAGTACTGTAATCAAGTATCTTTTGATTCTCTGTCTTCCCCTCGAGCCCCTGTTGGTAAGAGATTACCTAGATATCCTCCAAAGCCGAAGAGGCTGGAGGGATAGGCTTTGAGGAGGGGACACTGTTGCACTTCTCTCTCATGGGACAGGCCCACGAGCAGCTCACTCATCTTCCAACTTTACCACTGCTGGCTGAACGTCAGCTCTTCTCCTTCATGGCCTTGAAGTGCCACTTGTGTGCCACTATTCTCTGCAGCAGGAGTTGCCGCTGATGCAGCCTCTGCTCCCCTGGGTGGTCTCTCCTTCTGGGACACAACAGACATCTGCTGTGGCCTGGAACACTGCCTACTCCAGCCATGCCATCGCTCCTACCTGGCATCCCCCCTAGGTATGCATGTATGCCATAGCCACGGATTTAAAGAGTCTACAGAGAGAAATGCCATGGCACCTCCTGAGATGTCATCTCCTGCCAGCTCTATAAAATGGCTCTTTAGCCTTTACTCCTGGCCTTTGCAAGGGTTTCCTGTGGTCTCCAGGTCCTTCAAGATCTTCTGTTTCCTGTCTTCATCATTGAAGGTCTTCCATGTCTCCATTCCTGTGATGATCCTGTTCTCTCGTCATGTTCCTGCTTCCTCTGTCTTCTGAGTCCCAGTTAAATCTTCGCCTTGTTGCTGAATCCAAGTCTTCACCTTATTCCTGAATCCAAGCTTTTGTCTTATTCCTAGTTCCGGCCTTCATCTTGTCTAGAGTCGTCAGAGTTTTTGTTGCTGTTCAAGTCTTCGGAAGTCCTTCCTTGGTTTTAAAGCCTGAACCAGAATCCAAGTACCTGAGTCAAATCTGAGTTCCTGAGTCACTGAGTCTGAGTCCAAGTTCCTGAATCTGAGTTCCTGAGCCTGAGTCTTGAGTTCCTGAATCCAAGTTCCTTAATCCTGTCCCAGGTCTTCAGAGTTCTAGTTCCAGCTTCCGTCTTGTGCCAAGGCTTTGAGTACAGTGCATGCGCCACTATGGGCATGGTCTGTGACCAGCCCCGGGGTTGTGTAGGGTGCACAGTGGTGCTGGACTCTCTCAGAGCCTTCGTATTGTTCCAAGTCCCAAGCCTTCGTCATGTCCAAGTCTTCAGAGCCTTGTCCAAGTCTTCATCATATCATGTCTTCAGGCTCCGTCTGTCATCATGCACAGACCGCAGTCCGAAAGGGCTTTCAAGTGGCCAGATGGCCACCCGAGACCAGCATTGCATCGCTGGGTCTCAGTTCCTGGTGCGTGTTGGACATCAGAGAGTGTTCCTATGCCAAGCCAAGTGTGTTCCTGTTTCCAAGCCAAGATTATTCCTATTTCAACCAGCCCATGCCTGGATGAGTTCGCCCACCAGTGGTGTGGATCATGGCTAGCCCCAAGGTTGCACAGGTCACGTCATGGCATGGGGGCTCACGCTCTCAAGCGCCCATCTACACTTACAATAGTGGCTTTATGTTGTTTGTATTTTTATTTTAACACCATGTATCTTCTGTTGTATTATAAATTTTGTCTTGCACTGTAGGGGAACAGCAAATAAGAAATTTAATAAATAAATAAATCTATAGGTTTAAGTTCACTTTTCCTGAATCACTCTTGTGTCAGGTCTTGGTCTACTTGTGGTTGCAGGAATAACTTTGTATTTCCTCCTGTATTTGTGCTTTAGCCAATTGCTTTTCTTTCTGGTACAACTCTATAAAGAGAGTTTTATTGTTCTTTTGCAAATTCTATTGCCTGTTTAGTACCTAAGGAGGCTGATAAATTCTCATTCATTCCTTATACTTACCGCAATGATTATCCAAGCTTATGGATGGAGTTTTGATTTTGATTGTTCATTTTCATACCTCGGCACTTTTGATGCTGTTAGATACATTTGGAAGCCTATAATAGCAGATCTACATGTATAATCTATTTATATAAGGCCCATGCTGTCTTCAGCTCTTCAAAATGTACAATCTCTGCTTACACTAATTCTTGTAGATTTTGATAGGCATGCTTTTCTTGTTCTTATATGCAACTGTTTGAGATCTTTATCAGGCCAATCTACAATTCCAAAACAATAAGAAAGTGCAGGGATTGCAAATTGATTGAGAGCTTGTATCTTATTCCAAAGCATTTTTCAATATAATTAATTGGGTAATGTCCCAAATGGGTTAATTTTGCACATATCTTGACAGGAATGAATCTCACTCATAAGCCAGGGTATGTTGAGTCTGATCTTAATCTCTCAAATTTACTGCCAATGTCCTTCTTAAGACTTGCATTGTGCTAATGAGAACTTCCTTCTATAGTTCATAGGATGTTATATGCCAGGTTCTTGTGACTTGGATTGGCCACTGTTGGAAACAGGATGCTGGGCTTGATTTTGGTCTGACCCAGTGTGGCACATCTTATGTTCTAAATGCATATGAAAGTTCTTTTTAATCAAGCTTGTGGCACCCAAATCAATTGGAATAATTTCTGATTTCTCCACATGATCGACAGTACTGACACTTGTATCCACAATGCTGTTCTTATTTTTAATCTCCTTTTCCACAATATCCAGTTTTCTTGAATTGAGTTTTTTATCTGTTGACATAGGAATGTCCCAAGTGATTACAACTTTTTCATTCTCTACAGTTCCCTCAGGATCATGATCCCAGTGCTTGTCTGGTACAGTAATGTTATAATGTTTACACAATTTCCAGTGTATGAGTAATGCCACTTTATTATGCCTTTCTGAATAGAGACCTTCTGGCATCAACACTTGACCTGAGCAACCATTTCTAGTAATATTTTACAGAATCTGCATTTATCTGTTTTACATTATTTTCCATACTGATTGCGAATCATCTTATCAATTATAATTAATGAATAATTATTCATTTTCACATTTACGCTCATCTCTTCTTAGCCATTCTTGAGTCAGGTTTTGATCCCCGTGGGGTTTCTGAAGCAACTTTCTGTATTTCCCAACATGTTTATATTTTTGCTATTGATTTTTCTTATTTGCTGGTCAGATTCTTTAAGATCAGTGAGTAGAAGGAATGGAGACTGATTTTAGCATTTACTTTTGTAATTCAGCACTTTATTTGTTGATGCTGATAGGTATGATTGAAGGCCTATAATAGCACGGAGTGAAAGTTGCAATGCATGGCAACATTGTGCTTCCTGGGAGGCATGGGGGAAATCTGCACAGATCAGCAGTTGCAACTCTGAAGGGGACACAATGGGATTGGGGGAATAGGCTCCATTTGGGAATTTGATCTATTTTGGGTAAATATGAATAAAGTTACTGCTTGGCAGACTGGTTGGCCTTTTTCTGCCATGTGTTACTATCTTACTATAATCTATTTTTATAAGGTCATACCTCCTCCAGCTCTTGAAATGTATAATCTCAGCATTTACTGATGTTTATAGATTATTTGATATGCATGGAAATTTTTTTTAATTTTTACATCCAACTGATAAGATCGTGATTGGGCCAGTCTACTATTCCAAAACTATAGGAGAGTGCGGGAATTGATAGCTTGTATTTAAGAACATAAGAAATTGCCATACTGGGTCAGACCAAGGGTCCATCAAGCCCAGTATCCTGTTTCCAATAGTAGCCAATCCAGGCCACAATTACCTGGAAGTACCCAAACACTAATTAGATCCCATGCTACTGATGCCAGTAATAGCAGTGGCTATTCTCTAAGGGATAGATTTTCTAAAAGTGCACCCGCGTGTACTTTTGTTTGCGCACCAGGCGCGTTTTATTAACCATTCCCTTCCTAATAATTCCTAACATTCTGTTTGCTTTTCTGACTGCTGCAGCACACTGAGCCGACGATTTTAAAGTATTATCCACTATGATGCCTAGATCTTTTTCCTGGGTGGTAGCTCCTAATATTGAACCTAACATCATGTAACTATGGCCATCTGCCACTGTGCTGGAGGATCACGCGCCGGCAGGGTGCTGATGCGCACAACTTGCTCCTGCTCCAAGGCAGGAGCAAAACGTGAGTTAATGAAATGGGGAGGGGGCTAGGATAGGGATAGGGGGGGGGGGGAGGGAAGGGGAAGGGAGCTTAGGCTAGGGGAGGGGAATGCTTAGATGTGTCGCCGTGCGTAATTGCAATAGTTGACCCCCCATTGCATGCGTCGACCCGGCAACGCATGTAGATCATTGTTAAGGCCTCATCTGGAGTACTGTGTTCAGTTCTGGAGACCATATCTTTAAAAAGGTAGAGCCAGGATCAAAGTGGTCCAAAGAAAGGCAACCAAAATGGTATGCAGTCTGCATCAAAAACCATATGAGATGAGACTGAAGGATCTAAATATATAGATCCTGGAGGGGAGAAGGGACAGGGGGAATAGGATACAGACATTTAAATACTTGGGAATTGAGCCTTTTCCAATTGAAGGAAAGCTGTAGAACTGCAGGTCATGATATGAAGCTCCAGGACCAATATCAGGAAATATTTCTTTATGGAGATGGTGGTGGATGCATAGAATGCCCTCCCAGTAGAGGTAGTTAAGATGAGAACTGTAATGGAATTTAAAAGAGTTTGGGATAAACACAGAGAATCCATAATGGGCTAAAAGATGGAAATGAAGATTAGGGGTAACCTGCATGGAGCAGCAGTTACTACATTAACAGAATAAAAAGATAAATGAATTAAAGAATAAACTAAAGCTTGCTGGGCAGACTGGATGGACCACTTGGGTCTTTTTCTGCAGGCATTTACTACGTTGCTTCTCTGCACTCTTGCCCCCACCGTTGTTTAATTCATGTCAACATGCCCTCAGCTTCAGGTGCTACTGCCTGACTTTGTGCACGCATTCAGTTCCTCAGCTAATACGCCCAGGTCTTTTCTCCAGGTTAAAGCTAGCAAGTATTACCCCATTCAATGTATAGTGTGCCCGCCTACTTTAAGAAAGATGAATCCTTTTTCTGTTCTTTCTGTGGTTGAAACTCCTATAAGGTTTGAAAGACTTTGGGATAAAATCCAGAAGAAAACAGTGGAAAATATTTTAGACATATTGTATTTTACTATTAGTTTTCCAGTCTCCTGAATGCATTAGAAATATCTTTTCTCTCATCATCTCACCGGGATTACTCTCCCTCCCTGTGCTGAAGTGATGGAAGATTTTTTACCCTTTTGGTAACAAGAATCTGCCAGGCCAAAACCAGGCTCAAGTCTGATTAGATTTTAATGAACTGTCTTCTAGCAGCCAAGTTTGATTTATAGTGCAGAGAGACAAAATGCCTGGTTTATTTCTGTGCAGATCTACCGAACAGCACATCTGGGTTTCATTAGCTCAGTCTTATTTTTGCCAACAGCTTCTTTCCTGAATCTGTGCCCTGACACGCTACAGTGTTATACAGGGTGGCAGGTCTCTCCATCCCTGATGCACTCGTGACAGTGTTATACAGGGTGGCGGGTCTCTCCATCCCTGATGCACTCGTGACAGTGTTATACAGGGTGGCGGGTCTCTCCATCCCTGATGCGCTCGTGACAGTGTTATACAGGGTGGCGGGTCTCTCCATCCCTGATGCGCTCGTGACAGTGTTATACAGGGTGACGGGTCTCTCCATCCCTGATGCGCTCGTGACAGTGTTATACAGGGTGGCGGGTCTCTCCATCCCTGATGCGCTCGTGACAGTGTTATACAGGGTGGCGGGTCTCTCCATCCCTGATGCGCTCGTGACAGTGTTATACAGGGTGGTGGGACTCTCCATCCCTGATGCGCTCGTGACAGTGTTATACAGGGTGGCGGGACTCTCCATCCCTGATGCGCTCGTGACAGTGTTATACAGGGTGGCGCGTCTCTCCATCCCTGATGCGCTCGTGACAGTGTTATACAGGGTGGCGGGTCTCTCCATCCCTGATGCGCTCGTGACAGTGTTATACAGGGTGGCGGGTCTCTCCATCCCTGATGCGCTCGTGACAGTGTTATACAGGGTGGTGGGACTCGCCATCCCTGATGCGCTCGTGACAGTGTTATACAGGGTGGCGGGTCTCTCCATCCCTGATGCGCTCGTGAGAGTGTTATACAGGGTGGCGGGTCTCTCCATCCCTGATGCGCTCGTGACAGTGATATACAGGGTGGCGGGACTCTCCATCCCTGATGCGCTCGTGACAGTGTTATACAGGGTGGCGGGACTCTCCATCCCTGATGCGCTCGTGACAGTGTTATACAGGGTAGCGGGTCTCTCCATCCCTGATGCGCTCGTGACAGTGTTATACAGGGTGGCGGGTCTCTCCATCCCTGATGCGCTCGTGACAGTGTTATACAGGGTGGCGGGTCTCTCCATCCCTGATGCGCTCGTGACAGTGTTATACAGGGTGGCGGGGCTCTCCATCCCTGATGCGCTCGTGACAGTGTTATACAGGGTGGTGGGACTCTCCATCCCTGATGCGCTCGTGACAGTGTTATACAGGGTGGTGGGACTCTCCATCCCTGATGCACTCGTGACAGTGTTATACAGGGTGGCGGGTCTCTCCATCCCTGATGCGCTCGTGACAGTGTTATACAGGGTGGCGGGTCTCTCCATCCCTGATGCGCTCGTGACAGTGTTATACAGGGTGGTGGGACTCGCAATCCCTGATGCGCTCGTGACAGTGTTATACAGGGTGGCAGGTCTCTCCATCCCTGATGCACTCGTGACAGTGTTATACAGGGTGGTGGGACTCTCCATCCCTGATGCACTCGTGACAGTGTTATACAGGGTGGCAGGTCTCTCCATCCCTGATGCACTCGTGACAGTGTTATACAGGGTGGTGGGACTCTCCATCCCTGATGCGCTCGTGACAGTGTTATACAGGGTGGCAGGTCTCTCCATCCCTGATGCGCTCGTGACAGTGTTATACAGGGTGGCGAGTCTCTCCATCCCTGATGCACTCGTGACAGTGTTATACAGGGTGGCGGGTCTCTCCATCCCTGATGCACTCGTGACAGTGTTATACAGGGTGGCGGGTCTCTCCATCCCTGATGCACTCGTGACAGTGTTATACAGGGTGGCGGGTCTCTCCATCCCTGATGCACTCGTGACAGTGTTATACAGGGTGGCGGGTCTCTCCATCCCTGATGCACTCGTGACAGTGTTATACAGGGTGGCGGGTCTCTCCATCCCTGATGCACTCGTGACAGTGTTATACAGGGTGGTGGGACTCTCCATCCCTGATGCGCTCGTGACAGTGTTATACAGGGTGGCGGGTCTCTCCATCCCTGATGCACTCGTGACAGTGTTATACAGGGTGGCGGGACTCTCCATCCCTGATGGATACAGGGGCAGGGGGCAGATACTGGGGAAAGGGGGAACTATAGGAGATGGATACTGGAGAAGGTAGGAGGGAAGAAGGCAGATGGGTAGAGGCAGGGGGCTGATGTTAGGGAAGGTAGGAAAAAGAGCAGGCTGCAGGGGAAAGGGTGCACTCGTGACAGTGTTATACAGGGTGGCGGGACTCTCCATCCCTGATGCACTCGTGACAGTGTTATACAGGGTGGCAGGTTTATCTGACCCTGATGCAGCAGGGACAGCATTATACAGGCTGGTGGGTCTCTCTGGCCCTCTTTCTTTTCTTGCAAAGTCTGTTTTTCTCAGTTTCCTCTTTCTTTCTCCTTTGCACCATGTTTCTGTGTTACAGATCCTTTTTTATCTTTCTCTTTATACTTTCTCTGTCTTGGCCTTTGTCTCATTTCTTTCTGCTTTAGTAGGACCTGTGAAAAGGTTCAGCCCATTTCCTCTTCTGTGGTTCTAGCAGACATTATCCAGTCTGAGTAAGGAGCTCAGATATACTGTTACCGTGCCAGCTAGGCATCACCTACTGCTGATGCCAAATAAGTCTGGGACTTTGAGTGGATGCAAACAAGTTTATACTGCACCTAGGAGAAAAGAGTAGGTTTGCTTTTTCCTGGTGCCTACTATTAGTGGGAGATGAACTGCGGTTGTCATTGGAAGAGTGAATCCCTTCACACAATCAGAGTTGGCTCTGGAATCATTCTTTCTCCATGGCTATGCTTCTAACATCCCTCCCCTCTCCACCTCTAGCAAAAAAAAAAAAAAAAAAAGTGTGATACATGTAAAGAAAAGGCAAACACATTGTGGGATGCAGAGCTCTAAGAGCTGTATTAGTCCTGGAGAAAGCTGGATATTTAGTGGGCCAACATAATTATCTGCATGTGGTCAGTAAAGCTCTTGTACAACATCATTGGATAATTCAGTTAGGATATCCGGCATAAGAGAAAAAAAATGCTCTTCAGTAAGACTACTGAGTCAGTCACAACTCATTTAACCATCAAAAAGATTTAGTAATAATAATAAATAAAGTACATAAAGTAACTATTCCAACTCAGCATACACCGACAGTCAAAAAGCTGTATCTGTCAGGAAAATACCTTTCAGCACAATAACAAGTGCCTTGAAAAACCCAGTGCTCATTTCTGTTTTTTATGGGGCAATTTTTAAAGGGATTTTTTTGCAGATAAATGGCTGCTTATCCATGGAGAGGAGCCCTTTAAAAATTGCCTTTACCCCTTTGTGGGGGAAAACAACTGTGCTGTCAACAGTGTAGATCCTTCTTCCTGTGAGGAAAGGGGGCGTTGCTGGAGGCAGAGTTGGCACCAGTCCTGCATGATACACATGGGGAGAGAATTAAATACAAAATAGGAATGCTAAACTTTAAATTACTCAATGACCAAACCTGTCCATGGGTCAACACTATATTAAAATTTTATCAATCTACTGGAGCCCCAACGTGGATTGCTTGAGATTCCATCACCTAGAGTCACATCTTCTCCGTTGCTGGTTCCATTCTCTGGAATTCTTTTCCGATAGAAATTAGACTGTGTGATTCAGTAGGAAAGTAAGTCAAGACCTTTTTGTTCAAATTTGCTGATGTTTAAATTTTAAGTTTTATTTTTTATTTCAGTTTATTTTACTATTTATACTTGTTTATATTCATTTTATTTGTATCAGATTATGTATTATTATTTTATATTTTAATAATTTTTTATGTACTTACTTTATTTTGTATCAGCAATATATTTGTATTTTTATGTTTCTATTCTTGTTCATCGCTTAGACCTATTTTGTTAGTGTTAAGTGATTCATAAATTTCAATAAATGTAAATGTTTAAATCTCCATGCATCCTTCCCAGTGGGAAGTTGCACCTGCAAACCCTACAGGTACTTTTGTACCCACGAACCCTGCTAGGGAAATGATTTTTAAAGGGGAACTCCATGGGGAGTTTTTCTCAATTAATCAGCTTGCAGACTCATGGGTACCTGCACACTCTGTGAAGAGGCTGAAATTGTGCCTCCCCAAGTAGACTCCTGTGAATTTGCAGGGGTCCATGACTAGTCCACAGGTATTCACCCTTCTGGGGAGTGGAAGGCCATAAAAAGGTCAAGGGTCTGGCAGACTGTGAATCAAATCCAAGAGAAGCCTGTCGATATGGATTGCACCGTTTCCTCTGTTTATGGGTGTGCACGGCTACTGTGCACAGAATTTTGTCGATGAGCAATGGGGAAAAGGGGGGGGGGTGGACTCCACTCCATTGGGTTCTTCCCCTCCCTCCATGTTCTAAATTTTTATGGGGGCTTGAGGGTGTTCCCATTACTTTTGTGTATATGATCTTTGCAAGTTTGGTTTTTGGGGGGTGGGGGAATTGGTTGGGTCCCCATCACGTGCTGTTGGTACTCGCTCTTTTCCTTTGTGCTCTATCTCCCACATCAGTACCATCATGGACCTAACATATTTCTCCTCCTTTCATCTCTCCTTGCCTTTTCACTCCTTCTTAGCTTTCTCACATCTTTTAGCTTTCATCCATCTCTCTTACCCTTCTAACACTTTTGTCTCACATGCCCTCCACTTCCTTCTCCTATTCTTATATCTTGACATCATCTCTCAGCCCCATATTGCTTTTCTCATCCTTTCACATTTCTTACACCTTGCCTCCATAACCCTCCCTTTTTCTCCCTTACTCCCTATCTGCTCCTGCTTTTGCCACCCTTTCCCCTGCAGCCTGCTCTTTTTCCTACCTTCCCTAACATCAGCCCCCTGCCTCTACCCATCTGCCTTCTTCCCTCCTACCTTCTCCAGTATCCATCTCCTATAGTTCCCTCTTTCCCCAGTATCTGCCCCCTGCCCCTGTATCCATTCCACTATATACATTCTGCCTTCCTCTTAGGCCACTGCAGTCCTCTCCTTTTTCTCCCCCATCCTCCATCTGGAGGAGGTGGTCAGTGTGCCTGGGTTAAAAGACAACTGAGAGTAGAGAGAATGAAGGAGGGAGCAGCAGAGGGAAGGAAGGGCCCCTGCAATAAGACCCCCCTGTCGATAAGACAGTGAGCCCAAAATGTGGCTGAAACCCAAGGAAGTTTTACTGAAAAATGTGCTCAAGTTGCAGATATCCCACAAAAGCAACTTGCACTTTCTCCTCCACTGCCAGAAGACCTAGAGAGCTGGCAGAGGAACAAAACCAGCAGCCATTATCTGCACACTGCGTGTATGCAGGTCTTTTATTTTATTTTATTTTCACAAAAAGAAAGAATGTCAATCACACTGAAAATACACTACAGCCACATTAAGAAAGAAAAATCATAAACACACTAGCCTTCCAAAGTCCCCTATATTAGAAAAGGTGAAAGGGATAATATAATGAAATAGGCAATAGCACTAAACATCTTATAATTTATAAAAAGCGAGAATATAAACACAAAGGGGCCAATTTTCCCAGTGTAGGGATTCCGCATACCTGCAACAAGTTGATTTTCAAAGGGAAATGTATCTGTAGAAGTTGTGGGTACAAACTTTCCACTGAAAAGTGCTCATGGGGATTTAAAAATAATCTCCTTATGCATACCTTTCTGGCCCTGGTCTCCCCCTAGCCCTATGCCACCACTTTTCCCTGTGTGTGGGGGAGGGTGTCCGTTTTCAAAGGGGTCTTCTCTGCTGGTAAAGCAAAACGTTCCTCTGAGGAAAGCAGCATACTGAGTCCTCACAGAAGTGACATCACTGGACAGAGTCGCTGTTGGAGCTGAGACCTTACAGTTCTAAAAGCTTTCTAATCTGTTCAGCAAGGCCTGAGGTATGGAATCCAACTTCATCTCCTAGGAATATGCAAAATTCCCAGGACACTGCAACTCGGGGTCCACCGACCCAGCATGGGAAGGGCACAGCCCAGGTCTTGCAACAGCATCCAGGCTCCCTTCAAAAAAAATAGACCAGCCAACAACATAGCCACGGGTCTAGGGTCACAGAAGCAGTAGTGTCTTGTGCGAAGTTCCTTTCCCCCACCGTGGCCCACCAGCTACTCCACTAAGGTAATCTAATGTTTATATACCACCTTTCTGCTCCACCAAAGGACCACCCAAAGCAGTTTACAGCAATACAAAATGTATAATCAAATACATGATAAAAACAGAAACACATTTATATTACAGGAGCTGTGGGGTTCACTGGTGATTCTGATGCAGCCGCTCTTGGTGGCATATGTGGCTGTCCCAGATCTAGACAAAGAGATGTCGAAGTCCAGAAATGAATCAGCTTCTGCAAATGGTCTGAGACTCTTCAAGTACACCACTGGAGCAGGACAATCAAACATCCATACCACAAAAGAGTCCAGCTGTCCAAAAGAGGTACAGGATGCATGAGAAGCAAGCTCCTGCTCTTATCCTTCTTTATCCCTACAACGGTAACTAGAGAGGGAAAGGAAATAAGAGGAAAAAGCAGAGAAGCACAGACTCCACAGTGAGCCATGTTAAGTCATAGTCCCTTTGTCTACCTTTCTATATATGTGTGTGAGTGCATGCATATATACCTGTCTATATCTATATAGTTACTGTCGTATAGAAAAATTAAGCACCCTTACTCAAAATATATGTTTTAATGAATCTCCCTGTGAGCAGAATTTGACACAACCTCTACATGATACAAAGATAAAACAGCAATTGTTTATATGCTGATTTTAACACTGAAAATATTAAAGTGTATATGCTATGTGCAAAGGTTTGGACACCCTTTAAGTCAATACTTTGTAACATCTCCTTTGGCAGAAATAACAGCTTGCAAACATTTGCTTTAGCCAACTAAGCATATTTCTCTTCTTGCTTTTGGAAATGTTCCCCACTCTTCCAGCTCAGACATATTCTTATGTTTCTTTGCATCCCCACAGATTTTCAATAATATTGAAGTCTGGGGATTGTGAAGATCGTGCCCAAACCTTCATCTTTCTTTCCTGTAAGTACTTCATGGTTCATTGAGGGGTTTTTTGGATCATTGTCTTGCTGAAATATTCAATCTCTTTTCATCTTCAATTTCATCACTGACTGCAGCACATTAGCTTCTAGGATATGATCCTAAAAGTATCTGGCTTATCAAGGTTTTGTTTTGCAAACTTTAGATGTTGCCTTTTGTGATGGGGGCCGTAGAAAAGTTTCTTTGACAGCTTTCCTATGCAGAATGGACATGGCGGATAACTAATTCAATACAGGGTCAGTTGAAGCACTAGGTGGACCTGACCACCACCTCCTTAGAGGGCCAAAGATTGGGGAGCAGTGGCAGGACCATGGCGATTCCACTCTATTGCTCTTCCCGTTCATACCTGCCTGGAATAGGAAGTTCTGTTGCTTGGGCCTGCAGGCAGGAAATGCAATCGCTGTGGTAGCCCAAAGCAGTATCAGTGGGCCCATGGCAGTCCGAAGAAATGAGCAGCGTCGGCTCTGGGGGCAGCTGAAAAGAACAGGAGCAGAATCACCATCAGCAGGGTCAGAAGAAAGAAAGAGGGTTGATTTCCTCCTTCTTCCCCTCCCTCCTAGAAGAGGGAGACAGAGCAGCCATTCCCATCACCAGTGCAGTCAAAGGAAGAGGCAGCTGCTGCTATTTTGTGTGTTGAGAAGGGGAGAACAGTAAGCATGTATGCAATAGAGATCATTTATCTGTTCAAACGGCGTACAAACACACAAAACCAACCCAATAATGGGATACAAATATAAAAACATTTCAAATAATAAGACATAATAAAATCCAAATTTAAAATAATACATATCACAATATTTACTACTTAATGTTTCTATAGTGCTTCTTTCACTTTCACAGTCCCTGCTCAATAGAACTTACAATCTATTATTCAGACAAACATACAGGTCAAGAGAGTCGGGGAGTTTCATTTAGTAGGACTGGTTAAAATGGGTTAGTTACAGAGGCTGAAGGAGGACAATCAGACTTAAGATTTAATAGCAGCCTCAAAAACATGAGTTTTTAGATGGGATGTAAATAAGGCAAGAGAGGCAGCATGATGCATCAGCTCAGGAAGTCTATTCCAAGAAAATGGTGCAGCCAGATGGAAGGCATGGAGTCAGGAATTGGCGGTAGAAGATAAGGACGTAGATAGCAGTGACTTGTCTGATGACCTCTTTCAGTCTCCTATCTCCTGGAGCAGAAAGCTCTGCAGCCATTCAACTGGCCCATCTCCAGAGTAGCATTTTCAGCTCTGCTGCTCTCCCTACTTGGCCCTCTGGGTGGAATGTCTGGACCTTGTTAGGAGCCAGCACTCAGCTTCTCTTCTAATAGATTCAGAGAGAGGGTGAAGGAAAACAGTTTGAAGAAAAAACAGAGAGGAAGCAGGGGGAAGGGAGGCTGGGGAAAGCAGGCGAGAGGGAGGATGGAGAGAGGGAGGCAGAGGATAGTGGCTGGGGACAGCCCAGGGAGAGGGGAAGCAGGTGAGAAGGAGGAGGGCCACCTCCTGAATCCTCACCATTGGCCTCTGAGGTCTACTAGGATCTATACTGTCACCTATTCTATTTAATATCTACTATAAGCCAATAGCTCAACTGATTTAGTCTATGAGTATAAAATTCTGCCTTCAGACTAATACCCACAGAACCAGTAGCTGCCATGAACAAGCCGACCACGTCACAACAATTCAAAAGTAGGCAAAAAGTAACAAATTCTGTCTGAAGCTATGCAAAACGTAGCTCCTCTGGGTTCAAAATGTGAACGCTCAGGCATCATTTGTTAAAATTCCTTTTGGGAGCTATGAACTCACACTAAAACCACAGGTCAAGAATCTTGGGATCCTGCTGGACTTGGCACTAATTATGTTACCCAAGATTCAGACTACTTTTAAAAGCTGCTTCTTTTATTTGTGACAACTACAGAAAATTCCCCCACAATAAGATGAAACTGATCACAGTAATCCACACTGTGATAATGTCACAATTGGACTATTGTAATGTGCGGTACAATGCTCTGACCAATAAGTGTCTATACCAGCTCCAATTAATTCCGAATGTTACAGCATGAGACTGACTAATAGAGGGTTGCAAGTGGCATGACCACATTATACACCTTTTTCCCGACCCCAAACATTACACTGGTTACCAGAACCCTCTGGGGACAAATGTAAAACTCTGTCTCTGATCTTAAAGGCCCTAAGTGGTAGTGATCCTGATTTTCTTAAGAACATGCTGTCTATCTCTACAACTTTAAGACCTCTGGGGTCCGCTCAAGGAGCATTCCTAACTATAACTTTGCTAAGGTAACCAGGCAATCTGACATCTGCCAGCGAGCCTTCTTGGGAGCAGCTCCCACTCTCTGGAACTCACTCCCAGAAGAGCTCTGCTTAATTCGAGACCATCTCCAATTCAGGAAACCAAGTGAAAGCTTAGCTCTTCCACCAGGCTTTTAATGAGGTGATATGACTGACTGGGTAACCACATGCATCCTGAATGAGATTAACTGCATACTCCCTGTCACAACTGTATATGTAAGCTATTCATCACATGTCCTAAAGTTTACCTCTGCATGCTCACATTACTTATCATAATCACCTTTGTTATACTCATTTTTGTCTATTTATATGTTCTACCTCCATTTGTCCTCTTTGCCTTTTTAATAATTGTTGCCATATGTCCTGTACATTAATGTGTAATGGATCACCCTACTCGTGTTCCAACATGTTTAATACACCGCTTTGGGTGAATATCTTCAAAAAGGCAATTAATGAATCATAATGTACCTCCCTTTTCAAGTTGCATTTTTGAAGATAGGGGCCACACTCAGTCCCTGGGCTTAGTCCTTGCAAAGTTCCCATTAAACCCCAGCATGAATTCTCTGAATGGGGGAGGATAGATCTCCAGAGCCCAAGGTATAGTGTAAATGGTTCTTTGTGTGGGTGTGTGCCAGTGAACAGGCTAGGAACATGAGTATGGTGATCCAAAACAAAAAAGTTTTATATTCAGCTTCTTCAAAGCTAACTGGCATCAGATACATTTTCTTCTTGTTACATGCATAATCACAACAATAAACTTCAAATTGATTGGTGTCTGTGGTCCTTTGATCTTTTCCTAGAGTTCCTTCCTTCCTGTGTGTGGAATAGAAGCAGGGCCGGAGTTTGGGCAAATGATACCCAGGGCGAACCCCTCCCACCCCCGTGTCACCACTGATGGTGCCTCACCTCCACACTGAGCCTCTCTTCAGTCACGGAGGAATGGGATCATCCACAGCCACCAGGACCCTCTTCGGCCGTGGCAGGATGGAATCTGCCACGGCTATGCTGCTGCGGGATGGGTAATGTTGGCAGTGCCCAGGGTGCCCCCCAGCTCACAGTGCCCTAGGCGACCACCCAGCTCACTCACCCTAAAATCCCGCCCTGAACAGGAGAGAGAAATAGAAACACTGGAAGGCCTTCTCCTGCCCCTCATGGATTTCCAAATACCTGTGATCCATTGCTTGATCTTGAAATCTCCATACTTTCTCCTTTCCTGAAATTCCAGTGTAGGATACAAGTTTTCTTCTCTCTCTTCCCAGCTCTGAATTCCAATTGGTATCCACGCCTTATCCTCAGTTCTCTTAGATGGCACCAGGATCTTTTGTCTGAAGAATCCAAAAATACTACAACAGGGAAAAAATCCTTCTTCTCCCCATTCCTGTCCCTTGGGCAAAAGGGTGGATAAAAAGTGTCCTCCCAAACCACCCCCACATTTACATCACCCACACTTAAAACACTGAGAAGCACTGCTTAACTACTGGGTGTGGGTCAGAAAATGTGAGTTTCTCACTTCCTAAACTACTGAGCAAAGGTTTTGAGCCAATATTAAGTAAGAATCAGCTTCTTATTGCTCAACTTCCAAAACAAAATACCACTCTAAACCTACTTTTCTGCCTGTGTGCTGTGGCAAGATGATACATTCCTGTAACCTATACTGCATAATCCTAACTACTGGGCCAGAATCTGGAGTGGAGATCTCAATTCTATCACTACAATAATAAATAAATAAAAATAAACGTTGATTTTTAACCATTTTTCTATAATATCTAAATTTCCTGAAGCATCTTACTTGTTCTGTATGTCTCTCTTAGGTGTATCTGTAGTGCTTCTGTGGCACTGTGAATGGTCTTAGGGTAAACAGAGGACAGAGTCAGGCTGGAGTCTGGCAGAAATCCTCCATAAACTTTTTTATAAGAGACAAGTAAACAAGCAAAATCAACTCTACTATTCTTTGTGGATCAACAACACAAATATAGTATTTACAGTTCAACAATATTCTCTTTCTCAAGACTTCCTTCAGTCTTCTAGATCGCTTGTTCTCTTCTAGGCCTGGCTAATTATACACCTTCCCAGGGACCTCTGCCCAGACCAGGATTCCCTGCTGTCTTAGGGTTAAGGTGAACTGGACGAGATCTCTGGATCTGATCATTTATGGTATTTCGAGGTTTTCTTCTGTATACTCCTTCATAGCTCCATAAGTCTAATAATACTATAAAAATAAGTAAAGTCTCATTTCATAGGTTACAGACTCTAAACCATACTGGCAGTCATTTTCTAGAATCTAGACTGCTCCTGTTCTTTCTCCTTTTGGCAATGTGCCCTCCAGAATTAGACACAGTTCTCCAGATGCAGTCTCATTAACTATTTGCAGAGAGGCATTATCACATTTTTCTTTATACTGTTTATGCCTCTCCTTATGTGCTCTGGCATTCCTCTGGGATAGGTCACTGTCTTGTCACACTGTTTTGCAACCTTGAAATCAGCAGTTATAATCACTGTGATCTTTTTATTGTGCACTTTATCTATCTATTAAGAAATCTGTCCCATTCACTTCTGTGCCTTCCTTAGTCAGTGCTGTTCCATCAGTTTTCATAGCATCTCCTGCTGAGAGAGGGCACAAGTGGTTGGAAATGGAGGAACAAGCAACAGCCACAGCTAATATCCCTAGAACTGTATATAGCCAATTTCCACTTAGGGAAGACCGAGACTGGGCTATCAACATGCATCTCTACACTGATCCCTAGCATAAGACCTGCCATGTCTCCCGCACGGAGTGGAAGACTCCCATTGCAAGAGGCCATTTTTCACTCTCCTGTGCCAGAGCAGAAGAATTCCACCCAATGCAAAAGTTGAGCAGTTGACAATAGCGTTGCTATAAAGGGGGGAGAGGATAAGTCAAGTGCCACTTCTGCCCTCTCCCCCATAAAACAGTTTGCCATCCAGATACTGCTGCCATTCAGAGTGCAGAAAGAGCAGTAAGAATTCCTCCTACTGTTGTCTAGCATTCTCCAGTATTGTGTCTGCACCACTTTTTTTTTACGTGTTCCTGGCTTTTGAAGGAACAGTCAGAAGAGCGGATGCTGGTGGCTGGATAGCCAATGTCACGGAGGGTGACAGGTGTTCCAAGGCCTGCTGTGCTGCGGTAGGGGAAATGGATGATGAGGAAAGAGGGATAGTGGTAAAGAGTGGGGAAGTGGGACGAGGCAGGGGGAAAGATGGTGTACTCGAATTTCCTGCAGGCCATGCTGCTATCCACTAAGGTAAAGCAAAGCTTGCTGAGATGAAATGAAGTAAGGGGGGAGCTGTTGGAGAGAGGAGAGGAGTCCCAATCCTGCCGCACCTGGAAGAAGCACTGTTTTGAAATCTTTTCCCCAGGAAGAACTACAGGCTCCGGATTGCGGAACCCACAGGGAGGCGACCCCGGTGACGTAAGCGGAAGCGCCAGCCGCTATATAATAAGCAGCTGGCAAGAAAGAACTTTGGGAGCTGTTGGAGAGAGGAGAGGAGTCCCAATCCCGCCGCACCTGGAAGAAGTGCTGTTTTGAAATCTTTTCCCCAGGAAGAACTACAGGCTCCGGATTGCGGAACCCACAGGGAGGTGACCCCGGTGATGTAAATGGAAGCGCCAGCCGCTATATAATAAGCAGCTGGTGGCGCACCACCGCCGCCGGCACGCTGCCTAAGCCACGCGCTGCCTAAGCCATGCGCTCCATAAGGGGCGGGCGGCTTGGTCCGGCTTAGGACGGCGAAGGCGGTAAGGCGCCTCACTCTCCTCGCTGCTGAATTGAACTTGCAGACTCTCCATTTCAATCGGCTTTTGCTGTTCTACAGAAGTGTGAGTAATCCTGTATTGTCTCTTTGCTTTTTGATTATTCGTAATGCCACACACAAAACGCAAAGGGAAGGTTAGGCAGGATGCCTCAACCCCTGCTAAACCCTCTCCCATACAAAGTAGACTAACAGGATATTACCCACTCACAGAAAAATTGTCTCCGGAGAGCCTTGCTGCAGTTTCAGGTGAAGAGCAAGCACCTATACTGCTAGGCGATGTCAGCCTTAGTCCCGGAGCTCCCAATACTCCAACTCCTCCTAAATGTATTCCATGCACCAGAGAACCAGGCTCACTCAAAGAACGGACTGCATTATCTGAATTAAGCCCGTTTGAGGAGGTCTTCGGTGCAGAGAGGTTAATACCTGAAGAAATGGGTGGGAAGGACCCCATTTACCATCTAGAGGAGCAGAAAGATGGAGCGATGTCGGGTGGATCCGAAAAGAGATCTGTGATTCCTGGGGGAATGGAACCATTGTCTTCTATGGGTGACAATGCTATTCAGGAACTTTTAGGAACAATAACTCTCTCTTCTACTCCTAATGCTATTCCTGAGAGCCCAAAATAAATATCTACAGAGACTTTGTGGCATACTATGATGTCACTACAAAAAAACATTGTAAATCTAAATAACAGTATTAAAGAAATGCAATTAGCTTTGTTAAATATAAACCCTTTAGTATCTAGTAATGGGGTAACACTGAAGAAAGTAGAACAAGATATAAATGTGATTACAAATGTGCAGAGCAGTATAATAAAGGGAGAAGAGTTGCTTTCTAGGAAGGTGGAAAACCTAGAGAATTCAGCCCGGTATCTGAATTTAAGAGCAGTAAACTTTCCTAGATGCAAACTAATCTCACCTAGGGAACAGTTGAAAAACTATTTTTCTGAAATATTGCTATTGCCTTTGGATAAACATCCTGTAATTGCTAATGCTTTCTTTTTAGGTGTAGACAATCAAGGATTAAAAACTAACCAGGAAAGTCAAGAGACTTTAAATGTTACTGAATTATTAGAAACATCGTATAGTGCCCAAATAGAGGGTAGTGGAACCCTTATGGTGAAATTTACTCTATCTTCGGATAGAGACAAAATTTTGAAGCTTTTTATGATATATAGGTCCTCTCTCTATTTAGGGCAAAAAATCTGGTTTTACTCCGATGTATCAAAAGAAACCCAATTAAGGAGAAAGAGGTTTATAGCTCCGGCGAATTTAGCCAAAACCTTTGGAATCCAGGTTATCATCATTAGGTTCCCATGTAAATGTATTATGAGGGTAAAGGGAGTAAAATATATATATTATGAACCTGAACACTTAGAAAAGTTCCTAGAGGAACATAAGACCCATAGAGAAGTGGGAGATATTCCTAACCAAGAATAATATTGGATTTGAAATTGGTTTCTGTGTCTTCTGTATTTATGTTAGGTTTTTTCTTTATATAAATCTTTCCTCTTGCTTGATTGAGCTCCCCATTTAGTTTGGTAATAGGGAACCAGGTGATTGAGTTATGATTTATAATGTGTAATTTGATTCTATTATTGACATCTGTTTCCATAAAAAATTCTCAAGAATGTTTTGAGAATTATATGCATGTATCTTTTTACTTTGTAATTCAAAGTTCATAAAGAATTAAAAAAAAAAAAAAAAAGAAATGAAGGAGGAGGAAGAAAGATGAGGCAGGCTCGGTGCAGAGAGAAGGAAGTGAGAATGGGTAAAGAAACGAGGGAGGAGTGGTGATAAGGGAGTGATGGGAAGGACAGGAGAGATGGGGAAGGGTGCTAGGAAGAAGTGAGGTGGAGAGAAAGATGAGGGTCAGAGGGAGAAGAGTTGAGGGTGGATGTAAAAGAGGGAAGGTTGGAGACGAAGAACAGAAAGAAGGCAGATTGAAGAAGGAGAGGGCATGTGTAAAAGGAGCAGGAGAGCAGTGTGTGGAAAAAATAGTGGGAAGGGTGAGCTTGTGCAGAGGTGTGTGGAATATGTAACAGAAAGAGAACAAGATATGTTTAAGGAGGGACATGAGTGTGAGAGAAGAGACGGGTGACAGCATCTGATCACCTCACCTCAAAGTAGGCTAAAGGAAAATAAAAGACAGCAATGAAATGGGACATAAGAATGAGATCACCAAAAGACGAAAGGCAGCAGCAAGATAGAAAAATACACAGTTTAAGAGAGCAAGGGTAAGAGAAAATGTAGAAAAACTAAAAATGAGAAAGAAAATGAAAATAAATGCGAAAGACAGAATAAAATGGGTGGCCAATTCCGGTCCTCAAGATCCACAACCAGGCCAGATTTCAGATATGTCCTTTTATTGTGGATAACAGAGATTTGCGAAGTGCATGCTGGCCTTCAGGACTGGAGCTGACCACCCCTGGAATAATATCATGAAATGGGTTTGGAAAAATGTTATTGAATTGAATGGATGACTTTTTTTTTTTAATATAACTAAAGGGGTTTAAGAAAATTGATTCTTTGTAACACGCTTTGAATTCATTTTGCTGACAAAGTCTGAAAGAAATCAACGAAGAAGAAGACGAAGAAGATTGGTATTTTTTCTGGAAGGACGGTAGGCTGGGGGAGATGCGGGTGCGCCACGTGCTGAACTGCTCCCCCTTGACAGCGCTATGGATTACTCAGAGGCAAAAACCTCCCGCCTCGATATTTACAGGCACCACGTCTCACGAGCCGGCTGTTTGAGTCAGGGACAAAAAAACAACAACAAAAATCCTTCATATTTCGCCACTTCTGATTGGCTGCAGGATCGGCGTGCGGCGCTTATCGAACGCCAATTGGTTGCTCTGTGGCGCTGAGCGGGTCGACCAGTAACTGCGTCACAGCTTGGCTGCAGTCAGGAAGTGAACAGTTCGTACGTTTGGGCTGTACCAATGTCTCAGCCGCGTGGGGGAGTCGTAGCGCCCGGAGGGCTGGCAAGAAGCTGCGGCTCGCCGCTCTGCCTTTCATCCTAGGTTGGAGGGGCTTTGACAGAGCAGCCCTCGCCTGTGAGGGGGGGCAGGTGAGTGCGTGCTCCCTTCTCCCGCTTTTGCGGCAGAGGTCGCGCTTGCCTCGCACTGCGGCCTGCTCACGGTACCCTGACTGGTAGTGGGTACTAAGAAAGGCCGAGGCATGACGGAGGAGAGTAGGCCGGCGCGGGAAGAGTGACAGGGCTGTAATGAATGACTTGGGAGTAGAAACGCGGGTTGATATTTACCCCTCGCGGCTTAAGAAGTTGTTTTGCTTCTCAGCGGAGAACTGAGGCTCCCTCGGCGCCCTTGCATGTGTTGGTCTGTCACTAGGCTGCCCTGCCTTCCCCACCCCTGCGTATTGGTGCGTCCGGGAGACTCTGCTGCCTGCGTGGCTCTTAGCCGTTCCCCTCCCCTCCGGCAGACACAGATAACTTTATTGGCATGCTAGTGTACATGTGTTACCAAACTCATATACAGAAAGATTAAAGCAAAGGGGTAAGAAAGGAAAAAAATTACAAAATAAGTCAACTAGGGTTATCTGTTATGGAGCGTGCAGTATCAGGGACATGACTCAGGTTTTGGTGGTGCTCCGAATCCTGATCTGGTTTCATTTCTGGCCTGATGGCAGGATATCACACTTTTTTACTATTATAGCCGCCGTTTCTCCTTTCTGCCAGAATGTTTAGTTTTTCCTGTTCATTCTTTTGTGGGAAGTTCTTGATTTTTCTCTGTCAGATTTGGGAAACGTGCATCTCTGATATCTTTGTATTTTGCATAGCACAAGAGGAAATAGATGTGTGATCACTTATTCTGTACTTTGGTGGGGTGCTCTCTTGGTTTTTTTTTTTTTTTTTTTTTGCATTGGCAGAATCTCACCTTGATCACAATGTGTAGATTTTGTGCAGACATCTGTAGTAGTCCAGCTTATTATGTTTTCCAAATGCACTTTCCAATACGAGGAGGTGTATTGGTGTTGTAAGACACATTGCAGTGTGCATTGCCAGCTTTTCCTCGGCTGGGGTTGTAGTCGTTTGAGTTAGAGGTGTTGGTATTGGATTAGTAGGGCAGATTTGCTATCTAGGTGCTGAGTGTGTATTTCTTCATAGAGAGCCTGGTAATGGAGGGAGTTTGTATTGCTGTTGTTGAGATGACACCAGAATTTGAATATTTTTATTGCATGGGGAGAAGTGACCTAAATCTACTCTGCTGGTGCAAGAGTATTTGTCTCCCTAGGGGGAACCTTTAGTCACACACTGATCTCTCTCAACTTCCAGCTCAGCATTCCTTCCACGTACTCCCTTCTTTGGCAGTACTGGCTCTAGTACAGCACTCCTCTGGGCCTTGTGTTGGTGTGATTTGGCCACTTCCATAACTTTGGTGCTCTAGGCGACTGCCTAGTTTGCCTAATGGAAGTACTGGCCCTGCCTGCTCCATTATTAGGGATATTTCTCTGAACATGGAATGTCTGTTTCCAGAACTCGAGGTGGACGATTTCTGTCCCAATCTGTATAGTTTGGTGTTAATGATAGATCCCCAGACCTCACTCCTATATGATTGGTTGAATTATGCTATCAAATAATTTGAATAACAGTTTTAGTTGTATTTGTCCAGAAGTTACTTTGTTGGATATAGGGCTCCTAGTTTTTTCTTGTAGTGTTTTTATAACCACTTTAAAGCTCCCAGATGCACTTAGCCTCAAGCCAAAGTAGTCTGAGCCATTCTAGCTTTCGGTAGAAGCTCACTGCATTCTGACAACATGGGAAATTTGTACTTTGATAGATACATTAGTTGAGCATAGTCTAGGACAGTGGTTCTCAACAGGTGTGTCAGGTCACACTGGTGTGTTGCAGGGCCAGCTGTCTCCTTATCATCCTGGGTAGGAGTTGATTGACTTCTCTTATATTGGGCCTGATGGGCGGTTACGCTCACTTCCTTCTCTCCTTTCTGGCCTAGTGGTAGGCTGTTTCCTCTTTCTCCCAGATCAGAGCAAGACATTGCCAGCTCCTGCTGTTCTGGGTCTCAGTGGGACATAAACTTTATCTTCCCCTGTTGAGTCTGGGAGAGATGCTGATGATCCCTTCACCCTGTGGAGGGTGAGTAAAAGGAGGTTGGAAAATCTGGGCAGATACAAGAGGGGAGCATGGGGGCTGATCAGCAGGAAGGGATGGGAAACAGGGGGTTGGGGTAGCTGTGCAGGGAGTAGGTAGGGAGAGTCAAACGGGAGAGAGGGAGCACAGGGTAGAGGAGGTGGGGAGTCGGGAATGCTGGGCAGGGATGTGAGTGTGAGAGGATGATTGAAAGGGAGTAATTGGGGGGGAAGTGAAGGATGATGGAGACATGGAAAGAAAGTGACAAGGGTTGCAAGAGCCATAATATGTCAGTTTGGGGGAATGTGCATTTTTTCTATTTTTGTACTTTGCTTAGTGTAGGAGGATATGAATTTCTGTTTCTAGCTCTCCAGTCTTGCACTGCATGCAGAAAGGCCTTTTGAAGTTTTCATTCCAGTTTTTGTCTCCACATTTGTAATTTGTGGTCTTTTATTCTGTATTTGGTGAAGCTTGGAACTGTATGTGTGACTGAGGTGAGGTTTTACAGGTAGTTATAGTTTGTATCAGTCTTATTTGTTGTTTTCTCTCATTCTCAATAGGACGTGTACTGGTGGTGCACTGCTGCCCTTTCATAAGTAGGGACATTGCTGAGTTTTTGGAGTTAGTATTGCTATGGTTTGGCAGGTATGCTACACTTCTGCTGTTCTATTTTTATTCAGGTTTTGTATTTTACAATGCACCTGGTAGTAAGGGAATTAGTGTTTCTGTTACTGAGACAGTACCAGAATCAGAAAATATTTTTTATATGGTGAGTTGCATGGGGAAATCTCCTCTGCATCCATTGCTTGGGGACCTGGGGAGGGGAGAGAGCAGATTCCTATGGATGCAGAAGCACCTTCCCCCCCCCCCCCCCAACATGCACACCAAACACATACTCCCTCCCCGTCTCACATGCACGCCACACGCATTCGCACACACACAAGCACCCTCCCCGTCTCACATGCATGCCACACGCATTCGCACACACACAAGCACCCTCCCCGTCTCACATGCATGCCACACGCATTCGCACACACACAAGCACCCTCCCCGTCTCACATGCATGCCACACGCATTCGCACACACACAAGCACCCTCCCCGTCTCACATGCACGCCACACACATACGCACACACACAAGCACCCTCCCCTTCTCACATGCACGCCACACGCATTCACGCACACACAAGCACCCTCCCCCTCTCTCATGCACGCTACACACACACAGAAGCACCCTTCCCCTCTCACATACAAGCCACGCACACACGTAGATCGGTCCCACTGGCCTGGTTTCTGGCGGCAGCTGACAGCTCCAGTCTTTGGCCCCACCGGCTGTGGATAGCATATGACACACCTGCTGGTATATGGCGACACACCAGTTGAGAATCACTGGTCTAGAGGATCTGGGGATTGGAATCAATTACGAAAAGTCAAACCTACATCCAACTCAAACAATACAGTTTGTAGGAGCCCGAATAGTCTCAGTTCTTTCTATGGCCTTCCTTCCCAATGACAGAGCTCAAAGTCTTTGAAACCTGGTTCGACATCTCCAGTTGTGATCTGCAGCACCTGCCCGTCTCATTCTCACTTTGCTAGGCCATTTGATAGCAGAGATCCATGTAGAGATTGCAAATCGCATCTTCCACCTATGGGGAACCCCGGACAACAAGAAAGTGGATCAGTTCTGCTCCCTGGTCCGAGTGGGCGAGGGGTCTGTGTCGGATGCCTTCTTGCGTCACTGGGGCACTGGCCTCCTGTACGCTTATCCTCCGCTGCCACTAGTCCCGAAGACACTCCAAAAACTCCAACAGGACTGAGGCACCATGATCCTGGTTGCGCCTTTTTGGCCATGCCAGATCTGGTTCCCGCTTCTGCAGGATCTGGCCTCACGTCCTCCAATCTGGCTGGAGACTGCTCCAGATTTGATCACATAGGATCAGGGGAGGCTGCGCCACCCCAACCTCTGAGCCTTGTCCCTCATGGCATGGATATTGACTGGGTGACCTTGCAGACTCTGGGCCTTTCAGATGGCGTTTCTTGAGTCCTGGTGGAGTCCAAGAAGCCTTCCATGAGGAGATCTTACAATTTCAAGTGGAAGAGGTTCTTGGTTTGGTGTGAGGGGAATGGTTTGGACCCGTTCTCATGTTCCATGCCAAGGCTTTTGGACTACCTGTTGCACTTCTCCGAGGCTGATTTGAAGACCATCTCTGTGAAAGTTCACCTTAGTGCCATTGGAGCATATCATCAGGGGATGGTTGGCACCTCCATTTCTACCCATCTGCTCGTAGGGTGTTTTATGTGAGGTTTACTGCAGCTTAAGTCTCCTGTATGACCCCCAGCAGTCTCCTGGGACCTCATTGTGGTCTTGACCCATCTCATGAAGGCACCATTTGAGCCCCTGAGATCTTGCGACCTGAAGTATCTGTCCTGGAAGGACATCTTCTTGGTGGCGATCATCTCAGCGCGAAGGGTCAGTGAGCTTCAGGCTTTGGTGTCGTATCCACCTTATACAACATTTTTTCATGATAAGGTGGTTTTGCGTAAACATCCGAAGTTCCTTCCAAAGGTGGTCATGAAGTTTCATCTCAATCAATCCATTGTCCTGCCCACCATTTTTCCAAGGCCTCACTCTCACCAAAGTGAGTGTGTCCTGCACATTCTGTATTGTAAAAGGGCCCTGGCCTTTTACCTGGAGCAGACCAGCACCTCACCGCCTGTCCACTCAACTTTTTGTCTCCTTTGACAAGAACAGATTAGGAGTCGCAGTGTCCAAACAGACCTTATCCAATTGACTAGCAGACTGGATTTCTTTCTGCTATGCACAAGTGGGACTGCAGCTTGAGGGCCATGTCAAGCCTCATTCAGTTTGAGCCATGTCAGCTTCAGTAGCTCACTTGCGGGCGGTACCCGCACACGAGATCTGCAGTGTGGCGACCTGGAGTTTCTTCCACACCTTCGCCTCTCATTATTGTTTGGACATAGATGGACAACGTGTCAGTTTGGTCAGTCGATCCTCCGTAATCTTTTTCAGCCATAAAAACCCAACTCTTCCTGCCTTTGGCCCTTTCTTTGGGTGCAGGCTTTCTCCTGGTGTTTTAGCAGCACTAGTTGTTGTGCACGTTTGCACTTGTTAAATGCTGCCTATGTTTGGGAGCAGCCTGTAGCTACATATTCACCCATGTGTGAGGATTACCATCCTGCTTGTCCTTGGAGAAAGCAGAGTTGCTTACCTGTAACAGGTGTTCTCCAAGGACAGCAGGATGTTAGTCTTCATGAAACCCACCTGCCACCTTGCAGAGTTGGGTTTCTTTAGGTTTGTTTTATTTTTTGTGAATTCCATATTATAAGACCTGAAGAGGGACCCAGTGTGGACACATGGATAGTGGCATGCTGGGCATGCTCAGTGTGTCAGTCAAAGTTTCTAGAAACTTTTGACAAACGTTTTCTGTGCCGGGCTCCATTTGATGATGTCATCCATGTGTGAGGACTAATATCCTGCTGTCCTTGGAGAACACCTGTTACAGGTAAGCAACTCTGTTTTACCACTACCTGCTGTCATCTGTAAGTCGACCAGTTTCTAATCCGTTCCACATTCTGCTTGTAGTGGCCCCTTTGGTAGCATCAGAGTGAATATCAATTGCTTTTCAACCTGTAGGGGGTTGAAGGCCACCCCCCCTCTATTGGACCTCCATTGCTGGAGGCCCTGCTCCTTCGCAGGAGTACAAAACTTCTCAGAGTTTTAGGAGGGACTCTTCCCTCCTTTCCCCTTGCTGCTTCCCCCATCCACTGGGTCCCTCATTAGCACCTCCAGTCGGACAGGTCCCCCAGGCCAAAACAGTCACCACTAATCTAAAGGATTGAGATCATGTAATGTTAGACCACAACTGAGTGCAGTCTGAGCTTAGAAAGACCTTTTTTTCACAAAGTAAGCTTCTTTATAGACATGGTGTAACTTATTGTGCTGAAATACTGGTTGGTGGGAAGAAGTGAGAAACCACCAAGGTTTACAGTCAGGCTAGTAATGAGGCCGGTTCCCTTTCTATTCCTGATTGTATGCCAAACCCCTGAGTTTCTTGGAGGGCTCATGATGTGATCTCTGGGGATCAGACAGGTGCAGAGTACTTGCAGAGCCACTTATTTCTTTTAGATTTAGCTCATGGTGAGCTACAGTCAGATACAGCAAGTACTTATCCCGTCTTCTTTCCTCTTCATTTTCAGCAGGCAGGGAGGTTCTGCTCTTAGAGGCAGAGTGGAAGGAAGCCCCCAGGGGTGTGGAACCTTGGCATAATACCCAATGGATTTCATTGAGCAGAGCATTCGGAAGGGAGATATGGATTCTTTACTGCAAGATGCATAAAAGGTAAGACATTTTTGTTACCAGTGAACAAACAGATGTGTTAAACTCAGTGATTGGGGCTGGCCCAGTGGTTCAAGTGATAATTGTTGTGCACTGGGTTTTATTGGTAGAGCTTCTGGTTCCCATACTGGTCCAGGAATGTGACAGTGGCGGCATCCATAGCCTCCCAGTCATTGCACAATGGCAACTCCTGGTGATCAGACTTAAGGTTAGCTGGGTTTATTTATTTTTATTTATTTAGGCATTTTATATACCGTTGTTCCAAATGCAGATCACAGAGAGCGCTACAGTTATTCCATCCGCTGCTCAAGGATTGTTACTGCAGTGGCTGGGCTGAGTTGGGAGGGTAGTTGTAAAGATGGCCATTGCAAGGGGTGGGCGAGTAGATTGACTGCCTGGGCTCCAAGCCAGACGTTTGTGACACCACTTTGTAAGTCTGTGAACACAAAAGGGTAAGGGATGTTGAAAGCAACCATTTTGCCCAATGACTGCGTCATCACCATCACCATTAAGTTTATTTCTTACGTGCCTTCCCATATGCATGCCCAAGATGACTTGCAACAAAACTTATACAAACAATAAGTGGAATCTATTATGTATGTAATACACATCTAATTACCAGAATTCATAGAACATCACAAATAACAGCAATATTTGAAAATAATATAATAATTATAAACATTTGCCAAGCCAGTCCCAAGGTGGATTGCAATCAAATCTGAAAGATTACATTTGTTCCATTATTTATTTTATTTATAGTGATTTATATTCTGCCTATTGCCAGAGTCATAGTATATAATTAGTGTAGTTCACAATAGCATATATTAAAAAAACCCCCAAAAAACCCCAAGAAGGGAGTATAATCAGTAGATATATAAGTGATTGGAAGTGCATGGAGGACAGTAGTGGCAATCTGAGTAGCATAAGGTTTGGTATTGGTAATGGACTACGATTAGCTTCAAGGGTCAGGGTAACAGAAGATATTATAGTGCACATGGCTGGGCAATGGTTAAGATTGGTAATGCACATTTAATGACTAGTACCTATAACAAATAATAGGAGCTCAATAAATTAATGCACATTACTACATATTCAGGCCAATACAGTACAGTGCGCTCCAGCGGAGCGCACTATTAACCCGCGTTTGAACGCGCATTTTCGACGTGCTAGCTTTACCCCTTATTCAGTAAGGGGTATTAGCGCGTTGAAAACGCGCGGCCAACCCCCCCCCCCCAAAAAAAAACAAACTAATAGCGCCCGCAACATGCAAATGCATGTTGATGGCCCTATTAGTTATTCCCACTCGATTCAGTAAGTAAAATGTGCAGCCAAGCCGCACATTTTACTTTCAGAAATTAGCGCCTACACAAAAGCTGGCGTTAATTTCTGCCGGCACCGGGAAAGTGTACAGAAAAGCAGTAAAAACTGCTTTTCTGTACACCCTCCGACTTAATATCATGGCGATATTAAGTCGGAGGTCCCAAAAGTAAAAAAATAAAAATTTAAAATCAGCCCGCTGCTCACGGGTTGAAAACCGGATGCTCAATTTTGCCGGTGTCCGGTATCCAAACCCGTGGCTGTCAGCGGGTTTGAGAACATACACCGGCAAAATTGAGCGACGGCTGTCAAACCCACTGACAGCCGCCGCTCCTGTCAAAAAAGAGGCGCTAGGGACGCGCTAGTGTTCCTAGCGCCTCTTTTTACCGCAGGCCCTAATTTGAATATTTTTTTTTTACTGAATCGCGTGCACAGGAGAGTGGCCTGTGTGCGCGCTGGGAGAGCAGGCACTCTCCCGTGAATTTTACTGTATCGGCCTGATTGTGAGGTGATAGATCCCAGTAATTGGGATGCAGTAGTGGGGTATACTTTATTTTGCCAAATGGGAGGCTTGCATTTATTTCATCATCCTGTTCCTCTGGCTTGCTGGCTGGTGACCCTGGACGTGGCTCTCAAAGAAGCTGAATGCCACTATAAGGAGATCACCTAAGACAGGGAGAGACATGGGATGCCTGCTGAAGGGTGGGTAACCTGACTTAAAGTCGGATGGGAAAAGGAGGAAAGAGAGGGGCCCTGTAATATAGCCTAAAAAGAATAATCCTAATATATTGTCAGCTGCCCCCAGCACTCAGAATTCCCCTTCAGCTACCACAGGTTTAAAGTAGCAACTAGCTTAAAAGCAGCAGTCTGAAAATAGGAAGAAGAATTAATATCATCCCTTGCAAATAGCAATTGTGCTGCACTACAAATGTGGTAAGGTTGGATGTCCTGGTATAATTTATTGAAAAGGGAGTTGGGAGACACCTGTTGGAGAAATAGCCATCTAAACTGTTTCCTTATGTTCTTTCACCCACTAGCATGCCAGCAGGTTCTCCTGTGATGGCAGGAAGACCAAAGTAACAGTTATGACCAAAATCGGACTTTTTAATGGACAGGAGGTCATCTCCCCCCCTTATCTAAAGTGAACAAACTCTGTCCCTTAGGAGGTGGTACAGTTAAGGAGTCCGAGTTCATCATGAAGCTGAAGCAGCGTGTGGTCCTGCTGGCCATCCTCCTTGTCATCTTCATTTTCACAAAAGTTTTCCTCATAGACAACTTGGAAACATCTGCTGCCAACCGTGAGGACCAGCGGTCCTTCCAACGCATGATGGACGGGCTGCGGGTGGCGTTGGACCCCAGGCTTGATCACACGCTCCAGTCACCCTGGGAGATTGCAGCACAGTGGGTGGTGCCGCGGGAAGTGTATCCTGAGGAGACGCCTGAGCTGGGTGCTATCCTGCATGCCATGGCCACCAAGAAAATCATAAAAGCTGATGTGGGCTACAAGGGGACACAGCTGAAAGCTTTGTTGATTCTGGAAGGAGGGCAGAAGGTTGTCTTCAAACCCAAACGGTAAGTGTCCCATCTGCTTCAGTAGCATTATGATCATTTGTGTTTCTCTAAGCATCTCTGGAAGGGCCAGCCCAGCGCATTTGCTCTTTATGGTTGTTGGTGAGGCTGGAAGAAAGTACAGGCTAGACAATGTCATAGCTTTTGTAGAAACACAGATCATGATGACAGATAAAAATCATAATGCCAGCTCACATCTTCTGCTCAGCTTTATAGTCATGTGAATTTTATTCATGTGATGCTTGCTGATGCATGAGGATTCAACATTTGGTAAGATTACCATATTAGAGCAAAATAGGAGTGCTTAGAAAGCAGATTTCCATTTTCACAATTTTGAATGGTTATGTGATTTCTTCTTGCTCTATCCAACAGAAAGTGACATCTTACTGAAATCTGTACACAAGGATGTCTCAGATATATACACATCATTTGATATTCTCATGAATTAGAGATTTTTCCTATTATGGGATGTTAGTGTATAAAACTGAACATGCGTCTACTTTTTCTATGAATCGGGAACACAGATGCTTTGATATCTCTTTGGGTAAATGTACCATTTTGGGATTACCTGAACAGTAATTAATGTTCATGAGATGAGCCTCCACTACAGAGCAATATATTTTGATGCCATAATTACATACATAAAATGCTTCTGCGTTCCTGACAGTGTAAGACCTTCAGGTCATATTAGAAAGGGCAGCCTGTGATCATGTGGAAGGTCATATCCCATCCAGAAAAATGCAGTGACTGACTTTACAGCACTTTTATTATTTTAGGTTCATTCTATACTCTGGATGGATTTGGTCATATTTAGTGATTTGAGATGTTATATTTTTATCTGGTTTTGATATTGTAATTTTTATTATGTTTGCTGTACTCCGCCTTGAGCAAATTCTCAGAAAGGTGGGCTATGAACTAGGATAAATATCAAAAATTGGCTCTGGATCAGATTCTACAGGGGAAACACCCCCCCCCCCCCCCCCGACTTGCCTATTCTTCAGGATATCTGCAAGGGATATGAATGGATATTTTTATATACATTAACTTGGTTCTTAGACCAAGTGTATGCAAATATAACTTGTGTATATTCATTCTGGATACCTAGTTTGGGTAATGGGCATGTAGAAATGGATTGAGAGCCACTATAAATACATATCCTGTGAAAGTCAACCTCTGAACTGTTTTCATTTCAGTGTCTTGTTAAATATTAGATAGTATAAATTAGGATAATGTTTAGGGGACCATAGATGGTTAAAGTTCGTGAGTAGAAATTACAGGCAGACTTCAGCCTGATTTTTCAAAGCGGACTTATGCATATTTCTGCTTTTTGGAAGATAGTATGTATGTGCAGAACCCAGCATGATATACATGCACACATCTACTCCTGCTTGTTAACAGGTGTACATGTATGTAAGTAGATCTGCGAGCATAGTTTTGAAAATCAAAAGTATGCACATAAATGCTCTCCTTGTCCCACCTCCACTCTATCCCCCCTCCTACCCTCTACTGCACATAAATGCTCTCCTTGTCCCACCTCCACTCTATCCCCCGTCCTACCCTCCTCCAGTGCCTCTTTGCTTTCGTAAAAATGCACATGGAATTCCTTTTATGCATACAAACATCCCACCTCCCCCTGGCCAATTTTCAAAAGGCTGTTTGCTTGCATAAAGTCGTATTTTATGCATGGAAATGCTTATGAAAATTCTGTTCTCAATATGGTTTCATGATCTCTGTGGTGTGTGTAACAGGACATTGTTTTAATATGTTTAGGACAAGTTGCATGGGGAAAAATGCTTAGTGTATTGCAGTGGTTCTCAACCTTTTTCTCGTTGTGACACACCTCATGGACAATGCTCACATGTGGGATACACCTCTCCCAACAATCCACAACTAACCTCAATATTACTTTTATTGTTAAGACTGACACAAGAGAAAGATAAGAGTATTCTCCCTGAACAGAAATAACATACATTTTTGTAAAGCTGCGTTTCCTGTCCCCCGGGGGGGGGGGGGGGGGCACTAACCTTTTTTCTTCTGCTGTCAATTTTGGGCCTAGCAGGGGAAAATAGAATCAGTTCTCACTAGCCCGGAAGAGAAAAAGAATTGTCATTTCTTGCTGGGCTCCAGCAGGAATGGATGACAAGAGCTGTGTCCTACTGGGCCCAGTGGGTAAAGAAGTCTGCCTTGTGAACCATACAACCTTAAGCACACCTCCCGTTCCTTCCCCACACAATTAAAAGTTATGTATTAATAATAGATTTTAAATGAAAAATGACATTAAAAGTGCCGTCTGAGATAAAAAGATATCACTTACCACAAGTATATTATATTTACATGCACTATTGTGGTGCTAACCAGAAAACCCTGCAAAAAAGTAAAAAAAAAAAAACCACTTGGAACCCATATGGCATTAGGCCTATTGTAATGTGTTTAGTGTAGGCTTAGCACTCAGCAAGTCATGAGTAAAAGAATTGTAACAACAATATAGTAAAATCTCCATACTAAAACAACACTAACTGCCAGCACGCAAACAATAACAATCCTACTGATGAAAAGGCAATAGTGGTAATATTATACCAGGCACTAAAATACCAATACACCTCGTATTAGGTAAATAGAACAAGCCAGGCTGCTATAGAGCCCTACACAGAAATTACATGCCGGCAGAATACCTCACCTTGGTCATACATGCAGAATACAGACAGATGCTCACCAAATACAGAATAAAAAGAGCATACTGTAAGTATGAATAGAAATATACAGATAAAAACTGAACTGGAAACCACCACAGTTGAACAATGTTAAAACAGAATCACCATTCCTCATAAAAAAAATAAAATTAAATAAAAATAAAAAAATAAAATCAGTAGTAATAAAATCATACTAAAAAATACATATTTCATAACAGTTGAAAAGTAGAATAACATTCAGTAATTTAAAAGCTCATAAAAATGTTCCAAATATCATTAAAACATTTCAAAACAGAAGGCACAAACATCTAATAATTACAACTAATAAGGATGGAAAAAAAAATCCCCTGCTCTCCATACCTGGGAACATTTGATTTATGGGTGCTCTGAGATTGAGAAGAGGAGAGGAGGGGGTTTATTGCTCAAACTTTCTCCTCTCTGTCTCTCATATATGCACATACAATCTCCCTCACTCTCACATGCTCAGTCTCATTCACACAAACACATACAGGCGGTCTCTGTCTTACACAGACACTATCCACAGGCTGTTTCTCACTCTCACACATGCTCAGTCTCACACAGGCACACACACAAAGGCTTTCTTTCTCTCTTGTGTGCTGAGTCTTATACAGGCACTCACACAGACACACACAGGTTGTTTTGACACTCACGTGCTCCGTCTCATACAGGCAAATTGCACACACAGGTTGTCTCTAGCTTTCACGTGCTCAGCCTCACACAGGCAAACCCACCCACAGGCTCTCTTTCTCACTCTCACGTACTCAGTCTCACACAGACACACACACACACACACACATGCTGTTTCTTTCCTTCCGGAAGCACAAGTAACAGCAGCAGCAGCTTCAGCCTGTCCTTCTCCAGCCCATGTGGCCAATAGGACTCGTTCTCTTTTCTGGGGCCACAGGGGCTGACTCTGTGCCTCTTCAAATTTGGCTTGCACTGCACCTTTTCTTGTTCCTGTCCAAGTCCACCTCACTTCCTCTTCCGGGCTGTGCCGATTAAGGAGAGGCCATACCGTGGGTGTTGGGGGGGGTCACCCCCACCCTTTCTAGATGGCTGCTTAGTGCTGCAATCGACTCTGCTGCTACTGTTCTGACTGGGCTTGAAAATGCTGACAGCCCGGGTGGAGGAGATCTCTACCTTCTGCTGGAGCAGAGGAGGGGGAGGGAAGATTAGTCGCATCAGCAGGAGACCAGGCAACGCGGTATTCTGTCCGCGGAGGTGGTGACACACCAGCTTCTGCTTTGCTGCACTGGTGTGTCACGACACACTGGTTGAGAATCGCTGGTGTTTCGGACTCTTAACATTTCATTGGCCTATGCTCTAAGGGGTAGATTTTCAGACCGCGCGAATAGGCGTACTTTTGCTGGCGCATCAGGCGCAAGCAAAAGTACGCGGGATTTTAGTAGATACGCGTGTAGCCGCTAAAATCCTGGATCAGCGCGCGCAAGGCTATGGATTCCGTATAGCCGGCGCGTGCCGAGCCGCGCAGCCTACCCCCGTTCCCTCCGAGGCCGCTCCGAAATCGGAGCGGCCTCGGAGGGAATCTTTTAACGCCCTCCCCTCACCTTCCCCTCCCTTCCTCTACCTAACCCACCCGCCTGGCCCTGTCTAAACCCCCTCCTTACCTTTGTCGGGGGATTTACGCCTCCCAGAGGTACAGCCCATTTGTCTGGACTGGTCTGTAGGACAATAAGGAAGGTTCAGTTAGATCTGACCTGCTAATCGACTTTCCTTGAGTCCTGACAGACCAGTCCAGAACCCACCCCAAGAAGTAGTTGGAGGACAAAAAAAAAAAAGAACACTGAGTTTTGAATATAAGGGAATTAAGTATAGTAGAAAGAGAAAAAAATTGTAAGCAGAGCTCTTTTTTTTTTTTTTCTTTCACTTGAAATACAGAAATTAAATCACCTCAGAGAGGAAGATCAGACGTTATGCCCATTTGTATTCTGTTACTGTTTTGTTGATTTTTGAATAACATTTATAATATTTTTATTGTTGAGTTCCTGGGGAATCCATATCCTTCAGCTTAGGCAAAAAGACTACTGGCACCTTCCCAACTGCACCAGGCTAGATAGGGAGGGACATCAGGTCAGCCTCTATCTGCTGGTAGCGGGGAGGAATCCCACTTGTCTGGATTGGTCTGTTAGGACTCTAGGCCAAGACCATTAGCGAGTTCACATCTGTGTCAACTGCATTTCTAAGTGGGTTCAGTGTTTAGTAACTAAATATTGTTTTGTGAAACATTTCTTGACTGGATGTATCTGGAGATTTAAGGCATTTCTCTACTGGTTGCAGAAAGTTTGCATAAAATTACAGAAATATAAACATGATAAAACACACGCCCCCCCCTTGGTTTGCATAAGATCATGGACCACTGTGATAGATTTATTTTTTTTTTTAACCTAATTTTACCTGTTTATCAGTAAAGTAGTGATTTAGCTAGGAGGAGTGTAATAGTCACTTAGTTTGCTGGCAGTTGGATGTTTGTGATCGTGTCTTTAAAGCCAGGTTAGGGCTGACGAAACCTGCAGGTGACCTCATTGATGATCTTAGTTGCTAGGAGCAGGGAGAGCCCTGTTAGGGCTAGAATGAGCTCATTGAGCCTCTCCTGGGATGGCTTGGCTCCTGAGCTCAGAGAGCCGACACTCCTGCACAGCCTTGCCAGCGAGAAACAATAATGTAATGAAGCATATGCAAAGGGTACCGTGTGTTGTTGGGGAGTGCACAATACTAGCAGGGCAGGTGACACTTTCAGTTCTTTGGGTAGTAACGTGACCAAGTATGTCACAAATGTCTCTACTGTTTGTTGATACCAGTGGTAACAAAGTTCAGCATCTGAAACAATACAGGGATTGTAGTTGCTTTTGTATTCTGTATTGTCTTCCCTGGGCCTGCTTTGGCTGGTGTTTCTGAAATTATTGCACTCTTGAATAGTGCACACGTTGCCAAGTACTTCAGAGCAACCAACTTGATATACATGTTTTAAACTATATTTTTTTCCCTCCTTTTTATCTTGCTCACATTCCTTCAGATAGTCACACACAGGACACAGACCTTTATACAGATTCTGCTGAAAACCTAAACTTGTCACCACCCCTCAGCTGCAGTCATCTATGCTCTGGAATTTTGCTTTAAGTGCTCTAAGCAGGAGACTCTAGTGGCACTCACCCAGGCTTCAGTGCTTAGTGCTTGCACCAGCTCGTTTTAAAGCAAGTCACTGGCCCCATGCCAAACCTAATCATCTTAAATACTTAATTGCTCCTTTGTCTGGGACTTTTCTAGCATGGGTCTGATGCAAACGTACCACACACTGGTGCTCCAAGCTGTTGTGAACTGTGTCAAATTGATTGTCTAAGACCAACCTTTCTCCCGGGGGAAACCCTGCCTTCAGGTGTCATTCTATAGGGAAAGTACACTTGCTGTCTGTATCCTGAAGTTCAATTTATGTTGAATTTGCAGGTACAGCCGAGATTATGTGGTGGAAGGAGAACCCTTCGCAGGCTATGACCGGCACAACGCTGAGGTGGCTGCCTTTCACCTGGACAGGTACCTGCCTGCTTGATATTGGTATTTTTTTTTCCTCTAACTTTATCCTCTTACTCTTTTTTTTTTTTTTAGGTTTATTTTGGCTTTAAGTTGCAGACTTTTAGTGCTTATGAAAAATAAGATGTGATTTTAATACAGACTCTTCAAGCTGCCACCACACTAACCCTGCTCTGTGTCATCCTGTCCTTGGTGTCCTGTAACATTTGTAATCTGGATGAATGATGGGCATTCCAAACTCATTTCACTTTACATCCAAGCCAAAAGTTGAATGACTGTCTGTAGAAGTGAAAGGACAATGTCCTGTCTCGCTGCTGCCTGTTCTCTCAATGTCCTGTCATGGTACCGCTCCTCCTTGGTGTTCAATCTGCCAGTTTTTTCCCAATTAATACCTTAGCCTCTAAGAACACTAAGATCTGATGGTTCAAAATAGGTTATTTCATATTATTCAATTTTAACATACATTTGCCAGGAAAGCGAACAACCTAAGAACCATGTCCCTATCTGTAGGGAATATAAATTTGACCCAAAGTGTTCCACGCTTTTCTATCATACCTTCACCTGATGTCTCAAGCAGTTCCGTCATGTTCAAAGGAGGTAGTTGTTTTTCATTCACTCTTTCATGTGATACATAATAGATTTTAGCCAGAGGTGGAATGGCTTCTAATGGTATTCTTAATACCTCATTCATATATGGTTTAAATTGATCTTGTATCGATATACATCTGATTTGGGGAAAATGTATAACTCTCAAGTTCAGTCTGCCAGTTTTACCATTGCAACTAGTGCATCATTTTATTTTGTGCCCTTTGCTTGGAGCCAAACTCTGCCCTTTAGACATGCAAAGTTATTGCAGTATCTACATTACTGAGCTCTCGTGATAAATATTTTAGTAGTAGCAAATTAACTAGTGGAGAAATTGCAAACTTGGAGCACCTTTGAGAATATAATTCACGATGGATGCGAGCCTCCAGGGTTGGGAGCTCATAGTCAGGAGCTGACAGCGCATGGGCGCTGGAGTATCTCTGGAGCATCTATCGGCTGGAAGCCCGTGCCGTTTGGTTGGCATGCTTGTGAGTTGTCAACCACTGTGTTTGAACTGCAGGCTCTGTCTTGCTGGGAACCGTTCCTGCAAGTGCCCTGAACTTGGTGGTCTGTGAAACAGCCAAGTACGGGAAAATATGTGTGGGAGCTTGCTGGCAGACTGGATGGGCCGATTGGTCTTTTTCTGCCGTCATTTCTATGTTTCTTTGGGGGCGGTCTAGCTGCGAATTGTTCTGTCTTTTTTTTTGCTGAAGGTGATCTCGGATTTTCACTTCAATCAATCAATTTCCCTGCTGACACTGGACAGGGAGAGAGATGTGGATGAATATCATCTGTTATGGACCTTGGATGTCACGTGGCATATCTGAGGTGTTTGGAGGTTTCTAAACCTCTCAGGGAGATGGACTGGCTGTTTATACTCCACAGTGGGGGTAAACAGGATAGGCTGTCATCGTGGGCTATCGCTGGAGTAAGAAGGTTATCTCGGCCGCAAATGTGGATGCTGATCAGCCGTTGCCTAGTCAGGTTAGAGCTCATTCCACTAGGGCTCGGACAGTGTTATGGGTGGAGATTAGATTGATGTCTCCTGTCAAGATTGCCGAGCTGTGTGACGTGGTTCTCCTTACACACCTTTTCCAGGCATTACCGCAGGCCTGGGAGGACTCAGCCTTTGTGCATGCTGTGTTGATTGGACCGCGGGCAGTCTCTCATCCTGTTTGGGAGTAGCTTTAGTACATCCCACTGGTCGTGGATTAACGTGTCTGAATGCTAAGAGAAGAGAAATTACTACTTACCTGATCATTTCCTTTTCTTTAATGAAGACAAGTTAATCCACCTTCCCACCCTTGGCTGCCGGATGGTGGTGCTGTTGTCCTCCTGAGTGGCTGCGTTTCCGGGGATTACTGGTAAATGTCAGATCCAGTCCTTAGATTAGTGATATTACACTCCTTGTCTGAATTCAGTGTTTTCTTGTTAATTGAGTGTTTAAATGGTTGTCTATTAATAGTTATAATCATGTATTGTTGAGTTGTCCACAGTTGGCTTCTGCAGAGAATACTGGCGAGCTGATGTCAGTGCAGGGGTTTATATATTGTGACATTAGCTTTGCTCCGTCTTCATCTGCTGGTAGAGGTGCATAACCCACTGGTTGTGGATTAACCAGTCTTCATTAAAGATAGGAAATTATCAGGTAAGTAGTATTTCTCCTTATAAATGCATAATTTAAATTGTGTGTGTGTGTAGAGCAGAGCTTTCCAAACTGTGTGTCGGGACACGTTAGTGTGTCGCCTGCAGTGTGCAGGTGTGTCGCGCAAGCCCGGTCAACTCTGACGCAAGTTTGGGCTTTTTTTTCTAGAGATTCACTTTTTTTTTTTTTTTTTTTTTCAGTTTATGGGTTGCTTATTATTGGGTGATTTTTGCTGTCAATCGCGTTTTTTGGGGGACTTGGTGGGTGGAACGAGCCTAGCTGCCCTTGCATTGGCTGCTGCTGCTGATGAGGCCTGGCCATGAGGAGTACTGACTGCAAGCAACAGTGTTTGGTGATCATGGAAGGGAGTGAAGCACTTAACTGGCAACAATCAAAAAGAAGAGGTACATGAGTGTGGGGGCGAGACATGTACTGGGGGGGAGAGAAATGAGTGTGTGGGGGACAGACATGTACTGGGGGGAGAGAGAAATGTGTGTGGGGGACAGACATGTACTGGGGGGAGAGAAATGAGTGTGTGGGGGCGAGACATGTACTGGGGGGAGAGAGAAATGTGTGTGGGGTACAGACATGTACTGGGGGGAGAGAGATATGAGTGTGGGGGACAGACATGTACTGGGGGGAGAGAAATGAGTGTGTGGGGGACAGACATGTGCTGGGGGGAGGAGAGAGATGAGTGTGTGGGGGACAGACAATTTGTTTTATTATTGTTACTCATAAATTATAACAATAACATGAACCTTGGAATATTATATATTTTTAATATAAATGAAAGGTTTTCATGAGATAGGTTGTGTCGTGAAACATTTTATTTATGTATATATTTAAGGAAACATACATAAATTGTCGAAATATGTTTCGTTCGTTTAACTTTTAACCTCTGGTTTGCTAGTAGACTGAATTACCGTGTCCCGAAATTATGTTTGTCTAAAAAGTGTATCAATCACACAACAAAACCCACTCACACCAACTGGTGTATTCTAGTCCACATCAATGTCAACAACCAAAATAAACTGTGTCTGTTAGAGAGCTAACATAACACCCAGAACGCCAAACCGATTATAAACCAAATTTTTGTAAGACCCCTCTATTCACGAGAGGACATGTTATGTGTTCAACTCGTTTCTCATAGGGGTCACTATTACTTTTAATCATTCAAAAAAATCAATTTTTGTTATCTTTTTCAAAAAAATTTTTTAAAAGTTACTCAACCAAATTTTGTCCCAGGTAACCCTGGTTACCTGGGACCTTTTCAGTGCGGATAAGTATCCGCTGCATTTTGATTATCAAAATTTGGTTGAGTAACTTTTTAAAAAAATTTTTTTGAAAAAGATAACAAAAATTGATTTTTTTGAATGATTAAAAGTAATAGTGACCCCTATGAGAAACGAGTTGAACACATAACATGTCCTCTCGTGAATAGAGGGTCTTACAAAAATTTGGTTTATAATCGGTTTGGCGTTTCTGGGTGTTGTTAGCTCTCTAACTAGTACACAGTTTATTTTTGGTTGTCTAAAAAGTGTGTCACCAACATGAAAAGTTTGGAAAGCTCTGGTGTAGAGGGTTATGTGGGGGGAAGCCTTGGCACAAAGCCATAACATTTACTTAGGATGATTAGTACCATTGCATTGGCCCTGATTAGAAAAAGAATATCAATTAAATGTAAAAAAAACCCAGAATGAGTAGGGGCCACCATGGTAATTGTTTGCACAGGGCAGCATAAAGCCCTGCCCAGTAGCGCTCCGTGCTGGAGGGATGGCTTGAGCGACTGAGAGGGAAGGTATGGGGTTAGTGTCAGGGAGAGGTGAGCGTTGAGAGGGAAGAGAGAGGGTCCGTGGGGGGGGGGGGGGGGGAGTGACTGTGAGGGAGAAGGGAAGGAGCCAATATGTGTGTGTGTGTGTGTGGTAGAGAGGGAAAGGAAGGATTTCCTGGGATGGAGGGGGTGAGTGACTGAGAGGGAAGTGGGAATCAGGAAGTGGAAGTAAGAAGAGAGAGTAGAAGGGTTTTGTGAAAGAGGAGAAAGTTTGTGTGTTCCCTGCTCCTCTCCACTAATCCACCACACTATCAGGGTGACTGAAAGTCAGAAGTTCCCAAAATGTTTCTGGCAGTGAAAGGTGTTTGTGTGGCTGTTGCTGAGGTGACCCTAGAATTTGAATTTTCTTTTGTTTGGTGAGTTGGTGTGGCCCTGTCTCTCGGAGAAGTGTATCCCTTCTGGGTACCTTAGCGGGGTCGGGGGCATCTCATCCTATCCTATCCCTCGCCTCAGGCAGCAGATTGCCATGAGCTGTTCCTAACTGCTGGCCTCAGTTACCAGTAAAGTAAAGCTCTGCTCCTGCTCTGGGCTCCTGGAGGGAATTCAAAGCCTGGCTTCTTTGTTGTACCTGTTAGCATGTCAAAAGAGATGTTTTGGGCCTGGCCTTTGTTGATTAAACCATCTAGGGACCTCGGGTCCGCAGGAAAAAATCTACTAGAAGTTCCAGCAATAAAAAAGACACCAGGCAAAGGGCACTTTCCGTCGCAGGGCCTTTAATGTGGAATGCCTTACCTGACCCTCTGAGACAAATTCAGAGTAAAAAAGAATTCAGAAAAGCTTTAAAAACGTACTTCTTTAAAGAAGCTTTTGGAAATTTAGATCCCATCATAAGTTAGACCTTGATTTCTAAACATTATTTTTGCTCAATCATTTATGCTTAGAAAGTGTTGGATTATTATCTTTTCTTTATCTTGTTTATAAATTAATGGTTAAAGTCACTACATTTAATTTTTACTTTGAAAATTGATCATGAGTTTAATGTAATTTTTATTCTATTATAATTTATAATTTTTAATTTAGTTGGGGAGTTAGTTTATAGCCAATTTTTATTTTGAAAATGTATTGTAAACCGCTTCGGTCATTTCATGTATTTGGTGAAACGGTATATAAATGTTTTAAATAAATAAAATAAATAAATAAATTATGTCAGGCTGGAGAGGCAGCTCAGAGGGCCAGTCACATGGCAGCAGCAAATTTTCTAGTGCACTACCAACTTCAGCAGCCTCCCTACACCCCTGGAGTGGAAAATACACTGGCTTCCAAAAATGTTTTTTTAAATTTAGGATGACTGTCGAGCAGTAACAAAATATATAGCCCATCAGAGAATAAAAATGAGTCCTACAGTTTTAATGGCGAGGTTGTTGGTTGTATTTTTAAATAACAGGCCACAGTCTGACTGCTCTTGGGATACTTTTGATTGCCCTGGTGCTTCCTCTGATGACTGTAATTCTTCTTGGAGGGACATCAACTCCGTTCTCTGCCATTTCTAATGAGGAGGATTCCAAAACTGAGTTGCAATGGGCCTTCATTCAAGGCCACCCAGATATTTCAGTTTTTATACCCCTTTCCAGAGCATGTGTATGTTTGTACTCCTCTTGTGTACCCCCCCCCCCCCTCCCGAGCATCGCCACTTACCACTGCTGCCACTAGGGACTCAAAACTCTTTTTATCCCTCATTCTCTCCATCTTTCTCCTATCAGCTTTCATCTCTCTTCCTCTTATTGTTAGCATTTCTCTCACCTTTCCTCTGCTTCATTTTTCTCTCACCTGCTCTCCCATTCCCTCCATCTCCATATCATCAGGCTTTTGGGGAGTTGATTATCTATCTACTCTGTTAAATCTGTGAGAAGCACTGACATCTGTGAATGCGGAATGAGCCAGGATCATTAGTGTAAGCAGAGTAATGTCCTGGTGTGGTTATGTGGTGTCCGTTTTTGGTGCTCTGCATAGAAATGGTATGATGGAGCAGGTAACACACACATTTTTAAATAAATAAAATCCATCATCCGTTTAATGCCACAGTTTCCATTCTTGCCTTCCCCCATTCTTCTTCTTCAGCAGCTCATCGAGTAGAGGGAGCCAGCCCACAGCAGCTGACTGCGCACTGTCTCTTCTCTGCCAGCACCATGAGCAACTTTAAAATTCACGGCCCGGAGCTTCCTGCCTTCTGATCTCATGCGTCACCAGATCCGAGGTGCTGGCCCAAAAATTCTGAAATTGCTCTGATGGTGGTGGTGCAGAAAATCCAGAGCAGACGGCTGCTGTGGTACAGCGCCCTCCAGAGCCTGTACACTGTGTGGAGCTGCTGAAGCTGGAAGGAGTGCTCTGCTGCCACCCTTTTCTTCTTTACAGAGAGCATGGTCTCTTTCCTCTTGCCCAGCAATCACAGGAGCAACCCTCTGGCTGAGGAGCATGTGAGAGCGCCGTCAAGCCATTCTTTGTGTTAGTGTGCAATGAATGGGACTCTCTTCCTGCTGGAGTGTGCATGTGCTTGGGGGGGGGTGTGTGTGTGTGTGGGGGGGGTACTTCTTTCACAGTTTCCCCAGCTTCTAGGCTCAGGAGCAAGAACTGAGTTTAGGTCTTGAACCAGTCTCTCCTCCTCTAGTTCCACACCGACCCAAGTATATAACTTTTTAAAGCTATGGGCAGAGAATGACGGTTCAGATGGCAGGGGGGTTCTTTGCATTTTTCTCCAATAAAATCGGTATCACAGATCTTGCTGTATTTGTTTTGATTCCTGATTTATTCTGATACCTTTTGTAAGGGTGATTTTTTTTTTTTTCTCTCCAATTCTGTATCTGTTGATCAGTTCTCAAGCTTGCAGGGCTGAGATCTGGCACGGTTCCCTGTTCTGAGCACTGGTGTCTTGTCCTCCTAGGGTCCTGGGCTTCCGGAGAGCCCCGCTGGTTGTGGGCAGATTTGTGAACCTGAGGACTGAGATTAAACCAGTTGCCACAGAGCAGCTGCTGAGCACCTTCCTGCAACAAGGTATGTCCTGGGGAAGGAGGGGATTGGTCTTCTTGTGTTTGGGGAAGAGGAGAGGGAAGAATTGCCGAAGCCCCTTTAAACTCCCAACTATGCCGTTTTCTTCTTAGATCCCATTCTCCAGCATTTATTTAATGTTGAGTGAATTATCTGCTCTATAGTGACAGATGCCAGACTTACAGATTAGATTGTGACGGAGAGGATCAGGAGCTCTGAGTTAAGCATCCATTCGGCTCAATGATATAATTTCCTCCTCGGCCTTGTTTTGTTTCTAACAGTTCTTTGTCACCAATCCACTCTTGTATATGACTTTTATTTCAGCAAAGATATTTTAGTCAAATGTAAAATTTCCCAATTTTTATTATTTTTTGCATCATCTCTTATTACTGTTTTTTCAGCCTCCCAATAGGCAGATCACATTTCCACTTATATTCTCTGAACACCTTTCATCTTTTCGTAAGGAATAATTTTCTTTGGATCATTGGAAAGCTGATTCTTTAGTCTCTAGCTAGAGTTAGGAACCAATATCTCTCACATCAAGGCCAGTTGATAAATGAGAATAATCAGATATGAAAATACTCTGAGGTCAATACTGAAGCGTTACTTAGCTGGATAATTAAAACTTATTTGGCTAAGTGGCGGCCGCTGAATATCTGGCTATGTTCAGTGGCTGCCACTTAGTTGAATAAGTCACTTACCTGGCTAAGTAGATAGCCAGATAGTCAATGGTCATGGAATGGTTAAGTGCTGATAATTCAGATTTCTCCTAGGTCAAGCAGGACGCTAGTCCTTACACATGGGTGACATCATCAGATGGAGCCTGGCATGTAAAACCTCTGTCAAAGTTTCTAGAACTTTGACTGACACACTGAGCATGCCCAGCCTGCCACTATCCACGCGGCCACGTGGTTTCCCCCCTTCAGTCTCTTTATTTCCGCCGTGCCATTGCCTCGTGGTTGTGGAGCTCTGCTATGTTCTTCAGAGTTTTCATTTAGTTTTTTCATTTTTTTTTATCACTTCCATGCCGGGATCCTCTAGTCCCCCTGGTCAGTAGAGCAGCACACTTCAGTAACATTTGTCTGGGAAAAAAGGATGATAAACTCAGCTGTAAAAAAGGAAACTCTGTGAATTTCAGAAGACAGGACATGGGGTGTGAGTAAATGGCTTCAGCAGACTTTGATAACAACATTATTTTATACCCAGTAATAAATCCATACCTGATCCACCCCCCTGCATTGCAGACTGACTCTGGCCTGTCATTTTGCTCTTGGCATGGAGCAGCAGTGCTAAGTAACTCTGAGAGTGAGCCCAGTTTGTTAGCCCAAGGCTGACATTGCTTAGGGCTCTGGTGGGAGTGTGGATTTGCCTCTATTTATGTTGCCCCTTTTGAGCTCTGGTAGAAAAGGCGGATGAATACAGGGAGGAAAGGTTGAGACGTTCAGGGCTTCTGTTCAGTCTGCTAAACCATCGCAGTATGGATGTCTTGTATCTCCCTGACTCTATTGCTCTCTCTGCAGGGTTAGGTTTCTGGTAGCTGGAATAAGCAGGTGTTGGAGCAAGCAGTATAAGGTCAGATGAGTGCCAGGAACAGAGATTTTTGACTATAGCGACAGGGTCAAAAGAAGTTTTCCGAGAGAGAGAGAATACCTGTGTAGTATAGTCTCCTGCTGGAGGGAAGGGTAAGCAGCTCCAGTCCAGGAGTGCCACAAATGGGTCTGGTTTTCAGGATATTCACAATTAATATGCATGAGGTATATTTGCAAGCCCCATTTCCACTGTATGCAAACATGGCTCATGCATATTTATTGTGGATAACCTAAAAATCAGACCCATTTGTGGCATTCCAGGACCAGATTTGCCTACACTGTCAGGCTAGAGAGAGTCTAGCTGAGCTTTCTCCGATGTTTTCCAGTGTTTCTCAACCCTCTCCTAGAGGCACACCTAGCCTGTTGGGTTTTTCAGAATTTCCACAATGAATATGCATGAGATAGATTTGCATACCTTGGGTCTCCAGTGTTTGTAGATCAATCTAATGCATATTCATTATGGATATCCTGAAAACCCAACTGGTTAGGTATATCGCCAGGAGAGGTTTAGGAAACCTCTGTATTCTGTGAGTATCCCAAGACTGAGCTTTTCCTTGTCTTTGTCTCATTTGCTTTCTTTTAAGGTAATAATAGTTGTTTCTTTGGGAAGTGCTACTATTGTCGAGAAACGGAGCCGGCATGTGCTGACACAGATATAATGGAGGGGTCAGTCACTCTATGGTTACCTGATGTTTGGCCCCTGCAGAAGCACCGGCACCCCTGGGGCAGAACCTACCGTGAGGGCAAATTAGCCAGGTATGAAATATAGCAATGCAGTGGCAAAATGTGAGCTTCTCAGTTGAGGGCTGTTGTGAGATTGGTTTTGTGTGGGTGTGCACGTTGTGGTGGGAGGCATTTAGTTCTTGTGAAAACGACATGTACTAGACTGTTCTCACAGCTTTGCTGATTCACTTCAGTCTGTCTGCCACAGCCCTTTCTGTTCCAGCCTTGTGCTGCATTTAGGTGGATTATCTGGCCTGCTGACATGTAAGTGGTGTGGGTTTGAGGTTGGAAAGTCATCCACTCTTAAGTATGGCAGATTTAGTTTTGGCGCCCAGAGGGGAGAGGTTGGTCCTAATAGCCCCCTGCACTACCAAGACGCTGCATAATTTAATGGCAAAAGTCCAGAATAATGACCCTCCATCTTCCATTAGGTGGGAGTACGATGAAAGCTACTGTGATGCTGTAAAGAAAACGTCTCCATATGATGCAGGCCCACGTCTGCTAGATATCATAGATACCGCCATCTTTGACTATCTGATTGGCAATGCTGACCGCCATCACTACGAGAGCTTTCAGGATGATGAAGGAGCCAGCATGCTTATACTACTGGACAATGCCAAAAGGTGTGTGCCCCTGTGCTCCCCTGCCTCTGGTGACTGCTCTGCTACCCCTCAGTATAAGAAGATAAGGGTCATTCTTTATTGCATGTGCACGTTGATAACACTTTCTGGTACCCTTTGAGAGGTAATGTGGGAACTTGTCAATGGCAGGAGAAGTGTGTTGAGAAGATAATGCTTTCATTAATGCCCATACGTCATTCGTTTTTAAATTGTATCTAAGCCTTATACAGCTTTTATTTTTTCAAAAGCATTCTGTCCTCAGTACACACACAGCCCGCTGTCCTCCTATATCCTTCTCTCCTGCTCTGATTCTGGCCCTGTAAACTTCCAGACAACCATTGTTGCAGGTGCTGCTGTAACAGCATAATGGAGGTGGCTGGGAGCTGTTCTCTGTCAGCCTCTTTAGAGTACTCTAGATGCTTTGCAGCTTTAGTTCATATCTCAGACTAGTTGATCAAGAGAGAGTGTTAATCTTGCACACATGCATCCCTTCAGCTAGTCTGTTTCTGAAACAGTAAGATGGATAGACTTCTTCATAGGCAAAATGGGCATTGGATGTCCATCCTGGCCTCCCTTTGTGTCTTTGACCAGTTGTGGACATGTGCAGAATATCAGCAGTTATTTCGCTGTTCGCATTGCATAGTTGCAGCCCTGGTGGATTAGGCCTGCTCCGTGGATCCTGTTGCACCAGTGTTATAGTTACATGACCATGCTTTTCTGGAAATTGGAAGAATCTGAGCTACTGCCAGTCTTTTGCAATTGATTGGTCAGGGTTGGATTTGTTTTTCAGCTTTGGGAACCCCTTGTTGGATGAACGGAGCATCCTGGCCCCCCTTTATCAATGTTGCATGTAAGTACCAGTTTTGCCATCGATTGGCCAAAGATGTTCATGTAATGTGAATGCCATTTTTGTGTGTTTTTACTGACATTTGACTTAAATCTCCCAGGGCCCAATTTACTAAGCATTTTCCCCTTAGACACAAAATGGGAGAAAACATGAGGCCAAGGTATTAAAAATGCATTAAGGTTAACGTGTATGCTAACTTATGTAAATGCATTAATTAAATGTACACAATATGTATCAAGCCCCTAATACAGAGCAAAATGTGTGCTATTTAGCACATATTTGGGGATGTTAAACTTTAACATTCCTGCATATATTAAACATTTAAAACAAAATTAATGACCTTAGCATAATATGTGCTAAGGCTCCAACAACAGCAGCACGCCTAGCGCATTCTCTTTCTTTATTAAAGAGTATTACTTGCTAATATACTACAAGTACTCTGAACAAGTTCCAGCATAAATATACAATTTAGCTTCTGTCCTAGCCTGTAGACAATTGCTAATGCACTGATTCAGGAATGCTAGCAGTTTAGAAATGGGGGCAGGCAGTATTCTGAGCCTTCCCGTTGTACCTCCCATAACCTGGCTAAATGTAAAACCAAACCAGCACCGGATCATTGCTGAGGTAGGAGGTAAGAGATGACTCCTCCTGGCTCTCTTTGAAAAGGTTGTCAGGCATTGGGGGCATGAAGGAAGGGGTCTTCTTGAGGGGGGGGGGGCATTCGGGAAAAGGGCAGGATGGTTCTTTTCCACCTTTCCACCCAGGCTGTCCCTTTCACTTTAGGCCAATTAGTGTAGGGGAACTGGGCCTATGTATTAACAGTGCATTGTGCACAATGCTAGTTTTTTCCTGCATTATGCACTGCTTATTGCACAGTCGTACACCCTTTAGTGCTTGCTAAGAAAGGTGCATAGGGATGGTAACTTTCAGATGAGTGCACATTTGTGTGTGTGTGTGTGTGTGTGTCAGCCCAGGCCCAGGGATGCAGCCACTTTATAACTTGTGTGTGTATATCGCGTATGTTATAAAATAACCTGGCCGTGTGAGCACATGCGCCAAATGTTAAGTGGGCGCGCAAATCCCACTTCTGCCGTGTAAGTCGGGGGATTTTAAAATGCCCATTGCCAGTCTACCAGTTTGTCCACCAGTTTGCCCAGTTAACAGCTAGGTCCTCCAATTCTCCCCTGGTTTAATAGCCCCCAGTTAGCCCAGACCCTTTAAACCTCTCAGAAATGGCTCGATCCTTTTATTTTATGACTTGCACGTCATCCATAGCAGAAGTAATGTCATGCAGTAGGGGACCTCGGTAAGTGCCAGGGCACACAAGCATTTACGCTCCTATCTCTTGGCCAGGCCTCGAAACACCCAGAACATGCCCACGCACGTTTTGTAAACTTTTCAGATGTGCATGCAGCGGGGTTTATGCGTGTAACTGGGCGCTTTATAAAATACGGTCAGCATGAGTAAGCCAGACTTATTCGTACATCCCCTAATTGATGTGCGTGCCAGGCTTTTAAAATTCACCTGAGTTTCTAACAGACTCTCTTAGTACCTAAATCTCATAAAGTCTCTAAAGTAGTTTTCTAAATTAAAATACATTTGACTGGTAATGCCATGCTCTCATTGGCTGGAAACAGAGTTTCTGTGAGTGCCTTCTGGTCTTGCTTTCTACATTACCTCCAGCTAGAAGAGTCTGGCTGGAGCACTGGCACAGTTAGTGCACCTGTACCTGACTTTCCTAGTGAGAGCTTTGGCTGTTCCTTCATTCAGCACTCTTGCACCAGTTGGAGCTGTGCACCTTCTTGCCCATATTAATGATTGGGACAATAACCAAAGAGGTTTTGCTGTTTCGCAGCTTTTCTGGCTCAGAAACGTGCACATAGCTGCTATTAGAATGGGCCGCGAAGCATTTTTTTCTATTTAGGAGTATATGTCATTGAGAGAGAGGAAGGTGTAACTTGTGGCATTTTTAATTCTATATTCTTTGTCCTAACTGCGAGACCACTCCACCTTGTTATAAGGAGTGACTAGCTCAGACTTTTCTGGTACATGCACTAGCTGGAATATGTATTGCAGATAGTGCTGCACTTCCTATTAAGGGAGGATTTTTAATTGACAAGATTTGTTTTGTATTTGCGCTCTCTGGAGTACTATTTGTTCTCCGAGGACAAGCAGGATGTTAGTCCTCCATCATCGGATGGAGCTCGGCCAGGAACTCTGATCTCAAAAAATTCTAGAGCTTTCAAACATGCCCTGCCGAGCATGTGCAGCTGTAGTTATCACCCTGCCCCCTAGGCAGAGTCCCTCAGTCCTTTTTTTTTTTTTTTTTTTTTCCAGGGAGCCGTGTGGTCAAGGTATTCAGCTTTGCTCTCTCCTCATAGTTTAGTTGTGGTTTTTTTCTGAAGCTGCAGCTGTTTTTTTTTCTTTTCCTTATTATAAGTTTTTGTTTCTTATTTTACTTTTTCTCTACCTTTTAACTTTCTGCCAGCCACATGGTGGGCCTTGGTCACGGTGCAGCTTGGTAGAATCTATTTCTAATTCTTAATAAGTGCTGCATCTGCAGTTTAGTTTCTGTGTCTTCTCCTTACACTGTCTGTTTTTGGTGCCTTCGTCTGGGCTGCCATTACTGACAGAATGCAGTCCGTTGGTGTTCTGTGTAGGCCACTGAGTCTGGGGACGCGCCTGAATTCTACCCAGACAGGAGTTCCTTGTCGTTTTACTGATCGATTGACCTCGATGGAGGCCCAGAGAGTGTAAGTATCAAGGGCCACATCGTTCCTGTGGGAGGGGGAAGCTCATCCTCCCCATATTCTAAGGAACTAGTCTCCATGGGCAGGAGCCCTGGTCTATGTAGTCTCCCCTTCTGTTTGCCAGTAATGGCAGTGAAGTCTTCTTGTGAGAGAGGGGAGCAGGAGCCTGGGCAAGGAGTGTTGCTGCTGCACCTTCAGTGCCATACCCAGTATCGATTGCTCATGCACATCTGTGACCAGTTCACCGATGATCTGACAAGTGGATGTCAGGACCTTTGTCGAGGACCAAGACTGCCGTTGGGCACCATGGTCTCCATTGACTTCATCAAGGTGCCAGGGTACCCTTGATACCATCGACCATAGGCACCATCGAGTGCTGTGCACGCTGCTGATTCATGATTCTGGGCCATGGGCACTGTGGATGCCATCATGCACCATGGGCCCTCGATGCACTGAAGAAACAGTATCAACCTGAGCGTTCTCAACCGCCATGGGCATCGCTGCACCGGGATAGTGGCACCGTCTGGTGTTGCGGTCTAAACCTCAGAAATCAGGCCAGTCAGCAACTTCCATGATCATTGTCAGAGCCACCCTCAAAGCCATCGAGGTGCATGGCTGCCCTCGAGGCCACCGATGTACGGAGCCACCCTTGACCGAGCGCATGGAGACTATTGTGCTTGTTTGCCAGCAATGCCATTCATGGCTGCTCTCGACGATGTGGAGCACTGTCACACCACAGCGCCTGGTCGCCCTCAACACTATCAAATGCTGGGGCTAGGAAGACCTGAGAGACCTAAAGCGCTTTGAAAGCCCTTAGCCTGTACTGTTGAGCACCGGGGTCACCATGAACCTGAGGCATCCAGGGTGCACCATGGCCCGGTGCCTTCAAGGTTATCAAGCATTAAGGGCATCATCTAGCCCCCTTGCCAGCGTCCAGAAGGGCACCAGACAGCATCGAGATGTGCCATCGATGGCATACGACTGTTGGTTGCCTGGAGCCGCCATACAGTGCCAAATGCACTAGTGTCACAAGGCATGGATGCTTAAAGCCTGAAATATCAACACCCTCGGGTGCATAGCTGAGCCAAGGGGAACTGTGGAGGATACCGGCTTTCATCGGTTCCTTTGGGCACAGAGACAGCATGTTTGTTCCATGGGGTATCTGATGGAGCGTTGGTGCTGCAGGGCCTCTGCCTTTGGACACCACAGGTATCATCGGTGCCACCGAACCATAGACACCTTCAGGCACAGGTCTCCATCAGTGTTGCTGACTGACATTTTCAGCGAGCAATCAGCACCTTTTGGGTACCATGTACATCGGGAATGCCTCCGGGCTATCGTTGTCTGCAGTCGCCTGGGGCACCAACAATTAATGCTGCATTCTGTCGTGCATACAGAGTGCCCGTGGTCCAAGTTGTTTTCAAACTTCTTTCATTAGGGTTGCAAGATATATCTTGTCCGACAAAGATATCTTCGTTTCTCCCTCACATAAGGGCTTCCTCAGGGACCAACCCAAAAAACTCTTGTCACAATTGCAATCCTTAAATATTAAGGGGTAGATTTTAAAAAAGAGCGCGATCGCGTACTTTTGTTCGCGCAGCAGGCACAAACAAAAGTACGCTGGATTTTATAAGATACGCGCATAGCCGCGCGTATCTTATAAAATCCTGGATCGGCGTGCGCAAGGCTGCCGATTTTGGGCAGCCTGCGCGTGCCGAGCCGCGCAGCCTGCCTCCGTTCTCTCCGAGGCCGCTCCGAAATCAGAGCGGCCTCGGAGGGAACTTTCTTTCATCCCCCCCCCTTACCTTTGTCCCTCGATTTACGCCTGCTAGAAGCAGACGTAAATCTACACGCGCCAGCGGACTGCTGGCGCGCCGTCATCCGACCCGGGGGCTGGTCCGGAGGCTTCGGTCCCGCCCCCGAAACGCTGTGTCATTCGGCCCCGCCCCTGACACGCCCCCTTAAAAAACCCAGGGACTTACGCGCCGGTGGCCTATGCAAAATAGGCGCGCCAGCGCGCTGCTCGCGTAAATCCGGGCGGATTTACGCAAGCAGGGCATTTAAAATCCGCCTGTAATTCTTCAATAAATTTTCCTAAAAGAGAAACAATTTTATATATAACCTACCAAATTTCAAAATCTTTTCACCAACTAAACTACCTACTCTAACACTGCCAAGGCTCACCTGCAAAACCGCATCTCAGTAGTATCCAATCCAATATATCAACAACGAGCTTGAATACCGTTTGTCAAATCAATCCATGGAATTTCATAATCCCCTCTCTTCAATGGGTATATCATATATCTAATACTTAAACACAGATTCCATCAACAATACTTAACCGAAAACTGTCTTACCTCCTTCACCTTATCCGCACACGGCCGCCCTATTGCTTACTCAAATGAAACCGGAACTGACGTTCTCACCATAAATTCGTCATCCATAACACAATGTGGTATCACGCTCTAACCTTCCCTTAATAAAGCCGAATTCATCAGCCACCCTATGTAAATCATTAATCTAAATAACCTGATCTCAATATCCCTACTCTCATCCCACTTTATTAAAAAGGCTAACCAATTACTTATACCATCTACACATGATCGTAGTATTCGTACTCTCATCCCAACCCTTTGATCAAGATAAACTGACCAATTATCATCTACATTCAATCACCTAAAAAAACACATTCCATTCAATCAGACCATTTAAACCACCCGGCGCAGTGGTACCTCAATTGAAAATAAAGCGTTGTTCTATCTTTCCTAACATTAAAGACACGTCCCCACCGTTCCACACATCCAATTTTTTAATAACACAGAATTTTATGTCCTCCACAGTGTGGTTAAATTCCAACCAGTGATCTACCAGAGAAGCGTATAAGTTCATAGATTTTATCCTGCTCCTGTGTTCAATGATACGTAATTGAATGACTCTCACTGGTTAGAGATTTTTTTTTTATAATATCTCAACAAGGGTAATTCTTAAAGATATGAATATCCAAAAACTCATCTGAACTGGCTCGACAATGGCCGAGGTTTCATTATTAAGAAATATTCTCAAAATTACTCCTTGCTGAAGATATTTTCATTTGATTTTTTTGGGGAGGTATTATCAACACCAAGTAAAACCGCAAATGATTGAACAGTCCGGGCAGTCTCCGAATACATATGGAGGCACGCTGACAGGCTTGCTGGTGCGGTACCAGAGATAATACATAATATTTCTGATAATTGAAATTAAAATTTAAAAAATATATAAAACAAAAGAGTAAAAGAAATTGTCTTGGCAATTAAGTAGTGAATTTTACGTTGAGATTCCCTTTTTTGTGATACTTTTGCATAACGTGGGAATTATGTTTTGGCTCTTTTTCTATCCTGAGAAGTCTACCATGGGGGTGGGTAAACTCCCTACTGCAATCAGCAGTGAGTTGTTGGTTGTTAAATACAGCCTAGCGGCTTTTTCTTATCTCAGCAGCCCTGGGGTCTGCCTCATTGTGTGTTTTCGCTCCTTCTGACTTCCAGTGAGAAAGTTGTTGGGAAGGGGAGATAGGCTAGGACATTCGTAGTATATATTGGTGTATACCTGAGGGGTCAGTATACCACATTTTCTCTGTCCTTTCACCAAGTTCTGGCCAGTCCTGTCTTTAGCTTTTCATACTTCATAGGGTTGACCAAAGTGCCTTTTTGTTCACCTGAGCTGTCCTATGAACTTGTTGGATAGGCCTACCCTTGACAGGGTGAGTTTTGGTGAGCTTCAGACCTAGCTTAACTCCCTACTCAGGAGGTTTTGAACTAGCAATCCCCTGATACCCTTGACATCTGTCCTGGGTGGTCCAATCTGTCTGGTACATTGGCAAGTAAGATCGACCACAGACTTAGTCGCTGTTGCTGCTGCTTCTCCCAAGTGTTGCTTGGATTTTTCTGCCCATTGTGCCTATTGGCCAATCATTGAGTGTGCTTCTGCAAAAGGCATTCTGTCCTTTATATGTTAGACGCCCACAGTTTCTTTCTGGAGGGTTTTCTGACTCCAGTGGGGTTTTTCGGGTGTCTTGTGACACCGAAGGAAACTGCGGCTTTTGTCCGAGAGTTCTCGTCTTGGTTGATTCTGTAGGCCTTTTCCTGTATCCAGAAGAAACTAAACCTACCTTGCGATCAGGGTTCGCTGATCCAAACCCTGGCTGTAATAGGCAAAGTATGCTTCTTGCTGAACTTGGCATCACGCCCCTGCCTTAGGTGCCCTTGCTACACATTGGGTATTTGTGTCTGTCTGTTCTATGGTTTTCTTTTGTAGAATCCAACTCTTTTCGTGCCTAGACCTGTTTTTGCGTTGGCTGCCTCATAGGCAAATGGGAGAAAGGTGATGCTTTCAGCTCTGTGGGGTTCCCCACTTTGTCTTGCTCGGGCAGCCTTTAGCTGGGGATTCACCCATGTGTGAGGATTACTATTCGGCTTGTCCTTGGAGAAAACAAAGTTGCTTACCTATAACAGGTATTTTCCTTTTTTTTTTTTTTTTTTATTATCTATTTATTAAATTCAAAAATTTACACAGGCATTGAATACATACCATAAATTTCAGATAAGATATTACATTCAAAGAAAAAAACTATAACCAATAAGCATAAAGTATATAAAGAAAAATTTTCACCATGTACATTATCCTAAAGCAAATATTTGTTTCAGTTACTCCGTAAGTCTATCTGATCTCACTATGCAATTGGGAGAAGCAAAAGTAAAATAAATAAGAGCAGAATACAGGTAAATCCTAGAAAATTGAGAGTAGTAGGGTTTTTAAACTATCCCGGTACTACTAGACGGAGTTGGTAAATTTTCTGTTTTTGTATTCAGGAGAATTTCTAGCTGATCAGGTTCTGTAAACATATATCTATCATTTCCAAAATTCAGAAAACATTTACACGGAAATTTTATCATTATTTTAGCACCCAATTGTCGAGCTCTTGGACATAATGAGAGAAACTTCTTCCTTCGCACTTGAGTTTCTTTGGTGATGTCCGGAAATATCCAGATTTTACCACCAAGATAGGGCTTACTTCTATTTCTAAAGAATCTTTTCAAAACCATATCTCTGTCCTCAGATAGTGCAAACTTTACCAAAAGCGTCCCTCTTTTTTCAATTTGTTCTTCTTGAGTTGTTTCAAGAAATCCTGTAAGGTCTTCCAGTGGGGGAGGTGTCTCTGTAGAATCCCTTCCATCTTGAGAATCCCCCACCTTTCCATCATTTTCTCTTTTCTTTAGGGGCTCAGTTATAAAGTAAACCTTTTGTATTTTAGGTAATTCTCCATTAGGTATTAATAGTAATTCCTGAAAATAGGTATTTTCCAAGGACAGCAGGATGTTAGTCTTCACAAAACCCACCCACCTCCCCTGGGAGTTGGTTTCTCCATTTATGAGCTATATCATGGACTGAGGACTCTGCCTAGGGGACAGGGTGATAATTACAGCTGCACATGCTCAGTAGGTTATGTTCGAAAGTTCTAGATTGAGATCAAAGTTCCATGCCGGGCTCCTTCCGATGATGTCACCCATATGTAACGAATAACCTGTTATGGGTAAGCAACTTTGCTTTCTCTTACAGCATCCGAGTGTCGTCTTGGAACCGGCTGAACCACCTGAAAAGCAGAACGTTGCGATCTGTAATGAAGGCAGCCATGGCTCACGATCCCATTGCACCAGTGCTATCCGAGGCTCACCTGGAGGCCATGGACCGGCGGCTGCTCAGCATCCTAGCCACAGTGAAACAGTGCACGGAGCAGTTTGGGCCAGATGTGGTGCTGGTGGAGGACAGGATGACACTCTCCCACTTGTAATTCAACAGACTTTTAAAGGCCAAGTTTACCAACTGCAGCAAACAGCACAATCTTCTCTTAGACTATGGAAATGAAAAGCAGGACGAGGAAACAAAATCCTCGAGCAGGCCTGGTAGCTGATCGTTGGATGGAATTTTTTTCCAGTAAATAAGGAGGACTGCAGAAGGGTGGAGGGTTCCTGGTGTCCCCTTTGTACAGGGCAGAAATGAGCACCAGAGTCTGTCCTTACTATTTGGCATATTCAGCAGGAAACTTTGCTGCCCGCTCCAGTGCTGCCGTTCTGCAGATGCATTTCACCTGTGTTATACCAGTGTGGGTATTGCATAGCAAGTTCTGTTCTGGGGCAGAATCTTTTAAAGGAGAAGAGCAGAAAATTAGAAGGACTCCTTCAGTGAGCACCTTGAAGAGAAAAGGCTGCTTCTGGGTATGATAGCGGGAAGGGAACCAAAGGAGAGGTTAGAGGAGGTCTCTCCATGCTGGGGAGGGAAGGTTTAACAGGTGCTAGAGGTCTTCTTTTAGGTACAAGGTTTAAGTGGAAAAAGTGCATCCAGGAAGCCACCTTTTAGTTCCTGGCTTTTTGCTTTTATTTAACTCTGCGATTTTCTGACACAGCACCCTAATGTAACACAGAATTTGTCCAAAGTAGCACATGATAGAACGGGGGTCTGGCTAAGTCCCAGGACACACGAGCATCCCATCTGCTGGAGCTCCTCGGTGCCAGAGGTGACGTCCGTAGCCTCTGACTAGCCATTGGGATCTATACTCAAGGACCTCAACTTTGTGTGTATATTTGGTCGGTTGGCTTACACAGAAAAGGAATATGTCCCTTTCACATGATCTCCCACTTTTTTCTTTTTAGATTATAAAGTATGTGGGAATAGAATTGGTTGCATTGTGGTGATAAGAGACTTTTGCAGAAGCCCGTGGCACCCCATTCCACATCACAGGCCTTTACACAGCTGCTGAGTGAGCAGCCAATAGCAAAACAGCTTTAACTGTACATGATGACATCACTGTGTTACTGTGGAATTTATAGTGGAGCGGAAAAAATGATTTTTGTTTTTGTTGAAAAGTTTTCCCACTTAGATACAATTAAAAGGTTACATGAAAATACAGCACCGAAACCAGACCAAACTGTATTTTTAAATATTTTACATGCCTAGTTTGGTCCAGTGGATGAGAGAAAATTCTAAATTTGCTGGAGGGCTCAGTGGCAGGACCTATGTTCAATTCCCAGTTCAGGTCTTCTGCTCCCCTGTCCTGCCCAGGCTGAGGAAGCTGCAGACTTAGCATTCACAGCCCCTGGGCTGTGGCGACAGACAAGGGACAGGTTTAGGGCCTGGGAGTGCAGGGTTCCAAGGATAGGTGATTGCAATGGCTGGCTGGGTGAATTGAAAGGGAATAGAAAAACGAGGAAAAAATCCCCAGGTAATTGCAAATGAAGGCTCATGGAGCCGGATCTTACCTTTTGCATTTGATTTGAACTGGAAGCTCAAAGGAGTAGGAGGACCTGCCATGCCTCCTGCTTCTCCTTCCCCCTTCCCTTTCAGAAAAGACAAGTCCATTCAAACTTGGAGTATGACTTAGTGAGAGCTGGAGAAATGTCATCAGAGGAAGGGCTGTGGTAACCTCCCTCTTGCCACATCTTTCTTTCTTTAATTATAGGTTTAAAGAGAAGCATTTCAGAAATGCACTGAAACAGTAACTCTTTGAGGGAAGACCAGGGAGGGCAGCTGTTTGTGATGGCATGCTTGTATCTTTCACTTCAGAGAGTTTCTGTTTTACCTTAACGAAAATATTAACTGAAAAAGCCAAAAACATTAAAATTAGGTTTTCAGTGGTAGAAATACTTTCTGCTGCCTTTGCTGCAGGAAAATAAATAGGTTCCCATTTAAAATATCAATTGAAGAGCTGCACTGTGATGGAACCCATAAAGGAGTGGCCTGGTGGTTAGAACAGGAGTAGGCAACTCCGGTCCTTGAATATCGCAAGCAGGTCAGGTTTTCTGGATATCCACAATGAATCTGCACAAATATATTTTGCATACAATGGAGGCAGTGCATGCAGATCTCTCTCATGCACGTTCATTGTGGATATCCTGAAAACCCAACCCATTTGTCGCACTCAAGGACTGGAGTTGCCTTCCCTTGAATTAGAGCAATGGCTGGAAACCAGAGTTCAAGTCTTCCTTCTTTCACTTACATTCCTTGTGACCTTGGGCAAATTACTTTCTCTTATTGCCCCAGGTACCCATTAAAGGTCATATTCAAAGCCATGTAGATGGACAACTCACAATCTAGCTGGATAAAGAGGCATTCTAGGGGCATTTCTAGGAAGAGTTTAGTTATCTGGCTAACAGCCAAATTTCAGTATTAGCTGGATAAATTTTAGAGCTGCTTGTGTAGCCGAATAACTTGCTATTTAACAGGAAGTCTTAAAAAGATATCCAGTTAATTAACGCTGTCAAATTTGTTTAAAATGTAAAAGGGCCTGCAGCCCAATTCTCTCCTTCTCACCAGATTTAATATATAACCCTGTCAGACCATGCATCCTCCACCCCTCAAACCCCTCCTAAATTTGTCAAACGTGTTGCAGTCTGCAGGTTGCTCCCCCTACCCCCTTTCCCCGTTTCTTTTTACATATTTAAATCTGGCTCCCCTCCTCAGATCCTCCCACCCACCTGCGGTCCTAATGGCCTGGGCCATACCACCCCTTCACCCCCAATGTAAAAAACTCCCCGTCAGGAGCAACGCTGGGAGCGGGGGAGTTTATGCCTTGCTCCTAATAAGGGATTTTTTTTTTTTTTTTTTTTTATCTGGGAGGGGTTGGGGGGGGTTTGGCCTCAGTCTTTGGGACTTCGGGTGGGTGGGAGGGTCCAAGAGGAAGCCGATTTTAAATATGTAAAAGGAAATGGGGAAGGGGTGGATGGACTGTAACACTTTTGACAAATCTAGGAGGGATTTGGGATGCAGGGATAAAAGGCCTGACAGGGCCATTTATCAAAATTGGTGGGGGAAGGGTCCCAGGCCCCTTTAAGTTTTTTGTTTTTTTTGTTTGTTTTCTATTTTGACAGCACTACTTAACCAGATATCTTTTGAAGATATCCAATTAAGTAGCAAGTTATCCAGCCATCAGAGGCCAGCTAACTAAAAAAACCTAGAAAAATAAAAAATAGCCAGTTAGGTTTCTCTGGTATCCATCTATATGTAGCTGGATAACTCTGGGTGAGTATATTCAATGGGGCATTTATCCTGCTGAATATCCGGAACAAGTTATCCAGTTAATTTAGCTCGCTTGGCTTACTGAATATGGACATTAAAAGCTCTTTGGGGCAGAGACATGTTGTAAACTAACTTGGGTTACAGTTGGAAAGATGGTCTAGAAATATAAAATAAAATAAAGTTGTTAGAAATGAAAGTGCCCTAGCTCATGAATTAACAGGCTTGCCTGGTTTTCTGCATTGGATGCAAGTTGAGCCCATCAATGACTGCTTACCGAGAGGTTCAGCAGATGATATTGTGCCAGAAAACTCTTCCTCCCCAGGGATAGAGAGGTAGTTGGTGAGTCCATGATAGCATTAACTAGCCATGAAGAACTCCCTGAATTATTTGAATACATGGCCTGAAATGGCTGGGGGAGGGAATTTGCTGTGCTATTGATTGCACTGTTATCTTAGCAGAATTGGATGGTTGCCCCAGTTTGGTTGGTTTTCTAAAAGTCTACTGATTAACCCTTGTAGTATATATTCTGATTTTGTATTGTTTACAAGAGCACCTGTTGACATGCATCAACATCTTTATAAATATGGGAAGATGGAGAGTACTGGTGTGAAAGAGATCTAGAAAACATGAGAAAAGTAGTTCAAGTGTAGAAAAATGGCTAGTAATGTTTGGCAAACCTAAAGAGGGTGAGCATAAAATATTGAATAAAATGTATTCCAGACTGGTACTGTAAATAGGCTGGTCTTAGAGCTGAACTGCCTAATAGATAGGCTCCGGTTTTAATAATACTTATTTTTATAGTACTAGTGTACACATGCAACTCTGTACAGTAATGATAAGGATTCAGGTATAACAAGCCCCTGACCCAAAGAACTTAGTCTGAATAAGTATTTGAGGCAACCGGAGATAAAGAGAACTATCTATTAATATGGGTTTAAAAATGCAGGTTAGAATTGTATTCCTCTCTCTCGCTCTCGCTCCTTCCCTCCCCACTGCCATTAATGATGAGTGTTTCTATAGCTGGGAATATGCCCAGGGCCTTCTGAAGGGGTGGGCAAGTAGGATGATCACGCTGGGTGTCAAGTCATGTGGGGGGTGCCATGATGTCCTTTTGAGTCAGTCTATGAACATGCATGCCCTAAAGGGAGGGAGGGGGCCTTGAAAGCAACCCTTGTCTTGGTTGCCATTTTTATCGAGTGACTGCCCTGATAATATCTGTAAGTTAGCAGGCACTCGGCCCATAATCCTTAAAGGGGCAATTAGCCCTGAGCTTCATCACTCCTTCCCCCCCCCCCCCCCCCCCCCGGGCCTCACTTTTCGAGTTAGCATGTTTGCTGGTGAGTTAGGAGGACAGGCCTTATTAATACCAAGTGCTATTGTGAGCACAATCTTCAAATGATTAGATATGTAATTCAAGAGTGCAAAGAAAATAAGTTCTCAGAGCTTTAGCAGTGACCCTTCTAGCATTTTATACTCAAACTGCTAATAGTACCAGGGCTGCTTAAAATCCAAAACCATATTTTAGAAAATAGTCCATCCTGAGGCTGGCGCTTCCTTTTTTTTCCCTAAAGGACAAGGAAGTAGCTGTTCCCCCGTTTGCACAGCATAAGAGGTCTTGACCCAGCTGATATTAAAATGCAGGGTTTGCATTATGTGACTTGCGATTCTCTATACCTTTGCTTTCATTTTGCTTCACATGGCGCTGCTTGTTTGTCAAGTTAGTTACAGACAGAATGGATGTGCATGTTATACATTTTCTCCCAGGGATCTAGAATTTGTGAGAGAGAGAGAGAGATGGTATCTAAGGAAGCTCTGCATCATCATCTCCCTACAGAAAGACATTTTAGTTTATTTTTAATCAGATTTTTTAAAATTAATTTAGGACTTGCTTGTTGTCATTTGTGATTGTTTTGTCATCTTTTTCTTTTTTTAAACTATTTAAGAAAACACAGCAACAAATATACAATAAGCATGAGAGGTGATAAAAAAGATTATGCACAGAATAGTCAGCAGTATACAATGCAAATAAAAAATACCTTCATATGAAAAACAGAAACTCAGAATGCAACAGATCCAAAACAATACACAAAGAAGTGTACTAAGAAAAATAATTGCAAGAAATATAAAGAAAATGCAAAAAAGAAAAAAAAATAGTCACACCTTCTCCAGGTCCAGTATGGATCCCATTATATAACTCAGTTTTGTCCCTAAGTATATATTTTTCCATAAGTGCAATTTCAGCAGGTGTAGCATACCAGTGTGATATTTGTGGAGAGGATTTCCAAAAGAAAGTTATGGTGATTTATGCAACATAAAGACATTGACCCACCAATCTTTTGAGTCTTTTTACCTAGTTAGGTATTTTCCCGTGTTCCCAATAAGCATAATGCAGAGGATAAATTAATAGAAATCCCAGTAATATCTTTAAACTTCTTAGCCATTTCCTGTCAAAAAGATGCAGCTGTCATACTGTCCTACCACATATGTAAATATGTCCCTAGAACTCCAAGGCACCACCAACATAACAGGCTAGGGTTAAAAAAACGGGGCATCTGTAGGATCTGTGAAGCAGCTCATACATTAGCTCTTGGCTTTTGTTACATATAGATATTGTAACTATCGATTTCCATCTTTGTGACTAGTCATCCTCATCTGACTACAATTGGAGATCTTGATTCCATCAGTCAGTTAACTGTGGGCTTGTGTCATAGTCTATATTTCTAAACCTCGGAAAACTATAAATCTGGGTAATGCTTTTATGAGCTGTTTGTGGCTGAGTAAGCAACTTTTCTAAGCTCTTCCTCTTACGAAGAGAAGTAGTGGGCCCTTCTTGCTCAAAAATTATCCTTTTAACCTACAAATATATGTAATGAGTATGTGTCTGCAAATTATATTGACCCCTTAGCTCTTCAAAGGAGTAGTACAGCCCTTCCAAATATGATGAAGACAGCTCCATATCTAGAGAAAAAGTAATGGGAGAGAGATGAGCATTAGCAGATAATGGAGTTATGGGTGAAAAATGAGCATCCAATGTTCCCAACTGTGTACTAGCCTATTGTCATATTAACGAGAGAAAGTATAGGATTTAATCTACAAATTCTTTTTGATCTGTTTATTAGGAGGCTCAGGCAGTGGGTTGCAATGTTGCACAAGCTTAGATGGCACAAATTGCTTAGAGGCCAAGCTTCCTGTGAGCAGCTCTCTACAAAGCTACAACCTGTTGTAGTTATGATGACAAGCAGAGTAGTCTTGCTGGGCATCCTGGTTTTTCAGTAGGCATGTCCAGATTTCACATTTTCTTGATCTTTATCACACCCTCATTTTGTGTGTCTCTCTCCAAAAAAAATCTCTTTTTGGAGAGGGAGTGAATTTCTTCACAATATTATTTTTGCCAAATCAGTCTGCGACTATAAGGTTGGGTGTAAGGGGGACCAGTAGGGTGTGTGACTCTAAGGTAACTGAAGTAATCACTGCAGCAAAATGAATTTCTCTCCTTTTATAGCTATTTATATGTATATTTTTTTGAGGGTTAGAATTGCAAAAGAACCTGGTAAGGGCATATTATATATCTTCTGTTTGGAATTAATTTCACAGTAACCCAACCAAAATCTGGATCTTTACCCATTTTTAATACAGTATCTACCTCTGCTTCCCTTAAAACACTATTCCCTTTTTTAGTTTGTAGTAAGATGTAAAATTTTTTTTTTTTTTTTAAAGCTGTAAATGTTTTTGTTTGGGAAATGTGAAGCCGATGGAGGAACAGCTGCTGCTTCCTATGTATTTATTATAAATGACAGCACAAGTCCTGCTTCCTGTTCTGCTACCATAGCCTTTGTCTTGTACATTTTAGCAGTTGCTCACCCTTTACAGCCCCGTGGAAGTTTACATGGGTTCCGTATGAAATTGTAATACAAATTTGTGGCTTATTGTGTTTGTCAGAATGACAGGTTGCAACATTTTCACATTTCTGGTTTTGAGGCTCCTCTGGTAATAGAAGTTGCCAGGCAAGATTTTTGGGTGGAGAGAGACCTAGAAGCTAAAGAGCTACAGAGTTTTCTACCTACTTTTTGCATAGCTTACAGGGGATGATCATAGAAGGACAGTTTCCTAAGTGAGTGGGAAGGGCTTGTATTTCTGAATGTCTATTCTCTGCTGGTAAGAGGCGGAACTGTAGCATAGGCTTTTAATAAATTGATTGTTCTAAGTAGAATTAACAAGTACCCTAATTCTTTCAGAATGTAATTTTATAATTTATTGATTAAAATAGGTCAGGCACTATGAAATTTTGTAAAACAAATGCCAATTATGGGGTGAGGCATAAGGATTGTATGACTTGACTGACTGAAATCGGGGACAAAAGCCATGCCAAGTGGATGATTGATACAGCAATCTTTTTCTCAAGGTTACAGAGGTTAAAAATTTAAATAAAAACATGCAAATAAAGATTTTGATACATAAAGCTGGCTACCGCTTATTGTTTCAAATTGATAGTCTCTTACTACCCTTCCTCTGCTTTCTGCTGGTTATTTATAGAAATTCTGAACCATTCATTCATTGTCTAGGACAGTGGTTCTCAACAGGTGTGTTGTGAGGTCCTGGGAAGTGTTGCAGGGTCAAAAGATGGCTGCCTTCTTATCAGGCCGTGCGGGAGTTGGTTGTCTTCTCTTTCGTTGGTCCTGATGGGAGGTTACTCTCACTTCCTTCTCTTTCTGGGTCAGTGGTGGGTTGTTTCCTCCTTCACCCAGATCAGAGCGGGACATTGCCAGCTCCTGCTGTTCTGGGCCTGATGGGCCATAAACTTTATCTTCCCCTGCTGAGTCTGGGAGCGATGCTGCTGCTGATCTTTGTCCTGTGGAGGGTGGGGGAAAGGAGGTTGGGGCTGCTGAGAAGATGAAGGTGGAACAGAGAGGGAGTGTGGGGGCTGCTGAGCAGGAAGGGGTGGGAAACGGGGTCAGGTTAGCTGGGCAGGCAGGGAGAGGGAATGAAGGGAGGTAGGGAGAGTCAAGCAGGGGAGAGAGGGAGCACAGGGAAGAGGATGAGGGCGGGTCAGGAATGCTGGGCAGGGATATGAGGGTGAGCGGATGATTGAAAGGGAGTAATTGGAGGAAAAGTGAAGGATGATGGAAGGGGAATGACGGTGCAAGAGTCATAATATGTCAGTTTTGGGAATGTGCGTTTCTTCTGTCTTTGTACTTTGCTTAGTGTAGGAGGATATGAATTTCTGTTTCTAGCTCTCCAGTTTTGCACTGCATGCAGAGTGGCTTTTTGAGGTTTCCATTCCAGTTTTTGTCTCCACATTTGTAATTTGTGATCTTTTATTCTGTATTTGGTGAAGGTTGGATCTGTATGTGTGATTGAGGTGAGGTATTTTATTTATTTATTTATTTATTTTATTTAAGGATTTTTTTATATACCGGGGCACGTTAAAAAAACATCACCCCGGTTCACAATGTAACGTAACATAGCAACAGGCTTTACAATAATTTAGAATAGGAAAAAACATTGAGACAACTAATTCAACTTGAGACAGGTGGTTACATAATTAACTCTTAGGAGAGTAGTAGAACTAGGTTTTTTAACTATTCACAAGGTGATAGGGTATATAGGTGGTTAGAGAAAGGTAGAAGGATACTAGTAGGTAGGGATTTGTATCAATCTTCTTTTAGTGTTTTCTCATTCTCAATAGGACATGCATGGCTGCTGCACTGCTGCCTTTTTCATAGGAAGGGCTATTGCTGTTTGAGTTCTTGGAGTTAATGTTGCAATGGTACGGTAGGTTTGCTGCACATGTGCTGATGTTTTTTTTTGTTTGGGTTTTTTTTTTTCAGGTTTTGTATTTTACAATGCCCTGGTAGTGAGGGAGTTTGTGTTTCTGTTACTGAGAGAGGACCAGAATCAAAATATCTTTTTTATATAGTGAGCTATATTTGAAATATCCTAGTTCCGCTCTGCATCCATTGTTTGAGGAGGGGTTTCCTGTAGATGCAGAGTATATGTTTACATTTAGCTCCGTGATGGTCAAGTGTTCAGTGTGTCACGCCTGTAAAAACTATCTGCCAGGCGTGTTCCAATAGGGAAAAGGTTGAGAACCACTGGTCTAGGAGATGAGGGTACCTCTTGGTTTGGAACATCTATTCTTGCTATGTTTTCAAAGAAAGGAGTCCTAGATATAGCCTGTGTGTTTTTGACTGCTCTTTGCAACAAATCCCATGCCCAAAATAGTTCAGTGTCAGCTGTTTGCCCCCCTCCTCTTTTGGTCACATTCCTCTTGGTCTCATCTAGATTTCTTGCTTTTGTTGCTTCAGTCTAGCTTCTAAGCTCTGCCTGGTTGCGGCCTGTCCTGTGAGCAAAGAAAACTCCAACACCAAAACTTAATCCAGCCAGCTCCATCACATTTTTGGCCAATTGCCTTCTCCTCACCATCTTTCCATGGGCATTCACCTCCTAGCCCTATCTCCATCTCAACCTCCCTTTTTTTTTTTTTCTCTCTGCCTCTATTGTCTCATCTTCCCCTTGTCTCTCTCCTGCACTTCATTTCCCTCTTCTACTTCCAGACAACTTGTTGGCTTGACATCAGGAAATGAAGAAGAGAGAGAAACAGAGCACAAACCTCTCCCTACCTCTCCATTAAATAAAAGTCAAAAGTAGTATTTGCCTAATAGTTCCGGAGGTACAACTGTGTCTTATTCATGTTGGTTTTATCAGCTGTTCTACACACAATTTAAAAATGTATATAATGTAATTCTAAATTTGTTACATAATCCAGCATTTGAATATAAAGGGTTTTTTTTCCTCTTGCCTGCATTTTTATCATTTAACTATTCTTAATCTTTTGTCTGTCTTCAATTCCTTTTCTTTTTTCCCCTTTCCATCTGTTTCTTACATATGTCTTTCATATCATTGCTCATTGTCTTTTCCTCTGTCCTGTATCTTTTCTTCTTCTGTCACCATATCTTCACTTTTCTTTTTCTTCTGAATTTTTTTCCCATTGCTGCTCCCACCAAGCTTTCTTCCCTTCATAACTAAGCACAAAAGTGAACAAGCGTCATTGGTGTCTGTTCTTAAGCTAGGATAATCATTCCAGCAAATACAAAGAATGAGAATCCACCATGGGGAAAGAAGCAGCAGAATTTACAAAAGAAGAGAAAAAAAACTCTTTAAAGAATTAGACCAGGGCGATGGTGGCATGCCAGAGGCAGTGCTCAGCAGCTTTGCTATACCCTTGTTTATGCTTGCTACTTTCCTTGCTTCCAATGCCATCCAAAAGGAAGGGTAGGGTGAGGGTTTTTCCTCCCGAAGCCCGCCCTTCGAGCCAGCAGCTGATCACAAATTTCATCGCCTAGTCTACCAACTTTCAGGGAGCCGAGGAGCCTGATGGTGCCCGCATGGAAGGAGCTGTGCTGGCATCTGCAGCGGAGGCGTCCCTCAGCCCACCGATCACTCCCATTTCTCAGTTCCGCGGCACTCAGCTTTGACATCACTGGAGTGATCGCATTGGAAGGGGCTTGTGGAACATCGGAGGTAGCTTCTCAGGGAGTGGAGCTGCCATTGGATGGTCATCGGGGAGAGTTTATTCCACTACTCTGCCCTTGTCCTTGAGTTCTACCCCTACTGGGGTGGATTTGAATGTGGCAGCATCCCACTTGGATTTGGCCCAGGGTGATTTCTTATCCAACAGTAGGCCTTCTTTTCCAAATTAGAAGGTGATGTTAAAGTTATGAAAACGTTTCAGTCTGTCTCAGTGAAGGATCGAAATGCCTTGTCAAGAAAGACTGAACAATTGGAAAAAATTCTAGACACTTGAATCTTCATTTATTAAATTTTCCCAAGATTTTAGGGGAAATTTCTGATATTTCCTTAAAGAAATACTTCTTAGAAGTTCTAAAATTTGATTCTGAGCATTTGCCTTCTATTTGCAAATAGTTTTTTCTTCCTACGGTTCCTTCTCTGAATGCTAATGTTGAAATCCAGTCTGGTTTTCCTAATCTGAATAATTTCTTAGAGTTCTTCACCTGAAAATTTAGAATGCGCCACCTGGTTATTTCATTTTGTATCTTCTCAAGATGTGAGTAATGTCATGCATAAATACTTTATGAATATGTCCTCACTATTCCATGGTCAGTTGGTCCGTGTGTTTCCTGGTATTTCACGTGTAACACAAGAAAGAAGGGCTTTTCTTTCATATCGACAAGAGACTATTTCTTTAGGCTGTACCTTCTCTTTGTTATCCTTGTAAATGTTTTATTAAATATTATACAGATTGTTTCACCTTTTTTGCTCCTGAGCAACTTAAAGCATTTGTGAATTCCAAGAAGCCATTAACATCCTTCCCAGTGTCAACATAGAGAAGTTTGGGTGTTGTTTGGAATGGTCTTTTTATGCGATGCCTGTTTCTTTTCTTTATTTCGTATATTTCTCCTCTTAGTTTTCTGGACCCCTTCTCAGTGTTGATTTTTTAATGTAATGGTTAAAGACAATATTTGTTATCTTTATTTATAAGTTCTTTTTTCATTTTTTTTGTCTTTTGACCATATATTTTCTATACAAAGTTGATTTTTTGTGTATGTACTTACAGAAAAAACTGAAGCTTATCGTTATCTTGTGTTTTCTGTGATGTTGTACTCATTGAAAAATAAAAAGTTATAAAAGAATTAGACCAGCAAACAAGAAATGGTAACTGACAAAAGCACAAATACAGTGGGAAGTTCAAAGAGTTACTTCAGAAACCCACGCAGATCAAGATTTAACACAGCAATGGCTAAGGAGAGTTGAACTTAAGCCTAAGGATGAGAGATTGATCATTGCAGCAGAGGATAGTGGACTATGGACAAGATGGTTCAAGGCCAAGATAGAAAAAAATGATAATAGACAAATGCAGATTCTGTAAAGTAGAACTGGAAATGTTACACATCTCGTTGCTGGATGTGATTGTGCCAGCATCAGAAGGCCTGTATATAAAAAGGCACAAGGTGGCATGGCTCATCATTGGAAATTGTGAAAATTGTGATTACAATTCGAACAATTAAAGTGAGAGAAGATGTGATAACCTGGGACATTCTTATTCAGCGCTGGTACAACCATTAGGTGGGATTAGGCAGCCGCCTAGGGTGCCGGAAGTGGGCGAGGTACCATAGATAGACGCGAGGGCAGCATTTTTTTAAATGTGTGAAGGAGGCTGGAGACACAAGTGAGATATGAGAGAGGTTGCAGCATGCGAGAGGAGGTTTGTCGAGCAGGAGAGAGAGAGAGAGCGCACCACATGACACCGTGATGTTTCCACCTAGGGCGGCTAAAGACCCTTGCTCCAGTGCTGTTTTTATTCCAACCAATAGGAAAATCAATGCTAGAAAATTGGAGCTTGTGGTAAAGGATGAAATACAACTAGTCTGCGGATCATATGGAGAAAGTGAAGATCCTTTAGTACCAAGAGATGCAATCAGTGCCCAAGAAAATTAGTAGAAAGATACAGAAATGGTCCCAATTATATTGGGCATCATGGGCCTGATTAAGAAGAATTTCCAAACACACCTTGATATGTTGCCCATACATATTACATCCTATTAACTTCAGAAGGAGATTCTCTTCAGCACGATACAAGAATTAAGAGTATAACAAAAAAATATGAGAGATTGAGATGATGCCCAACATGCCCTGGCTTACAAATTAGATTCATTCCTGTTAAGGTATGTATAAAACAAACCCACTTGGAGACGCTGCCCTGATCACCTTCTCCCATTTCCTCTACCCTTATCTATCTCCTCTTCCAGTGAGCCTCCCAAGAAAACAAAGATAACCTGCACATCCCTGAGCAGCAGTGGTACAACAGCATCAAACTTCCAAGGTTAGGTAGACATGCATTAGGGATGTGCATTTGTATCAAACAAATTTTAAAAACGCAACAAATAAGGGCAATTTGTTTCATTTGGGGGGTGCTGAAGTGAATTGGGGCCCCACGAATGAAACAAACCTTATTCGTTGCATTCATTTGAAATTAATGCATCTGGCTTAAGTCTAGGCCTGAAGCTGGGGTCTTGCCTAAGGCGAAGGCCAAGGTCCAAAGTAGGAGCTGCAGCCTACACTCTAGCGTGATACCAGCGCCTTGGCCTAGACCTAGGACCGAAGCCGGGGCTTCGCCTAGGGTATAGGCTGAGGCCCCAAGTAGGGGCTGTGGCCTAGGCCTGAGAGCAACACAGGAGTCACTTACCTGATCCATCAGGGGTAACTGATGGCAAGACTGGGCCTCGGGTCCCGAATTTTGTGCCTAGACTGGAGGCCAAGCCCAGGACAATGCAGCGACCTGGTCCAGCTGCCTTTGACCCCAGCACCTCTTTGGCAGTGCGACCCCCTCATTTAAATATTCTTTTGTGCGCCCAGGAGAGGTGGCTGGGCGCACAACTCTGAGCGCCTGTTTTCCGCGCAGCTTTATTGTATCGGCCTGATGGTAATGGTGTTTGTGCTGTTTCCTCGGGGGACTGGAGACTGAAATGTCTGGCTCCCTGCTGCTTGTCCTACTGAATCAGTGTGCATTTGCATTACTAAACAAACCCTGCTGTAGTACCATCTGTCACCTCTAGATGTTCTTGTAGCCCTCCTAATGGAGATGCTTCTCTTTGACCAGAAAGCTCAGTAGTGGTGAATGGAATTACCTGACAAGTTTTACAGTAAGGGCACACAAGGACTGCACTAAGGAATTTGCTAATATTATTTGCCCCTTTCCATAGGTAGTGAATTCTGCCTGTGTTGTGGGATGCCTTTTTTTTTTTTTTTTGTTACAACTATTGATGATGCTGCACTTAAGATTAAAGATGGCTCTTTACTTCCTTTTAGTGATTATAGAAACATAGAAGTGACGGCAGAAGAAGACCAAACGAGCAAGCTTCGCACTTTTTTTTTTTCTCATACTTATCTGTTACTCTTGGCTCTTAGTAACCTTTTGGTTCTATTTCCCTTCCACCCCCACCATTAATGTAGAGAGCAGTGATGGAGCTGCATCTAAGTGAAATATCTAGCTTAATTAATTAATTAGTTAGGGGTAGTAACGGCTGCAATACGCAAGCTACACCCATGCTTATTTGTTTACCAGGACTATGTAATTCAGTCCTTGTTGGCTGTTGTCCGTAATTAGATCCACTTTTCTTCATTCCCCCTGCCATCGAAGCAGAGAGTTATGCTGGATATGCATTGAAAGTGAAGTATCAGACTTTCTCCCCTGCTGTTGAAGCAGAGAGCTATGCTGGATATGTTGTTTAAGGGGAGTATAGATGACAGTGCCTGAGCATTTTTGGAAATTATGTTTTAAGAAAACAATACAAGCTAAGTATATTCAAGATTGTGATGGGGGTGTTTAGTTATGTGGAAGTAGTGAATCAGGAAATGAATGAATTGTATAGTGCTATGTCTTTAAGAAGACTGCTTGCAGCCCATTGTGTGGCAAATGACAGTTTATTGAATTTTTTAGCACTAACGATTTGATGCTGTGTCCAACTACAATTTAATACAAGGTAGTAGATATGAGATTCATTTTTATGATTGTTTTTTCTTCTCATGCTTGTTTGTATTGATATATTATAAGAAGTCTGCTTTGTTTTCATACAGTGCACCTGAGTCACTTCATTCCTTTACTATCTCTGCCTTTAGCAGCTAATTTAGCACGTCAGTTCTTCAAAGAAATTTTTCGTTTACACGGACTACCCGAACACACAGGTAGATTATGGTCCCTGTCTTCAATTATTTATAATTTACACCTCTGTATCACTATATCCAAACCAAGCCCATAGCAACTGACACAGCACAATAACATTCTACATTATACAAAATATAAAACCCCAAAACATATATCTCTCCAGACTGACCTCAACAACTCCCTTACTATACAATCATAGAATCTCAACTAACTCAGACTAAATTCCCCACTTTTGAGATTTTCAGTATTATCACTGATTCTCCCCAAATACTATTTGTCTTGTCTGTATTGGTTAGGGACTGTCTAATGTGTATATCTGTACATTTTTACCCTCAAAAATTAACGCCTGCCCCGTGCAGTTTTGAGAAGCCAAAAAAATTGACAGAAAAGCAGAAAATATTGCTTTTCTGTACTTCCTCCGACTTAATATTGTGGCGATATTAAGCCAGAGGAACAGAAAAAGGAGAATATTTAAATAAAAGATAAAGTGTGCCTGCAGTCATGTTAGGAAAAGGGACACTCAATTAACGAGCATCCATGTTCCTAACCTGTGGCTGTGCAGGTTAGGAAAAGGGACATTCATAAGTCAGTTGGCCTTGGTTGAATGCTGCTCCTGTTGTGCTCCTTTTCCCTCTCCCCTGGCTGCCATCGAAGCACCAGGTGTCTGGATCTCGATGTATCAGGCTGCTGGCCCTGTCAGGGTCTGAATCTCAATCTGTTGGGTCGCTGACCCTGTCATGTCCCTGGTCCCCTTCCACCTTGCTCTCCCCTGCGGGCAGCTTGCCCTCAAGTCAAAATAGCGTGAATGGGGGTTTAACTTAGGAGGAGGCCCTGTTAACTTGCTGCAATGCCATGGGCTGCAATGCCCTATTAACTTGCTGCAATGTACTTATGTTCTTATAGCTGTGTTTAAAAAAAGGATTGGATAAGTTCTTGGAGGAGAAGTCCATTACCTGCTATTAATTAAGTTGACTTAGAAAATAGCCACTGCTATTACTAGCAATGGTAACATGGAATAGACTTAGTTTTTGGGTAATTGCCAGGTTCTTATGGCCTGGATTGGTCACTGTTGGAAACAGGATGCTGGGCTTGATGGACCCTTGGTCTGACCCAGTATGGTATGTTCTTAATGCAATGGACTGTGACGGTATCTTAACTTAAAGCTAAGATAGGGAGGATGCTGGCTGGGCAGCAAGCCCTTGCTAGTGAGGCACCCTTTTGAATTCCCTGCCTCGGTCAATCGTGAGCTGCCCAACCCTTCTCTCCTCCTTCTTTCTCCCTAACTCCACCCAACTCTGCCCCACTATCTGACCCCCTACCCCATTTTCCTAATGGGTTACCCCTCCCTGACCCTCTCTGGCCACTCCATCCCTATTGTGCCTCGCTCCCTCATTCTAGTCACAGGGTCTCAATATGGGCAGGGTTTAGGCCTGTTCCCCCTCCCCCCTGCCTTAAAATCCCCCCGGGCTCCCTTGTGTCTTGAATTCATTACCACCACGCAGTCAGAAAGAACGAAGTTTTATTATTGGACAGATTTGGCCGCAACCTCACAGCAAAGCAAATTAGTAACAATGAAACTATAATTATATACTAAAAACATTAACATTACTATCGCATAAACCCTGATGACCAATGTACAAAGCCAACAAGCCGTTGACAACACAAGATACACCCACCTGTAGAAGCCAAAGCATTGCCAGGGTCACTGGCCTACCAAGGTCCCGACCGTAGCATGAACAGGAGGTTTAACTTAGGAGGGGGCCCTGTTAAGTCGCTGGTCACCATGCCACTGTACCCTGGTAATGTATCCTGTTTGCCAGGGGACCCAAACTTTCCTAGCTGTGGCCAATCTGTCTAGCAGTGTCTCTAACACATCCTGTAAGTCGCTATTAAAGATATCTCAGCTGATGTTGGACAAATGCACCCTGTCTGGCCGCAACAAACCTGGGCTCTCATCCAACAATTCATGTTGGGTGGAGAGCCCCTGAACGGTGGGCATAAATCTACACATCCACCTGTTAATTTTCCTTCTAGCTCTATCCACCATCCGATGTGACCGTTCCCTCCTCCAAACCCGCCTGGGGGGGAAGACCAAATGATGACTGGCTGTGTAACATTCCTGACATACTGAAGAAATCTTTTTGTATTTTTTTGGGTCAGCTGCACGCTATGTGTAGCTGTTAAGTCATTGCTTACCCAGCTGAATATTCATCGTGAAGGGAGGCAGATAAAGTTTTACCATGTGTAGAATGGTCGGCATCACCTGGTCCCACCTCATCCCCGGAATCCCTTTCCAGATCAGTGACAGGCAATGTGGGGCCATGCCCAGGTCGATCAATGACTCTCCTATGTGCCCACTGCACATAAGAATGCCCTAGTAACCAGACAAAGTACATTTTATTTATTTATTTGTTGAGTTTTATATACCGTCATTCGGTAGAGCCCTCATAATGGTTGACAAAAATATATTTTTCTTAGCAGTTGTGTAACAGAAAAAACAATGTGAACGTTATACATTTTCTTAGCAGTTGTGCAACAATAAAACAATTTGAACAATATCAGAAATAAGCATATCAAGTCCAGGGTGAAGAGAATGTATTAAGAGGTTTATAACTGAGAGTTCAGACGTCTGAGGGTCAGAGTAGAATGTGACATCGAACCTGAAATAGACAACACAAAATTAACACCAAAAATATTCTTCCAGCCTAACATAAACTGAACCTCCCTGAATGCCATCTGCCAATGGACATTAACTCCTTAGGAAGTAAGAGACCCAGCTCGGCCACCGTGGTAGCCGCCCTAGTACAGAAGGAATGAGTAACATAACCTTCTGTGGATATGTCACTAGCACCTTCCAGAATTGATATCAAGTAATCGGGCCACCATTGGCATGTATCGGCAGCTACCCGCCGAGAGCAGGGCGCAACCCTAGATAGAGGGCAGGAGCCCTCACCGACACATTCCTGCAAGACTGTTTGGTACCCTTTGTGCTTTTGTCAGTTTTCAACCTACAAATGCACAGCACAATTGTTTTATGTTCTAGTGCTAAATCGGCCCACTGTAAACTAGCTACGCCTGTCTTCGCGGCTGACTAGGCTAATTCACTTATGCGTAGCACCGCATAGAATGCTAAAGAGAGAGCGCAGTGAAAAAGGCAGACCTCGAAACCATCAAACAGCGCCCAGGGCCACTAGGAGGCGAGTCAACAGGGTTATACATGATGGGTTGCCTTAAGTCCTTTGCCCAGCCTATCATGAGTCATGGAGGGGTAGCCAGATGGATCTCTGGTGGGAAAATGACAAGTTAACCCCACCGTCTCAGGGTGGCAGACCCAAAGCTTTCAAAAGCTTATGTAATTTGTGCAGAGGACAAGAGCAAAGATTGGCTTGGCCTGTAAAAACTTGTACCAGAATAAGATCTGCAAGTATTGCAAAGTTAATGGAGCACGACTGGGCTGAGTGGAGCTCAGTCTCAAAGCTTTGGTACAAGACTTCGTTAAAAGTCTCAGGGTGTGAAGTTTGCATGAAGTGAGTCGAGGTGGTTTGCGTGAGTAGAGTCCTTAATCTGTAAGTCCAAAATCTTTCTCTTAATCAGGACTTCATGATTATGCATATGATCCAAAAGTCAATATTGGAGATTGCCACAATCCACTGGCATAGTATTGGTGGGCTTCCGAGATTACTTCTTAGCTGTTATATATATATATGCATATTCTTAAGTGGTTGTTGGTGTGAGTTGGAAGACATCTGGTGAATAATATTGGGCCTCATAACCGGATACAAAGTTTGTCAAGGCCACAAGCTCAGCCTTGTTTTCAGTGGTACTAGCTAAATTGTAAGGCAAAGACAGATTACTCAATATGGAGAACAATAGAAGCTACTTCTTCTCTGTGCAGATCTCAAAGGCATTCACATAAAAACTGTGAGTGCCATCATGTGGCTGAACTTCCATCTTGTGTTCCTCAGGTCTCCATGCAGTTTGGTTCATGTTCGCACTCCCTTTTAGGGTGAATGGCTTAGCCCTACACCATCTTGTTGTGCCTTTCTGTATACAGGCCTTCTGATGTCAGCACAGCACATCACATCCCATGACGAGAGGTGTAATCATTTCCAGTTGTTTTACAGAATCTGTATTTGTTGGCTGCGCGTTTTCGACACGCTATTACCCCTTACAGCGCACCGTTCCCTATCGGCCTGAAAGTTATTGTTAGGAAAAAGAGAAGTCTATGAATGGCTCCATTAGAAAATGCTGGGGTTTGGTAGTGGGGGCAGCAAAACAGGTACTCCCGGTTCTGCTTTCCCAGCTGAGGAAGTTATTAGTTTGGCATTAAAGCCTGGTGGAAAAGCTGGGCTTTTACTTGCTGCCTGAAGCGGCGGATCAGTTCTAGTAGAGGATTCCATAGGGCAGGTGCTGCTTCTGAGAAAGATTGCTGTAAATGATTGATTTGTGGAGCATCTGACCCTGGACTCAATGAGAAGGGGGAACTATGTGAGATATTCTTCTCAGTGGAAACCAAGACCTGGTAAACTAACAATTGAAATACAGTATATACAATGAAGCTGATATTCAAAGCCATTCAGCTACATAACTCACAAGTTGTTAACTGGTTAAAGAGTGAGGTTTAAATATTCCCACTACTTATCTGGCTAAAATTTAGCGAAATAAGTAAGTGGCGTTCCAGCGTGGAGTTGTTAGCTGAATAACGTATTTAGCATTCTCAAGACAACAACAGTAGACCTCCTGTCAGAATCTCGCCTTATTGTAGCTGGATAACTTTAGGCTTAACAGCTATATTCAAAAGAATATAGCAGGTTAAGCAGCACCAGTGGAAAAAAAAAATAAAGGACTGCCTCATATCCATGGCCGCCTCCTTCCCTGAAAGTGAATAGAGAAATCAGCCAGTGGGCCTGTGTCCGTTCCCCCCCCCCCCCTCCCCCCCCCTTTTAACAAAAAAAAAAAAAAAAAAGGAAAGTGAAAGCTAGGGCAATCAGAGAAGCCAGTGCTTCTGAAAGCTGTCCCGATTACTCCACAGTCAAGTTTTCAGGCTATCTACAATGCATATGCAGAATTGAACTGCCCTGAATCAACTGCTGTTGTACACCCGTTCTGTAAAGATCCCAGGATGGATCAGCGTTTAGCTCTTCCTGGTGCTCAGCTGACAGAAGGGGGTGGGGTGGTGGCAGCCCAGCCATGCTCTGACTCACTCTTAGGTGTGTGTCTGCACAAACAGGCCATGTCTCCTAGGCAACTCGGGCAGGAAGTGACATCCCGGGCAGGGGAGCTGGAAAAAGACTGAGAAGGGTGTGGAGCAGCAATGCCAGGGCTGGCAGAACAGCTCTCCGCCTCGGCAGAAACTGTTTCCATTCTTGTGCCTCGGTTTGGCTTGCAGGAATCTGGCGATGCTGGGCTGCAATACTTCTCCTTTACTGCATGGCTGCTGCTTGCTGCTGGTGCTGGCAGGGATTGCTGGCCACACAGGAGAGAAGCAGGTAGAGAATCAGATGGTGGGAAAGTGGGTCCCCCCTGGTTACTCAGATGTGCAGAGGCAGCTGGAGGTGGCGACTGATCTCTCCAAGAAGTACTGGTACTATCTAACCTGCAGATTGTGGCACGAGAACTGTGAGAGAGAGGACAGCAGGAGCCCGCAGGGTAAGACCTTGCCTCACCTGCATGCACATTGTCTTACTACTACTACTACTACTACTAGCCATTTGTAGAGCACTACTAGACATACACAGCGCTGTGCAGAGACACTTAAGAGATGGTCCCTGCTTTACTGGAGCTTATTTTTTATTTAACTAAATTTTGTTTATTCCACAGCTTCTTAGTATCTGTCCAGCCCTTATAATATTGTCAAGATACACAGACAAAACAAGCAAACTCCCACCTTCTTTCCCTCTCTCACACACACACCCACATCTTCACTCATGCACATTTTCTCTCTTGTGCATACTGTTTTTCTAATTTAATATAAACATAATTCTTTTTCTCAAAGAAGAATGTGACAATCCTTTTTGAAAGGGACCCGGTGTTGTCTTCTACAGGAATTCCAGATATCACATGCCTTACCTTGTGCATTCAGACATCTTCCTGCTTAGCACACTTTGCACAGACGTGATTATTACTCTTGAAAGATAGTCACAAAAAAATATAAAGTTAGCCCAATAAAAAGATATCACCTCCAATCTGTTGGTTTATCTTTATTCTAATGTATCTAAGTGGACTAACATGGTAACCACACTACATTATTCAGGAATCTTAATGATGGACTTAAAGCTCCTGATCCTTGCTATTCATATGTGGGACTATACAGCCAAAGGCATTTCCAAGACTAGTATCTTTTTGAAGTCTCACATCCTGCATTGTGGGTAATAGGGGTGCTGGGTCCAGTGGACAACTCTTTAATAAGAACAGAACAAGGCCCGACAATGTCACTGCATGTCCTTGGGACACATTTATGTGAAGAACAGAATACCTGATCTCATTGTACAAATTCTGCCCTGTTTAGGAATTGTTCACGTGAGTGATTATAAATGTTATTGGTAAGTGAGGACTACTTGGCCCAGCCAGTCTTGTACAGTTGCTTCTACCTTATTGAGTACATTTTCAAAGAGGTTATGAACAAAAGCTTTGCATATATGCCCAGAGGAGCCCGTATTTGCATGCACGCTCTTTTATAAGCATTGAAAGTATGTACATAACTTTGGTTTCATGTACACATTTGCCAGAGCAAAAAAGAGAGTCTAGGGGATTCTGTGGCAGGGTCAAAAGGTACACATGGGAGATGCTATTTTATAAGAGATTTCCATGAATACATGAGACAACTTATTCATACATTTTTACACCTACCAATTGGCTAGCACAAGTGAAATCGGACTCGTCTGTTATCTGCTGTTTTTGGGTCAGAGGATTGGGTGAAGGACTAGAGGTTCTAGGTTTTCTAGCAGAAGTATTGGCAAACGGGTACGTACTTAGAGTTTAAAATATACCAGTCTGCAAGTATAAATCGGTGTTATGTGTACGTACTTTTATAAACTTACAAAATATATGTGCTGTCAATGCATTGCAAATATTCACGTGTATGTTCAGAGCAGGACTCTGCGCTATGTTATAAAACTGCGCAGCTCCCACCGCACAGTTTATAAAATACTTGGGTAAATCCCCATGAGTCCACTTATGGGCATAAATGCTCTACTGAGAATAGGTTTGAAAATTATCTTCTTGGTGACCATAGACCCTCATCATCTCCTTCCTTGCCAATGCTACTTCTTTCTGTATCTGATTTAATTCCATCACTGTTTTGACTACCTACCACCCACTCTGCTAATAAGTGATTCCAGACATCAGTCATCCTCTCATGTATAGAAGTATGTCTCCCCTTTTCATATGACTCCTTGTCTTTCAGCTTTCCTTTCTTTGGAACTCATGGTTTCTACCAGGAAATGTGTTTTGCACATAAATTAAGTTTTGTATGGAAGAAACACAATTAAGGTGCCTATATTGTTTGATTTAAAGAGAACATGCTTTGTGCACAAATCGTGTTTTACGAGCACCATGAACTCCATGTTCAGTCCCAGAAACTTTACTACACCTTTGACCATGAGTTAAAGTTCCAGCATTAAACAACAGCGTGCATTTTATTACATCGGGGTTACAGAAAGCCTTAAGCATTTATAAATGTACTTTCTAGAAGATAGATGGGAAAGGGGAATATAATATAAATGTTCAAATATGTAGCAGGCTTTAATAAAATAGCTTATGCATCTAAATTGTATACGTATGCACTTTTAAGTTAGCATACTTTTAACTTTTGATGCATTAGCATATCATTAGCTTACTGCATCATCAGTTTACTCATATACTAGTAAAAACAGAGTCAAAATGTGCACTGAAGCTCATAATCATTCCTCATAACATCGGGACCTTTCTAAGGCTTATGTGGTAGACTTTGCATCATTTTGGTAGCCTTTCTCTGAACTGCTTCCATTCTCTGTGTCATTACAAAGTTGTGGTCTCCAGCATTGACCTTACCAATGATCAGTACAAGAGTTAATATCTCCTTTATCCTGCTGGGGATCTCTCGCCATATGCCTGAGCTTTTCCTACTTCATCATCATATTGACTGGAGGTCTTCAGGCCATTGGAGAGGCTTACTCCTAGGTCCCGTTCCTGTTTTGTAGTTTCCAGTTCTTGCCCTCCTATGTGATTGGTAGCTAATGAGCTTAGGAAGTAGAAATTGCAATAACGTTTCTATGTCCAGCTACCTGTTCTGCTCCCTCAGATCTCCTATCATAATCCTCACATTCTCTGTGCAAGACTAACCTTTTAATTAGAAAGTCTACAGTGAAAACAATAATGTACCTTATTCGATAGTACCTTAAAAAAAAAAAAAAAAATCTCTGACCAAAGGTAATTTTGTATAATTTCCTGGATAAAGTAGGCTGGTTACTGTGTTAGTCCACTTGAATGTATAGAAATAAAAATCAGTAAACAAAAGAGATTAGAAAAAGTGATCCATCTTATTGTATTAATTTAATGCACCCGTTGACTAGCTTCTGGGAACTAACACTATTTTCCTCAGGTCATAGCAGGGATGGTAACTTTGAAACAGCCACACGGGCTCACGTATGCTGGCTCGCGCCAAAGGATGCAGCCATGTTATACATGCATGGCATAAAATAGGCTGTTATGCGTGTACATGTGTGCACACTTTTATGTGGAGGCTCGCAGGTGTACACAAATGCCCCCTCTACTGTGAAAGTGAGGGGATTTTAGGAGATGTGCCCTGATGCAATTCCCAGTTTCCCCAGTTTGCTCAGGTAAAGGCTAGGATTTCCTCACCCCCTAGTTAATTAGCCTCCCTTTTACCCTGTTAGCCCCACCCTTAAACCCCCGCTGACTAGCCTAGTTTTCTTTTGTTTTAGGACTTGCACACCATCCATAGAAGTAAAGTTACGTGGTAGGGGACCCCAGTGTGTGCTTGTACGCTTAAGTATTTACCTGCTGGTTTTATGCCACTAGACCACCAGGTACCTGTAAAATGTTTTTGGGGGGAGGTCGGGAGGGTGGGGGAAGCAAAGGGATTAGTTTTAAAGGGTCGGGGTGGGATTAGGTGTGCCGTTTTTCCCGCCCTCCCCCAAAACGATAAGAGAACCCCCACGATCAATATCCTATCGTTTCGGGGGAGCCCCGCGATTTCAGACGATATTTTCAATCGTCCGAAGCCCTTACTGTAATTACATGATGTTAGGTTCCATATTAGGGGCTACCACCCAACAAAAAGATTGAAATCGTCGGCTCAGTGTGCTGCAGCAGTCAAAAAAGCAAATAGAATATTAGGAATTATTAGGAAGGGAATGGTTAATAAAACGTAAAATGTCATAATGCCTCTGTATCACTCCATGGTGAGAACGCACCTTGAATACTGTATACAGTTCTGGTCACCGCATCTCAAAAAAGATATAATTGCGATGAAGAAGGTACAGAGAAGGGCAACCAAAATGATAAGGGGAATGGAACAGCTCCCCTATGAGGAAAGGCTGAAGAGGTTAGGGCTGTTCAGCTTGGAGAAAGACTGCTGAGGGGGGATATGATAGAGGTCTTTAAAATCATGAGAGGTCTTGAATGAGTAGATGTGAATCGGTTATTTACACTTTCGGATAATAGAAGGGCTAGGGGGGCACTCCATGAAGTTAGCAAGTAGCACATTTAAGACTAATCAGAGAAAATTCTTTTTCACTCAACGCACAATTAAGCTCTGGAATTTGTTGCCAGAGGAAGAGGTTAGTGCAGTTAGTGTAGCTGGGTTTAAAAAAGGTTTGGATAAGTTCTTGGAGGAGAAGTCCATTAACTGCTATTAATCAAGTTTACTTAGGGAATAGCCGCTGCTATTAATTGCATCAGTAGCATGGGATCTTCTTGGTGTTTGGGTAATTGCCAGGTTCTTGTGGCCTGGTTTGGCTTCTGTTGGAAACAGGATGCTGGGCTTGATGGACCCTTGGTCTGACCCAGCATGGCAGTTTCTTATGTTCTTATGATCTTTATTTCTGTTTGTATATTTGCTTATTATTTACAGTTAGTGCAGAAAAATCCTTAAATACAGAAATTACAGAAGGAAAAGTCACAACATATACATTACACAAAAATATTAAAAAGATATACAGCAAAACAAACTGTCAGAAATCCATAAATTTACAAAGTCTGCATTGCATGGGTGGACCTATCCTCACTGAATCATCTCTGCATTCCCCCACTTGATTTTTGCTGGGGCAACATAAGATAAAGGTTTCCATAACTATTCTGTGGTCCATATATTTTTCATTAGCAGTTTCTTAGAGGTTGTGGAATTCTAAATTCTAAGCTACACATCCTGTGCTGAGGGTCCAAATGCCCTTCCAGATGGCACAGGATGGGTTTCAATATCTGGGTGTATTTCTCCCTAGAAAATTAGCGGTTATATATGTATAAATTAAATTATGTACCTATACTGAATAAGATACAAACCGATCTTAAGGACTGGAATGATTTGATGTTATGGGGAGGCAGAGTGTATTCAAGATGAATATCCTTCCCAGATTATAATACCTACTTCTTAAATAGGGAGTTGTTTACCTCATTGGAAATTTGTATGACTAAATTTATACAGAAGGGATAAATTAAACTGAAGACCCTGTATCGCTCTAAGAAAGAGTAAGCATGGCCCTACCATGGTTACAGGGATACTACTGGGCTGCTAGACTCAGCTTCGACAAGGACTGGCTGAAGTGTGACCTGCATGTAGCAAGGCTGCCACTGGAAAGAGGGACTGAAGAGAGCATAGAGTTAGACAACTTGCTCTTCCTCTCTACAGCCTCACAGGTGGTCTGGAAAATAACTAGCTCGAGCCTATTGATTGCACACACTCAAAGTCTGGAGGGGAAATATGTCAATATTTAAACCTTCCACATGCCAAGTTGTCACCAGTATCTTTAATATATAATAATCCATAGCTATCTATTCATACCTTTAGTCCAGAAATGCAAGACTGGTGGGATATGGAATTGCGACACTTGAGTCAAATGTGGGATGAAACGGGGTGGCTATCATTTGAACACCTTCAAGAAGACTATGCCATAGATTCATCCACCCAGCTGCTATATACTTATCTGAGGGAGGCACTGATCAAGTTGGAAAGGATGGGGTGGGCTGGAGGATCACCATTGCCTTTAGAGATGGTGCTCATGGACGATGGTCTGGTATGAAAAGTAATTACCTAACTGTATAGGGCCCTTTGGGGCAAGGGAGCCAAATGGAATGCTGATTTGGGTCTTGAACTTGAATGGAAACAGTGGTAGCTGATTTGGACCAGGGTGTCAAAAATCTCCATTTGTAGCAGAAGGGTGGAATTATTATATAAATTTCTGCATACCCAAGTTTTTATGCCAAATGTTCTCCTGCATCCTCCTGCATATGCTGGAAGGGTTGTGGCCAAGAGGATACTTTCATACACATGTGGTGGTCCTGTAGACATGTTCATACTTTTTGGAAAGAGCTCCAAGCCAAAGTTCAAAAATTCCTGCATAAACAGAAATCCTTTGGGCTGGAGCTGTCTATTGGGAAACATCCCTTACCAAAGAGGAGAGTAAGTTGCTGGCTCAACTAGTACATGTGGCTTGTTTTACAATAGCTGCCTTATAGAAATATGTCCCCAGGATAGATCATTGGCACAGGAAAATACAGAACATTGCAAATCTTGAAAAATGTACTTTCTTACTAAAACACAAATCTAACCTATGTGACAGAAAATGGGGTCCATACTGGACCTCTAAAACACAGTCAAAATAAGTAGCAGTAGACTTTAATCTTGCTGTTAGTGGAGTTTTCACTGTTATTTATACACTAGAATTGTCCTGATATAGAAACGGAAGAAGAAACACTGATATATGATTATAGTAGCGAAATACTTCTTCTGTATAAATTCCTACAAGAAAATGCTGAAGACTTTCTTGTTCAAACTGGCTTTTGGTGATTAAGAACATAAGAACATGCCATGCTGGGTCAGACCAAGGGTCCATGAAGCCCAGCATCCTGTTTCCAACAGTGGCCAATCCAGGCCATAAGAACCTGGCAAGTACCCAAAAACTAAGTCTATTCCGTTGCTAGTAATAGTGGTTGTTATTTTCTAAGTCAACTTAATTAATAGCAGGTAATGGACTTTTCCTTCAAGAACATATCCAATCCTTTTTTAAACACAGCTATACTAACTGCACTAACCACATCTTCTGGCAACAAATTCCAGAGTTTAATTGTGCGTTGAGTGAAAAAGAACTTTCGCCGATTAGTTTTAAATGTGCCACAAGCTAACTTCATGGAGTGCCCCCTAGTCTTTCTGTTATCCGAAAGAGTAAAAAACCGATTCACATCTACTCGTTCTAGATCTCTCATGATTTTAAACACCTCTATCATATCCCCCAGCCGTCTCTTCTCCAAGCTGAAAAGTCCTAACCTCTTTAATCTTTCCTCATAGGGGAGCTGTTCCATTCCCTTTATCATTTTGGTCGCCCTTCTCTGTACCTTCTCCATTGCAATTATATCTTTTTTGAGATGTGGCAACCAGAATTGTACACAGTATTCAAGGTGCAGTCTCACCATGGAGCGATACAGAGGCATTATGACATTTTCCGTTTTATTCACCATTCCCTTTCTAATAATTCCCAACATTCTGTTTGCTTTTTTGACTGCCGCAACACACTGAACCGACGATTTCAATGTGTTATCCACTATGACGCCTAGATCTGTTTCTTGGGTAGTAGCACCTAATATGGAACCTAACATTGTGTACCTATAGCATGGGTTATTTTTCCCTATATGCATCACCTTGCACTTGTCCACATTGAATTTCATCTGCCATTTTGATGCCCAATTTTCCAGCCTCACAAGGTCTTCCTGCAATTTATCACAATCTGCTTGTGATTTAACTATCCTTTGAAGATACCTCTTTCCAAACCATGCACTGCTGAGTGACTGTCTGCTTTCCCCTTAGAGCAGCTTTTAAACTAGAACAATCTCCTTTTATTTGAGTTATAAGGAGGTGTGATGGGTCATTGATACTTGGTCCAGCTTTGTGTTTTATCTGTTTTTAGTTTGTTTTATTATTTCATTTTGAATATTTTAATTTTTTTTGCCAGTTAGAGCTACTGTTATAGAGCAGCATAAAACTTCTTCAATAAACATAAAAACAATGTTGAATACTATCAAACAATCCTGTAGAACCAGAAGAGCAGGAAACTGCAGCCATGTGAAGATGATTGATCAATTGAAGGAGAACAGATTTAGCAGAATGAGTTGGTTGGAAACCCAGTTGAAAATGATGCATTGCATTGGTAGGCAGAAGAAAATTAAGGATCTGACCGTATGCTAGTTGTCAAACCAGTCCTCAACAGCATCCTAGCCAGTCTTTTTTTCAAGCTATCCATGATGAATGTGCACAAGATATATTTGCATTCATCAGCCTGTTTGTTTGTTTTTTTTTTAATCTATGTATGCAAATATCTCTTTTATATATATTTTCATTAGGTATATCCTGAAAACCAGACTGGAAAAGAGGGTTCCAAAATCTGATTTGAAAACCACTGCCATAGATTGTATGGCTGAGGATTTTAGAGAAGAAGAGAGGGGAAATGGCTTGATAATCTGAAGCAAAAGTGGGAACCAGGGAGGGATTTCTTGAGGATTTTATATCATGTATTCCTCTTTTTTAGGTTGGAGCCTACCCTTAGTTGGACAAGAGTATTTGGAGATTCTGGCCAACTGGTACTGCAGCATCAGAACGTGTTGTGAAATGGGGGACTGTAGGATATCCAATAATATTACAGGTAATCAGCACTTTCTAGCTATTTGAGGAAGGCATTGCGATCTAGAAGGGGTAGAATCGTGGGAATGGTACTTGAGGATACAGCCAGCCAGTCATAGTGTCTGTCTAGTCCTTTCTAGGCTCTTGCCTCACACTTTGGTTTTGGAAAAGTAACTTTATCTGCATGTGCCCTAGTTTACCCAGCCGTAACTGGATGACAACAAAGTTACCTTCTAACCTGCTTGAACAGAGGCTGTTTTACTTCTGTATATTACTACACTAGAGAGCACCTTGTGCACTGTTGGCACTCTATAAATGGGAAATAGTATAATCAAACTGAGTATTATGAAATGGAGTGACTCATTTGCCATTACAACATGGTTTGGATATCTGGTGGTCAGAAAATGTATGCCCAGGATTACCTCACTACTATTATAGATTGTAAGGCTTATGTCAAAAGAATAAGGATGAAGATATTCACATATGAATAAAAGTCTTCCAAAACTCAAGTACCATATCTTGTATGTTTTTTAGATTGGTATGAATTTTCCATGTTTAAAGGTTTACTGATAGAAGATCAATGTTCTTACATGGACATTGTTGATTATCACTAGTAAACAAAGTTTTTGTTTCCTTCAGGCTTTTTGGTGTTCCAAATATATTTTTTGATGCTGATCACAGATATTACTTTGAAATTTGTACATCACATAAGGTTTTTGAGAAACGGCCAATTTTGTGTTACAGTAATTGTGAAATTTTAAAACAATCTCACGTACATATATTTTCTTGCTGGACAGTAGTTTTTATGATTTTTAAAATTCATGTCGTATTTTTGACAGCCATAAGCAACGTAACATGTAACAGAGACTAACTTTTAAAAAAAATACACCAAGAAACTCTGCCTGATCATGCCAGAACTTGCTTGGGCAAGCCCCAGCTCGGCTGCAAGATTCCAACTTGTTTCCATGACGATGCAGCTTTATATAAACAGCAGCATTGAGTAGTTTCCTATGCAACATCTGTGTGGATGAGCAAATTGTATCACTAAAACTGTTGAGTTTAAAGCTTGTGGATTTAATTTCATATACTTTATGAAATGTTACACCAATGTTTAATAGCCGTGATACATTTTGTTACATCTGTGGTGAGTTTACTCTGAAAGCACAGAAAAGAAGTATGACTGCGCTCATTAAGTAGGCATACAAGTTATACTTCGGGTGAAAAATTGGTGACCAGGACAGAGCATGGGCTCCTCATATATATTGCGCATCTTGTGCCAGTAGTCTGTGAGCTTGGCTGAAAGGTGTGTGACCATCCATGCCGTTTGCCATCCCAATGATATGGAAGGAACAGATAAATCATATAACTGACTGTTACTTCTGCATGACGAATGTGTCAGGATACTCAAAGAGCAGGAAGTTCATTGGGTACCCTAACCTTGCATCGGCAATGAGACCAGTGCTGCTTGACAACAGTCTTCCTGTTCCAAAACCGCCAGAGGTATGGACATTTGATGACAAGGATGAGCAAGCAATCCTTGAGCAATCCTCATTTAATATCTCAGTCAGAGCTGAACGATCTGGTCAGAGATTTGGCTTTATCGAAGAGTCAGGAGGAGCTGCTTGGGTCAAGGCTGCAAGGATGGAATCTTTTGTCATCTGATATGAAAATTTCAGTATTTCTCAGCTGTCATGAAGATTTGACAAAATATTTCAATCAAGTAGACAATCTGACTTTTTGCTGTGACATCAATGGATTGTTTTGTGCTCTCGGATGTGACCACGACCCAACAGAATGGCAACTGTTTATTGATACATCAATCTTAAGTTTGAAGGCTGTTTTGCTGCACAATGGCAATATTTACCCATCAATACCTGTTGGACATGCTGTTCATATGAAAGAAATGTATGAGAACATGCAGCTACTGCTGAACCACATTGAGTACTCGAGGTACATCTGGAATTTGTGTGGTGATCTCAAGTTAGTTGCAATTCTACTGGGTCTGCAGCTTGGTTACACCAAGTATTATTGCTTCCTTTGTGAGTGGGACAGTCGAGCAAGAGATTCACATTACATCAGAAAAGTCTGGCCTCTCCGCAAGAAGTTGGTTCCAGGGCAGAGGAATGTTGTGCACGACCCATTGGTGCATCCAAGTAAGAGATATCTTCCACCTTTGCACATCAAACTTGGGCTGATGAAAAACTTTGTTAAGGCAATGAACAAGCAAAGTAAAGCCTTTGATTATTTGCGGCAAATGTTTCCACACATAAGTGATGCCAAGATAAAAGAAGGTGTTTTCATTGGCCCACAAATCTGAGTTGTGATGAAGGACAGCCACTTTGATGGGCTTCTGCAAGGTACAGAACATGTTGCATGGACAGCCTTCAAGAATGTCGTTTGTAACTTTCTAGGCAGAAGACTATGTCGAACAAGTTGAAAATCTGCTTCAGGCATACAAATTGATGAAGTGCAACATGTCATTGAAGATACATTTTCTTCATTCCCACTTGGACTTCTTCCCAGACAACCTTGGTGCTGTGAGTGATGAACATGGTGAAAGGTTTCATCAAGACATTGTCAAAATGGAGAAATGGTATCAAGGCAAGTGGAACCCCTCCATGCTGGGTGACTATTGTTGGACTCTCATCCGAAGCGTCAGACAGTGATTACAAACGAAAATCTGCGGCAAAACATTTTTAGTTTTGTTTTCTGGTGCCAACATTGCCATTATAGCTTATGCCGCTACAGACACGTAACAATGCTTAATGTATATTGCACTTTTCTGGCAATTGGTAAGTGATACAGGCATAATAAATGCATATTTGTGTTCAGCTTGTTAAAATCTACTTGTTTCATCGAAGGTTCTGAAGGAAACAAAATGTTCCCAGAAATTTGTTTACCAGTGTTATGTTTGGCATGCTGTGACTTTAGGCAATCGGTTTGCAAAATCACCTCTGTGTACAGTAGAGACATGACATAAGAACATAAAATTTGCCATACTGGGTCAGACCAAAAGTCCATCAAGCCCAGTATCCTGTTTCTATCAGTTGCCAATCCAGGTCACACATACCTAGCAGGATCCCAAAAGGTCAATAGATTCTAAGCTAAGATAAGCAGTGGATTTCTGCAACTCTACCTTAATAAAAATGATTTATGGACTTTTCCTCAGGAAGTTGTCCAAATCTTTTTTCAACACAGCTACACTAACAGCTTTCACCACATCCTCTGGCAATGAAATCCAGAGCTTAATTATGAGTTGAGTAAAAAAATATTTTCTCTTATTAGTTTTAAATGTACAATTTAGTAACTTCATTGTATGTCCCCTAGTCTTTGTACTTTTTGAAAGAATAAACAACTGATTCACATTTTCTTGTTCTACGCCACTCATTATTTTATAGACCTCTATCCTATCTCCCTCAGTTGTCTTTTCTCCAAATTGAAGAGTCCTAACCTCTTTAGTCTTTCCTCATGGAGGAATCGTTCCATCCCCTTTATATTTTTGGTTGCTTTTTTCTTCAACTTTTCTAATTTTGCTATATATTTTGAGATGTAGTGACTAGAATGGCACACAGTACTCAAGAAGAGGTGGCATCATGGAGTGATACAGAGGCATTATGATATTCTGTTTTATTCTCCGATTCTTTCCTAATAATTCTTAGCATTCTATTCACTTTCTTGGCTCTTGCTGCACAGTGAGCAGAAGATTTCAACATATTATCAATGATGATGCCTAGATCCTTTTCCTGAATGGTACTCCGAATATGGAACCTTGCATTGTGTAGCTATAATTTGCGTTACTCTTCCCTAAGTGCATTACTTCACATTTGTCCCCATTTAAATTTAATTTGCATGCCCAGTTTCCCAGTTATGCAGGGTCCTCTTGCAATTTCTCACAATCTTCTAGTGATTTAACAAATTTGAATAATTTTATGTCATCGGCAAATCACCTCACTCACTGTTTCCATTTCCAGGTCTTTTATAAATATATTAAAAAGCAGTGGTGCCAGAACAGTCTGAGGGGCACTCTACTATGCACCATTTACCATTTAGTCCTATTCTCTGTTTTCTATCTTTTAACCAGTTCCCAATCCTAAGAAGTCTCTCATTATATCAACTGGCTCAACTTTATTCACATGTTTATTTACACCCTCAAAAAATGTAATAGATTGGTGAGGCAAGACTTTCCTTGGCTAAATCCATGTTTGCTTTATCCCATTAAATTATGCCTATCTATATGTTCCGTAATTTTGTTCTTTATGGTAGTTTCTACCATTTTACCTGGCACAGACTTCAGATTCACTGGTCTGTAGTTTCCTGGATCACCCTTGCATCCCTTTTTAAAAATTGGCATTACATTAACAAACCTTCAGTCAGGTATCATAGACTATTTTAATTCTTTTGTTCATATGATTATTGTAACTCGCTTAGAATGTCTAGTTAGGATCAGCGTGTTATAAATAATTGAAATGAATAAATAATAGTTTATAAATTACCAATAGCAGGTACACAATTTCATTTTTCAGTTCTTTCAGCATGCTGGGATGTATACCATCTGGTGCAGGTGATTTGCTACTCTAATTTGTCAGTTTTGCCCTATGACATCTTCCAGGTATGATGAGATTTGTTTCATTTCCTCTGAATCATCACCTTTGAATATCATTTCTGGTTTGGGTATCTCTTATATCTTCCTTGGTGAAAACTGAAGCAAAGAATTCATTTAGTCTTTCTGCTATGGCCTTGTCATCCTCAAGTGATCCTTTTACCCCTTAATCATCTAATGGTCCAACTGATTCCCTCGCAGGCTTTTCTCTTCAAATGTTCCGGTATAAAGCCTGCGAGGGAATCAGTTGGTTCATTAGATAATCAAGAGGTAAAAGGAACACTTAGGGATCACAAAGCGATAGCAGAGAGTTAAATTATGGCAGAAAAAAACCCATTATGGCCTATCCATTCTGCCCATTACTTAGCTTTTTGATCCCTATCACTCCCTCAGCGATCCTTTGTGATTATTCCATGCCTTCTTGAATTCAGATACTGTCCCTGTCTCCACCACCAGGCTGTTTCATGCATCCACTACCCTCTCTGTAAAGAAACAGTTCCTTAGATTACTCCTGAGTCTACCCTTTCACCCTCATACCATGAACCCTTGTTCTTCATCCACGTGTTCTTGTCTGCAGCGAGCCTGGCAAGGCATCATGTATGCCTCCACAAGTACACTTGACACAAACAAAATGGCTTTAGTAGAGTTGACCTGCTAAAAACAAGCATTTTTATTGGTCCAGGAAGGTGCAGTAGGTGTGTTTGTTATGTTTGGAGTTTTTTTTGTGCTCAATATGCACCGCGATAATACCGCACGGTGCAATACTGGGTACAATAATGACTTTTTAGCCCGTAACACCAAGAAAAAAGGTGAAGTTATTATCTGCGATAATGTGCGAAAGGGATCGCAGGAAGCGCTGACCAGCCCTATTTTACATTTATCCCACCCACACTCCGCCTACTTTTATGTTAATGTTAAATTTGCATACACAATTTGCGATATGCTGTTTATGGTGTGCGTTATGGCGTTATCGTGCGTGATAATGGCTTATTGCAAATTGATGAATGATCCTGTAAGTTTTCCTGAAGTTTAGAGCTTCTCTTTAGAATGAACCTTTATGCCTGTTTAAGACAGGCTTGGAGTGCTTGTTTTCTAACAAGCAGAAACCAGCAATAAATTGTGGAAGGAGTTTTTAATATTTTGACCAGCAGTTTCCTTCCCCTCCTCCTTTGGGCTTCCAGGTCAATTGAAACTAGCTTCTACTGAGCTAGAGAGCTGTTGTCTTTATTTACAACTACTATGGGTATTTTGCCTTATTTTTATATCCCCTCCCAACTTACTTAGACCAGACATTCCATAGACAAGAGCCACAGACCATAGCTACTCCTGGAACGCAATAATATGGATCCTGAGTTTGGCTGTTAGGTGTCGCCATTAAGTGATGTCCTGAACATACCTTTGCCCCAGGTGCTATGAAGCAGAGCTTCCCAGACTTGTCCTGGGCCCTCACAGTTGGTACAGTTTTTCAGGATATCCATAATGAATGTGCATGAAATAAATCTGCATTCATTGGAGATGCAGTATATGCATATTAATTCCCTGAAAACCCAACTGGCAATAGGGTCCCCAAGATAGAGTTCCGCAGCATCCCAAGCTACAGCGAGCCCAGGGAGTAGAAGACCTGGTCCAGAAATTCAACCAAGGTCTTCTCATGGCAGGACACTGCACTACTACTGAACCATTTGGATGGACCTACTATTTTTTGTTGTTGTAAATTTTGGCTTACTACTTGCTATCCTTCTCTTTCCAGGGTCTTGGGGAGATGAACCACTGGCCCCATGCAGACTATTCCTCTTTTCTTGTGCCAAGTCCTAGGAGGAGATTCCCCAGCCCTGAGCTTTCTCTCTGTGACATGGGCCAACTTCTGTCTTCTTTCATGCTCATGTGACATTACTCGCCACACTAACATGAGTGCAATTGCCATTTTTAGAGCAGTAGCTGTAAGTCACTGCAAACACCTTTCTTTTTTTCTTTTATTGATTAGCTACCCTAGAATTAGTACATAGGTACATAGGGGAACAATAGGGCACTGCCTCACACCTCACTGTAACCAACGCTAGTGGAATAAGATTATTCATTCCCCCTTTTTTCTTTGGAAGTGTTCAAGCAAAAATGTATCAGGCCTTCTACCCTGGCAACTGACCCCCTTTGCTTTTGAAGTATTAACACTGTAAAATTATACTGAGATTCTATTCAGCTGAATGGTGCTTCTATACAATTAAAAGTGAATTTTAAAAGCCGGATGTAAACTAAAATCAGGTGATGCGCATATCCACACGATTTTATAAGCCACCCATATATGTGCACAAGCACTGATGCATGAATATTTCGCATCAGGGGGAAAAAAAGGGGCAGAACGTGGGCAGGGCCAAGTGATAAGAGCGCATGTAGTTGTGCACATCCAGACATAGTGCAGCATACTTTTACTTCTGTTATAGATGAGGTATCAGTCAAAATAAACATTTCTAGCCACGTATGAAATGTTTGAGGTGGTCTGGGTTAACTGAGGGGAATGCAAGCTAAAGAAGCTTGCATTCCCCTCAGTTAACCCCACTATTTCTCAGCAAATCTATGGCATTTACTCTTTCAGAAGACACCTGAACCACCTTTGGAGGGCAATAGTACCATAAGCCTTCATGTGCAACTCTCTGGATTTTTTCCCCTCCCAATGTAATTAGCCCAGCCATTGCAGTGACAGTCCTCAGGCAGGGGCCACAGATCACGTTCAGGTGCGTTCCTAAGTTGTAAATAGATAGAAACCATGCCTGACTGGTAGCATGCACGAACCCAGTGTTTTATTTTGCTTGGAAAACATTTTGAAAGTGAGGGTGAGGACGTGTAGCTTGTTGATTTCTGCTATCATCTTCCTTACTCTCCCTTTAAATTTTGTATTCCCTTTTATTTTTTTGCTGTAAAGACTGCGGTCTTGTTTTTATTTAATATACTAAGGTGGGGGGGGGGGGGGGTTCTTCCTTTTTAATACCACAAGTGAGAACCTGACTTGAAACTCTGGGATCTACAGTGACGAAGGCTCCCATCCTTCTCTTCCTTAGGGCTAAAGCAGGACCTGAGCAGGAAGTTACATGGGCAGCATTTGGCCCATGAAGTGGTTCTGAGAGCTGTGCAGAGTTTCTTGCAGACTCAGCAACCCGAGAAAGCTCTGACGCTTTCATTCCATGGCTGGTCCGGCACTGGCAAGAACTTCGTAGCCCGCCTAATGGCTGAGAACTTGTACCGAGATGGGATGAAGAGTGAGTGTGTGCGGATCTTCATCTCACAGCTTCATTTCCCCCATTCAAGCTATGTGGATCACTACAAGGTGAGTTAACAGGCAGGCAGTCTGGAAAGCTCAGAAAGTTTTCAAACTGATTTTAATTCAAGACAGGCATTCGCTGTGGTTCAGAATTATTATTTATTGCAACTTTCCCTTTTCTAGGTGGAAAGAAAAATTTTGTTAAAATCCTTTCATAACAGCTAGGGCCTCCCCTATCTGATGATTTGGAAATACATTTATAAACTTTACAAAAGAGAAGATGCATTTTGAGTATAATAGGTTGTACTGTGTAGCATAATGATTTATATTGGACTGGGCTATGTATTTTCAAGGGTTAATGCAGGCTTTTATAAAGAATAGACTGAATAATGCTTTTGGCTATTTAAATTCTGAAAGCAGTAAAACTGGAAAAGAAAGAAAAGGAAAAAAAACTTATAACCAAAGTACAAAAGTAGACAACATTGAAAAATGCCCTGTTTACCCCAATGATTAGAGGGTTGGTAACAGAGGGATAAATGCCTGAGCTACCACACTCTGATTTCAAATACAGCCAGGCTGCTGGGTAGTTTATGTTCATTTTTCTCTTTGGGAGCAGTTACAACTGAAGAAGCAACTGAGCGAAACTGCCAGCCACTGTAAACAACCACTCTTCATTTTCGATGAGGCCGAAAAGCTCCATCTGGACTTGGTGGATACCCTCAAGCCCTACGTGGATCATTACGATGGTGCAGGCGAAGATTACCGGAGATCCATCTTTCTTTTTCTCAGGTAATGTTCGATGGAGGTGGGATGTTGCTGAGAAATCCTGGAAGGGGACAGGGCTGAGAGATGTGCATCTGATTTTCTTTAATCATTCAGCAAAGGCACATAGTTTGGGGCCTGTTGCTCAGATTGTCAATCTGCACCCCTGCGGGGGAGTCCATAGCAGTTCTAGGTGTCCCTATTGGCTTGGCACTTTCAGTGGACCATCACAATCATGAGAGGTGACTCCAGGACTAGCAACTTAATGAACAGCGTGCATCATGCTCATTAAATAAACTGGAAATGGAAGGATTTCAGCTACTTTTTAGAGTAACATAAACCTTTTTGACTCTTCCTAAGAACATGTGCTAGATTCTTTCTCTAGCATTTCCAAATAAAATTATCAGTGCAATAATTCTACTGTGTCACCCTAGCCTAGTACCCCCTTCACTGTGTCTGGATTTCATCGTATTTTAGAAGGCAGACTGATTCTCTTCCCAACAAATATTTTCATTTTCAGTATTGTCCACTGTTCTAATTTCATTGACCTCAGTATTATGTAGTTAACTGGACAGGGGGAGAGGAAGAGTAGGGCTTAGGCTAATTCTACCTTAGTTTGCTCTATTGAAAGCTGTCTATCACATAAATATTTCTGTAGCATAAATATATAAATTTATTCCTAACTCAGTTTTGAAATTAGCAAAAAGAAAAAAAGCATTTTGTGCTAATGAAAATTCACCTTACACCGTTGGAGATATCATTGAAACTCAAGTTTAGAATCTGATAGCTTCCTCGCCTTCGCAATCTTTCTCTGAGCAGTTGGGCTGGAGCTTTCTCAGGAGCATTAATAAGGATGTGTGTATGGAGAGGCCCCTAGTATTCAATGCTGTCCATGTCCTCCCCTTAAAAACAAGAGACTGTAAACAACAGATGGCAGACTCCCTCTGACTTGGACGTTCTCACTTTTTGACTCTTATGCTTTTGTGTAGATGAAACGAGGGTGATAGCAATTCTTTAAAAGCACCTAAAACTGTAACATTGGGAGGACTTCCTTGTCCTCCCTCCTCACAGAATATGAAGTGATCTTTAAGATTTGTTTATAACAAAGGGATGTGTGGGTGCCCATATACATGTGTACATGGGCATGTGGTCAGACGTGCTGAAAATTGTACATTATACGTGCACCTGTGCGTGTGCACGTACATCAGAGCAACCTCGGCTTTGAGACGCGCAAGTGAGGGAATTTTGGGGTAGATTTAATAAATCTGCGCTCGCGCAAACAAGAGTACGCGGGATTTTAATGGATACGCACGTAGCCATTAAAATCCGGGGTCGGCACATGCACGGCTGCCCAAAATCAGCAGCCTGCACGTGCCGAGCCACGCAGCCTGCCTCCGTTCCCTCCCAGGCCGCTCCGAAATCGGAGCGGCCTGGGAGGGAACTTTCTTCTACACCCCCCCCCCCCCCGGCCCTATCTAAACCTCCCCTACCTTTGTTGTACAAGTTACGCCTGCCCGGCCGGCCACCAGCACACAATTCCCAGGCCATGGAGCCGTTTCAGAGGCCTCGGCCACGCCCCTGGGCCGGAACCACGCCCACGCGTCTCGGGCCTTGTGCGTGCCGCCAAGCCTACTCAACATAGGCTCGGCGCGCGCAGGGGGTACTTCGGCCAGGTTTTCGGGGGGGTGCGCACGTATCCCTTTGAAAATCTGGCCCTTTATAACAGGTGCATGTCCAAGTCATGACCAGTTTGGCCGCCAGTTTGCTCAGTCTGTAGCTAGGTCCTCAAAGCTTCCCTTGCTTCTTTAGCTTGCATTCCCCTCAGTTAACCCAGACCACCTCAAACATTTCATACGTGGCTAGAAATGTTTATTTTGACTGATACCTCATCTATAACAGAAGTAAAAGTATGCTGCACTATGTCTGGATGTGCACAGCTACATGCGCTCTTATCACTTGGCCCTGCCCACGTTCTGCCCCTTTTTTTCCCCCTGATGCGAAATATTCATGCATCAGTGCTTGTGCACATATATGGGTGGCTTATAAAATCGTGTGGATACGCGCATCACCTGATTTTAGTTTACATCCGGCTTTTAAAATTCACTTTTAATTGTATAGAAGCACCATTCAGCTGAATAGAATCTCAGTATAATTTTACAGTGCTAATACTTCAAAAGCAAAGGGGGTCAGTTGCCAGGGTAGAAGGCCTGATACATTTTTGCTTGAACACTTCCAAAGAAAAAAGGGGGAATGAATAATCTTATTCCATTGGAGTTGGTTACAGTGAGGTGTGAGGCAGTGCCCTATTGTTCCCCTATGTACCTGTGCAAGACCAGGCTAGACACCTCGTCCACCTTAAAATTCCTTAAGGAGAGTATGCTCTATGGGCAGGATCCTGCAGGGCAGGTGGGGCTCAGAGGGCGTAACCAGAGACTGGGGAATAAGCCAGGATCCAGGTGGGGATAAGCAGACCAGGCCTAGGTTTCTGAGCAGAAGGCAGCTCCTGTAACATAACCCTGTAACGAAATACTGCCCAAACAACTAAGCTGAGATAAAGTAGTACAAACTGAGTAGAGAGAGCACACTGGCTAAAGGTAAAGATAGTCTGCTGTGTATATGATTGAAACTGTGAATAAAGATTATGTTTAAAGAAAGGCTGGAGATAGACAATTTCTGCCTCCAGGGCTCATCCCACATATGATGTCATGCATGGGATTTTTTTCTAAAGCTATGCACAGAAAAAAAATCCCAGCCTCCAAGAAAGTGTCTGTTTGGAAGAAAGAAAGAGTTGTGAAGTGCACCTGTTGTTCTAAAGAGAGTACAGAACACAGGGGGGCCTGTGGCTCTAAAATAAAGGACAGGGGTGCACAGTAGCTTGGGTGTGGCTCAGAAGCTGCACTGAAGAAAAAAAACCAACTCAAAGTTTAAAAGTTTCAGATAGAGAAGAAACTGTGAGTGGGCCTGGTGGCAGGGACAGCCAGGAAGTGACAGGTTTGCACTGGTTAACGGGAGAAGCCCGGCTGGAGGTAGAAGGGGATTAAAAGTGATTTAGTTATTGCTGGTTATGTAGGGGGGGGGGGGGTTTGCCTTGAAAAGAGGAAGGAACTTTGGTGTGCAGTAGGGTTTTGCTGAAGAGGGTGGGGCCCTGGAAAAGCTGCCAGAGTGGGCTGAGAGTGCGGTGAATGGAAACAGGGTGGGGCCCTCTTCCAGCGAGCAAGCCACTCTGCAGAGAAGGTCTGCAGCCACAGGAAAACGTGGAGTGGAGCAGTCGGCTTATTGCAGCAACCAGCAAAGCAAAAGCAGCCAGAGGGCTGGAAGGAAACACAGTATGGATTTTTGTGTGCTGGGAGTTTCCTAATCCCAGGAGCTGGGTCAGAGGGAGGACCCTGAGGCTCAAGGTTTGGCAGCTGGAGAGGTCAGCCATGATAATCGAGCCAGGGAACTCACTACTAAGAATCCAGGCCAGGCAAAAGTGTGATTGCCTTGACTGGCTGGACAAAGGAGTACCAACAGTTCATGGAGGAACTAGATGAGTGGCTGGCCGATGGGTTTGGTGAGCTGACCAAGTCATGGCAACAGTCTGAGTTTGGCACTACAGGTGGTCCTGAGGAAGAATCTATAGGGTGCCCAAACACTACCAGGAGGCCAGAGCCTGCTCACATGAAGAGCCCTGAGAGAGGGGTCACAGTGAGCCCTAGGGAGGGTGACAGACTGCCCAGGAGGGGGGGCAGTATTGGAAAGATGGAAGTCAGTGCTACAGGAGGTCCCAAGGAAGATCCTGAGAGTGCCCAAACACTACTGGGAGTCCAGAGACAACTCCTGTGAGAAGCCGAGAGAGAGAGATGCCATGAAGAGCCCAGAGGGTGGCACTGCAGAGACCCCAGTGAGCGAGGCTGTGGAGAAGCCAGCAACCAATGTGAGCGAGTGGCCAGAGTGTACAGAAGTAGAAACTATGGAGAGCCCAGAGTGAGGCACTACAGAGTTTGCAGATGAGGAAATTGCGGAGGAGTCGAGGGGGCTCTACATCAGAGATACCAGATGCCAGGAAGTGGGTGCAGCTGGTTATAGAGGAACCAGCACTGTTGGTTCCCTAGTTGGTCCATGAAGCTCCATTGGGGTGGAATTCGAACCTGGAGCCAGCATAGGATTTAAAGGACTGGGGATGTGCACTGTGTGAACAGCGCACTACATGGTGGTCGTGACTCTGTCGAGAGTAACCCTAAGAGATGGAGGTGAGCATGTCATGAGGTCCCTGTTCCCAAGCATAGCTGGTGGGAAGCCAGAGGAATGGGACTGGGAAGTTTTGGACTCTCTCGTGGATGGGGATCCAGGCGGGAGTAGGGACACTTGGCCTGACAGGTTCAAGCTGAGGGGAGGGGCATGTGAGGCACTGCCCTAGTGTTCCCCTATGTGCCTGTGCAGGTCTAGCCTGGTCCACCTTAAATTCCTTAAGGAGAGGATGCTTAATGGGTGGATCCTGCGGGGCAGGTGGGGCTCAGAGGGCGTAACCAGAGATTGGGGAATAAGCTGGGATCCAGGTGGGGATAAGCAGACCAGGCCCAGGTCTCCAGGAAGAGGGCAGCTCCTGTAACGTACACTGTCCCAACACTGAGCTGAGTCGAAGCAGTATAAACCGTGAGTAGAGACAGACCACTGTCTGAAGGTAAAGGCAGTCTACTGTTGTGTATACGACTGAAGCTGTGAATAAGATTATGTTTTAAGAAAGGCTGGAGTCAGACTGAATTTCTGCCTCCAGGCCTATGGGAATCGCCACTCGTTCCCACATAGTGATTGACTTGCTCTGGTTACACAGAGCTAATAGGAGAGATCTCTTGACATGAGTCTAGTTTTCTAACCAGTAGGTCACACTTCTCCAGTCACTGTAGTATTTAATGCCCATAACCCCTGCAGACCTCACTAGCCATAAGACATTCTGCTTTAGCTTGTAATAACTTGTATTCTGTGCAGACTAGAACATATTCAAGGAAACTTGCCTCCAAAACCCTCTGTGAATTCAGTTGTTTTATCTATGATTGCCATCAGCCCAACTCTGACTTCAACTTGGGATGACTGAAGACTAACAGTGCACGTCCCATAGGATCAGCTTGGATATCACAGGACCAAACATCAAATCAGATCACGTCCGATTCATGACCTAACATTTCTCCTATGGTTTCTGTTGTGAATTTTGTAAATGCTTAATTCCTCAGATTTTTAATAGATGCTCTTTACATTATAAAAACCCACAGTAAAACCCTGTTTGCATCTTTAGAATCATTGTGTTAAGAGATGATCCCTATTAATTAATAAAGCATAAAATGGACTTTTCCAGACTCAGTTCATGTTAAGCATAGAGGCAACAGCCAGTGCCAAGGGCTGCAGGCACTGATAGACCAAGCCTGCTGCATCCAAGCCAAGGCAACTGGATCAAAGGTGCTATCCACTAAAGAAAAAGGAGGCAGCATGGGTGTATCCTGTATGGCGCGGCAGTTATAACTGTAACAGGGTGGCAGTTACAACGCTAAACATTTGCTGAGCAGACTGGATAGAACATTTGGGTCTTTAGCTGCTGTCATTTTCTATGATACAATGGGGTAGATTTTCAAAGGGTTACGAGCGTAACCCCAAAACCTTGCCCCTGCGCTCGCCGAGCTTTGGCGCACGCAAGCCCCGGGACGCGCGTATGTCCCGGGGCTTTGAAAAAAGGGCGGAGTCATGGGCGGGGCGCTGGTCCGGGGGTGGTCCGGAGCAGGACCGAGGCCTCCGGCATAGTGGCCGTGCCAGAGGTTCGCGCGCTAGCAGCTGGCCGGTGCATGCAAGTTATGCCTGCCTCAGGCAGGCGTAAATACTGCAACAAAAGTGGGTGGGAGGCAGAAGGAAAGTTTCCTCCGAGGCCGCTTCAATTTCTGAGCGGCCTTGGAGAGAACGGGGAAAGACATCGGGGCTTCCCTAGGGCTCGGCGCACGCAAGGTGCACCCCCTTGCGCGCGCTGACCCCGGATTTTATAACATGTGCGCAGCTGCGTGCGCATGTTATAAAATCGGGCGTAGATTTGTGCGCGACGGGTTGTGCGCACAAATCTAAGCCCGCGCGCATGTTATAAAATCTGGCCCAATGTGAATATGCAGTGTAGTTGGTAAGCATGGGATGGCTGGGCTGCGAGGAACACCATAATATAGAAACCCAAAGACAATGTGTTTGTATAGAACGCAGATTTTAATTGTAACTAGTTTGGCTCCTGTAACCTCCATCCTCTTGATAAAGTGTTTTTTCTCATTCCTTTTCTGCTTCCCTCTCTGCGGTTTGTCCTGGAACTTCTCATTCTAGCAGCAGTGTCATCTTCTAGTACTTTATATTGAAGCCTGCTACATATTTTAATGTTTCTATCCTTTACCATCTTTAGCTCCTCGCCTCTCTCTTTTTCAGGCTTATACCCACTATTCTGTACTTTAAGACTAGCAGCCAGTTTAATCATTTTTATTTATTTGATTTATAGACCACTTTTTCAAGCACTTCAAAGAGGTCTCCACCAAACACTCTCAAACTACTCTGTCCACTTTTCTACACTTTTTTTTAGCATCTTTTTAGGTTTGTGTTAATGAGTGTGGATACTAAGTTTTTCACCCAGTGTCTTCCTACATTAGCATCTCCCCTTCCCCAGTGCTCATCCATGACTGGAGCAAGTGCCTCAAGGGCCTAGTTGCCTTCCCTTTTTAAGCAATCAGAAGTTTACAGTGCCTGGGCACCTGTCTCTCTGAGCCCTTTTGCTGAAGTTCAGCAAGTTGACTTGAACCTTGCTTCTCGTAGGATCTGTGCCAACTTTCCTGACCTTTTTGATTTCTGTCTGCACTCTGGGCATTTACTTTGACTAAGTGTTATCAAGAGATGGCCGGGGAGGGAGGGGGATGGGAGACTAGACTGGAGATCAAGGTGAGAAGGCGAACAAATTCTTTGCTTGCCGATAATCAATTACATTACCTTCAAGTTGAGAACTTAATTTTTTGTTTTTTAATTAACAATTTTATTAACTTTTTCGTACTATACAAACAATGTTGGAGGCAAATACATACCTGTCAAAAAAGAAAAAGACAGAAAACAGAATACAAAATGCAAGAGAACGTGCTTTTTATTTTAGCAGCCTCTTATCTGACTGGGCAGAATGAGCCGAAAGCCTCCTCTATGTTAAAAAATTAATCTAGCTGCTGTAAGAGAGGCAGTGATTAATGGTGGTATAAAAAGTGGTTTAGAATTTAGGGGTAACTTGTGAGCACCTGTATAGTGATACACAGATAAGAACCTCAGACAACAATGACAACAAGGGTGTAATGGGAAGAACTGTCCTGTTGCTGATCTCAGTTTGTTCAGTAGCTTTTATAAATTCAGACTATGCCATCTTTAGTAATGACACACTGTTCCTTTTGGGAATCTGAAGGTACAGTATTTTACTTTCAATTTTTATATGGCCTCCTATCCAGAGTACCTGACAAAATTAAGACAAATACGGTACATTGTAAATGATACTGAAAGCCGAGGAATTTTGTACTAGGATAGGCCTGTTTTGGAGAAATGGCTTTTGAGTTTTTAATGGAACTATTGGACATCAAAAGGGAGCTTATGCCAATGAAAAAGTGTGTAGAAGAAGGCAGGCCTGTTAATATGTGACTCCAAGCAATAATAGTGAAGCAGGGCATAGCCTCAAACAAGAGAAGATTATTAATGTGCAAGACCATGGATACATCTGAAGTGAAGACATAAAGCTTAAAATGCAAGAGAGCCACTGGAGTGAGAGGAGAAGTGGAGTAACACAGAATAGTGGGGGTGCCAAAAAAAAATATGCTGTGGAATTCTGAAGAATCCGGAGAAGGCTGAGAGAGGAGTCGGAAGACCAAACAAGACTACCTCTGCAGTAGTCAGCCAGGAAAAGATGGCAAACTTCAAAAATAAGAGTGGCCTGGGCTTTATAGAGGTGGTGAAGTGGATAGTGGAGATGGACAGAGATTTGAGATGTAAGTAATCAAATTATTATTATATAATATTAGCACTCTTTGTCTTTTTACAAGTGTGGAGATGGTAAGTAGTCAGGCATCCCATATATGAGAAAAACAAGCTTGATATGTCTTAAAAATATAACATTGACTTCTGGTCATGCACTGAGAAAAAAAAGGCAGCGTGTCAACTTAGCTCCTGTTTTGGTGCTTATATTTATTAAGATCGCTGCCACAATTATTTCTTTTTATGCCGAAATGTCTTCAGCTAAGGAGCCATGCAAGCAGTCTATTCCAGAGTTGTGGGCTGAAAAAGGTACCAATCACTCTAAAACTGTCCCAAAGCTGTGGCAAGGTTGGCATTCAGAGGCGGAGGATTCGGCCTCAGAGAGTGATGCTGAGTTTTCACTGACAATGCAATCAGAGCATGAAGCTTTTCTCAGAGACCTTATGGAGCAATTTTCAGAGAAAATCACTCATAAGTTGGACTCCCATCTGGGTATTATTGTGGAAAAGGTGGCCGATTTAGTCAAATTAGGCCAGGAAAATGCGGCACAAATTGAGGAGCTGGAGGCCAAGATGGCAGATATTGAGATGATGGTGTCATCAGTGAGCACCAAAGTCGACAAAATGGACTGCAATTACAAGGCTATCCTTGAAAAAGTTGACAATTTAGAAAATCGGTCACGCTGATGTAATATTCGCATGCTGAGCATTCTGGAGCATGTAGAGGGCTCCTATGCGGTAGCCTTCTTTTCAACATGGTGCTGACCTTTCTGCACCTCCAGGCTAGTGGAGGTACCATTAAGTTGGACCGGGCGCATCGTGCTTTGGTCTCTGAGCCTGCAAACGGAAATCACCCGCGGGCGGTCATCATAAAGCTCCATAACTACACGGATAAACGCAGAATCCTTGCTGCTGCTGCTCAAGACTTAAAAGATTTAGCTTTCAGGGCAGCAAGATTGTTTGTTTTTCCCAGATTTCTCTATGGAATTTCAACATAAATGGCAGGCTTTTGCAGGGGTCAAAAAAGACCCACAGAAATTGAATCTGCGGTATGCCTTGCTGTACCCGGCGAAATTAAAGATCTTTGCCCCGGGCAAATCAGTGGTCATGAACACGGTCTAAGATGCCGAGAAGTGGATAAAAGACAATAATTCTAATGCCTCCACTTGATAGGAGGGACTTTCCTTTTTCCAACATAATGGCGGCGATCTCCTTTTTCACATTTTATAGGAGCTAATGTCAATGGGGTTTTCATGCAGTGTTGATCAAAAGTTCCAGCTTCACCCCCCAGCCCTCCCCTCTCCCAATACCTTTGCTTTAACATTTTATTTTCTTTTGGACTTGTTCCTGCTCTGCTGCTATCACTGATTTTTGGTGGCAGTGCTTTCAATTTTTGTGAACACTTTTCTACATATGCATTGGTCTGCACCCCTCAGTTGATGGACTTAATTTTCAGTTATTTCTAAGTTCTTTAATTTTGACTTTGCAACTTTTCTCAGTGCCCTGGTTGGGATGTACAATGTTCTCTCTGATGGATAATTGTCATTCTCCCCATAATTTTTGTGACTCAATAAGATCATTCACTTTGGTTGATATATTTTCTTTGTCATTAAACCAATACTGGGGGCGGTTTTTGATAATGTGCTTATTTTTTCCTTTGCTGTGTTTGATCTTGCTTTACTCTCTTCCTTGTATTTGTGTATATTTTACATTTTTCTTTCCTGTTAAAATGTGGCTTATTTTGGCTGATGCGCAGGGAGGGTGCTATGGAGGTGTCAGGGTAGTTGGGTGGTTTTTGTTGGGGGTTGAAAGGGCTTTGGCTGGTTTCCTCCTGCCAGGGTTTAGTAGTTTGGCATGGGAGAGGGGGAGTATTGTTTTTTGTGGGTCATTGGGATTTTATGGGTTTATGGCTGGTCTCCTTTAGTCAAGATGGTCATTTCACTGGCATGAGTGCTGGCTAGTTGTGTGTGTGTGTGTGTGGGGGGGGGGGGGGGGGGATGTTCCTGTTTGATTATCAGGTTGGGTTTAGGGTAAGGAAGGGGGTGGGATCTTTTTGGTTTAAGGTTGAATTGGATATTGGGGTGGCGAGGGGTAGTGGAAGGGGGGGTTTGGGTGTGTTTTACGGGTAAGCTGCAGGATTTCACGTTTCTCACTTGTATTACTTTATTGATGACAGATTTTTCTACTGTTTCTAATATGGTTGGGATGGTTTATTTGTTTGGCTGGCCCTGCCATACTAGATTCAATTTTTCTCCTCATCTGCCCTTACATTTTTCTTTTTGTTATACTTGGCATCGATATCTTGTTCCTCATAATTTGCCCAAGCCCTGGTGAATTTAATTAAGTGTAGTTCCCTGAATGTTCAGGGAATTTCCTCTCCTGTCAAGTGGAAGCGTATTCTGAAATTTGTGCGGAGGCAGGGGCTCAGATTCTCATGCACCAGGAAACGCACTTGATGAATGCGGAACATGAGAAATTGAAGCAGGGTTGGGTGGGGGCGGTTTATTACTCGTCTTACAATTCTTGCAGACAAAAATTTACCTCTCATAGTGCGTCGTCAGCATAAAGAATTCAGATGGATGTTATGTGCTTCTGGACTGTGAGCTTTTTCATCATTCCTTCACTCTGGCGACTGCTTATGGTCCCAACTGCGATCAAGCGGTGTTCTGTCAGGGATTGATGGATGCCCTTGCAGTTTTTGGAGTCACCCAGTTGTATATTGGAAGAGATCGGAATGTATGTCCAGAGACGATTTTGGACACATCGTCACAGCCTATTGCTGGACTTCCTGGGATACCAGCTACTAGGGAGCTCATAGACATGCTTGTTTTAACTGATAGATGTAGATTTTTATATCCAACGGCTCGGGATTATACCTCTTATTCTCCTAGGCACAACATGTATAGTAGATTAGATTATTTTCTCTGCTCTTCTCTGGGTCTAAAATTCATGGGAGTGATAGTCAGCACATTATCTGATCACTTGCCAGTGGAACTTACTCTGTCTCTCTGGGAAGTGCAACCTTGGGTCGCTCTGTGGAGGTTGGACATGACTCTGTTGGGGCATGCCCAGTTCCCCACTTTATTGAAAGAAGCAATATCCGAGTTTAATATTTTCAACCCGGTTGAAGATTATTCCCCAGTTCTTAGGTGGGAAATGTTTAAGGCATGATTTAGGGGAAAGTTGATCAGCTTTGCAAGCTTTCTTGAGCAGGAGTACTTGGTTAAGGTTCATGCATTGACGGAAAAGATTAAATGGCTGGAAAATCAACATAAGCATGACTGTCTATCTTGTACTTATAAAAAGTTAGAGGCTTGTCAGAAGGAACTACAGTCCCTTGAGATCGGTAAGGTTGAATGCACACTTAAGTTGGTTAAACTTAAATTCTATAAGCACGGGAACAAAGCAAGTGCCTTTTTGGCACAGGTGGTACGGAAGTAAGTTGGGAGATCTCCTATTTTGCGAATGAAAGGTGACCGAGGTGAGGACCTGACTAACCCTAAAAGAATTGAAAAGGCTTTTTTGCATTATTTCTCTCGACAATATACTGATTCCACGTCTGTTTCCCTTGATGATATTTCTCAATTCTTGGATACTCTCAGGCTTCCTAAAGTGTCTGTTGCTCAGGGGGAATTATTGGTGGCCCCGATCACTACTCTTGAGATACAGAACATGATTAAGTTGTTGCCTGGTGGTAAGTGTCCAGGACCGGATGGCTATGCTATTGACTTTTTTTTTAAATACTTATCGGAGGTGGTTCCCTTCCTAATACCTTTTATATAATTTTGATGGAAATCCAGCAGCTAGTTTAGGTACCTTAAAGGATGCCACAATCTCCCTTACAGTTAAACCTGGGCGAGACCCCATGGAATGTGGTTCTTATAGGCCTATCTCACTTCTTAATTCTGATTTGACGATCTTAGCTAAAGTTTTATAGCTCCGTCTTGAATCAGTCCTTCCTTCCTTGGTGCATAGAGATCAAACTGGCTTTGTAAAAGGGTGAGTTTCTACCTTTAATATTAGACAATTGTTTAATATCCATTTGGCTAAGAAACAGGGTGTCTCGGGGGTCATTCTGTCTTTAGACGCGGAAAAGGCCTTTGATCAGATATCTTGGCCATTTTTATTTGCGGTCCTTTGTCATGTTGGTTTGCCCATTCGGTTTCTTGACTGGATACATGCTAATCCTAGAGCCCGGCTTTTAATTAATGGTTCTCTTTCTTCCTTTTTCCCCATAATGCATGGAAGTCGGTGGGCTGTCCCTTATCGCCCTTGCTTATTGATTTGGCTTTAGAGTCTTTGGCCGCGGCTATTCGCATAAGTCTGAATATTCAGGGGGTCAGGACAGGGTGTATAGAGCACAAAATATCTCTTTATGCTGACGACATCCTGATTTATTTAACCTCACTGAGGACCTCTGCCCCAGCATTGTTAGAGCTTATACAGCACTACAGGGATCTTGCTGTCTACCAGGTAAATTGGGATAAATCTGAGGTCTTCCTAGGGCGGGATAGTTTGTCTTCCGGACTGTTTGCGCACCTTTCAGAGGGCGACAGAAGGATTCAAATATTTAGGTGTCTACATACCTAAAGACTAGTCTGGGCATTACACTCAGAATTATGCAGGTCTTATTGGCACAATCAAGAAAAATGTATTGGACTGGGCGGACCTCTGTTTCTTGAGCTGGGAGGATTAACTTACTTAAGATGAATGTATTGCCCAAGCTTTTATATTTGCTTCAACATGTCCCCTGCTCTATTCCATTGAAAGTGTTTGATGACATACATAGTTGTATGCTGAAGTTTATTTGGCAGCATAAACAGGTACGAATTGGTTTTGCCCAGTTATGCATGCCCAAGAGACAGGGTGGTATGACCCTACCGAATCTAAAAGTTTATTACTGGGCGGCTAGATTGGTGTGTCTCAAGGCGTGGGCAGGCCACAGAGGCACCCCATGGGGTAACATTGGAGTACATGCAATTAGAAGGTAGCTCTTTAGCTATGTTGCCCTTTCTCCCTCCTGCTTCTCCAGTGAGATGTCGGACTAGCAAATGTCACCCCATTTCTCAAGCTCTGGTCTTAGGTCTTGAACTTCCTCAAGGTTTCTAGTGGAGAGCTATTACCCATTGCATCAATTTATGGGAATACATGTGTTTCGGGATATTGTAGAGAAATATGGGCCTGTGTATGATTATGCAACTTTAGGATGAAAATGGTTTTCAATCCTTTGAGGATTTGTGTGACAAATATGAATTACCAGATTCCTTGAGGGCCCACTGTCTGAGATTGTGTGAGGCCTTGGCTGTTCATTTGAATGTTTCTTCACGATTGGGGTCTCTGTCTAAATTGAAGAGATATTTGGGTGATCCCGATGCCTTTGTTAAGGGGATATCAGCACTTGACTGGTGTATACTCCTTCTTAGGTTTGGTGAAGAAACATCTCAGAAATTGTTAGAGCAATGGAACACAGATCTGGGGACTGCTTATGACATTTGGTTAGTGGCACACCATATAGCTCCTTCTGTATTAAATGGGTGGAACTTATGATCCAGCTGTTGCACAGGACCAACCGGATGCCCCTTTATGGGAAGATATAAGGGGATGCAACAGTGTTGTGTTTGGTGTAGTTGTGGTGAGGTGGGATCATATATGCACATGTGGTGGCAATGTCAGTGTGCATTATTTTTGGAGTCAAGTTACACAGGAAGTTGCTGATATACTGGGCTTCCCTATTGGTATTACTCCTACACTAAGTTTACTTGGTAGGTCGGTGGGTTCTATGGTTCTCTGGAAGTATCAACCCTTAGTAGGTCAGCTTCTGTTGGCTGCCAAATTTACCATAGCCACCTTTTGGAAGTCTAGTCCTGGGCTACATCATTGCTGGGATCAAGTTAAGGAAATAGCAGATATAGAACATTTGCATTTTGCCTCCAAAAATGAAAACTTCAGGTCTCAAAATATTTGGGGCCCTTATCATGCTTACTACCAGGAAGGTTATTCACTGTTCTGCTTAAAGGGAGAGTCATTATTTGTTGTTGTTGGTAATGTTTATTGATGGTTTACTGACACAGTATCTACTCTGTCTTATATTCCAGAATATTGGAAAATCTGTTAATTAAAAAGTTAAAAAAAAACAACAAACATTGAAAACTTTTGTGGTTCTCTTTCCTGTTTGTTCTCTCCCTGACTCTGATTCAGTGCTTGTCAGAGAACATCTGGAATCTGTGAGTTTTTAAAGCTGCTCTTTGCTGAGAAGTTCCTGTAGGACCAGAAGAGGGAATAAATAACAAGGAACATAATTTTCTGGCAATATATCAAGAACTGAAATAGTTTTCTGATCTGGAACCTTATCCCTTCTCTATGTCGTCATACCTTTATCTTTGCTTTAGTGTTTATTAATGAGGCTGTTGGGGAGATACCCTTTCCACAAATGGTTTTCAAGGGTGATGATTCAGATAAATTGAACCAAATCATGATGAAGCTGGAAGATGTAGTAGACCAGATCAGGGGCAGCAGATTGCCTTTTTGATTGGGGTGGGGGGAGGCCAAGCCCACTAAGCCCTACTCTCCTTTCTTTTGCACCCCTCCTTTTCTCCTGCCCCACCCCTCTTGCTGTCTTCCTCTACCCTCCCTCTCCCTTTACTCCTTCCCCAACCCCCGTCCTTTTTCTTTTGCTCTGCCCCACCTCCCTTTCTCTCTCCACACCTAGGATCCCCTTCCCCAATTGATCAGTGGCAGGAAGAGGAGAATGTGCCTCAGCCCCATCCTCGTCCTCTACTGCCCAGCCTGATTGCTGGTTTGAACCATGCAATCGTACAGAATCCAATGTAGTTTACAGCAGTCTGGGCCAGAGGTGGAGGATACAGGCTACAAATTACAACTCATCTTCTTGCAGCAGAATAGCTGCTGCCTGCCAATCCAGTCCTGCATCTCCTGCAGTGATTTTGCAGGAAGGACCAGAATTCGGTGGGGCCATGGCCCCTGTAGCCTACCCCATTCCAACACCTAAGGGCCAGATAGACAAACTGAACAGTAGCAACTCACCCTAACCAGATGGTATACAGCTCAGGCTTCTGAAAAATAAAAAATTAAATTTCAGATCTATTACTAATAATTTGTAAGCTATCATTAAAATAATCTATTGTAGCTGAATATTAGAGGGTGGCTAATGTAACTGCAATATTTTTAAAGGGCAGCAGGGATGATCTGGGAAATTATAGACCAGTGAGCCTGACCTCAGTGCCAGGAAAAAATAATAGAAACTATTCTAAAGAACAAAATCAAGAACATATAGACAGAGATGGTTTAATGGGACACAACCAGCATGGATTTACCCAAGGGAAGTCTTGACTCATAAGTCTGCTACATTTTTTTGACAGGGTTAATAAACATGTGGATAAAGGTGAGCCTGCTGAGAAAAGGTCAGTTTGGAGAAAAGATGGCTGAAGGGGGATATTATAGAGGTCTATAAACTCATGAGAGGATTAGAAAAGTAAATGTAAATCAGTTATTTACTAGGGGGCACTTCATGAAGTTAGCAAGTAGCACATTTAAAATAAATTGGATACAATTATTTTTCACTTAACACAGAATTAAGCTCTGGCATTCATTGCCAAAGGATGTGGTTAAGGCAGCTAGCACAGCTGGGTTTTAAAAAGGGTTGGAGTAGTTCCTGGAGAAGTAAAACTATTATTAATCAAATTGACTTAGGAAATAGCCACTGCTTATTACTAGCATTAGTAGTATGGGATTTATTTACTGTTTGGGTATTTGCCAGGTACTTAGAAACAGGATGTTGGGCCTCGGTCTGACACAGCATGGCAACTTCTTATGATCTTATCTTCTAAAACCACTCAGAAGTCAATGTTCATTTAGATGTTTCTCCTTTGCAGCAATATCGGAAGCAGTGCCATTAATGAGGTGGCATGGAACTTCTGGAGAGCCAATCGGCCTCGAGGAGAGATCACCTTGGAAGATTTGGAGCGACCCCTAAGAGCTGAAATGTCAAGTGCCACAGGTGCTGCATTCACAGGGCTTGTATACATCCTCTCTTTTTTTTTTTTTGATCCATCAAGTTCTTCCTGTTTCTTTGGGCATCCAGTTCAATTAGAACCAGCCACTGTTGGGCTGCAACACAATGAGCCTTCATTCCCCTGTTTTGTATCCCCTGTCAACTCACTTAGTCCAGTCATTGCACCAACAGACGTCAGCCTTGTGAGGCAGTTAGTAACAGCACATGCTCATTTTGAATTCCTGCAATCACAAGCCCAGCACCTGCTCACTTGGCATCACTGCTGTTTGAGGATTGTTTTCCTACTAGCCCCAGCCTACCCAAGGAATGGAAGACCTAAGCTGAGATTCTAACCCAGGTCCTCTGCATGGCAGTGTGCAGCTCTGTCATTGAACCAGTGGGTCAGCTCAATATGCCCTTTTAAGGAGAAGTGCTTACAAATTCTGCTTTCTGAGACAGATCACCCTCTGCCCCATTGCCCACCAAGACAGATGGGGTTGTCACAGAAGGCAAAATATACACATTAACCTTATTCTTAGATCAATACTATGCACACCTATCTCATACTTATTTATGGTGGAGATCCTGAACAATGAGAGACTGGGAAACACTTTTGCAGAGCTTTCTTATGTTTTTAGGGTGGCTGAATGGGCAGGAGTTGCTCCATGGCAGTTGATTGTCACTTATTCCTAGTAAAACCCATGTGTCTTTTCGGTTTGATATCTGTCCAAGTCCCGACTTGGGATTTTTTTCACTCCTATGACTTGATCACTGGATGGCAGGAGTACATCTGTTAGCAACTATTAGTAGTCATGCTGGGGACTACATTACTTAGTGTTGGTGCAGGCCTAGGGAATCTTTACCATTACATCATTAATTAGAATCTGGTTTAGCACAGGCAAGTTATAAATGTACCAGAAAAATTACAATTAGAGGAAAAAAATACATTTTATACAGTTTTGCCAATGTTTCACAAGCTCCTTGGTGGATTGATAAAATCATCTTTCATATTTTAGTTTTCTCTCTATCATCAGGTATCAAAACTTGGCCTGGGTCAGAAACCTAATAATGTAAAGGAGTGGTTGCCACCATTTCACAACAGCATCTCCTGCGGGTCAGGGATTGAGCTCCACTGTAGTTTGTCTAATGCACTCCTACATCCGTTTCTACAGGAGCCTCATATCAATGACCTGAAACATTCCTGGTTGGCAGAGTACAAGTCCTCTGCAACCCTACCAATGTTCCTCAGTCCTTACCTGCAAGTCCACAGCCCAGTAAAGCTTCTCTGATATTCCAGCACTAGGGCTGCATAGTACAACACTGGCCCACAGCACCCACTCGCTTTTCTAAAAATGTCATGTTACATAGCACTGCCACTGCAGCTTCAAGCTTCTTACTATTCCAACTTGCTGAATCTGGTGAGAAAGGGAAGAGTTTGAAATAAAATGTTAAAGCATACACTAGCAACCAGCTTAAGATCTCCAAACAAATAATTAATTTTTTTTTTTTTAATCTCTGCAGGCAGTGGTTTTGCACATAGCCAACTCTTTACCAGCGGCCTGGTGGATTTCATTGTGCCATTTCTACCTCTGGAGTATGGACATGTGAAACTGTGCGCACGTGATGTCTTTACCTCTCAGGGACTTCCATACACCCAGGAAATGTTAGATGAAGTAGCCAGCATGATGGTATTTGTTCCAAAGGAAGAAAGGCTGTTTTCTGCCCAGGGCTGTAAGTCTGTCTCCCAGCGCATCAACTACTTTCTGCCCTAGAACAGATGGCAAGAACACCCTGGGTGACAACAATCAGCGCCACCAAGGCCATGGTCCTGTATAAACAAAGAGAAATCACAAGAAGACTAGAATGCGCCTGGCACAAGCACTGAACGTTGCAGGGCAGCTTCCATTGCTGCTGATGGGATGCACATGAAGAGGAGAAAGTGCAGCCCTACACTCAGAGGCCTCCTACAATGCCCTCCACCATAATAGGGAGAATAGAGGTGCCCAAGCAGTCCCATCCAGAATGATGTTGGCTGTGGTAAAAGGACAGTGTTGGCGTGTTAAGGGACAGTGTAGTGACTTGAGCAGAGTAAATGCTTTTTCCCCCCATCTAGAATTTCAGCTCACCGTAAGCACAGCAACCGCAGGGAAGGTGGAGCCAGAGCCATGCAAGCATGGCAGGCCAAGGTTTCTTAATTTCAGTGGATAGATTTTTAGTATAATATAACAGTGACCTGCTACTGTGTTTAAATACACCAGCCTACCAAAAGTAGAAAGAAAATCACTTGGCATCCTTTCTGCTTATATATTCAAGACATTTTAATACTATTTTATAACTAGAAAAAGTAAGCACATTACTTAAAATCTGTCTTTGGTGCTCACTCCGTGCAGAGCCATTGCTTTGCACTTAATGCCATACAGACACTTCCCCCTGTTAAACAAACCTATCCATGTTCTGTTCACAGGGCTGCTGCTAACATTTTTGCTGCCTTGTGCGCAAAAGTGCTGTGCTCCCTCCCCCCACTTTTTTTTTTTTTTTTTTTAAACACAAATGTTTTGTTGTCGCCCCCGATAACCAACGCATTATAGAAATTGTCAGTCTCACACTCTGTCCCAGATCTCGTCACTGCTGAAAAAAGCCTTATTTCCTCCTACAAATCAAACTGTCAAAATTGAAACTCTCCCATGAACATATCTGACCTCATCTACAGGTCCATAATTTCTATGTTCAGGAATGAGCCCCAGGTGCTCCTGCCCCACCTACTGGTACACAAGATTGGTGCTGGCTGGGTCCTGTAGCCGGCGCCAGTTTGTTGTACAGAAAAACATGCACTGATATGGTGCCACCCAGAAAACCCTGCAAAAAAAGAAACTTGGAACCCATATAGCATTAGGCCTATTGTAATGTGTGTTAGATGTGGGTTTGTTCCTTGGACAACCTTGAATAAATTGAATGATAGCAATATAGGAAAATTCCCATAACACAACAGTACTAACTGCAAGCACTCAAACAGGAACAACCCTATCTATGAAAAGGTAAATATTACATCAGGCCCTAAAACACCTCCAATTAGAAAAGCAGAACAAACCAGTCTGTTCCGATTTACTACATAGAAAACTACACCTGACTTATGCATGACAAACTCAGTCACCAAATACAGAATAAAGAGAACAAAGTGTAAATAAAAATGTGTATCAAACAATAAAATCAAGAAATATAAAATCAATCATAATAAACCATACCAATAAAAAGAATATTGTCAAATAGAAGACAAATAGACCACCACCTAATAATTAAGAACTCATAAAAAGTTTAAAAAATTTCCAAACAGCAATAAAATATTTCAAAATAGCAGACACATCAAACACCCAATAATTAAAGCAAGAAGGGAAAAATGCCCCGCTTTCCAAACCTGAAAACTTTTGATTTCCAGTCACCCTGAGCTTGAGGTGGATTAGTGGGGGTGGCATAATTTTATTTTTTTTTTTTACATCCTCCCTCCAAGGCAGGGTCCCATTAACACACATACCCCCATGCCAGTTTCCATTCACACACCCATCCCCCTGAACAGGTTCCCATTCACACACACCATCCCAGGCAGGCAGGCTTCCATTCAGACACATACACTCACACAACCATCCCTCCCTCCCCCCCCCCCCAAAACTCCCATTCACACATACAAGAAACCTCTACACACGCAAAGTCCACGGGTCTCTTATTCCTCTTCTGCTACCGACACCACCTGTGCCTTACTCCTTGGAAGAAGATAAGAGAGCTTGCACTGCTGCTGAACTCCTTCCTATGGCTCCTCCTTGTGTGCCAGCCGGTCCTGCAGTATTCAACCCTCACAATGCACAAGATGAGCATACAGGAAGTGCTACCACCGCAAGGGTTTACCACCGGGCTGGTCAGCTGGCTTATAAGGAGAAGCCGCAAAATGAGCTGCTTCTTCTTCATCTGGAATGCGGATCTTTGTCTTCTTCTGCCGCCGGTGGCATTGAGTCCATCAGCGGCTGCAGAGGCTTCTCACTGCTCCTGGTGCTCCGCCCTCCCGGGTGTGCCGCTCCATGCAATCACACAGTTTGCACAATCAGTAGCGCCGGTCCTGTCTATGCAAAACAGCTGAATTCAGACCTACTGCTGTCACCAAATCATCCATGGATCTTCTCTTTGCTAATTCTTTTACAGAAGACAAAAGATGTTTTTCATCCTGTTAATATGTTTATGGCTGATCTGGCTGGTCAGCTTGCCTGCCTAAGTTTCTATTAAATGGGAACATCAACCTAAAATACAGCAAACATTTTCAATGCAAAATAAGACATTTAAGATAAAAAAAAAATATGTATATATTTTTTAAATTATGTGATATAAGATTCTACCATAGCAGATTCTGTGTCCATTTCTTCCTTTTCAAAATCATACATTTCCTAATTTAACCCTCACAGATTGTTAAGTACTACCATTACCACACACTTTTAGGATAGTGGGATCCATACATCTTTCTAACCAGCGAAAGGATTCAAAGCCTAGCTCCACAGCATACTCCTTGAAGTAAATTTATGCTGCAAACATGGGTTTTCGCTATCCATTTCTGACTTTGAGTCTATGTTACTTATATGTCACAGACTACTAAATTGTACTCTGTATTTTTGTTGCCTCTTTCTGATGTGTGCCTGATTCTTTTATATAGTAAGATTCATGAACTATGAAGATTAAAGGTTTTATTTTGTTTTACTTTTGCAATAGTTTATTCAAAGTGCAAGCTCTGGGGACACAGGTCAGTTTGAGAGAGGATATTGCAGCAGTCCACCTTTCTCCATCTCTCAGGCCTGCTTTGTAATCAAAACCAGATTGCTCAATGCAGAGGAGCGTGTGTGAGGAAGGATTGCAGTCCTGCTGGCATTCTTCCCTAAAGCTTTGTTCAAACAGGACATTGTGTAAGTGAAACTACTCTCTACCCTTCAAAAAACAAACAAAAAAAAATTATCTGTGGTACAACACTTTTTTCTGCACATCAACTCACTGTCCTAAAGAAAACTGTCCAGCACAAGGACTAACGTCCAAGAGTGGAGCTGAGAAACCAGAGCAGGGCTGGTGCAAACAAGGTATTTGCCCCAGCATAATGCTAAAACCCTGGCACATTTGAACATAATAGAATATGAAAATAATTTATTTTATCATCATAATCATTTTTTAAAAAGCTTGACGGGGCTTTTGGGCATCACCCCTCTTCCATCCTAGCTGCCCAGTCTACTACTTTCACTACTATTTATCATTTCTAAAGCACCAACCAACATCAACAGTGCTGGACAATTGAGATTCCAAGCTCCACAGAGAAGGGACGGTCTAGTCAAGACAAACAGGAAGCTATGGGAAGTGCGTTTATTGTAGAAAAATGGTTAGGATTTAAAAGCAGCTTCAAAAAGGTGAGTTTTAAGTTGGATTTGAAAACGGCTAGAGAGGGAGTATGATGTACCCACTCAGGAAGTCAATTTATAAAGACCTGGGCCCTGCCCCCCCCCCAATGCCTGCCCCCGAAATTGAGTTCTGGTGGGCCCCTCAATATACACTATTTAAAATATTTATAGCCAATGCTATCACAGTCCTACAAACACAATTAAATTATAAGAATAGACAAACAAGATAAAACAAATGTACATAAAATAAATAGCACCGTTTTGTAACAAAATCAGCTACATTTCAGCCCACAAGCAGATTTTTATATATATATATAGGGACCTTCATTTTCAGTTTTTATTTTATTTTACCTGCAAATTTCAACATTATAAAAAAAATCAGTGGAAAACTGACTTTGATATAACACATAGGCGAAAAGTAAGTAGAAAATTCATGTTTCTACTGACTTCTTTTTTGTTCTAACATTGAAATTCCCAGTCAAAATAAAATAAAAACTGAAGGTCCCTAAATAAATAGCAAACTCAAATCAGGTCTTTAAAAGCCTGCTCAAATGAGAAATTTCTACTTACCTGATAATTTCCTTTTTGTGTTTTAGGATAGTCAGATGAATCCAGAACCTGTGGTTATGTACCTCTACCAGCAGATGGAGATGCAGCAAAGCTGACATCACATTATACAAACTTCTGCAGTGACAGCAGCCTGCCAGTATTCTCTTCAAAAGCCAACTGTGGCCAGACTAGCAAAAACTTGATCAATAACAGATAACCATTTCAGTACTTAGCCAATAGGAAACAAAGAATGTATTAACACTAGTCTAGGGACTGCACTAGCACTTACCAGTAACCCCTGGAACATGTAGCCATGCAGGAGGACCATAGCACAATTATTCAGCAGCCAAGGGTAGGAAGCTGGATTCATCTGACTATCCTAAAGAAAAGGAAATTATCAGGTAAATTAATAATTTCTAATTTCTTAGCGACTAGTCAGATGAATCCAGTACCAGTGAAATGTACCCAAGCTACTCTCAAACAGGGACGGAGGCTGCCCACGGTCCAGTCAAAACCGCATGTACAAAGGATGTGTCCTTTTGGGCCTGCACATCCAGATGATAATACGTGGAAAAGGTAATTTTAAGGAGGACCACATCGCAGCTTGTCAAATGTTGACGGGAGACAACAATCTAACTTTCGCCCATGACACTGCCTGAGCCCTAGTGGAATGAGCCCTAACCTGTCTAGGCAATGGCTGTTCAGTATCTACATACGTGGCCATGACCACCTCTTTAATTCAGCAAACTATTGTAGCTTGCAAAGCCGGCTCGCCCTGTTTACTACCACCGTGGAGCACAAACAAACGATCCGTCTTCAGGAAAGGTTTAGAAACCCCCAGATACCTCACAGTATGTCTCTTGATATCCAAGGGTCACAGCAAGCGATATTCCTCCACATCTCTTTCCCTATTTGTAGATGGCAGGGAAATGGACTGATTCACGTGAAAATCTGAGATCACTTTTGGCAAAAAGGAAGGAAAAGTACGCAGTTATATTGCCCCTGGAGTCACTCAGAAGAATGGCTCCCAGCAAGACAAGGCCTGTAGCTCGGAAATTCAATGCACAGAACAAGTCCCTTAACCTCCCTTGGGGGCAGGAATGAACGTCGAAATGGTGCGCCAAGCAAGGAAACAGGAGAAGCCTTACAAACAACCATTCTACTTTCTCTCTCTCTCTCTTTTTTTTTTTTTTTTTAAGCCTTACCTGAGCTCAGAGTACAGAGACTGTTTCCAGCTGTGGGTAGAGAGGGCATATACAGTCACCGCTGCGCTCAGCTTCCTGAACCCACTGCCTTTCAACTGCTTTAACAGCTAAGTCCATGCAGGCTGAGAAATCCAGCTAACGGACCGTGGCACTCATCTGAGGGACCTCGGAAATCACCAACTGGGGGAGGGACCATTTGGTATCACTGCAGGAGAGCGGGGGAAATTAAATTTCCTTTTATTACTCCTTCTAAAATTTGAAGCAGTTCCCAGCAGGGAGATACATGTCCACCATCTGCTGGAGATGGAGAATACTGGCAGGCTGTCTCTGCATGAATATACATACTGTGATGTCAGCTTTGCTCTGTCTCCATCTGCTGGTAGAGGTGCATAAGCCACTGGTTCTGGATTCATCTGACTAGATGCTACAAAATATACATTTTAAGCATTTTTTGAACCCTAACAGACTCTTCAGCCTTAAAGTCATCCAGCAGATTATTCCAAAGGCAAGGACCAGCCACACAGAACAACCTGTTCCTTGATTCTGGGAAGCGGACCTCTCTTAAAAAAAACAAAAACAAAACAAAAAACAGTAAAACCAAGAGGTTCTGAAAGAAAGATCTCAAAACGGGAACCAGTTGGTAAATCTTCAGCACAGAGTTAAAACAGCTGTCTTCCAGGCCATGAATAGCTTTAAAAACAAATAAAATGGTCTTAAAGTTTGATTTGCCCTCTAATTGGTAGCCATTATAACAAACAAAACAGAAATAATCTGGTCAAATTTTTGCATAAGTAATAACTCCTGCAGCTGTATTTTGTACTATTTGCAGTGCCTCTAACTTCTTAGGCAGACCAACATACAAAGCATTGCAGCGTCAAACATAAAAATTACCAAGGCATACATTATCTTCAAATCAATTTCTGAAAGATTTCAATTGTAGAAACAAGCAGCTTATAAAATTACATTTTTTACTACATTCTTAACCTGATTACAAAGTTTTATACAGCAAAATCCTAAATTTGAATTTGAAATCAATCTTTGCTCCATCAAAGTGAAAGTCAGAAGGAATGTCAAGAGGTGGAAATTGACAAAAAATAATTTGTCGTTTTGATGACACAAAGGCAATCAGATATCTTTGTCAAAGTATCAGTAAATGTAAATCAAATTGGAAAATAAAACTATGTTGTTGACATATAGTCTGTACCGGATGTCGTCTGCAAGAAGCTGATAGATTAGAAAGAGATGCATATTAAAACAGAATAGCAGATAATGCCAAATCCTGCAGTATAGTGGTTTCCAATTTGCATAAGGATGACTTAGACCCAAGGATCTAATATAATAGCTGATAAACCAATTTCTTTCAATCGGTGAAGTAAAATAGGATGGTTCAACATATCACAAATGGTGGATATTTCTAGTAGAACCAGATATGCGCTGTTGGAAAACCAAATTGTAAGTCATCAAGAAAATTTTAATCGATGAACAAAATGATGTAGCTGCTTCAACACCACCTTTTCCAAAACTTTAGCCAGAAATGGTGGTGATGAAACTGGATAATTAATGCAGTCTAATGGGTCTGACAATCCCCTTCAATACATGGCACAGAAATGCTATTTTCAACAGACTGTAAACCTCTCATGTGGCAGCAGGAGCCAAAGCTTCAAGATGAGGAGCAGAATCAAGTTGAGCCATAAAGAATCTTTGGCAACAATTAAGAGGCCACCATCTTCCCCTTCTGTTCGAACTAGGCTGAGAAAAACAAACAAACAAAAAAAAAAAAACCAACAATAAGAAAGCAAAGATAGCCAATTCAAAAGCACAGCACCAGTATCAAGCAGCTAAGTTTCAGTGCTACAAAGCAGATCTGTACACTTATCTTTCAGAAGATCAACAAGAACTGGATGTTTCTTCCAAATAGCTTGGCAGTTGATCAATATCATGGACAAAAACTGCAGAAGGAGAAGTGTTCTAAGAACAGGACCTAATACACCCTTCAATTGCAGGAAAATAATGAGGCTTTCGACAAGAATAACTGGGATCAAGTCACCCATTTTATAAACAAAACAATAACCAATGAAATAAATACCTAAAATACTTCAATTAAATCCCCCCAAACACTAAAAAGCTAAAAAAACACTAAAAACACTAAAAAACTAAAAAGTTCACTTTCAGAGAAAGAAGGCAGATTATAGGGCACAGATGGAACAAATGCAGAGACTAGTCACTGAGTTCTTGTGTATGGGCATCATACCAGGATTTAAAAATGGCACCTTAATGTCTTCATTAGGGGGGGTGGAACCAATCCTAAGCCCTGGAAGTGCCTGAAACCGTGCAGTCGGATCAGCACACTCTTCCTCATACTGCTTGAAGAGGGTAGATGTCTTTAAGGGGAAGAGGCCAAACGATAGTGCCATTCCTAGACCATTGCTGGCCCTGGGCCAAGCTTTAGCATTGCCCTCCTCCCTGTATAGCCCCTATTTGGGGCTTCTCCTTTGGTTGGTCTGAGGCCCAGTAGTAGCAATGAGAGAAAGTTAGCACTGGGTTCTGTCAGAGGATTCATCTCCACAGGCCTTGCCATGACCCCAGCGCTCGCAGGGTTTCTTTGGTAACAGGAAGCTAATCAAAAGGAAGAGGGGGCCGCAGTATGTCCTCTGCCCCCCCCCAATAACCAGGCTCCATACTGCCTTTGTGCTCATCGCTGCCGCAGGTGATTAGTTATTGCATGGTGATGGACTCCCCTACCCCCACCATGGAAAAATGTATGGTACCGTCTGCATGTGCACTTTTTAGTTCATTTTCTGGACCTTTCCTGACTTGGCCCCCAGTGGAGGGCCTGTTTCAGCTCTACCTGTAGCTGGCACTACTACAAGGCCTTCTGCACATTTAGATTGTAGGGGAGGGGAGGGTAACCCTAAACATCAAGGATTGGGATTGTAAATGCACCTAGCCTTATTTTATGGAGAGGAGCCACTGCCCTGATTGAAGGGCCTGGCAAGGGGTCAATTACAAAGAAGGGGAGGAGGGGAAGCACCATTCTGAATGTGTCCAAGATCTGATCCTAGCACTGAGCTAAAGCCTCACGTCTCTCCCATTATAAGGCAATGTGCTAAACCACACTATAGTTGGAAGGTTACTATGCATAATCTGAAACATTTATTGCATATAGCAAAGTGGTAGCAAGAGAATCATATACAAAAGTTGACCACAGTACTTTTTCTTTTTTTTTGCTTGCAGTAACACCACAGCAACTAAGTAAATTGACCCTTGGTAAAACAGAAGCTACAGAACTTGTCAAATAGCAGCCCATCTGGACTGCTAAAAACTACTTGACAGTGGTGCTAGAAGACTGCAGAGAGAGAGCAGAGGTAGAAGAGGAAAATGAAAAGGAGATAGGGAACAAGATAGTCTAAACCAGTGCTTCTGAAACTCGACCTCAGAGACTAGTCCAAAATATCTGCAATAGATTCAGATTACGCATGAAACATATTTGCATAAGCAAATATAGCTCATGTCTATTCATTGTAGATATCCTGAAAACCAGACTAGCCAGATACTTGCTGGGGCCGGACTTTTGGGAACGCATGACCTGGGGCACAAAAGCAGATAGTACCAAGGCACTGCTGCAATGGGAAAATCAGGATAGGGCCTGTGAGCAGCCCCCAAGCCCTCATAATGGTTTCTTTGGTGGCAGGAATCCAGTCTAGGAGGAAGGGGTCAGGCCACTACAAGTCCCATTCTGATTTTTCTTCCTATTGCTACCACATCTGAAGATCTTTGGCCAAAAGGAAGATGAGAAGTGGGGGCGAGGCTTGAAGAAGGGTTCATGTTGTAGAGGTAAGGCATGCCTCTCCCCCCACCTAACTCATAGTGCCACTTGACCTAGAGCCTGCCTTGAGCTTGAAAACCTCTGGTCTAAAGGAAGCTCCCTTCTTGTCCAGAAATGCTGAGAGCAGAGCAGCAACCCCAGACCCGGGAGCTGCAACATTATTTTCCATGTACAGAATGTCATTCCTCAAACCTAGCACTGGAACACTGCTTACCACTCCCAGAGGCAGAGTCTAGTAAGACATTTATGCCAGCAAAGAACAAAGTGTGCAAAATGAGAGCTATGGACGACAGCTGAAGGCATTGCAGTAGTGTCCCCCATACACTCATATCTCCCCCCCCCCCCCAGCACATGTCTGGCCCCATACACTCATATCTCCCCCCCCCCCCCAGCACATGTCTGGCCCCACACACTCATATCTCCCCCCCCCCCCAGCACATGTCTGGCCCCACACACTCATATCTCCCCCCCCCCCAGCACATGTCTGGCCCCACACACTCATATCTCCCCCCCAGCACATGTCTGGCCCCCACACTCATGCACCTCTTTTTTGATTGTTGCCAGTTAAGTGCTTCACTCCCTTCAGGGTTCAAGCCTGCCGTGCTGCATAAAACCTTCCAGGATCACCAGACACTGCTGCTTGCAGTCAGTACTCCTGGTGGCCAGGCCTCATCAGCAGCAGCTAATGAGAGGGACAGCTGGGCTCAAGTCCCACCCACCAAGCCCCAAACACGATTGACAGCAAAAATCGCCCAATAATAAGCAACCCAAGAACTGGAAAAAAAAAAAAGTGAATCGCTAGAAAGAAAAAGCCCAAACCCGCGGAGTTGTCCGGGCTTGCACAACACACCTGCACACTGCAGGCGACACACTAACGTGTCACGACACACAGTTTGGAAAGCTCTGTCCTAAAGAAATGTTCAACACCCATAAGTGTTGAGAAATTAAGGAAGAAAGTTCCTCCTTATGAAAGAACTGCACCATGAAAGAACCATCCCCTTCCTCAGGAGGATATTCCCCTTCTTCCAGGTCCTGACACTATCCTCATCTTGCAAACCTTTACAACCATCCAGGGAATCATTTGAAATGGGCAATTTCTCATCATCCCTCGTCTCCTGAATTCCCCAGGGATGGAAGAAACCCCCCCCCCCCAGAACAGATCCTGGAACTGAAAACTCTCTCTCATACAAAAGGCCTTGTGCACATTAGGAAGTCCTTGAAACTGAAGCCCAGGCTAAAGAAGCTTCCAAAAGTGAGGAGGGAGATGCTGGTCCCTTCAAGGTTACAGCCAGCATATGATCAAATGCAGGCATAGCAACACCCTGCACTACAGGACTTAGAATTGGAGGCTCCAGCTCTCCCTCTCTCTCTTAGCCACGGCTGTAAGATGACCATCTTTCTTATCGTGCTGACAATCCCATTGGTGGAAACAGAACAAGTGATTGGCTCCACCAGAGCAACAGAATTGCTGCTCTTCTCAACCCATCTTCTCGGCACAAACTCTATGCATTTTAAAGGTTTCTCCTGCCTGTTGGCGCTAGGCTCCACATGCAATACACTGCATGGCTTTCTTCCCACACTCCACTGTTACTATGACACTCTGCCTCACCAGAACACAAACGTTTACTCAATGCCGTGGCCTCAAATTTTCCTAGTCTCCTTCCACAGGAAAACCCCATTTTGAGCACTGCTGGAGCTCCTCCAGAAACCCCCTTTAAAAACAAAAACAAACAAAAAAAAAAACCTTTACAAGCCCAGTCAAGGAAACAAAAACTAAGAAAAAAAATTACTGGCAAGGACAAGATACCTAAAGGAACCTGCAAGGGGAGGGGGAAGGGGAAGTGGAAAATCACACCTCATCCATAGCCCTGTCCAGAAATACTAGAAGGCCACTGGCCCAGGCCTATGCTCAACTGAGAGGGAGAACTTCTTTCACATCAGCTGCTGCTACTGAATTCGATTCCTCTATATTCAGCCTAATCAGGCCTCGGCTCATAGCATGGGATATCCTTCTACTATCTGCTGGAGGCAGAGAATATTGGCAGGCTGAGGTCAGCATGGGAACCTATAAAGGGTGATGGCAGCAAACCTGTTAATCTGTCTCCATCTACTGTTTGGTGTACATAACCCATTCATCTGGACTGGTCTGGCTGGCTGGCTGAAGAGAAAAAGGTCTTTCTTCATTACCATACCTGTTTTCGTATTTGAATAAGCAGCCATGGTGAAAGCAATTTTGCAGTTATAGTAATTGCTTAGTAGACAGGGCAGCAGTTACTGCACTTTACTACATTGGCCCTACAGGTTTACTGAAGTAATGTTACAGCAGTGTTTGTTTGTGGTAGCTCGTATCTCCAAACTCCAAAGGATTACTGTAGGTAAAGGAACACAGGCTGTCAACATCTCAAAGTTGTAGTAGGAAATGGCTGCAGACTTCTGTAAATTTTCTTACTCAGAATAACAGTCTACTCAGTCAAAAAAAAAAGCATTTTGAAGACCTACATTCACCTTTGTTGCCTTTAGCTCAGTTCTATGTAACGTTACTACACAAAATGCTATTTGCAGTCTGAGGTAAGCATCAAGCTGTCAACAGCTCAGCAGAGCAAGGGCAAAAAGTTTAATGGCTTTTGACTCAGCAGATAATAAAAACATACTGTACAGTGCACTGTGTAGGCCAGAACTTGGTACTACTACTATCCTACTCACATTTAGAGACACAGACAGACAGCATGGGGCTACCAATGCACACATGCCCACACAGGCTTTGAGTCTGTGTACTCAAATGTTGTGTCACCTTTTTGTGCTTTCTTTCTTTGCCAAGTCTGCCTGCATGCAGCACTCTGATCTAGTCAATGGCAGTGCAGCTAGAGTTGTGCTGCCAGCTCTTATCTGTCACATTCACGTGTTGGCATCAGTCATTGCCAACAGGAAAACATATGGTGGAGTAGCCTAGTGGTTAGAGCAGTAGTGGGCTATGAACCAGGAGACCAGGTTTCAAGTCCCACTGTCGCTCCTTGTGACCTTGGGCAAGTCACTTTACCCTCCATTGCCTCAGGTACAAGCCCTCTGGGGTCAGGGAAATACCTCCAGTACCTGAATGTAATCCACTTTGAAGTGCAAAAAGCGGAATATAAATCTAAATAAATAATACTGCATTCAAAGGCTGAATTTGACTATATGGGCTTTAAAAATGGACACAGACATCCACAAGGCAGTGAGCACCACTGACCAGTCCGATCTTGGGCTAAAAAAAAAAAAAGACTGCTTCCATTATGGAGAAGCAGCAATCTAACATAGAATCTGCTGGATTGGTTGCTGTCAGAGACAGGACCCTGGGTTCGATGGATCTTGGTCTGAGCCAGCATGGCATTTATGTCCTTATTTATTTATTTATTTATATAATTTATATACCGGAGGTTCCTGTATAATATACATATCACCCCGGTTTACAAGGAACAGTAACTATCGCTACATTTAGCGGTTTACATAGAACAGAATTAGGAAAAAAGTTTTTACATTGAACAAATGAAGTAAGCAAGTTTTTATGCTTGTGGTTTCAAATTAATAAATTATGCATTTGCTAGCCCATAACCTTGCACAAATTTGAGAAAACAAGTCTGTTTACCTCACTGTACTGATCTTGCCCAAACCTCTGTAGTGTCATACTCCTATCCCGATGTGGTACTTCACACAAGACAGTAATGTTTTGCTCTTGCAGAAGGGTGACACTCCAAAGGCTGAGGTTCCTGGGTAAAGGAAGTGTCATCTAATCGGTGTAAGCAGCATATACTGACCTGCAGGCCATCCTACCAAAACAACAGATTTCTCAAAAGCCACCACAGCCAACTAACAAAAAGTCACTACTGTCCTACTTCCCCCGCCCCCTCAGCAGAGAGTTAGTATACAGACAAGGGAAGGCAGACAATTCAAGTTTATTTTGCCAATAATATTGCAACTTTTTTTTATTCATTTAAAACAAAATTCAAATTGGCAAAATTCTCTGTAGAACAACAGGCAGAGTGGGCCCCTGCGAGGCCCTTATTTACATCAAGTTTAACACTGGTAGCAGTTCACAGTCAGACAATAAAAGTGAGAATTAAATTAGAAAAAACCCCACCAAAATATATTACAATAATAATAATTAAACAAAACCCAAACACTGGTAGTGTAAATCACTGAGTGACATGCGTAGTGTTCCTCTAACAGTCCACGTGAAATTCCACTGGTCTTTCCGCCTTCTGCTATGGCTTTCTTCTTGAACATGAGACGTGTAACCTTTGGTGTCGTGACCCTAGTTCTGTACTTATTTCCTTCTTTCTGCATGCAAAATCAGTTTTTACTCATAGACCCAAAGTCCTCAGGAATTCAATTGAAATTTTTAAAAGTTTGGAACTTGATTTTTAACATACCGCCCGAGTTTATCGTTCAGTTCTCACTAATTATTCCCGAACTATTGGGCTCCAATTGTCCACATTAGTTTAAAGTCTTTGCTGTCTGCAGATGAGCTGGATGTTATACAGCTTAAACAGCTATTTCCATCGTCAAATCTCATGACAGGCGCGTCACCGAACAGGCAACACCTTTCTTTCACAGCTGTTAGCCACAGGCACAACCAGCCTATATACAGCAATGACAACAAGAGCCTAAGAAAAGAACAGGTCCTTAAAATCTTCAATTTAAAATGTTTACAAAATAAAACCAGAGGGCTCCCCCCCATCCTTCATTTAAATAAATTGATTTCCTGGGACTTCACGGGTTTAAATGATAAACCAAGGTCAGTTAATACCGACATTCCTGATTCCTGCATACAGAAGCTGTCTCATTCTTAAATATATAAATAGAAGACCAACATGGAGCAAAGTAGCCTGCTGAGCTTAGATCTGATCATGACAATGTGTCCATTTTAGCAAGTTCTCATAAAATGAGAAAAAAAATGAATATCAGGCTTCTGAGTGTGCTCTGTCTTGATCCCTTTAAAATTGGCAAACTAGGTACTGGGAAAAAAAAAAAAAGGTGTATTCAAGTGGCCAAAAAGTGGGTTGGCATATACTGGGATCTACTGATGTGCAACATGGCCTTGCTCCCAAGTGTTTTTGGTTACAAATCCAAGCACAGGGAAGGTGTGTGAAAGTAAATGTTACTGCAAGATATTTATGTACGTCGATATTATGCAATAACACTATTTTGTTCACTAGATTTCTTCTAGTGATATGCCATGTTTCCAACAACAACTTCCAACTTAAATCATGCTACAACTGCATACACATTAAGAAATCTGGTTGACTCGATATCTATACCAAACATCGAAAAAAATGCAGCAGTTGCATTGCTTTATCTGTAATTTGTTACAGGCCTTTCAGCAGCACAGAAAACAGGGGCTGAAGCGAAGTCTAAGCAATGCCATGGACACATTACATTTACTTGAACACAGAAGTTGTAACACAGCAAGGGCAGGCAGGAGGATGGAATGGAGGGAGTAACTGAATGGTGTGGTTACTGTCGTAACTTATAAAAGAGGATGATCGGCCTTGATAAAGGTCCATGGCATGAGCTTGGTCTAGATGCCCTGAAATCTCCCAGTGGAGCATGAGAATGGAGTTTCTGCCCAGAGTGAGACCAATAAGCACAAAACTGAAAATTAAAAGACTTTCAAGCACTTGTTTCAGATGTCATGCTCCCAGAAGAAATACAACATTCAGTTTAACAAACAGATGACCATTTTAGTGAAATATTGGGGGCACACTGTATGGTTGTGATAGGGAGCCAAGGAATGTAATGAACTGAGTTGCTGTCATAGTGAGAGGGATTGCTATAGGATGGGAGTCAGAGCCAAGGTGCAATTGTATGAAAAAGCTTTATGGAGAAAAGCCAAAATCTTTAACAGGATGCAAGGCTACTTGGCAGGACTGTCAGACTCAGTTTTATAGAAATTGTGCAACAATTTAACCTTTTCCAGTCATCCAGGTGCTCCATGCTGTCAGTGGGCTACTCAGTACAAGAAAAGCCCAAACCCACAGGCCTCAGGTGTTCACTTCTATTAATCTATACAGTGTGTGCTTTTCTTACCAACATTCACTTCTTGTACACTAAGTGTATATTTACTGCATTTTAGTGATAGTGCAAAAAGTTTCCAGTCATCACAAATTGTAATTACAAAGAGATCACCACAGCAAGAAACCAGTGAGTGCTGTCAAAAACATTAGGTCCTATCCCTGTGCACAGGAAGTCTCAGTAAGGGAAGGTACTCTTCTCTAACCGAGTCCACAGGCTCAGAATTAAAATTAGTTCCCCTATGCAATCAGATCCACCCAATTAGCTGGCAACAGAGCTTCTTTTATATATATATATATAGTGTAGTATTAATTTTGTGTGAAAGACCTATAGCCGACAAACTTCAAAAGCAAGGAGGGACTAAGTGGTGGCAAGTACATCAAGCGCAGTCAGCTAAGATGGGGATTTAAATTTCTTGTCAAAAGCAGCAAAGAGGTTTGTCCGTTATTACTAGCTCACTACCAAAAGGATGGCGTCTGCCCCTCCTTCCTGTCGCAGGCAAGCTTTCTCTGTAGCATCAGCTCTAGGGCTTTCATTCTGTATCCATCTCTGCTCCTTTCTACTGCACTTCGGAACTAAATCCCCCCCTTTCAATAATTTGCTAAGAGACCTCTCTCCCTATAAACAGTTTTTTCTGGGTTGATCTACAACAAAGATGGTCTTGAATTTGAGAAGTAAAGTAAATGACCTGTACTCTATGCTTGGTTTGTAAGGATGAGAAAAAGATGTAAAAGTATGCAGTGCAAATTGCTGCTCCTTTTGATCCACTACAATTTGCAAATCTTAAGGAACCCTTGGCCTCATGTTGGGAAAGCTGGCTGTCTGTTTCCATAACACAGAAAATCTTCATTGACAACCATTTTAGAAAATATAAAGGTATATATAATTTCCAGTTTTTATGATGACAAATCAAAGAATGCAGAAAAAGTGATTGTCCTTACAAATTCATAGTACTTGTTTTTATTCAAAGGAACTCCTGAACCTTGAGATACAGATGCATTCAGTAAATGTCAGGAGCTCATGAATGCATCTGTGACAGTGTATGAGCTAAAGCCCCCTTTTGTCCCTCCCGACACAGCCTTTGTGGCGAAACACGGTGTCCATGTCAGGGGGCATTCTGATTTGTAAAATATGAATATTTTCAAGATTCAGGAGTTCCTTTGAATAAAAATAATTTCTATGAATTTGTAAGGACAATCACTTTTTCTGCACTCTTTGATTTATTATTATACACTGAGTGTGGACTTATCTCCCATTGTACAAGGAGATTCACTCAAAAGAGGCCACAAATATTCTGTAATAACTCACTAGGATGAAGCAACCTGAACGAAACATGCAATGTGCTCCTCAGTATATGGAGCTACGAACAAGCCGGGATGCCCCCGCATCGGAGCGATGAGGTAGGCAGGCAGCCATCGCGACGTTTAGCCTCCATTTGTGAGATGGAGCTACGTGTCACACGTCGGCAAAGAGAATAGCAGAAATTTAGTTCTTTTTCGGCAACAGGTAATTTCAAAGGGGCTTTGGCCACCAGATCTGACACCACCAGACTTCTTCCTTTGGGGTATGCTCAAAGGGAAAGTCTATCAGAACAAGCCACACACTGTGGAAGATTTGAAGGAAAACATCCAACGTGAAATTGCTGCTGTTCCCCCCAATATGCTCGCAGACACATTCAGGAACATGGAGCGCCGCGTCAAAATGTGTCTGGCGGAAAACGGTGATCACTTCCAGCATAGCATATAATGCAAAAGATTACACATACATCAAGGTTTGTAGCGTAATTTTTTGGTTCAGATTGCTTCATCCTAACAGAAGTTACAACAGAATATATGGGGCTTCTTTCAAGTAAATCTCCCTCTATTATCCGGCAATTATTATAACGTACACATCAAATTCTTGCTAACACAGATCAGTAGGATAATAAGTGAATTTCAATATGACCACCTTTACAAGAAATCTTATGATTAATTAGCAGCTGGTGGTTTGAGGGTTTTAGAATGCTCCCTTTACTGATTGGTTATTTATTTATTTATTTATGATTTTGAGCTCCCTATTAGATCTATTCCTGTTTGCTCTCTCTGTATTCTCTTGCTCTTCCTATTGGTCCCTTGCCCCTAGGAATGACTGGGAGGGTTTACTTCCTGCAGCAATTTCAGTTGGGAAAAGGCTCTTGGCAAGCTAACAGCTCTCCTATCTCCTCTACAGGCTACTAGAAGCATTGCTCTTTTCACCTTTATCTATTTCCCAGACACCTTTAGTCCCTGCTATACACTAGTAATTGCAGCCTCTTCTACAGCTGCAGTTGTCTGCCTATGACTGAGCTTTCAGAGATTCTCATCACAGCTATACCTGGTCTGCTATCTGTGCAGCTATCCTTGATACTAAAACACTTTTAACACTCACTGCAAATGGTAATCATTCAATGAATGTTGCTATTAAGAACAGTTTTCTCTGATATTTGGAAGCTGGGAAAGGAAAAATGGTTTAGCTGTTTAGCAACAAGCAGAAGCATAAGAATTATGAGAACAGTATGAAGAATTAAAGTGATTATTAATCAGGGATGTACTGGAGGTCTGGCTGTATAGATGTCTTCAGAGTAAATTTAGAGGATTTCCCTCTGCCAAAATAAAGCATAGACTGTGGTTTACTGCTTGGAGCTTTCAAAATCTTTCTGCTGTGCAAGCTCTGCCAGAGAGCAGTTTTCAAATTCTGCTGTTCCCTCCAATTGTGATTGCTTAGTAACCTGGAAAAGCTTGCAAACATTGTTACTACTTTTGACCTGCACATGATACTGCCAGTGTTTACCATTATCACAAAACATGGCAGGAGCTGTTCCTATTGAAAACATTCTCAGTGAAAATGCAAATGAGTGTTTTCCCAGACACTATTGCTGCTAAGTAAAAACATGTTTTAACAGCCAAAGCCTCAAATAATTATGAATCCAAAAAGACTAGTCATTTACAGAGACTTGACAAAGCATGGGAAGAGTTAGAATTTCAGATTTAAGCTTGCCAATGTTACCAGTATGGAGGAAATTAAAACTATAAGCCAACTTCAGGCAAACAGATACCTTGCACGTCTTACAAGAACCAATAGAGAAAATATTGAAGACTTTCATAGGGACATTGATTTAGAATATGAAAACTTGGTGCAGGACACTATTACACAAGTACAACAAAAAATTGAGAACTTGAAAGAAGCCTGCATCCCAATATTCCAATCTTTCCAAATGTTCAAGGACATCAAGGTCACTGAGATCAGTACGCTCAAACCTGTCCTCAGTGAGTGTGGTGGCTGCTGCCAAAGCATGTACAGAAGTAGTACACGCTTTTCTTTATTTAAAAAAAAATGTCTAGTCAGCATGCACCATAGTTCGCAGCAGAATACAATCACACATACATATTAAATAAAAGTATATAATACAAATGAAACACAAATATAATCAAACACAGATGAGGACACAAAAGACTGCAGCTACACATACACACTATGCAGGGGAGAAGAGGGTTGCACTGCTGAATGAGACACGAAAGAGGTAGGCTTTCAGTTGCTTCTTAAACAGTTTGGGACAAGAAGTTAATCAAAGGAATTCTGGCGAGGAATTCCATAAACCTGAACCAGAAATCGAAAAGGCTCGATCATAAGAAGCTGCTATAAAGCTAAAAATGAAGAGGAAGAAATGACAGCAGCTGCTGCAGCAGCAGCCACAGAGTCTTGAAGCAACCGTGGAACAGGAAAGTGGAGAGCACCATATTGATCAGGTTCTCTCAAAGGATCCTGTTCAGCATACAAGAGATTATGTCCTAGCACTTCTGAGCATGGTGGCTTAATCCTCACACCTGTAGGCAGGAAAGATTACAGATGCCGAAAAAAAATGCAGCCGATCTGTGAAGGAGACTTTAAACCTATCAGAGATTAACTCAATGCACTTTCTGCCATGGATGTTAATCACTACTAGAATGATCCACACACTTGTACATGTACGGATGCACTTCAACTGGTTCACGATTCAGGTATACATGTGCAAAGAGACAGTCTGCTTCAGGTCAGCATCCTATATGGACTGGGTACAAGATATGGCTGAGAGTGTGACATCAGCAAGAATGTATGCCATATGTTCTCCAAAGGAACCAAATGCACATGATCAACCTCACACTATTTCAATGCCCAGACTGACATAATAGAGAAGAAATCAGACATGTCACAAATAGCATCCCACAAGTATTTCATCAACTGAAAACTGAAGTGTCAGACAGGTCAGATCTGGCCAAGTACATGGCCCATTGTGAGTTTGTCTACCCAAGGCTCACTAAGTTTGACGATCGTCCTGAAAATTACAGAGCATGGAGATCTACATTCAAAAACATCAAAGATCTGAACATAGAGAGTGAAGGAATGTACCTGTTAGTGAAATGGCTGGAGAGCAAGTCATCAGAAAATTGAAGAGGTTAAGGCCAGTGCATATAGATAATTCCTCAGCAGGTCTATCGATGATGTAGCAAAGAACTGAACAATACTATGGCAGCAGTGAGGTCACTGAAGATATTCTCTTCAGAAGACTGGAGAATATTCTAAAACTCTCAAACAAAAACAACCATAAGCTGCAAGAACTTGGAGATTAGCTTCTAGAACAGGAATAGGTCAAGGCTGATCCATATCTCCCAGACCTCAGTTTTCTAGTCACTGGTCATGGAGTAAAGTCAGTTGTGCAAAAACTGCCACATAGCCTACAGAAAAAATGGGTTTCCCTAGGCTCTAAAGTAGAAACAGCATTGCCTTCCTCCATTCAGTTTTTTCTAGGTTCAACCAGGACCAAGCCATAAGAAATGATTCAAGTTTTAAGCTTGGTGCATCAGATGACATCACAGACATGACTTGAGATGGAAAATCAATTAAAAGATATGACAACACAAAGATTCATATCTGTATACAAGACAGAAGTGTCAAATACTACTGTCTGTACCTCCTACTTTCCTCTCTATAACAAACAAGGTGGCAGAGATTGTAAACAATGCCCTATATACAAAAAACCTCACCCTCTAAAGAAATGCCGTGGCTTTAAAGAAAAGATTAACAGAATGTAAAAACTTGCTCAGAGTATGGAACCTTTTACAGATAATGCTCTTCAATAAGCCACCTCTCTAAAGACTGTAGTAAAGCAGTTATCAAGTGTACAAAGTGTAATAGTGACAGACATGTCACAGCCCTCCACCCAGCTGCTGCAAAACTAAGCTCCCAGAATGCTGATACCCTCATGTTGAAACCTAGCAGGGAAGACAGTGGTACCTGAATTCACAGTCAAATGTACTGAAGTTTGTGAAGGGTGCAATGATATAAGATTATGTTCTAAGATATGACTACTTATAATATACACCAAAGGACAGCTTGAGAAGTCAATAAAGATGTAAGTTATCATGGATGATCAAAGCACCAAGTCCCTGGCAAGGTCAGAGTTCTTTGACCTGGCTAACATAAGAACTACTTCCCATACATGCTCAAAATACATGCAGAAGAGGTAGAGACAAACAGGGGGAAGAGCAAAGGTATTTGTGATAGAAGCCATAGATGGCAGCATCAGATTACCACTTCCCACACTCTTAGAATACAATCCATTACCGAACAGCAGCAGAGAAATTCCTATGTTAGAAGTAGTGTGGCAACATCCCCATCTGAGGCCTATAGCTAAACATCTCCCATCTTTGAATTCTTATGCTCAAATCCTACTCCTCCTTAGTAGAAATGCCCTGTTTGTCACTTGTGTAATGGTCCACGTAACACCCCCTATTGCTTACCACCTCAACCTATGATGGGTGATAGGAGACATCTGCATTGACAAAATGCATAAACTGGACAGTGTTAATATCTTCACCACTAATGTACTGGAAGATGTACAAGCCAAGTCCAAACCATTTCTCCATACAAAGAGATACCTGTTGATAAAGGGTGACTAAGTCATCATCCTCATACCTACGTAGAAACCTTCACACCAAAAGACTGAGAGGCCCATCTGGGAAAAATAGTATTTCAAACTATGAAGGATGACAACCTGCCCACTCCATGGAGGACAAGAAATTCCTGAAGATAATAGACAAAGAATTTGCCAAGGATGAGTCAAACAGTTGGGTAGTTCTCTCCATTATGAGCATCCAGACATAGAGACTTACCAACAAAAAACAGGCCCTCTCATGGTTTGCCTCACATTGGTCCCTGAAAAGGAAACCAGAGACCAAGGAATACTTTGTGATCTTTATGAAGGACATATGCAATAATGGCCATACAGAGAAGGCCCCACCTCTGAAGAAAGATGAAGAATGCTGGCATCTCCCTGATTTTGGTGTACACCATCCCGAGAAACCAGGTCAAATAAGAGTTGTATTTGATTCAAGTGCTCAATTTCAAGAAATCTCTCTGAACAATCTGCTCCTCACTGGACCCAACTTAACCAATTATCTCCTGGGAGTTTTAGTTTGCTTCTGAAAAGAGCCTATTGCTATCATGGCTGATATCCAACAGATATTATTGTTTCAAACTCAGAGAATGTTGAATATTATAGATCAATTCAGGCTTTGATAATTATTTGATTTACATAATGTTTTATAACCATGGTATCTACGATATCAAGTGGGGAGTATTCTGCCTCCAGTGTATGTATGTTTTTTTTGTTACACTGCCACCTGCATCAACTTATGATATTGCTTAGCTTAGAGTTTCTGCATATGTAGAGCTCCCTTCCCTGGTTAGTTTTTAATGATTCTGAGCTTCCTATTGGATCTACTCTTGTTTGCTCCCTCTCTCTATGTTCTTTTGCTTCTATTGGTCCCTTGCCCCTAGGAATGCCTGGGAGAGTGTAGTTCTTGCAGAGATTTCAGTTGGTAAAATGCTCTTGATAAATTAACAGCTCTATGTCCTCTACAAGCTCATAGCAGTATTGCTCTTTTCACCTTTATTTCCCATCCACTGCTAGTCCCTGAACTAGTCATTGCAGCTTCTTCTACTGCTGCAGTTGTGTGCCTCTGACTGTGCTTTCAGAGATTCTCATCACAATTGCACCAGGTCTATCTGTGAAGCTATTCTTGATATCCTTCCATTTGCAGTGAGTACCATTCAATAAATGTATGGTAATAAGAACCAAATTTTCTCTATTGGGAAGCTGGGAAAAGGGAAAATGGTTTAGCTGACTGTTTAGCAACTCAGAGGCATATGCATTGTGAGAACATTACAATGTGCCAGACCTCCTCAAATAATGACTACAGAACAGGGGGTCAGCATCTAGGGCAGATTCACTAACTGTAGATGTTGGGTACAGTGATTTCCTGGTTAGAAAGAATAGGTCAGGTCAGACAAGGCTGATATGTTATGGATGAGATGAAGTATTGGGTCACACCATGCACTAAAGGAGAGCTAAAAATGGAAAATCAAGGTAGGGTGGGAATAGTCTATAAAAGTTAAAATGTTAAACTTTCAGAACAATGATTGTTTGATGTGGAAGTGTAGGACATTTAGGTGCATTCTTCAAAATATTATAGATGGCACACTAACAGTCTGATATGCAGTAGAACTGGTCTAGTTCATATGCTATAAATTAGCAATGTCCCTTTAATAAGGATACTGCAAAATAGCTACTGTATTATGTCCTATAGCAACGTAATACGGAATCAGGAAAAAATGGAGAACAGAAGGCAATATTTTATTGCAGAACTCTCTTTTTAAGGACACGGGAAAACAAAAGTAATGGGTAAGAAGTTATACACAAATGATAATTTAATATTAAACAGTTTGTAAAACTGGTTTTAGTGACAGCTTTCTTGCTAGGATTCTTGTGCTTCTAAGAAGCTTTTATTAAAAAATACTCTAAAATATACAAATATGAAATTGGATTGATTTCTCACTCATAGTTTCCTATTACTTGGTTCTCTCTCTCTGTGATATACAAGTTCTCCTCCCATGTAACTCTAGGACACAAGTGTTTTTGGCAAAGAACTCAGGCAGATTTCTAGGAGTGTTGCTAGTGCATCAGGGCTGCAGCACCTGCATAGACAGCAGGAGCAAGATTCCAGGGAGCTTGGAGATTTCAGTAGTTTTCCACTAAGATTGTATAGCCTAGAACTTGTAAGCATCTGCTGCCAGAGGGTTAATGTGGGGTCTCTACTTGTTTCATCTTAAAAGCAGTAAAGGCAGCATGGGAAAAACCGGGACATTTTTAGGCGATAGGATGGATGGCCTGGGTCTCAGAGCAGGCATAACTCTTCCTAAATTATCTAAAACTTCTTGAGTCTTTACACAGGCCTAATTTTCTTAATCCTTATAATGGATACGACGAGCTGCAGCTGGAAACACTGTATTTTTGTTATTCTAATTCAACTTATTGTGCATGGTATTCTTGTTTTCAATATAGCTAGTCCATTTCTGTTCACTGCTTTGAATGACCTTATGACCAGGAAAACAATATACAAGTGCATTAAATAAATAAGTGCTGGTACTCAAGTACCACAATATCATCCTATCCTGTTGAGTCCTACAGAGAGGGGGAAGCAAAGTGTTACCCTACATACTTCTGGGTCTGCAAGATAAAAGCAAATGAGGCAAGCACAGTAGGGAACCAAAGGCATCAGTTTTTCCCCATACACACCATACTCTGATGTTAAATGTTACTCTTCTCTCATCACAGCTATCTATTGTATGCAGTTGATGAAACAGCTGTCTCCTGCCTTCTTCAGCCCTCTGAAACAGTTATGAAGAGCAACTAAAGACTTCCCAAATAGTAAGAATACTAGTCTAAAAGCAGAAGGTGCAATTTTATCCCTGCAAGAAAGCAGAGTTGCTTACCTGTAACAGGTGTTCTCCCAGGACAGCAGGGTGTTAGTTCTCACACATGGGTGACATCATCAGATGGAGCCCGGCATAACTTCTGTCAAAGTTTCTAGAACTTTGACTGGCACCCTGAGCATGCCCAGCATTCCACTATCTGCACAGTCACACGGGGGCACCCCTTCAGTCTCGTTACAGAGAATCACAAAAAAACAAACTGAAAATGAAACCCAACTCTGCAGGGTGGCGGGCAGGTTTCATGAGGACTAACATCCTGCTGTCCTAGGAGAACACCTGCTACAGGTAAGCAACTCTGCTTTCTCCTAGGACAAGCAGGATGGTAGTCCTCACACATGGGTGAATACCTAGCTGCAGGCTGTTTCTGAACGGAGCAGACCAACAGACACCAAACAGGTACCAAAGGGCACTGGTAACAGCCTGAACCTGAAAAATAGGGCCCTAGGCAGAAGAATTGAGTTTAGACCTGAAAAAAGTTACAGAGGACAGATTGGCCGAAGCTACATTCTGGCAGCCATCTCTGTCCAAGTAATAGTGAGCAGTGAACGTGTGGAAAGAACTCCATGTCACAGCATTGCAAATCTCCGTTACGGGGACTGTTCTCAAGTGAGCCACTGATGTCACCGTAGCTTTGATGGCGTGAGCCTTTACATGGCTCCCAAGCTGCAGTCCCGTTTGCGCATAGCAGAAAGAGATGCAGTCTGCTAGCCAGGTAGAGCGCGTGTGCTTGGTCACAGCAATTCCCATTCTGTTCTTATCAAACAAGATGAAGAGTTGTATGGATTGCCTATGGCCTGCCGTCCTCCTAAGGTAGAATGCCAAGGCCCTCTTACAATCCAAAGTATGCAAAGCCTGTTCGCCTGAGTATGGCCTGAGATCTGGGAAAGAAGGTGGGCAGAACGATAAGACTGGTTCAGATGGAAGTACGATACCACCTTAGGCAAGAACTTAGGGTGAGTACGGAGAACCACCCTATCGTGGAAGAACTTCGTATAAGGTGGGTACGTCACCAACACTTGAAAGTTCACTGACCCGATGCGCTGTGACTGCAACCAAGAATATAACCTTCCAGGTTAGATATTTCAGGTCACACATGCACTTAGCTCGCCTCATGAAAGACCCTTTTGAGCCTAAGACCACATCAAAGTCCCAGGATACAGGTGGAGAACACAGAGGGGGCTTCGACTGAAGCAGACCATGCTTGAAATGTCCCACCAAGGGCTGTACTGAGACCCTGTGATAAGCCCCAATGGTGCTGAGGTGCACTCTGAGTTGTCTTTAACCTAGCTTCTGACAGGTGCAACAGGTAGTCCAAGAGCTTTGGGGTGGAGCAGGTAAACTGGTCTATCCCATGCTGCTCACACCAGACAGCAAACTGTCTCCACTTCAGGCTGTACGACTTTCTAGTCGAAGGCTTCCTGGAGGCAACCAGAACTCAAGATACCTCGTCAGACAATGCCAGGGGCTGCAAGACTAGCCTTTCAACATCCAGGTTGTTAGAGACAACGCCCTGAGGTTGGGATGGCACAGCCTGCCCGATCCTGTGTGACTAAGTTTGGAGAGGTCCCCAGATTGATTGGGTTCTGGACAGAGAGGTCTTGCAGGAGTGGGAACCAGACCTGCCGCGGCCAATATGGGGGCTATGAGGATCATGGTTCCCCCGTCCTGCCAGAGCTTCAGGAGCATCCATCACCAGCGGAAGCAAAAGATATGTATACAGAAGCCCCTTGTCCCAATGGCGGGCAAAGGCATTCAAGGCCAGTTTGCCCTCTTTCCGGTAAAGGAAGCAAAAAGACTCCACCTTGTTGTTGCAGGGAGAGGTAAACAGACCCACGTCTGGGATGCCCCAGCGACGGAAGATCATGTTCACTACCGCCTGATCCAGGGACCACTTGTGGGGCCGAAAAGTTTGACTGAGACGGTCCGCCACTACGTTCTGTCCCCGCCAGGTACACCGCTCGGAGTGATACACCCTGAGACTGGGCCCAGGACCAGATCTGAACCATCTCCTCGCACAGGAGGAATGACTCTGTGCCCCCGCTTCTTGATGTACCACATCGCCACCTGCTTGTCGGTCTGGATTAGGATCGATTTGGTCACCAGGTGATCTTGGAATGCTGATAAACCGTAAAGGATTGCCCAGAGCTCTAGGGAGTTGATTTGGTACTGAGCTTCCTGAGTTAGCCACAGGCCCTGAGTGCAGAGCCCCTCCACATGGGCACCCCACGAAGTGGGGTGGATGCATTGGTGGTGAGAACAATCTGGAGGGACAGGGATAGAAAAAAAACCCCTTGCTCCAAATTGGCCAGGTCCTCCCACCAGGATTAAGGAGGTCTGGAGCAGTGGCGTGACACATATGTGCATGGAGGTCCTAGAAGGCTTGCTGCCACTGGGACCGCAGGGTCCATTGTGCCCTGCATATGTGCAGGCCAGCAAAGGGTGTGACATGGACCGTGGCCGCCATATGAACCAAAAGGCGGAGCATGAGGCGGTTGATGACCTGCTGGCTCCGGTGCACCGAGCCCTCCAAAGCCACCAGCATGAGTGCCCAGCTGTGGGGCAGATATGCTTTGGCCTCTTATGCATCCAGGCGAGTGCCAATAAAATTCAAGCACATCGACGGGGTCAGATGGGACTTTGGGTAGTTGATGAAAAACCTGAGAGATTCAAACACCTGAATGGTCAAGCGGGGAGACCGAAGTGTTCTCCTAATCAACTAATCGTCCAAGTAGGGGAACACTTGCGCTCCCAGACGGCGCAGGTGCGCACCCACCGGTGCCAGACATTTGGTGAAGATGCGAGGTGCCGAGGCAAGGCTCAACAGCAGTACCCTGTATTGAAAATGCTTGGTGCCCACTAGGAAGTGGGAGATCGCAACAAGAGCATACACGTCTTCGAAATCAAGAGAGCAAAGCCAGTCCCCCTCTGTAAGGGAGGGATCAGAGTACTGAGGGAGACCATTTTGAACTTTTCTTGTTGAGAAAACGGTTTAAAGCTCTCAGGTCTAGGATGGGGTGGAGTCCTCCAGTCCTCTTGGCGATCAGGAAATATTGGGAGTAAAATCCAGTTCCCTGCTGTCGCAGAGGAACAGCCCTGGCCTGCATGAGGGTGGCGAGTGCGGACAGCAGTATTTCCTGATGGGAAGACTGACCTTAAGAGGGGCACGGGGGAGCATCCCCGGGCGCACTCAGGAAGTTTAAATGATACCCACAGCGAATGATGGAGAGGATCCACCGGTATGAGGTGATCGCAAGCCAGCGATCCAGAAAGAACCCGCAGATGGCCTCCTACTGGAGGGTCCAGTGGAGAGAGTGTGAAAACTGGGCTTGCGCTCCTTCGTTCCCAGTCAAAACCCCATAGCAGGGCTCGGCTGAGGCATAGGGATCCGGTGCTGCTTAGAGCGGCTTCTAGAGGACAACCGCTGAGAACGTCCGCGGGAAACTGGAGGGTAATACTTCCTCTGATGGTAGAAAGACCTATGGGCCCCTTGCCTCACCAACCTTCTGGCTGAGAAGGGGGCATCCGAGGCACTAGATGAAAGATCCTTTAGCCGAGCCACAGCATCCCGGACCTTTTCTCCCAAAAGGTTATCCCCTGTATAAGGAGTAGCCTAGTGGTTAGAGCAGTGGGCTATGAACCAGGAGACCAAGGTTCAAGTCCCACTGTCGCTCTTCGTGACCTTGGGCAAGTCACTTTACCCTCCATTGCCTCAGGTACAAACTTAGATTGTAAGCCCTCTGGGGATAGGGAAATACCTACAGTACCTAATGTAATCTGCTTTGAAATGCTGAAAAAAAAAGGGTGAAAAGCAGATAAAAAAAAAGTTGTGCCAGTTTCTCCTGGATCTCTGGGCAGAGATCCAAAGCTTTGAGCCAGGCCATCCTGCGTGCTCCAATGCCTGCTGTGGCCACATGAGCTGACGTCTCAGAAACGTCATAAGTGGACCACACCTCGTGCTTACCACACCTGAAGCCTTGCTGAATCAGCACCAGGAATGCACCCTGCTGTTGAGGGATGCGTTCTGCCAAGTTTCCAGAGGTTCCGGGAATGTTGGGCCATATATAGCTGGTAGGCGGCAATACAGGCTATTAACACTGCCCCCTGGAACACCTTCCTACTTAGAGCGTCCCATTCCCTATGCCCCTGACCCAGGGGGCGCGTAAGCATGAGTTCGGGAGCGTTTGGCCTTCTTGACTGCAGACTCCACTACCACAGACTGGTGGGGGAACAGATGCTGCTCAAAACCCAGGGACTTCTGTACAAGATAGACCGCGTCAGCCTTCCTGTTTACCGGTGACAAGGACAAAGGATGTTCCCAGATGCACAGGAGCAACTCCTTGAAGATCTCATGCACGGGAATGGCTACCACCTCTTTTGGTGCATCCATAGACTGGAGCACCTCCACCATGTGCTGTCTGGCATCCTCTTCCATCAAGAGCTGGAAGGGAATGGACTCTGATATGGAGCAGACAAAACTGGCAAAGGTTAAGTCCTCTGGTGGAGACCGGTGCCACTCCTCTGGAGGGGACAGTTCCAAGAGGTCATCCTCAACAGACATCAGAGGAAGACTCAGAATCATCCCCCCATGAGTCATATGGAGCCTCCTCACTGAAATCCCCAGGTGAGGTCAGTGGGGGACCCATGCTCACTGCCCTTGGCCTGGGCCCTGGGGGCATTGACAGCAAAGCTCCCTAGGACCCTGGCACCGGAGCCAGGAATGGCAGCCGAGGCACCAGAGGCCCTGGAAGTGTCGAGGAACCGGCAATGGGTATTGCCCTGGAGGGGGGAGGCAACGATGGCTGCCAGGGCATCGAAGGGTCCATGGGCACTGGCTGCATAGGGAGGATGCCTGGCAGGACATAGAGTCACTCCAGCAGTGTTGCTAGGATCAAGGGAGTAGGCTCCAGCATTGGTGGTGGCACCGATGGGGCCGATTGTTCCATACCCGAGGGCTCGCAGCACCGCCAACTGAAACCCTGCGATCCAACTCCTCCTTGAAGGTCGCAGCAGGGAAGGCAGATGGAGGAGCCGGCGTCATCAGATCGCCCTCGAAACGAGGGGGATCGGTGCCCAGCACCGACATGGGCATCGGTGGGGAGTGCCTCGGATTCCCGGGCTTGATTGAGGGTGAAGCCTCATCTCCACGGGGCCACTTCAGGGGCAACACAGCCAATGCTGGTGCCTTCCTGGAGACTGTGCCATGTGCAGATGGTGACCGGTGACTGTTCATCCTCGATCTCCCACAGTGCTCAGCCTGGTCTTTCCCTGGCGCCGAGGAGGGTAAGGAATCAGACATCCTGGAATGTGAAGACAAACAGCAGTTGAACCCCAGTGCCCGTCTCAGGAGGGGAACCCATTGGGGGTGGGCATCAATGGCTCGGTGTCCAAGGGCTCCCCCTGACCCTACGGCATCGACACTCTGGATGCTGGCATGGACAGCCCCGATTTCCTGGAGCCAAAACGTTTCTCCATTTTATCCAAACGCCCCTGACGACCTTTCGCAGAACCTTTCCCAGACATCATGCGATGTCCCTAGGCAAAGAATACAAACTACATGTGGATCAGTCAGAGACATGGTCCGTGGGCACTGGGGGCACAGACGAAAACAAGAGGAAGCCATGCTTTGGGCCGGCCAGTAGTTGGTGCAGAGCAGACACAGACTCCAAAAAAGGCCCCTGAAACCGACCGCAAATAAGGTAGAAAACTTACCATGCCACCCTATTAACTAGTGGGGACTAGTGAAGAGGGCCCCCGGTGCGGATGCGAAGGAAAAAAGCCACAAAAAAGCAGAAGAAAACTCTGAAAAAACAAAGCAGATCTCAACAAACCATGAGGCAATAGCACCGCGGAAAGAAAGACTGATGGGGGACCCCGCCCGGCTGTGCGGATAGTGGCATGCTAGGCATGCTCAGTGTGCCAGTCAAAGTTCTAGAAACTTTGACATGAGTTTTCTGTGCCAGGCTCCATCTGATGATGTCACCCATGTGTGAGGACTATCATCCTGCTTGTCCTAGGAAAAAACAACTTCATAGGTGCAGATGATATGCCCTTCCCCATCCCCTCTCTCACTGATGTAGAAATAAGTGAACCATTGCAACACAATGTGAACCAATGCAGTAGCTCAACACCAGGGTCTGTCTGGTTTCACAATTCAATAAGATTCCACAAATAAAACAAGGACTGGAATTTTTCCTCATGAGACTATTTTGGATTTTGAGATGAAAAAAAATATCCTCAGCCTTTGATTTTGAGCAATATTGATCCTCATTTCTGGCACTATTTGCTCCAGAGTTTCTTACGCTGAAACTCAATCAAAAACTCATATCTATATCTATATATATATATATATCTATCTATATATATATATACATATATATATACATACACACACACATAGCTATATCTAGAGAGATAGAGAGACATCTCTCTCTCTCTCTCTCTATATATATATATATATATATATATAGATAGATATAGATATATATATATATATATATATATATATATAAAAAATTCTCTGTAAAAATTTTCATAAAACTACTAAATTCTTGGTGCTGGAGCAGTAGGCCCTCCTGATGAATTAAGTCTCTGCCTTCCATTTACAACAGGCCAGTGTCCAGTCCTACCCTGTGAGCAATGGGCACAGAGAGCTTGTAAATTAAAAATGTGCCTCATCTACAGCCCTGCTTATAAAAACTTTCAGCTGAGACAGACATCAAGGGCAGCAATTTGACTGGCTGGACAATCTAATTCTACCTGTTAAGGGCTTTTTTTTTATGAATGAATTCTCAAACAGCAATAGTACTCTACTGACCATGTATGAGAGACAAACATATTTAAGAGCCCTGCAGTCTTACAATGTTTGTGTAAAGATCCCAAAATTCTATATGGGTTAAAGCCATGTATTACAGGACAGAAAGATCAGATTGTAATGGCAGCAAACCAGCCGTGTGAACATATGACCATGAATTGCTCAGATTCCAAAGGGTTACATTATAATCATAGCCTGGGAATAGGAGCTGGAGATAGAGTCAGGCTATGAGATTTTGTGAGAAGGTACATGACCCTGAAGTTGGAAGCATGAGATACAGGAGAGCTAAAACTAATGCCCAGGGACTGTAAAATCACCCCATTTAAGAAGGTTATATCAGATCAAACTCCTAATATTCAGAGTTTTTCATGACGGTGAAGTACAGAAATGAGGATGAACAAACGTTTTGGATAGCAGGAAGATCAAGCATCCTCCCAGTGTGGGACAGATGAAAAGAAACCGGAAGAGGTACCCAGCTTTGCATTACATACATACAAATATATAAATATATATATATATGTACATACACACACAGACACACACACACATAGTTTATACATAAAAGACAACAGGGAGCCAGTTTAAAACTACTGCCTACAGACCCGGGAAGAGCAGAGCACCTAAGCTGCACTAATACTGAACACAGCATCAGACCAGTCCAATAATTTGATGTTCATTTCTTTTTTTCCCAGTTTCATGACTAACCTGCTCAGCATGCTTTGCTCTTGAAAACATTACAACCAGAAATGAATTTTATGTAGCGTGGAAAGGATGGAAGCACATGTGATGTGACCTGGAGCATTCTACCTGTCCCAAACCCTTTCGTACCTGGAAGATATACTGGCTGTGCAAAAACCCTTCAAGTCCCCAGCACCACTGAAGCAAAATCACTGGTTTCTCTGGCTTCCATTCTGAGCCCTTTCTACCACCACTCACTTCTGAAGACCAACATGGCTTTCTTCTCCACCAAACACCGTTAACACTTTTTTTTTCTAGTTGAGTGTAAAACTGGAAAGGCCCTTCTGATTCGCAAATGGACCTGTGCCACCCCAAGAGGCGGCTGTGCCAGAGACATTCCGAGCTGTGCACTAGGATCGATTACCAGTTCCTCCCTTTGCTCCCACCCCCACCCCCAGATTGTTGAGATGAATCTGTAAACAAGAACTTTGATTTATAAAGTACTTCACATAAACGTACAAGCATCCAAACCCCTTTTCCCCAAGGGAAACAGGAAACCAAGTCTCTCCTACCATCCTTCACCCACAAAATAGCTTTGAGGAAGGAGGATGGACAGTAGGACAGGAAGGTCCATTTCATTACAGTTTCACCAAGTTACCAGTAGCTACCTCTGCACCACATCACTGATTTCTTGGACACATGTCAATAAGTGATTGAGGACCAGGCTGGCCCCAGAGGTGCTGGCAGATGCCGAAGACACCTGTAGTTCTTGCAGGCTGACTTCCAGTTTGCTCACCGCTTCCCGGAAGGCAAACTTGTTGCGTGTCTGTGGGATGCAGTCCACATAGCCTGAGCAGTAGTCCAGCAGCTGGTGACCTGTGTCCACCAGCTGGCTGTTTGGCATGGGCTCGGCGATAGCACTTGACAGAAGGCCAGCGCACTCCAGCAGTGCCTCTTTGCTGATTTTGTCTGCTGGAATTTTCTCAAATGCTTGTTTGGTCTTTCTCAGCACTACTTTAGCCCCAGCCGTGCCATTAGCCATCTTTGCCGGTGAGGTGCTGGAAGGTGATGACAGAGGCACTTGGGGAGGAGGCAGAAGGGGCCTCCCTGCTTTCCCTGTTGCTGTCCTTTTGCCACTTTCGTTCATCTCCTGTCCTTGCTGTGACACTGTGACGAAGCCAGATTCATCTGCAGAGTCTGAGCTTGCCGGAGGGTGCTGAAGGAGCCTCATCATAGGTGGTGGAGGAGGTGCACACTTTGGTTTTACCCGTCTGGGCTTATCCCTTTCAGTAGACGAGGTAACCTGGTGCTCTGACAAGAGCTTGAACATATTCCCCTGAGAGTCTGTGCCCACCAGCTGCACATCAGCTGGTGAATGTTTTAGAGTGGGCGAGATGAGGACTGGCACTTTGTGGTTATGCGTAGTTGGAGGAATGACTGAGGCTTTGGCGGGAGAAGATCGTCCTTGCCGGACTCCATCCTCCACTGAGGGACCTACCATGCCTAGCCGTACCCCATCATTTTTCTCTTTGCCTCGAGAGTCCTTGTCAGTCATGGCTTGATTCCCACTAGGGGTTCGCACAGGAAGAGCCGTGGCTCCTCTAGGCAAGAGTTTGGCTTTTGGTCTTGCAATTCCCTCCTCACACCTCCTAAGTTGTGGGTCTGGAGGCCTCCCTGAGCACTCCTCAGGCTGCGATGTGGTAGATACAGTTCGGTCCAGTTGGATTTTTGACCTCTGGCAGTTTCTGGGAAGTGTCATTACCATTCGATCTTGTTCCGGAAGCCCTGAGGACATGGAAGATGTAGAATTTGACCTTGGAAAAGGCTTTGACGTTTCCTCACCACAAGGTGCTTTCCCTGCCCGCAAGCCCAATGTCTTTTTGATCAAGCGTGGTGTGAAAAACCCTGTGATACCCGACCACCCTCCACCAGAACTTGCACCTCCACAGCTGCTACCACCACCAACACCATCATCGCCAACAAAGTTTCTCTGTGCAAAGCCACCCCCGTAGCATTTGTGTGGGGCAGGGTTCCCATCCTCCTGTGAAGGGGCAAATGAGAAGCCATCTACATGCTGCAGGGAAGCGGCTGATGCAAAGTTACCAGTCAGCTCGCATTTCTTGTTGGGCTGGTTCTCCATCTCACGGAAAGAGCTGCTACGCTTTGGAGGCTGGGGAGCACTCTTCTTCTTCATAAAGGAGCTGAAGAAACCTCCCTTCCTGTCCCTGGTGAAAGTGGTCTCTTTGGCATCGTCCAAGAGACTGCTGGGAGATTTGTCTCTTTTTTTGCGTGGAAGTGCTGGAGAGCCACCAGCTGGTTGTGTGCTTCGAATAAATCCTAAAATGAGAACATTTAGAAAAGGAGTAAGCAGAATGGCAGATTATAAGTCTTCCAGACAATGTCCAAGCCAATTCTACATTGATAAGACAGGCTAAGAAAGAATCTGAAAATAAGTTGGTCATAGAAGCAAAGACTCATAATAAAATTTTAAAAAAATATATCTGAATCAGGAAGCCTGCGAGGGAGTCGATTGGACCATTAGATGATCGAGGAGTTAAAGGGGCTCTTAGGGGAGATAAGACCATTGTGGAAAGCCTAAATTTATTTTTTGCTTCCATGTTTACTAATGAGGATGTTGGGGTACAACAAGTGAGGTGATAAAATTTGCAGATGACACAAAATTATTCAGAGTCGTTAAATCACAAAAGGATTGTGACAAATTGCAGGACGACTTGTGAGACTGGAAGATTGGGCTTCTAAATGGCAGATGAAGTTTAATGTGGACAAGTGCAAGGTGATGCATAGAGGGGAAAAAAACCCTTGCTGTCTGTAGTTACACGATATTAGGAGTTAACACCCAGGAAAGAGATCTAGGCATCAGGGGTAAAGCATAGTTGCTTACCTGTAAACAGGTGTTTTCCTAGGTCAGCAGGATGTTAGTCCTCACACTTGGGTGATAACATTGGATGGAAACCGGCACGGAAAACTTATACCAAAGTTTCTAGAACTTTGGCTGGCACACTGGGCATGTCCAGCATGCCCTATACCACGCGTCTACTTGGGGTCCCTCTTCAGTCTTGTAACATAGAATTACGATAAAAATAAAATAATAAACCACAGGAGAAACCCAACTCCGCAGGGTGCCGGGCAGGTTTTGTGAGGACTAATATCCTGCAGTCCTAGGAGAACACCTGTTACAGGTAAGCAACTATGCTTTCTCCTAGGACAAGCAGGATGGTAGTCCTCACACGTGTGAACCCCTAGCTACAGGCTGCTCTCCAACGCAAAAGGGGACCAACAAGCACCAACCAGTTGTCAACGGGCACAACAACCACAGTGCTGTTGGTAACAGATGGGGAGACAGCCTGAACCCAAACAATGGATCCTTTACCTCAAAGAGATTCCGGAGGACAGACTGGCCGAAACTGTCACACTGGCCATCTCTATCCAGTCAGTAGTGACATGCAAATGTGTGGAGAGAACTCCACGTCGCAGCCCTGCAGATTTGCTCCTTGGGAACTGCTTGCAAGTGGGCCACAGACGTTACCATGGCTCTGACAGAATGAGCCTTGACATGACCCCCAAGATGCAGTCCCGCCTGGGCATAACAGAAAGAGATGCAATCTGCTGGTCAATTGGAAAGTGTGTTTGGCAACGGCAACTCCCAACCTATTCCTGTCAAAAGAAATAAAAAGCCTGGAGCTTCTATCCGCTCCAGGTAGAAGGCTAAGGCTCTCTTGCAATCCAAAGTGTGCAGTGCTCATTTGCCTTGGTGTGAATGGGACTGGGAAAGAATGTTGGCAGGACGATTAACTGGTTAAGATGGAAATCCATCACCAGGACCACCCTGACATGGTAAAACTTGGTATAAGGTGGATAAGTCACTAAGGCCTGGAGCTTGCTGACGTGACCGTCACCAAACATATGACCTTCCAGAGTCAAGTACTTCAGATCACAGGTGTGCAGAGGCTCAAAAGAAGCTTTCATCAGCTGAGCTAGCACCACATTGTCGTCCCAAGACATAGCAGAAGGCCTTAGGGGAGGTTTCAATTGAAGCAGACCCTGCATGAAACATACACTATAGGCTGCACAGAGATGGGCATACCATCTATACCCTTGGTGGTATGTGCCAGTTGCACTCAGATGAACTCTAATGGAGGTAGTTTTTAAACCAGCTTCAGAGAGGTGCAGAAGGTAATCAAGCAGATTTTGTGTGGGGCAGGAGAAAGGATCTAGAGCCTTTTGCTCACACCACACGGAAAACCTCTTCAGTTCGTAGGACTTTCTAATGGAAGGCTTTCAAGAAGTTACCAGGACTTGAGAGACATCCTCTGAAAGATCCAGCGACTGCAGGATTAACCTCTCAACATCCAGGCTGTGGCGACAGGGCCTGAAGGTTGGGATGCCGCAGCTTGCCCTGATCTTGCGTAATGAGATCTGGGGAAGTCCCCAGACTGATTGGTTCCTGGAGGGTCAACTCCTGAAGTAGTGGAAACCAGATCTGTCTCAGCCAATGAGGGGCAATGAGGATCATAGTCCCTGGGTCCTCTCGAAGCTTCAGGAGAGTCTTCGTCACTAGCAGAATCGGAGGATATGCGTACCGAAGACCCTTGCCCCAATGATGGGCAAGAACGTCCAAGGCTGGTTTGCCGTTGGACCTGTACAGGGAACAAAACTGAGTCACCTTCCTGTTGCAGGGGAATGCAAACAAGTCCTCATCTGGGCTTCCCCAGAGGTGGAAGATCCGGTTCGCCACTCCCTGGTCCAAGGACCACTCTTTGGGTCTGAAGGCTCGACTCAGTCTGTCCACAATCACATTCACTGTTCCGGCCAGACAAAGCACCACCCCATGGGACAGAGTCCATGCCAGATCTGGACTGCTTCCTGACACAGGAGGTATGACCCTGTGCCTCCCTGCTTGACGACATACCACATTGCTACTTGGCTGTCTGGATCAGGACAATTTTGTTGGACAGGCGATCTCTGAAAGCGTACCTGATCACCCAAAGCTCCAGGAAGTTAATTTGGCATTGTGCTTCCTGGGAGGACCACAGGCCCTGGGTACAGAGCCTGTCTATATGAGTACCCCACCCCAGGGTGGATGCATCTGTGTTAAGGACAATTTGAGTAGGGGGATTTTGAAATGCTACACCCCGCTCCAAATTCGAGAGAACCCACCACCAGGACAAGAAGTCCCAGAAGACTGAGTGATGAGGATGCGAGCCTGGAAGTCCTGGGTGTTCTGATGCTACTGTGACCTCAAAGTCCATTGGGCCTTGCGCATGTGTAAGCACGCTAAGGGAGTAACATGGACAGTTGTGGCCATGTGGCCCAACAGCCTCAACATGTGCCTTGCTGATACCTGCTGGCTCTGTTGAATCACCTCTGCTATGGATGCCAAAGTGACCACCCTGGAGCATGGCAGGAAGGCTTTTGCCTGAACTGTGTCTAGCAGGGCTCCAATGAAGTCCAATTGAATTGAAGGGCTGAGATGGGACTTCGGGTAGTTGATAACGAACCCTAGTGACCCCAACACCCAGATGGTCAAGCACAGGGACCATTCTGACTCTGTCTAAGAGGTGTTCTTGATCAGACAATCGTCCAGATGGGGGAAAACATGCACTCCAAGCATGCAGAGGTGCACCCCCCACCATGGCCAAACACTTTGTAAAGACATGTGGGGCCGATGCTAGCCCAAATGGCAACACTCTGTACTGGAAGTGCTGTTTTCCCCACTTAAAATCTGGGATACTACCTGTGACCTGGGAAGATCTCGATGTGAGTGTATGTGTCCTTTAAATCAAAGGAGTATATAGCCAGTCCCCCTTTTGCAGGAAGGGAATCAGGGTGCCCAGGGAAACCATCCTGATCTTTTCTTTTTTGAGAAATTTGTTCAAGGACCTTACGTCTAGGATGGGACAGAGTCCCCCTGTTTTCTTTGGAATCAGGAAGTACCGGAGCAGAATCCCTGCCCCTTTTGCCTTGGTGGGACAGGTTCGACCACTCTGGCCGTTAAGAGGGCAGAGAGCTCCCTTAACAGTACCTCCTGATGCACAGCCCCCAAAATGGGCATGGAGGAGAATTTGGTGGGACACCCATTAGTTTCAAGTCAATACCCTTGACGGACAATGGACAGAACCCACTAGTCTGAGGTTACACTGGGCCACTGATTCACAAAGAACTGCAGCCTGCCCCTGAATTGGGGGGGGGGGGGGGGGGGGGGGAACAGCATCTCAGGTATGGACGGCTCGCTTAAGCTCCCTATGATCCAGTCAAAACCCTGACCCGGGATTTGGCTGGGGCATCAGTTGGGACTTGGGAGCTCGCTGCTACATAGGACGGCTGCGGGAGATCACCTTCTGTGATCAGAAGCAAGGGGCCAGAGGATAGTGCTTCCTCTGGCAGTAGAAAGACCTCTTCTGACCCTGCCTCGCAGACCTCTTGGCTGAGGAGAGAGGGTCCAAAGTGCTTGTGGAGAGATGCTGGAGGGTCTCCTGGTGGTCCCATAACTGGGTCACACCGTCCCTCACCTTGGCTCTAAAGAGATTCTTCTCCTGTGCAGGGCAGGTCAGCAAGACCAGTTGGAGATCCAAGGCCCGCAGCCATGCCATTCAGCGGGTGCAGATTCCTGCTGCAGAGACTCGTTGCCCTCTTAAACATTGTAGGTGAAACACACCTCGTGTTTTCTGCACTCCAGGCCCTGATATACCAGTGACAGAAAGGTGTCTTGCTATTGTTGAGGCAGCCACTCGGCCACCTCTTGCACCTGCTTCCAGAGGTTGCGAGAGTATTGGCTCATATAGAGTTGGTAAGAGGTAATGCAGAAAATGAGCATTGCCCCCTGAAACACCTTCCTCCCAAGAGCATCCAGTCCCCTCTGTTCCTTCCCTGGGTCCAAGAGCGCTTGGCCTTCTTGAGAGGATTCGACCACTATCGATTGGTGTGTTAGCTGACGCTTTTCGAATCCGGTGGCCTGTTGGATGAGGTAAACCCCGTCTGCATTCCTATTCACCAGAGGAACTGTGAGGGGGTGCTCCCAAATCCTCAACTCCTTCTTAAAGACCTTGTTTACCGGGACAGTCACAATTTCTTTAGAAGCCTCCACAAACTGGTGGATTTCCAGCAACTTGTACCTGGCATCCTCAGTCATCAACTGAAATGGGATGGACTCCGCCATTGCCCTCACAAAACCTGCGAAGGTCAGGTCCTCAGGCAGAGACCTTTTTCGTTCCTCCGGAGGAGATGGTTCCCTTCGAGTCCTCTGAGAAGGATTCTGCATTGTCCTCCTCCCAGGAGTCATATGGGGCCTCATCCTCACTGAAATCCACAGGGGATGGGGCACTGGGTACTCGGCCTTCATCCAGGAGCCTAGACACTGGTGGCACCAGTGCAGACAAAGCTGGACCGGGGGAGGGCTGCAGGACACGCTGTCAGCGCCTGCCTCACTGGAGCTTGCTCCTCGGAGGAACTGGCAACGACCACCGCATCGGGCCAAGGGAGCATCAGTGCCCCGCCAGGCATCGCTAGCCCCCTGGGAACCGGCACCAGCTGGGGTTGGTAATACCCCAATGAGCACATCAAGACGCTCCAGCAGCGGTTCCAATAGGGAGAATATGGTCACAGGTGCTACAAGCGCGATGCCTCGCAATGCCCGATCGCCCGCCAGCTGGACTCTGTGCTCCAGCTCCTCCTCAAAAGTTGCCAATGCCAAAACGGACTGGGAGGCAGGAGGGATAGACAGGTTTTCCTTGGAAGCCCGACGTGGATTGGCGACAGACATCAGGACTGGTGAAAACCATTACGGACTGCTTGGAAAGATTGAGGATAGGTACTCCTTGCCACAGAGTCGCTTTGGGGGCATCATAGCAAGCTCTGGTGCCTACCTGAACCTGGCACCGTGCATTGACGGCGTCTGGTAACGATGCTTCCTTAGCTTCCCTTGGTGCTCGGCCCAGTCTTTCCCCAGTGCAGAGGTCGAAGACGATGAACCCGATGTCCTTGACCTGGAGGAGGCAAACAGAGGCCAGTCTCCTGCACCCCTATCCACCAGTGGCATTGACGGAGCAGATGGCCCCTGCCAATGTCAATAGCTCAGTGTCCATCGGTGCAGCTCCTCAGTCCTTTGATGTCGATGCCACAGATGCTGATGGCTTGGAATTTTTTTTACCTCGAAGAGCTTCTTCATCTTGTCTAGGTGAGTGCGACATCCCTTCGGGGTCATTTGGTTGCATAGGGGCACCCCAGGACATCATACGATGCCCACAGGCAGAGGATGCACACATCATGCACGCCCATGATGGACATGGTCCTTGAGCACCCATGAAAACCCAACGCCATGATGACACAAACTGAAGGGGCGAAAAATGACAACAGATGCTCTAGGTGGTCAACGCCGGCGGGCACTGATGCACCGCTACCATTGGGGATGGATTGAAAAGAAACTTACCGAACCTCCAAAAAAAAAAAAATGACTAGGATTCAGGGGAACAGAGAGGGACCTGGACGCAAGAAAACTCCCCTGAAAATATTGGTGAAAAGCTTTCCAGATACTTTTGAATAATCAAAAGAAATACGAGCTCAGAAACCGCGATGCAAAAGCTCCGTGGGAAAAAAAAAAAAGGCCCAAGAGGGACCCCGTGTGGACACGTGGTATAAGGCATGCTGGGCATGTCCAGTGTGCCAGTCAAAGTTCTAGAAACCTTTACATAAGTTTTCTGTGCCAGGCTCCAATGATGTCACCCATGTGTGAGGACTACAATCCTGCTTGTCCTAGGAGAATACATTGAAGTCATCAGCTCAGTGTGCTGTGGCGGTCAAAAAATGTAAACAATGTTAGGAAATATTTAAAAGGGAATGAAATAAAATGGTGGATGTCATAATGCCTCTGTATCGCTCCATCGTGAGACTGCACCTTAAATACTATGTGCAACTCTGGTTGCCGCATCTAAAAAAATATATAGTTGCACTGGATAAAGTACAGAGAAGGGCAACCAAAATGATAAAACGGCAAGGAATTTCTCCCCTAAGAGGAGGTTTGGGCTATTCAGCTTGGAGAAAAGATGGCTGAGGGAGGATATGATAGAGGTCTACAAAATGGTGAAATGACTTGAACAGGTAAATGTGAATCTGTTATTTACTCATTAAGATAATAGAAGGACTAGAGGGCATTCCATGAACATAAGAACATGCCATACTAGGTCAGACTAAAAGGTCCATCAAGCCACTGTTGGAGGCATCCTGTCTCCAACAGTGGCCAATCCAGGCCCTAAGAATCTGGCAAGTTCCCAAAAACTATCCCATGTTACTGTTGCTGTTAATAGCAGCGGCTATTTTCTAAGTCAACTTAATTAATAGCAGGTAATGGGCTTCTCCTCCAAGAACTTATCCAATCTTTTTTTAAACCCAGCTACACTAACCACATCCCCTGGCAACAAATTCCAGTGTTTAAAAGTGCGTTGAGTGAAAAAGAACTCTCTCCGATTAGTTTTAAATGTGCCACATGCTAACTTCATGGAGTGCCCCCTAGTCCTTCTATTATCTGAAAGAGTAAATAACCGATTCACATTTACCCGTTCTAGACCTCTCATGAAGTCAGTAAATAGTATATTTAAAACAAATTGGAGAAAATTCTTTCACTCAACGCACAATTAAGTTCTAGAATTCATTGCCAGAGGATGTGGTTAAGGAAGTTAGTGTAGCTGGGTTTAAAAAAGGTTTGGATAAGTTCCTGAAGTGCTATTAATCACCAAGTAATAACCTCTGCTTGATACCAGCATTAGTAGCTTGGGATTTATTTAATTTTTTGGGTAGTAGCCAGGTACTTGTGACTTGAATTGGCCACTGTTAGAAACAAGATACTGCGTTTGATGGACCTTGGTCTGACCCAGTTTGGCATCTCTTATGTGATATACACACCAGTAACTTTTTATTTACTTAAAAGAAATCAACCAGCCTGAGTTTTATGAGTCTCAGATATATAATAGTGTCTTTGGAACATGAAGTGGTTTTCTTTTCTAAGTAACCAGTCACTTACTGTTGTACCCCTAGGTAGCACCCGCTATTGATGGTGGATAAGTCCTCTTAAGTCAAGGGAAGTGTCACCTCTCTAATGATAAGGCAGGGAACCACTTTATTGCTACTCCGAATAACTAGATCCTTGTTGGATGTACCAATTATTTTCTTTCTCCCTTTACATTAACAATATTTTTATGCTGAAAAAAGCAGCTCTTTCTCCGCTTCCAAATTCTCAGTGCAAACAAATGCAACTCCTCCATAAAGAAGGGACACTATACAAATGTGCGATGCTCTTCCTCTCTCTCACCTGGTAATAGGAAAGTATGCAGTTTATTTTGATTTACAGTCTGTAAAGTATTCTTGGATTTTTACCTGGTGCTGAGCTGGAGGCTGAATGCTCAGTTACATCGTCTGTCCCTTCAATGTTCTCCTTATTTTCTGCCTGTTTCTTCATAGTCCGGGTCTTGGATGGCAACACAGGTAACTGACTCTGATATGAAACCACTGATGAAGAAGATGCCGTCCTCCCAAGCTCTTCAGCTACCTCTGAAAGAACAAGTTGTATGAACATTTCAGGATGCCTAGATTCCTTCTTTGGCACAGAAATTTGCTAGGTTTAGTATGTGAATTTCTGTGTAGTGAGTACTTCAGTAAAATTTAGAGATTTTTTTTTCCATATAAGAAAATAAGCAAGAAATGAACTAACCAATGGCAGAGGAGCTTTAAAATTTGATGACATCACATGTTTTAGCTTATCTGAGATTTCAAACTAACTGAATTAGCTTGTTTCTCTACAGCAAAGAAAGGCTTACCTGTAACAGGTGTTCTCACAGGACAGCAGGATGTTAGTCCTCACGAAAGGGCTCCATCCTGATGATGTCACCCTATCACGGAACACTTTTGTCAAAGTTTCTAGAACTTTGACTTGGCACATTGAGCATGCCCAGGATGGTACCAACCCTGCATCCAGTAGAGGTCACCCTTCAGTCTTGTTTGTAGTAAACATACGAGCAAAAAAATAAAATAATAAATTGTAAGCGAACCCAACTCCGCGGGGTGGCGGGCGGGTTTCGTGAGGACTAACATCCTGCTGTCCTATGAGAACACCTGTTACAGGTAAGCAACTCTGCTTTCTCATAGGACAAGCAGGATGGTAGTCCTCACATATGGGTGAATAGCGAACTGAGGGTGCCCGAGTAAATGTACCAAAAGCACCCAATGACGTGCAACAGGCACAACAACAGGGGTGGGTTTGGTTACAAGGGCAGCCTGAAATTCCCAGTGGGTCGCTGGGAGGAAGTTGGGTTATTAAGCTGAAAATAAATTGCACAGGACAGACTGGCCAAAAATGGAATCTTGTCTGCCAGCCTTGTCCAGGCAATAATGAGCTTCAAAGATATGGAGAGAACTCCATGTAGCAGCCCTACAGATGTCAGTAAGAGGCACCGAACGAAGGTGTGCTACTGATGTTGCCATGGCTCTTATAGAGTGCTCTTTCACACGTTCCTGTAGCGGAAGGCCTGCTTGTTGGTAGCAGAAGGAAATACAGTCCGCTAGCCAGGAGGATAGAGTCTGCATGCCCACCAGAATTCCCAGTTTTTTTTTTATCGAAGGAGACAAACAGCTGGGTGGATTTCCTTTGGGCTGCCGTGCATTCCAAATAAAATGCTAGCACACGTTTACAGTCCAAGGAACGTAGTGCTCGCTCACCTGAATGTGAGTGGGGTTTTGGAAAGAAAGTAGGTAGTATAATGGATTGATTCAAGTGAAACTCAGATACTACCTTTGGTAAAAATTTTGGATGAGTGTGATGTACTACTCGGTCATGGAGAAAGTTTGTGTAAGGTGGGTATGTTACCAACACCTGTAGCTCACTAACTCTGCGAGCCGACGTTATAGCCAGGGGAAAAAGCATTTTCCAAGTGAGATAACGCAGCTCGCAGGAATGGAGAGGCTCAAACAGAGGTTTCATGAGCTGAGCCGATACCACATTGAGGTACCAAGCAGGGGACGGAGGGCGTAATGGGGGCATGAGATGTAGCAAGCCCCTCATAAAGGGGCAGATTTTTAAAAAGTATGCGCGCGCATACTTTTGTTCGTGCACCTGGCGCAAACAAGAGTACGCCAGATTTTAATAGATACGCGCGTAGCTGCGCATATCTTATAAAATCCGGGGTCGGCGCGCGCAAGGCTGCGCAAAAATTGGCAGCATGCGCGCGCCGAGCCGCGCAGCCTGCCTCCATTCCCTCCGAGGCCGCTCCGAATTCGGAGCGGCCTCGGAGGGAACTTTCCTTCCGCCTCTCCTCACCTTCCCCTCCCTTCCCCTACCTAACCCACCCCCTATCTTTATTATAAAAGTTACGCCTGCCTCGATTCTCCAGCCTGGGAGCAGTTTCGGAGGCCTCAGTCACGCCTCCGAAATGCCCCCGGGCCGGAACCACACCTGCAGCCCCGCCCCCGGAACACCCCAGATGACGCACTGGCCGTGACACCCCCCCCCCCCCCGGAAAGCCCCGGGACTTGCGCACGCTGCCGAGCCTAAACAACATAGGCTCTGCGCGTGCAGGGGGTGGAAGGGGCAGCTTTTTGGGGGTTACGTGCGTATCTTACGTGCTTACCCCTTTGAAAATCTGCCCCAAAGTGTGCCACTAAGGGTTGTGTCGATATCAAGACATCTCCTATACCTTTATGGAAAGTGGCCACCGCACCGACATGAACTCTAATGGAGGAAGTTTGTAGACCAGACTGACAGGTGCCAGAGGTAGGCTAGGAACTTCGTTGTGGGGCAGATAAAGGGATCTAATTCCTTAGATGTGCACCATAAGGAAAACCTTTTCCAATTGGAATGATAGGATTTCCTGGTACAAGGCTTTCGTGAAGTTATCAGGACTTGGGATACCGAGTCCGAAAGGTTGAGTGGTTGTAGTATTAGCCTTTCAACATCCAGGCTGTCAGTGACAGGGCCTGGCGGTTGGGATGACACAGCTGTTCGCTGTTCTGAGTTATTAGCAACGGATCTGCCCCCAGGCGAATTTGCGGATGGACTGAGAGGTCATGAAGGATGGGAAACCACACCTGTAGTGGCCAGTAAGGGGCTATGAGAATCATTAAGCCCTTGTCCTGCCGTAACTTCACGAGAGTCTTGCTGATGAGTGGAAGTGGAGGGTACACATATAGAAGACTGTTTGACCACGAGAGGGCGAAAGCATCCCTTGGTGGTGTCTTGCAGCTGCGATGTAGTGAGTAGAAGTTCTCTACTTTGCAGTTGTGAATGGATGCAAAGAGATCTATGTACAGATAACCCCACCACTGGAAGACTTTCTCTGCTACAGTAGGGTTTAGGGACCATTCGTGGGGATGAAAGGTTCGCAAGTACATTGTCCACACCTGCTAGGTAGGTCACTCTCAGGAAATCTAGTGGGAGAGAGCCAAGACCCATATTTGTGCTACTTCCTGACATAGCAGGTACAAGCCCATTCCACCTTGTTTGTTGATGTACCACATCGCTACCTGGTTGTCTGTTTGGACCAGGATTGTCTTGTTGGATAGGCAATCCCGAAAAGCCATTAGGGCATACCTTATTGCCTTGAGCTCCACAAAATTTATCTGATGTTGTGATTCTGCTGCAGACCAGGTTCCCTGAGATTTCAGGTTGTTGAAATAGGCTCCCCATCCGTTGTCAGTGTGATTTGAGATTCTGGTAGCCCCTTGAGAAGATTGGACTCTTGAATCCACCAAGCTAGCGAGAGACGGAGCTGCCTGGAGACATGGACAATGCTGGACACTGGATGGTGGGCCTGAGCCCACTAAGACTTCAAGGTCCATTGAGTTACTCTCATGGCCAGACGAGCCATTGGAGTAACATGAACAGAGGATGCTATGTGACCCAATAAGGTTAGAAAATGATGAGCCGTTGTGGATCGATGCGTCCGCACTAGTTTTGCAAGAGTTGCAATGGTGTGCGCACGATCCCTCAGGAGATAAGCTTTTGCTTGTATGGTGTTTAAGTCCGCTCCTATGAAGGAGGGGATCTGTGACAGAACCAGATTGGATTTTTGAGAGTTTACTAGAAATCCAAGTGATAGTAGTAGCTGTAGGGTTAGATGTAAGGAGGCCAGAACTTCCTTTTCGGTTGGGACCTTGAGTAACCAATCGTCTAGGTATGGGTAGATATAAATGCTCTGCCGACTTAGTTACACTGCTACTATTGCCAGGCACTTTGTAAAGACTCGAGGTGCTGATGCTAAGCCGAATGGGAGCACTCGATACTGGAAGTGATGGTGTCCGACTAGGAAATGGAGATATTTTCGATGAGACGTGTTATTGCTATATGCATGTATGCGTCTTGTAGGTCTAGAGAGCAAAGTCAATCTCCCTTTCGAAGAAGAGGGAGTAGGGAGCCCAAGGTTACCATCCTGAACTTTTCCTTTTGTAGATGTTTGTTTAAGGCACGAAGATCCAGAATTGGACAAATGCCTCCTGATTTTTTTGTTATCAGGAAATATCGAGAATAGAACCCTTGTCCCCATTGTGGAGGGGGCACTGGTTCTATCGCTCTGGATTAAAGGAGGGTTATTAGTTCCTCCTCTAGAAGCGGTGAGTAGCTGCATAAACCCCACCCTGGCCGAGGTGGGGATTCCGACGGCACTGAAAGGAAGTTGAGATGGTAACCTTGAGTCACTACAGAGAGGACCCATTGATCTGTAGTGATCTTGTGCCAGGTTTCGGTGAAGTGGCACAAACGGCCGCCCATTGGCAGAGATGGTAGTGGAAGTTGGCAGATGCTCTCTAGCTGGGAGGCAAAACCCCGAAGCAGTGCCAGGCTGTGAAGCTGGTTGGGCTTTTTGATGCCTGGATTGACAGGCTTGAGGCTTTTGGTATGGCCTGGTTGGGCGATTGCGAGATAGGGGAGGATAATACTTATGAGCTTTATAGGTTGCCCTCTTGGCCTCTCTTCTGAACAGCCATTTAGAAGTAGAGGGAAACTCCAAGGGTACCACAGAGAGCTGGCGCAATGTCTCATGGTGGTCCTTGAGCTGTGAGAGAGTCTCCTGGATCTTTTCCCTGAATAGATTATCACCTGCACAAGGGAGGTCCGCCAACCTCTCTTGGACTTCGGGTCGTAAATCCGAAGACTTCAGTCAGGCCCATCTTCTGGCACTAATCCCCGCTGCAGTCACTCTAGAGGCAGTGTCAAAGATGTCATATGCAGTGCGGACCGCGTGCTTACCAGCATCAAGACCTTTCTTGAGGATGGAGTTGAGTTGGTCCTGAAACTGCTCTGGAAGGGAATCTGAGAAGTCCTGCAGCATCTTGAAAAGGTTTCTTGTGTACTGCGTCCTATATAGCTGGTATGCAGCTATACGTGAAATTAACGTGGAGCCATGGAACACCCGACGGCCCAAGGCATCCAGAAATCTTTGTTCTTTCCCTGGAGGTGTAGAAGAATGAGGTTGAGGTCTCCTTGCCTTCTTCTGAGCAGACTCCAATACAACAGAATGGTGAGAAAGCTGGGTCTTCTGGAACCCAGGAGCTGTTTGAACCAAGTAGGTAGCGTCTGTTTTCTGGTTCACTGGTGGTACGGTACCAGGATGTTCCCAGTTACGCTGGAGAAGTTCAAGGAGGACTTCGTGAATTGGTATGGACATTATCTCCTTGGGGGAACCACAACCTGGAGTACCTCAAGCATTTTGTGCCTGGAGTCTTCCTTTGTTTGAAGCCTGAAGGGAATGGCTTCTGACATCTCCTTTATAAAGCTTATGAAGGACAGGTCCTCTGGAGGAGAACATCTTCTCTCTTCAGGAGGAGATGGCTCAGAGGGAATGTCATCAGAATCCTGGGTATCTGAGGAATCATCAGACCAAGGCTGGTATGGCTGATCACCAGCATCGGTTGGGACCTCCTGATGGAAGGAAGAGGCCTATTCCAGCTGGATCAGGTTGTGGCACCGACGGAATCGGAGGGGGCATAGAGGGTATCTGAGGAGGCATCGACAGGGGTCGATGCCGCACCGAAGATGGAAGAGGCACGATGGAATCTGTGACTTTGATGGACGTCTTGGAAGAACCCCCGATGGTTCTGGTATCGGTTCCGGCATAGACGATTCCTCATCCTCTGATGACAGGGGAATTTGTGCCGATGGTGTGTAGGACATATCTGTGTTTTCGGGGGCACCGGAGGGAGAGCCCCAATCAGTATGTCCAATCTGTCCAGTAATGGAGCCAGCATCGAGGGTATCGTATCGGAGCCCGAGATTGGAGTTGGTGCTGGTGTCAAAGGAGGCGGAAGGCCCTGTAATGCATGGATGACTGCCTCTTGAACCATCCGGTTCAATTCCTCACAGAAAGCTGGCGCTTGAAACACTAGTTCCGGAGTAGGAGGCTGCACAGGCATTGCTGGAGGGTCCACCACCAGTGAGAATGGAGTCTCGGCTCCCAGTACCGATGAAGGTGGGGGAACGCCTCTGTGCCTTGGAGGAGGATGGAGGCTCCTCTGCGCGGGCTTTTCTTCAGTGGCTCTGTCGATGCCGACATCGAGGGCTTCCCTGGGTCAGCAGATTGAGCCTTTCGATGCCGATGCTTCTCCCAGTGCTCGGCCCGGTCTTTCTCTGGTGCCAAGGACAAAGAGGTGGACGACTTCAAAGTGGATCCAGTCAGACAAGAACCACTGGCGTCCGGTTGAAGTCGAGAGGTGGAAGGCGACGGTGCCGATGACGTCAAGGCCTTCAATGGAGTTGGCTGCTTAGCCTGGAAAAGAAACTCCATTTTTTCTAACCATGCCCTACGGTCCTTCGGGGTCATTTGGGCACAATTGGTACATGTAGCAACATCATGGTCAGTCCCCAAGCATAAGACATACCTTGTGTGTGTCCGTGATGGACATCGTCCTCAAATAATCGGGGCACCGACGAAAACCCGTCGCCATGGTTCTAAGAAAATTTAACCGCGGTGCAGTCGGTGACAGGCCTTGAAAAGAAGAGCCCTCTGTAACAGACCGCAAAAACGAGGTAAAGCCTTACCTAATGTCTGCGGGTATCGATACCCGAATGGGGTGAAATTTGTCATTCTTTTTGAAACGTTCCGTGAGGAAATTCCTGTCAGGAATATGAGAAGAGCTCCTCAAACCACGTGGCTACTGCTGCACGGAAAAAAAAGAGACTGCTGTATGCAGGGTTGGTGGCATGCTAAGCATGCTCAGTGTGCCAAGTCAAAATTCTAGAAACTGACAAAAGTGTTCCGTGATAGGGCTCCACCCTGATGTCACCCTTTCGTGAGGACTACCATCCTGCTTGTCCTATGAAAAAAAGGGATTCTAGGTTTCAGGGGTGTTGAAGGTATATGAAAAGGGTGAACTGGGGGTCACCAAGTGTTTTTACTATTTATGGTACAAATTTGAATGAAATTGGCTGAATGGTTCCAAAGTTATTAGCAGGGAATAGGATCACTGTGATCTTATAAGATTAGCTTCCTTATAGAAAACTGGGCTAAAAATAGAGGAGTCAAACAGCAGAAACAATGGCACTGGGACTACTTAAATAATGCCAGCTTTTCACGACGATGTTCCCAATTATTTGAAAGACAGGATTAAGAAATATGCTCCTCACTGTCAGCTTCGATTTATGGAATGGTATTGAATAGTAGTTCCCACCATGAAAGAGATTCATCTCAAAGAGGTGAAAAATGTGTACCTTTTTGGTCATCGAGGCTGTACTTCAGAATAGTTTGTCTTTGTCCATACGACTTAGTCCAAATGACTAAGACTTTTAGGAAACATGTTAAAGCATATTACCTTTGCCCAACATATGAGTCATAACATTTTATTACTGTGAATGGCAGCAGCACTTAAATGCTGTATGTTGTTTTAAGTAGTTTATTTTATGGTGATTTTAAAATGTATGTTCAGCTGATGCTGTAATCTACTCAGAACATATTGTAAGGAATATTTATTTATAGGGTTTATATATTTATTTATAGGGTTTATATACCGGAGGTTCCTGTATAAAATACATATCACCCCGGTTTACAAGAAACAAGAACTATCGCTTCATTTAGCGGTTTACATTGAACATTGAACATATTAATTAACATTGAACATTGGACATTGAACATAAACATTGAACATATTAATTAAATTAACGAATTAGTATATATTGCTGACAGTTATAAATAATACCTAATAAATAAATAGCGTGGTTATAAGGTTCTAACATGATAGAATATAATATATATGATTATAAAGGTATAAGATAAATAAATGACTCAATTTTTTCAACTGGTCTCTTTATGAAGTTATATGCTGTGGGATGGGGAGAGAGCGAATAGTCTGAAACATGACTTTCTTCCTGCTTTTAGCTTTCTGGGAATGCTTGTTTAAACAACCAAGTCTTAAGTTTCTTTTTGAATGTAGCGTGGTCAGGTTCAAGGCGGAGGTCTGGAGGTAGCGAGTTCCATAGTGAAGGGCCCGCTGTGGAAAGCGCGCGTTTCCTCAGGGAGGATTTAGCCGGTTGGGTGATTAGTCTGTTCTGATACGCACTTCGCGTCGGTTTCATGGAGGTGTGTAGCTGAATTTGAAACGTTAAGTTGAGAGGAGCTATGTTGTGTAGTGCCTTGTGTATCATCATTATGGACTTGAATTGGATCCTGTATTTAATCGGAAGCCAGTGGAGGTGATGAAGGATTGGAGTGATGTGGTCTCTTTTTTTTGGCGTTTGAGAGGATTCTTGCAGAGGCATTTAGGGCCATCTGAAGTGGTTTGGTGGTGCATGCTGGTAGGCCTAGTAGGAGGGAGTTACAGTAGTCCAGTTTGGGAAGTATGATGGCTTGAAGTACCATGCGGAAGTCTCTGTATAGCAGGAGTGGCTTTAGTTTCTTTAAGGTCTGTAGTTTAAAGAAACATTCTTTTGTTGTGTTATTAACGAATTTGTTGAGGCTGAATCCGTTGTCTAAAATGACCCCCAGGTCTTTTACTTGTTGAGAGGTGGAGTGCAAGGAAGTATCCATAAGTTGACTAGAGATAGGAGGTGTGGGAGATACATAGTTTTCTGGTGCTATAAAGAGGAGTTCGGTTTTGTTTGTGTTTAAAACCAGGTTGAGGCTGGCGAGTAGTTGGTTGATAGCTGACAGGCATGTATTCCAGTATGACATTGCTTTGTGTAGTGATTCTTCTATAGGGATGAGAATTTGAATGTCATCCGCGTATAGGAAGTGTATTAGCTTGAGGTTGGTAAGTGACAGAGTGGGAGAAGATATATATTGAAAAGAGTCGGAGAGAGCGATGATCCTTGCGGTACCCCCCTCTTGGAATCAATGGCGTGAGATTCTATGTTATTTATCTTGACCTTGTATGATCTGTTCTCCAAAAATGATTTGAACCAGTTGAGGGCTGCTCCTGTGATGCCGATGTCATTTAGGCGTTGCAGGAGGCACTGGTGGTTTACGGTGTCAAACGCTGAGGAGAGATCCAGAAGTGCTAGGAGGCAAGGTTGGCCTTTTTCCAGATTGAAGATAATGATGTCTGATAGTGAGGCTAATAGTGATTCAGTGTTCCTGGTCTTACGAAAGCCAAATTGGTTTGGGGTGAGTATGTTGTTATCGTCCAGGAATTCTGAAAGTTGTTTGTTAACAACTTTCTCCATGATTTTGGCTATAATAGGAAGGTTTGCTATTGGTCTGAAGTTAGCTGGGTCTGAAGTGGGCAAGTTGGGTTTTTTGAGGAGCGGTTTGAGCATGGCCAGCTTAAGTTGGTTCGGGACTTGGCCTTGGGAGAGACAGCAGTTAATGATGTCAGCAATGGGTTTGGCTGTGATGTTAGTGGTCATACTCAGTATGTTTGACGGAATATGGTCTGATGGATGCGAGGATGGTTTTATCTTCTTGAGGATATTCTCTATTTCTAGTGTAGATGTAAGCTCAAAGGTGGCGAGCACTGCTAGGGTTTTGTTGGATTGTTGGGCGGTTAAATGTGATGGTTGTTGGGTGGATGAAAGTGTTGATTGTTGGATGGTTGAGTGCGATGAAGGTTGTGATTGTTTGATTGTAGGGATTGATGCTTGTTGGACTGATGAGTGTGATGAATGTTGATAGGTTGAGTGCGATGATTGGGAGCTGTGGTTGTTTACGTGATTTAGATGTGTAGATGATCCCTTGAGAGGGGGCTAGGAGTGAGGTGATTTTATTGTCGAAGAAGTCTGCTAGTTCATTCGCTTTGTTGAGAGCTTGATCATCTGGGATTGTAGGTGCTGTGTTTTAAAAGTGTTTTAAATGAATAAAGTACTTTGAATTTTAGCCCATCAACAGGCAAATGTATGGTATAAAGTGTTTATTTTCAAATGTGGTTTCTGTGTCTCGGGTAAATAGGAATTTAACTGAGCAGACATCCAGGCTTTTTTTCCCTTGTGAATGTTAGTGCTTGTTAAAAGTACCAGACTGGAAACTGAAGTCCTTACTCATGCACCGACAAGTACAACATAACTATGACCTATGTGCCCCAACCCTGCTCTGGAGGCAACAGCATTTAAGATGAGATTTCAGTCTATTCCCAGCCATCCCTTGCCTTCCCCTCAGATACACCAGCACACCTGGCCGCTAAAGCACAAGCTCACTGTACAGCGATCACTCAACAGCTCTCAGATGGCGAGGAGTTTCTTTCGCAAATGAAATTGGTCCAGATTTGAATTTTAAGACTAGAAGTGCATACTCTGCATTTGTAGACCAACCTTCAAAGTCTTTCAATAATCCAGGAGTCTGTGGCATTCTCTCCCTTACAACTAGAAACTAATATTGCACTAATTACGAACTGAGACTTGGGGAAGGAGTCTGTAAAAAGAGAGATTCTGTACACAGGCTCTTTCAGGGTTGGGGGGGGGGAGGGGAAGAGTTTGTACTCAAGGCCTGGATCCTGGATCCTGTTTTTTCCCTGTAGTGCCTCGGGCATGAGAAACTGCTGAAGATACTTTACTTATCCCTGGTAACAAAACAGTCCACAAAAGGCAAAAATAGTAATGTATTATACCAAAGCAGGCACCAAACTGTTTTAGATATTTACAAACAACTTCATGTCCATTATTTGTCACACCTAATACTTACAAAAATCTAATTAAATCAAATTTTTATACCAATTCTGGATAAATTTGCACATTTGGCATTAAATAGTACGATCTATACATGAATCACCAGAAAAGATAAGGACAGCACTATTTACTGCCAAATATGCAAATTTGTTCAGATTCCATGGGAACACAACTTTTGATATAAAATTAATTGAACTGCTGGTGGAAAAATTGATTTGACTTTTGTAAGTAAACTATGACAAAGAATGAATATGAAGTTGTATGTAAATATTTAAAATAGTTTAGTAGTTACTTTGGTGTAACACTTTACTTATTCAACATGCACCAAGGCTAAAGGGCACTGTTGCCCTATGCAGACAATCAGAATGTTAGTCTCCATTCCTTCTCTAATAATGCCTATCACAATACCTTTGTATCACTACATAATTTGATCACACTGTGTGCAATTCACTGATATTTCTGGCGGTGCCTTGTATGTTAAACCTTTCAAAGAATACTCCAGTGGTGGTGTGCACTGCCATGTAGAGGACCTAGGTTAGATTCCCAGGTCAGGTCTTCTGATCCTTGGGTTGGGGATGCTGCAGAAGCAGTACTCACAGTCCCTGGGAGGAGGGAGTCCCAACCATGGCACAACAGAGACACCTAGTGGCTGGACTTACAGCCCACAATGGTAGGGTCCCAGAGGGAGCCCAGTGCGTGGCCCCTGGCTAAGGATGATCACTGTAGTGCAGAGCTTTCCAAACTGTGTGTCGGGACATGTTAGTGTGTCGCCTGCAGTGTGCAGGTGTGTCGCGCAAGCCCGGTCAACTCTGACGCAAGTTTGGGCTTTTTTTTTTCTAGAGATTCACTTTTTTTTTTTCAGTTTATGGGTTGCTTATTATTGGGTGATTTTTGCTGTCAATCGCGTTTTTTTGGGGGGCTTGGTGGGTGGAACAAGCCCAGCCATCCTTGCATTGGCTGCTGCTGCTGCCGATGAGGCCTGGCCATGAGGAGTACTGACTGCAAGCAGCAGTGTCTGGTGATCATGGAAGGGAGTGAAGCACTTAACTGGCAACAATCAAAAACACGAGGTACATGAGTGTGGGGGCCAGACATGTGCTGGGGGGGGAGAGATATGAGTGTGTGGGGTACAGACGTGCTGGGGGGGAGAGAAATGAGTGTGTGGGGGTCAGACATGTGCTTGAGGGGGAGAGATATGAGTGTGTGGGGGCCAGACATGTGCTGGGGGGAGGAGAGAGATGAGTGTGTGGGGGACAGACAATTTGTTTTATTATTGTTTCTCATAAATTATAACAATAACATGAATCTTGGAATATATATTTTTAATATAAATTTAAGGTTTTCATGAGATAGGTTGTGTCTTGAAACATTTTATTTATGTATATATTTAAGGAAACATACATAAATTGTCGAAATATGTTTCGTTCGTTTAACCTTTAACCTCTGGTTTACTAGTAGACTGAATTACTGTGTCCCGAAATTATGTTTGTCTAAAAAGTGTGTCACCAACATGAAAAGTTTGGAAAGCTCTGCTGTAGTGATTGGACTAACATATGGGGAGGGGATATTAAAAGAGGAGAAAAATTACCACATAGCTGTGAATGAAGGCTAGAGGAGTTGAATCCCAAAGCAGCAGGAGGAAATTGCCAGGACAAAACAAAATAACCAGTTGAGATACAAATATGAGGACATTTATTATGTTGCAGGCACTTTAATCAGTTGGTACAGTTTATGCTGTTGCATTCTGGCACCAGCAGAAGGGACACAAAATGAGAGCAAAAAGCATTCATCATCACCAAATCCTTCTGATCCAGTGAACTAATGCTATTTGGATTAGAAGATTCCTCTTTCTACTACTAATGGAAATCAGTTTGTAGCGAACTTTTAAAATAATTTTTCATGCTAAAAGTTTCTCTTTCTGCAACTTGTAATATTCCTGATGAGTGATTTTAGTCGTCTTGAGTTCTATTTCAAAATAACTCCATGTTTACCTTAATGTCATCCCAACTGTAATGTGCAATCAACCACCACTGCCTAAGTTCCATTCCCCCCCATCATCCCTTCCTGCCTCATTTACACACAGTCAAGTCAGCTGGATACTCACCTTCATTGATACTGGAATCATGGAACATGGTCTCAAAGGCCTGGTGAGTCTCAGAAAAAGAAGGTCGCTCAGAGGGATTCCACTGCCAGCCTAAGGACAAAGAAAAGGACAAACATTCAGGACTCAGCTGGGAGTGCTGTACAAAACACAAGGAGCGGCTTGCACGGGATCCTATGTGCTCTGGGTTAGACTGGGATTGCAGGGGAAAAACCGATACCGTGATGCTTATCAACTGATTACATTTCTCCCATCCTAACAGAAGTAACTGAGTAAAATGCCAGAATGCTGTTGGTAGGGCAGCTCACAGCACCTCTAATTCAAGTCTGAGCCAGCAGGAGACACTGAAAAGGTCAGAATTTCTGTATAGGCCATTTGAAATAAGACGCTTAGCTTAACTCAATTATTTGTTCTGAGAATTTCCTGATTTAATTCTCCAAGCTGTTAAATTAAAAGACTGCACTCACATGACCGCATCAGCTCGTACACCTTTGGGGGACAGCCTTCGGGCTGCTCCATCCGGTACCCCTTCTCCAGTAGATCATAGACCTGGGACAAATCTATACCAGGGTAAGGTGACATTCCATACGTGGCAATCTCCCACAGCAATACCCCAAATGCTGCAATGAGGATGGAAAGAAAAGCTTGTCACAAGAAATTCACAAAAGGCTCTCTACTTGCACCACTTCTCCCACTGAGAGGTTTTTCATAAATTATTTTCCCAGTGAGTTGAGTGCTGACAGCACTTTAAAACAGATTTCCATTTATTTGAAAAGGTTATACAAGAAGGTCAGCAGCAGTACAACTTTCTGACAGCTAAATATACAGATGAGAGTGTAAGCTTAAGCCCTTCTCCTGCCCAATAGGCTGACATCCCATAAGAACAGGTCTAAGACCATCAACTTATTTCCTGCAGGTTCTTTCTAAAGCTCTCTTAAATCCAAAGCTCTGTATTGCACATAAGAGTCAGGGCTGGTAATGTGGAAGGACTTATGGTTTTTCCAGACTTGACCGAGACAAGACTGTAGAATACAAAACTCATTGTACTTCTACAGTGGACATAAAGAGTAAGCTATCATAAGATCTGGCTTGGGTTTACTTCAGACAGACTGTGTACATGTGTGTATACATATATATGTACACACACACATATACATATGTTATCACATGCAAATGCAAATTGTTCTAAAATGCCATCTATGGGGGAATCCAAGATGGCAGAATGAGCGAACGTGTTATTTCCTGCTCTGACACTTGTTTCTTACTTTGTTTATTTGAATTATGCCACACAAAAGAAAGAGCGAGGATTTTTCCCTCTGAATCCTCATTCCCATTGGACCAGCGCTCTATTACAGAATTCGCCGTCCTTACCCCAGATTTGCAGGCTTCAAACCCTGTTGGCGGAACAGAGAGAGGAGCCCTGTTGTCGCTCAGGGGAAGTCTCTCTCAGCCCACTGGATTCTAGACCTCCGCTGCCTGCTTCCACCCAGCACGGCGCCGATTTCCTCGAGGTGCCAGATGTTGACCTTATCTTACAGTCCCACACAGAGGGAGATATCTGCGTCTCGTCTGGCAGGGGGCAGAGTTTCTCTAAGCTTCTGCGTTCTGAACATCCCGCAGAGGAAGGTGCCTTTGGTGGCATCTCGTCCCTGGAGTTACCGGTGGGGAGTGTGTCCGAGGCTGTGAATGTTTTAGAAGGTGAGCGCATGTCTCCTCGGCCCCCTCTTGAGATTATTAAACCAGTGGCGGTCACCTTGGAGTCCCTTTGGGATTTGATTGCAGGTCTGTTCCAGACATTTAATGATCAGTCCCGGAAATTGGAGACTGTCTCCCAGAAAGTGGATTCTGTTCCTCATGTTCACAGGCAAATTCTTCAGGAACACTCAACCTCCATTCAAGTTTTGGGGAATGATATTAAAGGTTTACAGGCTGCTAATGCCTCCATTACTCATGAACACTTGTCTTCTCTCAGAAGGCTGGAATCCATGGAAAATCATTTAAGGCATTTAAATTTGAGATTTATAAACTCTCCTAAAGTTCTTGAAATTTTAAAAATTCCACCTGATAAAATTCCTGCCTTTAATAAACTTTTGTTTCTTCCTCATAAACAGAGTTCTGCTTAGTCTGGATCTTCTCAAAATGCGGTGGATTTTTCTAAGCTGCATATTTGGAAAATTCAGCTGTGGAAGTGATTGAGAGGCCTACAATGTTGGTTTCCTTTTTTTCTGAGCAGGATCTAAGCCTGGTGATGAAATCTTATTTCAGAAATGTAAATGTTTCCTTTCTTGGTGGTTTAGTGAGGATATATCCCGACTTAGCCAGAGCTACACAAGAACGACAAAGGTTTTCTGGATATGCGCCTTGAAGTTCAGTTTCTAAGCGCAAGTTTTTTTGCTATGTTATCCATGTAAACGTATAATTAAATTGAACGCGAATACATTTATATTTTTTAGTCCACAGCAATTGCGGGACTTCTTAAATGCCAGAGGGACTAATTGTGCATCTAACTCAGAGGTTCCTTAAGGTTTATCTGTTGTATTTTGAATGGGGTCCATTTCATGACATCTTTATTATTCATTTTTATGCTGTAAGTTTCTATTTGTTCTCTTTTTTTCCCCTCATTTATTTTGTCATAAGTGAGAGAATGATTTTTTTAAATATATTCTTTATTTCTATTGCTATATTGGCTCTTTTATATATTCTATAATAACTCTTTCAAATTTCTGTGCAAAGTTTATGCTTTGTATATTTGGAAAATCAAAAACAAAGTAAAAAATTAAATAAAATGCCATCTATGCACAAAGCATAGCTGTAATTTGTATGATATCAAGGTCCCTGCCTCAAAGAGTTTACCATTTAAGCACAGGGAAATTAAGCGACTTGTGCAAGATCACACAGTGATGGGTATTAGAAGAACTGAGTAATTTCTAGTTTAGATCAAGAAATGTTTTGAAGGCATGGGAACCATCTATTCTGCCCTTACCCCAGACATCTGATTTAATAGAGAAGGTGTTGTAGGCCAGGCTCTCAGGTGCAGTCCACTTGATGGGGAATTTGGCTCCAGCATGGGCAGTATACGTATCGCCAGTCATTAACCGACTCAAGCCAAAGTCTGCCACCTTCACCACATGGTTCTCTCCAACCAGGCAGTTCCGTGCTGCTAGGTCCCTGGGTGGCATACAAAGCACACAGTCACACAGAGTGGTAATGACATATTAACATGGTCATGATTAGAAGTGAGAATAGCATAACATGTTGGAAACTGCTAATCTCCCTTCTAACCACATCACACACAAGAGGCCTGAGGTGTGGCGGCTTAATCCTCTTTCCCCCTCCAATTAAAACTTGGTCACTGAAATCCCAAATCTTTACAGGGGCGGATGTGCTAATCTGGTATAGCAAAAAAGAGAGATGGTAGCACCTTATAGATTAACCAATTTATTAAGGCATGAATGTTTGAGGACCAGAGGACGTCATCAGTGGACTCTGGTCCTCAAAATGTTCATGCCTCAATAAATTGATTAGTCTATAAATGTGTCATCTGCCTCTGTCATTTTTTAAATGCCAAAATTCATCATTACCTAACTAATCCATAACCAAAATCACCACAAACCTTCAGGACAACACTCAAGATGGGGACACTTACACCACATCCAAGATCTAAGCCCCCATCACTCATCAGGAATACTACAAATGAGATGGGCTCACCTTCACTCCATTGTTACTAAAATTCAGTTGATCTCTCTCTCACTTGGAATATTACTATTAAGTGAAGGTAGGATGTCAAGGATAGTAGGGAACTGAGAAAACTACACCCGGTCACAATGCATACGCCATCTTACAGTGCCTCCAACTTCTGCTTCCCTTCACACCTGTGGATGAAGTTCTTCCTCTCCAAGTACTCCATGGCGGAGGAGATCTGGGTGGCCATGTAAAGCAGCACAACAGCACTCACTTCTTCTCGGTTACACTCACGCAAATAATCCAGCAAATTCCCAAAGGGCATATACTCGGTCACAATGTAAAAAGGAGGCTCCAAAGTGCACACGCCTATTAGAGATAGGGAAGAAATAGGCTATTGATTAAAGATGTAGAACAAAACCAACTTAAGGGACAGGCATACTCTCAATGGGGCTGCTTAGCAATAATAATCATAATGCAATCACATTTGACAATCACTGGAGGAAGGACACTAAGTAAAACTACTGAAGAAGGATTTATCTTTAAAAAGAGAGAGCCTACGATAAAATGAGGAAATTGTAGCTACTACTTTTAGTTTTACTAGTTCTCTGCCTCCATCTACTGGTAGGGATGCATAAACCCACTCATCCGGACTGATCCGGGCTATGAACAAGAATAAGAAATTTCTCTGATTCCTGGAGTACTTCTCATTGTTAATGTTTACATCCAGTAAGTACTTGCAACATATGTGAAACAAGAAGGAACAGTCAGTTGTGGGCATGTCCACAGCTCATGCTGGGCAGCATAGTGGGCATACCTGAAAGAGGGATCCAAGTATGATGGAGGTAGAGGAAGGGCAAAGGGGACTGAGAAATAATTAGTGTTTCTTGGACCGGTCATACCCTTAAGACATGGGGTTCAAGACAGTCTGGAATTTCTTGATATGTCATATTTAGAAACCACATACTTTAAATTAAATGCTAAAATAGAAATACTGCCTATACTCTTCAAATATCTCTTGCCCAGTTCTTGATAGCCCTTGGTTACCATTTTAACCAAAGTTTTTTTCTTGTCATGTTACATTTTTATTACACTAGAAAGTGGTTAACCTTTTGCGGCTGGACCCTCCCCTCCCTGATGCTACAATACAGCAGGAACCACTGAGTGTATCAGGACCATGCCATGCAGTTTCTGGGGACAGTCAACACAGCTGCCTCCTGATCTCTTTGGAGTCTTTATGGTGAAAGGGGTTAAGTAAAGATGATCTTCCAGAAAACTATAACTCAGGGATGAAATAAAAATTCCAGGAGGGAGTGGGGAGGATGTAACATGATTCTCTCTTCTAAAGATAGAATTAAATAGGTAAAGAAGTATTTTCTTTCATTTGTGAACTCTCACTACAATACAGTATTTATCTGAGAGTATTAAATGGAGAACATCAGCAAATTGAAGATTTATTCCCTAAACATATTGTACTTACTTATTCTCTGGCCCTGAAATCAGGCCAACAGGGGCTCTACTGATGATTGGTGAGGGTAGGCTTCAGAACTCCCCCTCCAACACTTCCACCAACCTCCTTGTACCTTGTCAGCTGTAAGGTTATTCACAAGACTTGAATGCTTCCCCCAACAAAGCTCATATGTGCATGCACGTGCCACAAGAGGTGCCACAATGGGGGATAGCTGGCTCATATGTGGTGGCAAGGATGTCACAAAAATACTCTTCAAGATCTTGTGTTGAGGCACACTTACAATGAAAGGCATCTGAGGATAACAGAATTGGCCAAAAGTCATGTAATGCAGCTGAGATGATGCCATGGTGGTATGACAGGGGGGGCATGAAGCCTTAAAGAGCAGTGCTAGAGGGCTCCAGGTTTCACAGGGACTAGTACCCAGACTCACCCAAGAGCTGCACCAAGTTGGGATGTTTGATCTCCTTCATCACTGCAGCCTCCTTCAAGAATTCCTCCACTTCCATGGTGTCTTCCTGAGAGAGAAAAAAAAAAAACAACTGTATGAAACAAGGCCTCAGTCGACTACCAGCTGTTTTCAAAACCAGAATCAGAATGCAAATACAAAGGAAGGATACGTGATGAAATATGTTTAGTTTCACTGTATGGACATCTTACTGTTGCCTTCTATACGGTATATGATTATAGTCCAAGTAGATGGCAAATCTTCTTTAAATGTCCAACTTAATCAAGAAAGCAAATTTTAAAAGGGGGAGCAATTTGTTTTGTTTTTTTGCTATCCATCCATGAGCACAGACAACTAGTATGAAAGTACTATTCCCTGCTCAGCTGTACTCCAAGCCTGAGTGGAGCCAGGACAGGACATGCAGTTCCATTAGAGCTTCTAATGGAATTAGAAACACAGAAACATGACGGCAGAAAAAGCCACATGGCCTAACTAGTCTGCTCATGCATCCAATTTATCTAGCCCTTACAATTCTCATCACTGGGAATTTAATGGACCAAGCTATTTTCTCCAAAACCTCAGAGAAAATAATTGCAAAGTTATTTTCTCCCTTTGAGAAAGGGCACTGTTATACACCTCTAGCTACTTTTCAAGTCAGTGAATGTAAATGTCAGACTGAACTCAAAGGATGTACACACTTATTAGTTCAGATATCCACTTCTCATTTCCTTGGCACACTACTATCATGCTTTCACTGACACGCCGCTCACTGAAAAATGTTGGTACTGAGAGCATTATTGGAACTCATAGGAGATGCATGAGATAAGCAGAACTAGCACTTTGCGGGAAAGGCAGCAGTATGCCAGTGAAGGGGGAAGGCTGAACGTGACATACTTTGATGGCTATATTGGAGAGGCATTTTATAAAAGGAAAACACATCCCTTTTCCCCCAAAGGAAGCAACATTTTATTGAGAGGAACCCCTCACCCCCTGCACAAATAATTTGCTGGGTGGGGAGGTTGGCTTTTGTTTGCCAACCCCTGTGCAAAATTACTTTTAACCCATCAAGCAGAGGCCTGTGCTGATTAAACTGAGAAATTTAAAAAAATGAGTCTAACCAGCTCACAAGCTCTTATGGCTTTACGCTTTTCTCCCCAGGGATCATAATTTTGCCCCAATGCTCCTCTAACAGCAGCATTTGAAAAACAGTCTTCATTAGCTTCTAGTTATCCTCCACCATGCATGAAGTCAAGGCTACTCTATGACAGGTCTCACATTCAAAGAGGTCAAAACAGTGATTTAAAAAAAAAAAGTCAATTTTATTTATTTTTATTTATTTTTTATATACCGACATTCAATCTGAGATATCACATCGGTTTACATTCAGGTACTGGAGGTATTTCTCTATCCCCAGAGGGCTTACAATCTAAGTTTTGTACCTGAGGTAATGGAGGGTAAAGTAACTTGCCCAAGGTCACAAGGTCTCCTGGTTCATAGCCCACTGCTCTAACCACTAGGCTATTCCTCCTCCAAATTTCCATGCACGTGACAGGAACTAGTCACTGTAGAAAGGACCGTAGCTAATCTTCTAAAATGCCACCTCTCTGCTTTAGAACGTGGTACTTAGTTGACCTACAGCAGAGTGTGGAGGAGTATTAGACAGTAACATTAATTATTATCCTTAGTCCTTAAATGTAAATACCAGCTCCACTTTATTCCTCGATATTTGTTTTGTTAATTCTGTGGTTTACAAGAATGTGGTGAGGGGCCCAGAGCATCAGTTTATTCTTAGCCCATAAAAGCTTTTTCATAAGCGGAGAGGGGACAAGACAGTTTTTACTAAAGCTCCCTTTTCCAGGAGACTCTGCACAAACTGTCTCTCTGCCTCCAGCAGGAGGTGCACTTCTGCATCGGGCCCTTCCCTTGGACAAAGCAACAGCTAGCACAGCACAGTGTGCAAGCTACTGCAACACAAAGACCCCGTTACAGCGTCAACCTGATACTACCTGACAGCTACAAGAGACCGCCTTCAAACCCCATTTCTATACCCAGTCTAGATTAAAACTAGTGTTCAAACAGTATATACAGGCAGCCACGGAGTTACTCCTGAAAACTAAACATGGATGTGTTAACTTGCTGAGGCCAGAGTTCTACTGCTGCATTTGGCTTAACATACCTCCAGCAACATTTTCATGCTCAAACTGTTTAGTTTTAGTCAAATTCCATTTGAATTACTCTACTTTTAGTTTACAAAAACATCTCCCAGTTATGCTGCAAAATGAATGGAAACACTGGGAAACTGCCAAAAAGCAGTGTGTTGGCAAGCTCATGATCACAAACGCACCAGATTCCTGAAAAGACGAGAGACCTCAGCTCTTTCAGGTTGAAGTGGCAGTTTCTTGTGAATGTGCTGCATTTCGCTTTTGCATCGTTGGCGGGCACTGCTGAAGCAGACAAGGCATGGGAAGGCCCCCAAGTGATAAGAGCGCGCACACAGACCCTTAGCACTCACCTTTAATGTCTTCACAGCCACCGTCAGGTTATATTTCTTCCAGACACCAACATACACCTCTCCATATTGCCCTCCTCCAAGTTTGTGCTTCATGGTGATGTCAGTTCGCTCCATCTCCCACTTGTCATGGATGGGAGACACCCCATAAACCGTGGGCTTATTGCACTTGGGCGCAGGGTAATGCAAAGTGGTCACCAGTCCATCCGCCACAGTCGAGTGATGGTGCACCAGCTCGGCAAGTGTGTTGAAGCGGCTCTCTGCCGTCACGTACACCTGAAGCCAGGGCAGATAAAAATGCAAGGCCTTCACCCATTTTATCTACAGTCTCCAGGCTTCAATATGCGTTCCTTCACCACAGTGGGAGACCAGAGTTAGAAAACGTCACTTGGTTTTTCACTCATTACTCATGAAATGAACAGCATCATTTTCCCTATTCAGCACTGCACAGGCGCAGTCCAAAACCAGTTGCAGCTTCAATGCAAGTTGGGTGGAAAAGCACTAAGGCAGCTGAATTTTCTTAGTGGCTTTAGAAATATTATTTCTGCTTTTATTTGTTTTCAGCATTATTGCTGTATTATTTCTGATCACTGAAACAGAGCCTGCGTGGAAATGGGTGCCTAGTTATTTCTTAGAAGACATGTCCCCCGCCCCTCTCACACCATCCCTCTCTTTTCCTAAGAACAGTTTGAAAAGCAGTTAAAAAACGCACAGAAAGTTTAGTAATTCCCATTTGTGCTACCTACAGTTTTCTGGCACAAGTACATGCTTAGGCAGAACGCCTCTCTCTTCCCTAATTGTGCGTCTATCAAGCCAGTAAATGCTGTCAGTGGACTGGATCCAAAACTGTAAGGATTCATGTTAAAAAAAAAAAAAAAAAAAAAAAAAAGGATGAGAAAAAACATGGGCCATACAGACCAAGGAAAGTGTGAGAGGAAGGGATATCTCAGCTATCACACAGTGTCCACACACAGAGTGCACAAATACCAAGGATTTTTGCTGCAATGGCTACGGCTGTGCATGTAATGGAGAAAACCACTAGGTAATTGCAAACGAAGGCTCATGGCACTATAGCCCAGAGAGTGGGAAACCCAAAATAGTTTGGATAGGTTGGCCGTGAATGAACAGAAATGAGAAATTACTACTTACTTAATAATTTCCTTTTCTCTAATGAAGACAGGTTAATCCATGACCAGTGGGTTATGAACATCTACCAGCAGATGGAGTCTGGGCAAAGCCGATATCACGGTATACAGACCCCTGCACTGACATCAGCCCGCCAGTATTCTCTGCAAAAGTTTGGAAATCACAGCCGGTGGAATATCCCCGCTTCACCAACCAAACCCTTTCAAGGATCATATGGAAAGACAACATCGAGATAGACCTACACGAAGGACAGATCCCTGTTGTAGCAGGTCCCTATAGACTGGTAACTGGGAAAGAGTCCGCCAGGAGCCTCTGCAGTTCTGCATACCACAGCCTCCTGGGCCAATCTGGAGCCACCAGAAGCACCAGCCCCGTGTGTCCTTCGATCTTCCAAATCATTCTGCCCAACATGGGCCAGGGGAAAAAGCATACCGAAGCTTGCCTTCTGGCCACTCCTGCTCAACAGCATCAATGCCCTAAGGACATCAGATCTCCCCTATGACTATAAAAAGGAGGGGAACCTTCGTATTGTGCGATGTTGCCAGCAAGCATATAAACGGTAGGCCCCAGCGGCTCACCATGAGTGGTTAGTGCAGTTAGTGTAGCTGGGTTCAAAAAAGGTTTGGATAGGTTCTTGGAGGAGAAGTCCATTAATGGCTATTAATCAAGTTTACTTAGGGAATAGCCACTGGTATTAATTGCATCAGTAGCATGGGATCTTCTTAGTGTTTGGGTAATTGCCAGGTTTGGCCTCTGTTGGAAACAGAATGCTGGGCTTGATGGACCCTTGGTCTGACCCAGCATGGCAATTTCTTATGTTCTTATGGAATGCTTCATCCGACAATTCTTGTTCTCCTGTATCCAGACTGTGGCTGGTGAAAAAAAAAAAAAAATCTGCTCTTACATTGTGGGAGGTGGAGATTTCCTGAAAATGTACTTCCGCCCATTCCAAGAGCTGGACTATTTCCTACAATACTTGCTGGCTCTTGGTGCCTTCCTGGCGATTAATATACACTGTCATCACTGTCATCTCAGTGTCTAATAGTAATTGGGGCCAGCAGTCAATGATCTGCAAGCATGTCAAATGATCAGCACATGCCTCCAGATGATTGATGCTCCAGAGATACCTCTGGAGTTCAGTGCCCCTGTGCCATCAACTTCTGACAGTGAGCCTCCCAACCCTGGAGGTTCGCATCCATCGTGAGTACCAATCTGTCTCATGTTCGTAGGGAAAAGTCCTTCCTTAGAAGATCCGCTTTCAGCCACCACTGCATTAGAATGCTAATCTTCACTGGTAACTGAAGCTGTATTGAGAAGTGCTGAGGCTGTGGATTTCCATCGTAGAAGCAGTGCACTGAAGAGGATGCATATGCGCCCTTGCCCACGGAACCACTTCTAGGGTTGTTACCATCAACCGAATACCTATGGGTAAGATCATACCAGCGGGCAAATTGCTTCTGTCAATAGCCACACCTGTGCTATCATTTCTGAATGAGGGCCTCCTGAAGGAACATCTTGCCTTGCTTCATGTTGAAGCGAACACAGACACTCCAGCATCTGAGACAGTTGTAACTTGCTCTTGGCCAAGTTCACCACCCAACCTAGTTATTGCAACAAGGAAACCACCTTGCGCAAGGCCTGAAGACTCTCTCCATGAACATAAGAAATGCTATATTGGGTTAGACCAAGTGTCCATCAAGCCCAATATCCTGTTTCCAACAGTGGCCCAAATTATCAAAACTTCTAGGTTCGGGTGGACCAGAATACCACCCTTTCTCTACGTTGCTGCTACCACTATCAAGTCCTTACAGAAGGATCCTGGGCATGGTGGCCAAACTGAAAGGTAGCAGTCGAAAACTGATAATGTCGTCCCAAAACAGTGAACCACAGAAACAGTTGATGCTTCAGCCAAATGGGAATACATAGATACACCTTTGACAAATCCAGAGATGTAAGAAAAAGCAAATGTTGCTTACCTGATGTAACAGGTGTTCTCACAGGACAGCAGGATGTTAGTCCTCACAAATGGGTGACATCGAGGATGGAGCCCACCACGGAAAACTTCTGTCAAAGTTTAAACAGAACTTTGACTGGCCCCTACTGGGCATGCCCAGCAAGGCACTGACCCTGCAGCCAGCAGGGGTCTCCCTTCAGTCTGATGTTCAAAGCTACAGGCAGTGCCTAGAAAGTAAAAACAAAAACCCAACACCGCGGGGTGGCGGGCGGGTTTCGTGAGGACTAACATCCTGCTGTCCTGTGAGAACACCTGTTACATCAGGTAAGCAACATTTGCTTTCTCACAGGACAAGCAGGATGGTTGTCCTCACAAATGGGTGAGTACCGAGCTGAGGATGTCCTGACTTGCACCAAATGCACCCAACGACGTGCAACAGGCACTACAACTGGGGTGGAATTTGGTAAAGGGCATCCGCACCCTACCGGGAAGGTGGAAGGGTGTTGGTACATCACGTTGGAAAAAGGTTACGCAAGACAGATTGGCCGAAGATGGAGTCCTGTCTTCCAGCTTTGTCCAAACAATAGTGGGCTGCAAAGGTATGGAGAGAACTCCAGGTTGCAGCCTTGCAGATGTCAGGAAGCGGCACCGATCGAAGGTGTGCCACTGACGTAGCCATGGCCCTCACAGAGTGTGCTTTGACACGGTCTTGAAAAGGGATGCCCGCTTGCTCATAGCAGAAAGTAATGCAGTCCGCCAACCAGGAGGAAAGAGCCTGCTTACCCACAGGTTGTCCTAACTTGTTAGGATGGAAAGAGACGAATAATTGAGTGCTCTTCCTGTGAGAAACTGTACGGTCTAGGTAAAGGCTAGAGCCCGTTTACAGTCTAGGGTATGCAGGGTCTGTTCTCCAGAGTTGGAGTGGGGCCTGGGAAAAAAGATAGGTAGTATGATGGATTGATTAATATGAAACTCAGAAACTACCTTAGGTAAAAATTTAGGGTGAGTGCGGAGTACCGCCCGGTCCTGCAGGAGCTTAGTGTAAGGCGGATAGGTAACTAGGGCCTGTAATTCACTAACCCTGCGAGCTGAAGTGCTAGCCAAAAGGAATAACACTTTCCATGTGAGATACTTTAACTCACAGGAGTGCAGAGGTTCGAAAGGAGGTTTCATTAGACGACCAAGAACCAGATTAAGGTCCCAGGATGGGGCCGGAGGCCGTAAGGGTGGCTTCAGATGGAGCAAGCCTTTAAGAAAACGTGTTACTAGGGGTTGTACTGAAATAGGGACACCCTGTACACCTTTATGGAAGGCGGCTACCGCACTGACATGCATCCTAATGGAAGAGGTTTTAAGACCTGATTCAGAGAGATGCCATAAATAGTCCAAGAATTTGGAGATTGGACAGGAAAGGGGATCAAGGGACTGAGAAGTGCACCATGATGTGTACCTTTTCCATTTGTATGAGTAAGACTTTCTTGTGGAAGGCTTTCGTGAAGCTATCAGGACTCGAGAAACGGAATCTGAAAGGTTGAAAGGCTGAAGGACTAACCTTTCAACATCCATGCCGTCAGGGACAAGGCTTGGAGGTTGGGATGGAGGAGGCATCCGTCGTTTTGAGTGAGCAGATGCGGGTCCTTTCCCAGAGGAATGTGCCTGCGGATGGAGAGATCCTGGAGTATTGGAAACCATACTTGGCGTGGCCAGTAAGGTGCTATCAGGATCATGGTTCCTCCGTCCTGGCGTAGCTTCACGAGAGTCTTTGACACAAGAGGAAGTGGAGGGAATGCGTAGAGCAGACCGGTTGTCCACTTGAGGGAGAATGCATCCCTCGGCCGAGAGTGCTGGCTCCGAATGAGAGAGCAGTAATCGTCCACTTTGTGGTTCTGAGGGGACGCAAAGAGGTCTATGCGGGGAGAACCCCACTTGTGAAACAGAGAGGTCGCTATCAGAGGATCGAGTGACCACTCGTGCGGTCGGAAGACACGGCTCAGCCGGTCTGCCAATACATTGTCTACTCCCGGCAGGTAAGTGGCCCTGAGGTACATGGAGTGGGAGAGGGCTTCCGCCCAGATCTGCGCAGCTTCCTGACACAGAAGGAAGGAGCCTGTGCCTCCCTGCTTGTTTATGTACCACATGGCCACTTGGTTGTCCGTCTGGATTAAGATTATCTGATGAAAGAGATGATCTTTGAAAGTGCGGAGCGCATAGCGGATTGCTCGAAGTTCCAGGAAATTGATCTGGTGTTCGGCTTCCTCGTTGGACCATAACCCTTGGGTTTGAAAGTTGTCCACATGGGCTCCCCAACCGATGTGAGAAGCGTCGGTGGTTAGGATTACTTGCGGATCCGGTGGAAGAAAGGGTAAGCCCTGAAGGAGGTTGACCTGAGTCGTCCACCAGGTTAAGGATAGGCGCAGCGCTTGTGTGACTGTGACTATGGAGGACAGAGGCTGAAAAGCTTGAATCCATTGGTGTCGTAGAGTCCATTGTGTTACTCTCATGGCTAGTCGGGTCATGGGAGTGACTTGAACCGAGGATGCCATGTGTCCTAGGAGAATGAGGAACTGGCGAGCCGTGGCCGTATCTTGAGACTGGAGCTGGTGAGCTAGGGACATGAGAGTTTGGACCCGTTGAAGCGGAAGGTAGGCCTTTGCCTGTAAGGTGTCCAAGTCTGCCCCAATGAAAGATAAGGTTTGAGATGGGACGAAGCAAGATTTCTCGTAATTGACAAGAAACCCTAAGGAAAGGAGTGTGTTGATTGTCAATTGTAGGGAGGACCGGGCAATCTGAGGGGTGGAGGCCCTGATTAGCCAATCGTCCAGATAGGGGTATACGTGGACACCTTCCTTCCTGAGGAATGCTGCTACAACTACGAGGCATTTGGTGAAGACTCGTGGAGCAGATGCCAGACCGAAAGGTAGTACTCGGTATTGATAATGGTCGCGGCCTACTAGAAACCGCAGATATTTGCGATGGGATTGTGTTATCGCAATATGGGTATAAGCTTCCTTGAGGTCGAGGGAGCATAGCCAATCCCCTCTTTGCAGCAGAGGGAGTAACGTGCCCAGGGTTACCATCTTGAACTTTCTTTTTGAAGGTACTTGTTGAGGGCCCGAAGGTCCAAAATTGGACGTAGCCCTCCTGACTTTTTTGGAATTAGGAAGTACCTGGAGTAAAATCCCTTGCCTCGTTGAGAGGGAGGGACAGGTTCTATAGCATTTGATTGCAAAAGAAGGGATACTTCCTGTTGTAATTGAGTCAAGTGGCTGGATAGACTCCATGCTTGAAGAGGCGGGGAGTCTGTCGGAAGAGTTATGAAATTGAGGTGGTAACCCTGTGCGATAATTGCCAGCACCCACTGGTCTGAGGTAATCCGTATCCAATGCTGCAAAAAGTGGCACAGACGACCCCCTACAGGGATGTGGGGGAGTGGGATATGGCATGTGCTCCGTATCGGGAAGTCAAAGGCCTGCCGCAGGCCCGGGAGGTGGGGCTACAGCAGGTCTTTGTTTCCGAGGTTGGCGTAGCTGAGGTCTGGTGGAGGATCGAGCCGGACGAGGCCTAGTCGACGGAGGGTAATAACGACGTGGCCGAAAGAATGACTTTTTAGAGTCCTTCTTAGGTGGTGGTTTGGAGGATACCTCAGATGGAACAGACGAAAGTTGTTTCAACGTCTCGTGGTGATCCTTCAATTCCGCCACAATCTGTTGAATCTGTTCTCCGAACAGATTGTCCCCCAAGCAGGGTAAATCGGCTAGACGATCCTGGACCTCTGGGCGAAGGTTGGATGATTTTAACCAAGCCCAACGTCTGGCTGAGATGGCAGTAGCTGAGACTTTCGTGGAAGCATCGAAGATATCGTAGGCCGTTCTGATCTCGTGCTTCCCAGCTTCAAATCCTTTGTGAAGGAGGGCTTGAAGCTGTGGCTGGTATTGGTCCGGTAATGTGTCAGCGTAGTCCTGCATCTGTTTAAGGATAGCTCTGTTGTATTGAGTCATATAAAGTTGGTATGAAGCTATGCGAGATATCAACATAGCCCCATGATACACTTTCCTGCCCACACTATCAAGGAATTTGTTGTCCTTGATAGGGGGAGTGGAAGAGTGTGGTTTTAGGCGCTTGGCCTTCTTTTGCGCAGACTCAACTACAACAGAGCGATGATCCAGTTGAGACTTCTGAAATCCTGGTGCTGACTGAACGAGGTATGTTGAGTCAGCTTTTTTATTAACTGGTGACACAGATGAAGGTGATTCCCAGTTTTTCTTTAAAAGATCCAGAAATACCTGGTGAATGGGGATGGAAGCGATGATTTTTGGGGCATCCAGAAATTGGAGCAGCTCCATCATTTGGTGCCTGTCATCGGTCTCAGATTGCAGCTGAAAAGGCACAATTTCTGACATCTCCTTTACAAAATTTATAAAGGAGAGATCTTCAGGAGGAGATCGTTTTCTACTCTCTGTAGGAGATGGTGGGGATGGTAAATCTGTATCTGAAGATGTATCATCACCCCAGGTATCATAAGGATCATGTAGGGCTTGCAGTCCTGAAGGACCTGGTAGAGGATCCAAAGGCATCGATGGAATCGGTGCTGCAAGCGGAACTGTGAACGGCATCGAGGGCTTCGGGGGTACCGATGGAATCGGTGCCGATCTTGGAATCGATGGAGCCGAAGGATAAATCGGTGGAAAGGTATGTGAAGGCACCGATGGAACGACACCGGACGGGGGGAATCCGGAACGGTGTTCTCCTGTCGATGAATGTCCTTCCGGAGATGATGGTGTAGTCGGTGCTACTGGAATCACCGATGGAAGGGCGCGCATGAGTGCCTCCATACGATTTAGTATCGGTGCCAACGCTTCCACTAGAGGCTCGGTGGTCGGTTCCCTCCTCGGTGGCAGAGTCGGTGCTGAGGTCGGTGCCTGAGGCGGTGCCGGAATCGGTGCCGGAGGCGGTGCCGGTGGAGGCTGGAATCTTCGCATCGCATTCTCGATGGCCTCCTGGACCAGCCGGTCCAGTTCTGCCCGGAGACCAGGGGTAACCATACCCGGCTCGACGGGAGAGGGAGGCTGAGGCAGGGCCGGAAGTACCACCGTAACCGGTGGGATCACGGCCCCCGCACCCCGGGAGGGTGAGGGTTTCCTCGGTGCCTGCGAACGAGACATGGACGGTGCCAGGTCTGACCGAGGCTTTTTCGTCGGTGGCTCGGCCTGTTCAGAGGTCGATGGTTGTGGATCCTCGACGGGCCGAGACTTGTGCCGTCGATGGCGATGCTTATCCTTCCGATCTCCTCGCCCATCCGGGGAGGGGACAGGAGTCGACGGCCGAGAAGTCATCGGTGGAGGACGGTCACCGGAGGGTTGACGATGGTGGTGCAACTTCGACGGTGCCGGTTCCGATGACGTCGATGCTATCGATGGCGTTGGGGTGGGTGCATGGAAGAGGAGCCCCATCTTCTCCATCCTGGCTTTACGACCCTTAGGTGTCATTAGGGCACATTTAGTGCAAGTCAGGACATCATGCTCACTTCCCAAACATAGAACACAGACCCGATGGGGATCTGTGATTGACATAGTCCGGGTGCAATCCGGACAACGACGGAACCCCGTCGCCATGGCCTAGGGCCAAATTTAGCCGCGGGATTGGTAAGTGCCAACAGGCCTCTAGGGCCAAAATCGACGGCAGTCGATGAAAATCGGCAAAAAACTTACCGGCTTTCGCGGAGGTGACAAAAATTTGTCGAAGGGAGACCCCTGAGGGGCAAATTTTCTTCGGAAAGAAAAAAACCGAATTCCTGTCAGGAACGTGGTAAGAGAGCTCCTTTCACCGCGTGGCAACTGCTGCGCGGAAAAAAGAAGACTGAAGGGAGACCCCTGCTGGCTGCAGGGTCAGTGCCTTGCTGGGCATGCCCAGTAGGGGCCAGTCAAAGTTCTGTTTAAACTTTGACAGAAGTTTTCCGTGGTGGGCTCCATCCTCGATGTCACCCATTTGTGAGGACAACCATCCTGCTTGTCCTGTGAGAACTCCCCCAACTGTACTGCCATTATCACTGAGCATAAGGTTTCCATGTGTAAATGAGCCACCCAAAATGACTATTGACTCACTTTAGGACCAGGATGGGGAGAAAGGAACCCTCCTTCTTGGGTACAATAAAATAAATGGAATAACGGCCCTACTTTCTTGTGACTTAAGCAGTGGAATCATGGCCCATCAGCTCAGAGGCCTTGACAATGTAACCTCCACTGCCAGCCTCTTTTCTGGAGAGTCTCAGGGAGACATCATGAAGTTGTTCAGAGGAACGCAGAACTCCAGAGCATGGTCATCCCTTACCTCCAGAACCCACTGGTCTGACCTGATCTTGTCCCACCTCCAATAAGAGGAGACAGGTGAACCCCTATCTCCAGTTCTAGGAGGTGAGTTGGGATGTATCGCCACCCAAGTCTACGGCCCGACTGGATTGTCTGAGCCGAAATTACTGAGACCTACTCAGAGGTTGAGCCCTCTGAAAGGTTGCTCCTCTGTATGGTCAAAAAAACATCTGAACCCCTAGCACAGCCCCTTGTGCCGAAAGAGTGCGGCGCCTGTTTTTAATCCTCTGGCAAACAAGGAATCTATTGGTCATTTACTCCAACTCATTCCCAGAACAAATGTGATCCTTTAAGGGCAATTTCATAAGATTAGATTTTGAAATTGTAGCAGCCAACCAAATCTCAGCCACAGCAGATGCCTGGCCGCTAACACCGAAGCCACCCCTTTAACAGAGGGATGGACCAAGGCTTAGCTCAAATCCGCAAAAAGGCAGCTGCTGGTTCCATCATTACCCTGGTATTCAAACCAGTCTCATCGACTTCCTGAGATAAGAAACAAGCGCGAGCCACAAGGGAACAGCAAGAGGCTAACTGCAATTCATTGCCATCGCCTCAAGGCTTGCATAAGGATAGCCTCAATTATCCTACCCTGCGCATCCTCCAGTGCAGCTCTCCCTTCTACAGGAAAGATCATCTGCTTGGAGACTGCACACACCAGCACATCCACTTTCAGAAAAAACAACTGCTCTCTCTCGTTGTCTGATCCAGGGGTACAGCCCTACCAAGGCTCGTCCCCCTTTAAAATTAGCTTCTTCAATGCCCCATTCAAGGCCAATCAAGGTACTAAAATGGTACTTCTTTGGCTCAGACATGGACCCAACATTTGACATCCCAGTCACTGACAATTCTGGGAGTGCCAGAGCAGGCGACCCATCTATATGACTCCAAACCTGAAGGGATTTCGCCCTCATCATCCAAGCCAGTGGGGTCCCCAAGGAACCCGCAGCAGGCCAAGGTGTATTCAGGGATTTAACTAGTGGCACCAGATTTGTGGGATTCCGCAGCCTGTGATCCTGAACTTCCAGGTTTGGACGGTTCCACCGAACATTAGAAGGGACTTCAGCCCTTGAAAAAATTCCATCCAAGAAAAAAGCAGAATGATCCATACCAAAACCAGAGGGCGTCAGAGTGGTGCACACTAAAGTCCTCCCCTGCTGAAATTCCAGTTAGGGGAGCTTCAAAACCAGGCAAAACTTCTGACAGATCCTCTCCAGTCCCATTCCTGCATCCTGCTGGGAAGGGCCGGGCTCAGCCAAATCAGCGGGAAGACAACTCTTCCTGAGCCTCCAGGCAGTGCTAGACAAGATTAGAGGGGACACCCAGCTGTGATACCCTAACATGGCAAGCAGTGCAAATCACAAGGCACTTAGGATTCTTTGCTATCAGCACCATGGATAAGACCATCCACTAGCAGCATGCTTAGAAACAAGCATCTGACAATCGTGCGTCCAACTCTACATCCTTACAAGGCAAGCCCAGATAGGACACCCATATTTGAGATAGTACGTCCTATAAGAGTGTACTCTCTCATGGAGAAAGAGCTTAGGCACTAGGATCCGATGAATGCTCGAACTACTGACCCCCAAAATTTGGACACCCAATCCATGCGGTCCAGATGAACACCCCAGCCTGGATACAAAGGCACGAACCGATGTCAGTCAGTTTCGTGGCAGATTTGCGCTGAAGGAGGCGTGTGAATGCCATCAGGGCCTACCACACGGCGTCTCAGAGAAGCCTGAGAGCAGGGCCTCGCCAAAAGGCTGCTCAACCGCCAAAACTGCCGCGACTCTCCAAACCCCTCACAGAGGCGGGAACAAGTGTGCTGAGGCTCGAAAACCAGACCAGCGAGGGGAAGAGGAATCCCTAAAATTATCCCTCTCATGTATTTATTTTATTTTATTTTTTTTCATCCCCTTACCTGAGCTCAGCCCATCCCGACCAAGTATAGAGTCAGTCTCTGGCTGCGGGAGAAGAGAGAATATGCCTTTACGACATGCTCGGCTTCCTGCACCCACTAGCCTCTCAGTTGATTCTCTCCTGGCAGCCAAATCCACACTAGAAAACCAGCTACCGGACCGAAGCACTTGACTGAACTCAACTGAGGGAGGGACCACAAGGTATCTCCTCAGGAGAAGCGGTGTGTGATGCATCTCCCTACTGGGGATTGCTTGTTGAGAAAAGAAAAAGGAGATTAATGTCCACCATCTGCTGGAGACAGAGAATACTGGCGGGATGTCAGTGCAGTGACGTCATCTTTGCTCCGTTTCCATCTGCTGGTAGAGGTACATAACCCACTGGTCATGGATTAACCTGTCTGAATGCTGAGAAAGATAAATTAAAAAACAAAGCAAAAAAACCCCCCAGAAAAACATGGAGGATTTCAAGCTACTTTAATACTCCTTTTTCCTATCCCGCTAAAAGAAACTGGGTTCTGAGCTGCCTCCTCAAGCTTACCTTACAGTCTGATGCAGTGTTGATCCTGTAGTGATAGACTCTGCCCTCGTACCTCAGCGAGATCGACAGCTGGCCTGGGCTGCTCTCGCTCTCCCGCACCAAGAAGCTACCATTTATGAGACTGCTCAGCAGGTACTCTGCTGCGCTGCGTGACACAGGGCCATGGTACCAGGAGTGCTTCTCCAGGCTGCTCACTGGAGTGATGTAGTTACTCGGCACCCAGCCTTGCCCATTCTTAGAGCGAACCTCACTCCACTCTCCATTCTGGTTGTAACCCAAGACTCTTAACTTCTCACCTGTCAAAGGATAGGCATGGAAAAGAAGAAATAGAAAATTTTACTCAGGATACAATTCTTGGGCATGCAAGTTCTCAGCCAAACCAGCTGCAAGCTTTCTGCAATTCTAACTGCTGTTGCCCCTTGCTGTGGTGCATGAAGGCACCTTGGGGACTTTTCATTCCTTGCACTGTGCCAGGGAGAAAGCATTAGAAATGATAGTTTTCTTTTTAACCAGAACGCAATCAAACAAAAAATGTTTCCTCTTTCTTTACAGTTTTTATTTCATCCCTGAGGCAGAATACAAAAAGTTAAAGACTTTGTATTCTTCCTAATTTATGGGGGCTGGATCTACCCATTAGGTGCCCCTCCTCTTCCTCCTTCATGGCAACAGTTTCCTGTGCTATGGCATCCCATCGCATTCACCCCTCTAAAAGCTCAAGGCCAGGCTGACAGCTATTCTATTTTATAGTGCTAATGCCCATGACTGAATTTAGGCATAGTCTACAGAGACACATGCCTTTGGTGCCAAATTATGAAGGTGTTCGAAACTGGGACTCCCTTCAGCTGCTCTCTGCTTTCCAATCGGAAGGGAACCCCTTGCCTTGTCCTCTGTTTAAGGTCACAGTCATCTTAAATCCGACCCTGCTAATGCCGCCAGTCCACAAGTCCCTGCACTTTTAAGGGAGCAGGCCTGATAGGACACCTCTGCTCAAAGTGCTGCTAAGATGGAGGCTGCAGCAGCACTCCTAAGCTGTTATCTACTTTACCAAGTGGGAAATCTAGCCCTCCCTAATTAGTCACTGATACTTTTATGGATCAAAGTAAACCAGGCGGCTACTGGGCTGCATCATCAAAATCCTATACCAGTGCTACCCTGTGCACACAGCCTCAGCAGAAGAGAGGCTTTGGGGAATCATGCTTCTTATTCCAAACAAAAAATTATATTAAAAAAAATGAATCCTGAATGAAACCTGCAAAGCAACAAAGAGCTTAATACTGAGTAAAACAGGAAGGGCACTCTATGACCGAGTCATCTGAATACCTTTTAAAGACACTTGTTTTGCATCAATATCAGGGTACAGCAAAAGTGATCCCTTCTATATTCAATACCAGTTTTCTTCCTTCCTTGGCCTACCTTACCTTTGGTGATACTGAGGGTGTTGTCTCCACTTGCCACAAAGTCATAAAGTGCAACAAAGAGGTTGGGGTCACTCTCAGTAGCCCCCAGCAGGTTCTCCTTGGAACTCCAGCGGATGGCTTCATTGAGTGCCTGCGGTTCAGCATCACAGCCATAGGGGCGATGGAGAGCCTCTGGGAACCAAAGAACACAAAAGGAAAACGAATCTCAATTCATATGCTCCAAGTTGCTATTTATATTTTATCTGCATAATTTTTTTTTAACAAAAGATAAGAACACAGCTTCCTTGACTGGAAATAAGTACATACTGCATATTGAAAATTTACATTAATGAAGATACGAGGTTTGCTTACCTCCCACACACAGGCTGCTGTCGAGCTCTGAGTGGTAACTCATTTAAAATTAATTTATTCACTCTTTCATGGCCGCATTGGTCCCTCCACTGTAAGCTGAGTTACAGCTCAGGGCTTGACGGTGGGAGCAGGTAGGAGCTTCTCTTCCGAGGGGGGGGGGGGTCCCCTAGGAGTTCCACAGCAGAAGGGGGTCTTTGGAATTTTGAGGGCTGGCTACTAATATATATTAGTATTTATTTTGGTGGGAGCAAGGGGGGGTTCAGCCCACTACCCTGGTACTTTATTGAACGTGGCGTCCCACTGAGCCTTATGTTTTCTTTAGTGAGGATTGACATGCAAATGGATCATGCGTCAAATACATGTTTTATTCAGTTTAAAGCCTTTTTTCCTCCTCTCCTAGTCTATTGGCATGTCGCTAGTTTCATGCATCCTGCAGGGATGCCAGTTTTTAGTACTGGAATAAAATAACCCACATTAAAATGTAACTCCGATTTTAGCGTGGTTTATTATATTAGCTCTTTAGACTACAAGCCCTGTGGAGCAGGGAAGTACCTGCTGCATCTGATTTCAACTTACCTTCAGCTTGGATTTGAAAAGGCAAGCAATCAGATTCAAAACCCAATTCCATTATCTCCCTAAGAAGGTATTACAATTCAGGATTACAGGGAGAAGGAAAAATATTTAGAAACTCAGGCACCAGCCAGAAAGTTTTAGGAGAAACATTTTTTTGCTTTTTTCTTTTGGTTATTTTACTGTTTTTAGTTTCCCCCCCCCCCCCCCCCCCCTCTCCCTTACCATCTCCTCCAGGTAATTTGCTCCCTCTCCCTCTCTCTCTCCCTTATGTCTCAGCAATAGGTCCCAGCAGCAGCAGCCACCCAAGCCTTCTTCTCCCTGGCTCTGGCCCAGCCCATGACTATCAGGTCCTGAATTTTAATTGTGACGTAGATTCCCAGCACTAAGCAGGATTTTGCTTAAATGGGTTCCCACTGCTTCTCTAGCTGTAAATTCTGACTCTAATTGTAAATTGCTCGAATATCTGTTGATTAAAATTTGCTGTAATCCGCCTTGAGACCATCCTTGGGGGAAAGAAAAAAAAAAAAAAAGGCAGAACATCAAATGTTTATAAACAAACATGAAGCCAACTGCCAAATAATTGTCTAATGCTACTTCTTAATTTATCTTTCTAAAAACTAATGCTAGCCCTGTGGAAGAGCCCATGCTAAGAGCAGATTTCAGAGCCTCAGGGACAGTATCACTGATATCTGTGGACATCCAGCACCTATCTGTTCTGTACAGTGGTTAAAAAATAAAACCACACACATTCAGCGACTGCACGGTAATACCTACTCAGAAACTCAAGAGGCAGCTCTTGGGAGCGGCCACCACTAGACAAGGATCACCCTGATCATCAGTGGAGGCCCTGAAACCAATTGTATGAGATTTGCATTCCATTACAGTGAATCATTCATCGGAGGTCATACTGAAGGCAAAAGAACATTTTGCATTTATCAATGCCCCCCTTTGATACACTAAGTGGTCTTCTGGCACCGACGTACAAGGTATTCCAGTACATGCCTCACCACTTTCACACAGTGAAGTCAAGCAAATACCAAGCATGACAACTCAACATGAGGGCTCCAGAGTGGAAAAGGATCAAATCCACAAAGTGGCTCCATCGCAAGGGAGGATTTCCAGCTGACGCTCCAACAAGCAATACCAACCTGAGCTCAAAGAAATGCTCCCCATTAGTCACAGTGTTGTAACTAATCTCTTCAGGTCTCTGTCATGATTTCCATAAAAACCCTCACCACAAAAGAATTACAGGTTCATTTGTATTACTGTTATGGAAGACGACAACCTGGAACTACAACTTAGGTTTAGTGATAGTCAACAGAAAACAGCGGCATGCACTACACATGGACACCCGAGCTGCTGCTTTTAAAAGTACATACCCCTATCAGCAGCCCTGACACACAGCACTAGGCCCCTTCCTTCTCCCCGAGAGAAGACTGAGCAAAACACGCCATCCACTGGCCAAAGGCCGTTATAGCAAATCACTTTCCGTACCACACACAGAGCAGGAAATGCCAAAAGTGGCATCCAGAACAGCTCAAATACTACCTGTGTGCCCAGCACCACTCAGGAAATTATGATCATCCATCGTAAAATTGAAGAATTAGAGCTAGAAAGGTGTTTGGCATTTGCAAAACAAAAATTAACACCTCAAATTTTTTAGGTGTGACAAAATACTATAAAAGCCTTTTTTGTCCAAGATAATCTTAAAAAATCCAGAGATAGTACAAAATAAGCAGCACAACGTTTGACACAATCTCTTAAGGAAAAATAAAGGAAGTGAAAATCAGAATTCAGGAACAAGACCACAAGGGGATGTGGTAATGGTTGTGATGGGAGGACAGCCTGCCCATATGGTAGTTTCTATTTTTACTAGCTAAAATATATTTTAACTGGTTAAAAACCAAAGCCTTACTTAAATGTTTAAAGCATGCGGCTCACACCCTTACGGTCTGAACTAGATTTTCTCTGACCTACACTGTGTGCAGTCTAGCAAAGTTAAGCCTGTTCTGCTGTCAAGTAGGCTCCAAAGACAGGCAAATGAAACTTGCCATGGAAAGGTGGGTACCTAGAACCCCACTGATATCCAAACCTGCTCGAAATCAGTTTAAAAAAAAACACCAAAAAACGTTGTTCTTTTAAAAACAGAGGTCCCGATATGAATGAAATCATGTCAGATTCAGGGATGCTAAATCTGTGCGCCTTTGAGAAACCCGGTCCTTGATAGCACACACAGCCTGACCTCTGAATCAAGCCCTGCTGCCGCCCCAGAGCCACTCACTTCCCTTGTGACAAGTACTAGGGCCAAGCACCTCGCTCTATCTGCTGCTTACCTCTGGTAGTGAGGGCCCATGGAGATCAGACAGAAAGGATGGTGGACTAGATGTCTCCATCACTGACACAACAGTAAGCAGCAGGGTGCTTAGAGAAAACGTATAAGAAATAGAATTGGACATTCAATATTATACCCTTCCAAGTTCTAGCAATCATGATTTAGGGATGTACTAATTCATGAGCCAGGGGCAGGAGAATTTACAATTCTATGTAACCAACATACAAACGTGTAAAATCTGCCTGTGCTTTAACAAAACTTAATTGAATAAACCAGTTAAGGACCAGAAATTCAGCAATTAGTACACGTCTGTTTTAAGTAACAATTTTTTCAGATAAAATACCAATTGGTAATTTACTTGTTATATACTAGAGGATACCCCTTGCACAACCCCTTCACTGCATAGTCTTGATGGCTCAGTTTTACTCTTCCCCCATTCTCCCCAGTCTTCACTTCTATATGATGCTCGATTGCCACATTCCTTCCCACATAGCTGATTGTTTTCTACCCAATTACACTGTCAGCTCTGTGGAACAAAACGTCCTCTTGCACCGAGTTTTAATAAACTGGCTCTGATTATACACATGATGGACTGAGGGGAAACAATCTGACAAAGAGCAAAGCAAGGAACGGGTGAAATGCACAACAGGGGGCAAGGATTATCCAACATCTCACTAGCCAAATGCATAAAGCAGGAATTAGAACCAAAGTCAAACCGTAGCACTTCAGTTGCCTCCTTCCAGCTAGAGCATTAGTCTAGCAGGCAGGGTGACTCCCACTAAAGATTTAATTGGGAAAAAAAAAAAATCTAAATTTTCCACTGGAAATCCCCCACAGGGCATGTGAGGATAATGCCAGCAACTTCACTAGTAGAAAATTACAGGCTGACCATGGCTGAACTCCTGATGTAAAAATAAAGCTACAACTGTTAAGCCCTAGTCTTACCACTCCAGGGAATTATCAGGAGACGCAGGCAGCACCTACGGGTCCTGCACAAGCTTCCAGCCTTGCCAGCATACCTGTTGAATCAACCAAACCAGGGTCCAAGGCTTCATCACACAGGGTGAAAAGGAGTTTGCCTCGTTTCCTCCCCAAGTCTCCGGATGACAGCAGAAAAGGCGTCAGAATCATAACGTACGAGGAGCTGAAGCCGAGCAGGGAAACCAGGAATTCAGAGAACGCCACCTTCCCTACCATATGCGCGAGTGTGAGCAACTGTTAATCCCATACTGTAATGACTGATGAAGTCAGAAGCAGAGAAGCATTATAAGTGGTAGGGAGGGTATGGTAGCAATGCAAGCAAGCGAGGATTTGTTTTAACTGCTGATTTGCTAATGGTGAAATAAGGGTGGAGCTACCTAGCCAAGAAAGAAACTGAATCACAGCAAAAAAAAAAAAAAACAAACCACCACAGGTTAGCAGACTGCCTCATCTCAGTCTCTCACAGAGAACAGAGGGGTACTCGCCAAATACAGAAAATGTGACCACAAATTAGAAAGAAACCCCAGATGCCCGACACTACATGCAGTGCAATACCAGATACAGAGAAACATTTCCTCTTATACTGTGCAAAATAAAGAAATCAGATACACATTTCTCAAAGCTGCAAGAGAAAATCAAAGACTTCCTACAAAAGAATGAGGAGGAAAATAGTTGAAATGCAAGCACGGACCTGGAAAAAGGAAGGAAAGCGGGAAAAGCAACTTCTTGCTGATGCCTTCTCACTTCCTATCTGGGTCTTCTCTCTACCCCTCCATCCCAGTTTCCTCATATCCCTTATCCCCAACTCTCTCTCCTCCCCTCCCCCACCAAGCTGGCACAAGGATAGGGATGCTTAGCTAGCCCATGCAGCCTTCTCCGCCATATAGTTCCTTCCCATAGTATGACGGAACCAAGGATCATGCTAGAGAAAGGGAGAAGGAAAGAGGATCAGGGACTATTCTTGGGGTAAAGGAGGTGAAGAGGAACCAACATCATGCTGGGGCAGAGTAGAAGGGAACACAATAATGCTTTACTTATTTGGACACAAATGCCTAGTTACAGGCCAACTGACCAGCATCAGAACCCTGGAACTGTCTTTGTTGCTCTTCTGTAACACCTTTGGCAGCACATGCACAAATTGTCATGGCAATAAAAAGTTCCTTGAATCTGAAATTGCAACATATCTGTGATCTAAGCAGCTTGTGACTTGCTTTCCACTGTGGTTAGCAGTGAGAGGGGGATGAGTGGCCCTGGAACAAACACCAGTCCCGTATGGAGAAACCAAGCAGCATTTTTTTTAAATAACTACACAGGAATGCTCAGAAAGTCAAAAACAAAGAATCAAAAACAATGCCAGGTATTTCCACACAGCTTGTGACACACTGAATAGACAGTGTTTACTGGATAGGCATTTTGTGGTTTTATTGCATGCCTTGGTGACCAATTAGAGTTGGGGCACCTGTCTGTCAAACGAACTGGCATCGGGCAGAAACACTGGAAGAGTAAATACAGCTGAGCAGCAGAAAAAGCTCCCTACATAATGAAGGACAGAGTGTAAAGAGGTGATCATCATGATAGTTATCAACATTGGAAAGGGGAACTATTCCTTAGCAGTCAGTCTGTTGGATGATGATCAGTAAACAGGTATTTGGAAACAATTCTATTTGTTAACTGGACAATGGTGATGATAAATGTGTGCCCTAACTTGAAAGTCAAAGCAGAAATATGGGTCCATTATCACTGGCCACAGTCCATACGAAAACAAACTTATGAATGCATGTAATGCCAAAGCTGGATCACGAGGGAGATAGGCCTTGCCCTCTGCCGTGTCCAGGTGGGCACCGATAAAACCCAGGCACAGTGACAGACTCAGATGGGATTTCAGGTAGATGACAAACCGGAGAGACTCCAACACCTGAATGGTTAAGCATAGAAACCGTTGCGTCCCCTCCTGGGAACTGCTCTTGATTAATCAGTCATCCAAATAAGAACACTTGTGCCCCTAGATGGTGCAGGTGTGCTGCCACCAGTGCTAGGCATTTGGTGAAGACCCGAGGCACCAAGGTGAAGCTGAACAGCAGCACCCTGTATTGAAAATGTCTGATGCCCACCAGGAAGCGGAGATGCCTCCGGTGACTGCGGGAGATCTCAATGTGCGCGAACTGGTCCTTGAGATAGAGGGAACAAAGCCAGTCTCCCCTCTGCAAGAGAGGGATCAGTGTGTCGAGGGAGACCATCTTGAACTTCTCTCGTCTGAGAAAACTATTCAGAGACTGAGGTCTAGGATGGGACTCAGTCCTCGGTCCACTTGGGGGATCAGGAAATATCGGGAGTAAAACCCTGCTCCTTGCTGCCGCAGAGGAACTGACTCGACGGCCCTGGCCTGAATGAGGGCGGAGAGCTCGGATAACTATTTCCTAATGGGGAGACTGACCCCCGTGAGGGGCGCAGGGGGCATCCCCGGGCACACTCAAGATGTTTAGACTATACTCTTGGCGCATGATGAAAAGGACCCACCGATCCGACATGGTCGCTAACCAACGATCCAGAAAGAGGTGCAGGCGGACTCCTATTGGTGGATCCAGCGCAGAGAGTATGATGACTGGGTTTATGCTCCCTCTCTGCCAGACAAACCCCGTAGCAGGGCTCGGCTGAGGCGCTGGCTGGGGTTTAGGCATCTGCGGCTGCTTAGAGCGGCCTCTAGAGGACACCCGCTGAGAACGTCTGTGGGAAACCTGAGGATAATATTTTCTCTGACGGTAAAAGGACCTACGAGCCCCTTGCTTTGCTGACCTTCTGGCCGAGGAGGGGGGGTCCGAGGTGCTAGCTGAAAGATGCTGGAGGGCCTCATGATGAGCCACAGCATCCCGGACCTTATCCACAAAAAGGTTATCCCCTGTGTAAGGGAGGTCCGCAAGTTTCTCCTGAACTTCTGGCCGGAGATCCGAGGCTCTGAGCCAGGCCATCCTGCGGGCTCCGATGTCCGCTTTGGCCACGCGAGCTGAGGTCTCAAAAACACCATACGTGGAATGCACCTCGTGCTTACCGTATTTGAAGCCCTGCTGGACGAGCACTAGGAACGCATCTGTTGTTGAGGGAGGCATTCTGCCAATTCTTGAACCTTTTTCCAGAGGTTCCAGGAATGTTAGGCCATATACAACTGGTAGGAGGCGATACAAGCTATTAACATTGCCTCCTGGAACTCCTTCCTACCCAGCGTGTCCCATTTCCTATATTCCCGACCTGGAGGCACAGAAGTATAGGTTCGGGTCCGCTTTGCCTTTTTGAGGGCGGATTCCACTACCACCGACTGGTGGGGGAGCTGGCACTGCTCAAACGAGGGACTTTTGAATGAGGTAGATGGCATCAGCTTTCCTGTTTACTGGAGATACGGAAACAGGATGTTCCCAAACGTACAGGAGCAACTCCTTGAAGATCTCATGCACGAGAACGGCTACCATCTCTTTTGGTGTGTCCACAAACTAGAGCACCTCCAGCATGTGGTATCTAGCATCCTCTTCCATGAGGAGCTGGAATGGAATAGATTCCGCCATGGTGCGGATGAAACCGGCAAAGGTCAAGTCCTCTGGAGGAGACCGGCGCCATTCTTCTAGGGGGTGACTGTTCCAAGAGGACATCGGAGGAGGACTCTGAAGTATTGCCCCCCTCCTCATGGGTCATATGGGGCTTCCTCCTCACTGAGATCTCCAGGAGAGGGCAGCGGGGGACCCGTGCTAACTGCCCATGGTCTGGGCACCGACGGCACCAAGGCCCCCGAAGGGCCCGGTGCTGAAGCCAGAAGCGGCAGTCTAGGCACCAGAGGTCCCGAGGGCCCTGGAAGCGCTGAGCCTTCCTCCTCCTCGGAACCGGCAATTGGTATAGCTCCCGAGGGGGAAGGCAAAGATGGCCACCGGGGGACTAAGGAACCCCAGGGTACCAGCTGCATAGGGAGGACACCCAGCAAGACATTGAGGCGCTCCAGCAACAGTGCTAGGATCGAGGGAGTGGGTCCAGCATCAGTAAACGCAATGATGGGGCCTGCGATTCAATACCCCTGAGGGCTCAGAGCACTGCCAATTGAACCCACGATCCAGTTATTTTTCAAAGGCCGCCGTAGACAGGGCAAGTGGAGGAGAAGCAGGCACCACTGGATCGCCCTTGAAACGAAGGGCATGGAGGGTCCCAACTTCTTGGGACCAAAATGCTTTTCCATTTTATCTAAATGCATCTGACAACCTTTGGAGGTCATCTGGTCGCAAAATCAGTAACCCCGGACATCATGCGATGCCTCCAGGGAAAAAATACAGACTTCATGAGGATCAGTCAAAGACATGGTCCGCGGGCACTGGGGTCATCAACGGAAACCGGAGGCGGCCATGCCTCGAACCAACAAACAGACGGTGCAGGGCGGATACAGACACCAAAATCCCCCAGAACTGACTGCAAAGAACTTACCATGCTGCCGCACTGACTGGAGGGAACCAGGGAAGGGGGACCCCATGGGAAGGTGGTGAAAAAAAAATTGCAAGAAAAACAAAGAACTCTGAAAATAGAATAGAACACCACCACTGCGAGGCAACTGCACCGTGGAAAGAAAGACTGAAGAGGGACCCCATGTGGCCGCGCAGATAGTGGCAGGCTGGGCATGCTCAGTGTGCCAGTCAAAGTTCTAGAAACTTTTCCATGTCAGGCTCCATCTGATGATGTCACCCATGTATGAGACCTACCATCCTGCTTGTCTTAGGAGAAACACAGAACCCATAAATGTGTCCTGTCTTGTAAGCAGATTCCAAAAACAGTAGTAAGCAACTTATTTCTGAAAGACCACGTTCTGGAGTTGGACACTAAAAATATACATACACACACACACACACACACATATATACACACATTTAAGTGAAGATTTAATGTAAATCACACCATTTGGATAATCTTCCAGCAATGTAAAGCCCTCTGTCCCCCCTTATTAATTCAATGTATAGAATTTATGTTTTAAGCTGCAGCTGGATATTGGTTTACTACCATCTGCTCACTTCTATAGACAAAATTATACAAACTATTTGCTGGGAGGAGTGAAGTACCCCGCAAAGCTGGAGTGAATGGAAGACAGCAGCAAGCCTCCTTCCTTCAGCTAGATTTGTGAATTTGTAATTCATTTGTTTTGTAAACAAAGCCTGAGCAGCTTAAAAATGTTAGAGGACAAGCTGGATTTTGGTTTGTCATCTTCGGCTAACTGCCCTGGCGGCACGCTTGGGGAGCCGCATGGTCTGCGCAGCCCTTCCACCTACCTTTCCCGTGATATCCCGAAGGTAGCAGGACTCCCCAGTGCAGCTGCAGCAGTCTCAGCTTCCAGTACATTTGTCTTCCTCGGAACTGCAATCCCAGTAGGCTCATTAAGGAGGGTCTGAAGGGTTCTCACATACTATATGGTTCCTTGAGAAAGGAAGGAAACATCCAGACACCTGTGCCAACTCCAAGGACCTCAGAACGTGGAAAAAAAGGATCCGAACACGTCCAAGACTGGCATGCCTTCTAGGGTCAGCAATGTGCTAACCGCCATTCACTTCGCTCAACTAATTGCCTCCCAATACTTTCACTTTTCTCTGTTTAATAAAGCATGTGCTCTGCTAGGGAAATATTCCAAACCTGAAAATCAGTGTCCCTGTTCTATATTAAATCCTGCTGGAAGACTGAAGGAGCAGGAACGCTTTCCCTCCACATCTGATCTTTCTCTGCGAAAGACATGAGATGAGGGTCTGTCCCTCTGGCACGGAGGTTCTCTTCTCTTGATATTTTTCCCTTTTCCTGGTTTTTTTATGCAAAATAAACAAAATAAATTCCCTGCAGTTCCTGTTTCCTTCCCCCAGAGCAAAGAGTTTAGCAATTGTTCCAGTCCGATTACCAGAGGATGTGCGCGCCAATTTCTGAGAAAGCCCAGGGAGTGTTCCTGGGAATAGGAGCAAGACTACGTGTGAGGAACTGTGCAGATTTAGGGCCTGGCTGCAGTGCTGTTTCCTGTTGGCCAACTACAAGCACTCCTAATTGGCTCCACTGCCACAAACAAGGCTCCTCATTCACAGCCCTGATTCTGACAGCTGGAACACAGCTCCAACTTCCATCCACCGCCCAGGCAAAACGCCGCTCTCCCCCGCCTCCTGCCCCCAGTCACTCAAACAGCACCAACTGGAAAGAACCCTTTCACTTTAAAGTTGAACATACCCCAGAACTGAATTCTGTCGTTTCGGATACAATCTCTTATGCCTTGCTAACCAAAGCTTTTTCAAAGCTGTTAGCCAGCCATTTTCAATCCCACACGCTAACAAGAAAGCACCTTTTCATCAGTGAAAGAAGGTATCACTGCAAAAATCAGATACCGATAGCTATAAATCTAACCCTTCTAAAATATCACACTGTATTCCCCGTTGTGTGTACACAAGGGGCCACCTCCCTTCCTCCCATATGCTTGATTTTCAATGTGATTCAATTCAGTTCCAGCCGTTTACTTCATGAATAGGTTCCTCCCCCATGCCAAGTTTCTGACTTGAACACACAGATCTTCATTCGTTGGTTTTTAGAGACTTGATAGTAAATGACAGAAAAAGGAGAGAAAGCACATTAGTGAGACAGCAACTCAGCTGCTCCTAGTGCTGATTACAGAAGGTATGCCAGTCTCACATGCTTGAGAATTCACTGCTGAGAAGTAACAGGGGGAATACAGGCTCATTCACAGCAAGGGTGCCCAACTCCAGTCCTCAAGGGCCACAAATAGGTCATGGACATGTGCAGGTATCATTTTTTCAATAAACTTTTAAATTTACTTTATGGGATCTGCCAAGTATTTATGACCTAGATTGACCACTGTCAAAGACAGGATGCTTGGCTCAATGGACCTTGGTCTGACCCAGCATGGCAAGTCTTACGTTATTGTTCTTAAATAAATATCCATACTAAATATGTATGAGATATCTGCATACAATGGAAGTAACATTCGAAAATATTTCTTCATGGAAAGCAAGGCGAATGCATGAAGAGGTCTCCCAAAAGAGGTGATGGAAGCCCGAGTAGGTACCTATATCTCCAATCACCACTCTCTTTATCCCTCTTCTTCACCAAAGTACTGCAATATGCTGACCACCACCAAGATGAAAATATCCACTTTTCCACCTACTCTGTGGATCTTGTCCAATCTGCTTTTAAATCCTCAGTCCACTGAAACTATCTTGTTTCATTTGCTTAACCATTTTCTTATAGCTAAATCATCTCATTTTTCTATCATTCTCATCCGCCAGGACCTAAGCACCACATTTGATAAAATCAATCACGCAATCGTTCTGAATGCTCATCTCTGCTTTTCTTTGAGTGTCTTCAACTAGTTTGCCCTTTAAAGTTCTCGTTAATGACTATGCTCCTTTCCCTTCTCCTCCACCAGGATTCTAGGTCAGGCCCTTTACTCTTATCTTTACACAGCCAGCCTCTTGTTTTCTACCATAGCTTTGCAGATGAGCACAAGCTTCTTTTCCCCAGACCTCTTCCTCACTGTCTTCCACTCTTTTTTTCATGTCACACTGCTACTGTCTCATGAATGTGCTCATTCTCTTATGACAAAGACCTCCTAAACTGAAATTTATTTCCCTGCCACTGACCACATTTCACGTTCCTGGCTTCTCTGCATTAGCTCCACCCCATTCTCTAATTCTGACTCTGCCAGGGACTTCTCACTAACCCCAGTATTTCATCTCCCTAATATTCATACAATCCGCCCCTTTCATTCAATGCCTGCTTTTTCAGGTGCTCTATCAGGACTTTGCAAAAATGCTATTATAATAATCAAGTTTCTGTATCCTCATTATCTCTTCAATAACTGCAGAAGATGCACAACTACTATCTCATATACTTTTCTAGTTCCTGGGCTTTCCTTCACTAGCTACCTGCATAATACTGCTTCCTGTGCAAAGTCCTGGTCTTTGCTTTTAAGCGTCTACATAATGTGTCTTCTCCCTCTCTATCCTTTGTTCAGAATCTTGCACTTTCCTCAATCTACCTCCCTGGTGTTATCTGTCGTGAGTGGAGCACTGCATAAAATTAAATTGTCTCCTGCTGCAGATACAATACCTAAATACATTAGGGGCCTGATTTTAAAAAGCATTTACTCGAGTAAAAACCAGGTTTACTGGAGTAAATTCACTTTACTTGAGTAAGTGGGTTTTTGAAAATTGCTACAATATATGCCATTGACTTGTCTATAGGATTTACTCACATAAGTGCACTTTACTTGAGTAAATGGCTTTTGAAAATTGCTACAATAGTAGCTACATTTACGCATGTAACTCCTTTTGAAAATTACCCCCTAGGTGTATTGGAGAGTCTAAAATCATGCAAGTGAACTTGTTACTACCGCTAATCATTTCTGTAGTACTACTAGTTGTGCAAAGTACTGTAAAGATACACGAGACAATCCCCACGCTATGGAGCTTACAATCTAGTCAAAACCCATAGCTATCTTACTGAGACACCTTACCTCACAATCACTGAATAAGACTAGCTTGACTGCTTCAAAAGCAAACTAATGGCTTAAACTCTGACAAATCACTACAATAAAAATGATATGGCAGAGGGCATGCCAAGGTCTGCGTCTTCAGGTTTCCTGGAGCTCTGCTAATTCAATAACTGGAGCATTTTTCTTTTTCAGGAGGGGGATGAGGGGGACAGACAGCTTCCTGATTAGGTTTCCAGCCCTCTTTAGGCTTCTTCTTCATCCAGCCCATCGTGGTTAGAGCAGTGAGTTATGAAACAGGAGACCAGGGTTCAAGTCCCGCTGTCGCTCCTTGTGACCTTGGGCAAGTCACTTTACCCTCCATTGCCTCAGGTACAAACTTACAGGCCGATTCAGTAAAGTCCGCGGGAGAGCAGACGAAAGCCCGCTCTCCCGGCACGCACACCGGCCACTTGCCGGTGTGCGCAATTCAGTTTTTAAATTAGGTGGTGCGGTAGAAACAGGCAAAAGGAGGCGCTAGGGACACTAGCGCGTCCCTAGCGCCTCCTTTTAGCCCGGAGCGGCGGCTGTCAGCGGGTTTGACAGCCGACGCTCAATTTTGACGGCGTCTGTTCTTCAGCCTGCTGACAGCCACGGGCTCGGACGCCAGCAAAATTGAGCGTCCGGGTTTTGGCCCGACAACCGCCGGCCCATTTTAAATTTTTTTTTTTTAACTTTTTTTTACTCTTCAGGACCTCCGACTTAATTTCTGTGCACTTTCCTGCTGCCGGCAGAAACTAGCGCCTACCTTTGGGTAGGCGCTAATTATTTAAAGTAAAATGTGCGGCTTGGCTGCACATTTTACTTACTGTATCGGGCGGGCATACCTAATAGGGCCATCAACATGCATTTGCATTTTGAGGGCGCTATTAGGTGCCGCGGGTTGGACGCGTGTTTTCTCCCCCTTACTGAATAAGGGGTAAAGGAAAACGCGCGTCCAAGGGCAGGTTAAGGTGCGCTCCATCGGAGCGCACTGCACTGTACTGTATCGGCCTGTTAGATTGTAAGCCTCCTGGGGATAGGGAAATACCTATGGTACCTGAATGTAATCCGCTTTGAAGTGCTGAAAAAAGTGCGAAAAGTGGAATATAAATTAAAAAAAGATAAAAAAAAATAACAGCAGCTGCCCCTCTCAATATTCCATTCAGAGCATGGCACCCTGGGTGGTAGCTCCTAATATGGAACCTAACATTGTGTAACTACAGCAAGGGTTATTTTTCCCTATATGCAACACCTTGCACTTGTCCACATTAAATTTCATCTGCCATTTGATGCCCAATCCTCCAGTCTTGCAAGGTCCTCCTGTAATGTATCACAGTCTGCTTGTGATTTAACTACTCTGAATAATTTTGTATCATAAGCAAATTTTATAACCTCACTCGTCATATTCCTTTCCAGATCATTTATATATATATATATATATATATATATATATATATATATATATATATTGAAAAGCACCGGTCCAAGTACAGATCCCTGAGGCACTCCACTGTTTACCCTTTTCCACTGAGAAAATTTGATAACCTCACTCGTGTATTCCTTTCCAGATCATTTATATATATATATTGAAAGCATTGGTCCAAATACAGATCCCTGAGGCACTCCATTATTTATCCTTTTCCACTGAGAAAATTGACCATTTAATCCTACTCTCTGTTTCCTGTCTTTTAACCAGTTTGTAATCCACGAAAGGACATCGCCTCCTATCCCATGACTTTTTAGTTTTCGTAGAAGCCTCTCATGAGGGACTTTGTCAAACGCCTTCTGAAAATCCAAATACACTACATCTACCGGTTCACCTGTATCCACATGTTTATTAACCTCTTCAAGAAAATGAAGCAAATTTGTTAGGCAAGACTTCCCTTGGGTAAATCCATGTTGACTGTGTTCCGCCCATGCCTTCCCCTCTTCATCCTGCTCTTATTAATACATCTTTTTCCCTGTCCCCCTGTTTATTTTTTCCCCTCGTTTTTCTCACCTAATTTTATTATCATCATTCCTTTAACCCGTCGCTGAAGTTAGCGAAGGTCTCTAAAGTTTCAATGAACCAAGACTTAATACCCCTATGTTTAATGCTCTAATGTTTTAATTGGCTCTCCCAATTATTTCCTTTGAAAGTTCTCATGTTCAATGTTACTTAATGTTTAACTTATTGTTTAATGTATCGCTCACTCGCAACTGTTCTGTTGTACTGTAAACCGGTGTGATCTGTATTTCATACAGGAATGTCGGTATATAAGAATTCAAAATAAATAAATTAAATCATGTCTTTCTATATGCTCTATGATTTTGATCATGAGAATAGTTTCCACTATTTTTCCCGGCACTGAAGTCAGGCTCACTGGCCTATAGGTACCCGGATCGCCCCTGGAGCCTTTTTTAAATATTGGGGTTACATTGGCCACCCTCCAGTCTTCAGGTACAATGGATGATTTTAATGATAGGTTACAAATTTTAACTAAAAGATCAGAAATTTCATTTTTTAGTTCCTTCAGAACCCTAGGATGCATACCATACGGTCCAGGTGATTTGCTACTCTTTAGTTTGTCAATCTGGTCTACTACATCTTCCAGGTTCACAGTGATTTCGTTCAATTCGTCCAACTCATCACTCCTGAAAACCATCTCCGGAACTGGTATCTCCCCAACATCCTCATTAGTAAATCCTGGGACTTTGGAAGGGATGAAAGGGATGAAATGGATGAGCTCTCCTCACTATGGAATTGGGTTTGTTTTTTTGGGGGGGTACTCAGCAGCCTCTGGACTGTCCTCACTCCTGGCATCACACATCGATAGGAGACCAATGCTTCTTCAATTTCCCTTTATGCCCAGCATTGGAACGCCACAAAACTGGTGTCAAAGAGGCAGAATCCTTCACTGTCCTCGATCAGAAAGAATCAGACAGTTTATCCTTGGGTCCCTACTGATCCTTGGCACCAAGGGAAACAACAGCTTCCCCGATGCTGATGATACTTCCTCCACCGGTACGACTCCAATGTCCCTCGATATCAATGCCTCTAATGCCAATGCATCAGATGAATGGTACCTAAAGAGCTTCTCTATCAGTTTTATTCAGAACTGGTGTCCTTTTGGGGTCATGCAATGACATGACACCCCAGGACATCATGCGATGCCCTCCTGCACAGGACACATCTATCATGAGGATTAATGATAGACAAGAACCTAGTGCACCAGGGGCATCGCTGGAAACAGCTAGACATACTTAACTGAAAAATAAGGGAGGCAAAATCAAACTCTATAGCAGCAGCAATCATTGCCCACCAAGCACAAGCAGGATGCTGACCAGGCACAGACATGAGAACAGAAAAAATGCACAAAAACCCTAAGGAAATTACCTGGTTAGAAGAGAAGTACAGTACCACAGGGCCCTGCAGCTGATCCTGTTTCAAAACACATCAGCAGAGGCTTAAAGCAGGAGACAGAGGCAAAACTGCAATCTGCAGCGTGGATGTGTGGTATATTAGCATGCATGGGCAGGCTCACCGACGCATAAAGTTCTAGAAACTCTGAAGTCAAATTTCTGTTCTAGGCTCTATCGACTGATGTCACCCATGTGCGAGGACTGCCATCCCTGCTTGTCCTTGGAGAAAGTAATGTATTGACTCGTGCCTCCTACTTGCTGCTTTGAGAGTTGAACAGACAGGAGTCTTAACTCTCTCAACACAATAGTTAATAATGAATATCACAGATTTTAGGTGCTTTCCATCAACTACATATTCAAGAACATTAGCACAGTGGCAGCTAGGTCAGGTTTTGCTAAAGATATGGCTACAAATATTTAAAGTAGTTATAAAAAGTAAAAACAGGTCAATAATTGTACTGTAACATAACACCAATGATGACAATTACAACTTTATTCTATTTTTGCACATACAAATTTTGAAAGCCAATCGATTTGAAAAAATTAAGAGTGCCCCGTCACCCAAGAAATAGTTTAAGGTGTTGGGAGTGACTAAATGCTAAGAGCTTGAATGAGGTTTATAAATTTCAGAGCAGTTCACTCATCTGGACATCCTACGCTGAGCTGATTTTATATCCAAGGCATGCAAGAAAGTGGTTACATAATGAGATGATTCATGGAGCAAAAACATCTATGGGGATGTTACTCATGGTGGATAAATCTACTCAATATACTTGCTACCATAGTTCAAGCATAACATATTAACATTTTTAAAATTGAAACCATGCCCTGTCTTAAAGAAAGGATGACAGATGTATGTAGTCTTTAAATAAATAGCTTTCATAAATGTCTTGCATTGCAGGTTAACTTTCCTCTGTCCGGCTGCGATAGACCTATGCAAAGCAGTAGGAACCCTTCTGAAACCATATACTAAAGAAAAATCATAGTTAACTCAAGTTGTATGATTAACAGTCACTCTAAGTATACAAAATTAGAGGAGAAGATGGAATCAGAGGATGTCAAATTAAAGCTTAGTCTCTCTCATCATTCCTTCCCCAAATTCCCAACCATGACGTAGCTTGCACCTGGCAGACTGACTTCAATGGGAGCCCTGAGAAAAAGTCCCCAGGGAGCTACTTGCAAGCCAGTGTGCTGCATTCCTAAAGGCTACAATGCTACTCAGTGTAATCCAAGGGCTCAGCTGTCTCCCTAGAGCCGACAAGGCATGCAACAGCTGTACAATTTAAGAGATGTACAAGAAAATAAAAGCCTCCTGATGGCAAACGTGGGTTGCCTAAGGCCTGACAACAGTCAGGAAAAGCAGAGGAAGTGGTGCACAAGCTTTAAAGCTACAGAAATCATGGGTTTAAATCCAGTTTTGATCACATCTGAAGGGTCACAAAACAATTACCAGTGGGTACGTCATCACATCATAATCTTTTGACACAACTGCTATTTTCTTTACTTACAAGAGGTTTGAGACTAAAAATGTCCGGTAGTACCTCAGATCAGGATTAGTGTTTTGCCACACCTATACAGTACATAGGAACATTAGCAGATGCTGCAAGTCAAGACTGAAGTGATTTAGCAAAGCAGTACAAGGACCAAGGATTATAAGGCCATGAAAATATTTATTTGAAAACGTTTTTTATACTGATATTCGTAGGGACATCATATCGGTTTACATCTTAACTAAAGAGAGGAAAATACAATGAACAGGTGGGGGGGGGGGGGGGAGAGGGCTAACATAGGAACAAGTAAGACAACAAGGAAATGAGAGGAACATCAAGGGCTGCTCAAGAGAGCTGATAAATAACATGAAGGAGAGAAACAGGTGCATGGTCAGTGCTGGGGGTCTAAGAAGAGAAAGATGATCTAGATCAGTGGTTCTCAACCCTGTCCTGGGGACCCCCCCAGCCAGACGGGTTTTCATGATATCCACAATGAATATGCATGAGAGAAAATTTTCATGTTATGGAAGCAGTGTATGCAAATTTTCTCTCATGCATATTCATTGTGGATATCATGAAAACCCGACTGGCTGGGGGGGTCCCCAGGACAGGGTTGAGAACCACTGATCTAGATGGTGCTGCAGGTCAGAGCCAAGACACACAAACAACTATGTGGAGTTCAATATTATTAGCAGAGATGATAGGATGAGATACATAATAAGCACCATCTCCCGATGCTACAGAAAGTCTGCAGATGTTGTGCATCTCTATAGAGAGTCAAGGGAATCATGTTGATAAACTAGCATCTTCATTTTACCCTCCGGTATCCACAGATTTGTACAGACAGCAATCTCATGAGTTAACCACAAACATATCAAGAGGTTATGGCATACTTCCTTTGAACTAAGAGGCATATCATGTTAATTTGTTGACCAACACAATGCTGCTTTAAGTCCCTTGGATTCTTGCCCCACCAGCAGTCTCTACTGGGTATAATGCCAATTTATGGTCTCATGAGGCAATGGTTTTTCTCCTCTGCCAGGGCGGATGTCCAGTTACTCAGAGTTTACAAGCCTTAACTTTAAATAGAAAAGGAAGGAAATGTCCAATCATAATCCAAAAGCAAAAAAAAAAAAAAAGACACCTCCCCCGCCAGTGGAAAATTCTATCCTTTCTCCCAACCTCTCTCACTTCCTTCTTGATACAGAATTTTGCACACAGTCTTGAGTATGGGTGCGTCTGCAGGATAAAGGGAGAGGTGAAAGAAGAAATGAAGTTATTACATCCTTGGGTCATAAAAACTACCAGAGTTGACTTCTGGTCATGTCTGCAGCCCATAGATAAGTGGAAACGAAAGACACGAGCAAGAAAAAAAACAAAACAAAACATAAAACAGGAAATGAGTAGAAAGGGAAGGAGACCTTGTTTACACAGACCATGAGCCTAGAAATAAATGCAGTCCTTATCTGCTATTCTGTTCCCGTCCATTCTACAAACTGCTCTTCTCACTCATATTCCCGTAAACATGAATATTTTAATGACAATTTATCAATGCTGTAGACATTTATGCTCACTCTGACATCTTTGCAGTTACAGAGCCTGCTGTCTCTTCCTCACTCTAAGTGCTTCTCAAACTTCCCAACGGAACCACTCACTTTAAAACAGAGGACATCATAATGCCTCTGCATCGATCCATAGTGCAACCACACCTTGAATAGTGTGTGCAGTTCTAGTCACTATATCTCACAAAAAAAAAAACAAACCAAAAAACAGAAGAACTAGAAGAGATGCAGAGGAAGGCAACCAAAATGATAACAGGACTAAACTTGGAAAATAATGGAATAGCAAATGTTTGTAAATAAAAAATAACTCTCATAGGAGATAAGGCTTCAGCCTGAAGAAATGATAGCTGAGAGGAGATATGATGAGTTCTAGAAAATCTTAAGTGGGGTGGAAGAGGTAAACAGAGAACAGTTATCTACCCTTTCAAATTGTGCTAGGGAACAGGCCATTTCAAATAAAATCGGAGAAAATAGTTTTTCATTCAATGCACATTTACATTGTAGAATTTGTTGCCAGGACATGTGCTGAAAGCAGTTACCATAGCTGGGTTTTAAAAAGGCTTGGACAAATTCCTGGAGGAAAAATCCATAAGCTATTATTAGCCATGTAGGCCTGGGAAAGCCAATGCTTATCCTTGGTTATGTGAAAGCAGCAAGAATCTATTCTTTGGGATCTGCTGGATACTAGTGACCTGGATTGGCCACTGTCTGAGGCAAGATGCGGGGCTTGATGGTAGACTCAGTATGGCATTATGTTATGTACTCTTTATTTAGGGTTGGGTTGGGGTTTTTTTTGCATCTTTTCCTTTAATTTTTGCTTTTCTGAATTTTAGCTGCCCAGTCGACCAGGCACCCTTGATTTCTCTAGCTCTGATATGACCATGATACATGTACATGCATTTTTGAGTAAAAAAAATACATGCTGAGCATGGGGTCGGGGGAGGGGCGCAGAGCAAGATGGTGGACACATGGTGAAGGTGTTCTGGACAACTTGCAGTTTTTTCTTCTTTTTCACGTCCTTGACACGATGGTGAGTTGCAAACGGAAGGCTCAAGTGTTTTCAGCCAAGCTGTCTCCTGTTCAGAGGTTTCATCTGACCATTTGGTCATTAGACCACAAGTCGCTGGTATGTGCACTGGCCAGCTTTTGGAGGTTCCAATGGGGAAAGGACAGCAGTCTGTCCCTCCCAGTACTGGAAACTTCATTTAGCCCAGAGCAGCGGATGCCTCCATTGCATCCAGCAGGATGACATGCCTTGGTGAGAGGTCAGGTACTTCCTGATGACATCCACTAAGAGGAGGAAAGGGAGGGATTCCTCCATTCTGAGAAGCACGCTGGATCCTGGGAGAAGATGAGGAGCTGACCATCTCAGAGATTTTCCCCACCATAGTCAGAACAAGAGAGATGCTTGCAGGGTAAGGAGAACAGGCTTCTGGAGGAACTGAAGATGAGCAGAGCCCACAGGGAGTGTTGTCTGGAGGGACCTTTCTAAGTCAATTTTCTTTGTCTGGGATGCGCTTGCTGGATTTGAAAAGTCTCTTTTGAAATGCAGAGACTGCCTATTCAGTTACAGAATTCTATGGGGAAACCGGCTAATTAAAGTTTAATTAAAGTTGGTGCCAACTGTAAAAGGATGGATGTGCTCGAAAATGATGTAAAGAAAGTTCAGGACAATAAAGATTGCCTAATTAGAGATACTTCATTATTGCACAATAAAATACGTTTAGACATCTTACTTTAAGGTTTATTACTTTTCTGAAAATATTAACAGCTACACCTTGGGAACTATATAAAAGAGCTATATTATGAAAGTGTTAAAAACATTCCTGAGAAATCTCTTCTCTCCATTTCTAGAGCTTATTTCATGCCTCCAGCCTCTGACAAAACAAAACAAGGAGAAACTGATCAGCAGCAAAACTCTATGCTATCATTTGATTTCTTAAATTTAACTCATTCTTGAGAGGAGGAGGAGAAACAGATTCTGGCCATTTAAATTGTTAATTTTGTTCTGGATCCCGATCGATACTGAGTTGTCCTTTTGTTTTTCTTAAACATAATGAGATGTTCAATGTAATTGAATTGTAAAATAGCTTTTCTAGATGGAGCTAAGGCTACACTGAAGCAGTTTCTTTTAAAACCAAGGGTTTTGGAAATTGGGGCTCCTTGCTGGCTAATTTTCCTTGTAAATGTGTTTAAGTAAATTGATAGAAATATTTTTTTTATGATCCTTTGCACTTCACAGCTTCCTATATAAGCAGGTGAAGAGCCTTCCGCAGTTTCATCATCTGCTGTCTAACCACCCATCAGCCTCTGATGTCCTCAAAATTTGTCTTGGATGCTTTATGTTTATCTCCTTAATGGCTTACCATATGGAGGGGCGGGATTTAGTAAAATGACCAGGCTTGGGCAGGGAGAAGGAATGGCGTGGAAGAGAGAGTAAGAGAACAAGTATGCCTCTGGGGAGGGACTCACTGCGTGCACTTATTTATATCTCCATAGGAGGCCCATCTAATAGGTTGAGGTGAGGTGTTGGTGGTGGTTTAGGGGTCATTTAGGAGTCAGTTTCACATGTAGAGAGATGTACAAACAGCACAGTACACCTTGGTGAAATTTCTACTATGTTCTCTCACCCTAGCTTGATGGACTCTAAACCACAAACACACACCTCACCTTGACCTATTACATGGACCTCCTATAGAGATAAATACTTAACTACCATGAGGGCCTTGTAGATAATCTCTCTCTCCCCTTCCCTCCTTCCCTAGCGCAGGGCGTGCTAAGTTTCCCGCACCATGCAGTAATACTGATGCGAAGCAGTAAGTTACCACATAGTGCGGTAATTCAAACATTTCCATAAACATGCCCCTTTTTGTTATCACAGGCATTATCAATGCGTTAGTAACACTTTTTGATGAATCTAGCTATTAGACTTGCAAGCCCTTGTGGGACAGGGAATTAACCACAGTACCTGAATGGAATCCACTTTGAAGTGCCGAAAAGAGGAATATAAAAATCAGATAAATGACGCATTAGATCTTACACAAAGGATTCTTTTACTAAGTTTTAGCAATCGTCCTAGAAACCACATTTAATAAGGAGGAAAGGGAAAAGATTCATACTTGGTAACCAAACTGGAATCTCTGATGGGCTTTGAAGGGAGTGAAACAAAGTGACTCATACACAGAGCCTGAAAGACATTTGAAGCTGGATATCCAGAGAAGGGGCTGGGTTTGCTGCGCACCTGCCATGTACAGTTTACAAAAGGTTCCCATGGAATCTCATTTGAACTGCTGCAATACCTTTCCATGGAAACAAAGAGCATCCACAGACAACACGTCCTGACTCCTGAGGGCACAAAATCACAGAAAATTACAGAAGCCTAATCCATCACGTATTTGCTACTGTAAAATCCAAAAGTGTCAGCAGTGCCAGAAACCAGAACACAAGCCAGCCGGCTATGACCAATCCAGCACTAACACAGGAGCCATACACAACTGCAGACTACAAGCGGATGGAACATGCCAATAGCTCACTCAAAATAATCAGTCTATTATTAAACCACTTCAGTGATCAAATAAGAGGGCAAACTCTTCAAGGTGGTCAGCTACTGGCATCGAGCACCAGGTTTAAGTGATGCTCAAAAACATCAAATGGTTATGAACAGAGAGAGAGAGAGAGAGAGACCATGCCAATCAATATGCACAGAGCATCTTAAAGAACCCCTATTTGCATACAAACAAAACAATATCCTCTTAATAAATTAAATAAATAGTATAAAATATAATCCAATTCAGTCCAGATGAGGTTAGGCACAATTATTTCCTAAATTATTGGCTAGAAAAGAAAATGGAACTTATTTACCCTGGTTTGCCTTGGTCCAGCAGTTTCCTCATACTCCTTCGGCTTCTAGATCATAGAAGCCAAGCCAGTCCCTAATAGGGCTGTAGTACCATGAATAGTCATTCACAACTTCATTTGTGTTATTCCCCCCACCTCTAATTTTGTAGCTTTTATTGGATAAAAAAATAAGCCACAAGTAACACCAACTATGCCCACATACGTTAAACAATCCATGTGTTGAAGTTAAACAGCTGAAATATACAAAAATACACATGGTGTAGCAAAATAGGTATCACAGCTGCATTCAACATTTGTACAAACTAACAAGTCAAAAGACCACTCCCCACAGACTGGGAAAGAAAGCAAAAACTAAGATGAGAAAAGAGGAAGAGAACCGGAGAAAAAGGGGTCACAATGGAAAAAAAGAAAATACATACGAATTTAGAGAACAAGAAATTATATTTAGCATATTCAATACAAGGAGTCCAGGTTGACTCATATTTCTGATTGGAGTTGTTCTTTAGTGCTATCAATTTTTCCATTACTCTGTTCCACACTTTAACCAACTACTAGGCCCTTCCTTGGTCAGCCATCCTAATACATAAAAATCAAATAAGAGAAATAGTAAAGAATATGAGGCCCTGTTGGGCAGTTCTTGTCTCCTGAAAGCAAGGGACTTACTGGGCCTCTTAGGCACACTGGTTAGAATTCCAGTTCTATGGCCCACACTTCCAGCTGGCAGCCATCATGTTCCTATTTGGACAGTTATATTCCAGGCTCATAGTCTGCACTTTCCCAGAGTTTAATCTTAGATTTGGCCCTACGTTTAGAGTTTCCATTTACTCCTAGTTTGTTTCATGCATCCTGTGTTTCTGCAGGGGTCCTACACTGCTACTGTGTAGCCTTCATGTCTCCAGATTTGGGTTCTACATTGTATTAGTGTATGCCCTGTGTTTCCTATACAAGTCCTGCCAGCATCTGAGAGCTCAATCAAAGGGGAAGATAATCATTGCAGGCAGAAGACGGCCTGTCCCTACTCCAGCTAGAATCAGTCAGTCAGTCAATCTCACCCTGTCTGTGCACTGTCTGCACTTAGCATTGGAATCACACCTCTGGCAGACTACGCCATCACAATAGGTTATACAGTCTGTTGATTGTTTGATTGACTAGGAGTCTTCAGCCAGAGGAGAGAATTTCAAAATAGTCATTATACCTGATATCTATGGAGGCCAGCAAATTTAAAAAGATGCTCTCAGACCCACATGCTCCAATCAATCTCAGAGGTAAAACCCTGTGGGTGACCTGTATTTAAACAGAAAAAATTGTTTGTCATTCCAGTCTTAACAATAACCTGTCCCAATCACTTCCTTGCCGATCTGTAAAACACAATCAAGTACTAGAACTCAGAGGTTTTCAAATATTTGGCCCAAAACAAACCATGTTGTATGGATGTCACAGGCAGCTATGATGTTAAATGAGCCTGATCCCTCAACATCTGTCCTTCACAGATCACAACCATTTGATTTTTTTGTATTAGGATGCTTAACTAATAAAGGAGAGCGGAGGTATCACCTTGCTACCATTTTTTTTTATTGGCTAATTTTATTTTAAACATCTTGCTCGATTTGAGTCTCTTGGCTGGAGTTTATTCTTTGCAGAACAGGAGATTGCCAGAACTCGCATCAGAGCAACCAAAATAGAAGGCACAAGGGTAACTTGTACAGATCAGCCCTTACAACCCCTAAACAGAAGGCATGGGAGGGGTAACCTGCCCAAGGAGTGGCAGATACAATCCTAAACACCTTGCTGAGCAGACTGGATGGGCCACGTTGGTCTATGCCATCATGTACTATGTTACAATGGAGAGCACTCTAACCAATAACCTGCTGCCATAAACGTCTGAGTGTCATTTGAACCCTTGATACAGAATTTGATTTGAACATTAACCGAATTGGGTTAGCTGATTGCTTCTTCTGCAGTTTAACGTTGTGAAGGACTTGTACATCAAATGCTGTCTTTCACTGAATTATTTGGACATCTTCAATGCAAGACTGGGACACAGCGCTAGAGCTGTGAACAACATATGGACATTGAGATACATTTTTATATGCTATAAAAATAGCAAATTAAAATCTCTGGGACACTGATAATATCAAATGAGTGCACCTGTGTTGCTTTGCGATTGATGTCTGACACCTCTGTATTTTTAACTAGCGTGGCTGCTGTGTTTGTCTACTTGAGTACCCAGAAATAAAAGGTCAACAAATAAAAACAAAGATATAAAGCAATACCTTCCTTTATTGTACTAACAATACATTTCTTGACTAGGTTTCGGGAGCTAATACTCTCTTCCTCAGGTCAGAACTGGTGCTCCCAAAATTTAGAATCTCTCTAGTTTTAGATTCACGAGACATTTTTGTATACACCACTATTGTGACTCCTTGGTTAAGGGTTGTGGTATCTTTTTGACCTTTTGGTTTTTGCATTTGTTGGTCCTTATTAAAGACCAGTCCTCTGCCCTGGTCCTCCCCAAGTTGATTCCAAAATGAACTGGTAGCGCAATCACAGTGGGTTGAGATGAACTAAAGTTTAGTAAAAGATGAACGGCAGAAATCGACCAACTGACCCATCCAGTCTAACCAGTTATTCCTATCCACACTGCCAAGGAAACATCTCAGCTGCCAGCTATATTTATTTTATTTATCTTTAAAGATGTATAATCTGCTCCATCTACAGTCCTAGGTGAGATACAAAACTGAGCATGATAAAAAATACAAAATGAGATACAAAACTGAGCATGGGAGGGGCCAGTACAATGCTACAGCTCCAAAATGGTTATTTTGTGTGCTAATGCACAAGATCTCTCACATGGACCTGAAACTGCTTAGGAAGAGCTCCCATACATTTCCTTAGTGTGCCTCTGTGACTTTTGTGCTTTAAGTATATTTTACTAGCTGTACCCGGCCACGCGTTGCAGTGGCAGAGCCAGGTTAAGTGGAAAAGAAAGAAAAGAGAATGGGGATAACCGCCCCCTGCCCCCCCCCCCCCCCCCCCGAACATGGACGCAAGAACATGGACGCAAGAACATCCCCACACCCCCCCGCTGCAGGCACGCTGATACCTGTCAAAAATGATAGTCTGTGGAGCGGGCGTTCGTTCCGGCATGGAAGTATTAGCGCCGGGCCCTTGGCAGCCAGCACTGAAACTGTCTCAGACGGCTGTTAGAACTTACTCTGTCAGTGGGGTGGAGCAATGGGAGCAGTCGTCTCGCTCAGATAGTAAGGGCGAAGGTGTGCCGGTTGCCAGTCCAGAAAATGGCGAAGGGCCCTCGCCCTTACTATGTCACATGGGCTACTGCCACCATTGGTGTTCCCGAGTGTCCTAGTAAGGGACAGAGCCGTCTGCGCCATTTTGATTGCTGGCAGCCGACGGCCGTAGTGTATGCGATGTGTCCCGGAGTGCCAAATTATCAGCTTAAAAGATTACCATCGCTTGGTTAATGCATTTTACAGGCGGTCTATACAATTTAAACATAAATAAATGTAAAATGATCTCTCAGCCCCCTTACTACCAGCAGTTGGATAATGACAACAGGAAAAATATAAAGCAAAATAGACATCAGCTATTTATATATATCTATATATAGTGGACACCAAATTTCTCTATTTATTTATACATAGATAAAAAGAAGTTTCCTGCTAATTTGTGGCTGCACTGTTTATATTTTCACCTGACAGCCATTTTATAGCTGTCAGGTGAAACATTGGGGCATAAAGGGTGCTAAACTCAACCTGCCCCTCTCCTACCCAACTTTGATAAAATCTACCCCCCCCCCCCCCCCCCGACCCCATTTCTTTAACTCCTGGCAAGCCAAGCCCTTAAGGGGAAGGATGCCAACATTCAAGATGGCACTGGCTGTCCTAGAGCTGTGCTTTGCCTCTCACACATGCAGCAAAGGAGAGATTCCATTCAGCTGGCACTATTTTGAATTTCACTCCCAGCAGGGCAGGAGCGATTAGGCAATTCTGGTCGCCGCATCTCAAAAAAGATATAATTGCGATGGAGAAGGTACAGAGAAGGGCTACCAAAATGATAAGGGGAATGGAACAACTCCCCTATGAGGAAAGACTAAAGAGGTTAGGACTTTTCAGCTTGGAGAAGAGACGACTGAGGGAGGATATGATAGAGGTGTTTAAAATCATGAGAGGTCTAGAACGGGTAGATGTGAATCGGTTATTTACTCTTTCGGATAGTAGAAAGACTAGGGGGCACTCCATGAAGTTAGCATGGGGCACATTTAAAACTAATCTGAGAAAGTTCTTTTTTACTCAACGCACAATTAAACTCTGGAATTTGTTGCCAGAGAATGTGGTTAGTGCAGTTAGTATAGCTGTGTTTAAAAAAGGATTGGATAAGTTCTTGGAGGAGAAGTCCATTACCTGCTATTTAGTTCACTTAGAGAATAGCCACTGCCATTAGTAATGGTTACATGGAATAGACTTAGTTTTTGGGTACTTGCCAGGTTCTTATGGCCTGGATTGGCCACTGTTGGAAACAGGATGCTGGGCTTGATGGACCCTTGGTCTGACCCAGTATGGCATTTTCTTATGTTCTTATCATTTCTTCCCCGTAAGATATCAGCCTGCCCAAAGGCAAAGTGGGAGAAAGGAAGGATAAAAAGCTATGCCATTTTAACCTATGATGAGCTTTCTTGCTAGTTAATATAAATTACTTACATGTAAGTAATTTATATTACTCGCTCTCTCTCAAATCCTAGCTGAGAGTTACAACATACATACAAATAAAATGCATACAAGTTTTTCTACAACAGATGAACTACTGATTCTTGCTGCGAGTCTCTGCTAATCCTTATCCTTACTTTAGTAGCCATAAGTTAGAATCTGCTGTTAAATTCTTGACATCTAGGCTTACAGTGTAACAAATGCTTCCGAAAAAAGAACAGCCTTTACATTTTTTCTAAAGCATTGTGTGTCTGTTTAGGTTCTTAAGGCCCCAGCAAAGCATTCCACATCTTTGGTCCTGCCACTGAAAATGCTCTATTTCTTGACTACACAAATGTGAAGCCCTTGGCGAGTGTATTTCGAGCAAGTTTTCCCTTTGTGAGCGTAACAATCGATTAGGAATGTACATCTTTTATAAGGCACTAATGCCATGTGACACAAAATTATGCAGAGTAGGTAAACTCAAGCGGATTGTGATGAATTGCAGGAGGACCTTGCGAGCCTGGAAGAATGGGCTTCCAAATGGCAGATGAAATTTAATGTGGACAAGAGAAAAGTGATGCATATAGGGAAAAATAACCCTTACTGTAGTTATACAATGTTAGGTTCTATCTTAGGAGTTGCCTCCCAGGAAAGAGATCTAGGCGTCAGTGGATAATACACTGACATCACCGGCTCAGTGTGCTGTGGCAATCAAAAAATCAAACAGAACGTTAGGAATTATTAGGAAGGGAATGGCAAATAAAATGGAGGATGTCATAATACCTCTGTATCGCTCCAAGGTGAGACCGCACCTCAAATACTATGTGCAGTTCTGGTCACCATATCTCAAAAAGTATGGAGAAAGTGCAAAGAAGGGCGACCAAAATGATAAGGGGCATGGAATGGCTGCCTTGAGGAAAGGCCAAAGAAGTTAGGGCCGCTCAGTTTGGAGAAAAGACGACTGAGGGGGATATGATAGAAGTCTACAAAATCATGAAAGGACTTACATAGCGACATAGAATTGACGGCAGAAAAAGACCAATCGACCCATCCAGTCTGCCCAGCAAGCTCCCACACTTATTTTCCCATACTTATCTATTTCAGGGCCCTTGTTGGTAACTGTCGGATTCAAATTTCCTGCCAACCCTTGTCATTGATGCAGAGAGTAATGTAGGAGTTGCATCAAAAGGTGAGCATAAGGCTTAATGATTAAGGGTAGTAACTGCCGCATCAAGCAAGTTACCCCGATGCTTGTTTACCCAGACTGCACAGATCGATGCCTTGTTGGATATCTGAATGCAAATCTTGTTTTCCACATTTCCCCCTGCCGTACAAGCAGAGAGCAACTCTGTATATGCATTCAAAGTGATGTTATCAGGTTTAATTGGTTTAGGGTAGTAACCGCCGTAATAAGCAAGTTACCCCCACGCTTATTTGAACAAGTTAATGTAAATCGGTTATTTACTCTTTCAGATAATAGGACCAGAGGGCACTCCATGAAGTTAGCAAGTAGCTCATTTAAAACAAATCAAATAAAATTCTTTTCCACTCAGCACATAATTAAGCTCTGGAATTCATTGCCAGAGGATGTTGTTACAACAGTTAGTATAACTGGGTTTAAAAAAGGTTTGAATATATTTCTAGAGGAAAAATCCATAAACTGCTATTAGATACTTGTGACTTGTATTGGCCACTGTTGGAAACAGGATACTGGGTTTGATGGACCCTTGGTCTGACCCAGTATGGCATATCTTATGTTCAGTACTTTGTGTGAGGAGTCTGAAATTGAGGTGGTTTTTTAGCATTTTATATACATCCAACAGAAAATATTTAAGATGATTTATAGTTGAAGTTCCATTAAAAAATAGCTATATTTGAAAATAGCAATCAATTATGGAAAACCCTGCAGAACTTTATTCTATTTGCAAATCACCAATGAATTTTATAAGCATTTATAAAAATCTTTCACTACACAGGAAATGATGCAAAAATTTCAAAGAGCTCTTTCAGCCCACAGAATCAGGTTGGCTTCGTGGGTGAATGCAGCCACGCTCTTGACACCCAGACTGACATGGTGGGAAGACAAGTTGGAAAAAATAAAAAGGTTATGCACTGCATAACAAAGGCATATTTCGGATTCATGCAGCCCCAACAGTGGACCAATATGACCAAAAGTCAGGATATCCCTCAACTTTCAATCAACAACCACCATGCCTAATTTCAGACAGATCGGTGCAGTGGTTGTGCTGCTACAACATGCATGCAGTTGGACAGCCAGACAGATCATCAACAATATGTATTTTACCACTGACAAATGTGCTTAAAAATAGGGTTTCCCTCAAATGCCAGACACAAAACTGCAGAATAAAGGTTTGGACCTGGTCCAGACGTGAAATGGGTGATGGGAGAAGCTTCCAGTTATCAACAATGCCCTTTCACCTTCCCCTCATTGTAGAAAACAGCTGGAAGTGACATCTAGACTCAGCAGGGAAAGGAAGAGGCACGACAGGGCCAAGACTGGCAGGGCTCCAGCACAGGAAAATGCCTGCTCCCCAGTACTTGCAGACTTCCTCCTCACAGTTAACCCCTCCTCTGTCAGTTCTGTTGCCATGTGCCCAAAATTCATTTGTGGGTTTAAATTATTTTTCAAATAGAAAATATTCAACTCAAGAGTAAAAAAATAAATACATTTTTTAAGTTAACACAGCATGACAGCAAAATCTCATTCCTTCCCTTCAAGTTGCTGCAACTCCGTGACCAGTGCCACAGAATTTGCCACTTGCGGTTAAATCACCTGCCTCACTGCTCCTGGTTGCTATACTGTCTATCAGCTGCCTCTGCTTTCTCTTTCCCCCTTGCAGCTGCTCAGTTCTCTCCCAGCTGCCAGTACTTTTTTTTTCAGTTTCTTCGCAGCCAGTTCAGCTCTCTCCCTCCCTCTTCAGGCTCGCCACAGACTACTTTCTCTCTTCACCACCTCACCACTAATGCTCCCTAGCCCCACCACTTTGGTTCTATTTAGTAACAGGCCGATACAGTAAAAATCGCGGGAGAGCGGGCGAGCGCCCGCTCAGGCCACTTTCCTGCGCACGTGATTCAGTAAATTAATTTAAGTTAGGGCCTGTGGTAAAAAGAGGCGCTAGGGACACTAGCACGGCCCTAGCGCCTCTTTTTGGACAGGAGCGGCGGCGGCTGTCAGCGAGTTTTATCAGCAGACTCTCAATTTTGCCGGCCCCACTTGTTCTCAAATCCGCTGACCGCCACAGGTTCAGAAACCAGGCGCCGGCAAAATTGAGCGTCCGGTTTTCAACCCGCAAGCCGTGGGCCTATTTAAAATTTTTTTTTTTTTTTTAACTTTCGGGACCTCAGACTTAATTTCTGCCGGAGCGCACTGTACTGTATCGGCCCTTAAGTTAGAGCATAACAGGTCAGACCTACAAAACAAGGTCATCCAGGAGCCAGGACTGCTGTAATATCAGCAGGGAGCCACAGATGCCGAGGGTGGGGAAGAGGAGACAATGAGGAAGAGAGATAATTGCAGGGACCCAGAAAAGAGGGTCACTTAGAACTGACATTTTTGAAGTAGTGAGAACGACTGATGTATCCCATTTTTTGTGTTATTTGTTGATTTCAGGGCCGGGCCAGGCCAGGCCTCCCCCCCACTTCATGTATTTTCTTGTGCGCCCTTAGATGAAAACGCTCCTAAGGTGGAAGGACAGGTGGGAGGAGAGAAAAAGTCTCTTGTTTGTCTCTCATGCATTTCCTATTTCTTTATTGTGGCCCAGCAGTTTCTCTTTTCTTTTCCAGCTCAGCTGGAACCAGTGCCTTGAATCTTCATTCACAATTAGCCAGGGATTTTTCCTGTGTTTTAATAAACTCCCCCATTGTTCCAAGTCTGGTTACTGAAGCAATGCTCCTGAGACTAGGAGCTAATCACCAGAGAAACTTCCAGAACCTTGTAACAGTCACCATGTGTCACCCTTCAAATAAGCTATGATCATGAATCCTTTCCCCCCCACGTCAGGGGCAATGGACGTTCCCTCTGCAGCACCCCCAGCCTTGGCTGACCTGGGGACCCACCGCATGACAGCGGGACAGCCTTTGCTTCTCATTTCTATTGTCTCCATGCTGAAACCCACTAAGAACAACGAGAAGCATCAGCTCATGGGGTCATTGTCCTATCAGAAACCACGGTCATTCATTTCTCAGATATTTTCACCAATTCAAATATTTTGGTGCTAAATGAGTCTTTCCTATATTCCTATGATAAAATATGCTTTGCAAACACAAATAAATACTTGTTCTCACTATCTCTGAGAACTGTGTCATCTCCCTGGTCAAAATTAAATCATACTGAACTCCTCTGGGTCCTGTTGATCTGATCATTCTCACACATTCCTCCAGCTGGTACTTAGGGATCTTACCCAACTGGAAAAGAAAAAGCATAGGATACATCACAACCTGAACAGAAAGAAAAAAGCAAGTGGGTCATTAACCAAAGAACCCAATATCACCATTAAACAAGTTTGGGGCTACTGTCCTCGACAGAAACAGACTATGTTAAAAAGCTGAACACAACTGGGTGAGACACCATTTTAGCTACCACTCAAGACAGACCCTACTACCTCACAAAGCAGAAAAAGATTGATTTACAATTGTAATGCTGATTCTCAAAGCTGTGAGAATTATGAAGCGATAGCCAGGTGGATGTGTTTGCAGGAAAGTGAAAAAACTGATAAAGACAGTAGGACTTTCAGCTGTAGGAGGGCTGTCTGGGTAATAGGTAAGACAGACAATATCTTGATTAAGTAAGTCTGTGCTTGCTTCAAACTGTTTGAGTATCTCAATGTTAAATGATGTATGTTGGTTGTTTTGGGTTGTTTTTTTTAAGTTCCCTTTTCCATACCTTGATAATAAGGTGACTAAATGTAGTGGTGTGGCCTTTACTCACACATCTCTAAATTACAATAGAGGCTCTGACTGATAAAAGATTGAAATGTTAAGGAAAGTGAAGTTTAATCTTACCTGATAATTTCCTTTTGAGTCCTGATAGACCAGTTCTTACTCATGTGGATTTCCTCTCCACAACTGCCAAAGACCTTTTCCTTCCCTTGTGATGTTTCCAGCTATAAGAGGCAGTTGTTAAAAACCTTGTGTCAGAACAAGAAAGAGACAACTAGCCTACACAAATGTGTGTTCAAAACCAAAAACCAAGGATGCACTGCAGAGCAAGAGATCCCCTGATTCATTTCCCATATGTATGTTTAACTGATATAAACATATCTGTGCTCTGTATGTACTAAAATCTTTTCTTCCTCCCCCTTTCCTTTATTTTTGGAAAGGAAGGGATGGAGTCTGGAACTTCTACCCCTTCAAGGGGGTAGGAATCTGAACAGAAAAGTAAAGGAGATATCCCATAGCATAGCATGTGTTGTGCTAGAATCTGGAAGCACCATGTTCCCAGGTGGGCCTTGGACTGGTCCAGCAGGATTCAAGGAAAGGAAGTTATCAAATATGATTACATTTCACCTTCCTTATCTTCCTCCTAGACCAGTCCTTACTCATGGGAAGTACCAAAGTTGCTTCTCATTCGGCCAGTGGAAGAGTGCTGCTGTAGGGACACTTGCTCCAAAGGCTACATCTGCCTTGGCCAGCATGCTCAATCTGTAATGCTTGGCAAAGAAATGCAGGGAGGACCAGGTGACTGCCCTACAGATCTCTTCAAGAGCTACCGATGACACTTCTTTCTATGATATTGCCTGTGCTCTGGTGGAGTGCACCTGGAGCCCAATGGGTGATTGTTTGCCCCTGAGATGCAAACCTGTTATTTACTCTTTCAAAAAGTACAAAGACTAGGAGACATTCAATGAAATTACTAGGCGATACATTTAAGACAAATAGGAGAAAATATGTTTGGAATTTGTTGCTGGAAGATGTGATGAAAGCTATTAGTGTAGCTGAGTTTAAAAAAGGTTTAGATAAGTTCCTGGAAGAAAAAGTTCATAAACCATTATTAACGTGGACTTGCAGAAATCCACTGCTCATTCCTGGGATAAGCAGCATGGAATCCATCGATCTCATGGGATCCTGCCAGGAACTTATGAACTGGATTGGTCACTGTTGGAAACAGGATACTGAGTTTGATGGACCCTTGGTCTGACCCAGTATAGCAAATTTTATGTTCTTATAAGTAAGCAAGCTAAAATAATTCCTTACTCCATCTGGCTATCCCTTCTATGGACCTATCTTCCGGAAAGGGTTTGTAAACTTTAGATACCTTAAGAGTATATGCCGGACATCCAATAGGTGAAGTTTGGAGCTTCTACTTCATGACATGCCATCCTTGACAGCCAGAAGAGATATCACCTAATTCAGGTGAAATGGCGACATCATTTTGGACAAAAAGGAAGGGACCAATCAGAAGGTGACCAAATTTGATGAAAATACCAAGCAGGGCTCCCTGCATGACAGCGCCTGTATCTCAGACATATATCTAGCCGAATAGATGACCACCAGAAAGACCGTAGTTTAAAAAAAAAAAAAAAAAATCTTTTAGAGACAATTGCCTTAATGGATCAAAGTGGGGTCCTGTTAGGGTCTTAAGAACCACACTGCAAGACCAATGGCCTAAAAGGAGGTCTGTTGTGCTTGGCCTCTCTAAAAAAAACAGACTGGCTATCTACACATTTTTAGTTGGACTCCTGTAGCAGGATATGACTACAACCTGTACCCTCTCGAGGAACTAAGGGATAATCCTTTGTCCTCTCCCTTCTGGATAAAATCCACTTCTGCCTTCCAGGGAGAGACCCTAAAGATTTGGCAAACAGGCACCAGACCTGGATATATGCTAGGGAAGTCAATGCTTTTTGGGTTTTTAGTATGGTCTCAATGACTATGGAAGAACAGCCTTCCCTACTCAGATGTGTCCTTTCACGGGCCAGATGAAACAGCAAGGGAGGCTGTCTAACAAGGCCGTGGAGGCAACAATACAGAATTAGAAGCCAAATGTCTGATCTGGATTCCTTTATTGGACAGACACACAAATTTTCAAACAAGTACTATGGTCTCCTTGGCCAGTCCGGGGTTACCAGGTTTATTCTCTTCAGAATCCTCCCTATTAAAGGCCAGGGAAGAAACATGGGAGAACATCCTTCAGCCAGAAGTGTATTAAGGCATCTATCCCACTGTAGCCTGGTTCCTTCTGACAGCCAAAGAAGCTGACTGCCTCGGCATTTTCTCCAATTGCAGTTAGGTCCATTGTTTGTTGCTCCCATTGATTTATTATCTGAAATGCTGTCCAACTGAGTTCCCACTCTACAGGATTCAGCCTGTTCCTTCTAAGGAAGCTGGCTTGGGTATTCTCAACTCCTGTGATATGGGATGCAGATAGGAGATGCAGATTTTGCTCTGCTCACCTGAACAACATGTTTGCTTCGGCTGCCAGATATTGGCTGTAGGTGACTCCTTGCTTGTTCACATATGCTACCACTATTGCATTGTCTGAGAGAATTCTGATTGGCTTTCCTTTTATTAAGTACCAGAAGTGGAGTAGGGTTCATCTGATGGCCCTTCTTTCTAATCTGTTTATCAACAAAGTCAACTCCCTGTTTGACCACTGCCCTTGTGCCACCTGGCCTTGGCAATGGGCTCCCCATCAGTGCACTGGCATCCATGGTTATGGTGACAGAGGAGGGGGAATCTAATTACATGCCCTTCCTTAGTTTGCAGGATTCCATCCACCATCTTAGACGCCTTCTCTTTCTAGGGAGTAAGGGGAGGTGAAACTCATAGTCCCGTGCTCTGGGGACTAACAGGATAAAAGGGACAGTTGTAATGGGAACATATATGCTCTGGTCCATGAGATTAGATCTATTGCAGTTGACATCAGACCTAGAAGATGGAGATACTCCCAAATTCTGGGTGCTTGAGACTGGAAATTTCATACCTGGATTAATAGTTTTGATATCTTTTTTGAAGTAAGGGAAACCCATTCTTCTGTTGGGTCCAATGGTTCCCCCCCAAAATTCTAGGAATTGGGGCGGTTGTAAATTGCTTTTCACATAGTTCATTATTCATCCCAGTTGCTCCATCAGCTTTAGCAATGTATTTGAAGTTAGTTGGCTTTCTTGAAAGGACTTGGCTGTGATAAGCCAGTCACCAAGGGTAAACCAATATGCCCTTATGTGGTGCAGCCACCACTATCTTCACCTTGATCAAAGTTCTTGGAGTGGTTGCAAGGACAAACAGGGCTTGAAACTGAAAATGTTTTCCTAACACACAGAAATGAAGCAGATCTTGGTGTGAGTCCCTTATTAGGATATGAAAATAGGCTTCTGCCAGATTTATAGAAAACAATAGCTTCCGATGAGCGGAGGGATTCCATTCAAAAATGTGGTATCCTGAGATACTTTTGATGCCTTTCAGGTCTAGAACGGGATGAAAGAAGCCATCCTCCTTTGGGATTACGAAATAGATTATGTACCTTGTCTCTGCATCCCTGGTGGTTCCATGAAGATGGCTTGAAGATCCTGGAGCTTCGACAATGTGGCCCTTATTGCCTCCCTCTTGGTCAGAGAAGAGCACACAAAAGCCATATAGGCTTGTGGAACTAGGGCCAGCATTCTAGTGAATACCATCTTTGAATAATTAATGCCCACCTGTCTTTTTCCCCCCTAAAACAAAAGCTGTGATGTGGGACCTGTCAGTTGCAGGAAGAGCCTCTTTTTACACCACTGCAGCTGCACAAATGCTGTCATACTTTCAGAACAAAAAATGCCAGCACAGTTTTAATATTTCCCATGGGAAAGGTAAGCGGTACTCACCACCTCCAGGGAACCAGAATTGCTGTGCTTACCCCAGGAGATGCAAGGCATTTTTCCTATTTATTTTTTACAGCTTTATGCCTCCCAATCATAGGTAAAGGGAGCAAAAAGGGAGAGAGAACAAGCTATCGTGGGAAGAGTCCAGCTCCTGACCTACTATCCCCCCTGTTTTTTTTTCTTCCATGGAATGAGACCCCCTACCAGTGATGCTCAACCAGACCCCCTCAAAGTACAGGGAACAGGGCCCAAGGGAAGTGCCACAAGAAGGAAGGAAACATTTTTTTTCCCTTTGTTCTGGGAACAGCCCCAGGAGCCAACAGGCTAAATCTGGCTGAGGACTAACCAGGACCCCGGGAGCAAACTAAGACTGTCTCCTCACTAGTCTGCAACTGCAGTTGCCAGTAGTCTCAGTCTCTAGCAGGAATACAAGGAAGGGGATACTCTCCCTATGTGGACAGGTGGGTAGGGGAGAGGAAGGTATCAGGCAGGTACATGTTCTTTAGTATCTAAGAAGCTGATTCAGTGAGTGATGCTAAAACACAATTATAGGCAGAGTTTTATCAAGTAGGAGTAGAAGAGTGGCTTGCTGGCTAGAGCAGCAGGCTGAGAATTAGGGAAGCTGAGGGTCAAATCCTGCTTCTCCCACTGATGTTCCTTATGATCTTGGGAAAGTCACTTCACCCTCCATTGCCCCAGTTAGTAACTTAGATACCTTCTCAAGAGGGCTTACAATACGTGAAACTGTAACGGAGTACAAGTTTGGAAAAACGAGTAATTAAATCCAAATCCTTCAGCAGCCCTAGACCTGAGGTGTGGGAATACAGAAGCTTTTAAGAAAGAATTATTTTTAGTAAAGATGGATAATTGGTCAGTAGCTAATACTGAAGAAATGATGATTGGCACATGCTGAAGAATGCTTTACGGTCCCAAATTTCACTACTTAAGAGTTACCAGGAAGATCCCCATTTTCCAGCAACAGCTCCTGCGTAGATTCTAGGGATGTGCAGAGGGAAAAGATACATCGCTATTCGGTATTCGTTGTGCCGGGACCCAAATCCGTTGCATCCGTTTTCATAGGTCCATTAGTTACATTCGGTATTCGTTTTGTTAGAAAAAAAAAAAAAAAAATCAAACAAAACCCCTCATCCCAACCCTTTAAATTTAACTACAACCTCCCCCCCCTCCAAGACTTGCCAAAAGTCCCTGGTGGTCCAGTGGGGGTCCTGGAATGATCTCCTGCACGCGGGCTGTTGGCTGCCAGTATTCAAAATGGCGCCGATAGCCTTTACCCTTACTATGTCACAGGGGCTACCGGTGCCATTGGTCGGCCCCTGTCACATGGTAGGAACACAAGATGGCGCCGGCCGTCCATTGTTCCTACCATGTGACAGGGGCTGACCAATGGCACCGATAGCCCCTGTGACATAGTAATGGCAAAGGCTATCAGCGCCATTTTGAATACCGGCAGCAGACGGCATGAGTGCAGGAGATCGCTCCAGAACCCCCGCTGGACCACCAGGGACTTTTGGCAAGTCTGGGGGGGGGGGGGGGGGGAGGTCAGGAGTGTGGGGGTTTTATTCGTTAATGATATGTTGCATTCGTGGGGGTTCACCATACGTTTCACGGACCCACGAATGCAATGAATAGGGACCTATACGTTGCGGATTGCGCATTAGTTCAAATGAATGCACATCTCTAGTAGATTATATTTATTAATGTTTTTATATGCCGCCTATAATAGAAAAAAAACACTAAGTGGTTTACATAAAAACATAAGCAGCAAAAATTTAACATAAAAAGAAAACTAATCAGACAATACAATATACAAAACAATTAACATCTCAAAAATACATATTATGAAACAGTTCAAATCAAATAATCGGGAAAAAGCTATGTGAAGTACCGTATTTTTCGCTCCATAAGACGCACTTTTTTTCCCCCAAAGGTGGGGGGAAAATGTATGTGCGTCTTATGGAGCGAATATAAAAAAAAAACCAAACAAAATCTAACAAACACCCCCCCCCCGACTCCCCCAAGACCTGCCGAATTAATTTCCTGCAACCCCCCACCCTCCTGACCCCCCCCAGACCTGCCAAACGTCCCTGGTGGTCCAGCGGGGGTCCAGGAGCGGTCCGGGAACGATCTCCTGGGCGTGAGCCGTCGGCTGCCAGTAAACAAAATGGCGCCGACGGCCCTATGCCCTCACTATGTCACTGAGACCGACCGCTGCTATTGGTCGGTCTCAGTGACATAGTGAGGGCATAGGGCCGTCGGCGCCATTTTGTTTACTGGCAGCCGACGGCTCACGCCCAGGAGATCGTTCCCGGACCGCTCCTGGACCCCCGCTGGACCACCAGGGACGTTTGGCAGGTCTTGGGGGGGTCAGGAGGGTGGGGGGTTGCAGGAAATTAATTCGGCAGGTCAGGGGGGGGTCAGGGGGGGTGGAGGTTGTTAATTTAAAGGGTTGGGATGGGGGGGGGGGGTTTTGGGGGTTCCCACAGAAAGAAAAATTTTCTGATCTGGGGAGTGGACCGAAATGGCCCTCCCCAGACCCGAAAACAAAATGGGGAGAAAAAAAAAACTATGCACTCCCCTAATTTGCTCCATAAGACGCCCAGACGCAGAGCCGGTTTAGCACAATTTTTTTTTTTTAAATTTTCCCCCTCTGAATCCTAGGTGCGTCTTATGGTCAGGTGCGTCTTATGGAGCGAAAAATACGGTAGGTGGCCTTTAAGTTTTTTTCTGAAAAGAAAAATCAGATTGTGGCAAAAAATTTAGAAAGTCTGCAACACATTTTTCTAAAAGATTTATGGAAGTTGCTACATATTTGCATATACTTTGCATGAATGTTTATGTTAAAAAAAATTAAATAAAAAAAACAAACAGCATAAACTTCATTTATAAAGATTTTCACTTAGAATAGAGTTAAAGCCTGCCTAGTGGTTGAGTGGCAGTGCTATATGCATTGATATGCAGGAGACCTGAGTGAGATTCCCAGGTTAGGGATGCTGCAGATGTAATGTTCACATTTCCTGAGGAAGAGAGTCTCAGCCATGACTCAGCAGTGACACCTAGTGGCTAAACCTGCATGTGTATTGCTCTGGAGGGAGCCAGGGTCTATGAAATTGCAATGGCTGGGAGGATTATAAAATATGGCAATTCCCCTTCTCCCTACACACACATGTGCACCAAATGAAGGCTCTTGGTACCATAGCCGAATGGATACTGAATCTTATTGAGCTGGAAGAAACTCCCAGAAAAAAAAAATATACTACAAAATAAATTACCAGCTCTTTACATTTGAGCAATTTCATGACTATCTTATTTTGCATTATTCAGATGAAGAGGGCAAAGCTCTCAAAAGCTGGTCAAAAATACATTAGGTTAGTCCCATAAAAGGGTATCAGATACAAGTTATTTGTTGACTTTTATTTCTATATATCCAATGGACTCCATCACACACACTCTCTCTCTTTTATTCAGGAGCTTTTAAAGAAAGTGATTGAAATTGGTTGAATTAGCACATAAAGAGCAGTTGTGCAAGTCATCACGGTGGGAGAGTTTAACCCACTGACCATTTATACACCTTTCACAATCTTTCATTTTTTCTGCATGGGTTCGACATGTGTTCAAACATATGCACATATTTGCTCTTATAGCTTAGCATTACTGGATTAATATAGGCAGGCTATAAGTGTTTTAATTAAATAAATAAATGCACTTTTCAGAGTCTGATCAATCAACTGTGTCAGCATAGCTCAGAGTTTCTGAAACTATCCAGTAGCCTAATAGTCAGAACAGTGAGCTGAGAAGCTAGGGTTCAAATCCTGCTTCTCCCCACTGATTCTTTTTGTGCCCTTAGGCAAGTCACTTCACTCGCCATTGCCTCGGGTACCAACAAGACTGTAAACCTTCGCTAGGAGCAGTGACCTATCAGCTAGTTGAATTTATAACTCAACTTGAGCACAGATTTGAAAGTTGAGTAGTTAAATCCAAAATCCAGAGCTTGAAGTGGACCAGCATTGCTTTGCCCCACTTCAGCCTCAATGAGACATGCAGTTGCCCCACAGAGTCCCTCGCTGACCTCAGATGAGATGCTGCGGCAGATACGACAGTGCAAGTTCCCAGCATGCATATGCTTCCCGTACTCCAGTCCATCCTTTCAGTATGCTTCTCAGAATTGTTTAGTGTACTTTGGCTAAGGAATATTTTTTGCAGCCCCTCCTATACATTGCAATAATAAAGCTCTGAGTTGGCACAGCACAATTTTGTACAGCTAGGCTGTGCATGTTTATTTTAAGTTTCTAAAAAAAGAAATTTCATATTCTAACCAAGGGCATCAAGGGAGGACCCACGGGAGGTATGAGGCAGCAGTAGCATGATGGGAGGGAGGAGCACTGGTGAGAAGCCAGAACTGCATAATCTACACCTGATAACTTGTGTCTCATTTTTCAAATATAAATGGAGAGAGTCATAAGAAATTCTGTGTTTGGTTGGTGATCTTATTTATTTAAAAACTTTTCTATACCGTCGTTTAGTAGTATACCATCACAACGGTTTACAGATAGGCACATAAATAAGTCTGGTTAGGATTATAAATTAGCTAGTAGGTGCCAATAAAGTTTCGGTTACATGATTCAAATAATATACGCTATTTGGATTGTGGATTGGAAATTCCATTTATATGAATAATAGGATATCTATATACAAGAATACTGTACTCTTAAATTAATCTTTAGGTATGGGGATAAAATAATAAAGGAGGGTAACTGCTATTTGTTGACTTTTAACAGTATGCCGGAGTTCTCTTTCTTGTCCGCTAGTATTCCTTACTCCCCACTCTCATTGTGAAAAGCTTTTTTGAAGAGCCATGTTTTTAAACTTTTTTTTTTTAAAGAGTTTTAGATCTTTCATTAGTCTTATTTCGAGTGGTAGTGTGTTCCATAATATTGGACCGGCCAGGGATAGTGCTCTCTCTCTTACCTGTGTCAGTTTTGCTGTCTTTACAGAGGGGATGGTTAGTAGAGCTTTATTGGCTGATCTTAGATTTCTCTGGGGGACATGTAGTCGTAGTGCAGTGTTTAGCCAGTCAGTATTTTCCTCATAGATTATTTATTTATTTATTTAAATTCTTTTAATATACCGATGCTCAAGACCAGGTCTTATCGTACCGGTTTACAATAAACTAGGGGGAAACCAGTTAACAGAGAAAGCAAAAAGTTACATTATAACAGGGAAAGTGTGGAACAAGGCTGTTAGAGAAAAGAAAAACTAAAACAAATTCTAACTGGAGAGAAGGTCATAAGCAGGAGAGGGTGAGATTAGTATGTGGATTATGATTATGTGGTAGATTAGTATGTGGATTATGATTATGATCTGGTGGAAAAATATCAGAAAGCTGCGTAACATGCACAACTATCACACTCTCATATTCATTTCAATGCTCTCAGAAGGTGGCAGAGGCATTGATCTAGCCTCCCACTCCTGGTAATTGTATGCACTCTCTCTCATTGCTGCATTTTGATTTGGTATTCTAGGACACTGGTTCTCACATGTGTGATGCACTGAATATGTAACTGTCAAAGAGTCAAATGTAAACATGCACTCTGCATCCACAGGAACCCCCCTCGACCCCTAACAATGGGTGCACAGCACAACTAGGGCATTACCCATAATTCACCATACTAAAAAGATATTCTGGTTCTGATGACATCTCAGTAAAAGCAAAACAAACTCCCTTTACTACCAGGCTCAATACCCATCCTTATGAAAGACAGTAATTTACCACTAATTTATTTATTTATTTTGTGTTTTTCTATACCGGCATTCGCGATAAGAATCACATCATGCCGGTTTACAATTAACAAAAGGGGTATAAAAAGAAGATACAATAAGAACATTAACAGGTGCGGAACGAAAATCGCAGTTACAATATAACAGGGAAATACACAACTGGGAGCAGTGAAAATCGATAGGAATTTAACAAAGAGAAAGAATTTACAAGTTTACGGTATTTACTAAGTTATGGACTTTCGCAGGGATATTGTTTACCATGATAAGGTAAAGTCAGAGTCGGTTAATGGATAGTTAAGGTTCATAATGCATATCCTATTGAGAAAACACAACAAATAAGATTGATATAAATACCTACATGCTAGTAAAATGCCTCACCTAGGTCACACACCCAGAACTGACCTTCAAGTACAGAAAGATCACAAATTATAAATATGGAAACAAACTGGAATGGAAAAACAAAAAAAAAGCCTCTCTGCATGCAGTGCAAAACCTGGAGAAATGGAAAGAGAAATATAGCACTAAACATGGTTCTAGGATCTGCAATAATGCAGCCAAACTAATCCGCACAAAGTTACACCTGTATTATGGAACACAGTCAAAGAGTAACTACCCTATCTACGAAAAGGCAACAATACAAATATTAAATCAGGCCCTAAACACTAATACACCTCATATCAGGAAATCAGAACAAGCCAAGCTGCTATAGATCCCCACACAGAAATAATTGTAAAACTATACTAATAAATGTTACAAAACATCCAACAATTAAAAACTCATAAAAATTATTAAAAATTGTCCAAATTTCAATACAATTTCAAAACAGCAGACATCACATAATACTAAATAATTTAAACGATAGTCAATCAAGAAAAATAAACTTAAAAAGCCACCTTTACTTAGCCTCTCCAGCAACTCTCCTACTCCTTTCCCTTGCAGGCCAATAGCACTCACCAGAAGCAGCAGTGGCTGCTGAAGCTCTGTCCGCACAGTCCTCTTCCTTAGGGCCCACAACCAGTCACTCATACACAGTCTTCTCTCTCAATCACACACACAGCTGCCACTCATGCACCTAGGTAGCCACACTGCCACTCACAAGCAAGTTTCTTCTCTCACATGGAGCCTCTTCTCATTGTTTGGCCCAATAGGTCTGGCCTCCAACGGCGGCATGCAGCATCTCTCCACTCTTCAGCCGCCACCAGCAGCACGCAGTGTTACTCCACTACGAACTGTATCAGCTCACCGGGGTATGATCGATCCCCTAATTAGCCAATCCGCCCCCAGGGAGAAGGAAAGCACAACTGAGGCAGGGAGCACTGGGAGCCATGACACACCTGTTGGTGCTTGGCAACACACCAGTTGAGAATCGCTGTTCTAGGAGATTAAGGAAAAACACTGCAGTGGAGTTGTAGCTTAGTGGTTAGAGCAAGGGGCTATGAACCAGAGAGACCAGGGTTCAAATTCCACTACCACTCCTTGTGACCTTGGGCAAGTCACTTTACCCTCCATTGCCCCCAGGTACAGACTGTGAACCCTCTGGGGTCAGGGAAATAACTACAGTACCTGAATATAATCCGCTTTGAAGTGCCAAAAAATGGAATACAGAAATCAGATAAATACTTCTGAATGTCATATTTATCAATAGTTCTAACACTCATAGGGGCATGTACACACATCCATTCTAAGCCACCAGTTTCCCAGGCCTCACACTGTAAATGTGGAACAGATGAAATGGTCCCTGCAGGAAGGCAACTTGCAGGTTATTAACTCACTAAATCAGTGAGATGTGGCTCTGTCTTTTGAAAGTATAATTCCTCAAAATGTATTCCTTGTAAAGTTTACATTATCAAAATGGAAGAAAATTTCAATCACCTCTCTATGAGCATATTGACAAATATAGCCTCCAAAGTGATACGGTATGCTTGGCTAGGTGCACGTTAATAGGTGGTTGCACACATATTTTTGGTGTATACAACTTTACTCCCGATTTAACACAAAAAATATGCGTACAAGCATGAATAGAACGCTATACAATGCTTAGTGCTCCTCCATGCAAATCCCATGTGATTCGAGGCATTAGCTATTATTTCCCAATTCATAGAGCTGTTTAAGTTTAACTCATGTTTTCTTAATGTTGGAAATTTAACGTCTGGTTAGAGGTGGATTAAAGTTTCTGCAATTAGTATCAGTCTATGGGTTTGAACCTGGAGTTTAAAGTGTAGAGGTCTCGTGCTTGAGGTTTATGTGCAGAAAACATCTGCATACATAATGTTTTGGTTTTTTTTTAAACACAAACATGATTTATGAATTTAACACTTGTTTTCTGTGCAAAACTTGTTTATGCATGCTAAGTCTTTCTGCACATTTCTGGGTTAGCATGTTTTTTTGAACTCCCAATACATTAACATACCATTAGCATTTTGTATCAGGAGTTAACATTTTATAGTATGTGAGTAAAGAAAATGCATACTGATGTTCAGTACACTTTTTAAATCATGTCTTATTACACTGGGGCCTCTGGTATTCTGATCGTAAAAGGGTTGTTTTATTTTTGGTGGTTGTAAAAATTGCACTTTATTAGCCTGCAATGTCCCCTAGTGGTATACTATGGTATTGTGATTCTAGTTAAGCTGAGTCCCAGCTGTCAGCCTCTCTTCTGCTGCTGCTTCAAGGTTCTCACTCCTCTTTCACCTAACCGCATTTACATCACTGTGTACTTGAAGATTAGCAGAGTTGTCTGGGAGAGAAACTTGTACATCTCCTGCCCACACTATGCCCAACACTAGCCACTGACCTTAAGTGATTTTCTTTCAGGGAAATTTAAAAACTACTTCAGATGAGATTAGCATGTTTTTCATAACCAACTACTTCCAAGAAATACTGTGGTAGGAAGCAGAGTGATGGGGTAAACAGGATCATGCCACAACTGGAGTGACAAACAGCACTTATCAATAAAAGCCAGAGGCTTAAATAGTGCTTTATAGTGCCCCCCTATAGCTCATTTTGAACAAGCATAACTGGGCGATTGATCTGTATTTCCCTCCCTTCTTCAAAAGAAGGGTCACTCTCCAGTTCTGGTTGGTCAACTGTTCCTCAGCTGCTGGAGACAGTGGGCACTCACCCTTTGCGACTTCACTCCATCAGGAAAGGGGAAGTGGCCATAGGCCTGGCCAGTAGCCTCCTGTCAGAGTGACCGGACAAAGAACCTCCACTGTCCTCTTTATATGTATCGTATTACTATATTTTTTTTGAGCCCTTGAGGTCACTTCCCCACCTTCCTGGGAGAGTGAATAGGGCAGAGAAAGAAAGGAGGAATGGAGAGAACAAGAGTGGCTCCTCGCATGCTTTCTCATAGCCCCTGCTTTCTGGGTGTGGCTTGGGCTGGTCCAGCAGGACTCAAGGAACTAAAGTTATGAGATAAGAATAATTTAGCCTTCCTTTTCACCTTCTAGACCATCCATTACACTTGGGAGATACAAAAGCTACCCTCTAGACAGAGGGAGGAAGACAGCTGCTTTGAACACACTCAACCTGCAAGCCACTTCCTCTTTCACTTGAATGTCTATAGTCTGTAATGTTTGGTCATCTCTGCACTCATTCTCCACTGAAGGCCCTGCAGATTTCCCCTGGGGAGACTGATGATGCTTTTGCCCAGGACACCTGTGCTCCCATGGAGCGAGCATGGAGCACTGCTGACGCTTGCTTAGCATTGGGAATATATGCTGAGTAGATGACCTCCTTAATCCATCTTGCAATCATGGCCTTGGTGGCTGCCTCTCCCGTCCGTGGCCCCCTGAAGGGCATGAATTTCCTGAATGGGTTAGTTGTTTTTAGGTACTGTATCACTACCCGATGCACCTTACAGGTGAAGATCACTGTCCCTCCCTTTACATACATTCCTCCCGAAAGCTGGCAGAATCACTGCCTGACTCATGTGGAAAGACGACACCACTTTTGAGATGAGGGCACAGGTTTAAAGGTAATCAAATGCGGGGATATCACTAAGTAGGGCTCTCTACAGGAGAGCACCTGCAACTAAGATGTGGCTAACGGAATAGACTGCTATTAAAAAAGCAGTTTTTAACTTTAATGGAGGCTCCTTTAAGGACTCAAATGGTGGACTCGCTACTGCCCTGCGGATTATGTTGAGGTCCCAATGGGGAAAGATGGGCATAAAGGGCAGTCAAATCTGCTTCACTTCCCCTCAGCCCCCTTTGCAGTAAGAAATATACCACATCAGGATGAATAGCGATCTGAGTGCATTCAATACGGGCCCCTGAAGCACGAGATGGATGTCACCTGTATCTTCAGTGAGTTGAGAGCTAGACTTTTGTTTAAGCCTTTTAAGTCCTTCTGTAAAAAAAAATCTAAAATTTGTGGAATATCTGCCTTTAGGGATACCATTCCTATTTCCTGACAGAGTCTCCAGACTCTGATCTAGGCTAAAGAGATTGATAACTTACAGGTCTTCAGCATACCGTACAATCATGCCCTCTCAAGGGCCAGGCCATAAGAAAGAATGGAGCTGGGTCTTCCATTGGTACTGGGCTCTGCCAGAGCAACCAATGTTCTCTGGGGAACTGTAGAGGAACTTCCACTACAAACTTGATTAGGTCCAGAATGCCTGGAACATGACTAAAAAAGTCAGGAGAAGATTCAACAGGACAAGTCCCAATAGGGTCCCTGAATGGATCTGGGCCAAGGTTTAATCCTAGGTCCATCTTGCTGCTTGACCCTTCCTCCAAGTCTTCTTCCATTTGGGGAGGCAGCAGCCTTGATTACCCTGAGGGCAGCTGTTCATCCTCCCCCAGGAGGAATTCAGGTGCTGCTCCAGCCATTCCCCGTGATACTTACCTGCAGCTGAGGGATCCTCCAGGGTCTTTCAGGTGAGGCTTGGCCTGTCTGCATCACAGGCCGAGCAGATTGAGCCTGCTACTGTGGGAAGTTTTCTGCTCCCGCGTGAGAGGCACCTACGGCCCTGCAATATTCTTTTTAATGCTGATCGTGTTTTCCCATCATGCTCCCGTGGCTCTTTGGCCTGCCCTGGGTCTTCCCTCCTCAAGTACTTGTCACCACCGAGAATGAGGCACAGGTCATGGTTTCTCTATCACAATGCCTGCCATGGCTCCCCTTCTGCTGACTACTTGCTTCCTACTTTGGATTTTTTTTTTTTTCTGTCTTTATTACTCCTCCAGCAGAGAAAGGCAAAAAAAAAAAAAAAAAAAGAGGAGAAAGGAGAAGGGACAAGAGCCTAGGAGGATGAGAAAGAGAAAGCGCAGTTGCTTACCTGTAACAGGTGTTCTCCTAGGACAGCAGGATGTTAGTTCTCACAGATGGGTGACATGAGATGGAGCCCAGCATGGAAAACTTGTGTCAAAGTTTCTAGAAGCTTTGATTTGCATACTTAGCATGCCACTATACACGCGTCCACGCAAGATCCTCCTTAAGTCTTGTAACATAGCAAAATACCAGCGAAAATGAAAACAAGAAAAATGCAAGGGAACCCAACTCCGCGGGGTGGTGGGCAGGTTTCCAGAGGACTAACATCCTGCTGTCCTAGAACACCTGTTACAGGTAAGAAACTGCGCTTTTTCCTAGGACAAGCAGGATAGTAGTCCTCATAATGGGTGAATAACAAGCTCCAGGCTGTTCCTGGCAACAATAAAGACCAACATGTACTGAACAAGGTGCCAACGGACACAAAATCAACTGAGGTACTGTTGGAAGGTAGGCAGACAGCCTGGTCTTAAGTAGAGGGCCCTAGGTAGGAAGAGTTGGGTTTAAGTCTAGAAGAGGTTGCGCAGGACAGATTGGCTGAATTTTCCATCTTTGTCCAAGCAGTAATGGGCAGTGAACGTGTGTAGGGAGCTCCACGTCACAGCCCTGCAGATCTTGGCTATGGGGACTGCCCGTAAGTGGGCCACCAATGCTGTCATAGCCCTCAGAGTGAGTTTGTTTGTTTTTTTTTTTTAAATCAGCATTTCAATAATTCACAAGCAAAAACTTAAGAAATGACAGTGCTATTCAGAAAACATACAATAGCAAGTACACAATACATCTCACCATATCATCTTCAGCACTGACAAAAATAAAAGAAATAAATAGAGGGGCTCAGAAATATAAGCGTTACACTACAAGAAAAGTCAATAGGAAATGGTCATTGCCAAGCCTAGCTAGGCAATGACCTATATTAATTATGTGAATCTAGTCCCATTGCTCACCTTGCAGTTGAACAGGGAGGCAAACAGGTCCACATCCGGAGTTCCCCACAGGCGAAAGATACGGGCTTCCACTTTCAGGTCCAGCAATCACTTGTGTGAGTGAAAAAAAAGAGTGGCTTAGACTGTCCGCTAGCATATTCAGCGTCCCGGGCAGTTAACAGCTCGCAGGTACATCCCCTGTGACATAGGCCAGGACCAGATCTGCATAGCCTCCTGGCAAAGGAAGAGCGATCCCTTGCCTCCTTGCTTGTTGATGTACCATATCGCAACCTGATTGTCTGTTCGGATCAGGACTGCTTTGTGGAACAAGCGGTCGTGGAACGCCCAAAGTGCATAATGCATTGCCCGAAGCTCTAAGAAGTTTATCTGACAGAGCTTCTTGAGCGGTCCATTGACCCTGCATGTGGAGGTTGTCCAGCATGGACAGGGCAAGAGCTCGATCACTGGGTAAGAACGCTTTTGCCTGAGAGCTCCTATGAAGTCCAGCTGGGGAGACAGGCATAGGTGGGACTTCGGGTAGTTGATAAATCACAAAGACTGCAGTGTCCGCAGGGTCAGGGCCAAAGCATCCAGCACTCCTGCTTGGGAGTCGCTTTTTTTCAGTCAGACGTCTAGGTAAGGGAAGACATGCACCGGCCGCCATCTGAGGTGCACTGTCACCACTGCCAGGCATTTGGTGAAGATGCGAGGGACTGAGGCAAAACCAAATGGCAGCACTCTGCATTTATAATGAGCCTTCCCCACCACAAAGTGCAGATACTTTCTGACTCTGGGAAAGATGGTGATACAGGCAAGGTATCTTTGAGATCGAGGGAGCAGAGCCAGTCCCCCTTGTTGAGAAGGGGATTCAGAGTACCCAGAGAAACCATTTTGAACTTTTCCCTTCTGTGGAATTTGTTCAACACCCTGAGATCTAGAATGGGGCGCAAGCCCCCAGTTCTCTTGGGTATCAGTAAATACCTCAAATAGAACCCTCAACCCTGGTGGTGACAGGGGCTGGGTTCTACTGCTCCCACCTGCAAGAGGGCGGAGAGCTCTGCGAGAAGTATGTCCTGTTGGGCGGGTGAACCCCACGATGGACCGGGGGAGGGGGGGGAAGAGTCCTCCGGGATTTCTCTGAAGTTCAGTTGATACCCCTGACGAACAATAGTGAGGACTCATCGGTCCAATGTGATGATTGACCAATGATGGGCAAAGCAGGGGGGGGGGGAGAAATCGAGTGGCAGGAGTACGAAATGCTGACTCATACTCCCTTACTTCCAGTCAAAACCCTGTAGCAGTTGAGTTCTCTGTTGGTGGGAGTAACCCCTGGAAGCAGTGTGGGGCATGCGAGGCCGGGGGATATTTCCTCTGCCTATAGAAAGACCTCCTTGAACTGGGTCGGGGAGGTGTCTGTGCAGAGGACAGCGGGTCCGAAGCACTGGCAGATAGCTGATGAAGGGTTTCATGGTGATCCTTCAACTGCGCTACCGCATCCCTGACCTTGTCCCCAAAAAGATTCTCTCCTGTACAGGGGAGGACAGCCAGTTTCTCCTAGACCTCTGGACTTAGTTCGGAAGCATGGAGCCAGGACATCTTACGGGCACCGATGCCCACGGTGGCTCCCTGCCAGTGGTCTCAGACATTATAGGTGGATCTCACCTTGTGTTTTCCTGCTTCAAAACCTTGCTGCGTGATAGCGAATGACTCCTGCTGCGGGACATATTCCACAAGTTCTTGGACCTGCTTCCATAAGTTCCGAATGTACAATTAATAAGAGGCTATCCAGGTAATGAGCACAGCACCTTGAAATATCTTCCTACCCAAGGGCCCAAAGCTCCCTATGCTCTCGCCCCGGAGAGGCTGAGGCATGGGTGTGGGAGCGTTTAGCTCGTTTGAGAGTGGACTCCACTACCACAGATTGGTGGGGGGAGGTGGCGCCTCTTGAAGACCAAGGCCTGTTGCACCAAATAAATGGCATCCGCCTTCTATTTACTGGGGAAATGGATATCAGGTGTTCCCACATCCGAAGAAGGTGGTCCTTAAAAATATTGTGGTTAGGAACAGCAACTATCTCCTTCAGGATATCGACAAATTAGAGGACTTCTAACATCTTATGCCGCACATTCTCCTCCGAGAGAAGCTGGAAGGGGATGGTCTCGGCCATGGTCCGTACAAAGCTCGCGAAGGAGAGGTCCTCTGGGGGTGAGACAGATGCCTTTCCTCTGTGGGCACAGGCTCAGAAGACGACTCTGAAGAGTCATCTCCCCACAGATCATAAGGACCCTCTTTCTTGCGGAGGTCCCTGTAAATCCCCAGACCTGGGCACCGAGGTGGAACCGGGAGCACAGAGTGTCTCAGGAGGCCGGTCGGCCCAGGCAAGGCTCGGGAAGCGAAGGCCTCGGGACCACTGTACCAGAAGGCGCTGGCGGTTGGTGCACATCTTCCTTTCGGAGGACCCAATGATGGGAATTACAACCGAGGGGGAAACAGTGGCCACTGAAGACCTGAGGTTCCCTCGGGCATCAGGCGTGCTCCAAGCAGGACATCCAGACGCTTGAGCAGGGGCATGAGAATGGATGGTGCGAGCTCCGGCACCGGTATGGTTTAATGCTCCATAGGGCTTGAAGTACCACACACTGCGGTGCAGCTCCTCCTGGAACTGCTGTGAGGACAGGACTGATGGAGGAGGAAAAGGCGTCACCGGCACTTCCTCGGAGCTCCGAGGTGGAACGGTGCCCAGGAAGGGAAGGGAAATCTAAACAGAGGATGTCATAATGCCTCTGTATCGCTCCATGGTGAGACTGCACCTTGAATGCTGTGTGCAATTCTGGTCACCACATCTCAAAAAGGATACAGCTGCACTAGAGAAAGTGCAGAGAAGGGCGAGCAAAATGATAAGGGGCATGGAAAAGCACCCTATGAGGAAAGGCTAAAGAAGTTAGGGCTGTTCAGTTTGGAGAAGAGATGACTGAGGGGGGGATATGATAGTCTACAAAATCATGAAAGGACTTGAACAAGTTAATGTAAATGAGTTATTTACTCTCTCAGATAACAGAAGGACTGCGGGCACTCCATGAAGTTAGCATGGAGAGAAAATTCTCTCTCACTCAGCGCATAGTTAAACTCTGGAATTCATTGACAGGGGATGCGGTTTCAGCAGTTTATGTTACTGGGTTTAAAAAAGGTTTAGATAAGTTCATAGAGGTTAAATCCTTAAACTGCTATTACAGTAATTAATAAGCAATAGTAGCTTGTGATCTAATGTTTGGGTACTTGCCAGGTATGTGTGACTTGGATTGGCCATTGTTGGAAACAGGATGCTGGGCTTGATAGACGCTTGGTCTGACCTAGTATGGCATTTCTTATGTTATGTTCTTATGAATCTGGCGCAGGCATGGATGGAGCAGACTTCCTGGAGCCAAATATTTTCTCCATTTTATCAAGACATGATGGCTCTTGGGGATCACATGGTCTCACAGCTGACACCCTCAGATGTCGTGTGATGCCCCCAAGCAGAGTATACAAATCTCATGCAGATCCGTGACGGGCATGATCCACGGGTACTGAGGGCACAAGTGAAAACCAAACGCCATGAAAGAAAAGAACAACCAGCGAGCGGTCGATGGCCAGCGGGCCACCGAGAAGCGACGCATCAGGAATCGACCACTGAGAAGGTATAAAAAATTCAACTACCGCGCCGAGGAGGGGGGCACCGTCCAGAGAAGGGGGACCCGGCGTTTGGCTGGAGAATAACTGAAAAAAACCCAAGAAAAATACTCTGAAGAGCTGAGCTCCAAAACAGTGAGGCAAATGTACCGCGGAAAAGAAGAGACTAAAGGGGGACCTCGCGTGGATGCACAGATAGTGGCATGCTTTGACAAATGTTTTCCGTGCCAGGCTCCATCTGATGATGCACCCATCTGTGAGGACTACCATCCTACTTGCCCTAGGAGAAACCTCAAGGCACCTGAACAAAGTTTTTTTTCCCCTCCAATGGGCCCAGGTCCTCTAAGACCCTCTACTCCCAAAAGGAGTCCAACTTTAGGAACCTCCAACCAGGAGAGGATCCACCTAGGAGGCAGCTACACTAGGAAAAGTTAGCCCTAAGGGTACTTGTCTCAGGAACTCAATAGGCTCAGATCAGGCAGGGGCCAGAGCCTGACTCTCGCAGCTTCTGAGGTCCGCAGCTGCTGGAGACAACTGGCATGACCTACCACGTCCCCCTTTTATGGCAACGAGTGAAGTCACAAAGGAAGTGTGCCCCATATCTCTGGCAGCTGAGGAATGGAGAAGTCCCAAATGTAATGGACTGGTCTAGCAGGCAAAAAGCAAATCAGTGCTATAATTAGCACTGGTGCATGCAAATCCCATGTTAATGAAAGCATTACCTGTTCCCCAGCAATGCAGGGAGGTGCGTTAAAGGGCAGACAGCTTAAAGCACATTTTCTTAACACTAGAAATTTAACTCCTAGGTTAACTTACATTTCTAGTGGCCATGTTTTCTACAGCTGTGCCCATGAGATGTGTCCAGCTACTTCTATCACACTGAGCACAGCAATAAAACATTGGTCATCAGAAATGTGTTTGCTCCAACTCAGACCCAGAAGTAAAATTTATAGCATAAACTCTCTAGGGCACAGTAATAGAATAACTTGGCCATCAATAATATGAATTTAATCCACCTCAGCCCCAGGAGTTATATTTTTAGCATTGTTTCAGCTGAAGCAATACAATTGCCCCCAGCCACATACACACACCCTGACACGTGTGCTCCTCCTTCCACACCCCTCACCTACAACACTAATCATACACACAAGGGTGAGATAAGTGGGGAGAGAAAGTGCACACACTCACGTCCCACTGCAGCGCACCACTATCTACCCACACACCCGTTACATACAAACGGGCCGATACAGTAAAAAACGTGGGAGAGCAGGCGAGCTCCCGCTCTTCCGGCGCGTGCACAGGACACTCTCCTGTGTGCGCGATACAGTAAATAAATTTATTTAAATTAGGCCCGGCTGTAAAAAGAGGCGCTAGGGACTCTAGCGCGTCCCTAGCGCCTCTTTTTGGACAAGAGAGGCGGCTGTCAGCGGGTTTGACAGCAGACGCTCAATTTTGCCGGGGTTTGACAGCAGACGCTCAATTTTGCCGGCGTCTGTTCGAGTCCGCTGACAGCCACGGGTTCGGAAACTGGACGCCGGCAAAATTGAGCGTCCGGTTTTCAACCCGCGAGCCTATTTCAAATTTTTTTTTTTTACTTTTTTAAACTTTCGGGACCTCCGACTTAATATCGCTATGATATTAAGTCGGAGGGTGCACAGAAATGCAGTTTTTACTGCTTTTCTGTGCACTTTCCCGGTGCCCGGAGAAATTAGCGCCTACCTTTGGGTAGGCGCTAATTTCTGAAAGTAAAATGTGCGGCTTGGCTGCACATTTTACTTACTGAATCGCGCGGGAATACCTAATAGGGCCATCAACATGCATTTGCATGTTGCAGGCGCTATTAGGTTTGGGGGGTTGGACGCGCGTTTTGGACGCGCTATTACCCCTTACTGAGTAAGGGGTAAAGCTAGCACGTCGAAAACGCGCGTCCAAATGCCGGCTAACAGTGCACTCCGTTGGAGCACACTGTACTGTATCGACCTGAAAGTAAGGAAAGGATAAAGTATGAGGGGGAGGGCCCCACCCACTACCTCCATCTCAATCACCAAGAGGGCTCCCCTTTGTAATTTTGCTTAATGGGAACCCCTCCCTTTGAAATTCAAGAGAAGGGAAGAGGCAAGGATCGGCCTGATTGGCACTGTGCATCCTGACTGTCTCCCATGCAAAGTCATTGTGCTACAGTGCCAGCACATACTGTTCAGCTGTAGGTACCATCCCCAGAGAGCTTACCCTTTGATTTCACTTGACATGCCTTGCCCAAATGGTCTTGTATTCAATACTGTACACAAATCAAGATGCACGGTGCCAAAATTGCATGTAAGACCATTTTAGTCACACTCCTTCCAGCACCTGTCTCCCTTAATGCCTGTTTTTAAAGTAATTTTCTGCATTAGTGTGGCTTTTCAGATAAATGAAAAAAGTGCTGAAAATGAAAGTTAAACACTTGCTGTATTTGCAACCCATGTTACTGTGTGTTTCTTCCATGTGAATGAACCGAATCCAGTGCTAAAATTCAGCTCCATTTGAGCTCAGGTTTTATTACATCAGGTACGTGTGAGGGGGGTTAAAAAAAAAAGCAATGGGAGCATGGGGAGAATGAGAAAGCGAACAATGGGATTTGAGGGAGGGGGGTGAGTGAGCAATGGTAAAAATTAAGCACTGGGAACAAGAGAGGGAAAAAAGTGAGAGAAGACTAGATCTAATATAGGAGGTACCACTTTCATCTTTTAATCAGACTGGAAGGAAACGACAAACAGGAGGTCCATCCATCACATTCAATGTAAGTGAAACAAGTGGATTTTCTTAACATTTTATATAGCATTTAAAATGGTGTGGTGTGGCTATAGCTAGCAATTACATAAGAACATAAGAATTGCCATACTGGGTCAGGCTGAGGGTCCATCAAGCTCAGTATCCTGTTTCCAACAGTGGCCAATCCAGGTCACAAGTACCTGGCAGGATCCCAAGAGGTCGATAGATCCCATGATACTAATGCACAGGGATAAGTAATGGCTTTCCCCAAGTCTATCTGTTAATAACAGCTTATGGACTTCTCCAGGAACTTGTCCAAACCTTTAAGCCCATCTATGCTAGCTGCCTTTATCACATTCTCCAGCAATGAACTCCAGAGCTTAGATGTTCATTGAGTGAAAATGAAAATAAGTAAAAGAAATCTATGTACTACTTACTAACTTCATGAAGTGCCCCTTAGTTTTTTGTATTATTTGAAGAGTAAATAACCAATTCACATTTACCTGTTCTATTCCACGCATGATTTTATAGACCTTTATCATTTCCCTCCTCAGCCGTCTCTTCTCCAAGCTGAGCAGCCCTAACTTCTTTAGCCTTTTCTCATAAGGGAACTGTTCCATTCCCTTTATCATTTTGATTGCCCTTCTCTATACTTTTTTCAGTTCAGCTATACCTTTTTGAGAAGAATTGAACAGAATTGCAGTCTCACCATGGAGCGATACAGAGTCATATTATTGTTTTATTCTCCATTCCTTTCCTAATAATTCCTAACTTTGCTTTTTTGACCGCCGCCAACACTGAACGAGGATTTCCAAGTATTGTCCACAATGATGCCCAGATCCTTTTCCTGGGTAGCAGCTCCTAATATGGAACACAACATCATATAACTACAGTGTGGGTTACTTTTCCCTATGTGCATCACTTTGCACTTGTCCACATTAGATTTCATCTGCCATGTGGATGCCCAGTCTTCTGGTCTCAAAGTCCTCCTGCAATTTTTCACAATCTGCTTGTGATTTCACAACTCAGAATAATTTTGTACTGTCTGCAAATCTGATCACCTTATTTGTTGTTCCCTTATCCAGATCATTTATAAATATATTAAAAAGCACCTGTCCCAGTAAATATCCCTGAGGTTCTCCTGTTTGCTTTTCTCCACTGAGAAAACTGATCATTTAGTCCTATTCTATCTTTTGACCAGTTTGCAATCCACAATAGGACATTGCCTCCTATCCCATAACTTTTTATTTTTCTCAAGTGCCTCTCAAGGGGGAATTTGTTGAACACATTAGAAAAATCCACCAGCCATCCACCAGCTCACCATTATCCACGTTTAGTAATCCTTTCAAAAATCTGTAGCAGATTGGAGAGGCAAGATTTCCCATGATGGCTATATCCCAGTAAAACTTTGCCTTTCTATATGTTCTGTGATTTTATTCTTTAGAATAGTTTCTATGACTTCTTCCAGCACTGAAGTCATGCTCACCAGTCTATAGCTTCCTGGATCACTCCTAGAGCCCTTTTTAAAGACTGACATTCACATTAACCACCCTACAATCTTCAGGTACAATAGATTTTAATGAGAGGTTACAAATTACTAGTATTCGATCTGCAGTTTCATTTTTGAGTTCTTTCAGAACCTTCATCTTTATTTTGTGAAACCACAAGTCAAAAGATATTGAGTCATGGGGACAGGTTCCCCCCCAGGTCCTGAGGAAACATATTTGAAAAGCACTGGCCTAATATACTAATGTGTGCTGTAAAAGGGGAAGAGGAGGAAAGAAAAGGGTGTTGACTCAAAACACAAACACAATCTACAGCAATGTTTCCCAGCCAGTGCCATGGCACACTGGTGCACCTTTAGACCTGATCAGATATGCCATGGGAAAGTCACTGCTGCCTGATGCTCAGATCCAGGGCAGCACATGGGCTCTGCTCCGAGTGCTCTCACTTGGAGCAGAGCCCAGCAGCAAGAGACACTAGCAGCAAGAGACACTAGCGGTGGCTTTTAAACATACAGGAGCTCCTTTCGGAGAAGGTGTGTAATCCATAGAAACATGACGACAGAAAAAGACCATATGGTCCATCCAGTCTGCCCAGCCATTCAGTTAATTTAGCGTTCTAATTCTCTCCACTTGCTTGCAGAACACCTGTATTTATCCCATGCTTTCTTGAATTCAGATATTGTTTTTGTCTCCGCCAATTCTACTGGAAAGCCACTCCACGCATCTATCACCCTCTTTTTAAAGAAATATTTCCTAAGATTACTCATGAGTCTACCTCTTTTCCACATCTCATGACTCCTCGTTCTAGAGCCTCTTTTCCGTTGAAATAGGCTCATCTCTTGTGCATGAAAACCTTTTGAGATATTTGAATGTTTGTATCACATCTCCCCTATCTCACTTTTCCTCTAGGATATACATATTTACCTCTTTAAGTCTATTCCTTATATGCTTTAGAACAAAGACCACTTACCATCTTAGTAGCCATCTTCTGGACTGACTCTATTCTGTTTATATCCTTTTGAAGATGCGGTCTCCAGAATTGTACACAGCATTCCAAGTGAGGTCTCACCAGGGACCTATATAGGGGCAATATCACCTCCCTTTTTTATTTTTCTGCATACTTCTACATGCCTGTAGTGTGGTAATTAATGGACAGCATGCAGGGCAAGGATATCTGAGACCCTCTGTGGCACATACAGCCCCTCCTGAGCTTTGTCATTCCAGCCTCTATCTCACCCACAGGCTGAGCAAAAAGGGGACAGTGAACACAGAGCACTGGATGCAACCTATCAGGCTGATGCAATATCGGCACGCAAAAACAGGTGCTCATGATTGAGCGTCTGCTTTCTTAACGCACCCATCCACCTCTCCCGGGCACGCGACGCATAGGCAAATGAGCCGCTGCGTTTAAAAGGAGGCGCTAGGGGAAATCGTGCGTCCTTAGTGCCTTCTCGGCATCGGGCACCCAGGAGAAGTGGCTGTGCGGGTTAGGAAAACAGACAGTCAATTTTACAAGCGTGTGGTTTCCTAACCTGTGCACAGTCATGGGTTAGGAAAATGGTCACTTGTTAATTGAGCATCCATTTTTCTAACCTAACTGCTGGCAAGACTTTAAAAAAAAAAAAAAAAAAAAAGGTTTTTTTTAACCTTACTCCTTTTTTGGGTTCCTCAGACTTAATATTGCCACAATAATAAGTCGGAGGAACTACAGAAAAGCAGTATTTTCTGCTTTTTTGTTAAGCCTTGAGGAGCTCCTAAAGTTAATGCCTGCTCTGGGGCAGGCATTAATTTTGAGAGTAAAAATGTGTGCGTCAGGCACATTTTTTTTTTACATAAGTGGATAGTAGTTAATAGCCTCATCAACATGATTCTACATGTAATGAGCGCTATTAGCTACGTGCTGGTTTGGACGCGCTAATCCCTTTATTGCATGAGGTGTTAGGGACGCGCGTCCAACCGCGAGTTAACCAGTGCGCTAGTCTGAGCACAGAGTATTGCATCGGCCTGTCTCAGTGTTGGGCAGTAATAGAGGAGCTTTGGCTGCCACATGCAGCACCCAAGGTAACTTAACTTACCGAGCCAGCTGCCTGCACTACAGAGACTTCTCCCTTCTCCTGCAATTGTTTATAGAGGAAGCTGGCCCACTGTGTCAAGTTCATGTAGGGCTCTCATTCTCTTGCCCCATGTTTGGAAGTGAGACTGGTGAGGCTTTTCTTTTCACCATATGAGTTCTCGCCATGTCCACACTGCCTGCCCCGTGGAGGTTGGTGTGCCACACAACTTTTTTTTTTTTTTTTAATGTAGGTGTGCCTTGAGCTTCAAAAAGGTTGAGAAACATTGTACTACAGTTACACAAAAGTGGAGATGGGATCCTGCAGTCCTCTTCAATAAGAAAAGAGCGGTTTGGCATATTTTACTTGCCCTTACAATGCATTATGCAAAATAATAAAAGACAGCTTATAGATTCCTAAAATACTTCTACCTTTCCTACAGTTCCAGTGACAATTATAAACAAAGCTTTTTCTGAAAGTGGAGACCTTTTGACATCCTATCCTCAGGCACACTGAAAAACAAAAGTCCGTTTAGGTGTCATGTGTTAGACTAAAAGCCTATTTAGGAACTTCACAGAAAGCTAAGACATGGCCATAAAAAGATTTGTGAAAGCATATGCAAGTCATCACAAATATTCCCTGAGGGCATAAAACATGTATACTACATGATACAAGGTGGAAACTGCAATCTGTAGCAACTTCAGTTGGAGAACCACCAAAAATGTATCCCAACTAAAGAACTATGAAAACCATTCAGAACAAAGATGATCAAACACTTAACCCAGGCATTGTCTCACCCATTACCAGACAAAACCTTCCTGTAGCTGAAAGTTCTGCTTGCTCTGTCGGGTTTCTCTCTCTCCTACACTCACCATCTCTTTTCAAGTCTCACAGCTTTGAAAACAAACATCGCTATTAGCAACCTGTAATGTACTTGTATATTAGAGCAAGAGCATGCCAATCTCATTTTGTTTTGTTTGTAGAAGATACCAAAATTGGCAACAGAGTAGACAAGCCAGATATGTTAAATGACAAAGGACGAAAAAAAAAAATTGGAAAATTTATCAAAGATCTGGCAACTAAATGTAATCCAAAAATCCAGACCAAGAAAACTCTCAAACAATTTGGCAAATTGCCCTTACACACCTCAAATAAATTTATACTGGCTCACTGGCATTTCATCATTTAAATTTCAACAATGACACCTATTGGCCAAGCTCAAGGTGAGCATGTGCAGAACTCCAGAGAACTGCCATCTGTGGCTCCAATTGAGCACTACTGCCAGAATGACTGGGCCAGAGAGGGATGGGGGAAATACCACATAGTTATGAAAGCACCAACTCCAATTGGAAACCCAAAGGAAACTGAGCCAAAAATAAAAAAGGTCAATTAAACTCAACCATCCATGTTACTAATCAGCCAGCCTTCACAGGAGCCCAGAATGTAAATTAACTCAGTAATCCCTGCTCAATTATTGGTTTTATTGACCTACAACGTCTGGTCCATGCAGGTGAGAACTTACAGGACAATCTTTTGATATGAAAGTACCATTTGGACTCCAGATTTCTTTGGCACACATGCAGGCCGATGCAATAAAACCTGCAGGAGAGCCGGCACTCCGAGGCGAGCGTTTGCTCTCCCGACACGTACCCAGGCACCTCTCCTGGGTGCGCGATTTTATATTTAAATTAGGGCCCGCGCTAATAAGGAGGCGTGGGGACACTAGCGCGTCCCTAGCGCCTCCTTATTAGCGGACGTGGCAGCTGTCAGCGGTCCGACAAACGACGCTTAATTTTACCGGCATCGGTTTTTTAACCCGCTGACAGCCATGGGTTCGTAAAATGGACGCCGGCAAAACTAAGTGTCCATTTTGGAACCCGCCAAGCGGCAGGCAGATTTTTTTTTTCTTGAAGTTTTTTGGGTTTTTTGGCGGGGGGGGGGGGCCTCCAACTTAATATCACTATGATATTAAGTTTGAGGGTGTACAGAAAAGCATTTTTTTCTGCTTTTCTGTACACTTTCCTGGTGCTGTCTAAGGTTAATTTCTGAGAGTAAAGGGTGTGGCTTGGCCGCACAATTTACCTTCAGTATCCCAGGCGACTAATAGGCCCATCAACATGCATTTGTAAAGGGTAATAGACGCGGGTCGAAAACGCGCAGCCAAACGGGTGCTAAACGGTGCGCTCAGCCGATCGCACAGTACTGAATCAGCCTGATGGAAAAGCTGGAAGGTCAGAGCAGAGGCATCCATCAGATGCCATGTGACCTACGTTTTCAATCATCCTTGCCTCCTGTTCTTATTTCTCATTGGAACACAGGAAAACTTTATGACTTTCCAGCACATTATCCCTTGGCTCCCGGCAAGTGCACCCTCCAGAGCAGTTCAAACAAAAGGACCATGAGAAGATGAGCAGCTTCAACATGAATAACATCTTATTATGATCTTCCAAACTGACGTCCTTACACCTGCACTATATGCTACATGGCACAGTAGCAGAGACAACCATTAAAAATCAACTCACGGCATCAATGAATCATGGGAATGTAAGCAACAGTACAGCATATCTGATACGACACAAATTATACAGCTTTTAGATATTTATTGAAAATCATTTATGTGTCGCTTAACAGAAAAAATATCTTCCCAAGCGATTTTCAACATATAATTATACCAACAAATAAAGAGAGAAATAAAATAAACGCAAACAAAAAAAAAACAAGAAAAAATAAGAATTAAAACTGTTAAGTAAATTCTATCAAACAGGTTTTTAAAGCTTTTCTAAATTTAAGTAAATCTGTCTCTTCTCTCAGAAAGGACGGTAACTTATTTCAAAATTTTGGGATCATGCCTGAAAAAGATTTTACTTTCATGTGATAGTGTAAACATTTTGACATCCTAAACTTTCAGAAAATGGCCTGACATTGATCTCAAAGATCGATTGGGTTTTTACAAAGTTAGACGATTATGTAACTGTGGGGAACCTACTCCTTTTAGCATATGAAATACCAGAACCAGATTTTTAAATTTACATCTGGCACTCACTGGAAGCCAATGAAGAACTAATAATGGCTTAGCCGGGGTTCTCCTAATAATTCCTGTCACTATACGAGCTGCTGCATTCTGAATAATTTGCAAATTACAGGAAATTTTAACAGGCAGATCTAAAAATAAAGCATTACAATAATCAAAATAATACCAAAGCAAAAACAACCAACCATTCTTAAGACTACAGTATCCAAAAAAAAGTTTGATTTTCCTAAGCAATCTTATCCTGAAATAGCATGACCTAACCAAACCTGAAACATATCCTGAATTTTGCATATAAAAATGGTGGGAAAGTATTTAGAAAAGTTAGGCGTCATCCAAAGTTTTTAGGAGCCAGAGAATTTTTTTTCTTTTGTTTATTCTTTTAACAAAATTTGATTTTTAACCTATTTTTAAAAGTTGCTTTCCTTTTTATTTGATTTATATTCTGCCTTTAAAGCAGTTAAAGTAGATTACGTTCAGGTACTATGGTTACTTCCCTATCCCCAAAGAGCACACATTCTGAGTTTGTAGCCGATACAATGGACAGTAATGTGACTTGTCCAAGGTCACAAGGAGCAGCAGTGGGATTTGAACCCTGGTTCCCTGGGCTACCCACTGCTCTAACCACTAAGCTACTTCCTTTCCTTCTCTCCCCCCCTCCCAAGTCTTCCTCTCTAAAGCTTCCTCTAACTCAGACATCTGGTAGGGCCTCAATTAGGACACAACTACATATCCTCCACTCCTAGCCAAGAATCAGACAGGCAGGCTCCTTACTGCTGATGGCCTGGCAGGGATCAGCTCCTACATGCTCCATTTTCTCAATGGTCATGCAACAAGCTGTGTGACATTCTTTTCTCTCAATAGTCCTCGAACCAGGTACCATGGCATGATTACATTTTCATAGCCCTCTGCTCCAGCATGTTCCACATTGTCGGTAGTTCCACATGGATACATCTTCAGTTTGCCCATACAGAGGCCATGAGGCAAAAGGATTATCTGAAGAATTACATTTATATTACCAAAAGAAGAAAAACGTTCCACATTGTGACAGTAAACCACACTGCCAACACTATCCATGTATTCCAAAAGAAATATCCAATGTTTTCATATATTTGTTGCATGTTTTCTGTAGACATACCATTATTTTATATATAATCACCTTCTCACAAATTTTGTGAAACCATTCATTCCTGAATTTCCATCATCAAATCACACTTTTTTTTTCTTTTTTTCTTTTTTTTTTTTTTTTTAACTACCATATATATTCTTGTATAAGTCGAGGATAATTTTTGGGCCCCAAAATCTGTCATCCGTGGATACGTTTGAGGATAATACCTAGGGGGGCTTATGAAATGGTGACATCATACTAAGAAACAAACCAATAACTTAAGAAAATCTCTTTTATTTATTTTTTGAATGCAGAATAAAGCGTCTCATAAGAAATATTTAACTTAAGAAAATGTTCCTGCTGTATGAATTCTTGCCTCCCTTCTCCATGGCTTTCCCTGCTGTTTGAACCCTTCTCTTTTATTCAAATTTTTCCAAGTCCAATTCTTCATCATCGGAATGTCCAAATAAATCAAGGAACTGTACTTTGGAAATGCCATCAGCATAAATGTCTTTGCTGTCTCTATCTGTTGAATCATCACCCAATGCTGATTCGTCTTTGTCTTCATAGATCCATCCATAGCATTGCTAATGCCGCATTTCAGGAATGACTTCTTGACCATTTCTGGTGGAACTGACTCCCAGGCATCCTTTACCCACTTCACTACCAAATCAATATCTGGTGTCATCAGGTTCCCTTCCTTTCGTTAACTTTGTGGCAATGATGAATGTGTTCCGGTCAAGCATATGCCACAATTGGTCCTTGAAAAGACTTGTTGAGACAGACATCTAAACGACTGCAGCACTGATGTCAGACCTCCTGGAATCACTGCTAATGTGACCACCATTTTCTTTGCATCGTCCTTCACATCCTCTATGTGCGCGGAACATATCCCACACCAATAGTGATGGTCATTTTCTTAGCTCAGCGCCTGATCGCCTACCCCAGCCATCATTTCGTTCCCTCCTTATCCATCCAGCCTTTAGGATGAACCCGAGCAGTTACACCTTCTGGAATTTTTAGGTTCTTCGGCACAGTTTTCCTCTTGATTACCACCACCGGATGCAGTTTTGTGCCATCTGCCAGGAAAGACAGGACCACCGTGAACTGGGTCTTTTCATTACCAGTTGATTTTACAAGTATGGTCTTCTCACCATTCTCACGTCATTGCCAGGCATAACAAATGTCATTGGCGTTTCATCCACAATACCAGTTATTCTTTATTCTCTGCCAAATAATGAATGTGGACTGAACAGATCTTTTCATCAAGCTCTTTCGGCAGTTTATGTGAAATCTTTGTGCGCTGGTGAAGGCACAATCCAAATCAGTTCATGAACTGCAAACATCAACCAGACAATGCTGTGAATTCTTTCAGACCTTCAGTCGCTGAATACTTTTCTTCTTTTGCCATTTGAAGGACAAATCCTAATGCTGAAGCGAGTCACAATGTAGCCAATGTTGTCTATATTCTATTACCAAGTCATTCAAATCCTTTTCCATTCCTTCAAAAGGCACAATTTTGAAACGCAAGGGTTTGTTTTTTTTACTTTGGCATTTCTAGCAGCTTTTCTTCATTTTTTCTCCAATCTGACAAGTTTTTCACTAATGTCAAATTCTCTTCAGCTACATAATTATTGGCCTCCTTTGCACGTACTATAACTGTCAATTTCAGCGATGTGGTGGAAGATGCTCTCTTTCTTCTCAGTGCTCATTATCCTGAGTGTAAGATGTCATTCTGATGGCTGTCTCCCCCTCCCCCCCATGGCTTCCCCCCCCCCATCAGAATCCTTCCCCCTTCCTGATTCCTTAACTCACCCGCTGCTAGCTGGACAATGACGGTACTTATATTTGCTCAGAAATGTCCTTCCTCCCCCCACTCCCCGTCGTGTCCCAGTGTAGCAGTAGGACAGCTTCTCTCACCAAAACTCCTCTGGATCCCTTAACTCGAATGCTTGCTGCTGCTATGATGACGAAGTTGTGCTTGCTCAGGCGTGTCCACCCTCCTCCCCCACAGGGTTCTAGTGGCGTACTTTGAATCACATGGATCTAAGTGTGCCAGTCAGACCCTTGCTTGGGAGGGGGAAGGATGTTCCTGTGCAAGTGCTATCATTGCCCTCATAGCAGCAGGTGAGTTAAGGGATCGGGAGGAGGAGCATACGAATGAGTCAATCATGCATCTTGCATTATGATACCAGCATTAATGTGGCTTGACCAGTGAATAAGAAAACCGCGATTTTAAGGATCATATTTTGGGACTTATACACGAGTATATATGGTAATCTTTTTTGAATATTACAAAATGTAGCCACCATCAATAATTGTTTTGACTTCATCCTGCATAGGAAAATTACAAGTGAATGATGTCACAAATACCTGAGATATTCACTAGGTATTTCAAACAAAGCAATGGAGCCTTACTCATCTTATATGATAGCTATACAGTCTGTAAAAGGGCAACTCCTTTATGCCGCGGTGGATATAATACCAGTAGAGTTCAGATTTGCCGTCATTTTCTGCTTTTTCTTGGCCTATGTCTTTGGCTCATTTGTTCCATATGTCAAGGTCCTGGGTTATGCGTTTTATTCAATGCAGCATATAGCATTGTGACAAGGCCAGAACCCTGGACCAAATGATATCAATTATTTATTTATTTAGAATTTTCAACCAGAGGACCTTCTTAATATAATTCTTTAGGTTTAAATCATATAGACAAAGCAAATACATAACAGTAACCAATCTGTGAGAAATGTGATATAATTTGTTTGCTTAACACAAATAAGATCATCTCTAATGATTACCAGATGTCCCTAAACTGATTGAAAATGCAATAGATTCTGCCTGCAACGACTTCATGTTTACAAGACAAACATTATTCCATCAAACACTCAGATCTATATTGGAATAATCTTTCCAATTATTAAGTACCACCCGGAGGATGTCACCCAGATAGCATGGCTAATTCAGCCTGCTTATCAATGGGGAAAATATAATAGATCCCCAGACTGTAATATTATAGGACAACTCTTCTTGCAAATCCTATCCCTTGCTGAATGCCAATAAGTATTCAGAGTTCAACAATATAACAAATGAGACAATGTACCCAATTTTGTCAAACAGAATCAATACTTGTTACATGTTTGGCTGATATTTTTGCTACCCTATGAGGTAGCCACACAGCTTTAAGGGTCACAAAAAAATAGTATCTGTTATACAGGCCAGTAGTAACACCCTTAAAAATACATTCCAGTAGCATATCTACATTTGTTGTGAAAGGGTATTACCACTACTATCCTTCTCACAAACTCTATACCAGTATACCAACATTTTTCACAACTTTAATATACTTGCTAAAGCACAATAACACCTTAATCACAGGTATTATTTTAGAACACATTTTTATACATTTTAGCTCCTAAATCAACAAGTTGAGAACAATGTTATTGGCAAGAATACAATGTGTAAGCTGGAGTCTTTGATAATACTGTGTATTGGGTAAATCCTATATAACTTTCAGGAAAAGTAAAAAAAAAAAAAAAAGTCATGTGTTAGGAGCGATGTCCTTTCGTAGAATACATACTGGTTAAAAGACAGGAAACAGAGTAAGATTAAATGGACAATTTTCTCAGTGGAGGGGGGTGAGCAGTGGGATAGGTGCTTTTCAATATATTTATAAATGATCTGGAAAGGAATACGACGAGTGAGGTTATCAGATTTGCAGAGGATTCAAAATTATTTCTGAGTAATTAAATCACAAGCGGTTTCTAATAAACTGCAGGAGGACCTTGTGAGACTGGAAAATTGGGCATCCAAATGGCAGATGAAATTTTATGTGGATAAGTGCAAGGTGATGCATATAGAGAAAAATAACCCTTGCTGTAGTTACACGATGTTAGGTTCCATATTAGGAGCTACCACCCAAGAAAGATCTAGGCGTCATAGTGGATAACACATTGAAATAGTCGGCTCAGCATGCTGTGGCAATCAAAAAAGCAAACAGAACGTTAGGAATTATTAGGAAGGGAATGATTAATAAAATGGAAAAATGTCATAATGCCTCTATCGCTCCATGGTGAGACCAAACCTTGAATACTGTGTACAATTCTGGTCGCTGCATCTCAAAAAAGATATAGTTGCGATGGAGAAGGTACAGAGAAGGGCGACCAAAATGATAAAGGGGATGGAATAGTTCCCCTATGAGGAAAGACTAAAGACGTTAGGACTGCTCAGCTTGGAGAAGAGATGGCTGAGGGGGGGGATATGATAGAGGTGTTTAAAATCATGAGAGATCTAGAATGAGTAAATGTGAATCGGTTATTTACTCTTTCGGATAATAGAAGGACTAGGGGGCACTCTATGAAGTTAGCATGTAGCTCATTTAAAACTAATCGTAGAAAGTTCTTTTTCACTCAATGCACAATTAAACTCTGGAATTTGTTGCCAGGGGATGTGGTTAGTGCAGTTAGTGTAGCTAAGTTTAAAAAAGGTTTGGATAAGTTCTTGGAGGAGAAGTCCATTACCTGCCATTAATCAAGTTGACTTAGCCACTGCTATTACTAGCATTGGTAGCATGGGACAGACTTAGTTTTTGGGTACTTGCCAGGTACTTATAGCCTGGATTGGCCACTGTTGGAAACAGGATGCTGGGCTTGATGGACCCTTGGTCTGACCCAATATGGCATGTTCTTATGTTCTATCCCTAAAAAGTTATAAATTTATTCTCCGATATGGTCTAACCCAGGGGTCAGGAACCTTTTTGGCTGAGAGAGCCATAAACGCCACATATTTTAAAATGTAATTCCATGAGAGCCATACAATATGTTTAAAACTAAATACAAGTAAATGTGTGCATTTTATGTAAGATCACACTTTTAAAGTACAATAAATCTCTGAAAATATTACACCAGGCCTTAAGACACCAATACATCTCCTATTAGGAAAACGGACCAAGTCAGGCTGCTATAGAGTCCTACACAGAAACTACACGCCAGCAGAAAACCTCACCTGAATCACGTGCTGTCCCTCACCTAACATAGAATAAAGAGACCAAACGCATAACAAGAAGCATGCAGAAAAAACTGAATTGGAAACTGCAACAAGCCAGAGTCTCTGTATGCAGTGTAACAAAGGAAAAAAGAAACATCACCCATCCTTATAAAACAAATCAAGAAATATAAAATCATCAGCAGTAAAACTGTACTAACAAAAAGAACATATTTCGAAACAGCTGATGAGTGGAATATCCAATAATTAAAAACTCATAAAACATTTCCAGATACCAACAACATATTTCAAAATAGCAGACACAAAGACCCAGTAATGAAAAATAATAAGGATACAAACATTTTTTTGCTCTCATTCCTGGGAACGTTTGATATCAGGTGTCCTGAGATTGTTCTGAATTAGCAGGAGGTGGGGTGGTTTGCTTGGAACTTTCTCCTCTCTCAGTCACATACCAGCGCTCTCTCTCACACTGGCTCTCAATGACACACCTATACACACATGCTCTCAGTACTCACATATACACATGTTTTTTCTCTCTCACTTATATAGGCTCTTAATTACACATTTACACACATGCTGTCTATCTTTTCACGCTTACACACACAGGCTTTCAATCACATAAATACATGCTGTCTTTCTCTCACACACAGACTCTCATTCACATGCTTACAAACATGTCCTCTCTTTCTCTCATTTACACACAGGCTCTCAATCACATACTCACATGCACCATCACCTAAACCAGCTCTCAATCACACACAGACACACATGATCTCTCTGTTACTTATACACACAGGCTCTTAATCATACATACACATGATTTCTCTCACACACAAAGGATCTCAATCATACACACATACTCTTTCACACAAACAGGTTTTCAATCACAAACTTACACATACAGGTTCCCAATGGTAACTTACATTCATGCTCTCTCTCTCTCTCACAGGCAGGCTCTCAATCACAGACATACTCTCTTTCACATGTACAGGCTCTCAATCATTCACATACATGCAATCTCTCTCACACTCACACACACAGGCCCCCCCGCGGCCCGGAAGAGGAAGTGGAGAGTATCGGGTGCGTGCGCGGCAAGAAGAGGCCACGCTAGTGCGCTCGGCATCGGCCCGAAGAAAAGAAGACTGCAGCGCGGCTCGGAGGAAAATGAAGAGGTTCAACCGCGGCCGATGGGACTCCGCCTCCGCGAGGGCTGAAAATGAAGAGGTTAGCGTTGGGAGGAGGCTGCTGCTGCTGCCGCGAGTTCCCGGGGTGGGGGAGAGAGAGAGTGAATTGCTCGCTCATTCACTCTCTCTCTCTCCCACCCCGGGAACTCGCGGCAGCAGCAGCCTCCTCCCAACGCTAACCTCTTCATTTTCAGCCCTCGCGGAGGCGGAGTCCCATCGGCCGCGGCTGAACCTCTTCATTTTCCTCCGAGCCGCGCTGCAGTCTTCTTTTCTTCGGACCGATGCCGAGCGCACTAGCGTGGCCTCTTCTTGCCGCGCACGCACCAGATTCTCTCCACTTCCTCTTCCGGGCCACGGGGGGGGGGGGGGGGGGGCGGGAAGAAGAGAGCACGCCGGTGCCGCTGACTCCAGCTGTCCTGCCGCGTTCCGCCCGGGCTGACAGCATTTTAAGCCCGGGCGGCGGAGGACCGGGGAGCAGCTGGGTCAGCGGGAAAGTGTGGCGACTGTCTGCGAGCCAGATGCAGCTGTTAGGGCTATGGCTCAGGTTTGTGGAACCACAGTTGTAGACCGCTTACCTTAGGAGGCGGGAGCCGGAACTGGAGAAGATAGCGAATCCGATAGGCAGTCCAGGTCAGGGCAGGCGGCAGGCAATCAGGAACCAAGTAGATAATCCAACAGGCAGGCGGCAAGCAGGGAAATCCAGAAGACAGTCCAGGTCAGGGCAGGCGGCAGGCAATCAGGAACCAAGTAGATAATCCAACAGGCAGGCGGCAAGCAGGGAAATCCAGAAGACAGTCCAGGTCAGGGCAGGCGGCAGGCAATCAGGAACCAAGTAGATAATCCAACAGGCAGGCGGGCAAGCAGGGAAATCCAGAAGACAGTCCAGGTCAGGACAGGCGGCAGGCAATCAGGAACCAAGTAGATAATCCAACAGGCAGGCGGGCAAGCAGGGAAATCCAGAAGACAGTCCAGGTCAGGGCAGGCAGCGCACAGCAGAACCAAACGCGAGTACACAAAACACACTCGTGGCCGAAGCAGGGAGCAAAGGAAAAAGGCTCTCTTTAAATAGCCCTGTTCCCGCGCAAATGCTCTATCGCCGGCGTCTGACGTCATGGGGACGTGTCCTGGCCCCGAATCCCGCGGGACCTGCGTGCCGACGTCAAAACGGAAGTCCTGTCGCCACCGCCGGAGGGAACGCCCCGAAGGGCACGGGACCGCGCTGCCGAACCCGCCCTGCCGCCACCACGCCCGGAAACGCCGTCTCCCCCGCAGACCCCCGCTGGTAAGCCCGCGGTCGCGGTAACAGTACCCCCCCTGCAAGGTCCCCTGCTCCGCCCCCCAGGACCAGGTTTGGAAGGAAAACGAAGATGAAACCGGTGCAGAAGACGAGGAGCCTGTATGTTAGAGGAAGGCTCCCACGTATTCTCCTCGGGCCCAAAGTTTTTCCAAGAGATGAGATATTGAAGTCGCCCCCTAAGTCGTCGGGAATCCAGGATCTCCCGAACTTCAAATTGAGTATCATCAGGCAGCACAGGAAAGGTAGTCCTCCGCCGTCGCCGCGGCCAGGATAGGATGGCGGGCTTAAGTAAGGAGATATGGAACGCATTATGGATGCGCAAGGAGGGTGGTAAGCATAATCGATAGGTGACGGGATTGATCCGCTGTTGGACAGGAAAGGGTCCGATGAAGCGAGGAGCAAATTTAGCGGATGGCAACCGCAAGCGAAGGTGGCGGGTGCTCAACCAGACAAGATCACCCCCTCGGAGACAGGGAGCCGGAGTCCGTTTCTTGTCCGCCTGAGCCTTCATGGCGGAGGCGTGTTTGACCAGTAAGGCCCGGGTCGCAGTCCATAAGTCGGTCATGGAGGCAACCGTGGCGTTAACCGCAGGACAATTGGAGGAGGCACGGACGGGCAAGGGAAGATGTGGATGCCTGCCAAAAACCAGGAAAAACGGAGAGGTACCGGTGGCCTGATGCACATGATTGTTATGGGAAAGCTCAGCCCAATCCAGTAGGGAGGCCCAATCATCGTGTCGTTGGTTGACATAGGCACGAAGAAAAGTTTTTATGGACTGATTCGTCCGTTCAGTAAGTCCATTGGACTGAGGATGGTAAGCAGAGGAAAATTCAAGTTTGACCCGTAAGAGCTTGCAGAGATTAGTCCAGAACTGGGCCGTAAATTGCACCCCTCTATCAGAAACAATACTAAGCGGAAGTCCATGGAGACGAAAAACATGATGCAGAAAGAGACGAGCCAGGTCGGAAGCAGAAGGCAACCCCGGCAGAGGAATGAAATGCGCCATCCGGGAGAAACGATCCACCACAACCCAAATAACGGTATTACCGTTGGACGGCGGGAGATCCGTGATAAAGTCGGTGGCAATATGCGTCCACGGGGAGGTGGGAATGGGGAGCGGCTGCAACAACCCAAAGGGTTTTCTCCGTGGCGTCTTCTGGGCCGCACAGATGGAACAAGAGTCCACATAGTTCTTGACATCCCTCTCCCATCTAGGCCACCAATAATGTCTGGAGAGAAGTTCCTTGGTACGAGACACCCCGGGGTGTCCAGCTAGCTGAGCATCATGGGACCAACGAAGAACCTTCAACCGTAAGCGCTTGGGAACGACGGTCCGTCCAATCGGAACCGTGAAGGTGGCGGCCAGCTGGATGCGGGCCGGATCAATGATGTATCGAGGGGGATCTCTGCCGGCCAATTGATCCTTTATATTCTCTGCAAGACCTTGTCGAAAGATGGCCGTAAGACTATCCTGACCCCAAGCGAGTTCTGCCGCTAAGGTTCGGAACTGGATGGCGTATTCTCCTACCGATCGTGAACCCTGCCTGATCTGGAGCAGATCATTCGCCGCTGAGGTAGAACGTCCTGGCTCATCAAAGATAAGACGAAATTCTTTAAGGAATCGATCCAGGGTATTAAGAATAGGATCATCTCTCTCCCATAAAGGGGAGGCCCATGCCAGAGCTGGTCCCTCCAATAAGGACAGGATGAAGGTAGTCTTCGTCTTATCATTAGGAAAAGAGGCGGGTTGAAGTGAGAAATGCATTCGGCATTGATTGATAAAGCCTCTGCATGAGGCAGCCGTTCCATTAAAACGAGGTGGGGGTGGTACTCTGATAGGAGAAGGGGTAACCACCGTGCTAGTGACTGGTCCAGTCGGAATATGGGCGAGGGCATCCATACGAGCGACCAATCGATCCAGTACCCCTGTTACTTGGTCCAGAACTCCTTGTTGTTGTTGTATTTTATTAGCCATGCCAGGAATGGCTTGTAATGCGGTCAAATCAACAGGTTCCATGGCTTCGGCCAACTGTTAGGGCTATGGCTCAGGTTTGTGGAACCACAGTTGTAGACCGCTTACCTTAGGAGGCGGGAGCCGGAACTGGAGAAGATAGCGAATCCGATAGGCAGTCCAGGTCAGGGCAGGCGGCAGGCAATCAGGAACCAAGTAGATAATCCAACAGGCAGGCGGCAAGCAGGGAAATCCAGAAGACAGTCCAGGTCAGGGCAGGCGGCAGGCAATCAGGAACCAAGTAGATAATCCAACAGGCAGGCGGCAAGCAGGGAAATCCAGAAGACAGTCCAGGTCAGGGCAGGTGGCAGGCAATCAGGAACCAAGTAGATAATCCAATCAGGCAGGCGGCAAGCAGGGAAATCCAGAAGACAGTCCAGGTCAGGGCAGGCGGCAGGCAATCAGGAACCAAGTAGATAATCCAACAGGCAGGCGGGCAAGCAGGGAAATCCAGAAGACAGTCCAGGTCAGGGCAGGCGGCAGGCAATCAGGAACCAAGTAGATAATCCAACAGGCAGGCGGGCAAGCAGGGAAATCCAGAAGACAGTCCAGGTCAGGGCAGGCAGCGCACAGCAGAACCAAACGCGAGTACACAAAACACACTCGTGGCCGAAGCAGGGAGCAAAGGAAAAAGGCTCTCTTTAAATAGCCCTGTTCCCGCGCAAATGCTCTATCGCCGGCGTCTGACGTCATGGGGGCGTGTCCTGGCCCCGAATCCCGCGGGACCTGCGTGCCGACGTCAAAACGGAAGTCCTGTCGCCACCGCCGGAGGGAACGCCCCGAAGGGCACGGGACCGCGCTGCCGAACCCGCCCTGCCGCCACCACGCCCGGAAACGCCGTCTCCCCCGCAGACCCCCGCTGGTAAGCCCGCGGTCGCGGTAACAGCAGCCCTCAAAAGAGCCATATCTGGCTCGCGAGCCATGGGTTCCCGACCCCTGGTCTAACCCAATGACCAAATACCTTCTTCCTGCCAGATAAGCCAATTTGCTAGGATGGGAAAGGTTTTGGTATTTTATGCAATTACCCCAAATCGGCATTTTACATTGATTTCATGTTGCTCCTACAATAGATACAAATTTCTGAAGAGCTTGGATAGTTCCCTCAAATGCTGAATGTCATTTTATCTTATTAGGTAAGCTCATGAAAGGCAAATTCAAGAGAATTGGCAATGCTTGTGTTCCATTTCAAACCAATGTGGTATATCAACTGTTTCCTGACTTTGCAACCAAAGGGTTTTTTTGTCTTAACAGAAAAGCTTAGTTATAAATAGCAAAACTAATATCTCCTTTATCTTTACCTTATATTAATTTATACAGAGCAATTCGAGGTGGTTTATTTTTCCCAAAAAAAAAAAGATAGTATTAAACAAACAAAACAGGGAATAAAACAAAATGCACACTTAAGATATACCGTAGTTAACCTTTGTGTCAATCATTTTTGCTGCTTCTAATCTTACCCACCGGAAGAATAAGGATGACCATTTGAGTCACAAATCTGTTCTATGTATAGTAAGTGGCAGCACCAGAAGTCTGCAAAAAAGGATCCCACTCAAAACAGCAGAAGAAAATAAATATATCTTTGAAAATATGAAAAGAAGGTTCTTTCTGGTTCTAGCTAGGGCCATCAAAATCTCCTCAAATCACTGTGAGGTAACAGGAGAAACCTTTCCTCTCAAAATACAAATGGAATCTTTTTCATTTCTTCAAGCAAATGAGACTTTTCCCAGAGCTGTTTTTGAACTGAATGCTATGTAACTTGTATAATTGAGTCGGTTTTGCTTCTGAATAACAGTTATTACTTCATTTACTTTCCAAAAATGTAAACAGGAAACACATCCATCTGCGTTCTGTAATTCTTATTATTTACCTTATAAATACATCTATTTATGAAACTCAGCATGCTTGAAAGCCGAGTACCAAGATAATGATTACAAGCAGAGGCACAGGAAAGAAGACTGAAACTAAAGGAGATGCAAGAAGTCAGGCACATGCCTGCAGGAAAAAAAAAAAATCTACAAATGGGCCTTGGAAAGAACGTGAAAGGCAGCAATCCCAGATCGGGTGAGGTGAGCAGACTGTTCGATGTTGGCCCACTTGTAATTTATGATCCACAGAAGGTTTAGCAACAGCAGAGCCTGCCAGGAAGGATCTGATTCTAAAACCATGGAAAGAGGAAACATAATACACACAGCAAATTGGCGATTGTTTTATACACGCAGACGATAAAGCGTTATCAGAAAACATTTTATAAGAAATGTGACTGCTAAGAAGCCATAACTCCTGCGCTGTGGTTGAAGCCTTGACAACTGGCGCTACTGCTCACAAGTTTCAAACTTGTGCTACTTCAACCTCTTTTAGTATCTGTCTGTTACCAAGTGTCTAAATATATGTGCACAAATGTTTCTGTTATTACAATAAAGTAGAATCTGCATATGTACCAAGGATACTCTCTCTATAGATCCAAGGAAATAGATCCCCTGGGAGGTTAAGTTCATGGCATAGCTATGAGTGTACCAGCAGTACTTTTAATTAAAACACAGACTAAAAACATAAAAAGAATTAAACAAGCTTTGAAATTTATATAGTAAGAGGATGAGGATGGTAGCAGAATCAGTGGCAGTATATGGATATATTCGCAACTTTAGATGAAAAAAAAAAAAAGAATGAATAAATGTATGCGAAAGATGCACGAATGGATAGCTGCCAGGGCTGAAGCCTTGATTGGCAAAACTCCTCACAAGTTTCAAACTTGTGCTAAATCAATCCCTTTTTGGTGTCTCCTATACTGTGCATCAGTGATAACTAAATGTGACTCAAGTTTTTATAAGATCTCTTTATTCTGGGTCTTAAATGTTTATATTCTCCTATGCTGGCCAGTTTCGTTATATACCTTTCAAGGGCTGTAGTCAGAAGGCTAAGCCTGATACCACACACCGTAGGGGAAGGGACGTGCAGCCTGACTGACTACATGCTGCAGAAATATCAGTCAACCCAGTGTCTTGGCTATTTTGCCTACATCTCCACAGTTTCTGACCTAATGCTTTTCTTATATTATGCATTTTGGAATGAGGAAAACATGTACACCCTGATTTTAAACATATCCTCTCTCCATCCCTCTTATTTATGCAGTATGTATCTTCCCTTCTCCTCCCACTCCCACCTGCAATGCTATGCGCCCCTACACAACCTCCAGAAAAAAATTAAAGGGAACATTGGTCATTAGTAGAATAACGGAATCCAACGTGCTATAAAGAAGTCAACAAGAATGTCTATTTCTAAAGAGGAAATTCAGCAAGCCAAAATGTACAACCTGAGCTAGAATGCAGCCACGACACAGACTAATCTCACTACTCTTATGAAATTACCACAGCATATAGTAAACAAGATTTTAGTCAGCATCTCGTATACAAGAAAAGTGTCCTATATTTAACACTGTATATGGTAAAACATGCAGCTTATGGTAAATATAACAAAACTCAAGAATAAACAGTGAAAACATGACCTCTATTTAGTGATCCTAGATGGAGTGGAAAACAGATGTGACCTTAGAAAGCTTGCCTCTCCCCCCCTCTCTTCTCCAATCCTCCTCCTCCCCTGTCCCTCCCCTTATCTTCCTCCCCGCCTCATCTATTCCTCCTGCCACCCTCACCTATCTAGGAGCTCTGCCCTACGCCCCCCCCCCCCCGTCTTTATGATTTTAATGTTTGTTGTAAAATGTTCCCTTCAAGTTTGTATTCGTTGCTCCCTCTCTCCTATATCCCTTTCTCAGTTACCAGTATATTAAGTTGTGCCAGTGTTATAAAATTGTATTAAGTTGTTATCTTGTAAACCGGAGTGAAGGCATCCCACTATACTTCGGTATATAAAAGCCTCTAAATAAATAAATAAATAAATACATACAAAAAATGCAATCACTTATTTGAAGTGTCAAAATGCAAGGGTGTAACATGACTGGAGAAGGGATACGGATCATCACCAACAGAAGTGGGATAGGAATAATTCAGGCCACCACTTTCTGAGTTTGCTCTTTCTTAACCAAACAAGATGGAGGAAGGGACAGCAAAGCATTATAGGTATTCTTCTATATGTGACAAAACTGAGAAATATTCAGGCATTGCAAAATTATGCCTAGGTTATAAAACATTCTTGGCATTGACACAAGATTGCCTATCTTCAGCCTTGTCAAAACAAAGCTTGGACACTGATAGAAGGATTCATCTCTAATGTTGTTTTGAGACCATGCAAAAACAAAAACTCTTCACTTCTTGTAAAAAGTGAGAAACTTCCAATCAAAAGCTGTGCTTGGCCTCCATTCATATGCATAGACATGAGCAGCCATAGTCAATAAAAGTGAGTGAAGCAAAGCAGCAAAAAAGACCGCCAACATGAGTCTATTCAATACCAATGATCAACACACTCGGGACCAGCATCAATGAGCCAGCCTGCCTGCCTGCATCCATCCCTACCTGATCTTGGGTGTTCAAAGAAACACTGACTTGAGATTCCAGCACCAAGCTAAGCAGCTTCCCAGACCTGCACATGGACAAACACAGATTATGTCGTCTTAGAGAGAAAAGCTATCCATTTCCTTCAAATGTTGTCTGTGTGGTGAGAAAACAAACTTAATTAAGCAGGTCTCAAGTTACTCTTAATTTTTTAGGGGTAGATAGCCTGTAATTTCTCAGATTTAAATCCATGCAAACTTTTGGTAAATCATCTGTTGAGTTAATTTAGAAATTGTTAAAGTGCAACCATCTGTCTTGAGTTACTAAACATGTATCTTTATTAAAACTGCTATAATCAATTATATTTTAATTGATAAAACATTAAATATCTAATTTTGGATACACTTAATGTTTCCTTGTTCTTATTAAAAACAAAATTCTAATCAATAGTTTGAGTACCGTAATTAACATATTTTTAAACACTGTAATTAGTATAGATGGAGGTTCCTATTACTCTTACAGAGGGATCTCGGGTTTGACATTTGCGAAACAGTGACAATGCCGAGGCGAAAACCAGACGATCATTAGGGGACATGGGAAAAGATATAACCAAAACTATCCATTTTCTGCAGCAAGCATTAGAAAAGGTGGCATTTCTGCATACATTTACATAGTTAAAAACTAATAAAAACAGAGAAACATGAGAGCAGAAAAAGACCATACGGCCTAGTCTGCCCATATACACCAACTATTCAGCTTTACAATCTCTACCACTCCCTCAGAGATCTGTCTTTACCCCAGGCTTTCTTGAACTGAGATTCGATATACTGTCCTTGTCTCCACCATATGCACAGGGAGGCTGTTCCATGCATAATGTTGCATATGAAATCAGGTAAACAGAATAAAATTGTTTTCCTATTTTTCTTGTATCAATTTCTTTAGGGTTTTTTTTTGTTTTTTATTCTTTAATGCTTTGCAACCAAGGCTAAAAGTGCTGCAACCCTGAGTCAATCAATCTGTTTGCCTGGGGACACAACTTCTGCAAAAATTCAGAGCTCAAACACGGGAAGATCATTATCTTGCCCCCCCCCCCCCCCCCCCCCATCCTATTGAAAATAGCTTTGATCTGATAAAGACGAGGTAATTTTCAATAGGGTCAAAGTCGAAAAGCACTGGAAAATTCACATAGATTTTCCTTCCTTGTTTCTTTTCTCCTTTCCTTTTTTTTTATCTGCCTCCTTCATTCTTATGACAGCTAGTCTCTGTCCCTCATCTCTCACCTACCACCACACCTTCAATGTAACCTTTTCTTCATTCCTGAGTTTATCCTTCCTTTTTTGTTACATTAGTTTGATCCTCTTGCTGTCCTCTCTCTCCCTTACACCCTGTCCTTCCAACTACCATTCAGTCTCTTCTCCCTTCATCTCCACTCAACCCTCTTTCCCCTCTGCCTTCCCACTTCTGCGGCAGCATCAGGAGCCGTTGCTGCGATGGGAGCCGGCCGCAACACCTGCTGGCTAGAGGACGGGCTGCCCTAGCTGCAATCAGCAATACATTCAATGGGACCTGGATACAAGTCAGCAGGAGTTAATATAGTGCCTCTATACAAATCATTAATGAGATCTCCTTTGGAGTAAGGTGCCTAATCCTGACAGAGGAGTTGAATTAGCACTAATTAGATATTTATGAGCAGCAATTCCAATTGTGGTATTGGAGAATGCTGGTTCCCTACTTCTTGCAGTAAGGGAATCTAGGAAAGAAAAAAAGAAAATGGTAATAGAAAAGCAAAGAACAGCCTGCCTGCCTGCGCAATCCGTTGTGCTCCCTTGCTTCTTCCAATCTCATTCTTATCTGGATACGTATTACCCTTTATTTTCTTTTTTTATGGGAGGGATCTAGACTTGTCTGTCAGGACGCGAGGAAAGCCAATATAGCAGGTAAGATCTAATTGTACCTTCCTCATTGCCCTGCCAGACCAGTAACCTGTGGGATGTACCTAAGCTGTACTCGCTCCGGGTGGGATCCCACGCACTGCTTCTAGGCCCCCTGTACTAAAACTTTACACCTCCAAGAAAGAGAGGAGACATCTCTAATGCTTTGAAAAAGAGTGAAGGGCTGCCCACATAGCCACCCTGCAGATATCCCCAGGTGTAACCGCTCTGAATTCTGCCCAAGACATTGCGCCCTCAGCCCCTCCGGTACTGGTTTGTTTTCCATTATGTAAGCTGCCACTATCCTTCTGTCCTGCTAGATACACTTTCCCTAATTTGGTGTTGAAAAGCACCAAGTACACCAGCATCTGAGCTGGATGAAACTGACTCTTTTTGCCTTGTTCACAATCCAGCCTAATTTTTCCAGGACCTGAATTGTTCTCTATGGCCTGTTGCCCTTCCTGTAGGGAGCCTGCTCTTACCATCCCTTTCTTGGGAAGGCCACCACCACCACTTTGTAAAGGTCCTTAGCACTGTAGCTAGCCCAATGGGGAGTGCCCTGAACTGGTAATACTGACCGGCTATTTCGAATTGTACGAAGTGCTGGAAATCCTTCCTGTTGGTAATGTGAAAGTACACTTCTGACAAATCTAAGGCTGCCAGGAATTCCTGTCCTTACTGCTGCCTTTACTGTTGCTAGTGACACCATGCGGAAATGGGAAACTACTAAGACCTTGTTTACCCGCTTTAGGTCGAGCACAAGCTGAAAGCTCCCTTCCTTTTTGGGTACTAGAAAATAAATGTAGTATAACTCTGTGCCTTCCTGACTGGATGGTACCAGGATATTGGCCTGGGGCTGGATTAACCTGTCCAATGTCTGCCTGACAGCCTCTCTCCTGCTTGCCTTGTGTGGGGAGGAAATGAAGGAGTCTTAAGGAGAATTTTAACTCTGTGTGATACCCTCTGCTTATATCCAGGACCCACTGGACCTCTTATGTTGGCCCACTCTAGGCAGACTGAGAAGCCTATCCTTATCCTGCTGTTCTATTAGGTACAGTTCCCATTCCGTTATCAGCATGTCCGGGATTGCTCAATGGATGAGAAATGCCTTGTATGGTTTCTTTATCCCTGTTACGATGGGATTTCCCTTCATTCTAACTTTGGGCATTTCTTTCTTCAAACCTAGGACCTGAGAGACCTTTGAAATTAGGGCTTCCAGGTCATCTGACCTAAACAAAACGCACAGCTGAGTCCCTAGTCAGGTTCCTCCTCATCTAAAATCTCTTCTTGGGAAGAACCCTCTTCCTCCTCAAAACCTCCCCCTCCCCCCGGGGACTCCACATCAGGACGCCTATCTTCCCAGCCTGAGAGTGACTTTCCTCCAGTGAAGCTGCCTTGCTCTCTTCTCCAACTGGAGATAGGCTTGGTGCATAGCCAAAATGAAGTCCAAGAAAACACTCAGACTTCTCCTCCCCAGGAGCTCTGACGCTGCTTGTCTGGGGCTGCCTCACCCTCGAATGCTATGAAAGAATGCTTTGACCACCCTGAAACCGGCTCCAGCAGCAGCGGAAAGGACACGCTCCCCGGCACGCCCTGTTCAATTGTCTCAGCCTCGCCATCGCAGTTGCGGCAGAAAGAGCTGGTGATGCTAGGAACCCACCAGGCTCTGTGCCTGGCACCCTTCCTCCCCTTGCCAATACCTGGAGCAGGCTGCGATGCTTCAGGCCAGGCTGCTTCTCTGCCTTTTTTTTTTTTTTTAATAAACTGTTTAGACACCAGGAGACCAAAACAACTGGTTGCACTGTGGAGGGAAGATCAGACTTGTAGAGACTGTCATCTCGTGAGATTCCCCACCCTGGCCCTGGCTCCTAGGAAAAGCAACCTTAAGGAAAGCTGTTGCCCAAGGGTCACTCCTCATACTGCTGGACCAGCAAGGTCTGTGCTCCGTCCCCTCTGCTGGAAGCAGAGACTAATAACCTCCCCTCTGCTGGGCAGCCTTTATGGTAGTGATGTCAGACGAGGAAGCTTTTGTGCTCTGCCCCCTCTTTTGGTGAGAGGGAGAATCCCTACAGATTACTGGTCTGGTAGGATGATAAAAGATAGCTACAGTGGTCCTATGAATGGGAAAGGGGGAGGTGGCTTGATGTGTTAGCAAAGTGATAATTTAACAGAAGCATCAGAATGTCTGGTAAAGTTTAAAAAAAACATTCATTTGAAAGGATTTAATAGTGACTTTTTTTTAAACTTGCTACCAGACATTCTGCTGCTTCTATAAAATAAATAAATCTGATCACTCAATCATTTTGTTAGCTCTCCCTGGTCTGCTATATTTTGTTTTTGGAGATACGTTTCCAGAATTAAACACAGAAAACTGAGTGCCTATATATCAGTGGTTCCCAATCTGGGGTCTACAAGACCATCACATGGGCTCATAAAAAGGCAACCAAATATGCAACTAATTGAGGAAGAGAACATGCCAACCTCATTTCTGAGGAGCTCTGTTCTAAAACTGCTGCTGCATAGCTCCACTGCCTGATCCCATGTGAAGAGGAAGACTGCAGCCTCGTGAAGCCCAAACTGGGGAGAGTGTAGCTGATTGCCACCAGAAGGAACCTGAAGCTGCGCCAAGAGGAGGCAGGGAAGTGTGCGGCCACCACCTGTCCAGAGGCAGCAGCAAGCAGGGTGATGACCCCAGGGAACATTCCTGACCACTCTACATGTGCTCTAGCTGTTGCTACACATACATATTCTGGGCACAGGCTACAATGAGGGAGACGGATTATCATTGGACGTCACATCACGAAGACTTGAGGCTCCCTTCAGGGGCAATTTGATATCAAACCAAAATTGATCTGATGTCAGGCTGCAATGAGAGAGAAAATCCATCATCGGATGGAAAGATTTTAGACTGCAATGAGAGAAAAAAATCATCGGATGGAAAGCTACAAAAATACCCATTATTATACACTATAGTGTAATAGAAGATAAAACATCACAGTGAGAAAAATTATCGGCTCGAAAGCCATAATCAAACAAAAAAATCTTCTAACCTACACCGTGGTGCAATAAAAGAAAAAAAAACTACAAAAAGAAAAATCACGGTAATGGTGGTTTCAAACAAGATACGAATCAAGAAAGTAGGAGCATCAGTAAAAAAGAAAAATCACAGGAATGATATTTGCAAATAAGAAATAGTTCAAGGAATTAGGATCATTAGCGGCAGTGAACAATCGCAGCCGAGAATCAGTTCTCATAGAGAGTTGCATAACAGAACAAGACTACAGCAATAGGTTTCCATCAGGCCCGCGAACATCGCAGCACGACAAATGGGTTTAAATAATGCGTTCTACAATAAAAAATAAAAGAAAAATTCAATGTAAAATGATGTTTCCGGTCAGCACCCAAGGGTGATCGCAGCCTTGCTCTGATCAGGAAGGGGATGATTGGCACATGGAGGGTTAAAAAACAAACGAAAGAAAGGGCCCCGCACAAAACACAGATGGCACTTATTGAAACACAAGCGATACGAAGAAACTAAGTACTTTAAAAAAAAACCCCATTAAGTGGTAAAGAGTATTCTTTTAAGTATGTATGAATGGGTTATGATCACGTCTTCTTTAAAAAGTGTATCATAAAGAGATATATAAGACATCTCATTTTAAAATAGTGGAGGTGAATGAACCATGGAATGACAAATTAGATCCCCCCTCCTGAGGTCCCTGAGGCAGACTACCCGTGGAAACACGGCCGGTGTCGGGCGAGGCGGTTACAACCCAAAGAAAGCAGAGGAGTTCCGTCTGAACTGGTAAGTATTGACAAAGAAAGCGGGAACGCTGTAAAGAGTTGGGTTGACCGCCGAAGGGAGGACTTAAAGCAAAACGTGAAAAATATGATTTATGGTTCAACACAGATAAAAGAAAAAGCATAAAAATGTTTTGTTTAAAGAATAAAAAAGTCGGCAGCTATTGAAAGAGGGACCCACTGAGATCCTCTCAGATATAGCATCCGCACATTACCACATATTGGGGAAGTTTCCTTAATAGTGGGTTGATGATTGTATGACAAGGAAACAGAGGAAAGGAGGGCAGGAGAAAAGGGTCCACAGTGAGATAAGTACTTAGGAAGGGAGGAGAGGACAACAATGATAGCACAGAAGTGAAACAAATTGGAAAGGGCCTTAAAGAGGAAGGAGGGCAGGAGGAAATACTATAACCTGCTTGACACCTTATAGGGGTGGGGGGGTGCCTTAAATGTGCTACCACTATCCATTGTTTTACAAACCTATTAGTATTTATGAATGCCTGGAACATGCAGTTACAACCTATTGCTGTACCGAGATGTAGGTATTATCTAATTAGTCCTATGTTGATTTTATAGATCTGCACTGTTGACATTTTCTTACTGAAGTCTCCTTCTGACTAGCAGCTACATTTACAGGTCTCCAACTGTATGTTAACTTTCTAATATGCTGTACCCTGCCTTGAACAAGTTTCTTATTCAAAAAGGTAGAAAAAAAATCCAAATAAAAGAATACTTAGGATGGGGCCATGGAGAGTGGGAAGGGGGGAAAGAACCAGGACAGCGGGCCATAAGAGGAAGAAGATAGGGGGCAGAACACCCAAGAAAGGAAGAAGGGAAGGCACTGGCGAAGAGGTTATGGGGATGCAGCACTGAAAGGAGACAAGAGTAGAGGTAAACAGAAGAGGAGGGTGAGCACTTAAGAAAGGGGTCACAGGAAGAAGGAAATGCACTCATGAATCGGCCATAGAGGGGGGGAAGGGGCCATGGTGATGGTAGGGAGTAGCACTCATGAAGAGCCATAAGTGGAGGGCACAATTTATATCAGAAACCATTCTTTAATATTAAGTTTTATACATAAATATGCAGGCCAGAATCATTTTTAATTATAATCAATCGGTTTGCAATATGGCATTGAACTGGATATAAATACAAATGTCGGGGTCCACAAAAGTTTTGGAGTTTGACACTCCCCAAAAGGTTGGGAACCCCTGATCTACTGTATATGATTCACTTGATTGTGCAGGCAACATTATCTTTTGTTTTGAGTTTCATATTTGTTTTGACCTGACAAAGGAAATATTAGCTCCTCCTAAAAGCTAGTCAAGAAATGTGCCACGAAAACACAGAAACATTACTGCAGAAAAGGATCATTCAGCCTAGCCAGTCTGCCCATCCACACCAACTATGCAGCTTTACAATCCCTGCCACTCCCTCAGAGATCCCCTGTGATTAACCCATTCTTGAATTCAGATACTGTCCTGGTCTTCAACACCTCCACAGGGGAAGAAAGGGGTCTGTTCCATGCAACCACTACTCAAAGAGTGGCCAACTTCAGTCCGCAAGAACCACAAACAAAACCACAATGAATATACAAACATTTCAAAAGTATGTTTTTGGAAGTATTAACAACCTGCTTATCAGCTGACAGGGGTAATTTGGAATCTTTCTGCTCCATCTGCTCTCTACTTAAAGGCCCAATAGACAAAAAGAACAGTAAAATACAAATTTTACAATTATACAACAATTTGTATCAGCATTTATTAAAGTGGTAACTAAATCTTACATAAATTACAGAAAACAATTTAAAAACCAATGTATTTTACAGTGGCTTGCAAAATTATTTGCCCTTCTAAAGTGTCAGCAGAGAAAAAATAAATTGTGACATTTAAAATTTACTTTAAGAGGTTACTGGTTTGCAATAAACATACTGACTGGAACAATCTGTGTAAGTATCATTTGTAATCCACACAAATTTGCTGGCTTTTTAGGGGGTTGAATAGTTTTGCAAGCCACTGTACATATAGTTATCAAAAAATCATTTAAAAAAAAAAAATCTCTCGTGTCACAGAGATTTTATTCCGGGCTATCCAAGACGGCGCACAGATCATTTGAAGAAATGCAAATTGCAAGCACAATACGGGTTCTCTTGGTTAAATCAATCTATTGGACGAAAGTTATACCATAGTCTCAAATGAGATCCCTCTAACTTCCAAAATATACAGTTTTGAAAATCATTGCAATATAGTTTCTCTTAGTAGAGTCACAAGATATTTATAGAAAAAAAATCTTTAACAGTGTCTCAACATGGTTATTTGCAAACTTTCAAGAATATTACCAAGTGCTTTCTTCCCTTTATGTTCTACCAATGGTTTCAGTGTCAACCTGCTCCAAATTCCACTTTTTATTTCAGCTCTCACTTCCTCAAGAAACAAAATTTCTCCCTTTCCATGCGTTTCTTTCTCAGAACGTTTACGCTTTGCTTTAGCCATGTTCACAGTATTAACTCGCTCTAAATTTCACTTTTTATCTTGAATTATTCTACTGCTGACTCTCAGTTCCCAATATTTTTTCTATAAATAGCTTGATTTTCAATACTTATAATTCGGAAGTTAAAGAGAGATCTCATTTGGGACTGTGGTATAACTTTCTTCCAATAGACTGTGATTTACCCAAAAGAACCCATATCATGCTTGCCATCTGCATTTTTCAAACGATCTGTTCATCTTCTTGTTTAGTATGGTATAATATCGCTATGATGTGATATTTTTAATGATTTTTGGATAATTAAAATGTATATGCACTGGTTTTTAAGTTTTCTGTAAAACTGAAAATGTATGAATGATTTAGGAGTAATCAGGTTAATAAATGCTGATACAAATTGTTATGTAATTGTAAAAAGTGAAAATATTTATTTTACTTTTCTTTTTGTGTATTGGCTTCAGAACAGAACAGTGGTTCTTTTGGGTTTGTGTTTAATCTTTACTTAAAGGCACCTAGGCCACTTAAGCATTCATTGCAAACTCTTCAAAAGGATATAAAACCATTTGTAGATGGTCCAGAGGGAGGCTACTAAAATGATCAGTTGGCTTTGTTCTAAAACATATGGGATGGACTTAAAAACCTGAGCATATATATCCTGGAGGAAAGGTGGGGTAGGGGAGATACGATAGAGATGTTTAGTTACCTCCAAAGATTTCATGCAGAGGGGGTGGGCCGATTTTAATGGAAAGGAGGCTCATGGGAGGAGGATGAAAGGGTTTAGACTCAAATTTCTTTACAGGGAGAGTAGTGCAGGGACCTCGAGAACCATAAGGCTGGTCGGACAAGGAGTGAGTCTAATAGCGCTAATCACATGCAAATGGCATGTGAGTGAGGCTATTAGCATTCACTCCAGATGCAAAAAAAAAAAAGTCTCTAGGATGTACATATAGCGCTCAGCAATTAACGCCTGCCTGGAGCAGGAGTTAATTACTGAGCGCTCCTTAAACCAGTAAAGAAAAGCAGAAAAAACTGCTTTTCTGTACTGCCTCCTACTTAATATTGTTGCGATATTAAGTAGGAGGAAAAACAAAATTAAATAAATTTAAAAAAATAGAAAAAAAAACCCCAAAAAACACACTGGCAGTCGGGTGCAGGAAACAGACGCTCAAATGACAAGCATCCGTTTCCTGAACCCCCTGGCTGTGCAGTGTTTAGGAAACTCGGCGGTTTTCCTAACCGGCGGACCGCCGGCACCGATCGGGTTCTCGTTAGCAAGGAGGTGCTAGGGGCGCGCAAGCAACCCTAGCGCCTCATTACTAAATGTGACCCCTTAATTTAAATATTGCATGGCACTCCCCTTGGGGGCGCGTTAAAGCGGGCGCTGACTGTTCAGCACCCGCTTTCTGCGCATATTTATTGCATCGGCCCCAATGAAGGCAATGCATGCAAGTCACATGCATACAAATGTTAGAAGAGAAAATTAAGATGAGTTACAGTATATAGCACTAAATGAATAGGTAGATGTAGCTGGCATCTCAGAGATCTTTTGGAAGCAGGATAAACAATGGAACAGTGTGATACCAAGTTACAAATTATATCAAAATGATAGAATGGATCAAATTCGTGGAGGAGTGACACTTTATATTAAAGAGGGCACTGAATTAGCAGAGTTGCTTACCTGTAACAGGTGTTCTCCAAAGACAGCAGGATGTCAATCCACACATAAGGGTGACTTCATCAGATGGAGCATGGCATGGAAAAAGTATGGAAAAGTTTCTAGAACTTTGACTAAGCCCCATTGAGCATGCTCATGCAATATACCACATATCCACGTGGGGTCCTCTCAGTCTTATACCATAGAATTAAAGAGAATAAAATAAAGGAGAAAGTCTACTTGGGAAAGCCCAACTCCACGGGGTGGCAGGCGGGTTTCTTGTGGACTGACATTCTGCTTGTCCTCTGAGAAAGCAGATTTATTTTACCTGACACAGGTGTTCTCCAAGGACAAGCAAGATGTCAGTCCTCACACATGGATGAATCCCTATCTACATCCTTCTCTCCCCCCCCCCCCACAACATAAAAGCAGACCAACAAAACACCAAAGTAAGTGCCAATGGGCACAACAACTGGTTTTGTTGGTAACGGGGAAGGCAGCCTGAACAAAAAAATGAGCCCTTGGTGGGAACAGAGTTGGGTTCTACACCTCAAACAAGTTCCAAAAGGACAGATTGGCCAAACCTACTGTCTGGTCAGTCATCTCTATCCAAACAATGTGATTTGAATGTGTGGAGAGAACTCCATGTGGCAGCTCTGCGGATCTCCCTCCATGGAAACTGTTGGAAAGTGGGCCACCGACGCTGCCATAACTCAAATAGTGTGAGACTTGACATGACACTCAAGATGCAGTCCTGCCTGGACCTTACAGAAGGAGATGTAGTCTCTTAGCTAATTAGAAAGCATCTGTTTGGCAACGGTGATATTTTGATAGGGATAAGATGGGTAACAAAAAGTTGGGTGGAGTGTCTATGGGCTTCTGTCCACTTCAGATAGAAGGACAAGGATCTTTTGCAGTCCACACTGTGTAGGGCTTGTTGCCTTCGTGCGAATAGGGCCTGAGAAAGAATATTGAAAGGACAATGGATTGTTTAAGATGGAAGTCAGACACCACCTTATGCAGGAACTTAAGGTGTGTACGAAAGACTCCCTGTCCTGAAAACACAGTGTAAGATGGAGACATCACTAAGGCCTGGAGCTCATTGACCCTGCATGCTGACATGATCGCCACCAAAGATATGACCTTCCAGGTCAGGTACTTCAAGTCACAAGAGCGCAGCTGCTCAAAAAGAGCTTTCATCAGCTGAGCTAACACCACGTTGTGGTACCAAGACACAGCAGGAGGCCTTAGGGGAAGTTTCAACTGAAGCAGGCCCTGAATGAAACGTACAAGTATAGGCTGTTCAGATATGAGTATCATCTACACTCAGTGGTATGTGCCAATTGCACTTAGATAAACTCTAACAGAATTGGTCTTCAAGCCAGCTGCCTATAGGTGTAGAAGGTAGTCAAGCAGTTTTTGTGTGGTGCATGAGAAAGGATCTAGAGCCTTCTGCTCACACCACACAGAAACCTCTTCCACATCAGTCTGTAAGTATCGGGGGGCTTCCTCCTTCAAGAAACCAGGGACGTCAACCGGATTTCACTGGCGGCGGCAGTGGTGCCCCACAGAGCATCAATGCCACCCCGGGAACCAACACCAGCTGTGCTGGTACATGCCAATAAGCACACGCAGGGATTCCAGCAGTGGCTTGAGGAGTGACAGTGCTAGTGGCCGTGCATCGCCATATCCATGGTCACTGTAGACACCTCTCCAACTCCTCCTAGAACATCACCAATGCCAGAACAGGCTGGGACACAGGAGTTGTAACCAAATCCTTTTCGGAACAGAGAGGAGGATAGGTAGCTGGCATCTGGACCGATGGAGACTGTGGCACAGCTCTAGTATCGATAGATGTCTGGTTCTCCTTGCCATGGGGTCACTCCGGGAGCATGCTTCCTCAGCTTCCCTCAATGCTCAAATCGGTCCTTTCCCGGTACAGACATCCTAGACCTGGAGGAGCCCAACGATGGCCAGTCTCCAGTGTCCCTCTCAGCCAGTGACCTTGACAGAACCGGCATCCCTGCTGATATTGATGGCTCAGTGTCCCTCAATGACAGTCTTCTCCGGCCTGAAAAGACACGCCATCATGTTGAGCTGGATCTTACGTCACTTCAGAGTCATCCTGGCGCACTTGCTGCAACCCTGGATGTCGTGCGATGCCCCAAGGCAGAGGACACATTTATCATGGGGGTCCGTGATAAACATGGTCCTCATATACCTGGGGTACTTCTTTAAATCCGAAGCGGACATGTCATTGCAAAAGAAAAGGGACATAAGATCAAAATCGATGACCAGCAGGTACTGAGTGCACAGCTGCCCCAGGAGATTGACAACGAAAATAAACTTACCAAAAAACGTCAAGAAACCTATCTAGGTTGCTAACAGGAGAACCAGAGGGACTCTGCGTCCACCACGCAAGGAACACAGAAATGAAATCAAAGAAAAGAGCATTGATAAAGTTTAAAGGCTCACATGACCGCGAGACACGAGGCTCTACAGAAAAGAGTGAAAAGACCCCAAGTGGTATGTTGCATGTGTGAGCATGCTCAATGAGGCTCAGTCAAAGTGCTAGAAACTTTTACATAAGTTTTCTGTGCAGGGCTTCATCCAATGGTGTCAACCATATGCGAGGACTCTCAACCTACTTGTCCTCAGAGAAAAACAAGATAAAAGTTCTGCATGAAACAAAATATAACATTGAATATTTATGTATAGAAAGTCCAGATAAAGGGGAATAAAACAACAATGGGGGTGTATTACTGTCCATCTGGCCAGAATGAACAAACAGATAATGAAATAACTAAAATTAGGGAAGCTAATAAAATCAGCAACACAGAAATCACCCAATTTTGGAAGCCCAGAACAGATTTTTACACACATTAGAAAAGGTGGAAGGCTAAACTATCAGCATAGTTAAAAGGTGAATTAAGAGGTTAAAAAAAAAAAAAAAAAATTTGCTAAAAAGCCATCTTTCAAGAAATGGAAAAGGAATCCGAATGAAGAAAACAGGAAACAGCCTAAACTCTGGCAAGTAAGATGCAAAGCACTGATGAGGAAAGCAAAAAGAATTTGAAAAGAAGCTAGCTGTGGAAGCAAGAATTCATAATAAAAAATGTTTCTGGTATATTTGAAGTAAAATGCCTGCGAGGAAATCAATTGGATGTTCACAAGGACAATGAGACTCCAACATTGCTCTATGCTTCAACAGCAAGAGGAAATGTGGAAAAGAGGATTTGCATTCAGGCAACAACTACTCCTGGGGGAATTCTGCGCTACTGCGGAATGCAGAATTTGCGCAGAAGCCCTCCCTCACCTTGCAGATTTCTTCATTCGTCGCAGTTCCTACAGATTTCATTGCCGCCATGCAGATTTCCTCCCGCGCCGGAAAAGGATAAAAAAAACCCGGAAGCATGCCGCATACGGACAGCGGCCAATCCGGGACAGCGATATCAGATGGCGCACGGAGAGTGGAGGCATCGCACGGCACCGGGAGATCGAGGTAAGCAAGCAAGGAGGAGAAGAGGGAGAGAGAGAAGGGAGAGAAACAGAGGGGAATGGGGACAGAGAAAGAGAGGAGGGGGGAGGGGGAAAGAGGAGCCTAAAGAAGAGGCCCTGGCCCTGTGAGTGTATGTTTGAGTCCTTTTTTGTTGTGAGCCAGTGGGTAGGTGTCTACCTGGGAGTCTGTAAGGGGGGGGGGGGGGGGGGGGAGGAGGAGAGTGAGTGAGTGAGTGAGAGAGAGAGAGATGTGTGTGGGGAGACAGAACATGTGTGTGACAGATGGCATGTGAGAGAAAGCATATGTCTGATATCATGTAAGAGAGACAGTGAGCAGGGATATTCAGGTGGAGAGGTTAGCAACAACTGCAGCAGTCCCTGCCAGCTTGGCTCATCTGTCAGCAGCAGCAATTGACACTGCTGGCAGATGAGCCAAGTTGCCAGGGACACGCATTGCACTGAAATGCAGGATAATTTGCAAAAAATATTGTGTTATTTTGAAAAATAAATGTGCAGAATTTTGCAGAATTTAGAAAATGTGTGTGCAGAATTTTCAATTTTTTGATGCAGAATTCCCCCAGGAGTAGCAACAACCAACAAGGTAGCACAGTCTGGGTAAACAAATAAGCGTGGGAGTAGCTTGCTTGTTGCGGCAGTTATTACCCCTAACAAATTAAGCCTGATACTTCACTTTCAATGCATATCCAGCGCACCTCACTGCTTCAATGGTAGGGGGGGAATGAAGAAATAGGATTTACATCCAGACAACATCTAACAAGGCATTGATCTGAGCAGTATGAGTATACAAACATCGGGGTAACTTGCTTGATATGACAGTTACTACCCTCAAACATTAAGCCTTATTCTTCACTGATGCAGCTCCAACACTGCTCTCTGCATCAATGGCAGGGGTGGAAGGAAATTAGAATCAAAAAGCTACCAATAAGGGCCCTGAACTCAGCGGTCGGAGTAACAGATAAGTATGAGAAAATAAGTATGAAAGCTTGCTGGGCAGACTGGATAGGCCTATTGGTCTTCTTCTGCCATCATTTCTATGTTTCTATGGACCATTAGATAATCAAGGGGTAAAAAGACACTTAGGGGGATGACAAGGCCATAGCAGAGAGACTAAATAAATTCTTTGCTTCAGTCTTCACGGATGAAGATGCAAGAGAGAATGCCAGAAATAACATTCAGAGCAACTGAAACAAATCGTAGTATACCTGGGAGATCTAATAGGGCAAATTGACAAACTAAAGAGTACCAAATCACCTGGACCAGATGGCTTACATCCCAGATTGTTTAAAGAACTCAAAAATGAAATTGCAGACCTGCTATTGGTAATTTGTAAGTTATTACAATTGTCTATAGTACCTGAAGACTGGAGGGTTGCCAATGTAACCGATTTTTTTTTTTAAAGGATCCAGTGGTGAGCCAGAAAACTACAGTCCAGCGAGTCTGACTTTTGTGCCAGGCAAAATGGTAGAAACTATCATAAAGAACAAAATAGCTGAACATATAGATAGCTTTGTCCTATTAAACTATGGCTAACAGATTTAGCCATAGTTTAGCCTCACCAATCTGTTACTTTTTTGTGTAAATAAACATGTGAATAAAAGGTGAGCCAGTTGATATAGTGTATCTGAATTTCCAGAAAGCATTTGAAAAGTCCCTCATGAGAGTCTTAGGAAATTCAAAAGTCATGGGATGGGGGCAATGCCCTATTTTGGATTGGGAACTGGTTAAAAAGATAGAAAACAGAGAGAAGGGCTAAATACATTTTCTCAATGAAAAAAGGTGAATAGTGTAATGCCTCAGGGATCTGTTCTAGGACCACTGCTTTTCAGCATATTTATTAACAACCTGGAAATGGGAACAAGTAAGGTGATCAAATTTGCCAATGGCACAAAATTATTCACAGTTGTTAAATCACAGGATTGTGTGAAATTGCAAGAGAACCTTGGAAAACTGGGAGAGCAGGCATGAAAATTGCAAAGGAAATTTAAATGTCGCCCTTAGGGAAGAGTAACCCAAATTATAAATACACAATGCATGGTTCCACATTAGGAGTCACCATTCAGGAAAAGGATCTAGGCATCAAAGGAAATGTGAAAATCTTCTGCTCGAGGTGTGGCGACAGTCAAGAAAGCAATTAGAATGCTAGGAATTATTAGGAAAAAATGAGAATAAAACAGAATATCGACCAAGATGGCCACCACATGAGAAGCAGTTATAGGAGCTCTCTCACAGCACTTGCTTGGAAATTGCTATTATGTTTACCTTTTTTTTTTGAGAAGAAGCCTTCAAAATGCCTCAAACGAAGCGAAAAGCTTGATTGAAGGATGTTACAACCACTAAAGATGAAGGGACTCAGCAAGCGAGGATTGAGAGCTTCTTTGAATCTACCCTGAGGACACCGGGAGCGAGGTATCGCTGAAGGAGGAACCCAGGAGCTCGGGTTGATCACTATCGGCCGAGAGGATTTCGCTCAGCCTAGGGGAGCCCGAGATGCTGATGCCGCCGCGAGGTCAAGCACGAGTTGAAGGAGAGGAAACATCGTGAGGCTCTGAGGAGAGGAGGAGAGAGCAGCCCCCTCCCGTGCAAGCCGGAGGTAGCGGAGAGTCAGCGTCCGGAGGGTATGGAGGAACCCGGGAGAGAGTGGCTACATCCACACCTAAACCCCAAAGGGCTATACCGGAATGGAACATTGAGGACACAGCGTTTCAAGATCTGGTAACCCTTCAATCTAAGAATGTATTCTTCCTTGCAAAAAACCCCCGTATTAATTTTAGATACATTATGGAAAGCTATGACATTCTTGATTTAAATAAAAGGAGGCTAAATACAGAAAAAATGATGATTTTACATCAAGAAAAATTGGAGGGAAAAGACACCTTAACAGATAATGGACAAGGAATAATAATAAGAGCTGAGACAAAAGTAGATAGAAAATTTGAGAGTATAGAAAATTCACTTCATTATTTAAATCTACGAATTGTGAACTTTCCAGTGGTGAAAAGATTAGCCCTGGTTGAATTGTTAAAGGAATATATATCAGAATGTCTAAAGATTCCTAAGGAAGTAAGTCCAGTAATTTCAAAGCTTTCTATGTCTCAAAGAAAGAAATGCCATCTACGGGTCTGGAGGAAGTACAAGAAATAAGATCTTTAAATGCCTCAGAATCTATACAGACTGAGATTAAGACGAGAGGCACATTACTGGTTACTTTTCCTTTTGAACAGGACAGAAACCTAATTATGAAGTTTTTCTTTAGAAACAGATCCGCTCATTTTTATGGGCAACGTGTGTGGATATATCCTGTTATCGTATGCTCCACTCAGGAGCGGAGGAAAAAGTTTTTGAATATGAGGCCTGAAGTACTAAAATCGAGGTGCAAGTATGGGGCTCAAGCTTCCCTGTAAATGTTTAAAAGTTCAAGAAAATAAGTACATTTTCTATGAACCGGACCAATTAAGGGGATTCTTAGATAGGAAGGGATGAGGTGTGTTAAAATGATTAAGGGTACATGCATCATGTGATGGTTTATTTCTTAATTTTCATGTTTGAAAGAGCTCCTTATTGCCTTATATTATCTTGGTCCCAATATTTACCTGAAAAATGTATGAGAGATCTATGTATTATTACAAAATGTTGTAATAAATGTACTTGTGAATTAATATTATACTGTTAGATCTTATACCTTTGAGTTGATATATGAAGTAATATCTGTAAATGCATAAATAAAACAGAATATCATAATGCCTCTGTATCCCTCCACAATGCAACCTCATCTTGAGTACTGTGTGCAGTTCTGGTCACCAAATCTCAAAAAAGATATAGCAGACTTAGAAAAGGTACAGAGAAGAACGTCCAAAATGATAAAGGGGATAAAATGATTCCCCTATGAGGAAAAGCTCCAGCTTGGAGAAGAGATGACCGAGGCGAGATATGATAGAGGCCTAGAAAATAACAAGTGGGGTGGAACAAATTAAGCTCTGGAATTTGTTGCCAGGGGATGTGGTGAAAGCTGTTAGTATAGCTATGTTTAAAAAAGATTTGGACAAGTTCCTGGAGAAAAAGTCCATAAACCATTATTAAGGTGAAGTTGCAGAAATCCACTTCTTATCCCTGAGAAAAGTAGCATGGAATCTACTCTTTGGGATCCTGCCAGGTACTTGTGACCTGGATTGGCCACTGTTGGCAACAGGATACTGGGTTTGATGGACTTTTGGTCTGCCCCAGTATGGCAAATCTTTTTGTTTTGAAGAGACAGTCTTCAGTATTGTACATAGTATTCCAAATGAGGTCTCACCTGGAATTGATACAAGGGCAATATCACCTCCCTTTTTCTGCTGACCATTCCTTTCCCTTTGCAATCTTTATGGCTTTTATCATCGCCTTAAATCACCTGTTTTGCCACCTTAACATCAGATACCATCAGCCCCAAATCCCACTTTTTCTGCTTAGAATTTCACACCTTATATTGTAATTCTCTCTTGGGATTCTGCATCCTAAATGCATAAACTGCATTTTTATTTTATTTTTTTAGCATTAAATCTTAGCTGCCAGAACCTAAATCATTCCTCAAGCTTTGCTAGATCCCTGTTTTCCACATATCCTGGCTGGCTACCCTGATGTCAATTTTGTTATCCGCAAAAAGAAATATTTCCTGACAATCCTTCCACAATGCCCCTCACAAAATTGTTGAAAGAACTGGTCCTGGGACCAATCCCTGAGGCACACTACTAGTAACGTTCCCCTGCTCATTTACCACTACTCTGTCACCTTCCACTCAATCAGTTTCTAACTCATTTAGTCCCTTAAGGGCCCATACCAAGGGCGTTCAATATATTTACAAGCTGTCTATGTGGAACCCTTGTCAAAGGTTTCTGAAATCCAAGTACATGACACCTAGCGTTGTCCCCTGATCCATTTCTCTGGTCACCCAAATCAAAGAAACTGATCAGATGTGTCTGGCAAGACCTATCTCTGTAAAGCTATGCACCTCGGATCTTGCAAGCTATTGGATTCCAGAAACTGTGCCATCCTCTATTTTATTCATTTATTATTTATTTGAACATAGATTCCATTAAACTGCTCACCACAGAGGTCAGACTAACCAGCTTGTAGGTCCCAGCCTTCTCCTTACTTGCATTTTTTATGAACAGGTAGCACTTCCTCACTTCTCAAGTCCTCCAGAACTACTCCCAACTCTAAAAGATATATTGAAAAGGTCAGCCAGTGGAGCTACCAAGACTTATCTAAGTTCCTTTAATACCCTTGGATGTATCCCATCCAGCCCCATTACTTTATGTTTAGTTAGCTCCTCACAAACTTACTTTTCTGAAAATCCATTGAGGTTTACCTCACTTTGAATCTCATGTGTGTTCATTTTATGTGGTCCTGCTCCTGGCCCTTCCACAGTGAACACCGAACAGAAATATGTTAAGCAATTTTGCTTTTTCCTCAGTCTTTAGATTTCTCCCCTTTACTTCTGAATCTCATAATGCCACTTTTGCATTTCCTGCTATCACTAACATAGCATAACAAACAAAAAAAGTCTTGTACCCCATTTTACTGTTTTACTATTTTTTTTCCATTTGCATCTTTACATTCCTGACTACTTCCCCAGCTTCTCTTACCTTTTCCAGATATTGTCGACTATCTTCCTCTTTCTGCAATCTCTTGTACTTTATGAAAGATAACATTTTTCACATACCTTTTCAGCTACTTCTTTAGAAAACTATTGTGGCCTCTGGTTCCTCTAATTATATTTCTAACAAAAAGTTAGTTGCTCTTATAGTTCTGCCCACTGCTCTTCTACTTCCCCTGGATTTTCCCATCCAGCTAACAACTTCTTGAGGTACTGCCCCATTTTAACAAAAAGTTATTTTCCTTGAAGTCTAGGCCCCTCACCTTTGAAAGAACCTTCATATCCTTTGCTTTAATACTGAACCACACCATCTGGATTACTGGCTCCCAGATCATCCACTATACTGATAAGCAGCAGGTCCAGTATCACTCCCCCTCCTATGTGAGTTCTGTTACTAGTTAGAGCAGCTCTCTCTGCAGAGAATCTGCTTAGTACGTTTAATTTGCTTTAAACAGTTTATAAGAATTTTAAACAAAATGTCCTGGATTTCAAAAATACGCTTTGTTAAAATGGAGAAGTACCTTGAGGAGGAGTAAAATTGGTGAAAATGGAAGAAGTGGAATAACAGTGGACTAGATTAAAAGGAGCTAGAACAAAGGAGACAAATCTTTATGTAAGAAAAGTAAATAAAAGTAAGAGGAAAGCAATACTGGTTCTCCAAAGAGGCAGCTGAAAAAATAAAAGCAAAAAGATAAGCATTCAAAAAGTACTAAGGAATTTACAGAGAGAAAGAATATCTGATGAAGCTGAAAAAGGAAAGAAATAAAGATAAACTCTTAGATAAAAGGATCACCAAAGAGGTAAAGCAAGGTGACAAAACATTTTTCAGATCTATCAGAGAGAGCAAGAAGGCCAGAGGTGGTATTGTAAAACAGAAAGGAGACAAGGAACACCATGTGCAGAAAAATGAGGAAAGGGCAGATATGTTAAACAAATACTTCAGATTCACCGAGGAGGACCGCTGCTGGTTGGCAAGAGTACAGACAAATGTGATGTAGATAATCCCATTTATAGAAGATTATTTGGGTAGCACTAGCAAAATGGAGCCCAGCAAGGTGCTGGAGGGACCGCTAAAAAGACTTGGAAATGGGAGTGGTGCTGTAAGATTAGAGAAAGGCGGCTGAGATCCCGCTTCACAAAAGTGGTAGCAGAGAGGAGTATGGAAACTATAAACTGGTTAGTCTTACTTTGGCAATGGAAAAATTAAAGGAGACACTGCTGAAGGAAAAGATAGTGAACTATCTACAATCCAGTGGACAGCAGGACCTGAGGCAACATGTTTTTACCAGAAGAGTGCTGTCTCAAATGAATCTGATTTATTTTTTTGATTGGGTGACTAGAGAATTAGATCAAGGTTGAGTACACAATCAGGCCAATTCAGTAAAAGTCACGGGAGAGCGGGCAAGTGCCCGCTCTCCTTTGCGTGCGATTCAGTATTTAAATGAGGGCCCACGATAAAAAGAGGCGCTAGGGACACTAGCGCGTCCCTAGCGCCTCTTTTTTGATAGGAGCGGCGGCTGTCAGCGAGTTTGACAGCAGGCGCTCAATTTTGCCGGCGTCGGTTCTCAAATCCACTGACAGCCACGGGATCAGAAACTGGACGCCAGCAAAATTGGGTGCCCGGTTTTCAACCCGCAAGCCGCGGGCCGATTTAAAATTTTTTTTAATTTAAAATTATTTTTTACTTTGGGACCTCCGACTTAATATTGCCATGGTATTAAGTCGGAGGATGTACAGAAAAGCAGTTTTTAACTGCTTTTCTCTACAATTTCCCGGTGCTGGCAGAAATTAGCGCCTACCTTTGGGTAGGTGCTAATTTCTGAAAGTAAAATGTGCGGCTTGGCTGCACATTTTACTTAGTGAATCACACGGGAATAACTAATAGGGTCATCAACATGCATTTGCATGTTGCGGGCACTATTAGTTTCGGGGGGGGGGGGGGGGGGGGGGGGGGGGGGGGGGGGGGGGTGGGTTGGACATGCATTTTCGACACGCTATTACCCCTTACTGAATAAGGGGTAAAGCTAGCGCGTCAAACGCCCATCGAAACGCGGGTTAACAGTGCGCTCCGCTGGAGCGTACTGTACTGTATCGGCCTGAAAGTGATTTATCTAGATTCCAGCAAAGCTTTTGATAGCATCCCGCATAGAAGGATCATGAACAAAATGAAAATCCTGGGAGTAAGTCATAATGGATAACAAATTGGTTGGTTGACAGACAACAGTGAGTAATAAATAGAACCTACTTTGAAGAGAAAAGAGTGGTAAGCGGATTCCAGGAATAGCTCTAATATCTTTGTGAATGATATAGCAAAAGGGTTAGAAGGAAAAGTTTGTATTTTTGCAGATGACAGTAAGATCTGCAACAGAGTGGACACACCTGAATGAATAGAGAATGAGATGCGATCTAAGAAAGCTCCAGGAGTGGTTGACGGTTTGGCAGCTGGGATTCAATGCAAAGAAATGCAGACATTAATTTGAGGTGCAGAAATTCAAAGGAGCTCTATGTGATGAGGGGCAAAAGACTGATGTGCATGGAGCAGGAAAGAGACTTCAGGGTGATAGTGCCTGACAATCTGAAGGCTGTGAAACAACGTGTCAAGGTGGTAGCTAAGACCAGAGGGATGTTGTGCTGCATAGAGAGAGATAACTAGTAGAAAGAAGGAGATGAAAATGTCCATGTACAGGTCTTTGTTGAGGTTTCACCTGGAGTAGTGTACAGTTCTGGAGACCTTATCTCAAAAAGGATAGACAACAGGATGGAAGCAGTCCAGAGAAAGACTATTAAAATAGTGAGGGCTCTGCACCATAATCCTTATGAGAGGAGACTGAAGGACCTAAATATGTATAAACTGGAGGAGAAGAGGGACAGGGGAGCTATGATACAGAATTTTAAATACCTAAAAGGTATTAATAATGCATAAAAAAACAATTTCTAATGTAAAGAAAGCTGTAAAACTAGGGGTCATGATATGAAACTCCAAGGGGCTAGATTCAAGAACATAGAAAAAGGTGGTAGAAGATGGAATGCCCTCCCAATGTAGTGAAAACAAGAATGGTAACAGAATTCAAAAGGACATGGGATAAACACAGAGAATCCTAGTGGTTAAAGGACAGAAATGAAGAAAAGGGGTAACCTGAATGGAGCAGCTGTTACTATTCTTAAAAACACTTCTTGGTCAACTGGATGGACCACTTGGGTCTTTTTCTGACGTTATTTCCTATGTTATTAATCCAATACAGTCTTATTGCTTCTCCTGCCTGAGGCCCATTCTGCCCTTTTCACAGCTGAGAATACAAAGTTTCTTCAGCTCCCAGTACTGCCACTCCCTCACGCTTCTTGAAAAGTATCATTGTTCATCAATCCTTGCCTCACATACCAATAAAAACCCAAACTCATGATAAACAGGTTATTCCACAATGGGAACTGCTGAATTCAGATTAAAAATTACTTTCGAAAGAGCAGATTTTATCACCACTCACAGCGCCAATCAAATCAAAAATAAAAAAAACCTCAGTACATGAAAAACAGAATCAAGATAAAATAAGGAAGCAAATGCCCAATAAAAATAAAATGAACAGTATTGTTAAAAAGAGAAGCATAAATCTGGCAGAGAAACAACTTCCTAGTAGTTAACATCTGACCTCCTCCTCCTCTCTTGGTATGTACTAACCACAAACCCAGAGAACACAATATAAAGGTACCAATGTAAAAGCTTCAAGAAAAACAAAGGCTATGAAAGTCTAGGTAGCTTATCCCTATGATTTCCACAACAGTCAAGAGAAACTCGAGGCATTTTGCCTTGCTGTGTGCACAAGTTTCTTGTTGTCATTGAAAGCTCTTTTCTGTTTTTCCCACTGAGCAAAATACAAAAGTTACCAATACCACTAACAGAATAAAACATCAGTTAGTGTGTGAAGAGATGTTCTACTTATCACAGCTCAGCAACACTTAGATGACACCTCATACAAGAAAACAGTCCAGTTGTTTGTAAACTATCCTGTACTCTTACACTGTTCACAACCATGCTTTCTGTGGAAGAGACTGCCTCTAACACTTTATTCCTTGTGGAACATTCCCACCAATGATGATAGAGAAATCATTGAAACTAACCTGGCTGACCACTGTTCTTTCAGATCTTGTCAGTGGCCTGGGTCACAAGGCTAGTGCTTATGCTAACTGGATGTTCAGCATCTCTCCCCTCCCCATTAATTGGTTGTTTCCACACAGTGGGGGCCAGGGCAGAAACTACAGAATGAACCCACTGAGTGCCAGGTGCCCTAAAGCTCTGCCTCAGTAACATCACTCAGTATTACCCTACATTCTCCCTCACCTTACAACCAGCACTGCTGGCCTCTGCTACTTTAGGATCTGAAAGACACATTCCGGACTGAACTGACAATTGCCTTCACATGAAAGTAGATTAGCACAACTGCGTTTTGACGTTTTAAGAAAGAATTACGATCACCTTCAGCTGCATTCCCAGTTTCCTTCCTTTTCACATCCTTTCCACTCAGTACCCAAAAATCATAGAAAAATATGTTAACTCAAACCTGAATTTACCCTCAGTGCCAGCAATCCAAAGAAGAAGAGCAGCTCTGCATAAGTCTAATAGTGCTACAGAAATAAGAAGCAATATTAGAACCAACCTCAACTCCTGCTTTTTTAATCTTTTCTTTTTTTGCAGTAGCAGCTCTTTATAGTCTGAACCATTTAAAATAAAACACAACCAATAAATAAACAAGCCCAACAGCATCTTGTTTAATTCATAGCACAAGCAGCTTCCTCTCTCAGGCGGGGGAAGATGTGAAGCAGGAAATCAAACATAAGATGAATGCTTCACGCTATACAGCTACTAGAGAAGGGTCCCATTACTCATTTAATCTGCACCCCATCCCGAACTTGGGGCTCCCCAGTTCTTCTACTCTCCCTGCAGGACCCTCCCCATCTCTTCTTCTATACCTCTGGGGGCTCCCCGATGTACTCCTCACCTCTTCCCACCACCCTGGAGGTTACTTACTCCCTTCTCCGAGAGACTCCCTGACGCACCCACCCCATCTCTCCTTACCATGCTGCGTGAAGATGTTGAATCCGGCCTCGGCGGCCCTGCCAGCTGCGTCTTTCCTTCGGCCGGCGGTGCTAGGCCTCCCAGCTGCACTGTTTCCCCGGTTGCCCCGAGGTTGCTGTTGCTGCACTCCAGCCGCAGCCTCTCCTCCGACGCGGCCCACCTGCTGGCCCATCCCCAGCCTCGCGTACTCTGTCTGCCCGCCGCCGCTTACATTCCTCCCTTCAAAGCTATCGCTCCTACTTCAGTCAGTCCAAGCCCTGCGTAAATTGGCTGGGCCCGGTCCCTGGAGATGACACCTCTCTCCGCCGTCAGTGCCAGTTCTTCTTCTTCTTCACGCTCACAGGCTCTCGCTCTCCCTTCGGCGGCTCCGCGCCCCCTCCGCAGCCGAGGCCGCCGCCATCTTAACCAACGATTACCATGCAACTAGGATAGAGCGTCTACGTAATACGGTCCTCCGAGGGCGGAGCTAAAGCCGGCAAACTCGTCCCCTCCGCAGCAGAGGTCGCCGGCATCTTAACCAATGAGAACCGTACAATTAAGGTAGAGAGTCTACGTAACGCCGGTCCCCCGAGGGCGGAGCTAAAGCCGTTCCTTGCACACGGCAATCTCAGTAGTTCAGTGTTTGAGTGGAAGAGGCGTCCTTGCCTGAGAACGAGTAGTAGCTTCGATCTTTGATCATGATTATAGAGCCTACAGTTTGTGATCTTTCCTCGCTTAAGAGAGGTGGTTGGCGTTTTATGTTATGGGTGTCATTTGCCAAGTTTTGTTTTAATTCTGTTGAAGCACAGAAAAGGAGAAAAGCGTTAGTAAATCAAGCCATATATTTGGGAAAATACTGTTTGAGGAAACAAAAAGTGGTTAACCCACTTGCAGTAGGAGGCAGGTTCCTAAGAAACTGGCGGTATATCATTGCTTGAAAGAATAAAAGCCTGTTTTGTGCAGATTTTAAAACATAATGTATATGAGGCTCTTGCTCCTGTTTTGGATTGTCTATGCAGCCTGTGTCAAAATCTATGGGGGTTCATGCTAGAATAGATCATCGGCCATCGCAGCACCCATACTCCGGGTTCTTACCGCACGGGGGAAAGAGAACAGTCAGCGCTCTCAGATTTTTTTTCTGGAGCTCCTCTGCAAATAGTCCAGTAAATTAAAACGCACTGTAGCTTATTCAAAAATCAAAATGCTTTACTGCAGGTTTGGTTTTAAGATGATGGCACCCATAGGCAGAGGACTTAAGGTGAGGGGTTTCTTCCTTCCTCTCCCTGTGGCGAGCAGAGGGGGAATACCAGTTTTTGGACTCCTTCAGAATTTGGTGCTCAAACATAGGCAACATAGGCAAGGTGCCTATGTCTAAATCTGGCCTTGCAATAATTGGTAACTTTTTCAGGAAACAAAAATCGACCTCGCCTAACATGTATTTCAGAGAAATGCAACACAAATTCCTTTGGAGGGCACACATGTCTACGGTAGTGGCCTTTCACTCACACATCCTACCCTCTCTGCTTTGTGTAAAATGCAAGTGGGATGAAGGGTCTCTTACCCACCTACTTTGGGAATGCTCACTCATTAAAAGATTTTGGGGAAGAATTATCAGATATTTAGATAACCTGGTGAATGTTAATCTTCTACTCTCGCCAAAGTGGATATTGTGACATGCACTTCCAAGCAGGACAATCCGTAGCCCTAGGACCCGCCTCTTGGTCCGAAAGGCATGTTATGTGGGGAAGAAGCTAATTTTGTTACAATGGAGGAGCCCGGACCCTCCCTCCTTTTGGGCATGGCGCAATCATTTTCATAAAATGATGCTAATGGATGAGATGGTGTCACGGACCTCATCTAAACATAAACGGCGTTTTCTGCAGACATGGAATCCATACATTCAGTCCCTTCCAACAAACTCCAGCAATCTACTCTTGAAGGACTTTGGCCGATAACTGTATCCTGGTTGATCTTACAATGCTCACAGTAACTCATTACTATTATTTAAACACTTTCGTTTGACTCAGAAACTGGGTAGCGGGGAAGAGGGACAGGGACGGATGGGGGGGGGGGGGGGGGGAGGAGGGAAGGGAATCTCCGGGGACTAATAAAAAAAGAAAATAACTGATCATCTAAAGCTGCAGCTTATCCGTACACTGGGGTAAACAAGCACACTGTTACCATGACAATGTTATTTGAATTACTGTACCTTTATCTTTTATTAATAAAAAGATGTTGAACAAAGATATATCAGTGAAAGAAAGGATGTCAGAAACGGTATAGTGAAACTGAAAGGTGTGTAGAGAGTAACAAAGAAATGGCAGAAATATTGAAAGAAGACACTGGAGTAGATGAAGCTCCGTTTACAGAAGAGAATGTATGGGAGGAGCTAGGCAAACTGAAAGCAGACAAGGCCATGGGGTCGAATGAGATACACCCCTGGATACTGAGAGATCTCAAAGATGTGCTGGCGAGTCCGCTGAAGGATCTGTTCAACAGATCCCTGGAAATAGGAATGGTGCCGCAGGAATGCAAAAGAGTGGTGGTGGTCCTGCTGCACAAGAGTGGTAGCAGAGAGGAGGCCAGAAACCAGAGGATGGTTAGCCTCATGTCGGTGGTGTCAAAAGTTAATGGAGAATCTGCTGAAGGAAAGGACAGTGAATTTCTTATAATCTGGTGAGTTGCTGGACCCAAGGCAACATGGATTCATCAGAGGAAGGTCCTGTCAGACAAATCTGTTTGATTTTTTTGATTGGATGACTGAAGAATTGGATCAAGGAAGAGCGCTAAATGTGGTCTACTTGGATAGGAGGCTTGTGAATAAAACAAGAAGTTTGGGAGTGAGCGCCAAGGTGGTGGCATGGATTACAAACTGGTTGACTGACAGGAGACAGAGTGTAATAATAAATGGAACCTACTCTGAAGAGAAAACCGTGTTAAGTGGAGGGCCATAGGGATCGGTGTTGGGACCGGTTCTGTTCAATATCTTTGTAAGCAACATTGCAGAAGGGATAGAAGGTAAAATTTGCCTATTTGTGGATGATACTAAGATCTGTGGACATGCCTGAAGGTGTAGAGAGAATGAAATGTGATTTAAGAAAGCTGGAAGAGTGGTTGAAGATTTGCCAGCTGGGATTCAATGCCAAGAAGTGCAGAGTCATGCATCTGGGGTGCAGTAATCCAAAAGAGCTGTATGTGATGAGGGATGTAAGACTAACTATTGTGCACGGACCAGGAGAGAGAGGTCTTGGAGTAATAGTGTCTGGAGATCTGAAGGCTAGTGTCTGGAGATCTGAAGGCTAGTTTTCAAAAAATAGCATCGACCTCGCCTAACATGTATTTCAGAGAAATGCAACACAAATTCCTTTGGAGGGCACACATGTCTACGGTAGTGGCCTTTCACTCACACATCCTACCCTCTCTGCTTTGTGTAAAATGCAAGCGGGATGAAGGGTCTCTTACCCACCTATTTTGGGAATGCTCACTCATTAAAAGATTTTGGGGAAGAATTATCAGATATTTAGATAACCTGGTGAATGTTCATCTTCTACTCTCGCCAAAGTGGAAATTGTGACATGCACTTCCAAGCAGGACAATGTGAAATAATGTGACAAGGTGATAGCTAAATCCAGAAGAATGCTGGGCTATATAGATAGAGGAATAAAAGTAAGAAAAAGGTGATAATGCCCTTGTACAGGTCCTTACTGAGGCCTCATTTGGAGAACTGTGTTCAGTTCTAGAGTCCATATCTGAAGGGGGATAAAGACAGGATGGAGGTGGTCCAGAGAAGAGTGACCAAAATGGTGTGGGGTCTGTATCAGAAGACCTATGAGGAAAGGCTGAAGGATCTGAATATGTATACCCTGAAAGACAGGAGATGCAGGGGAGATATGATACAGACCTTCAGATACCGAGGTAGGGGTCAGCAGCACTAAGCCAGGTAGAAAGTCATCAGCGCTTCTGACCCCCTAACTGGCCTTCTCCATTGGCTAGGCTACCGGCGGCACCAATGACTCTCCGAACGCTTCCCCTGGTTCTCAGAGGGAGAAGCCAGCGCCTCGTGGGCTGGCCTCATCCACCGCCGACATCATCAGCATGTGCAGGGCCTTTTAACCATGGCATCAACGCCAAAGGCACTTACGCCGTGAGGCACACACACGAAGGGGCATAACAAAGGAGTTTGCCCCTTTGTGCACCCCTTCATGCGGATCTGAAATGCTTATTTAATTGAGCCCTGGTCCTCTTTGTTACAATCATGGATCAGATGTTCTTTATTGAGCCTATTCTGGGCCGTGGTATGTATGGAGATCTAAGGAGTATCCTCAGAAAGAAGCAAAGAAGGAATACAAATTTGGTCTCTCCGATGATAAGTAACAACTCTGCTGTTATTTCTTCCTGCTTAATGTTTACTCTGCTCCTATTAAATTTTCAGTCTGTGACAAAAAAAATCCTCTGATTAATGATCTGTTAGAGGATTTAAATCCTACTATTTTTTGCATCTCTGAAACCTGGCTTAATGCCAAAGATAAGGTTCTCATAAATCAAATCTCTCATCCTAACTATGATGTATTTCATTTTCCTAGACCTAAACAAAAAGGTGGGAGTTTAGTAATAATTAGTAAAAAAGAACTTAACTTAGTGCCCTACAAAGTAGAGATTAACCCTCCCTATAAGGTGGCAATCTAAAATCTCAAATAAACATATGACTGGTCTGCTGTCCTCCAAATAAAAATGATTGCTGATTGAATTATTTACTAAGGTGTTTCCATCACCAGACTGCACCTTAATTGTAGGAGACTTTAACCTTCATGTAGATAAGACATCTAGAACTGCAGCCTGTAAATGTTTCTAGAGACAAATGGAAGCTTTGGGATGGTCCCAATTTGTTTCCAAAGCTACTCATAAAGCAGGATGTATTTTAGAACTAATATTTGCCAATACCAGAAACTGTCTAATCCAGGGGTCAGGAACCTATGGCTCGGGAGCCAGATATGGCTCTTTTGATGGCTGCATCTGGCTCGCAGACAAATCTTTAATAAAAAAGTAAAAATCTAACAAAATCCCCCACCCTCCTGACACCCCCCAAGACCTCCAAAATTAATTTACTACAACCCCCACCCTCCTGACCCCCCCCAAGACCTGCCAAAAGTCCCTGGTGGTCCAGCGGGGGTCCAGGAGCGATCGCCTGGACTTGGGCTGTTGGCTGCCAGTAATCAAAATGGCGCTGACGGCCCTTTGCCCTTACTATGTCACAGGGGCTACCACCGCCATTGGTTGACCCCAGTGACATAGTGAGGGCAAAGGGCTGTCGGCGCCATTTTGACTACTGGCAGCCAACAGCCCAAGTCCAGGAGATCGCTCCCGGACCCCCGCTGGACCACCAGGGACTTTTGGCAGGTCTTGGGGGGCGTCAGGAGGGTGGGGGTTTTGTTAGATTTTTACTTTTTTATTAAAGATTTGTCTGCGAGCCCTGGACCCCCGCTGGACCACCAAGGACTTTTGGCAGGTCTTGGGGGGCATCAGGAGGGTGGGGGGTTGTAGTTAGTAGGGCTCTCACGGAATTACATTTTAAAATATGTGGCGTTCATGGCTCTCTCAGCCAAAAAGGTTCCCGACCCCTGGTCTAATCAATACTTCTCACACTGTATTGCCCTGGTCTGATCACCAATTAATAAAAGTGGAAAGAAACTTCCTCAATCCTCTTCCTAAAAGTAAAGACAAAAATCATACTTTTACTTTCAGGTAAAAGAGAGACAAGGAGGTACTTTCAGAATCAATGGAAAATAAGCTCCTTGAATTGAATCAAACTAATGACTTCTGCATTTGATTCCTGGGATAAGATTGTCAATGGCATAGCTGATAACCTCGGCGCTGTCCAGAGAGAACCATTAATAAAGAAAAGAATACTTCCAAACATAAGAAGCCATGGTACAATGATAATTTAAGACGCACTAAACAGACCCTTAGAAAATTAGAGAAACACTGGTGGGAATGTCCGTCTTCAGAATCCTTAGGAAAATATAGACCTCTCCTAACAAAATACCATGCAATAAAGCAAAAAAAGATTACTATGCTAAACAGATTCATGGAGTAATATTTAATTCTAAATTACTATTTGATGTTGTTAAACATTTAATTAAGGACCCGTCATCTTCCTTCTTGAGAAATTATAACTTTTCAAAGGCTGCTTGCAATTAATATGCCATGTCTTTTTTAGATACAATTAATAGGTTGAAAAATCATTTCCCTGTCTGTTCTCTCACAAGAGCCCCTAAAGATTCCCATGACTTGGTTAAATGGACAACGTTCGACAGAGTAACTAATGTTGAAATTAATCAAATTATTGCTAAAATGAATCCTGCTATTCACCCGCATGATCCAGTTCCAGCCAGTTCCTTGAAACAAGTACAATGTGTTATCACACCAACAATCACAACCTCAATTAATCTTTTTCTCTCAGAAGGAACTGTTTCATCTGGGTTAAAACAAGCTGTGATAAAGCCGATTCTGAAAAATAAAACTGGTATAATTGACGATTTAGACAACTATCATCCCATATCCAATCTGTCTTTTCTCTCAAAAGAATTTATTTTATTTAGGTATTTTATATACCATTGTTCCAAAAGAAGATCACAATGGTTTACAAAAGCAACATTCACATTATAGATCAACACAACATCAAAACATATTAACTATATTGTTGAAATAATAATTTGTGATAAATAAGTTCCTTTTAAATAATCTCCACGAGGTAGTCAGTGGGTTGTCTTAATATTCTTTATGTCTCTTAATAATTGTCACTCGTTCATCAAACAAAATCGATGAAATTTTCTGCAAGTGGTTATTTTATGTTAGATCATATGCCTTTTTGAAGAGCCATGTTTTCAGTTCACATTTGAAGCATTTTCTTTCTGTAATCAGACATAACGACTCAGGCAGAGAGTTCCAGAACTTGGGGCCTGCTATAGAAAACATTCAGACTCTTATTTTGCGTTAGATGAGTGCTCCGTGGTATAGGTATGGTTAATAGACCTTTAGTTTGTGATCGTAGTGTTCATTGTGGTTTGTATGGTTGGAGAATCATGGCCAATAAGAAGGAGTTTCTGTCATTGATTATGTTGAAAATTAGTGTTAGTACTTGAAAAAGCTGTGTTATCTCAACTTGTGAATCATTTGGAAGACCAAGATATTCTTTTCCCAAATCAATTTGGATTTTGGAAACATCGTTCAACTGAGACATTAATCCTCTCCTTAATAGACCCTGTTTTACAAGCTTTTGATTCAGATGCATCTTATCTTCTTGTGCTAATCAATTTAACAGCCGCCTTTGGACCATACCTTTTTATGCCATCAGATGAGCAATATTGGGATCAATGGTAGTGTTCTCAGATGGTTTACTTTTTTTCTATCTAACTAGCCGTTAAGCCCGTAACAACGGGCTACATTTAAAAAAAAAATTTTCGGTCCATTTCCTTCCCACTCCCCCTCCCTCCCCCCTCTATTCTCCCTCCCTCTCACCTTCCCCCCTCCCCTCACTCTCTCCTCCCTCTCCCAATCCCCTCCCCTTTCAGCTCATCCACAACCGGCAGACGGAAGATCTCCAGGAGGGGGGGGGGGGGGGGGGCGCTGCTCCTGCTCGTCGTCGCTGCCGCCACTACTGCTCCTCCCACTCCTGCTTCTCGCCGCCGCCGCTCCTGCTTCTCACCGCCACCGCTCCTGCGGCCCCAGCACCATTTTTGTTTCAGGCACGCTTGGCTCTGACTGACGTGCTCGCCCACGCATGCGCGGTAGAGCTGCTCTCTACTGCGCATTTGCGAGCCATCGGTCAGAGCCCATTTATAAGGTAGATAGGTCGTTCCAAGTCAAATTGGGCAATCACATGTCTGATACTTTCCAATTTGATACAGGTGTCCCTCAAGGTTCAGCCCTCTCAGCAACATTATTCAATATTTCTCTGCTTCCACTGCGTACATTACTGGCGTATTTAGGAATTTCTTTCTTCCTGTATGCTGATGACAGACAGTTTTACATTCCATTCTCTAAATCATTCGAACATACAGCATCAACACTATCAACTATTTGAAAGCAATACAGCAAGAACTATCTCAATTTAAACTAACATTAAACCTTAATAAGACTGAAATCATTTGGTTAAGTAGAAATTCTTCTATACTTAAATCTCCGGTTCTAGACTTGGGTGCTTTCCAAATTACTCCCTCAAATCAAGTATGGGATTTAGGTATCCAGCTAGATGAAAACCTTAATATGAGAAAGCACATCAATAAATTAGTTAATACAGTTTACGCAAGTTGCATCAGTTGAAACCTTTATTAACTTTCGTGGACTTCAATACTGTATTGCAAATTCTTATTTTCTCAAACCTAGACTACTGTATTTCTCTTTTACTCGGTCTTTCCTCATGTCTCTTAAAACCACTACAATTATTGCAAAATGCCTCAGCTAGACTTTTATTAGGAACTATGAAATTTGATTACATTACACCCTCACTGATTTCACTGCACTGACTGCCAGTACAATCCCGAATCTGTTACAAAGTATTAATGTTAATATTCAAAATCATTCATTCCAGTAATACTGGTCTGAGTGGCATGACAATACAACCATACACACAGCAGCAAACACTAAGATCTCAAAATAAAGGACTACTGGCTACAATACGGAGTATGCATCTAACCCAAGTAAGAAATCGTGTGTTTTTTTATAGCAGGTCCAAAGTCCTGGAATTCTCTACCTGAACTGTTACCTTTGATATCAGATAGAAAGAGATTGAAATGTGAGCTAAAAACATGGCTTTTAAAAAATGAATACAACCTAACTTAAAACCATCTAAATGTAAGAGAACTACAGTATCATGAAGGACGAGAGATATTAATTTGAAGCATGAGGAATAATATGTAATGAGAGAATGAGGACATCTCAATACAATGTACTGATCATTATGTGATAGTTGTTATATTATTTTCCTGTACTATTTGCCTTATGTCGTATATCTTTGTAAGCGGTTTTAATATGTATTGGAACATTTCATTTGATAGATGTTAATTTCTGATTATGAATGCTACCTCTGTAAACATGGACATGGATGCACATGAAACAAAGCGGTAATCGGTCTAGGGTAGCCACGGATGTGAGAAAAAACAAAAACAAGACCGATGCCTTGGAAAGAAAATTTATTCGATATAACAATACCCGCCCGACTCTGGCCGAGTTTCGCCCTTTCAGCTACACCAGGGGCTCTTGAAACTGAATAATTTAAAGAGTATTGTGCTTATGCTTTTGGAGGAAGTTTAAGTTTTTTCGGTTAAATTTGCTACTGTGTGCAGCACGACTGCAGCACTCAGTCCTATACAAACCGTGGATAGAAAGACTGCAGCACTCCATCCTATACAAACCGTGGATAGAAAGACTGCAGCACTCCATCCTATACAAACCGTGGATAGAAAGACTGCAGCACTCCATCCTATACAAACCGTGGATAGAAAGACTGCAGCACTCCATCCTATACAAACCGTGGATAGAAAGACTGCAGCACTCCATCCTATACAAACCGTGGATAGAAAGACTGCAGCACTCTATCCTATATAAACCATGGCTAGAAAGACTGCAGCACTCCATCCTATACAAACCGTGGATAGAAAGACTGCAGCACTCTATCCTATACAAACCGTGGATAGAAAGACTGCAGCACTCTATCCTATATAAACCGTGGATAGAAAGACTGCAGCACTCCATCCTATATAAACCGTGGATAGAAAGACTGCAGCACTCCATCCTATACAAACCGTGGATAGAAAGACTGCAGCACTCCATCCTATACAAACCGTGGATAGAAAGACTGCAGCACTCTATCCTATATAAACCGTGGATAGAAAGACTGCAGCACTCCATCCTATACAAACCGTGGATAGAAAGACTGCAGCACTCTATCCTATATAAACCGTGGATAAAAACTTTCTGAATTGACAAATCCGATACAACACATTGTGCCCGAGTACATACTCTATAAATGATATCAATTTCAAGAGCCCCTGTTGCAGCCGAAAGGGCGAAACTCGGCCAGAGTCAGGCGGGTATTGTTATATTGAATACATTTTATTTCCAAGGCATCGGTCTTGTTTTTGTTTTTCTCACATCCATGGATGCACATGGATGTGCTGATTTTATAACATGCGTGCACCGGTGCGCGCATGTTATAAAATCGGATGGCCGCGTGCACAATGTATGCCGGATTTTAAAATATGCACTCACATGTGCGGGCCGCGCACTCAGGGAAGTGAATTTTCCATTAATACGTGCAGCGAAGCAACCGGGGCTCCCCCAGTTCCCTACCTCCCTACCTAAACTTCCTCCCTCTTCCCCTTTCCTCCCCACCCCCTAAACCCTTCCTGTCTACTAATGTTCTTTTTTTTTTGTTTTATTAGTTACTACTCCTCTGGAGCAGAAGTAATCTGCGCGCGCAGGCCAGATGCTGGTGTGTGCTTCCCCATGACGCTGTCCTGGCCCGCTTCCCTCCCAGTGCAGACCCAACCCCCAGTCCACCCCTTTAGAGAGGCCCGGCCCTTGTGCATGTACCGGGGTTTGCGTGCGAGGCCAGGCCCGTTTTAAAATGCGCTGTGTGCGCAAGACCCAGCCACATGCATTAACCCCAGTTTTTACACATGTGGGCCTTTTAAAATCCAGCCTTTATCCAATAAGCCTACATACTGTTAACACAACTCCATCATTGCCCTTTGCTTCAACGGCAAGGGGTAACAGGGAATTCTAATGCAGACAAGTAACCAACGAGGGCCCTGACTTTTATGGTTTTGGAAACTTATTAAGCATCGGGGTAACCTGTAAGGCACGGCTGATACTGCTTGCTGGGCAGACTGGATGGACCATTTGGTCCTTTTCTGCCATCACTTCTTTGTATGTTTCTATTTTGGTTTCTGCCAGCAGAGGGTGTACCTGGACCTTTGTGGGAACATTGCAAGTTCTGCTCTTTCCTGGGATAGCTGAGAAACAGAAGGCATGAAGAGACCCTTAGGAAAGTAATTAGATCCCTGGAGTGGAGCAGAGAAGTTCTGCCCCAGCAGTTTGAAGAGAGAGAGGGAAACATATTCTTTCCCTGGAGAATTGGTGTGTTAGAGGGGTTTTTTAAAAATATCTTTATATATAACCTGCGCATTATACAACAAACAGCAAATTATTCAACAACATAATGTATCCAGAAAAGGTTTTACAGTTGTACAATCATACTATGCGTCTTTTTATACATTTTCAAAACCTGCTGTTTCTAGCAAACAGACACTGATTCTTACCACACATTCACCATTCATTTATCCATTCGTACTAGAAATACCAGAGCTATCACATTATTATATAATATAGATTACAGCCAGATAGTAGAGTATTCTGAGTTTTGTAGCGCCAGTTGTATAGACTGTGGAAGTAAATAACATTTCTCCCATACTTTAACATAATCAGTAGATATGCGTCTTTTAAATTTTACATCTAATCGTTCTAATTGCATCCAATCCACCATCTGTGAGAACCATAAATCTGGGGGAGGGCTTAAAGATTGGCTCCAGTATTTCAGTATACAGAATTTAGCTATAAGAACAGGTGTTCCCATAAATTTAACACATCCTTTTGGTTGCTGTGATGCCCACCGCATTGAGCCAAATATAAGAAAAGTTCCGGAGTATGGCGGATCCACCGTTACCAGTTCTCCTAATGTTTTCAAATTTGTATCCCAGTAGGGGAAAAGCCATATGCATGAAACAAAATTATGCATTAATGTGCTTCTCTATATGGCATTTATTACACAATTCATAATCTAATTTCCCTATTTTAAATGCTAAGACATAGTCAATGTAACTTTGATGTAATAGCTTGAATTGAAGTTCCTGATATTTAGAAGCAGTAAGAAGCTGTGTTGCAAGTAAAAAATAATCAACCATATCTTCCAGATTAACTAACGATCCCATATTTTCTGTCCAGGTTGTTGCCATCGATGAGAAGAGCATTGAGGAGTGTTGCAAAGTTCTTAGCTTATACCAATAAAAAAGACTGTTTTGCTGTTTGTTTAATAAACGGAGTGAACTTATCACCAAATTAGGATGATACAGCAAAGGATTCTTGGACAACAAAGACATTATATAATGCCTGGTTTGTAAATATGCAAAAAATTGTGCAGAAGACAATTGCATTGTATAAAAGAGTATAATGTTTTCCGACCTTTACAATAAAAATTTGAAATATCTCTAATGCCTAGTGTGTTCCATAATTGAAAAACTTGTTGATGTTATCCTGCAATAAAATTGGGATTTCCCAGTAATGGAAGCAATTCCATTATATAAGGAGACATTTTCCATTCTTTACCCATATATCGCCATGCTAATAATACCGGCCTTATAAAAATAAGTGATCTTATATTCTGAAGTAATGAATCTTTAGAATGCAAGATTCCCATAGGAGTATATGGGATTATAACTGAGTTTATTAAATTTGGAATATCGAATTTGTATTTCTTCATATACCATTCCCATCAATATCACATTTGACATGCTATATTGTAAAAATGAAAGGCATATTTAGTCATTCAAAATTTTTAGCTCTTTGTAAATTTGAATAGCTAATACTAGCCCCTTTTCCTTTTCATATGAGATACTAAAGATCTTTAATATCTTTGGTTGTTATCCAATAAGGGAGCATTTGTAATTTATACAGTAATTTTGGCATTAGTGTCATTTTGAATAAAGCGCATCGGCCAAACAGGGTAAGGGGCAAATCTTACCCTGTTTGCAGTTGATTTTCAATATTATCAATAGTTTGGGAAATTTTTTAGTTTATACAATTGGTTTTTGGCAAAGGGAATTAAAACTCCCAAATATTTAAGAGATGTGGTATTCCATTTTAGTGGAAACTCTGATTCCTAATTCGTAATTGTGCTACGTCAAAGAGGTATTGCCTCAGATTTATGAAGGATTATTTTTAATCCTGCAAAAGATCCAAAATCTTCAAACAAGGCCAAAGTCTGAGATAGGGAGTATTTTAGATTCCTTAAAAATAACAAAATGTCATCAGCAAATAAAACACATTTTGAAAACTGAAGTACCCAACCGAAAGCCTTCAATACCTGGAGTCTGCTTAATTTTTAATACTAAAAATTCAATCGTTAATAAATATAACAGTGGCTGCAACAGGCATCGTTGTCTAGTACCACCCTGTAAATAAAAAATTGGAGATGTAGTACTGTTTACAAGTATTTTTGCCTGAGGGTTGGGATATAGTAAGTGTATCCAATCTAAAAACAAATAGGAAGGCTATATTTCTGTAATACCCAAAACATATATTGGTACTATATCCTATCAAAAGCCTTTTTGGCATCTAAACTAATTATAATACCCAGTTTATTTTTATATCTGTGGACCATACAGCCTTAGTTAACTGCATAAGCAGTAAAGATTTACTAATGTCTTGTTTTAGTATTTTGTAAAATTCTGGACCATAGCCAACAAACCCAGGAGACTTGGACAGCTTTAGCAAGTTAATCACCCCTAATGTTTCTGAAAATTTTTCTAAAAACTCTGTTTTTGCTGTAAACATATTTAGGGAAAATCCACAGTATGCATAAAACCCTCAAAGGCAGATTTTAAAAGCCTTGCATGTGCAAAAACAGCCACATATAAGGGCCTCGGAGTGGGAGCTACACGTTTTAAAAGCCTTGCGTGTGCAAAAACAGCCACATATGTGCGTAAGGGCCTCGGAGTGGGAACTACATGAATTTTAAATAGCCGTGAAAAGTAAGTGGAAAAGAGGCAGGGCATGGGTTTTCCAGAGGCAAGGCCAAGCCTGACACGCGTAACTCTAAATTTTCCTCAGCTGGCATACATATGTTATGCATGGCACTTTGATAGAGCCCCCCGTTAGGTGCAGGAGTCTGGTGAACATCGGGTGAGGGAGGGAGGGAGAGAGCTTAGTCTGATACTCTATATATGGACCATTGTAAGGGGGCACTTTCATTTGGGATGAGTTTTCGGGGGGTGGGTGTTACAGACACATTCAGAAGTATTCATTGTAAAATTGACATCATTAAAAAATGTGAGGCCTTAAAAGTGATGAAAAGGAGCTGATTTGTACAATGCAGCTAGCAGACACTGCAGTATACAAATCAACTCCTTTTCATCATTTATAATCAACTCCTCTTCTCAAAGATAACAAGGAACATATAAGCCCAAAGGTGCAAGTCTAGGAGGCCCAAAGACCACTAAGCAAGGGGCCCCGGGGGCAAGGTCAGGAAAGGCCTAGATAGGCCACTGTAAGGCGAGGCCTGGATAGACCAAAGAGCAGAGTAAGGCCTAGGTAGGCTGCAGAGCAAGGCAAGGGGCAAGAAGGCCCTTAGACCACAAAGCAAGGCAAGGCAAGGCATGGAAGCAACGAGAAGCAGAATCCAGGACAAAGAGCCATGAATGACTTAATGAGCCAACAAGGAGGTTCTGGCAAGGCAACTCTAAACAGAGCTGGGTCTGGGTGTGGTGCAAGCAGAAAAGAGGAGCCTGGCAAGTTCTGCAAGCCAAGCCTGCTGAGGACTCCTAGTGGAGAGAAGGCTCCACCACAGGCTGAGTTAGGTTGGTCACTGCGGAGCTGGCTCTAGTGGCTGAGGACAGAGTTCGTTAGAGGCCTCTGCTGGTAACGAGGTGTCATAGCAGGAGGCAGCAAAGTAGGATGAGGCTGTGTAGCAGGTAAAATCCTAATAAGAATGTTAAGTATTACTAGGAAAGGGATGGAAAATAAAATGGAGGATATCATTAAACTTCTGTATTAGTCTAAGGTGAGACCACACCTTGAATATTGTGTGCAGTTTTGGTCACCCCCATCTTAAAAAAAGATATAGCGGAACTAGAAAAGGTACAAATAAGGGCAGCCAAAATGATTAAGGAGATGGACTGGCTTCTCTGTGAGGAAAGGCTAAATATGTTAGGGCTGGTTATTCTGGAGACAAAATGGCTGAGAGGAGATATGATAAAGGTCTATCAAATCTTAAGTGAGGTGGAATGGGTAAACTGGGAATGCTTTTTTAACACTTTAAAATAGAACTAGGACTAGGGGATGCTCTATGATGCTGATAGGTAGCACATTTAAAACACATCAGAGAAAGTATTTTTTCACTCAGTGCACAATTAAACTGTGAAATCTATTGCCAGAGAATGTGGTGAAAGCAGTTAGTATAGCTGGGTTTAAAAAGGGTTTGGACATGTTCCTGGAGCAAAATTTATAAACCATTAAATATGTAGACTGGTAAAGCTCCAGCTTATCCCTATTTATGAGCAAGAAGGATTGGATCTGGGATTCTTCAGGAACTTGTGACCTGGATTGGCCATTGTCATAGACAGGATGCTGGACTTGATGTACCTTTGGTCTGACCCAGTATGGAATTTCTTATGTTTCAGGGTTGAGTTTGCAGTACAGGGTTAAGTGCTCCTTTGTTCCCCACACATCACCAAGAGATCAGCTTTCTTTCATACCATAACTGCATTTATTAAGCCTTAATCATTAACAAGACAGAATAGAAAACCAGGTGACAGAGTAGAGAGCTGAGTTAGAGAGTGAATTAATGCATTCATAAATGGTAACATATAAACAAATTGACCTAATCCCTTATCACCTACCAGAGGGGTTAATTTATGATCAGTTTTCAAGCAGTGTGAGGTTAGCATTTGACCCGTCTGAACTCTTGCCTTTTGCTGTAATTTTTAAACTGGTAAATAACTTGTACTGTGTTATTGTGAGATTTTAGACAAATCAAACAGATAAATGTCCTTCTTTCTGTTTGAGTTCACTTCCCCATATCTCTTCAGCTTTCAGTCTCTGGTCTGAAAATGCGGGTTAACCTTGGCGGGGTGGGGGAGAGAGAAGGATGTTTATGTACACGTTATGTATCATGGAGTCATTTTCTCGCTCTCTCTCTGAGCATGGCCCAGTCGCATGCCGATCCCCAGGAGCAGGGACTCTGGCACTCTACGCTGCTGCTGTAACCTCTTATGCACAGACAATACATTTATTTATTTATTTGTTGAGTTTTATATACCGTCATTCGGTAGAGCCATCATAACGGTTTTCAAAAAATATACATTTTTCTTAGCAGTAGTGCAACAATAAAAAAAACAATTTGAATGATATCAGAAATAAGCATATCAAGTCCAGAGAGCATTATTAGGTTGGAAGAGGAGGGTATGCAGTTCAGGGTGAAGAGAATGTAAACATTAACAGGCCGATGCAATAATCTTGGCGCCAATAAAATGTGCACTGGTTTTCATCACACATTGTTAACCCCAAGATTTTTTTTAAATTCCCTGTGCAGTAAGCTAATGACATGCTAATGCATCGAGAGTTAAAAGATGCGTAAAAACTGTAAAACGTGTGTTTGGCACAGATCGAACGCACATTTTAATTAGGGAAGGCATCCCTAACAGCTATCTGGGTAAATGGCGGCAGCCACCACCACCACATTCCCAGATAAATACTGATTTATCCATCTATCTGCAAGTGGGAAATAGCCGCCAGATAGCTGCATAAATCAGTACTTATACAGCTATCTGCCACGGGTTGCTGCTACTTATCTGTATAGCTGTTTAATATTGATCTATGTGACTGTCTAGCAGCTTCTTTCCACTACCAGATAGATGGATAAATCAGTATTTATCTGGTACTAGGTCCTAAAAAAGGCACCCTGGCCAGATGCAGTATCTCTTAATGCCCTCATTTATTTATTTATTTATTTATTTTTAATTTTTATATACCGGAATTCCTGTATGCAATACAAATCAGTCCGGTTTACAAGTAACGAAAAGGTTGCCCTGGTCTGGTAGATTAGACTGGGGTTTTTTTACATAGAACATAGAACAATAACAATCAACTATTGAACATTATTACAAGGAACAGTGAAAGTAACAATAGTATTTAACAAACATATAATATTATTATAACATTATTCGTGTTCACGTTTTACAAGGAACTTTGGTAGCGTAAATAGTCTGCAAGTAATCGGTTAAATAATATAATATGAAAGGATGACTTAAATAAATAGATATTGTGAATAATCAAGTCCGTGTATGAAATTGAGTGTCAATGTGTTTGTGACACCTTGCAATGGTTGGATCTGAAAGACAGGAGGAGGTGCCTAGTTTCACTCTGGGAATTGGAATGCTTGCCTGAAGAGCCAGGTTTTTAACCTTTTTTTGAACTCTGGTAGATTGGGTTCGAGTCTTATGTCTGGTGGGAGCGCATTCCATTGATGTGGTCCCGCAGTGGATAGTGCTCTTTTTCTTAACGTTGATTTGGCGGGAACTGCGACTAATGTGCCTTTGTAGGCACTTCTGATGGGTCTGGCCGATGATTGTAGACGAAGTTGGGTTTGTAGAGATATAGGTGCGACGTTATGAATTGTTTTATGGATAATGGTTAAGGTTTTATATATGATTCTCTGTTTGGAAATGCGCATTTTCTGCAAGCAAAATTCCTTGCTGCATCGGCTTTAAGTTTTGCCCGCAGAAAATCTATGATGAAGGTTGTGCAAAAAGTGCATTCAGCTGAACGCCCCTTTCTGCATCGGCCTGTAAGGAGGCAGGAACGTTGCCCTTGGGAGATCCACAATCTGTGACGCCCTTCCAACACTGCTGGAGGGAATCACGAGGGCACCTTCCTTCACCAGGCGCCTCCAGCTCAAATTAAGCAGCAGTTGCCGAAGACCACACACATTTACCACGTTATAAAGGGTGTTTCTGTGGGTGTGTTTAAGTTGGGGGTGGGTGACAAAACTGCGCTGATGTACTCAATTTCCAAATGTATGCGCACTATTTTCCTGCCTACCTCATACAAACAGCAGGCAAAAAGTGCGTGAAAGCTTTTAATGTACTCGCTTCCTGACTGCTAATTTTCAGAGAAACAGCCTGGGTAGTTTCTTTTGGAAAATGTTTCCCTAAAGCATGCCCACTAACAGTACCCATGTAGTTGGCAGCTATTTGCAATTTGCCCCCTGTAGGCCTGGCAGCCTGTCAAAACCTATTTATTAATGCAGGCATCAAGAGAACAACCCCACCCCAGGGTCCAGTGTGATGGCCGGTGTCAGCCCCAAGAAGCCAATGAATTCACTCTATCGCTCTTTGCCAAACTTCAGACTCCGAGAGACAGGACTAGCATGCATGTAAATGAGCGCCTTGTAAACCATGTCCCCTCTCGCAAGTAACACTGATTATCTGGTCAGATCTGGGGAGGTGGGGAGGTGGGGAGGTGGGGAGGTGGGGAGCCCCCCCCCCCCCCCCGTATACCATGTAAAAGTAGAACAGCCAGATGAGGGCTTTTCATCTTATCTCAAATGAATACCTTGTGACATTTGACCAAATGTCTGCCCACTGACCCTCAGATAAATGGAAATCAAAGTTTTGCTCCAAGGCCTGCTCAATTTTTCTTCATCTCTGACTGGGCAGCAGTGGTACTAGATCCGATCCAGAGGAGGAGAGTATGAGTGCAGTTAGGGACTCACACCCTCAAATAAAAAGCTACCGACCGTTAAGGCGGAAAGGAGAGACTGCCTAGGAGAAGCTTTGCAGCTGGCAGATATATAAATCTGCATGCACTGATTTTTCTCATGTTACTTGGAATAATAAAGTTTTGTGTGTTTTCTTTTCTTTTCCACTCCAGTCTCTCCTCCCCATCCCTTTAGTTATGTGGGCATGCTACACAGGCCCCTTCTAAACCACACAGCTGAGAGGTGGAGTTATTGGCTTAAATGTGTAAGTCTGCTTTAAGAATTGTCCCCAGTACGGGTGCGGACGGACGCACACAAAGTTACTCTTCAGCAGATGCAACTTCCTGCATGTAGATTTGCGCACATAATTAAAAAATCAAAGCATGTGTGCACATTTTCCCCACCCCATTCGCATAAGATAGTTTAGTATAGATGGCATTTGTAGCCAACTACTTTGAAGTAATGTTAGAAGAAGAAAGATAACTTTTGAAAAGCCGAGGAATGTTTTCTGTGGAAATAACTTCATACATGCTTTTCATCTAGTCTGTCTAACATATGTGATGTCATGCATGGCATAGTGAGTGTAGGGTTTATTTATTTATTTAGCCTTTTTATACCTGAGATTTGCAGAGAGGATCCTTAGCTGCAGGAAAATGAAGATAAAACAGAAGATCAAGTAGATTTTGTAGTATGCGGCAGGAAAGGACAATGGGAAGGAGAGATGAGCCCAGGTTTCTGTGTTTCGTTTATTTTACTCTAGTCCTAATATATGTGTGTATATGTATATATCTTATAAATGAAAAAAGTTAGGTGCTGCCAAGTGGCTCAGGCTTTTAGTTGTGAGCTACATTGTAGGGGACTTAAGCTTAGGGCTTCCGCCCAATGGGAATGACAGGGGTTAGGTGAACCATGGCAGTAACATACTCAGTCCCAGAGAGAAAGGCGAAGATGGCTACTGTGATAAGCATTGCACGTGATGTCATTCACGGTGGGGGCAGGGCAGTCATTGGACAAAGCAGCACCCTGGGGGAAGGGTTATTTTCGTCACCCCCTTCCTTTTCGGGCTTGCATGCCCGCAGACTCACAGACTTTACTCAAAAGAGTGATGTGATGTCCTCCACCCCCAATTTAGCATCCAGTGTGGTCACTCTTCTTGCCCACCCTTGCAATGGCCCTGGTGAGGGAATTCTACAAAAGAGGGGAAAATACAGAAAATTAAAAACAAAACAAAACATTGTGATAGTAATAAGATTTGTCTCTTGCATAAGTAAAGTAAAAAAAAAAAAGATGTGAATGGCAAGAATAGTCTGGGAATTCACATCTCTATATATATTGCCGGCGCGATCTTCACTTCTGAGAAGAATGCTGTTAACTTCACTGAAATACTAAGGTGACGATCTTTATTAAAGGCGCACAACCATGCCCCGGCACTTTGGTAGTCTGCACCAATGTGCTTGGAGAATGCTGCCAATCGGGTTTCTGGGTCTGTGAATCCAAGAGGCTGTGGAAAGGTCCAAGTGGACTGTCACCAGCAATAAAGCTGCCCAAAGGTGCCAGAGAAGGCAGTAGGGGATTTGTACTGGGTATAGAGCACATACATATACAGACATATTTTTTCATAAAGTGTTTTCATTTGGGTCTCAGAGGCACAGGGAGGTGACGTGGCTTGTCCAAGGTGATTTGACAGAAGAGGGAATCTTGAGCTCAGAGCCTTAGGCTAGGGCTTCTTCTACATCACAGGCAGAACACACCTCCTCCCTACATAGCCACCTCTTCATTACAAAGATGTTCATCCACTTCCTTCAAAATGAGATAAAGTGAAACTTGGTGTCCATATACAGCTACCTATATCGCACTGGCAGGCACACACAGCAGGCATTTCTCTTATGAATTCTGCAGTTGTCTCATTCATTCCTGCAGCGTTAGTGCTCCAGGATCTCCGTACACTGTGAGAGATTTCTGGTATTGTAAAGATATAAAGGCAGCAAATACAGACTAACCCGACCAGAAAACCTTATCTCTGTTTTCAGGATTTGTTTTCAATAATCAGTGACTTCAGTTTAAATTCCAGTTCATGTTTACCTTCAGTCTTCACCTTTTACCTATAAAGTCCGAGTGTGTTTTTTTTGGGCAGGGCTTATCATATGTCCTTTTACCTATAGCTTCAGGCTCTTTGTCTATAGTCTGTAATATCAGTGTCAGTGCTGTGCATTATGCCTATAATTATCTTCACCTCTCTCATTAACCTCAAAGAAAGTCTTTTTAATAAAGGAGAAAACAGCCATGCACTGTTCCCATCATGCAATATATTTATTTATTTATTTATTTAACATTTTTATATACCGGGCTTCATGCAGGATTGCATATCAGCTCGGTTTACATTATAACTGAACAAGACATGCATGTAGAATGCAAGTTACATAGAACAGGGACTTAAAACTTGGAACAGAATACATGGGTAAAATAACTTAAACATAAAGGAAGAATGGGAAACTTAAAATTATCTTTGAATGTGAAGTGTTATGTTTCGGGCTTGATTGAGAGTCTTTGGATGGATTATTTGCCGGTGTGTGGAAGTTGATGTGATTTATTATCATGATTTGAACGCTTGCTCGAAAAGCCAGGTTTTAAGTCTTTTTTTGAAATTGATTGGGCAATGTTCTGTCCGGAGAGAAGAAGGTAGCGAGTTCCAGAAGGATGGACCTGCTGAGGACAAGGCTCGTTTGCTAAGCGAAGTTTTTACGTGTGTTGTTTGGAGAGTGTTTTTATAAGCTGATCTCGTTGGTCTGGATGGTAGATGAAGTAGAAGAGGAAAGTTGAGTTCAAGCGGACTGCCCTTGTATATGGTTTTTTGAATGATAGTTAATGTCTTGTAAAGTATTCTGTACTTAATTGGGAGCCAATGTAGGTCCCCAAAATGGGGGTGATATGATCTCTCCTGTTGGTCTTGGTTAGTATCCTGGCTGCGGCGTTCTGCAGCATTTGAAGGGGTTTAAGGGTGTTAGCTGGAATGCCGATTAGCAAGGAATTGCAATAATCGATTTTCGAGAAAATGATTGCTTGGAGTACTGATCTGTAGTCTTGGAAGTGCAGTAGTGGTCTGAGGCGTTTAAGGACTTGTAATTTATAAAAGCCCTCCTTGGCAGTGTTGTTTACGAATCTCTTTAGGTTTAGTTGGTCGTCCATAATGACTCCTAGGTTTCTCACTTGTGCAGAGAAGGAAGGTTGATTTGTTTGGTTTAAATTTGGCCTTGTATGGTTATTGTCTTGAGAGACAAGGAGAATTTCCGTTTTTGTTGGAATTGAGAATTAGATTAAGACTTGAGAGTAAATTGTTAATGGACAACAGGCAGGAGTTCCAGAATTCAAGTGTTTTTTGGAGGGATTCTTTAATTGGTATAAGAATTTGTACGTCGTCTGCGTATATGAAATGTTTAAGATTGAGGTTGGATAAAAGCTGGCATAACGGTAACATGTATATGTTAAAAAGAGTCGGCGATAGAGAAGAGCCTTGAGGGACTCCCATAGAAGAATCGACGGGGTGTGATTCATTGTTGTTGATTCTAACTTTGTAAAATCTGTTTTGTAGAAAAGACTTAAACCAGTTTAGTGCAGTGTCTTTGATTCCAATGTCTGTCAGACGTTCCAAGAGTAGGGAGTGATTCACCGTGTCAAATGCGGCTGATAGATCGAGGAGTATGAGTAAGCAGGATTGTTTTTTTTCAAGATTCAGGAGTATTGTGTCAGATAAAGAGATTAAGAGAGTTTCGGTGCTCCGTTCTTTTCGAAAACCATATTGAGATGGTGCTAGAATATTGTAGTCATCAAGGTATTCCGTAAGCTGTCTGTTCACTATCTTTTCCAAGATTTTAGAGATGAATGGGAGATTCGCAATGGGTCGGAAATTGGCTGGGTTGTCTGAGGAAAGGTTAGGTTTTTTTAGGAGTGGTTTGAGTATTGCAAGTTTCAGCGGGTCTGGAACATATCCTTGAAGTAGCGAACAATTGATAATGTCTGCGATGGCTTTAGCAACTGTTTTGGGGATAGCTATGAGTAAATTAGCCGGGATCGCATCTGTGGGGTGGGAGGAGGGTTTAAGTTTTTTTAGAATTGATTCGATCTCTAAGGAGGATATAAGATCAAATTTATTCAGAGTTGAGTTCTGTTGGGGGTGAATTGAGTAGAGGTTGGTCACATGTGGGCTTTTGTTGTCTTTTAAAGGTGATATAAGGTCTGTGATTTTTTCTTGAAGTAAGATGCTAATTCAGTGGCTTTTTTGGCAGCTTGATCGTCTGGGATGGATGGGGGGGTGGGTTTAGTGAGCGACGAGACAAGAGAGAAAAGAGCTTTGGGATCGAAGGTGAAGTGGTGAATTTTCTGGGCGTAGAAATCCCTTTTAGTTTGTAGAATGGATGTCCGGTAGCGGTGCATGAGCGACTTGTATGAGTCCCTGTTAGATTGTGTTGGGTTTTTTCGCCATAGAAGTTCTTTATTTCTCAGTTCTTGCTTAATGGATTTCAGTTGTGGCGAGTACCAAGGTTTTCTGTTGTTCTGATTGGTAGTAGAGCTTTTTGTGATTAAAGGGCAAGTCAGGTCTGCTATGTTCTTTGTTATCTTGAACCATGAGGATGTGGCAGAGTCAGCGTCAGTAAGGTCCAGTTTATTTAATGCTGATGATAGGTGATTGTTGATGGTGTCAGGGTTGCATAGCTTCCTGTATTGAATCGCGGATCTTTGAGTGGTTTTGAGGGATGGTTGGAGGTTCTTCAAAGTAACTGATATCATCTTGTGGTCTGACCATGGAACCGGTGTGTAGATCATGGAGGATGCGGGGGTGAAGTATTCGTTAATGAAAATTAAGTCCAGGGTGTGACCCGCTCTGTGTGTTGGTTCTTTGATGATTTGGTTGAAGCCCATATATTTAAGTGTGTTAAGAAATGTTGCACAGCTGGAAGATTGTGGTGATTGGTCCACGTGGAGATTAAAATCTCCCATTATTATGGCGGTGTTAATGTGTTTGGCTATGAGTTCAATTATAGGGGATGGATCTAATTCAAGGCTTCCAGGGGGGGCATATGTTAGGCAAATTTGTAGGTGTTTTGATTTGAAGATAGCAACTTCGAGTGATGTTGATGAGTTAGATGTCTGAAGGGAAAGGCATAATTCTTTTTTGGCTGCTAAAAGCAGTCCGCCACCTCGTTTGTTAGGTCTGGGTATGGAGAATATATCATAGTCTTGTGTAGGGAGTTGGTTAATTAGTGCAGTATCCTGAGGTTTCAACCACGATTCGGTGATAGCGCAGCAGTCTGGTTTGTCTTCTGATAGGTAGTCGTGTAGAAGGTGGGATTTTTTTTGAGATTCAGTAAAAGAAAGCTTGCTCCATGCCAGAACTCTGCGACCTTGCTGCCAGGCCCAGCAGTGACCCCTCTGCATCTGGAACATTTTTACAGCAGTCTCTGCTCTTCTGCTTTGTGAAGGGAAAGTTCTCTGCAGACGTTCTGTGCAGCTTTGGCCTGGTCTTCCACCCTCCTCACAGACAATGTGGATGAGTCTGTAATGGTTTGTTCTGGTCAAATACCCCCAAGTGCAGAAAAGTTACTGCGGCAGGTTTTTTTTTTCTCCTATTCTTCCCTGGGACTATCTTTCTCTAGATCTAACCCAGTGATTTAAAAACTGCACTATAACTCTCTCTCCTCAGATCTAATGGCAGGCATAAGGTTCTCTACAATAGGGATGGTGGGCCCTCTAGTCCTGAAGAATCAGGTTTTCAGTATATCCCTAATGGATATGCATGAGATAGGTTTGCGTACAATTGAGGCAGCGTGCAAGCAAATCTTTCATGCATATTCATTAGGGATATCCTGAAAACCCAAATGGTTAGCAGGTCCTCGAGGACCAGAGTGCTGACCCCTGCTCTGCATTGCTCTTTCCAATGCTCTCCTCCATGATGTAAGGAACCGTAAAGACTTTTGTCTAGCATGGACCTCTGCTGGCACACTGTCTGGGACATCTCTTTGGTGATGGGAAGGTTGTTTGAACATGTCACATAACGCTGACCTCTGTAGCCTCCAGGGAAGCCAATTTATATAACAAAATGCTTGACAAAGTATTATGAGTACTATCCAGCTTTCAATACCGGTTTCTACTGTGATCCTACCTCCTTTAAATACCCTGTGGCCCTTTTGCAAAAGTCAAAACGCTGGCCCAGATGCCATACGCACATTCTTCCAATACAGGTTGTACAGCTTTGGTGGACGTCAGTAGTAGGTCAGTGTCTTGTGCTGATGTGAGTGCTATAGAGCCCTACACTCAGTAGTCTCTGCATCAGCAGAGCCTCGTGAAGCTGAATTTGAACCTAATTCATAAAGTGTGATGGATGGACATTGATCAATATTCTTGGTATACTGGTACTATGATTTAATAAAAACAATATTGCATTACTAGGAGTGCAGTGTATTTCTTTGTTGTATCACGTGGCCTGTTTAAATCCTCTCTCTAGACGAGAAAACATTGTTAAGACTAAGACACATCTTTGCCCTTTTGGGCAAAAGGGTATTGTCCATTTTGTGTTTCTGGGAAAGATGCTTAGTACATAGGACCCCTTTTGCATATGCATGCATGCCTTCCTAAACTGGATAAAATCACCCTTTAATGCAAAGGTCATCATCATCATCCTCACCACCATCAGCTCTGCCTGTCTCAGCACACTATTTCTTATCATTGATCGAGCTAAGCAGTGTGCCCAATAAAATGTCACTGTCTGGATTCTACGGACTATTGGGCCATTCTTTGATGGGTGCTATCATGCAACATATATGGAATGGAGTAAAATGGACATCAAACAGCACAGTGAGCAGAGCATCCTTTGCACATTATCTGGGCTTCTGTAGCTTTAGAAGAATCTCCCTATCATCCATTGCTCTTCACAGATGGCATCTATAGTGCTGTATAACAGGAAGTTTCCCTGTATAGTGTGCTTTGCTTCCCAACTCAGCCTTACAGTATGATTTGAATGTCTGTCACTGTTCCTCAGTTCCACTTTTGATGATAGAAGACAACAATTCTCCAATATTCCTGTGGATCTTAGCCTCTCCGTCTCAGCCTAGGCTTTGGAGGTTGGCATTTTCCCTCCTGTGAAGTGTTTTCTAACTGATTGTTGTGCACTGCAATACAGAAGTTGTCATTTGTTCCACTTTATCAAGGCATATGATGTCCCTTCCCCACATGCTACTCCTAACTCAACACCGCCATGAACTTTAGGAGTATCTACACTTTTTCATTACAAGCATGGGAGCCAATAGTGGGGAAGGGAACTGCAATTAGGGTTCATGTGCCAAGGGCAAAGCTGGGAAGGGGTCTGGCTGTAGTATAAAGCAGGCATTTGAGTTTGTCATCCAGCAAACTCCATGACTTACTGAAACCAGTCGTTCTGGATTGCTTGTTGCTGTGGGGTGTTTCCCTTGAAAATGTGAGCTTCTGGGAGAGGAGGAGGGCTAGAAAGGTAAGGAGAAGAGGGCTACAGTAGATCATTTGCTAAGTTGGGCAATGGGCCTTGACCTTTAGCTGAATCACAGGTAAAGCTCAAACAGAGAGTGATAAGACTTGGACAGGGGGAGGTAGCGGGAGGGGAGCCTGCATTAGTATAAATACCACACCAGAGAAAAGATTCTCAGCCATTTCTGTGACTTGGAAGGAAACTGTGAAGAAATGCTTCAAGTTTTCTCAAAAACAGCCCGCTTTCTGCAGTTGAATCAAGTGCTGAAGAGAGCAGGGAGCAAGGGATGGAAGAGTCACCTCAGTACGCGCACCCCATCTGCCGCAAAAAGGTGAGTCTGATAGCATCAGCTGGAAGGCAAGGCAAAGCCCGGGGACCCAAGAGCCAGTGAGAAGTGAACCTGGACCTGGTGTCTTTCTAAGAGATGCAGAGGGTCTGCAGTTCTCTGGGGAAAGAGGAATGCAGCTCTCTTGTTTGTCATGCAGCTGGGTTTCTATAGTGTACTCATTTTATCGCATTCATCTCACATGCAAAAGTTTTGGAATCTAGCCCAAATATGAAGTGATTTTTTTTTGGGATGAGGTGGGGAGGGTAACTTAGTAGTGAGAGTAATGGAATGAAAACAAGAAGACCTGGGTTCAAATTCTGCTTGTTACACTGATTGTTGTCGTGATGTCGGACAAGCCTCTGGTACTCTTTAGGTCCCTATACACTAAGCATGTTTCCCGTAGACTCAAAATGGGAGAAAACCTTTAGCACAGCATTTCTCAAGCCGGTCCTGGAGTTCCCCCTCACCAGTCAGGTTTTCAGGATATCCACACTGAACATGCAGGAGGCAGATCTGCAGGCACTGGCTCCATTACATACAAACTTATCTCATGCATATACATTTGGGAATATCCTGAAAGCCAGATTGGATGGGGGGAGGAGTATTCCAGGATCTGCCTGAGAAACACTGCTTTAGTACATGAGCTTGTTAGACTATAAGCTTTTGGGGGCAGGAACCCAAAGCACTTATATAAAATTTGTCATGCTCGGCCCTGGTTTAAGGTGCCATATAAATGTCTAAATAAACTGCCTCTCACCATTGATTCGGAAAGTCAATGACAATTTTTAATCGAAATAGAAAAGAAAAAAGAATTCTGTTGTTTCTATAGGTTAGAGTTTCCCTAACCTGTCCTGATGATCCCACAGCCAATCAGGCTTTCAGGATATCCATAATAAATATGCGTGAGATGAATTTGCATCATTTGTCATTGGGACAGATCTGTCAAACGCTCCATCCTTCTCCCATCTCAGGCTTCTTTCTCTTTTCTGTAAATGAAGAGGACAGTGTTCCGTGTGATACACGCAGGCACCAGCCTTAATTAGCCATGTTCCCTCCAGGTGGCTAAAAGCCCGCGCGCTCCTCGTGAGCGTGAGGGCTTTCGGCTGCATGGAGATGAGGCATTCCTCGGGGCAAGTAGGCGGCATATTCAGATCACCACTTGTACATTTCCAGCATAGGAAGCTTTGTTACCTGCAGTGAGGTTCAAAGCCAGCGTGGGTGCACTTCTTTGCTTTGATAATTGTTGGTGCAAAGCCGGCGAGATGAAAATGTATGGGTGGGCGATCTCTGTCCTGGTGCAGACAGTCTGAAAAGTGCCCCCTAAAAATATGAAGTGCCCCTTCTTATAGGCAAATATCTCCTTCCTCTGTTTCCACCGATGCCTAACAATGCTGGGGGTAAAATAGGGACATGCCAGAAGCCTAAAGTTAGAGAATTAGGTAGGGTGGAGTAGGTTCTCCAGGCATGGAAGCCATCTGGGTGCCCTGATACTACTCCTTGCTAATTTCATCCCTGTAGCTCTCATGTGTGCCCTAGTTTACCCTGAAATCATTGGACAGTACCGGAAGGCTAAGAGAGGAGAAGGGGGAGTTTATACTTTTCACTGAGAAGCTTGTAATGAGGGAATGATGGAATATCTGACATCACCTATAGCCGGGCTTCCCCAACCTGTCCTGATGACCTCACAGTCAATCAGGTGTTCAGGATACTCACAATCAGTACACAGGAAAGATATTTGCATACACTGAATCCTTAGTGTATGCAAACAGATTTTATGTTTATTCGTTATGAATACTGTATCCTGAAAACCCGGCAGGCTGGGGAGTCACCAAGTCAGGTTTGGGAAGCTCTGAAGCAGAGCCGGTCCTGGTTTTCCACCCATTGCAAATAAAACCCGGAGTGGCTCTGCATCTCCCAGCTGACGAGGTGCTCTATGATGGCATCACTTATAGGCACAGGACTTGATCTTTATGAGAGCTCCTCATTCCATAACTGTAATACAGAAAAACTAAGTTGTTTCTATGTCATGAGAATTCTGTTAGTACACTGAGAAATAACCAGGGGTAATTAATTCTCCTTCTTAATTTGAAGCAACCAACACGTAGATTGTTCAGCTATTAACCTAAGCCATCAGTAAACTAACATAAATAGCTCAGCCTGAGCATCTAAAATGCAATTGAAAAGAATGGAGTGTGTACACCCTTAATCAGATATGGGAAACTCTTCAGACATGGGCTTTTTAATGCAAAGTAGCTGAGGGATTTGCTCCTGCTTTTTTTTTTGGATACTTTATCTGGCTGGAAAAAAGTACTTTTACTCACCTACATTATGGGTAGTTCTCAGACAGCTGATTTATTGAAAATTGCCTTCAAGATTTCTCCCCTCTCTGGGAGTTTCTCTCCTCTTAAGTGCAAGTTTAAAACTCTGCATCTATTCAGTATATCCAGCATCAAACAGCTGAAAGTGACCTTACAAGAAAATATTTCTTCTGAAAGCCAACAGAGGTTATTATTATCATAACTCTGCTGCAACACTAACCACTAATTACAGCGATTTATAAAGACGCCAGGAGCAGCAGCAGCAGCCTGTGGGTGTTAGAAACACTTGCTGCTAAGAACCTGCTGTCCTATTCGATGGTGCCGGGCAATGTTCTGTCATTGCATGAGTCATAGGATTGCTAAATAAAAAGATTTATAAAAGTACATAAATAATCTGCTGTTCTTTCTGCTTCTTTGCAAGCCTTTTTTTTTTTTTTAATCTGATTGCAAACATTGAATCTATCTTGTGCTTTTCCCATCAGTCAATTGGACTTGAAATAATGTCAGTTAATGTTATCAGATGAGTAGATATTTCACAGAAACTCAATAAGCTGTCCTCTGTATTCATTTTGTCTTTGTTCTTCGACTCATGATTCATGGTATTAATAGCAGTGCTAGACTCATTAGGCTTCGAGCAATCCATGCCCATTGAATTGTATTAACCTCCATCTCTCCCCCCCCACCCTGAAATTATCAGCACAGCTGTTTCTAAACCTCTGGAATACCTGAGGAGCAGGGATAATGTATAAACTGCAGTTAGTGCCAAGCAAGCATAGCAGTTGTTGTTTGCATTTTTAGCATCCCCATCATCATCAGAGATAAGAACATGTAGATTCTCAGTCAGTATTTGGGGGCTTACAGCCTCTGGCAATCTGAGTCATTTCATTCCTATTCAGGCCATCCTATTCATTTCTTTAAAAAAAAGTCTCACCAACTATAAAGCAAAACAAAGAAAAATCCTTGCCTTGTGTTTGACATCTCTCAGGTACGTAGATCATTTTATAATGCCTTGCCTGACTGACAAAAACCCCTCAACAGTTCATAAAATGATGAAATGAGGACAGTTTCCCAGTGCCTCAAAATCTCAGGATTCATTGCAAGGGAAGAAGGTGAAAATTGCCACACAATTGGTGGGCATGTCTGAATATTACCGTCAGGCAAGGACATAGAAACATATAGAAACATAGAAATGACGGCAGAAGAAGACCAAACGGCCCATCCAGTCTGCCCAGCAAGCTTCACACATTTTTTCTCTCATACTTATCAGAGACGGGAAGGCCTCTCTTCCATGAAATTCAGAAATGTGCAGCCAGGAGCTGACTCTCTGCTGAAGAGAGACCAATGACCTCCAAACTGGCTTAAATATCTGATGTACTATAAAAAGCTGCAGATCTTCAGAACAGAGGCCTATTTGCATGTATGGAAGGCCAGCTGTACTACCCATTTTACCATAGTCATGAAATGGGCAAAGCCCTTTACTACATCTACCTCTAAATGAGATAGAAAAGCTTGAAATATGTGACCTACAAGAAAGAAAATAATCTACAAAACTGAGATATACTATGATTTTGCCATGGATTCCTTTGTGCTACTGCAGAACAAGGAATTTCTGCCTCTGCTCTGACACAACACACTTCAACTTAAGGGATGCAAAACTGAAAACAAAAGAACTATTATTCCCTTGAAGTAACTTTACTGAAAATATCAGGCCTGATTGTCAAGTTTTCCTATGGGCCCAAAATGGAAAAAGGCTTTGATAAAACAGACCTCTCATATTTCTTTCCATATTCCTCTCTCTTTATGCAAGCATAATAGCATAGGTTCATGATAATGATAAGAATAGTTGTGACAGCAGAAAAGTACCAAATGGTCCATCTAGTCTGCTCAGCAAGCTTCTTATGTTAGTAACTGATGCTCCGTGCAGGTTACCCCCAAGTCTTATATAAAGGGCAGTAACATTAAAAATCAAAACCAAGCAAAGTTACTGCTAGCATCATTTTTACAGGGTGAGCAGCCTTCCTGATAATTCATACAATGCTACTGCTTGAACATGCTTTGCTTTTGGACTTGGCCGTAGTAGTCCTGCACTTTTTCCCTAATGTCTGCGTATCAGTACCGTAAAAGCCAGGACCCAGCGTTGGTTGTCATCTGAATCCAATCCCCCCCCCCCCCCCCCCCACCTCCGCCAACAAAGTGGAGAGCGATGCTGCAGTTGTGTCAAAATCATGTCAGCTAATTGGTTAAGGGTAGTGATCCCCATGCCTTCTGTTAGAGTTAGTAGCTGCTGCTCCATGCTGGTTACCCCCCACCCCACCCCTTTCCACTCTAGTGTTTACGGATCCATAGTGTTTATCCCATGCCTTTTTTAATTCATTTAGGGCCGTATTTTAAAAGCTTTACGCACGTAAATCCAGTGGATTTACGCGCATAGAGAGCCTTACGTGTACCGGGCCTATTTTATAAAGGCCTGGCGACACGCGTAAAGCCCCGGGACGCGTCTAAGTCCTGGGGCTTGCAAAAAGGGACGGTCTGGGGCGGGTGCGGGGCCAGAGGCCTCCTACACAGCAGCCATTTGCTGCTGTGTCGGAGGATCGCGTGCCAGCAGGCTGCCGACGTGTGCAACCTGCGCCTGCTTCTAGGCAGGTGCAAAAGGTTTGATAAAAATTTTGGGGGGGGTTAGAGTAGGGCTAGGGAGGTAAAGGTTAGGGGAAGGGGTGGGAAGGTTAGGTTAGGGGGAAGGGAATGGGGGAAGCCCATGGGCGTCAGCGCACGCAAGGTGCACTAGTGTGCACCCCTTTGCACGCACCGATCCCCGATTTTATAACTTGCGCGCGCCTGCGTTTGTTTTTTTTAAGAAAAGAAACAAATTAAACAGTAAATGAAATAAAATTTATGTGGGAAAACCCCCAAAAATGAAACAAAAACAAAATGAATTTTGTACTCCTGCATACCCCTATTATCTACTTCATAACACTGATTACATATTACAGAGCATAAACAATTGAAAGACATATCTTTATGACCAAGTATTTGACTTTCATTCAGCATTGTATACTATTAATAAGAAGAGCATATGGAACTAAACCTTATCCATTTTTTACACATTTTTGTCCATTCTCAAGCATTTTCCAATTATACTGATTAAATGATTCTTCTCAGAGAGGCAGAGAGATCTAGAAACTTTTGTAGCCATGGATACCATAAGAATACATAGAATCATGCAATCCCATGAACCTCGCTGATCAATAAGAAAGTGACATAATATTAATTTCTTCAGGTTTGCTACAGATTCAAGGTCACTAATGACTACAGCCAATCCATGGCCAGAAGATGTGGGCATCCTTGCTCTGGAAATCTACTTTCCTTCCCAGTATGTTGAGCAGTCAGACCTGGAGAAACATGATGGTGTTGAAGCTGGGAAGTACACAGTGGGTCTAGGCCAGACCAGGATGGGTTTCTGCTCAGACCGGGAGGATATTAACTCCCTCTGTTTGACAGTAGTGCAGCGATTGCTGGAGAGGAACCATGTGCCCTGTGCCTCTATTGGCAGGCTAGAGGTGGGAACTGAGACCATTATTGACAAATCCAAAGCTGTCAAGACAGTGCTTATGCAGCTCTTTGAGGACTCAGGAAATACAGACATTGAGGGCATAGATACTACCAATGCCTGCTATGGAGGTACTGCTTCCCTTTTCAATGCAACCAACTGGGTGGAGTCTAGTTCATGGGATGGTAAGTGTTATTTCTTAATTTCAGCATTTATTTATTTAAACGATTTGCATGATGAAAATTAGTACTAAGGTCCTCTACATTTGGTGCCTAGGATGTGATCTACTTACATTTAGAAAAATTGGTTTCTCACTTATACCGAAGAATCAACGAAGTAGCCATAGTAGATAGTTAAACATTTTAAATGTTCCTGAACGAGGCTCCATGAACAATTATCAGCTTGAACTCTGGTCAGTGACCAGACTGGGTTTCCTAGCCAGTAATTAGTCTTGATTTCATGACCGCAAGCAAATTGGAGCTTCATTACCAATGATGATCATGACTTATTATTTAATTTTTTTTATAACATTCAGTGTATATATCATAGTACAAGGTAGAACTAGGTAAATCAATACAGAAACACAATACATACTTAACACAAACAGAATATGGAAGTGAATTCCTGACCCAAAAAGACCTGTAGTCTAAATGGGAAAAAAAGGGTTATTTTTTAATTTTCTGTTGAGTGGAGCCTAACTTGTTAGTGTATTTGTTTTATTGTACTACACTTTGCATTCTCTGATTGTAAATATGCAATAAACTTGTAAGAGATATGAGGGTGGTAAAGGCTGCAAGGATGATGTGGTGAAAGAACACAGGGAACATGATGGGTTGTATGGAGACTAGGAGAATGCTTCACTGAAGAGTGGATCTCTACACTGACCTTGAAGGTGGAGAGAAAAGGATCCGATGTACAGAAAATGAGTGTCAGAGACAGAAGATAAATGTGAAAAGTCACAGAGGTGAGAATGAACCGAGGAGACAGGAGATAGAGAAGTGAAAATCTCAGGCCAAAAAGAGGTTGTGAGAATGAATGTAAGAAATAATGACAGCTAAGTTATAAGGTAGGGGAAACAAAGGGCTAGAGAGAGAAAACTAAAACTTAATGTGGAAAGGGAGGAGAAATAGTAGAGCTGATTTAAGAAGAAGGAAAACAATAGTTTGCAGAAGAGGAAAATTATTTTTGCTGCTGTGTTCTGAACAGGCTGAATAGGAGCAGAAATGGGATATGGGGAAGTCAGAGATTAGAATTTACTTATTTAAATTTCACCTCACATTGTCTATCAGCCGCTTCAAAGGGGATTACAAGTTAACAAAACAATCCAAAACAGTCATAAAATACAAATCAATAATAAAATATCCACAGGGCTGATGTAAGGCTAATTGGCGCTCTAGGCAACCCACCCCCAAGACTCACCTAATGGCGGCAGCATTTCTTTCTTTTTGGCTGCCCATGGGATAAGCTTGGCCAGTTGCCCTGGGGCAGGCCTCTTCTTTCTCTTCATCTGCTGGCAAGATGGGCTCTGCCAGCGGCCAGGTTTCTGGCGCTAGTTGAATTTATGCCACTCCCCTAAGCTCTGGCGCTCTAGGCAACTACCTAGTTCACATAAAGGAAGCATCAACCCTGAATATCCACATTAAATATCTCCTCATTACTTGACAACCTACCCATGTTACTTTGGTTATAAGTCAAGGCAAGAGTTGATCAGAGCACAGATCGAGATTTTGCCTGTGTAAAGAGAGAAGAAGGAAGCCTTGATCTCTCTGTGGAGGAAGAACTTACGAAATTTGCTAAAATAATATGTGTGGGTAGGGAAACAAAGGAAGGAGTAGAATATAACTGTGGTAATGGGCTTGTGAAACTAATACAGTGGTGCTGTACTATGATGAAGAAAGGGAACAAAGCATGGGGACAGATGAAGAATTAATGTTCTGGCATGTTATGTGTGAGATGACAAAGACATCCATGTGGAAATGATAGACAGACAATCAAAAAAACTGGTTCAGAATGACAGAGAGACAATGGGGGTAGAAGAGATGTCATCTGTGCAGAGGTGGTATTTGAGGCCAATAGACTGAATGGGTACACCTGGATAGAAACTAATGAAAACTAAATAGCAAAATGCTATTTAAAAATGGAATGCTTAGTATAAATAAGTGGCTACCAAATGTCCTGGACATCTGTAATGTTCCCCACTGATCAGAAGATGACTGAGACAGAGTGGTGCATGAACTGAATGGAAAGGAAAGAAGCTGGAGTGGATGATAGAAATCTTCAGTACAGAGTGACAGGCTTTTGTGCTCTTTGTTCTTTTACTGAATTCTTTCCCCTCTTTCTGCAGGGCGATATGCTTTGGTGGTCTGTGGAGACATTGCTGTCTATGCTACTGGGAGTGCTCGGCCCACTGGAGGAGCGGGAGCTGTGGCCATGCTAGTTGGGCCCAATGCTCCTCTGATATTAGAGAAAGGTTTGTTCTGCTAGCAACATATATTTCAGTTCTCTCTTTAGGGGCCAATGCAATACAGTACGCTCAGCCGAGCGCACTGTTTAACCCGTGGTTGGACGCAGGTTTTGGACGGGCATCCACAATCCCTTATTCTATAAAGGGATTAGTGCGTCTAAAATGTGCATCTGACCCCTCCCCCCCCGTGAATCTAATAGTGCTCATCACATGCAAATGTATGTTGATGAGGCTATTGGCTATTCTCCCCGATTAAAAAATAAATGTGCCCTTGACACGCTCATTTTTACCCTCAGAAATTAACTCCTGGCCAAAGCAGGCATTCATTTCTGAGCAGCCCAAAAAGTGTACAGAAAAGGAGAAAATATTGATTTTCTGTATCTCCTCCAACCTAATATCATGGCAATATTAAGTCGGAGGAGCCAAAAGGACAAGAATGTTTAAAAAAAAAAAAAAAAGTGTGCTGGTGGTCAGGTTAGGAAAAGGGGCTCTCAATTAATGAGCGTCCATTTTCCTAACCTGCTGATAGCCACTTCTCCTGGGCGCCCACTGCTAGGGAAGGGGCTAGGGGCGCACATTTGTCCCTAGCGCCTCCTTTTTAGCATGACCCCCTCATTTAAATATTTGATTGCTTCAGTGAGTGCTATCAGACCCCAACCCTCGACCCCCTTTCTCACTCTGGAAAGGAGACTCTGGCCAAGTCAAACCTTTACAAGAGTGGAGAGCGCCTCTCCTTGGCTCTCGCACCTATCTTAATCTATAGCTATAGCAGAACCTACATTTGTCATTGACAAAAGATTTGCAAGTGGAACTACAAGTTACAGAATACATTGCACTAGTAGCTGGAATCCCAGGATAAACCTGGCTTATTTCACTTCAGGAATTTTGATCATAATGTTGCCAGTTAGTGACCTGCAACCATTTTACATTTTATTTATTTATTTGTGGAGCTTATATTTTGCAAATCCAGGCAGCTAGCCAATCTAAGGGGGTTATTTTCTAAACCCTTATCGCATGCGTTAGGGCCCTAATGCACACGATAAGGCCTTTTCGCATGCGATATTATGCAAATTAGGGGGAGGAGAGGAGTCGGGGTGGGGAGGGGCGGAGTCGGCGTTGTTTTCGCTGCCGGCGATAATGTTACTAACATTATTGTTGGCAGTAGCGCACCGAATAACTACACCTTTTATGGTGTCGCTATTCGGTTCGAAAGCCAGCAGCTGGCGCACCGCAGTGGTGCAAAGGCTGCGGGCTTTCAAAAGGCCTGCCCCTCCCTTCGCCCCCCGCCCCCCATTTTTGCAGGATTCACCATTCTATGTATGAAACAAGCCAACTTGTTTCATACATAGAATTCACATAAGAGTAGCAAAATGAGTAACCTTTGAGCACTGTGTTATTAAAGTGTAATCCTACATATATTTTTTTGCTGTAGAACATTACAGATAAACTTGTGCTGGAACTGTAAATGTCTGGCTTGAATTATCTGAGTATGCTCCAAAGGGAGTTTTACTTGATGAGTTTCAGAGTATTTATTTATTTAAAATCTTTTCTATACCGTCGCTAAGTTATCTACCATCGCAACGGTTTACATGTTGGCAAATAAATTAATGTAGGGAGAAGCGTACTATAGTACATTCTAACAGGTGCCATCAAAGGTTCGGTAACAATAAATCATTAAATACAGATAGTTGTTAGTGAGGTAAGTCATGACCGAGTGTACCAGGGAGGTACTGTTTATGGGTAAAATTCATTATTCATAGTGTTACAATTATGTTCATAGACCCCTCTACTGTATGTTTCTAAGTGCTGTGCTATTCCTGACTGTTTTCTATTTCCCTGTGCAAAATAGGCGCGCCGGCGCGCGCAGGGGTTTTAAAATCCACTCCAATGATTTTAAAATGAAAAAAATAAAATTGAAAATAATAAAACAATAGACATACTAAAATCCTTTCCTTGCTCTCCATTCTGATAACAGACATCCCATTTAGTCAAAACAGATTTAAGACCATGCTCAAACTCCTAATGCCTGTTTAAATAGACTGGTTTTCAGATTCTTTTTAAAGTTTGAAAATTCGTCTCTATCCTTAAATCACTTGGGATCGAGTTCCACTGTATCAGGCCAGCCAGGGATAAAGCTCTCTCCCTTACTTTATTCAAGTGAACCAGTTTTGGAGGTGGAATAGAAAGTGACCCATATTACTCGACCGCAAATTCCGCTGTGGGGTATCTAAATGAAGTGAAGCATTTAACCGTTCAGTTTTCTCATTATGCATAGATTTATGGATCAGGCATAAAACTTTGTATTGAATTCTATACAGGACCGGCAGCCAATGCAAATTCATCAGCACAGGAGTGATAAGGTCATACTTTCTGGATCCAGTTAATATTCTTGCTGCCGCGTTCTGAAGGAGTTGTAATGGTCTAATGGTATTATAGGGAAGTCCCAATAATAGGGCATTACAATAATCAATTTTTTAAAATATTAAAGACTGTAGAACTGTTCTAAAATCCTGAAAATATAAAAGCGGTTTTAAATTTTTAAAAATATGTAGTTTATTAAAACTGTCTCTAACCATATTATTAACTGCTCTTTTCATGGTGAGCTCACTGTCTAACATAACCACAAGATCCCTGGTCTCATTTACTAAAGTGAAATCACAATGCTTAATTTTAAAGTTAGTTGATATATTATTGTCCAACTTGTTACAGATTAAAAGTATTTAGTTTTTTGTTCGTTTAAAGCAAGTTTCATGTGTGTCAGAAGCTTTTGAATAGAGGAGATATATATCTCCAGTGATTTCAACATATTTTCAATGGAATCATTAACTGGTATCAACATCTGAACATCATCAGCATATATGTAGTATGTAAGTCCTAAAGCAGCTAACAATTTACACAGCAGTAACATATATATGTTAAACAGTGTCACAGATAAAGATGAACTTTGTGGTACTCCAGATGATAATGAAAAATGTGCAGATTCTGAAACTCCTATTTTGACTTTAAAAGACCAATTTCTAAGATACGATTCAAACCAATGAATTGTTTTTCCAGCTAAATTGATTTCAGTAAGTCTCTGTATTAATATTGAGTGGTCAACGGTATCAAATGCGGCAGAAATATCTAACATCACTAGCAAATATGATTGCCCAGAGCCCAAGCCTCTAAGTACTATATCTGTCAGTGATAATAATAACAATGTCTCTGTATTAAAAAATTAACAGAAACCAAATTGAGCTGGATAAAGCACATGGTTTTCCTCTAAATACTCTGTTAATTGTATTTGAACCACCTTTTCAATTATCCTAGCTAAAAATGGGAGATTTGAAACTGGTCTAAAATTACTAAAATTAGATACATCTGAATTTTTCTTCTTTAAAATGGGTTTAATAATAGCACTCTTAAGGCTATCAGGGAACTTTCCTTCTCCAAGAGATACATTTACAATATCAGCAGAGGGTCTTGCTATAACATTTGATACTGTTTTGAGATATTTTATGAGCCTACATCAATCAGGTGGGCTGCTAGATTCATTTTCCTAATTAACATTCATCTTCAGAGGAAGAAACAGTTTCGAAAGTTGACCAGTCACGCCCTATTACCTTTGGAAGATGAATCATTTGTTGAGACACTATTGATATACTATCAACTAAATTTGTAATTTTATTCTTCAAATAAATAACAAAATCATTGCATGTCTTTTCTAAAGTATCATGAAAGAAATTTGATTGAGCTGGTTTGATAAGTTCATGCACAAATGCAAATAACATCATTGGATTAAAACTTTGTGAATTTTCTTCCCAAAAAAATCTTTTTTTTTGCATTTGAAATATTAATTCTGTATTTTGATAATAAAGCTTGATAGACTGCTAAAGATTGACAGGAGGAATTCTTCTGCCATACTATTTCCTTTTCTCTTACCATCTTCTTTAATTCAGAATTATACCAGGGGGCATTAACTTTAGAATTACCCTTAAACATTTGTCTAATAATGGGATTTATACTATTAGCAATGGTGGCTGAATAGGATCCCAAGACCTAACAGATGAATCAATATTGTTGTGACTTAATTTCAGTAGGGCATCTGGCAATAGCTCAACTAAATCATCAGTGGCAAAAGAAAGATGATATTCAAACCTGGTAGACTGGTGTATGGACTCCTTAAATGCCTGGTTTATTGATAAAGTGGTGTGAATTATGTCATGATCAGACCAGGGTACCGGCAGACATAGTAGAGATGTCTTACTGTTAAGATGTTGATTAATGAAAATCAGATCAAGTGTATGCCCTGCCCTATGTGTGGGTTAGTCAACAATTTGATGTAAACTGAGTGCCGTCATAGTAGCTAAAAATTCTCACAAGAACTGGAAAGCAGGATCGAGTCTACATGTAAGTTAAAGTCACCCAATACTATAGCTGGACTATCCATCTCTATATTATCGGATAAGGCTTCAGTTAAAGGAGAACTATTATGCTCTAATAAACCTGGAGGGCATAGACAAGGCATATCTGAAAAAAACTGCTTTTAAACAGACCTATTTTGAATGGAGAAGCTATATCTAAGGTCTGATACACTACTTTAAATTTCTTATTAACTATTAAGAACAAACCACCCCCTTTCTTTTTTTCTCTTGGAATAGAAAAAAAACAGAATATCTATGTTGTGGGAATTGGTTAGTTAGAACTAAATCAATATTCTTAAACCATGTCTCAGTAATACAACAGATATCAGGATAAGAATCTGCAAGCAAGTCATTAATTACAGGCATCTTTTTTTTTTTTTTTTTTACCAGATTGGGCATTAATTAAATATAAAGCTAAAACTAAAGTAATGATAAATTGGGACTCAAATTTAGTGGTATAGATTTCAATGTTCTATTTCTTTTAAATTTGTTTCACATAACGTGACCCATATCTGCTGTTATTTAAAATGGTATTGATGCTATTGCTTTCCATCCATGTTACTCTCAGTTCATCAGAGTCTGAAGGTCAAATATTCTTACCAGTGGAAATATTGTGTGCACAAAGGGGCAAGCCCCTTTGATGTGCTCTTTTGGCGGGCGGTACCAGCTCACGGCACCTCCGGTGTCACGCTCGTGCTTATCACCAGCACTGAGAGATGATGTCAGTGGTGGGAGGGGCTAGCCCTCAAGGGGAGGTACGGCGGCAGGTCCAGGGAGATGAAGAGCAGGCTGCAGGATGGTGGAAACAAACAGCCTCAGGTGGACATAGAGGTAGAGTGCAGTCTCAGGGAGGGATAATGATGACAGGGCCTCCGACATCATGCTTATCACCCGTGCTGAGAGATGATGTCAGCGGTGGGAGGGGCTAGCCCTCACGGAGAGGCACAGTGACAGGTCCAGGAAGACAGAGAGTAGGCAGCAGAATGTGGAAACAGACAGCCTCAGGTGGACATAGAGGCAGAGTGCAGACTCCCTTGCTTGAGCAGATCTAATGCTCCTAGAGAGTCAACTATGAGCAAATATGAGATTTTCTCCATCCTGGAGTATTATAGTTGTTGGGTCTAAATCAGCAAGTACTCTGAGGTCCTTCCAATTGGAGTGTAAGAGATAGATTTTGAATACCAAAGCCCTTGAAGAGAGTAGAGTGGTGGTATAGCACTCAGGAGATTATTCTCAGCAGGGTGTACAAGCAGAAACAGTTCAAGAGTGTTATTCATGTAAAAGATTGGAAATCTATTTCTTATGGACTCTAAGGGGGTCATTTTCTATTGCTTATCACGTGCAATAGCTTGCCGGGGGCAGAGTCAGGGTGGCGAGGGGAGGAGTCGGGGTGGCGAGGAGGCAGAAGCTGCAATGTTTTCGCTGGCGGCAATAAGGTAAACACCGTTATCGTTGCCAGTAGCGCATTAGAATGGTGAATCGAGGCCTAAGTTTGTGAATGCAGTTATGAAAATAAAGTCAGACAGTATGGAACCTCATTTGGGGTGCAGTTTGCTGATGTTTGAATTAACTGTCTGGATGTAGAACCAAAACCATAGAAGGGAGATTATCCTGCAATAAAATACACCAAAGGTCCATTTCATCAATGAAAAGACAATATTAGTAAAGAACTTGGGTTACACAATTACTGTGAATTAAGTTAGTATTTCTTTATGTTCCAATACACAAAGTAGTTATAAAGGTGCTTAAGAAGCTCTCTGTGAAGACAGATCAGTTGTTGGTGGTGAAGAAGCAGAATGATTATAGCAACATAATAAGATTGAACTGATCAAACATGTGGAAATAGCCAAGGCTGTAAAAATGGTAAAGGTTAGCAAGAATGCTAAAGTATGTCAAAGGTTAATATTAAGTTTCGCTTCTGTCTTCTGGGCTCAACTTACAAGAAATCATATGACTTCCAATAATGCAGTTTTATTAGCATATATAAGATAACAGTACTAAACAGTTGAAAAAATGTTATGCTTACAAATGGGTTAATGTGTAGATTTAGGGGAAGTGATGTATACTTCCATTGCATAACCGAAAAACTCTCAAGCTCTGCATTTGTTTTATACTGTTATGGCAAATCTGCATTGCTCCTAAGATATCCTACTAATAAAGATTTTTCTCTTTGCTTGGGGTCGGTGTTCAGTGTTTATTCTTGCAGTGGGAAGTGCCCACAACATTTTCTGGGGGGTCTATGTGTTGTTCCCTGGTAAGGAAGGAATTTTTCCGTTCCTTTAGCACAGAGGACCCTCTGTCCTTGCCCTATCCATGTTTAAAGAAATGCATGTGATTTGGGAGTTTTGTAGCATGTTGACAAATGACAAATGTGATTTTAGGTTTTAGGCATTTTTAGGTTTGCCTTGATACCCAGGGAAGGGAGTTTTGCTGTGAGGTTCAGCCAATGAACAGTTTATCTTTGGGATAAACTCTGGGGTGAGACAATCTAGCATCTACATATTCTATATTTCTCAGCATTCAGATAGGTTAATCCACAACCAGTGGGTTATGCACCTCTACTAGCAGATGGAGACAGAGCAAAGCTGACGTTATGGTATATATATATATATACCCCTGCTCTGACATCAGTCTGCCAGGATTCTGAAGAAGATGACAACTTGACACAAAGACGTCAGGCACGTCAGGACATCTGGACTTCAACCCCCAGGACACTCAGTCAAGAGCATCAAGGAGGTGTCAAGTGAACTGGAGAACGAGACATCTGAGACATCTGGACCTCTGACCCCCCAGGTCACCCAACCAAGAGCAGCGAGAAGGCTCCAAGAGGCAGGACAACAGGATGATGGACTTTAGGAAGCATAGTACATCATCAGAAGATGAGGGCTTCAGGAAGATGTGAAGACATCAGAAGGGTCAGACAACGAAGACATCTGAAGACAAGGACTTAGGATCCGGCGAGAGACCAAACATGGAATGAAGATGAGATGAAGAATCAGGAACCACAAAGGGAGACAAGGAATTCCCACAAAGAACAGAGTGCCTTGAAGAAGCGGAGATGGACATCAGGAACTCCTGGACCGAAGAGCTGGAATGGAGGATTCAGGAGCAGTCGGCTCCATGACTGACTCCTTGCAAAGGTGACAAGGAACTGAAGGCTGAGCCCTTTTGTAGGGCTGAAAAGGAACAGCCAAGATGACATCACTAGGAGAAGCCAAAGGACTGGCCCTTTAAATCCAGAGAGGAGGCATGGCCTCGCGCCTAAGGAGGTAGGAGGCAGGACCCGGGACAGCAGCCATGATGAGAAGATGGAACTGAAGGAAACAGGCCCAGCTGAAAAGACGGCTTCCTGCCGCAAAGGAAGAGAAGTTCCAGGGCGGCCTCCAGGCCATGGAAAAGAGCAACGATGGCGGCATTCCCTGCCGTGGGAAGAACCCACGATGGCGGTTCTGTCCGCTGTAGAAAGTAGCTTCAATGACGGCCTCCTGGCCGTGAAAGAAGGTAAGCGGCAGCGTCAGGCCATAGGAGCACGGCCAAAGAGACAACATGGGTGTTGCAGGAGACAACATGGGTGGCCTCCAGGCCGTAGGGAACCCTCAGCAGTGGCCTCCAGGCTCCTGCCGCTTGAAGACGGCATCAACGGCCTCCTGGCCAGCACGGCAGTGGCATCAGGGAGCTGGCTGGCTGGAGAAAGAGATGAGATGCTGCTCGCGGCTAGGCCCGCGAGCAGAATCGTAACAAGTGACTATTGATAGAAGCAATTTGCCCAACTGTATGATCTTACTGGCAGGTGCTCGGTTTGATGGCGATTACCCTAGAGGTGGTTCCATGGGCAAGGGCGCATATGTATCTTCTTTAGTGCATTCTGCTTGTCCGATGGAGTCCACAGTCTCAGGACTATTTGATTTGGCGTCTGTTACTGGTGGAGATCGTCATCCAACTGAAATGGTGGTTGCAGGCAGACCATTTAAAGGAGTTTCCTTGCAGGCTCCGAACTGGCTGGTGCTCATGACGGATGCAAGCTTCCAAGGCTGGGGGGCTCACTGTCAGGAGTTGATTGTATAGGGGCACTGGAGTGCAGAAGAGTCGTTCTGGAGCATCAATCATTTAGAAACACAAGTCGTTTGGTTGATATGCTTGCTGTTCATCGACCGCTTATAGGTTCAAGTGGTCTGAGTGATGTCAGACAATACGATGACAGTGGCTTACATCAATCAACATGGAGGAATCAAGAGTCAACAAGTATCGCAGGAAATAGACCAGCTCATGGTATGGGTGGAGGTACATCTCCAAGAGAGCTCTGCCTCCGATATTGTGGGAAAAGACAATGTGAGAGCCAATTTTCTCAGCAGAGTCTGGATCCAGGAGAATGGGAATTGTCAGACGAAGCATTCCAGCTTATAGTGGGCTGCTGGGGCTTAAAATATCTAGTCTTACTAGCAACATCACGCAATGCAAAGGTACCTCATTTCATCAGTCGCAGGTGAGATCCAAAGTCTTTGGGCATTGATGCTTTAGTGCAGGAGTGGGAGAAGGGCAAGCTTCTGTATGCCTTCCTCCCATGGCCCTTGTTGGGCAGGTTGGTTTGAAGGATCAAGAGGCACATGGAGATGGTGCTTCTGGTGCTTCTGACTGTCTCAGAAAGTCATGGTATGCAGATCTAGGGAAACTCTTGTCCGGCTCTCCTCTCTGATTTTCACTCCAAAGAGATCTGTTGTGACAGGGGCCTATTCTTCATGAGGATCCGACTCAATTTTGTCTTATGGTATGGCCCTTGAAAGGGCTCAGTTGCTGAAGCATGGATATTCCACTGCTGTGATTTCTACCTTGCTTCAAGCTCAACATCCTTAGCCTATGCTCAGGTTTGGTGAGGGTTTGAGACTTGGTGTGAGGAATGAGGGATTCAACCTCATTCGCTTAAGATCCCACTCATTTTGTACTTTTTGCAGGATGGGTTGATTAAAGGATTGGCCCTTAATTCCTTGAAGATACAAGTGGTGGTTATTGCCTGTTTCCAGGGCCAGGTGAATGGTGGATCCTTGTTGGCCCATCCGGGTGTGGCCAGGTTCTTGAAGAGGTGAAGCATCTTCATCCTCCCTTGCAATTGCCGGTGCCCTTGTGGAGCCTTAATCTGGTTCTGGATTTTCTGGCGGGTTCCATCTTTCGAGCACTGTGTACCCTCTCCTTGAGGTTAACTACCTTGAAGAGGGTTTTCTGATGGCAATTTGTTCTTTGCATAGTTTCTGAACTGCAGGCTCTTTCTTGCTGGACCTGCAAGTGTCTCCGGGGGCAGTCCAGCTGCTGTTTCATCTTTTTTGCCAAAAGTGGTTTCAGACTTTCACATGAATCAATCAATTTCCTTGCTGATGCTGGATAGGGAAAGAGATGTGGAGGAATATCATCTGTTATGGATTTTAAATGTCAAGCAACATCTCTTGAGGTATTTGGAGGTTTCTAGACCTCTTAGGAAAAATGACTGGCTGTTCGTACTCCATGGTGGGAGTAGACAGGGTGAGCCAGCATCATGGGCTACAATAGCCCGCTGGATTAAGGAAGTTATAACGGCTGCGTATTTGGCTCATTCCACTAGGGCTCAGGCAGTGTCATGGGCAGAGCTTCGATTGTTGTCTCCCATCAAAATTTGCTGAGTGGTGACATGGTCCTTCTTACACACTTTTCCAGGTATTACCGTCTGGATATGCAGGCCCAGGAGAATACAGCCTTTGCATGTGCGGTATTGATTGGACCACAGGCAGCCTCCCACCCTTTTCGGGAGCAGCTTGGGTACATTCCACTGGTTATGAATTAACCTGTCTGAATGCTGAGAAATGAGAAATTACTACTTACCTCATAATTTCCTTTTCTCTAATGAAGACAGGTTTATCTGCCTTCCCACCCTTGGCTCTCGGTTTGTGGTTCTATTGTCCTCCTGAATGGCTGCGTTCTGGGGATAACTGGTAAGTGTCATTTCAGACCCTAGATTAGTGATGTTACACTCTTTGGCTTAGCTCAGTGTTTTCTGTAACTGAGTCTTGAATTGTTGTGTTTAATGTTTATAATCAAGATTGTTAGTTTGTCCACAATTGGCTTTTGCAGAGAATACTGGCAGGCTGATATCAGAGCAGAGGTATATATACCATGATATCAGCTTTTCTCCGTCTCCATCTGCTGGTAGAGTTACATAACCCACTGGTTGTGGATTAACCTGTCTTCATTAGAGAAAAGGAAATTATCAGATAAGTAGTAATTTCTCAATCTTACACAGATCACTGTAGAAAATATCTGAATACCGTACTATGAGATACATGGTCTCAGTATGCTAAGGGCTTGTTTCAGTTAAAATATGTATCCTATATTATTCATATTAGCTATCTGGACTAAGTGAGATATGACCGGTTTCCCCAAAAGAATGGAAACAAGGAGACAGTAATTTTGGCTTAGTCACTTTTGTCATGTAACTTACTATCTTGAAGTCATTTTAGAATTTACTGACAATGGGAGAATAATTCCAATAATTTCGTATAGGATCTCAGCATCCAGGTAAGATAGGGGAATAAGAAACTGCTGACCTCTGTTTTGGCAAGTTTTTTCTCTCCATTTAGGAATGGAGGCTTATCTGTATAGGATTATTCCGGAGAATTTTGAGATCAGAAGGGAAAGCTGTTGGGAATTAGGTGCCATTTTGATTACTGGCAGCTGACAGCCCGAGTACAGGAGGTCACTCCCAGACCCCCGCTGGACCACCAGGGACTTTTGGCAAGCCTTGTGGGGGACCCCCACAAGGCTTGTCAAAAGTCCCAGACCCCCGCTGGCCCACCAGGGAGATCTGGTAAGTCTTGGGGGGGTCAGGAGGGTGGGGGATTATAGTTAATTAAATTTTAGCCAGGAAACGATTAAGAATGAATGCATGAACGTATCGGGGGCCCCCCTTGCCTAATGCAACGTATCTGCCCCCCCCCCCCACGAATACGAATACCGAATGCAACGTATGCGGTCCCTCTGCACATCCCTAGGGCACTATAATACATTTTAAATATTTTTCAAATGATGCTTTGTACATAGAATAATAGGAAATATAGGAGGTATAAATTACAGGTAGGTCAGTGATCATTATCTTAGATTGCAAATCAAACCCCAAGCCAGAGATTTCCCTCATACTTCTCAGCCTTTCGACTAAGATCCAAGTATAAAGTAAGAACCATAAACTGAGGAGTGTCCCTTCCTGGCATTTTGATTGAGATTAAGAAAGTATATAATATGTTAAGGGGATGTGGAGATTAATACCCTCACCAATAATTCACCTGAATCCCCAATAGTATCAATTTTACTACTATGGCTGCACAGCAAATCAAAAATCACAAATGCCAGTAGTGTGTCATAATTAAGATAAAGACGCAGGATATTAATGACCTGTCATAATAGGCTTCATCTTATGCATAAATTCGCTTAGATGAGTAACCTTATATTTAATCATCGGTCAAATCCAACTAATTTTTTTTGATGCCCTCTCGGGCACAGACAGGGCTCTGCTGGAAGCCATGTTTACTCTTGTCCTTTGATGTTTCTCTCGTTTGATCCTTAGGTTTGCGGGGAACCCACATGCAGCACGTCTACGACTTTTACAAACCAGACCTGTCCTCGGAGTACCCCGTGGTGGATGGGAAGCTCTCCATTCAGTGTTACTTAAGTGCACTGGATCAGTGTTATGCTGTGTACCGGAAGAAAATCCAGACTCAGTGGCAGGAAGGTGGGAACTACCACACCTGCGGTGGGAATGACTTCTCTTTCAAAAAGTGGGCATGACCGATGACAAAGTCAAACTCAGGATCTGACTCTACTCTGAAACGAAGATCGGAGTAATAACAAGCGTTTAGTATGATCAGAGCACCAACTCCTAGTCAAAATCAAGACTAAATGCATTCATTTCTCTCTCAACTCACTGAAAGCTGCACCTGGCACTCTAGAGTCCTGCTTTTGCTCTGCAGGCAGAGTTGTAATAATTATATTACACTTGTGTTCTCACTGTTCACTTTCTTGGATCTCCCCTTAGGTGAACAGCGACAAGCTATAGCCATGGCTTATTTATTTGATTTATATTCCACTATTCTACACTTCAGAGCAGATTACATTCAGGTACTTTATGTTTTTCCTGTTCCCAGAGGGCTCACAATCTTGTACCTGAGGCAATAGCGGGTGAAGTGAATTGTCCAAAGGTCACAAGGAGTGGCAGTGGGATTTGAACTCTAGTTTTCCTGATTCATAGCCCTCTGCCCTAATCACTAGGGGGCCAATGCAATACAGTGCGGTCAGCTGAGCGGGATAAATAGGCGCTAATCCACCCCCTAATGCAATAGGGGGCTTAACGCCTATTTAACCCGCGTCGGACGCGAAGTGAATGTAATAGCGCTCATCACATGCAAATGCATGTGAATGAGCCTATTACTCATTCACTCCGCATGCAAAAAGATAAATGTGCTTTTCTGTACTTCTTTTTTAAAGTAAAGAAAAAAACAAAAAAAAACCTCTGCTGACCGCCGAGTTATGAAGATTGACGCCAGTAAACTCAGCGCCTGTTTTCATAACCCGGCGTTCTATTTTCATTACTGGCAGACAGGCGGGTTATGAAAACCGAAGCCGAGTTTAACCGGCAGCTGCGGCGGGTCACGTTAGCAAGGAGGCGCTAAGGTCGCGCAAGTGACCCTAGCACCTCCTTCCTAGCGTGACCCCCCTAATTTACATATTGCATGGCGCCCCCCCCCCCCTGCGGGCACCATGCATGCGTTAAGAAAGCGGGCACTAAAAAGTCAGCGCCTGCTTTCCGCGAACATTATTGCATCGGCCCCTAGGTGTGGCTTTCCTGTCTATTTGCTGTTAGGAATAAAAATGCCCTGTGTCCGATATATATTCCTATTGCAAACTTGCCCCTTTCCTCAGAGTTGGAGGCTGAAGCCTGTGAATGTGATATTTTTGCTGCACCCCAGCAAAATTGTGTCTAAAGTGCATATCTGCTGTAATTTACTGGTAGAATGAAGCTTATTTTGAGCTAGGATTGGGGATGTTGCTTTTCTGTGTAACACTTACCAGGGACTTATACAAATGCATTTCCTATGGGGAGGACCCAGATGGAAAAAACTACTGACCCTCCTTGTCTCTCAGGGTTTACTTTTACATTATTTAACCCTCCCATATAGCGTCAGCCATATTATTTGAGATAAAAATGTCCAATATTCTGCATCGATCGGTTTCCATGGCATTTATAGTTTGCATATTCATTTTTCTCAATCACATTTTGTATTTCCCAATAATAATCTGTTTTAAATATATGTGTGACGTTATTAGACTTCTTGATCTAGTAGCTCCATTTCTCTCTCATTTTTTATCAGAGCTCTCTTTTCCTTCTCAGCTGCCTCACTTCTTTAGGACCAACTCATCCTTGCGGGCAAGAGAACAAATGTTCTCGTTTCCTCTTATTGGACTTGTGGAAGCTGGGAGTCTTCTAGTTTTAGGACATACATGGGAAGAGCTCTCTACCTTTCACTCGCCTCTTTCGGGACTGTCCACTTTGCACGTTGTGTTCAGGGCTGAGTTCTTGGCTCAGTCCCTTTTCCATTCTCACCCACCCATGCTATCCAGACACCTTTTGCTGTGCGCCCAGAACTTCCAAAATCTGTCTTTGCCTTCCTTAGCAATGCTTTGCATTTCACTTGCCAGTGCTTATGCTGGTTCCTGTTTTCTTCATTTGGATCCCTTTTCCATTTTTTGAAAGATGTCCTTTTGGCTAGAATAGCCGCTCTCTCACCTCATCTTTTATTCCTGCCGACAGACATTAGTTGAAATTGTATTGGCAACGCTTTTTCAGACAATATATCATTATCATTGTTGTGAGTATTGCAATTGACTTTTTGGTGTGATTTTTAAACAATGTCCATGCCCGATATAAACTCTTTGCAGCTGCTCCTTTCAGTTTTTTCCTAACCAATTTTCTCATTTTATCATAATCTCCCTTTTTAAAATTAAATGCAGAATTCCTTAGTGTCCTCCCTCCAGTTATCAAGTCAAATTTAATCATGTTATGATCACTATTGCCAAGTGGCCTTAACACTGTTACTTCTTTTACCAAATCATTTGTTCCACTAAGGATTAAGTCTAAAATAGCTCCTCCCCCTTGTTGGTTCTTGTACCAGCTGCTCCGTGATGCAGCCATTTATTTCATTGAGAAATGTTACCTCCTTAGCATGTCCTGAAGTGATATTTGATCAGTAAATACTGGGGTATTTGAAATCACCTGTTATTATTGTGTTGCTATTTTTGTTAGCTTCCCTAATTTCTGTTGGCATTTCATCATCTGTCTGTTCATTCTGGCCAGATTCCCCTTCATTCTGGCCAGATTCCCCTTCTCACATGGAATTTCTATCCCTACATATTCAACAGTGCATTTGGTTTCCTATGTAGAACTTGTATTTTGTTTGAGTCTATGCCCTCTTTAACATATAGCGCCACCTCTCCACCAGTTTGATCCAATGATTGTGATATAATTTGTACCCTGGTATTTTGTGCTGATAGGGATGACAACCATTCCATGACATGTGGGACATAATGAACCAGTCCTAGTTTTACCCTATTAACAAAAGATGACATAGTGCTGCTTTCCTTAAGGAAATTAAAACTATATTTCTGCATGCAGTGGGATAAAACCAGAACTGGTTTAGCCTAGCCCCTTTGCCATGGAATGGTTGGCAGCTTTTTGGTCATTCTGCCTCTCTCTGTTTCATAAAATAAGAACTTGGATTTCATGCTCATGTCGCCCCCGTCTCTTTCTCTTTCTCCGGGCAGTAGCAGTCATTTTTCAGATGCCTCTCCAGGAATGAATGGTGTGGTTGGGCTGCGGGTTTACATCTCTGACTCTCTTTCTTTCCCGTACAGTAGTCGTGTTTCCTGAGTGTGTCCTCTTCTGTCATTGCAGCTGGAATATACAGGCCCTTTACTCTTGATGACTTCCAGCACTTAGTGTTCCACACTCCCTTCTGTAAACTGGTGCAGAAGTCTGTGGCTCGGTTGTTACTAAATGATTTCCTCTGTGACCCCAATCCCAACTCTCAGAATGGCATCTTCCAGGACTTGCAGTCTTTCAGGTGGGTAAAGCTCTTCTGGTATGGTACCAAAACTTGTCCTTCTTCTGAAAGTTACAGCATGACAGCACCCAACTGAACGGTGCCTAGCAGTAAGTGAAGAATTATGAGAATACATTGCCAGGAGATGGGGCCAAGCATGGCCGGTGCAAGGTACATGTGTACAGTGTGGGAGATGTTTCTGGGAAAAGAGAGTAAGGGAGGAGTACTGGACTGGGCAACAATATCAACTTATGTTCTCATTTCCATCACTCTGTGAAACCTCATCCCAGGGCTACTAAGATAAGTTCATACTACCTATTGGTTGGTTCACAAAAGTTACTTTTGAAAACCGTTGTGATCTTCCCTTGGAACGAAGGTATATAAAATAACTAAATAACTGTGAAAAAATACTTTATTTTTGTCAAATACTTTGTGAAATCTGCAAAGGCAAACTATCTAAATTCAGTACATTCAACTGGCTTGCAGGTTTTTTGCAATACTTTTGCTAGATCCTTAAATGTGGCCCAAAATATCATCATGAATAAAACTACCATGCAAAAGACTTAGGACTACATTTTAAAAGCGTTGCTTGCACCAAAATGCCCATATATACGAGTATCTGAGCTGTGCTGGAGTGATGCTTATTTTAAAAGCTGGAAATAATGGGCATATATAAAAGGGGCAGGGGCATGAGCACTCTGGGGCAGGGTCAACAGGTATGTGCATAACTCCATATTTTAAATCTGGTGGCCGCAGCGTATAGTTGCTTGTTAACCATATATATTTACTGCTACTCTTGATGTGCAAGTCTGCAGATCTCACATTTTTGGGCTTAAACAACAGGGTGAGGGGTCTGGGTCAACTGGGGAGCAGTGCAGGTTAATGAACCAGAGGGATCCGGATGACCTTGAGATTGACTGGGCAAACTTGTGAGCTAATTGGAAAAACTGGGAATGTCCCTCGCACAAGCACATTTTAAAATCTGCTTACATACATGCATTAAAGCCAGCAAAGTATTTTGGAAAATACGTGAAGTAGGTTTGCTTGAGTAACCTCTTAAAATTAGGAGCATTCTTACATGTGCTAGGTGTATTTTAAATCTTATGTGCGTAAATGCACGCATGAATTAAAATTCAAGCGTATGTTCACTTGCACACCCATACATGCGTGCATGGGTGCCCATGTGCTTGTTTTAAAATTAGCCTGTTAGGTTTGATTCCCATGCCAGATCTTTTGTTCCTGAAGTTCATTGTGGCTGGGAATGTTGTGATGTGAGTCCCAATCACTGAGCAATGGCAACACTTTGGGGCTTTACTCAAGCTGGGTTCCAGAGAAAGCTTCAACTTGTGGCCATTGCTGAAGACTGTCGTCACAATGGCTGAACTAAATTGGTAGGGACATTTTTATTAGGGACTATATTTATTGTTATTATGATAGTTGATGTTTATTTTTTGTTTTTAAAGATTTATTGCTTTATTTTATATGTAGTTAATTATTTATGATATTCATATTATTTGGTGGGGTTTTTTTTTAACACACATTGTGTATGGGTTCTATCATGAAAAGGCGTGACCCGACAGAAGTTCAATTCAATTTAAGAATAGTGGAATGTATGTGAATGAAGGCTTGTGATGCTGTAGCTTAACAGAGGCCAATTCGAATTGAGCTGGAAGCTCAAAGGAGAAAGAGGAAACTATCAAACAACAACAACAGACCACAAAAAACCCCCCACATGTTAACTGTTGCTATTAACTCTGGAATCTCAACATTCTTCATTTTATGTTTATGGGGAAACATGCCTAGTGCACTGGCTCTTTCTAATAGTAAATAGCCGGCAGCAGGTAAGATGTCTGGAGACTCAGACACTTTTTCCTATTCCCCCATGGCCAGGAATCACAAGTTGGAAGATACCTACTTTGACAAGGATGTGGAGAAGGCTACTCTGAAAGCCAGCCAGCCAGCCTTCAATGAGAAAACCAAACCATCGCTCTTCCTCGCAACCCAGAATGGCAACATGTACACGCCGTCTTTGTACGGCTGCCTCACGTCGGTCTTGGCACAGTAAGTAAGGTCCTCTCCTGCTGCTAGTTCAGATGTTCAAGTGCATCTGGTGTGTAAGGTTAAACCATCAGTGGCTTTGGAATATTACTATCTACCATAGAAATGCCACGCAGGAAGAAGCCCCAAAGATTTTTACCATGATCTCCAAAGATTCCACAGATACAGGTTAAGACAGAAAGACTGAGGTTTTTTCCCAGGCTGGAAAATGTAGAGAATTTATCATTATCTGTAACCAGCGAGTGCAGAACAATTTTTTTCACACTTGGCGCTAACTTTGTAATGTTAGTGCTCCATCAGATAGCATCGAGTCTTTGCTGGATTTTCTTTTTTTCCTGCAGGTATTCAGCTCAGCAGCTGGCTGGTTCCAGAATTGGTGCTTTCTCTTATGGGTCTGGTTTAGCTGCTACTTTATTTTCCATTCGAGTTTCTCAGGATTCTGCACCAGGTGAGTTTCTTCTTCTCTTGCATCCATTTGTACCTCCATCTATTGTTTCGTCATTTTTTCTCCTCTGTCCCACAGTCGTATTTTTTTCTCTCCTTATATCCCATTCTCTTGCATCCTTCCTCCTGTCATCCTACTGTCTGTCCCCTCCTTCATCTTTTTCTCTCTGTCACTGCTTCATCCTTTCTCCTTCCACCCTACTCTCCTGCTCTTATACTCCCTCTGTGCCACTGTTTTATCCTTTCTCCCCATCCCCCTCTTTCTCATCTCGTGCCACATTTCCTGCTTTCATCCAGAAGATTTGCTTTGTGATGTCAGAGTGTTGCCGAAACAATCTTTCTGGTGCAAATCCTGATTTAGCATCAGTGCTGTAGACTGCTGTAAAGTAAAAACATGCAGAGCTGGATTTACATCTCACGCCCCCTAGGCGCAGAATCTTCAGTGCGGTAAATCTGTCCATCTACAGCTGACCTATGATGCACAGGACTCTGCCACTTTTAACCCCAGCACTCTGCCTACAATGCCTAATAGCAAATCTAATCCTGCCCATCAGAGCTGGCAGGATTTGAGCATGCTTGGTAGAAATGTGTCCTACAGATGCATGAGTGGCATTGATGGTTTCTGCCTTTCACTCATTTAGATACTGAGGGGCTGATGCAATATAAAGCACGGAAAGCAGGCACTGAAAAGTCAGTGCCCGCTTTCCTAACGCACGCATGGTGTCCACAAGGGGGGCACCATGTAATACTCAAATTAGGGGGTCGCGCTAGCAAGGAAGCGTTAGGGTCGCTTGCGTGACCTTAGCGCCTTCTTGCTATGCGACCCACTGCGGCTGCCGGTTATGAAGACCGACGCCGGTAAACTTGGCATCGGTTTTCATAACCGGCCATCTGCCAGTAATGAAAATGGCTGCCGATAATGCCAGCAATGAAAATCGGCGGCCATTTTCATTACTGGCAGATGGCCGGTTATGAAAACCGATGCCAAGTTTACTGGCGTCGGTCTTCATAACTCGGCAGTCTGCCGAGTTATTTATTTATTTATTGTTACTTTAAAAAAGAAGTACAGAAAAGCAGTTTTCAATGCGCTCAGCTATTAACGCCTGCTCTGGCTATCAAGTGCTGAACATGATTTCAATATCGGGCCCTTTGAGTTGTAGTTACATTTCAACGAATAACACAACTTGCAAAGTTTAATGCAAGCTGCCTTTTTCAATTAGCATAGTAATGAGCTGCTTTGCAAGTATTTGCATGTGCTGCAGATCACTATCCTACCTGCATTACACCAGGTTTATGGGCCAGGAAATAATGCATGGAAATTGCGCATTCCATGCTTACTTCCGTGCAAATGTTTTTTTTAACAAACATTAAATGTGTTAGTGCAGCTTAGTAGGAAGACCCTTAACGAGACGTGCACTCCTTCCTGTGATTTTTTCCCACTTTGAGAATTGTCTATCCTAGGTTCACCTCTGGATAAATTGGTATCCAGCCTGTCTGACCTGCCTGCTCGCCTGGCCTCCAGAAAAAGAGTTCAGCCCAAGGAGTTTGAAGAGATTATGAAGCTAAGAGAGGAAACTCATCACTTAAGTAAGTTAGCCCTAGGGTTGGAAGAAGATGACAGGAGAGGTGTTGCCTGCTTTTCCTGAATGGGAAATGTTTATGTGGGTGATAGGATGGAGAAGTCAGAGTTCTAGGACAGGAGCCAGGTTTCTGCTATGGCCATGAGAATGAAATGATGCCAAGCTTCCTTATGCTGCAGTCAGTAAGGAAAAATTGTCTGCGGCAGTCCTTTCTTTAAGTATGTAGAAATCCACAGATAGACAGACACCCAAAAGTTAACATACCCTCTCTTTTTCTTTACACATTAAGATGACAAATACCAAATTTTGCAGAGAGTACTTTTCTGAAATTGGTTTTGTCCACTACTTTTAGACTCTAAAATTAATTCCTACTGATTTGTGTTGCAGATATTTTAAGTTAGCTTGATTATGTTCTTGAATTTTGATTGAATTATTCTTTATCATTAACTGCTTTGTGTGTACCATCATTATGGAGGAAAAGTCTGTGTACCATTATTAGCCCTGTAGACGTGGAAAAGCCACTGCTTATCCCTGCTTATGAGCAAGAAGGATTGGATCTGTTCTTTGAGATCCTGCCAGGTACTTGCGGCCTGGATTGGCCACTGTCAGAAACAGAATGCTGATGGGAGTTTGGTCTGATCCAGCTTGTCGTTTTGATGTTTTTTTTCTCACCAGAGATTCACATGGCTATCAAAGTGGACAATTTATTCCCAGTACAACTAAAACTGCCTTAGTAAGGAACTTGTCTACAGTAGGAATGTTCAGTCCTTTTTAAAGCTCCTCCTGGACCCTGTTGAATGTTAGCCAGTACTGATGATAATATTAAGGAGCAGATAGAAGACTAATAATGTTCATCTCAGGTTCTTTGGCCAGCAGTGTCTCTCCCACAACATTAATTCTTTGGTCTAATGTGGCCTTTTCTCACCATGTCTCCCCACTCTCTAGTGAACTATGTCCCACAGGGGTCAGTGACAGATCTGTTCCCTGGCACCTGGTACCTGGATAAAATTGACGATAAATACCGGCGAGTATATTCCCGCCATCCTCACACAGAGGAAGGAGTCAACAAGTCCTGACACACTCAGGTAACTCTTCTGCTGCCAGCTTTATTTCCGGATATCAGCAGAGCAGGACATTCTTCCAGATGTGAAATAGGGATCGACAAAAGAGATTTATGTGATGCTAAAACTGTTGATATAGCATGAACCTAATCTCAGATCTCTCTGCTCAACTGCTATCCTTCTCCCTGAATGTCAACTGTCATTGGGTACTAACAATTTTGTAACTTGGTTGTCAAGCAACCAAGCTTTTGAAAATTCCTACAATATATGCTATTGAAGATGTCACTCTTTTGTCTTTTTTTTTCATCCAACAGTCAGCCCAATGGGTGTATCCATCTCAAACGAGATTAATTCAGCCACAGGAAACCAAGTGCAAATCCAGGCCCCACAAGAAGATAAAGCAGCAGCACTAAGCTGCAGATGACTTGGCGGCTTTTGCTCATTCCTGTCCTAGAGCTCCTACCTCATCCTGTGCCTTCTTGCAGAAGGTGTCTTGTTGTCGCTTTTTTCTCTGTACTACTCCCCGCTTCCAGGACTTTCCCTTTGGATTTTTTGTGTGTGTGACATTTGATTTATACTCCACCTTTCCAGTAAAAAATAATGCCCAAAGTGGCTAACAACAAATAATTCAGTAATTACACCTTCTGAATTTAAGGTAGTGCTTACTCTTTGGTCTCCCTTCTCTGCTTATTTTAAATCTTAGAATCTCTTTTTTCATCTTTGTCTCTTTTGCTCTCTGTGCATTAGAAGCGATGGGGGTTCCAGGAGGTATAAATATTGTAAGCTCCATGGAGCAGGGACTGTCTCTTATGTATATCCGCACAGTGCTGTCTAGTAGAGCTTTAGGTATGATAATTAGTAGCAGCAGTTCAGCATTTTTCATTGTGTATTTTAGTTGTAATCTACATTGATGGTCTGCAAATTGCGGACTATAAATCTGTGAAATAAGTACCGGAAAGTAAATGTTATGAGCCCAATTTTACACAGGCACACATAAGGCTTAAACCTGCAAGCAGAAAGCACTTGCAGACTTTTGCCCGATTTTCTTGCATGTGTAAATCCACTTTGAAAATCAGGGCTGTGCTTGGAAAATCTGCCAGACGTATGGCACACATTTACCCCTCTTGCACTGCAGGTGTACATGTACATGTGAACAGCAAAAAATCAAAAGTATGGGCAGAAATGATTTCCCCGCCCCAATACCATCCCAAAAATATCTCGCGTGTGCGTAAGAACAGGCCATTTCAAAAGCCTGGAATTTATAGGCCTGATTTTCAAAAGCATTTACACGCTTAAAAATGGGTTTTACACTTGCAAGTGGGCTTTTGAAAATTGCTACACTATATGCCATTGAATTGTCCATAGGTTTTACACATCTAGGTGCACTTTAAGTGGGTAAATGACTTTTGAAAATTGCTATGATAGTAGTTACATTTACACGTGTAAATCCTTTGGAAAATTACCCCTTACGTGTGTACCTACTTTTTGAAAATCTGGCCCTGTGAGGGGGATTTTCAAGAGGCCACAGAGGCTGAAGTCTCAGCAGAATTCTCAAAATGGATTGATGCACATAGATCCACTTTAAAAATCTGTGGGTGTGCGCAGAGCCGGTGCCAACATGTATGCAGAAAGTTACAATTCACTGTGTACATGTCCACTTCTGCAAGGAGTCTACAAACTGGCACTTTTGCATGTACTTTAACAAGCACAACCCGAGAAATTCTGAAAGATAATTTACGTGCATAAAACCAGGTGTTATGCATGTAAATACATTATATGCACTGGGGGTGGGGGAATAACTTTTAAAAGAGGACTCATTTTCTCCATAGTTTGTTGGCTGTTCTATATGCAAAGCTCCCAGCATTTGTGAATCCCTACAGGGCTTTCATAGCACATGGCGGCGATGCTGGTGATTAAGACTTGCTGTGCATTTCCGAGGGGGAGGAGAATAGAAGAAATTGCTCTCACCAAGTCTTAGCGAGTACCTTTTCACATTGACTTCCCTGCTGATCATCTAGACCAAATCTCAGCCATGTGACTGCTACTATTGAAGTATAAACGGAAAGAAAAAAAAAAGTATACTGGCCCATCACCCAAGATAAAAAGCTTCGTCATGAGAGCTGATGATGGTAGTAGCGACAGTGAAGACCTTTAGGTGAAGACAACACTCCTAGTGCAGTTATAGGCCACGGTGTTCACGCACCCACTGCAGGAGGAGACAGAGAACAGAAGAGATTGTTAATTCTCCTCTTAGGGAGCTCCTTCCAGCCCCGTGAGACCAAGTCTGAAAAATCAGAGATTAGAAGCTGCCGACTTCTCTAATTACCGCTCTGTATCACTGCTGCCTTTTTGGCAAAAGTGATTGGGAGAATGGTCCATAAACGATTACAAGAATTTCTAGAGGAGCATGATGTTCTTGACCAATATTAATTGGGCTTTAGACCAGCCCATAAAACTGAGACGCAGCCACTCTCCAGTTTCGATACTTTTAGACGCAGATTTGAAATGGACACTAAATTAATTCTTTTGTTATTAAACCTGTTTGTTGCTTTTGATTCTATCAGTCAGCAGATAATACTGATGTGTCTCCAGAATCTAGGGATATCCTCAACAGTCATTAAGTGGTTTGCTTCTTTTTTAATGGATGTAGCTTCCAGGTCTGAGTTGGCCAAACCTCTTCCCAACAGCATCCTATTAAGATTGGTGTCCCTCAGGGATCCTTATTGTTGGCTACTCCTTTTAATATTTATCTGTGCCAGTTTGTAGCCTCCTTGCACATACAGGAGGCTACAGACTGTATGTGCAAGACATCCAGAAGACATTCAGTTTTCATACCAGTCACAAGCATATTAAATGATTCTTATTAGTTAATAGCTGACTGTATGAGAAAATTAAACCAATTGCTAACACACAATAGAGTGAGACTGAATATTAATAAGGCTGAATGATCTCACTCTATAGCTACCCACAAGCAGATCTTCCATCACCCTTTCAATTTGACGATTGCAAAATTCCATTTTCTTCACAAGTAAAGAATCTTGGGGTTCTGCTTGACCCTAACTTATTATTGAATATACAAGTGAAAGCAGTAGTTCAAAATGCCTTCTGTAAGCTCCATGTTCTCAGAAACTAAAACCATATTTACCAACCAACGACTTTACACTATTTTAGAATCTTTAGTGCTTACAGGGCTGGACTACTGCAACTCACTTTATATAGGATTGACAGGATCGATGTTACGAGCTCTGTGGCTGTGAGGCTATTAATGGGTACTCATTTTAGGGAACACATCACCCCAATATTATACTCTCTATCAGGTCTATCCAGTAAAGAGCGGCCGCGTTTACCCCGCTCCTAACCCGCGTTCTACTCACTTTCCGGCTGCATTAGCCCTTCCTGCGATCCACAACCCCCTTTAACCTACCCTTACCGCGTCCTAAAATCCCCGGGCAACCCCTTCCGCACGTGGCATGTATATTGCATGCAAACGAGCGAATTAGCTATTCCCTAGCATCCAGTAACCTGCGCCCCGACTATCGCTATTTTACCCTGCCGTTTTGCCTTGCGTTTAACCTGCTAACTTACCACCTACCCTTACCCCTGCATTAGAGGCAGGGGTAAGGGTAGGCGGCAAGCTTTCCCCCAGCCCCTGCTCACCTGCCCTGGCCGCGTCCATGGATGCTGGTCTCCGGGGCAGCCCCAGTCCTCTCCCCTCCTCCCGATGCAAAAAAAAAGCGAAAAAAAAAGTTGCATGAGAGAGAGGGGAGAGGACGGGCAATCCGACGCTCGGCGACTTACTTTTGCAGCCCCCCTCCGGACATCATGGCTTCCCCCGTGCCAGTCCCCTCTCCCCTCCTCCCGAAGCAGGGTGTGAAAAGCAGCCTTGCTCTGGGAGGAGGGAAGAAGGGACTGGCAGTGTAAAGCGACGAAGCGACTTACTTTTTGCACCCCCCTCCAGACATCGGACGACCTCTCCTGCCTCTAGCTGCTCGCGAAGATGGACGCCTGCACGGCTGCTGAAGACGTGACATCACATGCCGTGACGCCAAACGTCATGACGTCACGTCTTCAGCGGCCGTGCAGGCGTCCATCTTCGCGAGCAGCTGGAGGCAGGAGAGGTCGTCCGATGTCCGGAGGGGGGTGCAAAAAGTAAGTCGCTTCGCCGCTTCGTCGCTTTACACTGCCAGTCCCTTCTTCCCTCCTCCCGGAGCAAGGCTGCTTTTCGCGCCCTGCTTCGGGAGGAGGGGAGAGGGGACTGGCAATCCCGACTTCCTGGTATCTGTCATTTCAAATGACATTTGAAATGACAGATACCAGCGTGGCCATGAAGCGTTAGGCCCGCGCACCCAGGATACTGTATAGGCGCTCTATACAGTAAAATGGGTTGCGCGGGCCTAACGCTTCACGGACGCTTCTTAGACGCAGCTTGCATTTGCAAGCTATTTACATACAGGATCGAGCAGTAGGTGAGCTGCACTGTGCGTGCGGCAACCGCGGGTGCGCCGGGCACTAACGCAGTTCTTCCTACCGCTCGTTACTGGATAGACCTGTATATTTGTTACTTATTGGCTGGAGAAGTACATTTAAAATGCTAATGCTAATCCACAAAGCACGGAGTGTAAAAACCCCAGACTGTGTTAAGTATGTTACTTAAAATCTAAAAACCCTAAAGAGTGTTAAGATCAACCAAGTGAAACTTATTAGTTATCACTTCACTGCACTTAGTACGCCTTGATGAAATACAAACAAGAGCTTTTACAGTTGCAGGCCCCCAGTTATGGAACTCACGCCCAGATAACATCAGATATACTGAGTGCAAGCAAACATTTCGAAAGAAACTGAAAGCATAGCTGTTTAAAGAAGCTTAGAGTGGAATGCTGACAGGTTCTAGTTCTTATGCAATCTGAAAGAGGGCCCTTTGCATTGACTGTGATCTTGTATGTGCTTAAGCTATATTGAAAGCATGAAATGTGATTTAAATGTGTTGCTGGAGGCAATTTATGTATACTCATTGTGTTGTTTTTATCATTGTATATTGTGAATGTTTTACTTAACCACTGAGAATTTTAGATCATGCAGTCTATACATTTTTTAAAAAAATTAAATAATAAAAAAAAAATGAAGAGGACTAACTACAGTTAGGTGGACTCCTGAAGATAAAAAAGGAGTTAATGTACTGCTGTTTTTATGTCACAAACCCTCCATTTAAATCAAGAGGGCTCACGGAGAGCTTGCCAGAAACTGGAAGGAAGAGCAATATTGCCAAAGGAAAAGCTGCAAAAAGCAACTGAAGCACATTTAAGATCTCTAACTGGAAAACTGATGCAAAAAAGGGCAAAAATGACAACATCTTAAAATAACTGAGAGCTGATGCAGAAAAAGGAGAGCTGAAAAGAGGTACCAGGAAAAAAGGTGTTAGAACAGCAATGGAGCGGCAGAAGAAAGGTGTGAAACAGCCAGAGAAACTGGAAAAGCTAAAGTGTGAGATGCAAGTGAACGATAAAGTGTAACACTGGAGGATGAGATCAATGTAAAACACATCAAGAAGCAAGTGAAGAAGAAAGGAAGGAGACAGACCGGGAAATGGAGGAGATGGCAGCTGAGCTCCTGGCCTCAGTGAAAATGGATTCGTAGTTAAGGTCCAGGAGAGGGAAAGACTACACGGTGTACGTTAAATCTAACGGCCAAAGTAAAAAGCATGATAAGAAAGATCAACATAAAGGTATCAACTATCGATATGACAGAAACAAATCAGATACAATACAGTGTGGTGAAAATCATTACTGAGAAAGTCCTATCAACAAGGACACAAGGCCAGAAGAAAAAGAGAAAGATAACTCCTTGGAAAAAAATGTGCAGAGCTAAAAATTATTTGCAAGTAGAAGAGTCACTGTGAGCAGAGGGGTCACTGGTAGACAAGGACACCAAAAAGTTACATAATCCTCCATTGCCTCAGGTACAAACTAACAGGTATAGCTGTGTTTAAAAAAGGATTGGATAAGTTCCTGGAGGAGAAGTCTATTACCTGCTATTAAGTTCACTTAGAGAATAGCCACTGCCATTAGCAATGGTAACATGGAATAGACTTAGTTTTTGGGTACTTGCCAGGTTCTTATGGCCTGGATTGGCCACTGTTGGAAACAGGATGCTGGGCTTGATGGACTCTTGGTCTGACCCAGTATGGCATGTTCTTATGTTCTTATCAAAATGCGTTATGGTGCTAATGCCCGCGATAGTTATTGCAATACGTAGCGCAAATATAAATCTGACAAATTTATTCAAATGGGAGGGGTTTGGGCGGGATTAATGAAAATGAGGGGCATTATAGCACTGTGAGATAGCATAACAGATGCTGACTGGAGAGAGAGAGAGGGAGAGCCTCTGGGGTGGTACACATAGTAGTCAACTATTTATACTGCTATAGGAGGGCCAGCTAGTAACTCGAGGTGAGGTTTTGGTTGTGGGCTAGGAGTATGGGGCCAGTTTTACATGCAGAGTGTACCGTACAAACAGCACAGTAGACCTCGGCGAAGATTTGACATGATTTGGAGTGAGGAAAGTCACACAAAGATGAGATTTCTACCATGTTCTCTCACCCTAGCTTGACAAGTAGAAGAGTCACTGTGAGCAGAGGTGTCACTGGTAGACAAGGACACCTCACCCTAGCTTGACAAGCTAGGGTGAGGAAACACTGAAGTAATCTCATCTTAGCCTGACTTTCCTCACTCCAAATCATGTCAAATCTTCACCGAGGTCTACTGTGCTGTTCATACATATGTCTCAATCTGCAGAGTTACTAACTGGCCCTCCTATAGAGATACAAATATTTGACTAATATAAAAGCCTTATAAAGAGGCTCTCTCCCCCCCCCCCCAAACTATTACATGTGTAAATGTGACTTACTTTCATAGCAATTTTAAAAAGCCATGTATGCATGTAAAGTGCCATTACACATGAGTACCTTATGGATAATTCAATGGCATAAATTGCATCAATTTTCAAAAGCCCACTTACACAGGTAAAGTACATTTATACATGTAAAACTCAATTTTTATTTATTTATTTATTTATTTATTTAGAGTTTTTATATACCGGCAATCATGAAAACATATCTTGCTGGTTTACATAGAATGGGGGTGCAATAAAATACATAGAACTTAAGAACAAAGAACTAGAACTGTGGTGACAGAAGGTACAGTTACATTTAACAAGGTGGCCAAACTTGGAGTAGGAAAAATAGAAAAGAGGATAGAAAATGGTTAAACAATATACAATTTAAATGTAGTATACAAAATAGATAAATGTTATAAACAAACGGCAAGGTGATTTAGGAGTTATTTTGAGCATATAAATGCTTTTGAAAATCAGGAACTTAGAATATAAGCCCTTTGGGGACAGGGAAATATCTCCAGTACCTTAATGTACAGTAATTATTCTGGAAAGTGATTTTACTTTGTCCTTTGTTCTATGTAGCTATGTGTGTTTTATTGTAACCTGTTTAGGATTATAGATAAATGGGAAATAAATATTTTTAAATAAATAAATAATAAAAATGAGAAAAAAAAATCCAATACCTTAAATTGAAACACACTGCACCAACAGAAGAAGACCTTAAATTCAAATGTTCCAATAACAAATTGAAAATAAAACAAGCTTACTTACCTATAAATAAGATTCTTCATAGTTAGCAGGATGAATTAGCCAAAACATGTGACATCATCCGATGGTGTCAATAGGAAGCCAGCTGTCAGAGCTCAGTAAAAACTTTACTGAGCATGCATAGGAGTTCCTGCTTGCACATAGTACCTCATGAGCCCATCAGCCTCTTCCAGAGCTTAAGCTTTAGTAAGGTAATTGCCCTTTCAAGGAGGCAGACAGATATTAAATATAGCTAATTCATTCTGCTGACTAGGGGAAACCCGGCTTACAGATAAGCAAACTTGCTTACAGATAAGCAAACTGTATCAGAGCAGATATTTAAAGACAACCTGGCCCCACTAAGTGGATAGTGGTCTACTGGTTGAACAGACTGTGCATAACAGCTTTTCCAAAGATACTGACTTCTTGGGACATGCTGTCCAGACAGTAGTGGGATGTTAAGTTGTGAACAGATGACCAAGTAACAGTTGTGCAAATGTCTTCAATAAATGTGGCCCATAGATGAGATACTGAAGTTGCCATGGCTCTCAATGGATGAGCCTTGACAGTGTCTGTAATCTGTAAGCCAGCCAGCATGAAACAGTGCGCTATATAGTCTGTTAGCCAATTGGACATAGTTCATTTGACAATTGCCCTTCCAATCTATTGGGATCAAAGGACACAAACAGTTGAGAAGTTTGACAGTGAGGCTAAGTAATACACTAAGACTCCCTTACAATCCAAGGAGTGAAGAGCCTATTCTCCTTTGTGCACATGTGGTCTTGGAAAGAATGTTGGTAGTACAATAGATTGATTAATGTGAAATACAGATACAACTTTCGTAAGGAACTTGGGGTAAGTTTGTAGAACCACTCTATCATGAAAAAAAAAATGAAGGTATGGTGAATATGAAACAGAGCCTGTAGTTCTGGCAAACTGACAACCATGAGAATCACCACTTTCCAGGTAAGAAACCTCAAGTCTACCGACTCGAGAAGTTTGAAAGGAGGTTTCATGACTTAAACTAAGACTATGAAGGTGGAGTGAGATTGGAGCCCCTTCTACCTGCTGGTGATATGTAGCATTAACACAAGAGGCAGAATAGATACTGAAGCAAGTCCTTCAGGCCACAAGAGACGTGTTCCAGCTGTTGAGCCTACACTAAGTTGAGAAACTTTTCCATTTGAAACCATAGGATCTTCTGGTTGAAGGTTTCCCGGTAGAAATCAGAACATATTCTATTTCTTTGAGAAGGAGTAAGGAGGAAACTATTGCATGTTCAACACTACACTGTGAGGGTCACTGATGATAGGTTTGAATGGTAAAGTCTCCATTCCTCCTGTCTGATGGAGTCAGAGAAGTTACCAATGGAACTGGAGACTGAATTCACAGATTCACATACTTGCTGTGGCCAGGCTAGTGCTATAAGGATTATCTTCACCTTGTCCTGAAGAATGTTCAGGACAGTCCTGGTGATTAGGGGAATTTGTGGGTACGCATAGAATTGTTTGCTGCTTCAATCTAGCACAAAAGCATTAGGAGCTGATCTATAGTTGCTTGGAAGCATGGAGCAGAACTTTTCAACCATTCTATTGTCTTTTGTGGCAAACAAGTTGATGACTGGCCTTCTCCAGTGACTGAACTAGTCATCCGCAATCTAAGGTCCACTTGTGCAATTGTAACACTCTGCAGAGGTGGTCCACAAACATATTCTGGAGTCCTGGAAGGCATTTCACCTGGAAATGGGCATTGTGATGTCCTGTCCATGACCAGATTCGGTGAATCTCCTGGCAGAATGCATAAAAGCCCTGCTTGTTTATGTACAAAAAGGCCATTTGGCTGTCCATCTAGATCAAGCTTTTGATTTCCAAAAGAAGGTGAAAGAAAGCCCTTAGAGCATAGCTGATGGCTCGCAGCTCCAGGTGGTTGATTTGTAGATGGCTCTCCAGTGAGAATCACAATCCTTGAATCCATACCAAAGTGATATGTACCCCTCACCCCTTAGTGGAAGCATCAGTAGATAGAGTCACTTAATGCAGTGGAACGTGCAAGAAGCTCACCTTTAGAACTTCTGGAGTCATCCGCCACTGAGGGGATGCTTTTATCCCAAGGTTATTGAGATTTGGTGGGATAATGACTGCTAAAACTAATTCCATTAGCTGCAAAAGCCCCACTGGAGGCCCTGAATGTGCAGATGTCAGAGGAATTATATATGCTGAACCAGTCAAATGTCCAAGAAGGGCCAGGACCGACCTTGCTGGTGCTCTGTGAAAGAAAGATCAGTACATCCAAAATAGGGTTATATGCATAGCTTTATGCACACCAAATCCTGGGAAATTTTAGAACAGCTATTCACATGCGTAAAACTGTGTTTTATGAGGATAATTTTACAACAGTCCAAACAGGGCTGAAGTCAAAGTGTAGAAAGTACACATGGACTTTAGCCCAAATTTTCAAAGCGGACTTCTTTCAACTACATGCAAAGGTACACGTGCAATCACTTCTTCCACGTGTACTTTTACATTCACAACCTTCTGGGCAATTTTCAAAAACCTCATTTTTCGCACAGAAATGCTTTCCAAGATCAGGCCCTATGCACACAAATGGCTTTCTAAGATTCAGCTCATGCTGCCTAACTTCTCTGCTTGCCCTAAAATTCCTCCATATTTTTCCTAACCTGTTGTAAGCCTGTCACTAGTGTTATACCTTTCTCTCACTATAACGTGATATCTAAAAAACTAAATAAAACCACCTAACTAAATTACATACTAGCTTTGTCCTTTGTTCTTTATACTGTATTTCAAGGACATAACATTCATTTGATAATACCTCTCATACGTTTCACATTTTCTCATCTCTGGCAGTAAAGGAAGAACATTCTATTTCAGGCCACCAGCCATTTCAGAGATTACCTTTCTTTTAATGTAGCAAACTCTGTGACACACCTAATTCACTCCACCACTTGAGTGATCTTCACGTTATATCAAATTGGACCAAGATGTCCCATCACCGCTATATTATGCTAATATTTACATTAATTGATATCAACTTTTATGTCATACCAGAAAATCTGGTTCTAATATTATTCTAAAATTTTAAGAATTTTCAAACACAAAAATATTTTTTAGAAAGGGTTGTAAATTTCATATAATTATTAGTGCCCCCGGCACTATTATAGTTTGTAATATAATCATCAACTACCAACCACCTCCATATTTTGCTTTAAATTCTAATGTCTAATGTGCTTTCAATTGAATGGCATAAATTTTCTTAAATATTTTCTTTTTAAATGTTTTTTTTTCTATTATTCCACACACTTTAACATAAATTATGAATGAACCCTGCCTAAAGTCCCATATTGATATAAACGATCCCAACGTGTCCACGTTTCAAACAAACTGTCCTTCTTCAGGGGGTGTTGATCTGTATGATGTTCAGCAGGTCCTCTCCATGAACCATATCTCTTCGAAGCATCCTCTCTTAATGCGACATGTTGTTCAACAAGTATGCCATTCAAAATCAGCTGATCCTTAACGTTAGCTTGCTTTATGTGTCGTCTAAACTTCTCAAGCCGACCAATCAGCTACCACAATATCACTTTTGACCAATAGGAGCAACTATGTCTGCTATACCTCCCTCCTCAAAGTCAAATTAACATTGCGAGATTGAGTTCCTCATTCATCCCCCTCGGAATAGCGGTATTTAAAGTGTAAATCCAAAAGGCTTCACGATAGTTAAGTTTGGCGTTTAGATCTCCTCCACGGGCTGGGGCACTAAGCTGCTCTATTATAGTCCACTTCAACTGGGCAAAATCATGTCCAGCCTCCATTAGATGCTGAACCATCAGTGCAGTAGTTTTTGCTGTATTAAAGCATGATCTATGCTCCACCAGCCTCACTCTGATGGAACGTGTTGTGCGCCCCACATAGATCTTGGGACACGGGCATACAATCACGTAAATGACATTCAAAGAATTACAATCTGTGTTTGTCTTCCTCCAAATTCTATATCCTGTCACTGACTCCGTCCAATCTTTCTCTGTAATAGAATGTTCACACCAATTGCAATGCCCACATACAGAATGGCCATAACATTCCACTGGTTGGATTCAATGTTCCAGTTGGGAGTGTACCACTTTATCTCTGATATTTATCCCTCTCGAGGTACTAGCAATCAGTGGTAGTTCTTGAAAAATCTTGTGGAGTGCTAACACATGCCAGTGTCTCTTAATCATGGTGATATAGTGCCCACCGCTATGGTTTGTTTTAAAAAACAAACCAACCTAGACTGTTCTCTCTCTGGTTTATATTGGAGAAGTTGTTGTCCATCACTATATTTAGCCCTTTTATATGCCCGTTGTATTGCTTTATGGGGATATCCTCTCAACAAAAAGTCTATCTTTTAATATCTTAGCCTGTATTCCAAATTCCACCATACTTGAGCAAATTCTTCTAATACAGAAGAACTGGCTGACAGGTAAGCCCATCTTGTAACTCCGAGCGTGGTGATTATGAAATTTCAACAGATTATTTCTGTCCATTGGTTTACGATATACAGTAGTGTGGAACTGACCATTATAATATGACACTGCCATATCTACAAAAGTGACCTGATGACGTGAAAATTGTGCTGTGATTTGTAAATGTTCATCTACTGTATTAATCCAACTAAGGAACTCCTCAAGCAGACTTTCAGAACCTGACCGTATAAATAAAATGTCATCAATATACCAATACCATCCTTCTATCTTTGCTCACCATCTTGATGAAAAATGTGTCACTCTTCAAAATCTGCAACGTATCAATTCACCACTGAAGGTGCCAATGGTGAACCCATGGGAGTGCCCTGTATCTGATGATAATATTGTTGCCCAAATAAAAAATAGTTATTAAACAGTACTGTCTTCGTAAGATTCAATAATAAATCAGTTGTAATCCTTTGTGGGATCAGACGCTGTTCTAAATTGCGACATACAATCTGCAACGCATTGTTTTGGGGAATATTTGTGTACAAAGAACTAATGTCCATTGTAACCAACATGATATCATCGTTGTTTATATTCAATGATTGCATATACCCCAAAAAATGCGCCATGTCTTTCGTCTATGATCTGGTCTGTTAAGAACATAAGAACATAAGAAAATGCCATACTGGGTCAGACCAAGGGTCCATCAAGCCCAGCATCCTGTTTCCAACAGTGGCCAATCCAGGCCATAAGAACCTAGCAAGTACCCAAAAACTAAGTCTATTCCATGTTACCATTGCTAGTAATAGCAATGGCTATTTTCTAAGTCAACTTATTTAATAGCAGGTAATGGACTTCTCCTCCAAGAACTTATACAATCCTTTTTTAAACACAGCTATACTAACTGCACTAACCACATCCTCTGGCAACAAATTCCAGTTTAATTGTGCATTGAGTAAAAAAGAACTTTCTCTGATTAGTTTTAAATATGCCCCATGCTAACTTCATAGAGTGCCCCCTAGTCTTTCTACTATCCGAAAGAGTAAATAACCGATTCACATCTACCTGTTCTAGACCTCTCATGATTTTAAACATCTCTATCATATCCCCCCTCAGCCGTCTCCTCTCCAAGCTGAAAAGTCCTAACCTCTTTAGTCTTTCCTCATATCATTTTGGTAGCCCCTCTCTGTACCTTCTCCATCGCAATTATATCTTTTTTGAGATACGGCGACCAGAATTGTACACAGTATTCAATGTGTGGTCTCACCATGGAGCGATACAGAGGCATTATGACATTTTCCGTTTTATTCACCATTCCCTTTCTAATAATTCCCAACATTCTGTTTGCTTTTTTGACTGCCGCAGCACACTGAACAGACAATTTCAATGTGTTATCCACTATGACGCCTAGATCTCTTTCTTGGGTTGTAGCACCTAATATGGAACCTAACATTGTGTAATTATAGCATGGGTTATTTTTCCCTATATGCATCACCTTGCACTTATCCACATTAAATTTCATCTGCCATTTGGATGCCCAATTTTCCAGTCTCAAAAGGTCTTCCTGCAATTTATCACAATCTGCTTGTGATTTAACTACTCTGAACAATTTTGTGTCATCTGCAAATTTGATTATCTCACTCATCGTATTTCTTTCCAGATCATTTATAAATATATTGAAAAGTAAGGGTCCCAATACAGATCCCTGAGGCACTCCACTGTCCACTCCCTTCCATTGAGAAAATTGTCCATTTAATCCTACTCTCTGTTTCCTGTCTTTTAACCAGTTTGCAGTCCACGAAAGGACATCGCCACCTATCCCATGACTTTTTACTTTTCCTAGAAGCCTCTCATGAGGAACTTTGTCAAATGCCTTCTGAAAATCCAAGTATACTACATCTACAGGTTCACCTTTATCCATATGTTTATTAACTCCTTCAAAAAAGTGAAGCAGATTTGTGAGGCAAGACTTGCCTTGGGTAAAGCCATGCTGACTTTGTTCCATTAAACCATGTCTTTCTATATGTTCTGGATTTTGATGTTTAGAACACTTTTCACTATTTTTCCTGGCACTGAAGTCAGGCTAACCGGTCTGTAGTTTCCCGGATCGCCCCTGGAGCCCTTTTAAAATATTGGGGTTACATTTGCTATCCTCCAGTCTTCAGGTACAATGGATGATTTTAATGATAGGTTACAAATTTTTACTAATAGGTCTGAGATTTCATTTTTTAGTTCCTTCAGAACTCTGGGGTGTATACCATCTGGTCCGGGTGATTTACTACTCTTCAGTTTGTCAATCAGGCCTACCACATCTTCTAGGTTCACCGTGATTTGATTCAGTCCATCTGAATCATTACCCATGAAAACCTTCTCCATTACGGGTACCTCCCCAACATCCTCTTCAGTAAACACCAAAGCAAAGAAATCATTTACTCATTTAATCTTTGGCCTTATCTTCTCTAAGTGCCCTTTTAACCCCTCGATCATCTAATGGTCCAACTGACTCCCTCACAGGCTTTCTGCTTTGGATATATTTTAAAAAGTTTTTACTGTGAGTTTTTGCCTCTTCAGCCAACTTCTTTTCAAATTCTCTCTTAGCCTGTCTTATCAATGTCTTACATTTAACTTGCCAACGTTTATGCTTTATCCTATTTTCTTCTGTTGGTTCCTTCTTCCAATTTTTGAATGAAGATCTTTTGGCTAAAATAGCTTCTTTCACCTCCCCTTTTAACCATGCCGGTAATCATTTTGCCTTCTTTCCACCTTTCTTAATGTGTGGAATACATCTAGACTGTGCTTCTAGAATGGTATTTTTTAACAATGACCACGCCTCTTGGACATTTTTTACTTTTGTAGCTGCTCCTTTCAGTTTTTTTCTAACAATTTTTCTCATTTTATCAAAGTTTCCCTTTTGAAAGTTTAGCACGAGAGCCTTGGATTTGCAAACTGTTCCTCTTCCAGTCATTAAATCAAATTTGATCATATTATGATCACTATTGCCAAGCGGCCCCACCACCGTTACCTCTCTCACCAAGTCCTGTGCTCCACTGAGAATTAGATCTAAAATTGCTCCCTCTCTCGTCGGTTCCTGAACCAATTGCTCCATAAAGCTATCATTTATTCCATCCAGGAACGTTATCTCTCTAGCGTGTCCCGATGATACATTTACCCAGTCAATATTGGGGTAATTGAAGTCTCCCATTATTACTGCACTACCAATTTGGTTAGCTTCTCTAATTTCTCTTACCATTTCACTGACCGTCTCACCATCTTGACCAGGTGGACGGTAGTATACCCCTATCACTATAGTCTTCCCCGTACACACAAGGGATTTCTACCCATAAAGATTCAATTTTGTATTTTGTCTCATGCAGGATGTTTATCCTGTTGGACTCTATGCCATCCCGGACATAAAGCACCACACCTCCTCCCGGGTGCTCCTCTCTGTCATTGCGATATAATTTGTACCCTGGTATAGCACTGTCCCATTGGTTATCCTCTTTCCACCATGTCTCTGAGATACCAATTAAGTCTATGTCATCATTCACTGCTATACATTCTAATTCTCCCATCTTACTTCTTAGACTTCTGGCATTAGCATACAGACATTTCAAAGTTTGTTTTTTGTTTGTATTTTCATTCTGCTTTTTAATTGATAGAGATAAGTTAGAATTTTTTAGCTCAGGTGAGTTTTTAGTTACAGGCACTTGGACTATTTTTCTAATTATCGGAACCTCACTGTCGGGATGCCCTAATTCTGATGCATCATTAGTATCCTTTGAAGATACCTCTCTCCGAACCATGCGCTGCTGAGCGACTGTCGGCTTTCCCCTTTGTTCTAGTTTAAAAGCTGCTGTATCTCCTTTTTAAAGGTTAGTGCCAGCAGTCTGGTTCCACCCTGGTTAAGGTGGAGCCCATCCCTTCGGAAGAGACTCCCCCTTCCCCAAAAGGTTCCCCAGTTCCTAACAAAACTGAATCCCTCTTCCTTGCACCATTGTCTCATCCACACATTGAGACTCCAGAGCTCTGCCTGCCTCTGGTGACCTGCATGTGGAACAGGGAGCATTTCAGAGAATGCTACCCTGGAGGTTCTGGATTTAAGCTTTCTACCTAAGAGCCTAAATTTGGCTTCCAGAATCTCCCTCCCACATTTTCCTATGTCGTTGGTGCCCACATGTACCACAACAGCCGGCTCCTCCCCAGCACTGTCTAAAATCCTATCTAGGTGATGCGTGAGGTCCGCCACCTTCGCACCAGGTAGGCATGTTACCAGGCGATCCACACGCCCACCAGCCACCTACATTCCTAATAATCGAATCACCAACTATGACGGCCGTCCTAACCCTTCCCTCCCGGGCAGTAGGCCTTGGGGAGATATCCTCAGTGCGAAAGGACAATGCATCACCTGGAGAGCAGGTCCTTGCTACAGGATCCTTTTCCTGCTGCACCTGGTTGGTGCTCTCCCATCATAAGACCCTCTTCCTTCAAGGCAGCACCAGGGCTGCCAGTCTGAAATTGGGACTTGACTACTATGTCCCTGAAGGTCTCATCTATATACCTCTCTGTCTGATAAGAGTGTCTTTGTCAGTTTATTCAAAATTTGGCGTAGCAGGGTTGGATGAAATTATGCCATCACTGTGGTTAGCAGCTTGAAACTGAGCTTCTCCATCAGGCGAGCTAATCTAAATGATATCCTGAGCATATGTCTGTAATTATTTGATATACTTACCAGAATTGAGCCCTGCCGCTTGACAATGTCAGTAAAGAACATGGCGGTAGGTGATGGTATTGAGCCAGAAGCAGGCCCTGAGGGAGGGCCTCCCTTTACAGGCACCAATTTACCTACTCGGGAAGAATTTTGCAGTTGGCTCTGTGATCTGCGGCAAGACATCAAATCATATAAGCAGGAAATGATGGCTCTGCTGTCTGAAATGAAAGAAGAGATCTCAGACCTAGGACTCAGGATCAATGAAAATGATCTACGAGTTGACTCACAGGCAGTGGACTGGAAGCGATTGCAGAAAGAGCAAGCTGCCGTGCAGGCAGATTGCACGTTTCTATCTGACAAATTGGAGGATATCGAAAACAGGTCTCACAGGAGCAATTTGGGTTTCCTCAGCGTACCAAGCCTTCAGAGTATTCAGACTATGTCGCAGTAGTTACCCAGATCTGCCAAATCTTGCTTTCCTCTGGGAATAGCTCCAATAATGCTCAGCAGCTCCCCGTTAAGTTGGAGAGAGCGTATTGTTCATTAGGTCCAAAAATGGTAAACAAACCCAGGGACATAATAGCATGTTTTCATTCATATGCTATCAAGGAGCAAATCTATAACATTGCTCAGAAGCAAATGACTTGGCAGTGGGAGGGACAAGAGATTGCCATCTTTGCTGACATCTCGCCCACTAAGTTATGAAAACAACAGGAGTTACGAGAGATAACAAGTCTGCTGTGAAAAGAAAATGTTTGATACCGATGGCTTCACCCCTTTGGACTTTAGTTTTCTCTTCATGGAATTTCGCATCGGGTGAAGACACTGGAAGAAGCCTCAGTGATTCTACAGGATACTGAATTTTCCGTTACCATTGGCCGGCCTAACTCGAAAGTGCTGCTGCAGCCTTGAGAGGAATTTCCCCTTTGGCAGCGTGTTGAGAAGGGCGGCGGGCGGCTGCAGGGGAACCCTGAGGGCTCAACCTCATTTAAGGATGCAACCTGAACCACGGGGGAGTTTATTATTAACATTCTATGGTTTCTGGAACAGTTTTGAATGGCTTTGCTTGAGAGGCTGCTGCAGTGGAGACTTAAAAAAAAATTAATTTTTTTTGCATTATGCCTCTTCTGGTAACATTTTTATTTCATGGGTTGAAGACATTTTCTTTGCCATAAGAGAAGGCTTTTGCCTAAGTTCATAAGTTATTGCATCATAGCATTATATTATGCTCATAGTTTGTTTGGTTATTTTGGATTTGCGGAGGGGGGGGGAGGGTTGAGGGAATGGGGGGAAAAGGGGGAACAGGGTTTTCCTTTCTTTTTCATGTACTTTTTTCAGAGGTCAAGTTAGCACTTGGATTTCTAGTTGGGGTGGTATGGGTGGGTGCTCAGTTATATCAATGGTGCCATAGTTATTTTATTTTTTTCTAATATGTATTTCATGGCTTCCTTTAAGATTGTATCCTTAAATGTAAAGGGTCTAAAGACTTTTAGGAAGTGACACCTCCTTTATAAAGAACTGGACAGGCTTGAAGCCACTATAGTGTTCTTACAAGAGACACACCTAAAACATAGGCATGAATCCTTGATGCGCTCTGATAAATTTCCTTTCAGGTATTGGGTGGCCAGTTCTCATTTAGCAAAATATGCTGGGGTGGGTATTTTGATTCAAAAGGATGTTATCTTTGAATATAAATTCTGTTATTCTGATCCTCGTGGGAGATATATCATTCTTATTCTCGTAATAGGTGGTGAAACTTATACATTAATATGCCCCTAATTCTCAAAGGGAACTTTTTTGTTTTACTCCCTTGGAGTTCTTTTACAGGAGAAAGCTGAAGGGTTTCTGCTTATTGGGGGTGATTTTAATGTTACTTTGAACCCTGTCTTGGATAACTCTTCAGGTCGCAGCCATGGGTCTAAGCATTCCAGAGATGCCCTAAAACTATTAATGTCTCAGGGGAATGTAGTAGACATCTGGAGAGCTCATAATCCTAAATCTAGGAGTTTTACTTTTTTTTCTCCTCATGAATCATATTCATGCTTGGATTTCTTTTTGGTTGATAAGGGGGTCATTAATCGGATAATGGAGACGGCTATAGAGCCTGTGACATGGTCCGACCATGCTCCTGTGTGGCTCACAATTTCTTTCTTGAGTTATGCCGTGGGTCAAAGGTATTGGCGGTTACATGACGCTCCCCTGGAGGGTGAAACCTTCATTGAACAACTTAGTGTTGACATTCAAGATTATTTAGACCTTAACGATAATGGAGAGGCTGCCCCAGTTGTGGTCTGGAACTGTTTAAAAGCAGTGGTGCATGGAAAACATATCTAGAACTTCTTATGTAAAGAAACTAAAAGAGGGTGAGTGGAGGGTGCTTCTGGCCCAGATTATGGCTTGTTGCGGTTTCCAGTCCAGTTTTTGTCTGCACGCTTTTATTTATACTTTGTGGACTCTTTGTTCTGTATTTGGTGAGGGTCTGGGTGTGTTCTGCACATGTGATCAAGGTGAGGTATTCTGCTAGCATGTAATTTCTGTGTCGAGATCTATAGCAGCCTAGCTTGTTTTGTTTTCCCAATAGGAAGTGTACTGGTGTTTTAGAGCCTGATATAATATTTGCAGTGTTGCTTTTCATAGGTAGGGCTCTTACTGTTTGAGTGCTGGCAGTTACCGTAATACTGTTCTGGTATGGGAGGTTTACTATATTGTAATTGTAATTCAGTTTATTCATGACCTTTTGAGGGCCAAGCCCACACCCAACATGTTACAATAGGCCTAATACCATATCGGTCCAAGTATCTTTCTTGCAGGGTTTTCTGTTTGGCAGCACAGCAATGCATGTAAATATAATGTACATGTTTTTGTAAAAGATATTTTTACCTCAGAAGACTATACTTTGAATGTCCTTTTTCATATAAAATGTATTATTATAAATGCATAATTTTTAATTATATGTGTAGGAGAATGGCTGGGAGGGGGGAAGGGAGGAGGAGGTGAGGGCCTGATTGGCCTAGGGCACCTAATACCCATGCACTGACCCTGCTCCGTACTGGTTACCGCAACCCTCTTGGAAGTCTGATGCAGCCAATAGTCAAATATTAGGGTTGTAACAATTAGAGATGTGAATCGGAACCAGAATCGGTTCGGATTTCAGTTCCGATTCACATCTCTAGTAACAATGGCTACTCCCTGTGGAGGTTATCCCAGTCTGGTGCAGCTGTACCATCACCACCTGACCACTGGCTTGCATTCTGCTGGTTTGGCCCTTTAAAGTTTCATATGATTGAGCAGACACTCAAGATCCCTCCTCTGTCTCTTCTACCTCTTAGGGATGTGTCTTCGTTTTGTTTCATTTCATGACTTTATGTGCATAAAATCAATTTTATATATGTATGCAAAGCAAAATGAAATTTAAAAATGCAACAACAACAAAAAAGCAATATGAATACAGTTTTTCCCTACTACATTTTACCTCCCCACAAATCTCTGCAGATGGGTCCCTTGGCAATGCAATTGAGGGAAGAGCCAAGGTGAATCCTTCTTAAGCTACGTGAAAGATATTTTTTTACAGTTCACTGAACCATTCTTATTCATAAGCTAAAAATATCCTGCTAGAAACAGAGGAATAATTACTAAACTGTTAGCTTACATAACAAGATTGATTGCATCCCATACTGGCCAGTGTACCCATTAAATGCAAAAAAAACAAAGGGTTTAAGGACCTGCTGGTGTATTATTTTTCACATTTACTGTAAACAATATTTTGTTTGTTCTATCATTTTTATACAAGGTATAAATGGATAGCTCAAGAGGGAATCCTGACTGTAACAGAGCCCTTCATCTCTAGATAACCAGTCCAAATCTAGCTCAGGTTGGTAAAAACTTTAAAAGGTAGCCTAGTAAAATGAGCTGGACCTAGGAGAAAAGAGCAGTCCAGCTCCACGAGTTATTGTAGAAACATTCACACTATGGCTGCTGTTAGAGTCCTATGAATCTGTGGATTTTGCTGTACACCTCCTCACTGATAAGGACATGAGAAGGGAGAGAGACAATCGAGAGAGAATCCTTATTTTTCACAGATGTGAACCAAACTCAGAAAAGCCAGATACATGGAGCTGGGATAATGGCATATCAGCGGTGTATACAACTGCCATCAATGACACCAGCACTGTTCTGTGATGTCAGCATGAGCCTAAACCATGTAAAACCTGGCAAAGAGGGACACCAGTGTTTAGATACAGAGAGACAGAGAAAACTGTACAGATGGGAGATCAGGGAGTATAAAAATCTATTTCAGAGTTTTCTTATTACTTTACAGAATAACAGTGAGCCTACTTGGGAATACATCCTCCTCTGTCCCCTCCCAGGCTCAGATAGTCTCTCCCACTCTGGTGTGATGTCACAATGATGTCACAGTGGCTGCTTATAAAGGGCTGAGTAACCTGGAAACAGCAGCATTTCAGAGGAGGACAGTGAGCAGGAAGCATCATTGATGATTTTGAGACTAGATATCGGGGCTTGAGGCTACTGGGACTGAACTACAAGCAACAGATGATAGGAGGTAGCAGGATAGAACTAAACTTAAATAGGAGGTAGCAGGGCAGAACTAAACTAAAAACTAGAATTTCTAGCCCTTCTTTACCTCATTTATTCCCTAAATTCTCCCTTTTCTCCCCCCATTTATATCTTTTCTCTCCATTTTTTCATCTAACTCCTCTTTCCCATCCTCTTCCCTCTTCTACACTTTTTATCACCTCTTCTCTTCTTCTTCTGTGTGCTATCATTAGGGATGTGCACTGATTTTTTTTCATGTCGTTTTTGTTTTGGATCATTATCTGTTTGATTTTGTTTGTAAAATGGTTCGGGAGGTGTTTATTTCGGGTTTCCCTAATTTTGGAGTTAGTGCACACTAACCGGGTGACAGGTGGGAGAAACACTGGTTGGTGAGTGCGTAATAACTAACTATTGTTAGTGCGCACTAACTAAAAATGTTACCAATAAGTTAAAAAGTGTCAACTAGGGTGCGGTTCGTTAGCTAGCGATATGGTTTGCATTCCCATTGGCTATGTTCTTAGTTACTTGTTTGTGTTGCCAATGTTGCAAGGTGGTGTTTGTGTGGGGATGGCCAGTGCCTGGTAACAAGTGTAAACAACAAGTGATGTAATAATATAGCATCAAGTTCTAGTCAGCAAAAGCATGCAATGCAAATCATATTTATAATTTGCCAAGCCCTTTGTATTTTAGGAAAGGGGACATGGCATTTTGGGATATGCAGACTTTGAATTCCCCTGGTGTGAGTCTGTGTATTGGGGTGGGTGGGGGTGTGTGTGACTGGTGAGAGGGTCAGTGACTTGGGTGAATATATGGGGTGACAGGTGGGAGAGAGACTAGTTGGGGTGGTGACTAGAAACAGAAATTCAACCTGGTGTGGGTGTGGGGTGACTTGTCACTCCCCCTCTCACCAGTCACCTCCACACACACCAGGCTGCCTCTCTCTCACCAGTCACAACCCCAACCAATCTCTCTCCTGTCACCCCATTCACCACCTCTTACCACTGCAGTCTCTCTCCCACCTGTCACCCCATACAGTCACCCCAGTCACTCCCCCTCTCACTAGTTACACCCCTACACACATACCAGGCTACCTCTCTCACGTCATCACTCTATCCAGTCTCTCTCCCACCTGTCACCCCATACATTCACTCCAGTCACTTCCCCTCTCACTAGTTACTGCCCCCTCACCCAAACACATGGACAGATACCAGGGAAATTAAAAGTATGCATATCCTAAAATGCCAGGACCCCTTTCCTAAAACACAAAGGGTTTGGCAAATTTTAAAAAGTACATTTGCATTACATGCTTTTTCTTATTCTGACTAGAATATGATGGTATTATTATACCACTTGTTTATTTACATTTGTTACCAGGCACTGGCCATCCCCCTACCAATACCACCTTTTAACCTTGGCAACACAAACAAGTAACTAAGGGGCAGCCAATGGAAATGCAAAACCATACCTCTAGCTAACAAACAGGCCCATACAGTAAACTGCGCGGGAGAGCCGGCGCTCCGAGGCGAGCGTCCGCTCTCCCAATGCGCGCCCAGGCACCTCTCCTGGGCGCGCGATGCGGAATTTAAATTAGGGCCCACGCTAATAAGGAGGCGCTAGGGACACTAGCGCATCCCTAGCGCCTCCCTATTGGTGGAAGTGGCGGCTGTCAGTGGGTCTGACAGCCGACGCTTAATTTTACCGGTGTCGGTTGTCGAACTCGCTGACAGCCATGGGTTTGGAAAACGGACGCCGGCAAAATCGAGCATCCGTTTTCTAACCCACGGGCCGCAGGCAGATTTTTTTTTTTTTTAGAAGATTTTTATTTTTTTTAATTTTGGGGCCTCCGACTTAATATCGCTATGATATTAAGTCGGAGGGTGTACAGAAAAGCAGTTTTTTCTGCTTTTCTGTAAACTTGCCCAGTGCCATCTGAAATTAACTCCTGCCTTTGGCAGGAGTTAATTTCTGAAAGTAAAATGTGTGGCTTGGCCGCACATTTTGCTTTCTGTATTGTGGGTGAATACCTAATAGGCTCATCACATGCAATTGCATGTGATGAGCGCTATTAGTTTCGGGGGGGGGGGGGGGGGGTTCGCCGCACGTTTTCCACACGCTATTACCCCTTACTGTATAAGGGGTAAAAATAGCGCATTGAAAATACGCTGCCAAACGGGGGCTAACGGTGTGCCTCGCAGGACCGCCCCCCGTTAGCGTGCGATTCAGGGAGCTCTGTGACGTTGGTAAATCTAGGCCTAAGTCCCGTTAGCACAAAATACTAATTTTTCCGAAATTTCATCATTTTTTTCGTTTAGTGGTGATCCTGAAACAAGATGAAAAAGACAATTTCATTGCCATTGTCTGTTTCGTTGAAAACGAATGCACATCCCTATTCCCTGTTCCTCTGCTTCTCTCTCATTATCTCTTGCCTTTTCTGTTCCCTTGCCCTTCCTCATCCTCTCTTCTACATTCTCCCCAAACTCTTCTGTTCTTTTACTAATCTCATCTCTTCGTCTTTTCTTTTTCTCATTCTTCCCTGTCCCTTTAAGCCCTATCCTCCCCTCTTTGCCTTTCCTCTGCTCCTCTCCCTATTCCCCCTACATTCTCTTTTCATTGTTCTTCCATCCTTTACTTTTTCCTATCTTCCCTCCTTTCTTTTTCCTGTCCCCTTATCTCTTTCCTTCACTCTTATCATATTCTCCTTTTCCTCCCTTTAATCATTTTCCTTCCCTTGCTTGCTATCAATCTTTCTTCCCTGCTCCTCTTATCCCTTTCCCCTTTCATGCCTCCTCACACCCTTTCCTCTGCCATTGCTTTCCCTTCTTCTCCAGGCCCACTTTCCCCTCACTCTTTTGCCCCTTTTCATTTCCCCCTCTTTTTCCCTTCCTCTCCCCTATTTCTCCTTTCTGTGGCTTTTATTTCTCCTAACCACTTATTTATTATTTATTTATTTAACAGTTTTTATATACCGGCATTCATCAAAGATATCACGTTGGTGTACATTGAACAGGAACATTACGCCAAAGACTTTTGACAAGAAACTCGCTGGAATAAATGGGAGTAAACTAGGGGACAACATTATTTAAGAAATTATATAATAGATTTACAGGGTAGAATCATTAATATATAGGATGTTTTAAGGATAACGGTACAGGAAAAATATATACAGGATAACGTACAACGGTGTGAAGATATAACAGTGCAGGGTGATATGTACAGGATAAAGAACAGCGTTATGCGTAGAGGCTGAAGAAAAGATTGAATGAGTTTGATTGAGGAGGGCTAGGGAGCCGGGGTGTATTATTAGGTGTAGGCCTGTGTGAAAAGCCATGTTTTGAGTTTTTGTTTGAAACTTTTTGAGCATATTTCTTGGCGCAGGTCAGTTGGCATTAACACAAGTAAGGGACAGAGCCCTATCCCTAGCAGGACCTATAATATGGAACACCATGCTGGTGGAAATCAGATTGGAAAGAGACATCAAAACATTCAGAAAGAATTTAAAAACATGGCTATTTAAGCAAGCATACCACAAAGAGAATCGAGAGTAGAACCCAGGGAACTGTTAGTTGCGGTCAAGCAAACTCCCACACACACACACTCCTTCCTTCTTAAAGTGTGTCTTCTCTCCTATATTCTAATCTCCACCTTTATCTTAAACTTCAAAGAACTAAAGTTAAGTAACACCAATCTTATAACAGAGTTAGAAAAACTGGACATGACTTATAACACTCACCAAATAGCATTTATTATGATATTATGTTACAGTATTTTTGATGGCACCTGTTTAAGAGTTAGCATTCTAAACACTTTATACAACATAGTTTTTGTGCACCGTTGTGATGGCACCCGCTTAACGACGGTATAGAAAAGATTTTAAATAAATAATAAATAAATAAATAAAATAGATAACATACAATATTGTACTGGGTTAGAAGATTCTAGAGTGTGTGACTACCTCGAGGATAATTTACATAGGTTGTCATGTCAACAGCATGATAAGATCATCCCTGGCTACCCCTGAGTATTTCTCCAAGATGGGGCCCATTTACCATCACTCTCTAGATAGTCCTTTGTTCTGTTAGAATCTTGCTGGTCAGGGTAATTAACACATCTGAAGTTGTGTTTTCAGATACTTCTGAGAATAGTGCCTCTTATTATGACAGTATAGCCTGAAGTTCCCTCCGTTGGCTTCTGCTTTGTGTTACATGGAATGGACTTAGTTTTTGGGTACTTGCCAGGTTCTTATGGCCTGGATTGGCCACTGTTGGAAACAGGATGCTGGGCTTGATGGACCCTTGGTCTGACCCAGTATGGCATTTTCTTATGTTCTTATGACCCTATAATTAGGCATCACAGCTTCAACAGCCTGTCCTGGGAATTCTTGTAGGTCAGGCTCAGCAAGTCACTTTGAGGTCACATATGCTAAGAGAGCAGAGGATTCTGGGTTGGTTTTCAGGCTCAGGTACACTCATCAAACTACAATACAAACTTTTACATATGGGGGTAGATTTTATAAAACAGCGCGAGCGTGTACTTTTGTTGGCGCACCAGGCGCAAACAAAAGTACGCTGGATTTTAGTAGATACGCGCGTAGCCGCGTGTATCTGCTAAAATCCTGGATCGGCGCGCGCAAGGCTGCCGATTTTGGGCAGCCGGCGCACGCTGAGCCGCGCAGCCTGTCTCCGTTCCCTCCGAGGCCGCTCCGAAATCGGAGCGGCCTCGGAGGGAACTCCCTTTCGCCCTCCCCTCACCTTCCCCTCCCTTCCTCTACCTAACCCCCCCCCCTACATTTATCCCTGGATTTACGCCTCCCGGAGGGAGACGTAAATCCACGCGCGCCAGCGGGCTGCTGGCGCGCAGAGACGCGATCCGGGGGCGGTTCCGGAGGGCGCGGCCACGCCCCCGGACCGCTCCGAAACCACGCCCCCGGACCGCTCCGAAACCACGCCCCCGGACCCGCCCCCAAAATGCAGCGCTGATTGGCCCCCGCCCCCGACACGCCCCCTTGAAAAACCCCGGGACTTACGCGAGTCCCGGGGCTCTGCGCGCGCCGGCGGGCCTATGGAAAATAGGCGCGCAAGGCCCTGCTCGCGTAAATCCGCCCGGATTTACGCGAGCAGGGCTCTTAAAATCCGCCCCATGATGTATATTGTTATGTGCGTGCCAATAAAATGCATATCCAGGAGACAGATGCCTGTCTTAAGTACCATAGTGAATGGGGTACATTAATTCATAAATTTATCCTATGTCTGGTTATTTATTCATTTTGGAAAGTAGTGCTTAGCGTTATTGAAAACATCATTCAGCAAAAGCCACCATTTACTGGGGACTTTTTATTACTTGGCTCTACGGCTTTCCACTTCAACCAAGAGTGTGGTGAAATATTTATATATTGTGATGTTGCTGGCTAAAGCATGTGTGCTCTTAAATTTGCTCAAACCAGTAAGTCCTATGTCATCACAGTGGTATCAAAAACTTACAGATTGGATACAAATAGAAAGGTTAGATGTTAACTTTACCAAATGGCGAGTATCAGCAGAATATATGAAGCTATGGGAATTGACGTGCAATCTGTTACCCTTGGCACTTGGACAGACGTTATTAGCTAATGGATATTCCACCAAATGGAAAATATACTTAATAGGATGCTCTCTGTATAACTTGCACTTAAACTGTCTTTTTAATGGTTCTGGTTTACCAGTCATAATGCAGCATGGAGTCTGATCATGTGACTGTGGAGTCAATGATTGAGTTTGTATAAATGTTAGTGAGGGAAAAGTGAGAAAAAGTTTTAACACAAGATTGAGATATTATGGAGTCTCATGGTGACTTTGCTCTGCTTACCATTGTTGTATTGTTCTCATTAGTCATGTTATGGTATACCTTTTGTATTCAATTGCTGTTTTTGTATCCCTTCTTGTGTAAAACAAAGATATAAAAAAAAGTATCCTCTTTCTAGTCAAGGACAAATTCAGACCATCCATTACAACTTTTACTGCTGCATACATGGCCCCAGCCACCAAAACCACTTGCTTTACACCATGTTTTGAGCCAGACGTTGAATTTATCTATATGGCAGCACCTTTCCTTCCCCTTTCCATGAACAGGTAATACTTTTGAAAAGGCAATGGACTTTGCCATTTTCTTCCCTAAATTTTGAAAATCTTTTTATACTGTAAGGATACCATGTCTAGCAAGGCCATTGGTCCCCAGATGGATAACATTGATATTGGAGTCTCTATTTTCTTCTATAATTACACTATCTGGTTGGTATTTCTACTGGCTGATGTTCCCAGAAGGCATTAAATTGTGTGTCCCATCAAAAGTATTTCCCAAATTGGTTTCTCTGATGACCGACACTCCCAGCAGAATCAGCTTTCTTGTATGATCTTTGATGTTTAAGGGTTTCTGGGTATACTGAGTGGACTTTGCCATTTTCTTCCCTAAATTTTGAAAATCTTTTTATACTGTAAGGATACCATGTCTAGCAAGGCCATTGGTCCCCAGATGGATAACATTGATATTGGAGTCTCTATTTTCTTCTATAATTACACTATCTGGTTGGTATTTCTACTGGCTGATGTTCCCAGAAGGCATTAAATTGTGTGTCCCATCAAAAGTATTTCCCAAATTGGTTTCTCTGATGACCGACACTCCCAGCAGAATCAGCTTTCTTGTATGATCTTTGATGTTTAAGGGTTTCTGGGTATACTGAGTGAATACATCCCTTTCAAACATCATCTCATTTTCCATTCCTGGAGCTTCTTCATTATTCATTGCAGAAAGGGTAAAAGTGGGGAAAGTGGATATCTTTTCATCAGAGGCATTATTCTGCCAGAACCCACTGTAATCCATTTATTTCTGGGTTTCTGAATCCTGGAATTTTGACTTCTTTGTGGAAGTGGGGGTGGATATTCAGGTTGCTGCACAGTTCAGAAAATTGGGTGTCACATGTCTTGTTCTACCAAATCCTACTGTAAACTATTTATTCTTGGGTTTCTGAATCCTCTGAGGGAGCTGGGGGAGATATTCTGGATGCTACCAGGAAGGGGAGGTTTTCTGAAAATTGAGAAATTCCACTTTAAGATGAGTCAGCTGAAAGTAAACTGAACATCCCTTAAGTCTCCAAATGGCAGGCCTTGTGTGGGAAATATAAGCTTTGCCAGCAGGCCAATTTGGGGTTTAAACACTAACTTCCCTGACCTTTGCCTGAATAAAAGCATCACTTGTGCTTAAGTCTCTGCCAAGGAGAGGATACCTGACTTCATGTATTTCTCTGGCTTATAATTAATCCTGTTAGCCTGAAAGAGGGGCTGGGTGTTCCCTAGTCAGAGGCAGGACAAAGTCAGGAGGTATAGATTTCAGCAGCCAATGAGATGATCCGTGCACACCCCCTGAGCCAAAGCCAATAGTGTAGGGACTCGTCTGTTGCTATGGGAAAGTAGCCAATCATGTAATGACACATCATCTGCCTTTGTATGAATGTACAATAAAAGGAAGAGCCTTGTGAGGGCTCACCCCTTCTCTTCCTGCCTGCGATGAAAGCTGCCTCAAGTGTGTTCTATGCCTCCATATTCAACATCTGGTGAGCCCGACAGTGATGATAAACTCCATGCTCATTTCGGCTGGTCATATTTTTTAAAAAAGTACTTCTTAGTAAATTTTAAAGTATTTCTCAGCAAGTTTGTTCCCCACATTCGTGAGCATGAGCAATGATTTGACTGTACAGCAGAGGCTACATGCCAGGGAGCTGCAGAAAATCATCAATAATCATTATTTCATCACCAGAAGAAAAGAAATAGCGCAAGTCAGCCTGGGGGACTTAGAAAAATTAATAAGTGAAATAGCTTGCCGTTGCCCTTGGTATTCAATGGAGGCTGGAACTCTAAATACCCAGAACTGGATTTTAATCGGCAATTGTCTTCATACGGCTCCCAGAGCTCCCATAAAGCAAAGATTAATCTGGCAAAAATGTACAGAGGCCATCGAACACATAGAAAAAAAAAGTTTAAAGACAGCAGTTTCAAACCATGTGCTTTTAGAAGCAGGCAGACTCAATCAGAATACCCTTCCCCCATCTTATGCTCAGTCTCCCTCAGAGACAGCAAATTCTTGGTATCAGCTCTCCATACCTACACCCAAGCCCATTCACACCTCTTTAGAAAAGCAGTCCTTCAGAACAATTGAGCCACAACCTGGCCTGGGTGGGACGATTAGCATTGAATTTCAGCAGAAAGAAAACCTTACAGAAAAAGAATTGTTGGAAGGACTTCAAGCCTTCCCCATCACAGAAAAGAACCATGAACAAAGGGGGACAGAAAATGAAATAGAACATCTGGGGACACACACTCACATGGCTCCTGTGGCTTCCTCTGCGTCCACCTCAGAGAAAAGGCCCCAGGAAACTGAAAACACTGAGGTCAGAAAAACTAGCCTTCCTCCATCTTGCCTGCAACCCCCTTCCCCCACCAACCACTCCCTGTACCCCCATTTGCCATTGCCTGAGACAGTCATTGATTCTGCATCATCAATTTGTCCAGGTAAATTACCATCTCAAACCACTACTCCCGGTAACAATTTATGTGCCGCGGTCAGCATGGGATTTCACCTAGAACATGGAAATCTCACAAGGGAGGAATTATTGAAAGGGATTCAAGCCTTTCCCATTACAGAAAGAAACAAAGAACTAGGTGTGGCAGCAATAGAGTTGAGTGCCATGAGCAGTGGCTATGACCACAGGTCTTCCAAGAAATCAGCGTATAAGACCTTGGGCCAGGCAGCTGCACTCCTGCGTTACAAGCAAAGAAAATATCATTATGAAAAAAAGGATTTAATTATACTCCTGCGTTACAAGCAAGAAAATATCACTATGAAAAAATTGATTTAATTATACACTTCAATGACCTATTGCAGACCAGATTAAACAGGGTAACTGAACAGACAGTACAGATTTGGAAAAAATGGTTTCTCTTAACAAACAGTACAAATTTGGAAAAAATGGTTTCTATTAGTCTTTGAATTCAGTTACAAAAAATCTGCATACTTTGAGAGTATTTTCCCCCACAAAGTGTATGCAGAACCTTATGTTAAAACCGTACTGAAATTTCAACAATTGCTGTGTGGATTTCATGTGAAATGTTCACTTCTTGCAAAATTAATTTGGCTCACATTTAAAATGACTCCATTTCTCTGAGATTTAAGTTTATAAGCAATTGCTTGAATTGCCAGCGCACAGATTTTTAAAAAATAGTATCTATCTGCAAGGAATCAGCAAGTCCTTGCCAAGCCATTGTCTCTGGTTGATTTGTTAAACAATGCTATCTTTCAGTTCCTATTGACTGAAGGATTAATTCCTTGGGTGCAGTTCTTTTCTTTTGAGAAACACTGCTCCTCCCCCCCCCTTTACTGTCTTTCTGTTAACTCTTGCTTGCCACTCATGGGGGAGGGAGGGAGAACTTTTGAAAAGAAAAAAAACTGGACTTAGTACTGCAGTTTCTCTCTCTAGTTTCTATATGTTATAACTCAGCATTCCTGTACTAGCCCTTCCTCTCAATCTGTCTTTAATCCTTTTAATACTCTCAAACTTCGTTAATACTGAACTGAGATTACTGAACAGCGTGTTTAATTTCCTATTCTAATAATTATATGAAGAAATTCTATTCTGATATTCCACATTGAAAGTAAGCTCAGAGTATTATTGATTGCAACCTGGAACAATAGTTGCAATCTATAAAGTAATGATGGTGTCTCCACTAGGAGGCGCTATGCTATTCTACAAGTTATATTATATTATTGTTTTGTCATAAGAACCACAATTGTTACACAGAATCAAAGACGTTCTGCTAATAGTGACTAATTCACAAGTTGTTAGGTTGGTATCTAAGTCCTTGGAAGAACTATTTAAGAAAAAAACACCCTAGGGGTGGCTGGGTTTCAGGCAGAGTGGGAGGGAATAAACAACTCTTGTAGATACCAGCCTTTTTTAAATTAAACGGTTAGTTACTTAATAAAGATTAGCGATATCTATAGCTTGGAAAAACAGAGAGAGATTTCAAACCATGCAACACAGAAATACAGAAGAATTAATATGAGCAAGAAAGCAAGCTCTAATATGGTTAACTTTAAATAAAAATTTAAATAAAAAATCTGGCCACAAGAACAGGTAGCAGGGTGTGTCTCTATCCGCCATGCACAGACTAAAGAAAACCAGAAATCTGGCATTTTCCATAGTCGGGCCCACAATCTGGAACTCCCTGCCCAGTGCTCTGCAAACGATTAATGATATAAAAATATTTTGGAGGCAAGCGAAAGCTTACTTATTCGAAGAAGCGTTTGGGAAGGTCAAATTTATTGGTAGAGCAAAGTGCTTGCTTTTGTGAAGTTTATCCTTTGATTGTATTTTTTATTGAAGAATATATTTTTTTTCCTGTGGTTGCTTTTAATTGTGAAATTTGTGTTTAATTGTGAAACTAGTTTGTTATAAGCAGCTATAAATGTTTTAAAATAAAATAAAGAAAAGTTCTTGATGACCCCCTGTAATGCACTATGAGTCACTAGACCCGGAGGATAATAGCCCCAAACTATTTTTAAATTTCTTTCTAGCTGTATCACTCTAACGTTCTCAAGGCCTCCTACAATAGGTTCATAAGTAGTTAAATTTGCCCTCTCTCTGCAGTAGGGCCATGTTTCAGAGCAGGGGGTCCCCAGACTACAGCCTGTGGACCAAACCAGGTCCACAGAACTAATTTTTCCAGCCCACAATCCTTTGCCTACTGTGACAGGATCCAGCCTGTGAACATTTTTTTTTGCACACCTGGCATCACTGGCAGCAGAAACGCTGGCAGGATTTCCCAGGCCCCACCAGGAGAAAAGGAGCAAGCTTATCAGCACCACTGACAGGAAGGCTAGGCTCTGATAGCAGAACAGGAATTGGCTACTAGGCCCCCCTTAGCTGAAGACTGAGAAAGCATAGGGGATGAGTGAAAACCTCCTTAACCACAACTCAACCAACTTAAACTCCAAGGGAGAAGAGAGGGGCCACACCCCAGCCCTCTCCGTGACTTAAAATTCTCTATGTATCCCTTCCTTTGGGAAGTTTTGGTATCCCTGCTCTTATCATTACCACCGTAAATCCTAACCCCACGGCTGATTGTTATCACCGCTTCATCCTCCCACTTAGTGCTATTCCAAGAATTTACTCTGAGGTTGCTCTTCCTCTCCACCCCTTTCCAGCATTCTCCATTCTACTTCCATCTCTTGTACCCTAGGGCAGCAGTATAACCTTGCTGATATCTGGCTTATGCTTATGTAAGGAGGCCACAGCATAATGGTGCTCGACAACTCCCGAGCAGATCATTTCATTTATATCTCTAAGCCTAAGTCTGGTGTATAAATAGAAAAAAAAAACAAACAACCTCCATCCTAATGTACTCCTAAACTCGTCGGGAAAACTGAACCATCGTTATACAACCCGTACATTAACATCAGCTCTCCACTTGCGCAACCACGCATCACCCACCCACTGGTCCTTTCCACCTCTCCTCCGCACGCAGGCTTACGTTACAGGCACGCGCATATCGACTGCCCACCACCCTTCCGCTCCTTTTTGAAGCGCTCCACCCCCTTTCCGCGCGTTCTTTAGGGTGCGCAGGCGCTATGACGGCCAACTGCTTCCTCGTTCCTTCTAACTTCTGCGCAGGTGCAAGGTGGCAGCGGGCACCGCCCGGAGCTTGCCGAAAGGCGGAAGTGAAGGTGTGGCGACAGTCACGGGCGGGGCCGGAGGGACCCAGTGCCGGTTCGGTCTAGTTCGGTCTTCGCTCCTTTCCGTTACTCGTCATGGCTAAGAACACGGTGTCTGCCCGCTTCCGGAGGGTGGATGTGGATGAATACGACGAGAATAAATTCGTGGACGAGGAGGAGGCTGGGGAGGGCCAGGCCGGGCCGGATGAGGGCGAGGTGGACTCCGCTATCCGGGGATATCCTTCGTGTGTGTGTGTGAATAATCAGTAGTACCAGGGTCGCAGAGAAGGGACAGTACCGAGCCTGTCAGTCGCTGGTCACCGGGCTGCGAGGCCAGTACACCGGAAAGGGGATGATCTGTAAATGCTACATACTCTCCGCTTCGGAAGTCTAAAGAAAATCTTGTAGTTTAATATTCCTAGTGAAACTTTTATGAAGTGACTATTATTTATGGGGATGATTGACGGTGTTCTCTATACGTTTTGTTGTTTAGGGGGGAAAAAAGGCTGGGGAAGAACAGCCCAGCAATACAAGTGGTTCACGTGTAAATTTGATGCATTTTTAGAGTATTTGTTTTAGAGCACAATTTGTTTTTCATACAAGTCTGGCTCTGTGATGAGCCTTCACAGTGTCTGTAGGGATACCCCTGTTTGCTTCATAGCCAATGAGAAGTGCCTACCACTTCCCGTTTCTAAAGGCAGAGAGGAAATGAGCGATCTGCCTGTTTAGAGAGCATTAACCTTATAAGGAAAACAGGTAGAGGCAACTGTCCAGTATCGTCTCAAGTGCTTTCAAGTCGAAGTTTTAAATTCCACTCACCTGTATTTGACCTATGTGCCTTCAGAATCCTACCTCCGGCAGATCTTGAGCTCCTTTTCTACTTCAGGCTTCTCAAACCTGACCTAGTGACCCCATAGCTAGTCGGGTTTTCAGGATATCCAGAATGGACCTGTATACAAGTTAATTTCTGATATGACTGACAGGTTACCAGGACAGTTTTGGGAAGCTTGAAATAGAATAAGGAAATCAAGGCCTGTAGAAGGAGGCAGGATCCCGAAAGCAATTGGGACAGGGTAACTAGGGTCTGGCTTATATGTTACTGGCAGCAGTCTCCCTCTGCAGGTTCCCAATGGTATAAAAGTGATGGAAGAGCTCTCTTTTTGTGTGTCCAGCATGTTGCTGACTGCAGTATTACCTGTGACACATGTATGACAGCATCTATAGATTTTGGTAGTTTGTCTGTGTGTCCATAGCTTGCTTTGTTCCACACACCTCCTTCAATGGATTAGTGTCTAGTTTTGTAAGAGAAAATGGGAAACTAGAATTTAGTGGGAAATTAAATTTTAGATTATTAATATTTGTAAAACGTATCTAAAATTATTTAGTTGGCTATATTTTATGTTTATAAAGTACTGCATATACTGATCTTTGCTGCTCAAGTCACTTTTAACCTCTCTCATTCAATCCAGAGCTCTGCCCACACCCACTGAAAGATCAATATATTGAAATGCTCTTACTTGATGTTACTGGATGCATTCTTCTCTAGCTTGTTAATAGTCTGGGAATGTAGGAAGGTGGTCTCTAGTTTGTTTAGGTTCTAATCTTTGCTTTTGTTAACTAAAAATGATGATGACTGCAGTTTGCTAGCTAGTCTCACTTGGCTAGCTCTCACCTAATTTTAACTTAATTTTTAGTTTATATTCCATGTTTCATGACATTTTCAAAGCAGGTATGCCCAGGCCGGATGCATATTTTAACTCTGAAGGGAGGAGTAGCCTAGTGTTTAAAGCAGCAGGCTATGAACCAGGGAAACCAGGGTTCAAATCCCATTGTTGCTGACCTTTGATAAGTCACTTTGTCCTCAGTTGCCTCAGGTATAAACTTAGTTTGTGAGCCCTCTGAGAATAGGGAAATACCTATACTATAGTAATATAATCTGCTTTGAAGTGCTGAAAAACAGAAAATAAATCAATAAATACAATGCTGGAAGGGAGGGGGTGGTCCCTCACTGGAAGATCATATAGCTGCAGCCAGTGGCTCCTTAACTGATCAGTACTGACTGTCCACCTGGCAAGGTTCATTGCTGCCACTTGGAAAAGTTGGTACTTATCCACAGTGTTTGACTTTTTTTTTTTTCTGATTTTAAGTTCCAGTGCAGTAGCACTGGAAACTTAAATCTCTGACCCTTGAGTTAGGTTTCCCTCTCTAACAGGCCGATACAGTACCTGCCCTTGGACGTGCGTTTTCCCTTACCCCTTATTCAGTAAGGGGCGGAAAACGCGCGTCCAACCTGCGGCCCCTAATAGCGCCCTCAACATGCAAATGCATGTTGATGGCCCTATTGGGTATGCCTGCACGATACAGAAAGTAAAATGTACAGCCAAGCTAGTTTCTGCTGGCACTGGGAAAGTGCACAGAAAAGCAGTAAAAACTGCTTTTCTGTGCACCCTCTGACTTAATATCATGGCGATATTAAGTTGGAGGTCCCAAAGAGTAAAAAAGTTAAAAAAAAAAAAAAAAAAAATTTACAATGGGCCGGCAGCTGTCAGGCTGAAAACCGGACGCTCAATTTTGCCGGCGTCTGGTTTCCGAGCCCGTGGCTGTCAGCGGGCTTGAGAACCGACACCGGCAAACTTGAGCGTCGGCTGTCAAACCCACTGATAGCCGCTGCTCCGGGTCAAAAGGAGGCGCTAGGGACGCGCTAGTGTCCCTAGCGCCTCCTTTTGCCCGTTTCTACCGCACCACCTAATTTAAATACAGAATCGCGCGCACAGGCGAGTGGGCGTTTGTCCGCTCTCCCGCGGACTTTACTGAATCGGCCCGTAAGAAAATATCGACCAGGCCAACACCCTGCTCTGCTTAATGTCATCTGTATGGGATTTCCATGCAAGAGTACTTAGTAGTACTCCCATTTTAGAATGCTCATTTTATGAGCATAAAACTCCTTGCTTCATCGGCAGTAAAGTTTACGCTCACAAAATGAGCATTTAAATCTGGGCAAAGCAGTGTGTTGGCCAGAACGCACCTTTCTGTATCGGCTTGTAAGTTTGTACCCAAGGCAGTAGAGGGTGAAGTGACTTGCCCAGGATCACAAAAGAGTAATTTGACTCTGGGCTTCCCTGGTTCGCAGCCTGCTGCTATTACCACTAGACTCTTCGTCCTGTGTCAGTGTTGAGTTTCTGAGATGCTTATCTCCTCTCTAATCCTGGTCATGCATCCCAGTGTATTGCTTTTGATTCTTACTCTAGAACAGATGTAGATTTTTGGGGTGTTTTTTTTTTTTTTTTTGCTGGTTTCCTTAATCTGCTTTACAGGAAACATGATGGCTGCGTTACAGGCAGCATTGAAGAATCCCCCAATTAACACAAAGAATCAATCTGCAAAGGTGAGATAGATGGAGCTCTGCTGAGTATGAAAACCTGCTGCTGCTGTAATAGTGAAGTTCATACATATGGTTGCTCTTTGGATTGCCTTCTTTGTTCTGATCTTCTCATCTTTAGTGGTTGAGGCACTGTTTGCTGTAGAGGGTTTGAAAGGGAAGTCCCCTAGGATGAACTATTCTGTGCCAGCAGGGGCCACTCCTGAAGCAGAACTTTTTTTTTTCCTTCCTCCCTAGTGCCCAAATGTGTATCGCCTCTGCAGTGGAGAGAGAATGGAAAATACTGTCCCTTTAACAATCTAATATGCTGACATTTCTTATGGTGGCTTGTCTGCATGTTCACTCTGGGCTCATGGGCAGGAATGTGACTATCACAGTTTGACTTTCTAGGGAAAGATTGAGCTGTAATATCATTTAGTAGTACGGACTTGGCTCTGGAATAATAAGAAGTGGAGTTGTAGAGAATAGTTTTCTCTGGTGCTGAATAGCAGATACAGGCCTTATGCTGGCTTTTCTCTTTTTAAAATGACAGCTCATAGTTCTGGGGTATCCAGGTGGGGAAGAAGTGTTAATGCTTAAGAACATAAGAACATGCCATACTGGGTCAGACCAAGGGTCCATCAAGCCCAGCATCCTGTTTCCAACAGTGGCCAATCCAGGCCATAAGAACCTGGCAAGTACCCAAAAGTTAAGTCTATTCCATGTTACCATTGCTAATGGCAGTGGCTATTCTCTAAGTGAACTTAATAGCAGGTAATGGACTTCTCCTCCAAGAACTTATCCAATCCTTTTTTAAACACAGCTATACTAACTGCTTGCTGATATATATCCCATTCCTAAAATAGGTATTTATGCTGCCACACAGCTGTGGTAAACCAAGGAAGTAAAACAGCATGAAATAGATTTTAGTTCTGGTATGAGGTAAACCTTCAGTCTGTGGCATAGAGAAACATGCATTCTGTCATTCATCCCTGACCTGGCCCCAATATTATTGTGCAACACTGGTCTGGCTGTGATAGTTGGTTTGATCTGTTCCAGGATCGTGCTGAGAGCGTGGTGCTGAAAGTCCTCGTTGCCTTTAAAGCCAATGAGATTGAGAAGGCCGTTCAGTCTCTCGATAAGAGTGGGGTGGACCTTCTGATGAAATACATCTACAAGGGTTTCGAGAGCCCATCCGATAACAGTAGCGCTGTCTTACTGCAGTGGCATGAAAAGGTACAAGTTCTTCCTGTTTTCAAGGCCTGGAAAGCAGTCTTAATGATCAGATCATAATGTATGTCTAGTAGCACAATCTCGGTAGGTTGCAGCCCTTTTTTGTCTGTTTTCCTTTCTTCCTTCTCCCCATCTCTTTTCTGACTTGGGCAGGGATGATTGCTTTAGCATTCTTGAAGATGGTATAGAAGATGCTGTTGTAAGAAGTTTTTTGTTCTTTAGTTCTGGTTACATTGCCTCTGGTTTAGTTCTGTATCTTTTAACCTGCTCTCTTATTTTCATCACAGGCCCTGTCAGCTGGAGGGGTCGGATGCATTGTCCGGGTCTTGACCTCCAGGAAAACGGTTTGAGCCTTGCATAAGGTGGTTGGTCCTCCATAGGAGTGGGAATTGCTGGTACAAAGACCAAATGAAGCAAATGCCACAGCTGCCCTGGGGGCAGCACTTCTCTCTGTCTCTCAGCTCGCTTCCTTTTTATATATATTGTATGAGCAGATAACATGGATATAATGCTTTTTTTTTTTTTTTTACTTTGGTTAAGAGTAATCAAGTAGTGCAATGTTGTTTATAACAAGAGTATTAAGTACTCGGCATTTCAGAATTTTTGTACTGTGCAGGGATCTTGGCTTTGTCTGTAACTTTTTTGCCACTTTTGAAACCTCAGGAACCCACAAGTTAATTCTCTGAGATTGAACAAGAACTTAAGGACAATTTGACTCTGACAGCAAGCAGTGTTTTATGGCAGAAACCTCAAAGGCCTGTCTCCTCACCTATTAGCAGGTTACGTTTTGAAATGCAAGGAATGAGCCTTCAGACTTCCTCTAATGCCCTTGGTTTTTCATCTCGTCATTTTAGAATTTTATTCCTCCTCCCCTACATTCCTTTTTTATGCATAGAATTCAAATGCCATTTTTTGAGGTGTTGCAACCTTTCTAGGTTGCATTCTGCTAACTCTTGAGGAGTTGTTCAGAACATGGTCGCTTGGGTACCGTGGCAAAGTGTAACAGCAAATACATTAAATTTTAAACGGGAAACCCTTCACACTAACTGTTTCAGGGATCCTAGGCTTTAGTGATCTGAGATCAAATACCCTTGTGAGTCTGAACATGGCAAGAGCTGGGAGAATAAATTCCCTCCTCCATCCACGAAGCCTGAATGTGGCAGGGACTGGGGATCCCAAATATCTTAGGTGTTGAGATAAGGTACCTCTTCCCTCTGCCATCTCTTGGATCTTGAGTGTGGCAGTAGCTTAGAAGCTGACTTTAAGTAACTGTCATTGAGTAAGAATCTGGAAGTGTAACCTGGGGAAATGCTAATGTTTTACACACGCTGCCTTTTACAGTATTCTTTGGTAAAAGTGGTGCAGCAATTGAGAAAAATACCAATATTGATAACTGCAAATGTTTTTGCAAAATAAATTTTTTAAAAAAGTATTCATACTTGTTTTATTTTAAGAAACGAATAACAGTTGTATATGTGTGGCTGCCTGAATAGTAGTAGTGGGTGTGAAGGATTCAGTTTGGGTCTGTGCACCTTCATCTTAGTTCTTGGTGATGGCAGCACCAGCTCAGTGGCTTACAATAGGAGTGATCTTAGCACTCTTGCTTCTTTCTATTATTTATGGCTCTCATTTTGTTTATTTTCTTGAACATATTTTATTCTTAGTGGGATTTTTTTGGAATAAAAGATGTCCATATTCTTGTTTCTAAAGCACCATTAGCAAAAAAAAAAAATTAAAAGCAAAATTATGGTTTAAAGTGTGAATAAAGATTTTAACACTTTTTTTAATTTACTAATTTTCATGTTTTAGAATCAGATTTCCTTTTGACCTAAGGAAGAGGAGAAACTGATCCCTCTATTCTTGCCCCCTCACACTAAGCAGGAAGATGAAGAATGACTGTAACCTTTTTTTCTATGTCAGTTCTGCCAGCTGGAGAATTACCGTATTTTTCGCTCCATAAGACACACTTTCCCCCCCACCCAAAAAGTGTGTGTGTGTGTGTGGGGGGGGGAATGTCTGTGCGTCTTATGGAGCGAATATTAAAAAAAAAAACTAACTACAACCTCCTCCTCCCCCCCCCCCCCCCCCCCCAAGACTTGCCAAAAGTCCCTGGTGGTCCAGCGGGGGTCCAGGAGCAATCTCCTGCACTCGCCGTCGGCTGCCAGTATTCAAAATGGCACAGATAGCCTTTGCCCTTACTATGTCACAGGGGCTACTGGTGCCATTGGTCAGTCCCTGTCACATGGTAGGAGCACAAGTCAGGAGGGTGGGGGGTTGTAGTTAATTGAATATAAAGGGTTGGGATGGGGACAAAAAACATTTTATGCCCTCCCCTAATTTGCTCCATAAGACACACAGACGCCCGGGAACAGACCTGGTTTAGCGCACTTTTTTTTTTTTTTTTTTTTTTTTAATTTTCCCGCTCTGAATTCTAAGTGCGTCTTATGGAGCGAAAAATACGTTAATCTGTATTCCTGGCTTCCAGACTGCTTCCAGCAGGTAGTTCAGCAAGGTAGAGATGGGCTGGATCCATGGACTACTCCCAGCAACAGGTTCTTCTAAAGTGTGGCCACTAGAGATGTGAATCGGAACCAGAATCGGTTCGGATTTCAGTTCCGATTCACATCTCTAGTGGCCACTACTCTTGCTTTTAAAGTCTTCAGGTCTCCTCACCTACCCCAAGGCGTTTGTCGTGCATCCCGTGGGTGATCCTAGTATCTGTCAGCTGAACTGTTCAAAGATAAAACAGGTTCTAGGGCTTGTGTTTTAGAGCCTAGCACTTTTAGCTGAAGATAAAAATGAAAATGTAAATGTTCTTCCACATGTGATTCTAATATCAGCAGAAGTTTGGGACTAGCTGTATGCTTAATGAATGATGTGCAAAAAGGTAGAGTGTAGTTGTGCCGACAATGCTGAGGCTAAATGCAAATTCCCTGTACGTACCTGGATCAGTCCAGACCTTGGGTTGAGCCTCCTTTCCAGCAAGTGGAGACAGACTAAAACTGCAGAGGTGCCCTATATGAGGACAGAGCCCATCCTGTAACCCTTCAGTAGTTGTCTGCCTCAAGCAGGTGGATCAGCTCACCCTTCGGTCTCCTGATTTAGGCTAGTCAGCCTTCTTTACTTTCTTCTGGATCAAGCAAGTACTTCTTCCTTAGGGATCTTGATTGGATTTCTTCTGTGTAAAAAAAAAAAAAAAAATTTCTTTTTTTCTGTGCAGGAGACGGTCCCGGCTCCTGGTGGACTCAGGGGGCTTCACCCCTTGTGCAGTGCATAGCCTGAGTCCGTGATTGCTTCCAGGTGTGGGGACCGAGGCTGGTGGTCCAGTCTTTCGTCTCCCCCCTCTGGCTGCCTAGGGAGCATAGGGCTCCATTGTGTGCTCAGTCTGAGTTAAAACATAAATAAATTAATAATTGATAAATTCTAAAATTAGTAATTTTTATTCTTTGGCCATTACCTGGGATCGAACCGGCAGCCAGACAGGCAGGAGCGAACAGGCTTCACTCCCCTGCCTCCGCTCCTGCTGGCGGGCTGCCAATCAAGGCTATTTTTAGCTTTTTTTTTTTTCTTCAGCGCGGATGCCGCGGCCAGCAGCCTGCCTTGCTTGTGGGCAGCCCTCATCGTGCCTATCGCACGAGGGGCTCGGCTCAGCCTGCCTGCTGGGTGCCTGCTGGGATTCGGAGCTGCCTGGAGCAGGGGAGCCGGATTTTTGCGCGTTCCCCCCCCCCCCCCCCCCTTAGGAAATCCAGTACTCGTTTTTCATCTGATTTTGTCGTCCACCTGCAGAAATCTTATCTGGCTAGCTTGGAGGAGGAAGGTCATCCCACCCCCTGGCTAAATTTCCACACCCCATGTCGTTGCCTGCTTGCCCAGCCACGGAGCCTTCGGGGTTGGTGCGGGTAGTTCCGGGGGTGGCCCCTGTCCCTGCCCCTCCCCCCCCGGAGGGGGACAATCCCAGGCTTCTCTTCATGTTCCAGCAGGAGCCCCTCATCCCCTTTGTCCTCCAGGAATTGGGGCTGGAGGGGCCCCCTGCAGTTACCCTTACAGCCTCTTTGCCCAAGAATATGGACCTGGTCCTGTTGGGACTCAGGGCTCCGGCAAGCGCCTTTCCTTTTCATCCCATGCACAGGTTTCTCCTCTTGCGTGAATGGGAGGCTCCCAAAGCGGGACTCCGGGTGGGGCGGGCTATGGATAAGCTCTACCCCCTCCCAGAGGAATGCTTGGACGTGTCGAAAATTCCCACCATGGACTCCTTTGGTCTCTGCAGTCACCAAGCACAGCATTATACCTGTGATGGGATCGATGGCTCTGAAGGATGGACAGGACCGCAAGCTCGAGGCCCATGTGAAACGTATTTTTTAAGTCCTGGCTCTGGGGGTCTGGGCGACTATTGCAGCAGTCTCATGCAGCGGGCAGGTCTCAGGTGGGTTCAACAATTACTCGGCACCCAGGACCTCCCTTCTGCAGAGGCGGAGCAGGCTGAACGTCTGGAAGCCGTCATCGCATATGGAGCTGATGCGGTCTACGACCTCTGCATCCAGGCGATGGCCTCGACTGACCCGGCCTCCAAGGCGCGGCTAGGCGCATTGCCCTTCAAAGGTAAGTTGCTCTTTGGAGAGGACCTTGAGAAGCTTATTGATTCCTTGGGGGAAAACAAGGTTCATAAGTTTCTGGAGGACTGTCCGAAACAATCAAGCTCCTTTACTCCCTCGCGTCCGGGGACAGAGGAGGTATACGCCCCGCGGACAAGGGGGCTCCTCTAGGGGTTATTCTTCTCGGACTCAATCTTGGTCACAGCCCTTTCGGGGGCATCGTTCCTTTTGCGAGGGCCAGTCCTTGCACTCCACCCCTAAGCCTGCCACACAATGAAGTTCAGTCAACCCATTCCTCTGTCCCTTTTCTGGGCGGCCACCTCTCCCTTTTCTTCGAGGAATGGGTCAAAATGCACGTTGGACCAGTGGGTCCTCGACATTCTCCGAGACTGTTACGCCTTCAAACTTGTTCGCGATCTACCATAGCTCTTTGTATTCTCCCCCTGCAGTCGGCTCAAGCGGGAGGCGGTAGAGCAAACCCTCACCAGACTTTTGGGTCTGGGCGCAGTTGTTCTGGTCCCGAAAGCGGAGCTCAGCGCAGGCCAGTATTCTATCTATTTTGTGGTCCCCAAGAAGGATGGGGCTTTTCGACCAATCTTAGACCTCAAGAGGGTCAACCGGGCCCTCAAGGTCCCACATTTTCACATGGAAACCTTGTGAGCAGTCATCGCGGCAGTTAGCCCTGAAGATTTCCTCACCTCACTCGATTTGACAGAGGCGTACTTCCATATTCCAATTCACCGCGAATACCAGAAATATCTTCGCTTCCACATCCTCAACCGGGATTTCCAGTTTCGGGCGCTGCCTTTTGGCCTCGCAACCACACCTTCACCAAGGTCGTGGTGGTGGCGGAGGACCTTCGCCGGGAAGGAATCCTAGTCCAGCCCTATCTGGACGACTGGCTTGTCGGGGCCAAGTCGGAGGTTCTTTGCCGACAGGCAGTGGATCGGGTATTAGCTCTCCTCGCATCCCTCGGGTGGATAGTGAATTTTTCCAAGAGCAATCTTCAGCCCTCCCAGGAGTTAGAGTTCCTGGGAGCCCACTTCGACACTCGAGTGGGCAAGGTCTTCTTACCTCGTGCGCAGGCCCTCAAGTTGATTGGCCAGATTTGGAATCTTCTCTCACTACCTCTCCCAACGGCCTGGGACTACCTGCAGGTCTTAGGGTCCATGGCTTCCACCATTGACCTAGTTCCCTGGGCCTTTGCTCATATGCGACCATTACAGAAAGCTTTGCTATCCTGTTGGCAACCGGTGTCGGAACAATTTCACATCGTCCTCCCGCTTTTGGACTCTACTGTCACCGCCTTGCAGTGGTGGCTTTCGCTTCCTCGTCTTCTCCGGGGAATGCCCCTTCAAGTTCCACAGTGGACGATAGTAACTACGGATGCCAGTCTCTCAGGCTGGGGTGCAGTCTGCCTGTCCCAATCCACCCAGGGGATCTGGTTGCCGACTCAGACTCGCTGGCACATCAATTGGTTGGAGGCTCGGGCGGTGCGTCTGGCTCTGCAGGAGTTCCTGCCCCTGATATGCGGCAAAGCGGTCAGACAACTCCACCACCGTGGCTTACATCAATTGTCAGGGGGGCACCCGCAGTTGCCTGGGCAGAACATCACCTGGATTGCCTGGTGGCCTCTAACATCGCGAGCAAGGAGAATGTTCAGGCCGATTTTTCTCAGTCGCCAATTGCTTGATCCGGGAGAGTGGGAATTCTCGGAAGCAGCCATGGCTCTGATTGTCGACAGGTGGGGTCCCCCTCACCTGGACATCATGGCGCCCCTGCGCAATGCCAAGGCCAATCTGTTCTTCAGCCGCTGGAGGGAACATGGCTCAGAGGGCATGGATGCTCTGGCTCTCCCCTGGCCCACGGACATTCTTCTGTGGCCCCTGGTGGGCAAAGTTCTCAGGAGAATAGAACTCCACAGAGGACCCATGGTTCTCGTAGCACCCAAATGGCCTCGCAGGCCATGGTTCGTGGATCTTGTCAACCTGGTGAAGGACAGACCTCTTCTGTTAGGCCATCTTCCTCGTCTGCTCCGGCAGGGGCTCGTATTTTTCAACCAGGCCGATTTGCTTTTGAATGGCAACCCCTGAAGCGTAAGGGCTATAGGGAGGAGGTTATCTCCACCTTGCTGTGAGCCCAGAAGCAGTCGACTTCTCTAGCCTATGTGCGCATTTGAAAGGTCTTTTGAGACCATTTGTGAGGAGTCAGGTGTCTCTGCACGCTCCGCCCCAGTCTCCTTGGTTCTTTCTTTTCTACAGAAGGGTCTCTCCAATGGCCTTTCCTTCAATTCCCTGCACGTGCACGTTTCCATTCTCTGCTCTCTCCTGGTCAGGTCGAGGGTCATTACTTAGCAGGCCACCTGGATGTGGTTCAGTTCCTGAAGGGAGTCAAAACACCTGCGTCGTCCTGCTCGCCATACTTGCCCGTCGTGAGTCTCAATCTGGTCCTCTGGGCCCTCTGTGATGCTACGTTCAAGGAAAACCGCCTTGAGCATAAGGTCCTTTTTTCTATCTCCTCCGCTCGGTAGATTTCCGAGATTCAAGCGTTGTCCTGTCGGGAACCCTTTTTGCACTTCTCTGATTCAGGTGTTTCCCTCAAGACTGTGCCTCCTTTCTTGCCGAAGGTTGTCTCCACCTTCCTTGTCAACCAGTCGGTAGAGCTTCCAGCTTTCTCTCCAGAGGATGTGAATATAGATGTGCTATTACGTGGAGATTCTCTTTTTGGAGAACATGCTATGATGTCTAAAAACTTTATTGTTCATGGTACTTGGATATTATTATGACATGTAATTACCATTAACTTATGGTATTTTGCTATTTAGTTTCTGTGAAACCAAATCTATTGTTTGTATTTTGTTAATTTTGTTTTTATTATGTGTGTATATCAGTGTTAGGTGCTTAATAAATTTTAATAAATGAGATTACAGGTACCACTGGAGGCGATCTTCGTAAACTGGATGTCAAGCGAGTTCTACTCGGGTATCTTCAGGTCACCAATGACTTTCCGGTCTCGGACCATCTTTTTGTCCTCTGGAGTGGTCCCAATCGGGGCAAACCGGCTTCTAAGACCGCTATTGCACGATGGTTGAAGGAGGCCATTTCCTCGGCCTATCTCTGGCAAGGTTGGGTGATTCCGGAGGGCCTAAAGGCTCATTCGCTACGTTCTCAAGCTACTTCCTGGGCAGAGAGCCACTCGGTCTCTCCGCAAAAGATTTGCAGGGCTGCCACATGGTCGTCCCTTCATACTTTTGCTCGACACTACCGTCTGGATGTGCAAGCGCCGATTTTTGGTTCCTTTGGGCGGCAAGTGCTTCGAGCGGGACTGTCTCAGTCCCACCCGCGATAGGGAAGCTTTGGTACATCCCATGGTCTGGACTGATCTGGGTACATACAGGGAAAGGAAAATGAGTTCTTGCCTGTTAATTTTCATTCCTGTAGTACCACGGATCAGTCCAGATGCCCTTCCCTGTTTGTCTTTCTTTTCTGTCCTCTCGAAGCTTGTTCTTGCAGATTCTCAGATTTTGATACTACTTTCTTTGTAAGAATGCTGAGCAATAACACCGGAAGCCTTGGTTGTTCAAGCACCAAGTATATGCAAGAGCGCTTAGTCATACCATGTTTCTTACATTGTTCTGCAGTTACTCATTTGAGCTTTCTGGTTAATTGCTTGATCCTATTCTGGTTTTGTTGTTTTCTGCTTTGACAATGGTTATACTGAAGGGGTATAGGATAGTCTCTGTCCTCATGTAGGACACCCTTTTCAGTTTTAGTCTGTCTCCACCTGCTGGAAAGGAGGCTCATCCCATGGTCTTGCCTGATCTGTGGTACTACAGGAACGAAAATTAACAGGTAAGAACTAATTTTCCTATGCAGCACTTCCCCCATGCCTGATTAAAACTAGAGAGATCTGGAAAGAGAGAATGCTGAGCAGTAGAGTTTCTTGGACTCTGAGAACATGAGAAGATCTTGCTGCGTTGTTTGCCTGTGAGCATTTTCTGAGCAGACATGGCACATTGTGATAATGTGGAACTTATTTTCTGCACGGAGATATAAATCCTCCAGAAGTTTTAAAGTGATGGGATAAAAAGGTTTTTTTTTATTTTATTTTTTTTATTTCTGCGGTCTTTTTATTTTCAGGGGAAAATTTGAAATATGCAATACTTATTTTTATATACTAGTTAAACTTAGTTCCATTTCTGTTTTAAAAACATTAACTATAGCTCACTCCATATTTTTCTTTTTAAATATAAAGCTAAAACACTTTTTACATTTCACGAATATACTACTTCTATACCAGAGATCAGCCCAGTTACTGATGTACTGAGGTAATCTACTAAAGTATTTATTTCAAATGATTTCTATCCTGCTTCTTCATGGTATCTCCCTTATTCCTCTGCATTGCAAATGGACAAATATGGCCACCACAATACTTTTGTGAAAGAGTGGAATTACATTTCTCTAACATTTGTCATTGTTTTACATCTTCAGCAGGGGCTTTTCACTTCTTTGAGTAAAGTAGTGTTGTCCCTATGAAAATGGGCTTTTTAAAAAATTGCACAAAAACATATGCACAGAGGGTTGCTGTATGTGTGATTGACTTGCACTAAGCAGAAACTTCCCAAGGGCTGGGGTTTGTTTTGGAAATCCGAACCAATGTTGGTAACATTTCTTAGAAAATCTACCCTCGTGCATTAGCAGATGGAAATGTGTGCAGGTAATTGTTATGGGATAATTATTAAAGGGAAACACCATGTGTGCTTTCCCTTTGAAAATGTGTGTGAAATCTGGATGTAAAAAGTACCTGCAACCTTTTGCTTGCACAAATGAGGGCTGTTATAAAATTACTACCCTAAGATACAGCTATTGGGAGCCATTGTGAGAAAGTAACTGGCAAGTACTTAGTGATATTTTAACATAGTAATGACATCTGAAAAAGACCAAATAAGCTGTTGTCTGCCCAGCAAGTTTCTTAGGCTAGTAACTGCCACTCTAAGGCTTTGGGGTAAGCAACACAATGTTAAGGGCAGTAATAAACAATCAAAACCAAGCAACTGTCAAACCCGTAACAAAATTACTGCTAGCAACATTTTTACAGGGTGAGCAGCCTTCTTGATGATGATTCAGACAATGTGGCTTGAACGTGCTTTTTGCTTTTGGACTTGGCTGTAGAAGCAGTCTTGCACTTTTTCCTTAATGTCTGTGTATCGGTACCCCGTTCTGTAAAAGTCAGGGCCCAGCATTAGTTGTCTGAATTCAATTCCCCTTTTTTACCCCTTGCCATCGAAGTGGAGAGAAATGCTGCAGTTGTGCCAATCATGTAAGCTCATTGGTTAAGGGTAGTAATCCCCATGCCTTCTGTTAGGGGTAGTAGCTGCCGCTCCATGCTGGTTATCTCCCCCCCCCCCCCCCCTGTACTATTAACTTCCACCGCTAGCCATTAGGGATCCACAGTGTTTATCCCATGCTTTTTTTTTTATTTTACTAATTTTGTCTTTTGGAAGGGCATTTACCTCATTTCACCATGATAGCCCTGCTTAAGTCCATTTTCAGTGTGGGGAGAGAACAAGATGTAGATTAAATGGCCAATTTTGATTGAGCTTGCTCTTCCCCCCCCCCCCCCCCCCCCCCCCCCCCCCCCCCCCCCCCGACTCTTTTTTCCTAAATTTTGCTATAGTGTTGCCTGAACCTTGGGAAAGGTGTATGCTAAATAAATTTGTATTAGAAATAGGACTGCAGTCCCGCTCCAAAGAGCTGCTAGCCTGAGGACGTATGGCGTGACTGGCGGCTGCTTTGATAAGAAAGAAGGATGGGAGGCTGAAGAGTTTATCTGGAAACAGGCATTTGTTTTAATCACTTGAGTGCATTTCGCTCAGGCTGACGCAATATCGGCATTCACTAAACGGGCACTCATGGTTGAGCGTTCGCTCTCCTAACGGGCACTGATCCACCTCTCGCCGGTGCCAGATTTAATATTTAAATGGACTGCTGCAACAAAAAGGAGGCGCCAGGGAAAACTTTGCATCCCTAGCACTGCCTCGGCATCTGGTGCCCAGGAAAGGTGACTGTCAGCTGGTTAGGAAAACGGACACTCAATTAACGAGCATCCATTGTCCTAACCCGTGGATGTGCGCAGGTTAAAAAAAATGGATGCTCGTAAAATTGAGCAGCCCTTTCCCTAACCTGTCGTCCAGTACACTTTTTTTTTTATTTTTAAATGGTTCTTGTTTGGTTCCTTTGACTTAATATCACCATGATCTTAAGTCAGAGGAGCTACAGAAAATGTTTTTTTCTGCTTTTCTGTAAACTTTTGGGGCTCCTCAAGAATTAAAGCCTGCTCCGAGGTAGGCGTTAATTCTTGAGAGTAAAAATATGCGGGGCAGGTGCACATTTTTTTTTTTTGCATGGGGGTGGGGTGTAATAGGTAATAGCCTCATTAACATGAATTTACATGTGATGAGTGCGATTAGCTATGCGCTTACCCCCGTTTTGCATTGGGGGTTAGGGATGTGCGTCCAAAACCCGCATCCAATTGCATGTTGAGCCAGGGCCTGGCCGGAGCGCACGGTTTTGCATTGGCCTGACTGTCACCCACGAGCACCTCTTTGCTAAATGGGAAATCAGTACAGGCATAGGGCAACAAATTCAGGGAACGTGGATTGGATTCTTTACTCTTTATTTTATAAAACTGAAAAAGTGACCGACTGCCTTGAGACATTCTGTGCTAAAGTAAGAGAGCAGCGTCTTATGCTGTCTTCACTCACACTCGTCCTCCCCCGCCCCCAAACATCCTCCTATCCCTTTCCCTCCCTCCATTCACTTTTTCCCTGCCTCTTCCACGTCCCTCATTCACAGACTGTTCCCCCCCCCCCCCATTTTATTGTAGCAGGCTGCAAACCAGGAAAGCCAGAGTTCAAATCCTGCTGCTCCTTGTGACCTCGGGCAAGTGACTTTATCCTCCATTGCCTTAGGTACAAATTAGGTTATGATTCCTCTGCGGCCTGGGAGATACCTACCAACACCTGAATCTAATCCACTTTGAAGTGCCTGAAAGGCAGAATATAAATCAAATAACGTTTCCCTGACATTGTTGACATACGGACATCTATCATTTAGGCAGCACGATTAATAGGGGCCCTGGACTGAAGGTCCTAAATTTCAGATTCCTTTTGTAACAGAATAGTGCTATCACTTTGAACAACATTGCTTCTCCTTTTCCTCAAAATGTGCTCTCTGCTCTCACTCTTCCAGCTATATTCAGCTTATTCTGGGCTCTTCAGTTTATTTTCTGAAAATATTTTATTTGTTTTTTATCCTTCCTTGTATGGCTTTTGCCATTGGCCTTCTTGTGCAGCTTATCCCAGAAATGTACCTAAATTTTCAGTGTTTCCAGGGCTAATTGATTAATTAGCTCCTGTCAAAGTAATCCAGCTCTGGTTCCACTGCTATTGACTTTATGCTGTGCCCTCCTTCTGGATCCTTGGCCCTGTCCTCCCCATCCCTGACAGAAGAAGCAGTGCTGCCACTTCCTAAAGCACCAGCATCCTCTGCTGCATGGGTCCCCATAGTCTCATGGGAGCTGCCAGCACTGCATGGTTCAAACCACAAGTCTCTCTGGAGTAGCACTACATAGAAGAGGCAGATAGATATGAAGGCCTGGGGATTGGGAGTGATGGAGGAGCCAGGGATTGGAGGGAGAGACAAACTGTGGACCAGAGACATTAGCAGGGACCCTACAACTATCTGTCAGCAGCCCTGGAGAGGTCCCATAAAACTTAGAAGACCCAGGCTCCTATGAAAGGTAATCTGAACTTGTGAACTTGAGTCTTTCCCTATTTACGTCCACAGCTCTTTCCATGCATAGGCTAAAGTACTTCAGCAATCTTAAGAACAGCATGCTGCTTACCTGTCACCCTGTTTTAACTGATCTTAAAGCATCAGAGTAGAGTGAAGCTCTCCTGGTCCAACAAATTGAATAGTGAAACCAGGTTTGCCCTTGGATGCTGAGAACACTAATCACTGTGGTCAGGATGAAGCTTGTGGTCATAAAGTGGGTGTATCAGCATGGTGCTAATGCAGCCTCATGATTATAAACAGTCCAGTAACACCATCATTTATTCAGACACAGCATTAGCATAAACCAAAATCAGGCACTTTGGGAAACATCAACCGCATTTTGCTTTGCCAGAAACATGAGAGAGATTTAAAAAAAAGAGAAAAGATACACTGATGGCTCTTTTAAAATGTCTTGTTATTGAATATAGCATTAAAAAAATGCTCCTGGAAAAGAACTGTAATTTAAGTTATTCAGGTCTGCTCACAACACATAACTAATCCAATATATTCCAGAAATGCACAACTTAAAACCAAAGTGTAATAAACAGCACAGCTGTAGCCGAGTCTGAGGGATCCTCCGTATGCGAGAATCCAATGCACTCTGAACAGAACGATGGAGTTCTCACCCTTCATTTTTTTTAACTTTTGGAAATGCTTAATAAGTCACAATATGTTGCATATACTTTAGGCATACAGAAGCAGAAAAATGACAGTGAGAGCTAATATTGGTGTGCTAACATTATTTCAGATGTTGCAGCTGTAATTGTCTTATATCCCCTGTGTAAACTAAACTAGGGAGGATGTGAAACAAAACTTCTGTAAGATTTTCTAGCCCTTTTCAAGGCTACCCTATTGAAAATGCTCTTACCTTTATCAAGTTCAGGTGATTATCAATAAGGTAGATGCCAGGCCTATGTTCTGATTTCCCTCCTAGTCTGGATCTGATCAGTGAATTTGCATGGAGTTACATGCCCGTGCCTCAAGATAGCCAACCAGCTCTTAAGCACATTTTTTGACATGAGTTGAAAAGCACAAATAATTAAATTAGGCTAGACACCTGTTATTTTCCTTTTAAATCACATGAAATAATATATTTCCAGATTTCACATTCCTGATTTGGCTATGTGTGTTTCCTGGGTGCAGCTTCATCATCCTGATGGAATATTTTAGCAGTGCTACTGGTAGGAACTAACATACTCTCACCTAGAGCAAGTGAGACAAGGTATGAGAACATGTTCAGGAGCTATGGGTCTGCACTTGTTTCTTATGCAGACTCTCAAGGACAGAGAGAAACCCCTATAACATGAACTGTGACAGCCAGTCCTCTAGGAGTGTTCCAGGGCTCTTCTGAGGCGCTCCTTGTTCTCAGAAACCCACATATGAAAAGTCTGCAGTCCTGGACAGAGTTCAGAGGTCATGGCCCCACTCATCCGCTGGCTGCCCTTCTTCCAGAACTCAAACATGTTCCCCAAATCCTGAGCTCCGGGTCCTCTATACAGTTCTAGAAAGCTCCGGAGAGAGATCTGCTCAGAGACACAAGATGAGAGTTTGGTTTTCCACTGCATTCAGGAACTCAAAGCTCAAGGCTAGAAGTACAAACACTATGAATCTTTTGGGGTTACCTAAAACTGAGACATCTTTATAGTTTTGTATGAGAGCAAGGCAGGGTGATAACAAGACAGAGTGATGTAGGCAGTGGCTGGTGGGATAGGGAGGTGTCAATGGTCCTTATCTGCAGTCATGTTACTGTGTTGCTCAGTAGTCAAACTGACCCTGCAGATTTGGGACCCTTTCCCATGTTCCTCTCCTTGTACTCCTTTAGCTTGAACTCTGCCATGTCCCATAACAATAACGGGGACAATATTCAATCAGCTTGTGGTGGTGCTGCAAACTGAATGGTGCATGCTCTATGCAAATGATCAAAGAGAACAACCCATGTGCTTCCTCTGAAAATGAGCAATTGTAGTGACCGCATGTTAAAGCATTCGCGTACTCTACATCTGCTCTTTGGGGGCGATGCAATAAAGTGCACCCAGCCTAGCACACAAGTTTATGCACGGTTGGCTATGCTAGACTAGCACTTTAAGCAATAAGGAAATTAGCATGTCCAAAACACGTGCCCAAATAAATGTGTAGCCGATAGCGCCCATCACATTTAAATTCCATGTAGACGAAGCTATTAGCTATTACCCTCTGATGCATAAAATCGCTGGGTGCCCAATGCACACTTTTTAATGTGGCAAATTTAACTCTAGCCCTGGAGGTGACGTAAAGTCAAAGCAAATCAAGGGCTTATGAGAAATTTTAAAATACGGTCTTCTGTGGTTCCTCCTACTTAGTATCTTGGTGACACGTAAATTTACTGCTTGCGGTGTTGAAAAATAAATATATATTGGATTTTTTTTTTTTTTTTTAATTCTCCTGGATGTACAATGTAGTCGCCCATAGCAAGTGGCGCTTAGCTATGGGAGTTTTCAGCAAGCTCAGCAAAATTGGCCAGAAGCGGGATAAAAACGGATGCTTGCATTGAGCGCCCGTTGCAATTGTGGATGCCTAATGCATTTGAGCACCGAGGCCACACAATTCTCCCCTAGCACAGCCTTGTTTTACTCAGCCCTTCATTTAAAGACTACATCGGGCGCGTCTTAGTGCATCGGTCCCCTTGTGCAGGCGGCAGGCGAAACTGCACACGGAAAGGAAATGCACCTGCGCTGCTCTCCTTCACCGCACCGAGCACGCCTGCTGGAACCCCCAGACGCGCGTACACACACACAGACACCACCTGCTTTTAGCCGTGGAAGGATGGTCTTATGTCAGGACCATTTTGCCCATGTAAATCAAAACTGCCCCCAATATGAGCATTTTCTGAATGGACCGAAGCTGAATTTACAAGACTGTTGGAGGAAGTGTTACAACTTCTTACCACCTCACATCAGACTTGTCCCAGATACCCCTTCCTTCAGAAAATGGGTGAAATCCTGGATCTATGAAGCAGCATTTTGTGACACAAACTCTACTAAAAACTCTGAAGCACTATTTACACTTGGACTATGCTTCACTACTTATACTCGACAGTGTATTTGCATTATTTATATTTGGACTGCATTACACTGTCTATTCAGTTACGTTGCCAACAGGTTATTTGAATACTATAAGCTACCACTCCAATGTTTGTTTATATAATAACGTGCATCCTGTGCTAGAATTACTATTTTGTATGGTTCAGCCATTCCTTTTGTAACTCGCGTTGAACTTCCTGGCTGGCAAGGCATGTCATGATGATGATTGCAATGCAATGTCAATATGAACGTGTGATGGGCCTTGATGGACTTTTGTAACTCACTTAACAATATTAATAAAAAAAAAAGGTCATTTGAGGAAAATAAAAGACTATAACTGTTGGCCGTGGGAGACTTCAGGATGGACCATAAGATGAAAACAATGAAAAGAGAAGCCAAGAATTGAAAAGCAGGGCAAGACTTGGGACTTGCTGCTTTGCCATAGGTTTTTTTTTCTGGTTCTGATACCTTTTATTGCTCCAACATGAAAATTAGACAACGTACATGATTTTGTTTTTTAGGCCTCATAGATCCAGTTTTCAGAAATGAAGGGACTTGTGTCGTTTTGAAAATCCACAGTGAAACAACATCTTTACACATTTTTCATGTTCATCCAATTAATCATCGGAATCGACTTTTCTCCAGGACCAGTAACGGGCTGTCAGAGGGATCCCACCACTGCAAGTAGGTGTAGCATTGATTTTTATATACATTTTCCACCAGAGGGCACCCTGCATCTACCAAGTGAGCCTTCCCAAATGCAAATCTAATGCCCTGCACAGCACATCCTAGGGTTAATTCGCCACCTCTGCATGCTGTTTCTCAGGGGCAGCCTGCCTCCCCTGCACAGTTGTCTCTTACGCGTGTCTGTGCAGTGCTGCGTGTGTGTCGTGTGCGACAGAAACCATTCACAATAGTAGCAGTATGTGGAGAGACCCTTGCCTTTCCAAAGCTCCTGCCCCTCAGCGATATCTGATGCCTCCCTGCATGGAGCTGTTGGATTCATAGGTGCCAGCTCTGTGGGGGGCGTGAGCATCCCCAATATTGAACAAACTCCTTCACTGTGGCTAAGGAAAAGGTCATTTGTACTGAGTTGAGCAGCCCCAATCGTTTTGAAAAAGTTGAATCTGGAATGTTGCCCTTACCCTGGCATCCTGGAACTGTTTTGGATGCAGCAGTTGTGATAAAGTTGCAGCGTAGTCGCGGACATGCAGCCGGTCGGCAGAAAGGCAACAGCTTTTGCCAGTCCAACGCTGTGGATTCCTCAGGACAGTGGCGACTATTGGGCCGATTTGTGCCAGGCTAATCCCATCCATGGCCGTGTCACCCATTGGCAGAGCTGCAGGGGAAGGCGAGAAAAGCATCAGAGGGCATTGCCCAGCAAACTCTCCCTCAGTTCAGGAGCAGGAAAGGTGATATTAATGAGCTGAAATTCAGGCCTGGGACCATGTAGCAGAGAGGATAGAGGGCGATGACTACTGCGGGGGATCAGTGAAGCTTATTAAATCCCTAATTACTTACAAAGTGTTCCAGTCTTACACCAGCCACACAATACTTATAAAAAGCAATGATTTGATCAACAGTCATATTTCCTGGGAATGTGTGGAAGGTTTAATTTTTTTTTTTTAATGCCTTCTTACCTAATTTATAAAAGTCATGGCCAGAAGCAATTGGTTTGAAGGTGCTGAGGAAATTCTCAAAATAAAAGGGAGGAATGATCTCTGTCTTGGGCAGTGCAATCTCGGCCATATAGTCATTGATACTAGCTTTGGCGTCCATGTGTCTGGCTGGAAAGCCATATTTCCTGTGCACATGGTGCTGGCCCAGGAATATCACCTGCTTGACATTTTGCTTTCTGCATGCGTCTGCCAGTTGGTACCCTTGCCGAATTTCACTCTAAAAAATAAAAACACAAAATTTCCAATCAGCTCCTGCTCTGCCTGTGTCTCCTTGTGGAGTAGTCGCTTCATATTTATATTCTGACTGATAAATTCCTGACTGTAGTTTCAGTACATACCAGCTCTCTCCTGCTCACATACAGCCATGGTCATTCAGTTAGCTGGAAGTGTTTTTAGGAAGGTGACACTTCTTCCACATTTTATAACTGTTAAACCATTAATTACAATTGAAAGTTGATGGGTAAATGGGACACATTATCTGGTATTGGAATATTTAGCAAAAGGGAAGTTGCAGGTCAGGTCATAGATTAATAAAGTTGTGGAAGAACACAGAGCTGAAACAGTAGAGGGTGCTGGATATCAGCACTGAGGGATGCTGGGAAGCTGTTTGGCCGCACAGAGCTGGGATAGTAGAGGGTGTTGGTTATCAGCACTGAGGAATGCTGGGAAGCTGTTTGGCAGCACAGAGCTGGGATAGTAGAAGTTGTTGGATATCAGCACAGAGCTGGGATTGTAGAGGGTGTTGGATATCAGCACTGAGGAATGCAGGTAAACTGGCAGCACAGAGCTGGGATAGTAGAAGTTGTTGGATATCAGCACAGAGCTGGGATTGTAGAGGGTGTTGGATATCAGCACTGAGGAATGCAGGTAAACTGGCAGCACAGAGCTGGGATAGTAGAAGTTGTTGGATATCAGCACTGAGGGATGCTGGGAAGCTGTTTGGCAGCATAGAGCTGGGATAGTAGAAGTTGTTGGATATCAGCACAGAGCTGGGATTGTAGAGGGTGTTGGATATCAGCACTGAGGAATGCAGGTAAACTGGCAGCACAGAGCTGGGATAGTAGAAGTTGGATATCAGCACTGAGGGATGCTGGGAAGCTGTTTGGCAGCACAGAGCTGGGATAGTAGAAGTTGTTGGATATCAGCACAGAGCTGGGATAGTAGAGGGTGTTGGATATCAGCACTGAGGGATGCTGGGAAGCTGTTTGGCAGCACAGAGCTGGGATAGTAGAGGGTATGGGATATCAGGGCTGAGGAATGCAGGTAAACTGGCAGCACAGAGCTGGGATAGTAGAAGTTGTTGGATATCAGCACTGAGGGATGCTGGGAAGCTGTTTGGCAGCACAGAGCTGGGATAGTAGAGGGTGTGGGATAGCAGGGCTGAGGCATGCTGGGAAGCTGTGTGGGAGCAGTAATTAGTGTAGAGGTGAACTGACAATGGTCAGGAACTGAGATGCCCTGGTGGTACTTTACAGCGACTGTGTAATGCATTAGCAGACAGCAGTAGTTCAGAGTAACATGTGGGTTTTGTACCAGAACAGCATGGGGTGCCAGCAGTCATGGTAGAGGTGTGGAGGAAGCCTGCTTAGTGCATGCTCATGTCATGCCAGGCTTTTTTCTATGTAGGAAACACTAAGCTAACATAAAGGAGGCATGCTTTATTGTACACAAGAGCTGCAAAGATATGGCATCAGCAAATGAACCCAGGACTATGTCCCACTCTGTGCAGCAGAAGTAGTTAAGAACTGATCAAATCACCACCGACAAAGAATCTACTACAAAAAAATCAAGAAACTGAATATTTCATTTTGCCTGAGCCAGCTTTCTTAGAGACGTGGTAGCCTTTTCTTGCCTACATTAGCTAACTACTCTATGCGTTCATCACCATTCTCCAAGGCCATTTTAACACTCTGCCCTTTTGTAAAAGAAGTCTTTTGATAACTCCATAACCAGGTTGGGGCACCCAGGCTGCAAGCACTTACGGTGCCTCCTCTGCACCTTCTCCAAAGCCAGAGCCGGGCAATTTGGCCAAGTGAAAAAGTGTTCTCTCACCCTGCAAAGCGGCGTTTCTCAAGGTGGTCCTCCATTAGCCCCGGCCAATCTCTTTTTCTCAGAGTATCCAAAATGGAGAGGCACTGCCCTGGGGCGGCCCAAGAGAATCTGCTGCCTGAGGCAAGGAATGAGATGGAACGCCCCCCCCCCCCCCCCTTCCACTGCTGCCGAACTGGTCACATTACTGAGGGAGCTGGGGGAGGGGTCTTCTTTGGAGTCCCCCCCAATCAGGGATTTGAAATGCTGGGGAACAGGGGAAAGCAGGGCTCAGGGTTCCTAAAGGAATGGCAGATAAAGGGTCAGTGATAATATTTCTAGGGAACCTGCCACACTCCCAGGAACCCTACCATATGCCACTCTCTCAGGGTCAGTGCAAGGGTATTAGGAGCTTTATGTGAACCCTTACAACTTTGCATCACCAGTCCTCCTCCCCACACACAATTACAAATTACGCATTTTTTTTTTAAATGTCTTATTATCCACTTTCCCAATCCAAAAAGGGAGATTTTACATGAAAAAATGGCATTCAAATTACGGTCTTCTGAGATAAAAATATCCCTTACAACATGAATATTATATTTACATGCACTGCTGTGGTACCAACCAGAAAACCTTGCAAAAAATACACTTGGAACCCATATGATATTAGGTAAAGCACATTGGATGTGGGCTTGGTCCTCTGAATTACAATTACAATACAGTAAACCCCCCCATACTAAAACAGCATTAACTGCCAGCATGCAAACAGCCTATCTATGAAAAGGCAACACTGCAAATAGTACCCCAGGTCTTAAAACACCAATACACCTCCTATTAGGAAAACAGGACAAGCCAGGCTGCTATAGAGCCCTACACAGAAACTATTGTACATGTTAGCAGAATACCTCATCTTGGTCACACATACAGAACACAGATAGACTTTCGCCAAATAGATCAATAAGCTATAAAGTATAAATAGAAACAGAAACACAAAAACTGAACTAGAAACTGCAACAAGCCAGACTCTGTATACAGTGCAATAATGGAAAAATAGAAACATACCATGTCTCATAAAACATCAAACAACAAAATCAAGAAATATAGTACATCAACCATACTAATAAAAGAATATTTCAAAACATCTAATGAATAGAACAACATCCAATAATTACAAACACATATTAAAATTAAAAAAAAATTATCAAACACCAATAAAATATTTCAAAACAGCAGACACATCAAATAACATCCAATAATTAAAACTAATAAGGATATTTAAAAAATCTTCCATTCTCCATACCTGGGAACTTTTTATTTCCAGCCACTGTCCTACACACACACACACAGAGGCACTTTCTCATACTCAGTGGGCTCTCTTTCTCTCTCACACACAGGCATTCTCTCATTCTGTGGCTCTCTCTCCCTAACACACACATTCAATGGCTCTCTCTCCCTCACACATACAGACACTCTCTTACACTCAATGGTTCTTTCTCCTGTCTTGCAGTGGTTCTCTCTCCCTCACACACACACAAATACATACACACTCTCACATTCAGTAGCTGTCTGTCCCTCAGACACAAATTCACAGGCTCACAATCGGTGGCTCTCCCTCACACATAAAGGCACTCTGTCACTCAGTGGCTCTCTCTCCCTCACACTTACAGGAAGACAGGCCAATGAAGCCATGGTGGGGGCTGGAGAAACAAAAGGCAGACCCATGGAGCCATGGGACAAAAAAAAGGCAGATCCATGGAGCCATGGGAACAAAAAAAAAACCCCAAAAGGCAATCCATGGAGCTGAGGAACAAAAAAAAAAACCAAAGGGTAGATCCATGGAGCCATGGGATAAAAAGAAAAACCAAAAGGCACAACAAAAGTGAACAAAGAGGCTCCCGCTCTGCCAGGAAAGCTGCTGCGGGGCCCAGTATTGATCGCAGCAGCTCCACAGGTATGGGACTGCTGCGATCAAACACCAGATACGTGACTGGCCTGACCAGCCCATCAGGGCATGCCCGAAGCCCCGATAGGCCAATCTGAGGGGGGATATGATAGAGGTCTTTAAGATCATGAGAGGTCTTGAATGAGAAGATGTGACTCGGTTATTTACACTTTCGAATAATAGAAGAACTAGGGGGCATTCCATGAAGTTAGCAAGTAGCACATTTAAGACTAATCGGAGAAAATTCTTTTTCACTCAACGCACAATAAAGCTCTGGAATTTGTTGCCAGAGGATGTGGTTAGTGCAGTTAGTGTAGCTGGGTTCAAAAAAGGTTTGGATAAGTTCTTGGAGGAGAAGTCCATTAATGGCTATTAATCAATTTTACTTAGGGAATAGCCACTGCTATTAATTGCATCAGTAGCATGGGATCTTCTTAGTGTTTGGGTAATTGCCAGGTTCTTGTGGCCTGGTTTGGCCTCTGTTGAAAACAGGATGCTGGGCTTGATGGACCCTTGGTCTGACCCAGCATGGCAATTTCTTATGTTCTTATGCCCCTGGTCTCCTCCTCTTGTAGGCCTCTTCAAGCAGTCCTGCGGGGTCTTCTTGGATGCCGTGGTTTGGGGCCTCTTCCTAGTGCATGGTGGCTCCGCTGAGCCTTTGGTCAGCCACCACAGGATGGGTTCATGAAGGCTCCATCGAGTTTCCTCTGGCCGTTGCAGAAATGTCACTGAAGCTATGCCATCTGGGAGGCCTCACTGACACACCGCAGATTCTTCTGCCCAGTGGAATTAGGAACCCTGCGGGCATCTTGCTGGAGTTACGCCCCCGGTCTGCCAAGGAGTCTTTCTTCTGCTCACAGGGGTTGGGAGCTCCCTGGACACCTTCACTGAAGCTGCGTCCTGGTGTAGGCCTGAATGCAGGGAAAGGCAGCCGCAGCAGGAAGGTTTTGAGGGACACATTTTGCTGCTTCAAAATCTCGCTGTCTAAGGCAGCCGCTTCACCCTGCCTCATTATAGAATTGCCCCTGCACTGCCCCTATTGTATGCAAACCTATCCCATGCATATTCATTGTAGATATCCTGAAAACCCGACTGACTATGGATACTCCAGGAATTTTAGAAACACTGGAGTAAAATACACATGACATCATGGGAGGGGTGACAGGAAATGTTTCACCATCTCCCCCCAAATTTTGCCATCCTAGGCATAGGCCTAGTAGGCCTATGTGTAAATCCAGACCTGCATGGTAAGGATGGGGGGGGGGGGTGAGGGAAGGGAAGGAGTGAAAGGAGAGAATATGGGGAGTAGTTGGGGTGTGAGCCTGGGGAGGGAAAAGAGCATGGGTGAGTGGATTAGGAAAGAGGAAGAGAGAGTGCAAGACAGGAGAGAGAACCTGGGTAGTGGAAGAGTATGGGACCACCACCTATAACACTCCTCTCCTCCCTCCCCATACACACTCCTCCCCACTCACTCACCCCTTCCCCACCAACCCACACACTCCTCCTTTGTCACGCCTGAATACCAGCCCTTTTCTTTCTAGAGAAAAAAAGCAGTGAGGGTTGTTGCTTACTATCTGTTATCGTGGACAGTGTCCCTTACCTTCAGGGGATCAGGATCATGGAAGTCAGTGGTAGTGATTACCACACACTTTTGGGCCACACTGAGAGCTGTTTCCACACAGGAGAGGTTCCTGGGATCCTGCAGGATGGTATCTGCACCAGCTGTTTGCAGCTGGATGACGGCAGGGCCAGCGAGGTCTCTCAGGGCAGCTGTCACCTTGAATCCTCCATCATGGAGCAGTGCTGTGGCCACACTTCTCCCTTCCTCACTGTCTGCTCCAGTCACCACGACAGTCGTCAGCATCCCCTGCAGGTCATGAAAAGAGGTAACACTCGGAGCAGTGGCAGTGCAGTGCAGCCTCTGAGCACTAGCCACTTTGGTATCTGTGCCAAGAAGTGCAGTGCTGCCTTGCTATCTGTGCGCTCACTTGCGATACACTGCTAGTCCCTCACCTCGCCCCTCTCTATCAGGTCAGTGCACTGTCTGAGCAAAACGAAAGGGATCTGACTCTGGTGCTGCCACAAACATGGTTTCTTGCTGGACATAACAGGAGGCTGTCAGTTTTCCCATGCTGGGAATTTCTTGCAAAGTGGCATTACTGATCAATATCTTTTAAAAGTAATCCACAGCTAGAATGAACAAGTTACTTTAAATGGCCGTTTCTTTCTCATTCTATTTTAATCCAAAGTTAAATAAGTATTATTTGAAGCTCCTCAGTCTCTGAGCAGGCTCACATGGCGCCCACCCGATAGTCCCAGGTCCCCAGCTCTGCACACCCCTGCACTGCATTCCCAGAAATATATTTCTCAGTACGCAGCTATTTCCTTGGTGGGTTTCTGTCTTGCTCCTCAGAGAAGTAGGCACCATATACATTTTACTCTTTGCAAGCTTGGACCCCTATAAAAGTTACTCAGGGTGATGTGCAGAAGCTTTTGAGTCCATGCAGGTCCCCTGCCCAGAGGCAAAAAAGTCTCACAGCCTCCTGTACATCTCCATTCTCTTGGTCCAATAAAAGGTACCACACAGCCTGCACAGGGTCCAGTTCTCTCCAGGACCACCACTTCCGTACACTAATCATGCTCCCACCACACAAAAAACAGCTTCACCGGTTGGAAAAGTAACCTCAGAGGAAGGGGGGGGACATTAAATAGTGAGGTGATGACTGGAGGAAAGAAGGCTTACCCTTGATCTCCCCAGCAAAGCCACCCCAAGTGAGCCTGCACCTGTCGATTCTCCCAAGCTGGCCTTAAGACCACCTGAGAGGAGGCCCACGAGCCGCGGGCTGCAGAAGGCAATGCCCTGCCAAGAAAGTTCCGGTCATGTGGTGGACCCTGATCACCAAAGTCTGTGAAAAAAAGAACCACACACAGAAAAGGTTCTCAGCACCAGCTCTCATTCCAAAGAACGTAAACACAGAGGAAGTAAAACAGTTGAAGAGAAAAAATAAAAAGAGAATCAAAATAAGATGAATACATGGGAAATAAGAATAGAAGCAGGAACTAGAAGGAGTGAGTTAAGAGTTGTGGGCTGAAAGTTTACAGATTAATAGGCTAAGCACACAGCTGTGAGCACATGCCACCTTTCCTGCTTGATCCTCTCATAACTCACATTTTCAACTTTCCTGGCATCAATCTTGTTCCTTCTCCTTTGCAGGTCCCGACTGGGTTTGCCGTCTGTGTTTCCAGGAGTTGCTATAGCGACCCTGCCTGAGCTGGGACTGTTTGCTGGAAAGGACTCTTAGTAATCGGAGCTCATGGAGGGTTTTGGGTATCCAAATTATTTCTTTATTTTCATTTATTTCTCGCCTTTCCAAGCAGCTGAAGATGAGGTACCGAATAAATAACAATAGATGGTAAATACAATCTTGGAACAATAAAATATCCATCAAACACAATTCAACAGCACAGTAATGCAGTGTACTAAATGAACTAACATAGCAGCAAGAACTAAGATGATCAGGTTCACCCAGACGCTTTCTTACATAACTAGGCTTTGACTGCCTGTCTGAAAGTGAAACAGCCCTTTATCAGCCTGGTTTCTTTTGGGAGGGAGGTTTGGGGGACGTTAAGACATTGCTGCATTTAAAATGTTAAATTCTCCAGTGATGTGAGGACTTCCTTGAGTGTTGGCATTTCTCTTAGCCACAGAACAATACGTTAACAAGGGCTACCAGTTGCTTTCCAAGTGTCCTTTCCCCAGTACTCTGTCTCTCTCCTGCTACCCCGAAGAAGGGCCACAGCCCAGAACGCCCCTCACCCGCAGTCCCTGCCTGCCTTCCAATCTGTTTGACGTCTATTTCGCAACTCTCCATGCTGCACGGTCTCGTCACCAGTCACCTTCGCTGATACTTGCTTTCGTCAACCAAAGTCAGATGACTTCATACCCTCTTACCTCCCCCCCCCCCCCCCCCCGACTGTTGCAAAGAAATCCTAGCACACTCTTCGGCGTGGGCCCCCACCCTCCTGAGTCTCTTGGGCTCCTGCTGATGGTGGAAACTCAGAGCAGACAGAAGTTTGTGTCAATCTCTTGATGAAGAAGATGAAATCCACTCCCCCCACCCCCTCCACTTTCTACTAAAAGGAGAAGTAAAGTGGTTTCCCCAGAGGATGCTGTTGCCTCAGGCCAACCAAACCTTTCTAAAGAACTGTGAGTCCAAGCTGCATGGGGAAGCTGGACGATTCCAGTGAAATCTAAGGCTGCGACTTTTCTAAAGGGTCAAAGACAAAAATAGAGAGCAGTTCTGCTGCTGGTGCTTCTGGACTGGGCCTGGATAAGTTGTGATTTTGTGTGTGTGTGTGTGATTAGTTAATATGAATGTAGAGATTTTTAGCCTACCTTTGCAAAGGATGCTCGAAGCACAGCATTATTAGAATTCAGGTATAAGTCCCTTCCCCAAAGAACTTACAGTCTAGGTGGCTACCTGAGGCAATGGGAGTTAAGTGACTTGCCCAAGGATTTGGTTCCATTTAGTGTTATAGACTGGACCAACGATCAGAACCTATTGCTCAGGCACTTACCAAGGAATTGTGCCTCCTTTTAGTTTAGATTAGTAGTGATGTAATTAGTCTGCATCACAGGAAGTCCTGGGCCTATAAAACCAGTGAGTGCTCTCTGCCCTCAGTCTAGGCTACAGGATGTAGCCCTGAAGCAAGACGCCAGGAATCACGCCGGGGCATTGTCGCAGAGGTCACGGCACTATGCTGGGCCTAGGGCTGCAAGGTATAGGATGTCAACCTTGGTGTAGCAGCCCGGGGTCGGCAGCATGTTACAAGTGGACTCTTAGTCTATTGCTGTAACCACTAGTATACACCTTTGCCAATTCTGATTAATTGGAATGTGGACACATTTAGCCTTGTCAGTGTTAGCTCTGTGGACACCTGGGCCGGCACAGATGTTGGTAACACCCCCGAGGTTGACCCCCAGGGGGCCTCGTAGCCGGGAGGTGGTTCAGGTCCAGGAGACCCAACAGGAGCTTAACCTATACCAACCCCGTTCCCCTCAGGTTGAGCCCTTGGGTGCCGGGGCCGACAGGAATTAGGTGGGGGGGGGGGTCTCCTGGTGCAGGGCGAACCAGCAGATAAGCGTCAGGAAGTCCGTGTCGAGGCAGGCTGAAGACAGAAGTATCGTGGGCAGTCTCGAAATCAGGGCAGGCAGAGAGCAGGCAGGACACGGAACCAGGCCAAAGGGTCAGGGCAGGCAGCAGACTTGGAGAAGCCAGGAGCAAGCCAAAGGTCAGGACGGGCAGCAGAAAAGGAGGAACCAGGAGGCCAATCCAAAGTCGGAACTGAGAAGACCATCCAAGGGGCAAGGAGCCAAGAGCAGAGGGACCACGGATGGAGAACAGGCAGCAACACACACTCAGAGAGTAGGACCTGTTGCCAAGGCCCTGATTGAAGGCAGGGCCTGGCCTTAAATAGTCCCAGACTTGATGAGGTCATCAGTAAGGGCGATGGACTTCAGGTCCCATCCCCCTGCTGGTGGCCCTTTAAGAGGCTAGGCTGTCCTGCACACGTGCCGAATGGGGGGAAGGGCAGAGAGAGCCGAGGGTGGCCCGCACAAGGGACTCCCTGACCTGAGGAGCCGCGCACCACACTGGCCCTGGCTTGCGTGGCTGCGCAGCACGCCGAACATCAATCCCCGGACTGGGAAACGGGGCGCTTGCGTCGCAGGACCGGGGGTGAATGCAGAGGTCTGATGGGGCAACTCACGGGCTGCCGAACCCAACAGTCAGCTCTCTTTTGAGGAAGGAGGATTTGGACAATTTCTGGTTATTCGGTTTAATTCCTCCTGCAGTTTCTCTCACTGTAATACCACTGAATGAGGGTATAGAGCATCCTCCTCAGCCTTCTCATGGGTCTCCCTTTGAGGGGAGTTTCCCCCCTGCGATGTGTGCACATTGTATGGCTGAGTGCAAACTGTTCGCATATATGCTGGTGTAGTACAAAGTGATCCCACATCATCGGCAGTATTTGGGGTCAGTTCTGCCGTTTCACATTCCACTGCAAAGGGCCCAGGAGAAAACCTCCCCTCAGATATCTACATGCAGCTAGGACTGGTTAAACACTGACGCTGCTTTGAGGTGAGGAAGTCCCTGACGTCACCTCGCCAGGCCTCATGGTCATCAACACATCAACGTGAGGCTTGGGTGTCAAAGTCAAAACAAGTGTTGTAAGTTGGATAAGGGATGTCAATTTAGAAACATTGTAACTCGAAATGCTGTACCCAGAGGACAGGACAGGGTATGAATAAATAGTAGATGCCTAAGGCCTCATCAGATGGGATGTCTAGTTAGACGCTTACATTTGGGTGAAGGAATACACCTCTCACATATATTATGTACTTGTGCGTCTTTTATTTATTATTTTTTGGCCCATCTGTTTTCCTTCTTTTGCGCTTCCAGCCTCTGTTGGGCTTACAACTACCCGGGAGTTTCTTTTCCACTCACCCAGCTCAGTCCAGTCATTGTAGCATTGGTCCTTGGCAAGAGGCCATAACCCATGGCCACTAGGGGCTGCCCTTGGCTGAGTCTCCCTTCTCCTGAGGGTTGTGAGCGTCAGTCTCTGGGGAGCAGAGTCCTAACCTGGCAGTTGAACCCAGGTTCTCCATATGGCATTGTGCAGTACTGTCACTGAGCCACATGGCCAGCCCTGTATCTGCATACTAGGACTTAGCTTAGTGAATCCCATGATGTGAAGGGTAGTGGGTGTGTGTGTGAGACCTTTGTGCTGTGGCATTGCTGATGCAGCCTCGAGGGTGAACTCAGGAGGCTTACGCCGGCAGCTGGTGAATGTGCCCTGTAGCGGGACAATCTGGAGCGTCACCTTTACCAGCTGCCTCCCCTGCAGATTGAGCCCTTGGGTTCTGGTGGTGGACAGGACTTAGGTGGATCCCTGGAGGGGAGTGAAGATAACTAAAGTCCAAAGGCGCACCAGGGTCAGGGCAGGCAGCAGAGCAATGGAATCAGAGACAGGGGCAGGCAGCTAGAGAAAGAATTCAAAGGGGCATGGGATAAACACTGTAAATCTCTAAAGGCTGGAGGACAGAAATGAAAGAAAGCGTGCAGGGGGTAACTAGCACTAGCTAGTGGGGCGGTTACTACCCTTAGCAGAAGGCATGCAGATTACTATCCTAAACCAATAGGCCTTGATGCTTTTAATGCAACTGCAACATTGCTCCCCGCTTAGATGGCAGGGGGGAAAAGAGGAATTAGATTCAGACAACAACTGAGGGCCCCGACTTCTATGGTCTGGGATTCTGATAAGCAAACATAAGGAAAAAAAAAACATAGGACTGCTTGTACGGCCAAGTCCTAAAGGAAATGAAGAAAGCGTGCATGGGGGAACTTGCTGGTGCGGCAGTTACTATTCTTAACAGAAGGCATGGAGATTGCTATCCTTAACCATTATGCCTTGATGCTTTTAATACAACTGCAACTTTGCTCCTGCTTTGACAGCAGGGAGAAAAGGGAAATTGGATTCAGACAACAATCAAGAGGGCCCTGACTTCAATGGTCTGGAATACTGATATGCAGACATAAGGGAAAAAGCACAGGACTGCTTCTACGGCCAAGTCCATAGCAAATCTCGTCAAGCAGCACTATCTGAATTTTCAAGGAAGCTCATCACCCAGAAAAAATGTTGCTAGCTGAAATTTTTATAGGTTATCATAAAGCTAGCTGAAATTTTTATGGGTTATCATAAGCCTTGGGGATAACTGTACAGAGCAGCAGTTACTACCCTTAAGAGAAACATGGGAGTAATCTGCACAGAGTTGCAATTACAACCTTAAGAAGCTTGCTGGGCAGATTGGGTAGACCATTTGGTCTTTTTCTGCTGTCATTACTATGTTATATAGCAAGAGTGATCAGGTCTAGACACAAGGGGATCAGATCCGGGCAGCAAGCAACCATGGGTCCAGTCCAAGTGAGAGATCAAGAACCGAATAGTTAGGCCAAGGGTGGATGAAGACACATTGAAGACACTGGACAAGACAGATAAGGAAGACGAAGCTTGTGAAGGAGCTGGACAAGGAAGGCTGGAGAAGAAAAGGCTGGACAAGTCAAGGCTGGAAGACAGGACAGGATAAGGTACAGCTGGATGAGGCAAGGCTGGAAGACAAGGCACAGGAACGTAGGCATCAGGAATGCTGGCAACATGCACTGCAAAGCAGGAGACTCGTTGCTGAAGCATCTGTGGGGTGTCTTCAGCAGGTTAAAATACTGACTGTGGCTGATGTCATTGGAGGGTGCTGATAGCAGGATTCCTACTGCGGGGCCTTTAAGAGGTGCTGTGCGTGCCCATGTAGAAAGGCTCACAGCAGAGGTAGCATGGCGGCAGAGTCTCTGCCATGAAGAAGTGCAGGAGCTTTCTGGGGTGAGTGCTGCGGCTCGTGGGGCCCTCCCACGAGCTACTAATCCTAACACATATAAGCCTATGCCTCAAAAATACCCACATATTTTATATCTAATTTTATGTGTATTTTCAGAAACACATTAGGCATCTAATAATTAGTCCCTTTGCACATACATGTTCCTATTTTGAAGGTCTAGCTGTCAAATACACCTTTGAAAATGTAACTTAATAATTGGAAAAAAGTGTCTCTCTATTTGAATTAGCAGTAATATAGTGCTGCTGTTCCCTTTTATATGTCTTATTATTAGGAAAGGATATGCATTCAGATGGTCTGAATGTGAAATTTGATCCAAATGAGTCTATTTTCAGTTTGGTGTGGGTCATCCAAATCAAGGGGGTTATTTTCCAAGCTGTGTTATGGGCTTTTCGCATGCGTTAAGGCGTTTTCGCATGCGAAAAGCACCATAACACATGATGCGATGCCAATTTAGAAAAGGGGAGGGATTTGGGGTGGGATTTCTGGCTAAGTGGGCTGGCTTCACAATTTGTGAAGCCATATTGCACAGTTTTAACAAAAGAGAGAGAGAGAGAGAAAGAGAGAGAGAGCGAGCGAGCACCTAGCTATAGGGCCCTCATAGTAGTTAGGTATTTATACATCTATGGGAGGCCCACCTAGTTAGTCGAGGTGATGAACTCTCTACTTGGGTAACATCAAGCTAGGTTGAGAGAACATCTTTAGTTGAGTTTCCTCACTCCGAAGGACATCAAATCTTCATAAGAGTGCACTGTTCTGTTTGTATGTCTCACTCTGAATGTCAGTGGCCCCTAACTCCTACACCAATACCTAAAACTCACCTCGAGAAACTAGGTGGGCCTTCTATAGAGGTATAAATACCTAACTATCTCTCTCACTCTCTGGTTGTAGGTAGGAATTACAACAATTGTGGCACTTACTGTGAAAAAAGTTATCACACTTTGTGGTAATACCTATGCAAAGCACTAAGATAGCGCACTTTGAGATAAAATGAATCCTGGCCCAAATGAGCACAGTTCCCTGAAAAATCTGAATCCTTTTTGGCTCATTCCTATTAAATATATCAATGCCACATGCACAGTGTTAAATAATCCAAAAAATCAAAAAGGAACCAAAAAGGTTCACTCACTGTGAAAAACGTTTGTGTGTATACTATTGCAGAGCTTTTGTTGTTTTTAAATGTTTTTTTATTGGTTTTTTTTATTTTTATACACCTACACAAACTGTGGAATTCTCTTTATTGAATATAATAAGAAAAATATTTTTTGTAGCGGGGTTGGAAGGGTCTCATAATCGTGTAGGCAACCCTGCCTCATTTGGCATGTTATAATCATAGAACCGCCAACCTCCTCTGTTTTTTTGTGCCTTTCTATGCAAATATTGTGTTTTAAAAAACTTCGATAATTTTTACTGTGTTTAGAATTACCCAATGACGTCCAGTGCAAAATAACTCTACTAGATGCAGATTGTTCTTTGTTGTTTTCAAATACCACGGCACCACCGTTGATATTCTATCAACTATGATCTCTGATCCTTCTCTTGTTGAGAACTAACTCTATTCTTATTACTGTATATCAGATCTCACAAGTTGTCAATATCCCAACATGTACATGTTTCGGACACGGATGCGTCCTTCCTCAGGGGATGTTCCGGCGAGTGATGTTTAAACCCGCTGTTGAAAACAAAATCAAAATTTTAAAAATGTAAATATTACTTTCCTTAAGTTGCTTTCCTTAAATGTCTGAAGAGGCTTCTCCATTTTTAAGTCGCTTGCCTTCTTGATGCGGTGCCCCGCTCCGATTTCCTTGTATGTCTACTCCATTGTTTGAGAGACTTTGCTGATAGCAGTCCTTGCTGGTAGCAGTCCGGTTGTCAACTGAACATGGGCTGTGCAAGCTCTTGTTTTATGGGGTGGATTGTATCCTAATGTGGCCAATCAGAGTTACTTTTGTTATCCTCCTATAGGAAGTGTGAGAAATTTTTGGAGTCGTTGATCTGTCCCAATCCAAATGAAAAAAATATCATCAATAAATCTCAATCAACAGACAATATCTCCCCACCATTCTGATGGTCTTATATGACTCTCCTCGAACTCTGCCACATATAGATTGGCTACGGCAGGTGCTAAGGGTGACTCCATGGGTATGCCATGGATTTGATGGAAACATTCTTGACCAAACCAGAAATCATTTTGGAACAATACAATTTCTGTCAATTCAATCAACAAATTGTTTGAAATTCTGTGGGGAATTGTCCATTGATTGAGGGTCTGTGTAACTGTTTGCAAAGCTTTATGTTGTGGAATGTTGGTGTATAAAGAGTTAATATCCATGGTAACCATGGTGTAATTATCTTGATTGATAACCAGTGACTGAATTAGAGTAAAAAAATGTGAAGTGTCTTTGACATAAGACTGTATTTGTGTGACGTATGGTTGTAGAAACCTGTCTATAAACGATGCAACTGGTTCTAAAATGGATCCATTTTGAGACACTATAGGTCTGATTGGTGGATTGTCTAGATCTTTGTGGATTTTAGGCAACGAATATATCACTGGTTTCCTTGGATATGGTACAGTAAGAAACACCCTTTCTTTGACTGTTAACCCCATGGAACTTTGCAGTACTGATTCCACATTCTCTGAGATGTTTTTAGTGGGGTCAGTGAATGTTTGTCGGTAGTATCTTGAATCTTGTAGATGGTCAGTGAGCTTCTGAATGTATGTAGTTTTGTCAACTACTACTACTGCTCCCCCTTTGTCAGCGGGCTTAATAACCACGCTTGACATGTTTCTCAATTGTGTGAGAGCTTCTTGATGGGCATGGGATAAATTGAAGTGTCGTGTGGTAGAAGCCCTTTCATATGTAACTAGTTCTTGGAGGACTAGACTATGAAAAGTTTGTATATGTGCATCTATAGGCCCAGGTGGTTGCCAATTTGATCTGGGTTTTACAATGGATGGATCGCTGTTAGTACCACTTTCACCCGAAAAATACAATCTCAAGTTTAATTTATGTATAAATTTTTGGATCGCCACCCTACTCTCAAATTCTGAGTGTATATTGGTAGGTACGAAAGATAAGCCCTGATCTAAAACTTCAATTTGTTTGGGCAAGAGGGAGATAGATGATAGATTAACTACCGCTGATGGTTGTCGGGTGGCTACGGTGTTACCATCCTCCCCCTTTGTTTGTCATTTCTTTTGTCTAGTTTGTGGGGGATCGTAATCCTCTCCTTGATTTAATTTTTTGCCTTTACCCCGATACGTCCCACGAGTTCCTCATTTCTGGAAGGCTGTACTTGTATTAGTGCCCCGTTGTGATTTTGAAGTTGTACTGGAGTGTGTGGTGTCTTCTCCCTCTTCTGATCCGCTTGATTGTTCATCTGACGAGAAAGTGAATCTCACTTTCCATGCTTGAGTATTGTTGGTCATCCAATTGTAAACTCTGTCCATCTTGTAATCTGTTTGATCTCTTTTCAGCTTGGAAATTTTAACTTCCTTTATGGAAGTACGGAACTGCTCTAAATCATTCTGTAACTCTTTGATTTTATCGTCCAATGCTGTAATGGATGTGTCCTGCTTAATTTGATCCAACATGGTCTTAGTCTATTCTGTAATTTCCTTAATACTCGTTTTTGTTCTCCTTATGATATGCAACATTAAATCAAGGGAACACTTATTTAGAATAGCATACCATATTTTAACAAATTCGGGATCATCATTAAACAGCATGGGATCTTTTAATACCCGCAAACCGCGGGGTATTATTTGAAGCTTAACGTACTCTATAAGAGTGGCTCCGTGAAAATCAGCTCTTATTGATTTCTTATTAAGGCGAACATAATCTTCCCACATAGATTCTTGATGAGCTGTACCCGGTTCAGATAAAAGGGCCTGTTCTTGTAGTACGTCTGCAACTTGAGCTTCAGTAAAGCTGTAGATGTGTTTCCAGGGTTCCATGTTGTGGCTCCGAAGAAATACTGTGACAGATCTAAATATATCAATGCCACATGCACAGTGTTAAATAATCCAAAAAATCAAAAAGAAACCAAAAAGGTTCACTCACTGTGAAAAACGTTTGTGTGTATACTATTGCAGTGCTTTTGTTGTTTTTAAATGGTTTTTTAATTGTTTTTTTAAATTTTTATACACCTACACAAACTGTGGAAGTCTCTTTATTGAATATAATAAGAAAACAATTTTTTGTAGAGGGGTTGGAAGGGTCTCATATAATCGTGTAGGCAACCCTGCCTCATTTGGCATGTTATAATCATAGAACCGCCAACCTCCTCCGTTTTTTTGTGCCTTTCTATGCAAATATTGTGTTTTAAAAAACTTCGATAATTTTTACTGTGTTTAGAATTACCCAATGACATCCAGTGCAAAATAACTCAACTAGATGCAGATTGTTCTTTGTTGTTTTCAAATACCACGGCACCACCGTTGATATTCTATCAACTATGATCTCTGATCCTTCTCTTGTTGAGAACTAACTCTATTCTTATTACTGTATATCAAATCTCACAAGTTGTCAATATCCCAACATGTACATGTTTCGGACACGGATGCGTCCTTCCTCAGGGGTTGTTCCGGCGAGTGATGTTTAAACCCGCTGTTGAAAACAAAATCAAAATTTTAAAAATGTAAATAGATCTTCTTTTGGAACGATGGTATATAAAACGCCTAAACAAATAAACAAAACGCCTAAATTTAATATTCAGAGAACCCAATTATTTGCTTACCTGCAAGCAAAACACTATGTTCTAGCTACGAAATACCCCACAACAAAAATAATAGAACAAGAATTTTCAGATTATTATCAAAAGAAAATTAAAAGTAAGAATATTACAACATGGTATCACCTGGAATAATGAAGTTTTAATGAATCACTTTTAGTCATTTAGTAAATATTAGGCAGACAATTTAAGGGAGGAAGTTATAGTAGATGACTTGGTGGCATGTTTTGAGTTGATGCATTCTCTTATTGCTGTGCATCTACATGCACTATGCATAATATGGTACAGCCCGGGTATACAAAATGAGGTTTATTAATTCTGATATTTGTTTTAAGTGTCATAATGATACAGGAATCTTCATTTATGATCTTTACCAAAGTAATCAACTCAAACTGTTTGGGAAGAGATTTTTCAGACTTTGCAATGCTCCTTTATTGTGTACTGGAATTGGAGCAGAATTGGGATGGAGGCCTTTGCAGTTGAGTGCAGCCACAGGTTATAAGAATAGCTAACTTTTCTGTATTTATAGCTAGAAAGTGTGTACTTACTTTCAGGTCAATACAGTAAAGTGCGGCCACGGTTACCCTGCTTCTAACCCGCCTTCTACTCACAATTTGGCCGCGTTAGTCCAACCCGCGATTCACTATCCCCTTTAACCCATTCTTACCACCTCTTTAAATCGAGTAACCCCTTCCGCCCGCAGCATGTATATGAGATGTAAACGATTGGATTAGCTATTCCCCCCCATTCAGTAACGCACGCCCCGACTATCGCCTTTTTAACCTGCAGTTTAGCCACACGTTTAACCTGCTAATTTACCGGCTACTCCTATCCCTGCGTTAGAGGCAGGGGTAAGGGTAGACTGCAAACTTTCCCCCAAAAGAAAACCTAAAAACCTAAAATCCCCTCCTCCCGAAGCAACTGGACATGTAAAATATGTAAAACCTAAAATCCCCTCCTCCCGAAGCGACTGGACATGTAAAATATGTGAATAAGTGTAACCAACTTACTTTTGGTTTCTTTTTCAGCCCTTTCAGCCTTCTCTGCTGTCCTCCGGAGGGGGCAACCGGTGGGGGCAGCCGGCGGCAAAAGCGGTTTCCAGCAGCCCCCGCCGGCGAAGACGGACAAACGCATGCCCGTAGTGCACGGGCGCTCAAGCCAATGAAAGCACATGGACGGGCGTGCATGACGTACGCCGTGACGTCACGCACGCACGTTCATGTGCTTTCATTGGCTTGAGCGCCCGTCAATTTGGGTGCTCTAGCCAGCGAAGCGCATGACGTCACGGCGTACGCTTTGCTCGCTCTAGCACCAGTGCACCCAGGATACTGTATAGGAGCTGTATAAAGCGCCTATACAGTAAAATGGGTTGCGCGGGCCTAACGCTTCATGGACGCTTCTTGGACGCGGCTTGCATTTGCATGCGATTTTAATACAGTATCGAGCGGTAGGTGAGCTGGACTGTGCGTGCGGCAAACGCGGGTACGCCCGGCACTAATGCAGCTCTTCCTACCGCTCCTTACTGTATCGGCCTGTTTGTGGGTGGTTGAAAATGTGCCCACAAAAGTACTGTGGCAACAACTAATGATGGATTTATTACATATGGGAAGATAGAATTTTGGATTAGGATCTACTAAATACTGGCAAAAGTTTAAGTGTCCAAAAAATACCAAAAGAAAAAGAACCTGATTCCAACAAATTTTCAAAAATTTTCCATTTTTAATTGCAAATGGTTTTTTATTAATTTTCCAACATAATGTACAACAATGAGGACGGCTGTGTTTCTTAAGCCGCCCCCATGAACAAGTTATTTATAACAATAAGCAGACGTCACAGTTACCCGAAGCCAAACTGCCCCCCCCGTCCCCCCCTTTCCCTACCCCCCCCCCACACCAATATCAAAGAAGACAATGTAGACAGGTGAGACAAGTAAAAAAAAAAACACCAAAGAGTTGATGAACAAAGAGTTGATGAACAAAGTCTGCAAGAAACACCAACACACCAATCGCTGAGTCCTTTATGACAAGACCACGGGTTCGGCAAGACAGATAGGCAAAGTTCATCCAGTACCACAGTCACTTAGTCATTCAACACAAGACTGCGGGCACGGTGCGGCAGTTGTTGTAGAGATAAATTCCATACCACCAGGAAGGAACACCTGTTACGTGGTACTGCGCAGGATGCTAAATTCTCCATATTCATCATGGTGTGTAGAGCATTTCTCCAAGCACAAAAAGATGGTGGGTCAGCAGAACGCCATACAGATAAAATCACTTTTTTCCCCACTAGGCAAGCTTTCTGTAACAACACGCGAGAGCCAGGATCTCTAATCCGAATGGGGGAGACACATCCAAACAAAATCCACAAAGGAGATATTGGGAAAGCCACTTCTAGTATGTCGGCCATATAACTCGCCACCTTGTGCCAGAAACGTTTTACTGGAGGACAAGTCCAGAAAACATGTGAGTGAGTTCCGATGGCAATATTACACTGGGGACACGTTGCTGAAGATATGATAGTTAGCTGGCTCGCCACTTGGGGGACACACATAGGCGCGGCATAAAAACTGAAATTGTAACTCCCTGTAGTACATGTTATTAGAGATCCTGGCTATATGCCTGAAGTAGATTCTTAAGATGAAAGATGTGACAGCAAAATCACCATTTCTATTCCAGCGAGTCTCTAAAGTAGAGCATATATCAAACCTCAGTTTAGTACGCAAGAGTTGATAATACTCTGACAAAGAGGGAGCCTTATCCCGCTCAAAGTGAAAAACCTGATCTAGTGCATGAAATGTCGAGTGTTGTTTAGAAACTGCAGACATTGCCTGAATATAATGACGGGTTTGCAGATACGGGAAATAATGAGACGCCCCCAGACCATATTGATCACAAAAGTCTGCAAAGCCGAAGACTTCCCCCATCTCGTGTTAATAAGTGCCCCAAGTGTGTGATCCCTGCTAATTCCCATAGCCGAAAGGCACCGGAGGTGGATCCCAGGGAGAAATCTGCGTTGCCCTTTATTGGAAGAAAATAAGCACAGATTCTGGAGATATGTAACTGCTTGGTAAGCCACAGCCAAGTACTCCGCAAAGGTTTAATTATAGTCGACTGCATTAAAAATGGAGGGAGATTATCTGGGTTAGCCTCAGCCTGTAGTACATACACAGGGGCTCGAGGATTTGTAAGGGCCTTGTCTATTGCTACGGGAACAAATTGCGATTTATCCACTAACCAATCATGGAGGATTCGCATATTACATGCCATATTATATAAAATTAAATCTGGAAGTCTCAGGTCTCCCTCCCCCCAGTGCAATTTTAATCAGGAGAGTTGGACTTGAGACTTCTTACCCCTCCAAACAAAATGGCGAAGGCCTCCATCTAACTTATCCAGGTCCTTCCTCCGCATTTGTATGGGCAAATTCTGCAAAAGATATAACCATTGCGGGAGAATGGCCATATTAAACAAGTTAATGCGGCCTCCTAAGGAGAGTGGCAAAGCCCCCCAATTATGTAAAATTTTCCATTTTTAATTACATTAACTGCAGCTCCCTATTACTGCCACAATTCACCACAAAAAAACAACAAGCAAAAAAAAACACCCCAAAAAACAAAACAAACAAACAAAAAAAAAAAGGGAAAATCCTCAGACAGCTCTCGCTGGAAAAGCCTAATGGCATAACAGCATAACTTACCAGCATCAATCTTTTGAGCTACATGACTGCCAGCATAGGAAAAAAAACCTTTAAAATTTAGCAATTGCTTAATAAATACTATTGAATTTCTGTGCACCAAATTTCACAGGATTTATCAAAAATGCCAAAAGTGGAAAGTAGTACCTATCCTGTATGCCGACGTGGGCCCTGTTTCACCAGGGCAGCTACTTCAATATACTGCAAAATCTTTATTTCTAGCCTGCCAAAGGGGTATCAAGAAGCCTTAAAAGAGGAATGGAAACAGAGCTGATTACTGACATTATTAAGATGTAATTTGATATCTATGCACTTGCACCTACAATGTCCAGCTTTCCAAGTTGAGGATGGGAGGATGGATGCGGAGTGTGAATGGTTGATTGTGACTAAGGAGGAAGAGGAGGGGGAAGGGGGGAGGGGGAAGGGTATTCAAATTGCACCATGGTTAAGGTGCATTTAAATAGATAATATTGCTACTTTTAAAACCTGTGATGGATATGGCTGGGTAGGATAATTATTTGTACAGGGATTCTTAGAGACCCGAGACATGAAGAAGTAAGGGTTATTTGGCATGACTGGAGGGTAAGAGGAAGAGCTGGGGTTGATACAGAAGAGTCTATTTAGGGAACTCATTTGCCCTCAGCTGATTACTAAGGCACTTCCTCTTCATATAACTGTGCTTCAGTTACAAAAGCTTGCAATTATTTCCTGAATCTATTGCAACACTGAGAAGTCCCAGGGCTAGTCAGATTTCTGTATCACGGGGTGAAAGAGACTTGGCTTCTCTTTTCCAGCACAAAGACGAAGGGGACGGGGAGCAGCTCCCTCCACAATCAAGGTTTTGTTTTTTTTTGCAGCAAGATCAAAGGGACTGCAGGGCTCCTCAGCATGTCCCTAGCAGAAAATATCAGGCTGTGGAGTGAGGGGGTGTCAGCAGCAGACAAGAAGGACTGGAAAGCAGCCCTGGATGCCTTCACCTCTATCCAGGACCCCCATTCCAAAATCTGTTTTAACATCGGATGCATCCACCTGATCCTCAGCGACTTGGACAAGGCTGAGAAGGTGAGGGCCTGTTGGAAGGCGAAGGTTGGTAGAGGGAAGGCTATAGCTGACAGAAGCAGGGATCCACAAACAGAATAACGAGACTTACTGATGGCTTTCTGTTAGGGTCTGTGTTCTTTTATTTATTGGATTTCTTTCTTGCCTCATGCCATAGCTCTCTAGGCGAGTTGCAATCTCAGCAAACAGAAAATTACAGCTTCTCTGTTTATTACATCAAGAATGCATCCTTCCCGACACTTGGAAACTCTAAAAGCCTGAGATTTGTGGGTTGCTTATTTTTTTTTGTTCTTTTTTTTTTTTAACAAATAATTAGAAATTGCCCTCCTAAAGATGGGGAACTGAAATTTCTTAGAAATTATGACATTTGTTTCCTCGAGCTACACCTCATTCTGTGACCTTGTGAAACTCACTTACCCTCCCCCAGTGCTGAACCTTCCTGGGTCGGGATATTGTAACCATGTCATTTATTGTTCAGAAAGTGGGGTGCACTTGATGGTGCAATTTAACCAGTAAATACCATTCTCATTGGGTATTTAATGTAATAGGAATTATTAACAGAGGAGACATTGATTTAGGCAGAATGAGATTTACATTTGTAGTAAGAAGCAAAAATCAATTCTTTGTAAAGAGTTGTGCAAATTGACAGTATAGCTCTAGCAAGTGCTGTCGGGAAGGGGCAGGGCCGTGGAACCATTGGGGTCTGCTTGCTTACAGCTGCATAGTTGATTAGGTTGGAGGAAGACCAGAGGTCCATGCAGTCTAATCTTCTAATTGCCTAACAGCTGGAAATTCATCAATAGGGTAGTCCTGAAGTAGAAGAAAACTTTATTGTACATCTGTACCAAATTGTGAAGTCTAGTGACCAAAAAAATTATTTTCTAATGGTGGGGCCTGAATGTTTCTGTTAACAGAGGGCCTCCGACAGAAATCTCCCTAGCCAAGCCAACAGTTTTCATATATTGGTGACATTCATTAGGGCCTCAATATTCAAACTTAAATGTTTAGATAAGTTACCTGGATAAAACGTATCTGGTTAACTTCCATGGGATATTCAGCAGCACGGCTATGCTACTGAATATCCCTGTAGAAATAGCCACTTAACCGGATAAGTCATTTCTGGCTAAGTTAGACTTCATCTATGACGGGCCTAACTTATCTGGTTAACTTAACCGAACAAGTTGAAATAATGACACTTATCCAACTAAGTTAACTAGATAAGTAGTGCTTCCCCACTGAATATCTGGCTAAGTACTTATCCAACTTAGCACTGAATATTGACCTCTTTGTGTCTACATAGGAGAAATGAGATGAAGCTTGGGTAAAGATCACTGCTAAATAAGAATGCTTAATCATTTTTCTCTTTAAGCACACCCGAATATGAACACAGAAACTCTCTTTTAGCTACCTGGTTAATCACCAGAGGTTGGATTTGTATTGCATCACCCTCCCGAACAGCAGACATGTGCAATTATAGAAAGAAAGTCATACTCAGCAGTGACTTGGCAGACTGAGAAGCAGTAGGCAGCAAACAGAGCGAGATTCAATTCCTTGAAAACCTTCTCTTAAAATATTAAAGATGTTTCTGAAAAAAAAAAGATACATCATCTTTTCTGCCATTAAGATTGGTACAGCTACTGCAGAACTCTGGTAACTAATGACAGTCTGTGACATGGGCTTGAGAAGGATTAATTAGGGAATAGACAGCATTTCTACATCCTACCTTTCTAGAATTCCCTGGGACATCTGGTATAATTTAGCCAATCTACATTTTATGATTCTCATCCCAGTAAACTATTGTGTTTGCCGTGCTGCTGTTTCTTAGGGAAAATATCATTATGAGATCTAGATTTCAATTATATAGGCCAGGGGTAGGCAGTTCCGGTCCTGGAGTGCCACAAACAGACCAGGTTTTCAGGATATCCACAATGAATATGCATGAGATATTTGTACATGCACTGCCTCCTGTAATGAGCAACATGGAAGTGAGTCCTTAGTGCTGTGGCATAATTGATGCAGCCTCGTGGGCAAACCTTTGAGGCCTACACCGACAGTTGGCAAATGTGTCCGGAATTGGGATAGTCTAGGGCTTCACCTATTCCAGCCGCCTCCCCCGCAGGTTCTGGTGGCTGGCAGGACTTAGGAGAGGCCTAGGGCGGTAGTATGAGCTAGAGTCCAAAGGCACGCCGGGGTGAAGTCAGGCAGTAGAATGAAGATATCGGGAACAGGCCAATGATCGAGGCAGGCAGCAAGCAAGCATAGTCAGGTCCAAGGCAATGGTCAAGTCCAGGCAGCAGGAAAGAGTGGTCAGGTCCAAAGCAAGAAGTCAGTACCAGGAGATCAGGCCGGAGGGTGGATAAGAAAAGGAGAGGAGACACTGGACAAAATAAGCTGGGCAAGGCAAGGCTAGACGAGACAGGCTGAGCAAGGCAAGGCAGATTCAAGAACGCAAGAGCAACACACATTGCACCAGACAGGAAACCCATTGCTGAGGTAAGGTGCAGGAGTTGTGGCTGGGCTCAACTACCCAGCCATGTGATATCATTCAAAGGTGCTGGTGGTGAGAGTTCCCACCACAAGGCCAATAAGAACAGATGCATCAGGTGCGCGCGCAATTAAGGAGCCAGTGGGGAGAGCAGGGTGTCAGTTGGCGTCTTCAGGGCTCGGCTGCAGGAGAGAGTATAGCATCAGCATCGTAGGGGCTCCCTTGGAGTGAGTGCAGTCAGTTGCGGGCTAACTCCATGGCCAGCCAAATGTAACACCTCCATTTTATGCAAATATATCTCATACATATTCATTGTGAATATCTTAAAAGGCAAATCTGTTTGTGGCACTCCAGGTCCAGAGTTGCCTACCCCTGAGCTAGGCATTCAAGGCAAACCCCAGGCTCAAAATTCAAGCAGAATTTTGGTTTAGACAGGTTGGCTAAGTTTGAGGAGATCTCGTAGATTTATAGCCACTGCTACCCTCGGGCATGTGGACAGCCAACAACCTCTACCCTCCATCCCATACCCAGAAAACAATACAGCACCACAGCAGATGATTTAAAACAAGTGAATTACAGCAGGGCCACTGCCTCACCAGAGTGACTGTCCATAGGCCCTTTCCTACTCTGTCTATTGTTTTGGTAAAGCTGCCCCTCGTTGGGAGCAATCATTTTGTGCAAGCAGACGCAGATCAGTTAATGAAGCTTCCGAGGTCACCTCTGTGTGCCACAATGGAGAGGGATTGACATGGCTGCTCCATTGCTAGCACAAAAAGGATTGCCTGGCAGCAGTAGGGAAGCCCTCCTCTGATATACGCTCATTCCACCTCAGGCATAAGCCTACTGCTTTGCAAAGAAGGCACTTTTTGCCTGAGAAGACATCTGGAATTCCAGTATTAAGGAATGAGGGCAACTTGCCTGCTCCTAGTGCCCTTTAACCTCTTAGCATGCTATTTAGCAGCCATGTGCTGTGAGTCTGCAAGGAAACAAACAAACAAAAAATAACCTGTTTCTTCCTTTAATTGAACCAAACCCTTTTTTTTTTTTTTTTTAGCATGTCACTGTTTTTGGAGAAGCAGCTCGCTGGGACCTGCGAGCACTTGTAGATAAAGGAACTGAAAGTGACCTGCAGTCGCTTTGCATGTTACCAGGTCACTGATTTCATAAACTTGCTCAGCAGCGAACAGCCACGAGTTACAGCACTGAGTGGGCAAACAGGGAGAGGAGAGACGGAGTTGATTTTGGGAAATTTTTTAATCTCATGTGGTCACTGTCCCCACGATCCCCACTGTCCCTTAGTCATAATTACAGAGCTCATCACAAGATCTTCCTGTGTAGTGCGGCCGGCCTCAGGCATGTTCCTGCCATCCCGTCTCCTCTGGGTGTTGTTTTTTTTTTTTTTAACTTGTGAATGATTACCAATCATCTTCTTCCTCCTTGCAGGCTTTCACCAGGTCCATTGAGCGAGATAAGCACTTAGCCGCAGCCTTTTTCCAGCGAGGGACAGTGGGCCTCAGGAAAGGAGAGTAAGTGCCAGAAGGAGAGAGAACAGCCACCAGGATGGCTCCTGCTCCTCCTACCTCTGCTTTCTTCAGTTTATTTGGTAGGAAGGGCGTGTGCAAAAAGAAGGCGACCTCAAGAACTCTGTAAGCAAGCACAGTATGAAAAAAAGATCAAGGACATCAATCGGATATGCCAGAGCCATGGGCATGTTAACCCCAAACACTTTTTAACCCCGCTCGCAACTCATGAAAGAACTGTTATTGCTGTTGTAAAGCAGAAAAGAAGGGAGATGTCCTTCAAACAAGCTTTTACCTGCTGCCCCAAGGCACCATAGTTCTGATCATCCGTATCCTGACCAATCTGACAAAAAAAAAAAAAAAAAGCTTTATTACACAAATGTCCATTGCCAAAGAAAAATCTTTCATAAGAATCCCCCACATTTCCCCCGGAATAGTTGTGTCTTGACCGATGTCTGTGTCAAAGGGAGTAAAGAAAAAAAATCAGCAAATAAAAATCTATTTAATTTCTCTTTTAAATAAATATTAATAATCAGATCCTCACAGCCAACGTGAAATCATTCTGATCGAGCTAATGCTCCTGCAAGAATAATACAGGCACCCATTATATAGCCTTGAGAAGCAGATGGGTTTAGGGCCACCCTGGTGACTGGGCAGCGTCATGGGGAAGGCCCCTGGTTCTGGATTGGGTCTTCCACACCCCAGCTTGGCCGGAGTTGGAGATGCTGCAGAGGCAGCGCTCACAGCTCCTGGGGAAGAGAAAGTCACAGGACACTTGGTGGCCAGATTTAGAGCCCATGATTTTCCTGGGAATTTCAATGTGTTGGATGAACATAAAACAGAGCAGACAAACGAAAATATAAACAGCATCTTCGTTCACGGTACACAAACCTCTGATCAGTAATCCATGATAAAATATCTGTAGTCCTGATTCCACATGATCTGTCTGAGTGTTTGTCATGTCTCATCACTTGTTGAGCCTTCTGACACAGGCATCTGCTAAAATAAATATATTATCTGTTACTGAGCCAAACTAAATGTTAAGAGAAAATTATATTCTTTCATTGAATTCTAGATGCATATATACATATATTACGTTTAAAACGTTCACATAAAAATCTTTTGCTGCTGCCAAAGATAAGCTGCATTTTCCAGACAAAATAAAATCACCCCTAGATCTCACTCATGGGTGAACCATGCTTACTTCACACAGCTACGAAGGGGCCCTTGGAGACTTTTCAGAGGCGTTCACACAGCTGAGAGGAAACCAGCTAATAGACTACAGGATTCTGGGCCTGCAGTTCAAGCTCTACAGCTTTGAGGTAAGGACTCAGAACTTCTGCCAAGATGGAAGGAAATCTAAAGAATCTTTTGATTTAAAAGCACATTTTGAAGTCCACTTTCAGAAGTTATCCAGCTAAATAAATATTTGCGCACTTATCCAGCTAAATTCTAGCTGGATAACTTATTATCCGGTTAGAATTTGGCAGGATAAATTAGGAGGGTTCTGGGGATGGTAAGTGGAAAATTGAGCTAACTGGATAATCTGGCTAACCCCGATATTTAGAATTAGCCAGATAACTTATCTGGCTATCTCTGGTCATCCCATAGACCTGCCCTAAAGTCAGCCAGATAAACTTATCCGGCTAATTTTAGGATAGCTGAATATATGGGCTGAGTTAGCCGGATAAGTTTATCTAGCTAACATGTCAAGTTGCATAGTGGCTGAATATGAACCTCCTAACATTTGTGGGACAAGAACTATAGTTCATTTCTCCCATTCTGTTCAGGGCATTCACTCAACTTAATGTATTGCAAACAGAATTAAAAACAATTTTTAAAACAATATTGACTATGGCCATGGTTACAGAATAGCAAGGCAGGTCTTAGATCGCTGCTCCTCCCTTGGCTTTGCTGTGGGGGTAATCTGTGGCAACTATCAGTGGCAGAGGAACCAGGAAGGAGATCCATTGGCATCAGCGTAAGATGCTGATTGACAGCTGCTCGGGAACTGTGCACATCTTACATTTGCATTTAGTTCTTAATTCTTGGGTTTTAAAAAAATTGTTTTAGAGCAGGCATCCCCTAATTTGGTCCTTGTGGGTTGTAAAACGCAGCCATTTACTTTTTGGGATTTCCACAATTAATATGTATGAGATATATCTGCATGCAGTGAAGGCAGGTTGTGCTCATAGTTCATTCAAGCTGGCTTATAGTTCAGACAAGAATGCCATAAAATGGAGGAACCAGTCCTAAAATTTAAATGAAATAAACAGCATTTGAAACACAAAATGTCTCTTTAAAGAAGCTGACTCAGTAATAAGGAGGGCAATTTGCAAAAGCTTTTATCCGAGATCAGGGGCTAAAAACTGCCTTCCTCCTCTATGGAAAATTGCAGGCAAACAGCGTGGAGGGATTTCATTTCCAGAAATCAAATTGGGCACCCTTTGCATGGCAACACACCGAGTCCCTGGGCCAGCCTTGTAGTTCGGCTTGGAACCTGAATACAGATACCAGCATGTCTGGCGACAGGTGTTCAATATACGGGACGGACTCTGCTGGTCTCACGGTGCCTGAGTTGGGTAGTAACCTACGTTTCGCTGCACGTTCTGACAATGCCAGGTTTACTGTGCACTCAAAGATCTGCCATGCCCTTCCAGGTACTTTATAATGTGGCTTTAGCACATGCCCTGCTTCAGGACTGGTGGAAGGCGGAAAAGAATCTGACTCTTGCAATGAGCCTAAAGACAGAAAGCACGGAATCCAGGCACAACAAAATCGAAAAGGCCATGGAATGCATTTTGGTAAGGAGATCTGCTATTTCATGTTACATCTGCATGTAGCTTGGATGGGACTGCGTATTTGGGGGGCGACAGTATTAAAATAGTAGAAAATAATGTATGGATGCAAAAGGTAATGAATCTCAAGGAATAAAAAAACAACATGGACTGAGGTTCTGATAATCGCTCTAGATCTAGATACTCTTTAATGAATTCAAGGCTAGTTGGGTTTTGGCAGTGAAGTGGGTTTGAGTGGGTTTTAGAGTTTTTGTAATTTATAATTTTGGGGATTAACATGGTGTTCAGTGAAATAAGAATGCGATTTTAAATTAGGTGGACTTGGGGTTGAATCAGATTGAGCAAATTCTAAGATAACTGTTGGATTTAATATGTATTTAATTTCCCTGTTAAATGTAACTTTGCTTTTTCATGTTCAACCTTTTGTTTTTGGTTACTGTTCTTGGTTCAGTTCCCCTATTCGATGTGAACCGACCTGATATGGTCTCCACCATGAAGGTCGGTATAGAAAAGTGTTAAATAAATAAATAAATGTATTCTTACTCAGTGATGGATTTAGGATTGTGCTGCCCCTTAGGCACTGTTCATTCTGTTGCCTCCCCCCCCCCCCCCCAGCCTCTCTCTCCTCCTTCTCCGCCTCCAATGATCAGGCCCTCCTACCTCACCAAAAGGATCCCTTTTGCTCTGTCTGCTCCAGGCCTGCTCTTATTAACTAGGTTTTTGGTGTTAATGTTCGAGTGGTTTCCGAAATGTTTTTGGGCTGAGATTTTCATTTTCAGTTTTTATTTTATTTTTCCCAGTAATTTATCAGTGTTTATCACCACCAACCAAAACAGGAGAAAGTCATTGGGGAAAAAAGGAGTCATTTTTTCCCCACTGATAAGTTCCGAGGGAAAATAAAATATAAAATGAAGGAGAGGCTGGTGACGTCACCAACAGAGATGGAAGCCTAACTGCAGAGCTTCCGCTCCTCATCTACTGAAACCATCTTCTAACTTGGCCATCAGCGCGGTTTTTTTTTTTTTTTTAAATTTATATATTTATTAAACTTTAAATTAAACTTCAAGCAATTACACACTTGAGTAGAATTACAGGTATAGAATGCAATTACAAAACTTGTTAAATTTCTTACAAGAAAAACATAAGTTCTTTTCATTACCTGTCTTTCAAGCCCTCAAATAAGAGAAAGGAAAAAGAGATCCTTATAACACAACTTCAGGTATAATTATAATTAAATATAACAACAACAAGAAATTTGACTATAGGATGTTATCTAACATATGAGATCTAACTCCTTCAATGGATGCTTATGTTGTTCCTGGTGACAAACTCAACAGTGGTTTTCCTTTTTGAACTAAGAATTGTGTGGGCTGTACTGGTAGGAAAAATATATATGTATTTCCACTGGATTTGATTAGACATTTACATGGGAACTTTAAAATAAAGTACATACCTAACTGCAGTACCTGAGGTCTTAGAAGAAGAAACTGTTTCCTACGCTTCTGGGTTTGACGTGATAGATCTGGGAACATCTGGACTTTGCAGCCCACAAATTCTTTTGATCTATTCAAAAAATACTTTCTAAATATCCAATTTTTGTCGGATTCTAACATAAAAGTTACCGAACGTTTAGCAGGTTTTGCTAGTTCAGTCTCTGATTTTTCCAAAATTTCTGAAATATCTAAATTCAAATCGTGGGCAGGTTGTAGTTCCTGTACAGGAATATCTTTCACCCTGTTCTAATCTGGAGATTTTCTTTAATGGTGGAAGGAAATATATTTTAGAGATAATAGGCAAAGTAGCTTCTGGAATATCAAGTACCTCCATCAAATATCTTCTCCAGATTAGAATATGGGTAATAGTCTCCAACTTTGGAAAATTTATACATCGAATATTTCTGCTTTTGGAAACATTTTCTAAATTTTCAACCTTGAGTTGTAAGTATTGATTTTCTTTAATGATAGCAGTCTGTACCTCATTAACTTTTCCCAAATCATTCTTAAGTATTGAAACATCACATAACTTGAATATTATCTTTTTCTATTTTTCCCACTCTTATTCTTGTATTTGATTGCATCTTAATGAAAATTTCCATTTGTGACCCCATGTTCTTATTTAAGGCATTAATAGCCTCCCAAATGAGTTCCATACTGAAAGTCTGAGGTCTTGGCAGCTCTTTAAATGGGATAAGGAAATTTCGTTAATGTTCTCTCCAGGAACTTCATCTGCCATCCTTCTAGAGTTTTCACCGCCCTCCTGGTTGTTAATAAGTTCTGGCAGTATTTCCAGATGGTCATTATGCCTCAAGGGGAATTCTGTCTGGCTCTCCTCTTTAGGCAGCCCGATCTTTCCCCCCTCCATCAGGAGTCCGCCAGCCGGATTCGGCGGTGTCGATCTCCCTTCAGGGGAGAGTGATGTTAATAACTCTGGAGCACCTGGGGGGCTCTTCTTCTCCCCCCCCCCCAGTGTGCTCAGTGAGTTCTCTACCTCCACATTCATCCTACAGAGGATATGAGAATCCATTGGACCCACAATAGGTATAGCCTCTGGAGCAGATGAGGCTTGTCGCTCCTTAGCCTTCCTTTTCCGGACGGAATGAGGCATATAAGAAAATATGTAAAACAAAGGGGTACTCAGTTCCTTCACGTCACAGCTAAAAAATAAAAGGTGTAATATTTATATTCCACAGCACTTCAAAGTAGACTACATTCAGGTACTGTAGGTATTTCCCTATCCCCAGAGGGCTTGTACCTGAGGCAATGGAGGGTAAAGTGACCTGCCCAAGGTCACAAGGAGCAACAGTGGGACTCAGTCCCTGGTCTCCTGGTTTGTAGTCCACTGCTGTAATCACTAGGCTACTCCTCCACCCTTGTTGTTGTTTTTTTACCATGAAGGTATTCTCTTTCTTAATCTGTCCTGGCTTTAGCAAATTTTTTCTTCTGTAAATTTTAGCTCATCTGATGTCTGATGATTCTTGAATGGGTGTTGAAGTTATTCCTTTGTACTTTGGGCCACTGCATTCTTTCTTCATTCGTCTGTTGTATCCCACTACCTGTTTTTGGAAACATGGGACCTGGAAGGATTCCACCTGGAGATGTTATGCTTGTACTCCTATGTATGTCTGGGTTTATTAAAATGGGAAGTGGGGGGGAGGGAATTCCTCTTTTCTTTTTGAAAATCGAAGTTGAATGCATGACAGGTTTGTATTGTGCTTGTGTTATGCTGTACCATTCAATAAAATTTTAACTTGGAAATGAAAGTCACTATGTATTTCTAACAAATGAATTAGAACGGACAAAGGGATTATTTGGTTGAGTTAATTCTAAAGCTCACCTCAGGTTCAATCAATTTTAGAATTCTTCCTGAATTTACTGGATCTGGGAGTTATTGAGTTGAGTGGATTCTGGTGATATTTCAGAGTTAATCTGGCTTGATATTGGATTAAAGAGATTCTAATGGAATTCTTGAGTAAATTATGAAGTTTAGCAAATGCTGGTTTCACTGTTGAGTGGATGATTTGGCTTGATGTTGACTTGATAAGATTCCAGCTGTAATGTTGAGTTTAGTTGATATGGAAGTTCATGCCAAGTTAACGTTGAGAATTCTGAGTTGAATGAATGTGTAGAATTTGGGTGGATGAGTGTTTTTATATTATATTCTGTTTAAGCAGAAGTAATTGTTGAATGAACACTTTGAAGGTGGTTGATGTTTTGAAAGAACTGTGAATAACATGTAAAGTTAAAAAGAAAAAGGCTACAAAAGTTTGGCAGTGCAGCACCTTGCACTTTATAAAAATTGCTGTGATTTCTGTGGGACAGAAGCAAAAAGTATATGAACCAGTGGAGATTCCTATGGGGAGGATGTTTCGACCAAACGAAAAGCAAGTGGCTCAGTTGGCGAAGAAGGACTATCTTGGCAAGGCGCAGGTATGTGACTCTTAGTTTGCTTCTTATTTTTGCTTCACTTTCATTTGCTTTAGAAGCTGCACTACAGTCTACATCGGGTAGTTCATTAAAAGTTTAGGTGCTTCCAGTGTATCTTGGGAAATGAGTTGTGCAAAGTTTTGTAGATAAATGAAAATTTTCAGTTTTCTGGGCTGAAAATCTAGTTTAGCTGAAACTAAAGCAAGGAAGCAATAAGGAGGATTAGAAATAGAATCAGAACCAAGAAAGTGAGTACAAATGAAAAACTATTCTTCCTTTTCCAGTTTCGCATATTTCTTTTCTTTTAGGTTGTTGCATCTGTTGTCGACAAAGATAATTTCTCAGGATTTGCTCCACTGCAGCCTCAGGTCTGACCCCATTTCCTATATTTATGTGTTTTATGTAAGCCGCACACTTTTACATCTTCGTTTCTGAAGGGACCCTAACTTTTAAACCTATCTGCGGTACAGCATTTGCGCTCAAGTGGGCACATGGAGACAAAAGCAAGAATTTAACAAACTGGGCCACAGGAGCGCACAGTTTATTAAATACTGCGTATTTCTGCTCCAAAAGTACCTGCATGTGTTTCAGTCCATGTACATACTTCCCATATGAGAAAATGCATACTTTCTCTACCTGTTTTATAAACATACGCATGTGTATTTTAGATGTGTAAAAAAATATGACATGTACATGTAATAAGCCTGATTTATATGCAGAAGAAAGCATTTTCTGAAGTACGCGCCTATACCATTTTAAAAATTCTTACTTGAAATCACCAGTTCGCCCATGCCTCCGCCAGTTCACCCAGTCTGTCTCCAGTTCACCTAGACCTTCTAGTGCTTCACCCCGAGCCCCCACTAGTTCACCCAGACCTCCCACCCTAAAACTGTAGACACTAGTGCTAGTCAATTAGTAGGTGTAATAAGTTCGGTAACACATGCGTGTATCTCGCTTACAAAAAAGCAACTACCACGGCATGCATACTTCTGAACCCCGTCCCGGATCACCTCTAGCCCGCTCCTTTTTTTACCCAGTAAAATGTATGCACAAAATGGAAAATACATGCGTACTCGCGACGTTTAAAAAAAATAGCATAAATGAACATACATGCTACGTACGCATGTATACATTATTTTTTACACTTGAAATCCCTCTGAAAATGTACCTATTGTGCACAACTGTGGAGGCTGCACTAATGGAAATGTAGATAGAAGATGTCCAGAATGGTGGAGCCTCCGTATGATAAGCCCCTTCTGAGTATGGATGTATTCAAAAGGGGCAGGGTGGCATTCAAATTCAATATTCATATTTCAGTGGAAAGGAAGATCTGGAATAGGAGTCTTTCACTTTGGTCCCGTGGCTGTGCACAGGTTAGGAAAACGGACGCTCGTGAAATTGAGTGTCCGTTTTCCTAAGCAGCTGATAGCCACCTGACAGCCACCTCTCCTGGGTGTCCACTGCCAAGGAGGTGCTAGGGGTGCACATTGGTCCCTAGTGCCTCCCTGACAGTGCGACCCCTCATTTAAACATTCTATCGTGCGCCCAGGAGATGTGCCGGGTGCGCGTTAGGAAAAGGGGGCACTCAACACTGAGTGCTTGTTTTCCATGCTGATTTATTGCATCGGCCCCACTGGAAGTATTTCTTCCAGAAAGGATGCTAAATGTATTGAACAGCCTCCTAGTAAAAACGTTTGAGGCAGAAATGACAAGTATGGGACAAGTACAGAGGATCCTTATCATCGAGGTGGAAAGAGAAGGGAAAGCTATAGATTTATGGAAAGGGAATGGTCGAATGTTTAGAGAATTGTGGTGAGAAGTATGCCACCAGGGTTCAGGTCCCGTTGGTCCCTTGTGACCATGGGCAAGTCACTGTCTTCCATTGCCCAAGGTACCCACGTAGACTGTAAAGAAACGTACAAACAAGTTGAGAGCTACTGGTGACATGACATTCCTTCTGCTATTACTATTTAACATTTCTAAATCGCTACTCGGCATACGCAGTGCTGTACAAACAACACATAAGAGACAGTCCCTGCTCAATAGAGCTTGCAATCTAATCAAGACAAACATACAGGGCAAAAGAGATTGGGGGAGTTTCATACAGTAAGACAAGGGTTAAAATTAGGTGGTTAACGAGACTGAAAGCGGGCAATCAGGCTTAAGATTTAAAAGCAGACTCAAAAAGGTAGATTTTTAAATAAGGCAAAAGAGGGAGCAAGACACACCAGCTCAGGAAGTCTATTCCAAGAAAATGGTGCAGGCAGATGGAAGGCATGGAGTCAGGAATTGGTGGTAGAGGAGACGTGCATAGATAGGAGTGATTTGTCTGATGAGTGGCGTACACAGGGAAGGGTGAAGAGACAAATAAGAGAGGAGAGGAACTGCAGAGTGAAGGCACTTGTAGGTGAGTGAGAGGAGCTTGCAATGTATGTGGGAATGGATAGGCAACCAATGCAGTGACTTCAGAAGAGGGGTTATATGGATGCAGTGACTTCAGAAGAGGGATTATATGGGTGCAGCGACTTTGGCCACAGATATGTCATGCAGCTGAATTTAGGATAGACTGTAGTGGAGAGGGATGGCTCGCTGGAAGACCTGTGAGAAGCAGGAGACGAGAGAGTGGATAAGGGTTCTGGTAGTGTTTCAGAAGAAGGGATGGGTTTGGGCAGTTCCAGAGAAAGAAGCAGCATGTTTTAGCAGAGTTTTGGATATGTGTAGCAAGGGAGAGAGGGGAGTTGAAGATGACTCAGAGCTTACGGGCTGTTTCTTTCTGTCCTTACGCTGGGAGCCCAGAAGCCGCTGTCTCAGTTTGGATGAGGGACTAGGTCTTCCCAGAATCACAGGGCTGGCATGTCATTTTCACCAGAGCATCTTTCACCCTCTGTTCTCCAGTCCGTGCAAATTTACCGTCTTGATTTTTCTGTCACGTTTCACCGTTTCAATTCAATTCAGTATGCTAATGATAGGAACTCTCATGAACCCAAATGAATTCTTCGTAGCATAAGCAGTCACAAAATGTTCTAATGGTTCAAATCCTTGAAACCTTAAGAGTATTTCTTTTTCTTATGTGAAGTGGTATCATGTTTCTCATGCAATCTATTTCTTCATGTCTTTTGTAGGCTGTTGAACCTCCACCCAGGCCAAAGACTCCAGAAATTCTCAAGTTAGTAGCAGCCTCTCCTTGCTGTCGCTGCTTGCCAGAAAATCTGAGCCCCCCCACCCCTACCCTTGCCAAGACACTCATGACCACAGCAGCAAGACTGAGCACCGGGTCTTACGTACCAGCAGCTCATGGCTTCGGTGCCAGCCACAGAAAGATAAATAAATGATCTCACCAGTACCTGAACATCATCCATTTTGAAGTGCCGGAAAGGCAGAATATTAATTAAATGAATAAATAAAATAAATAGCTGATCAAATTCTGGTTGAGAGGGAGGCAAGTGGGAAGAGGATGAATAAATGAAGAGACCACAGGCTACAGGGCTCCCAAGGGACAGCTGGTCCAGTCTGATTACTGCTTTTGAAGCAAACACTCAGCCATCGGCTGTTGCTACAGAGTTGAGAGGGTCTTGACTTGGCTTAGCTTGCTTTGCAAAGCATCCTGTCAGTTTTTGATTATTTTTTTTCCCCAGAAAGGTGGACAACAGACCATAGAACGCTGTCAGTCCTTTGGGATGAATCTTGGTTCCTGCAGCTGGATTACACCTCTTTGTTGTAGGCACCGCCTTTATAGATGACGTTTGCTGCAGTTTTCCCCTTCAGCCACTAGGAGAGCAGACAAATACTATAAATTATTTGCAGTTCCATCGTACATTCACTTACATAATCCAAACATACCAGAAGCCAGCTGCACGTGCCTCTCCCTTTCCGTTGGATTATCCTACGGAATTCTTAAGATGGTGCAGTCCTGAAGCATTTTTCATTTACCTTTGGTGCTTGTGCAGAAACAAACCCTGAATCTACTCCTGCAGTCAACTTCACTTTGTGCTAGTTCCCATTGTTTCCGTTTTCTTGCCAATATTTTAGGTTTCAAAACACCCCACTACAATAAATGCAAAAGGCAGGAAATCGAGTTGTAATAAATAAACTGGTCTGAAGGATCTTCACAAAACTCCTATTCAGGAAGCAATGTTTTTATAAAAACATCCAGCTGGGCCATTCTCGTTATATACATACACACCACAACCGGAGGAAATGTAATCAAAGGGAGGAGGGGAGAGAGAGAACGAGACAGGAGGAGGAGGAGGAGGGAAGACTATGACAGGAGCAAACTTCACCAAGCTTTCTGAGAGAAAGCGGGAACATATGAACATAAGACTTGCCATACTGACTCAGACTAAGGGTCCATCAAGCCCAGTATCCTGTTTTCAACAGTGGCCAAGCCAGGTCACAAGTACCTGGCAGGATCCCAAGGGGTAGATAGAGTTCAAGCTGCTTATCCCAAGAATAAGGAGTGGATTTCTGCAACTCTACCTTAATAATGGTTAATGGACTTTTCCTCCAGGAACTTGTTCAAACCTTTTTTAAATGCAGTTACACTAATAGCTTTTACCACCTCCTCTGGCAGTGAATTCCAGAGCTTAATTATGTGTTAAGTGAAAAAAAATATCTCTTATTAGTTTTAAATGTTTTACCTAGTAGCTTCATTGAGTGTCTCCTGGTCTTTGTACCTTTTGAAAGAGTAAACAACTGATTAACCTTTACTCGTTCCACTCCACTCATTATTTTAAAGACCTCTATCATATCTCCCCTCAGCCGTCTTTTCTCCAAGCTAAAGAGCCCTAACCTCTTTAGCCTTTCCTCATTGGGGGAATCTTTCCATCCCCTTTATCATTTTGGTCATCCTTCTCTGTACCTTTTCTAATTCTGCTATATCTTTTTTCACATGTGGTGACCAGAACTGCACACAATATTCAAGATGAGGTCAGACTATGGAGTGAGACAGAGACATTATGAGATTCTCTGTTTTATTCTCCATTCCTTTCCTAATAATCCCTATCATTCTATTTACTTTCTTGGCTGCTGCTGCACAATGAGCAGAAGATTTCAAAGTATTTTCAACTATGAGACCTAGATCCTTTTTCTGAGTGGTGACTCCTAATGTGGAACCTTGAATTGTGTAGCTATAATTTGGGTTACTCTTCCCTAAGGCATCACTTTGCACTTGTCCACATTAAATTTAATTTTCCATTTGTATGACTAGTCTCCCAGTTTTACAATGTCCTCTTGACATTTCCCACAATCCTCTTTCAATTTAACAACTTTTGATAATTTTGTATCATTGGAAAATTTGATCACCTAGCTTGTTGTTCCCATTTCCAGGCTGTTTATAAATACTAGGGATGTGCAGAGGGACCGCATACGTTACATTCGGTATTCGTATTCGTGGGGGGGGGGGGGCAGATACGTTGCATTCAGCAAGGGGGGGGCCCGATCCTTTCATGCGTTCCATTCTTATTCGTTTCCCGGCTAAAATTTAATTAACTACAACCCCCCACCCTCCTGACCCCCCCAAGACTTACCAAAACTCCCTAGTGGTCCAGCAGGTGTCTGGGAGCCATCTACTGCACTCGGGCCGTCGGCTGCCAGTATTCAAAATGGCGCCGATAGCCTTTGACCTTACTATGTCACAGGGGCTACCGGTGCCATTGGTCGGCCCCTGTCATATGGTAGGAGCAATGGATTACTGGCACCATCTTGTGCTCCTACCATGTGACAGGGGCCGACCAATGGCACCGGTAGCCCCTGTGACATAGTAAGGGCAAAGGCTATCGGCGTCATTTTGAATACTGGCAGCCGATGGCCCGAGTGCAGGAGATCGCTCCTGGACCCCCGCTGGACCACAGGGACTTTTGGCAAGTATTGGGGGGTCTCCTGACCTCCAGTGGGGGTCTTGAAGCCATCTCCTGCACTCGGCCGGCGGCTGCCGGTATTCAAAATGGCGCCGATAGCCCCTGTGTCATAGTAAGGGCAAAGGCTATCGGCGCCATTTTGAATAATAATGGCAGCTGACGGCCCGAGTGCAGGAGATGGCTCCAGGACCCCCACTGGACCACCAGGGACTTTTGGCAAGTTTTGGGGGGGTCAGGAGGGTGGGGGTTTTGTTTAAATTCACTCCTTTAGATGGCCGAATAATTTGGTGAAGATTCGTTGTATTCGTGGGAATCGCGATACGTTTCGCTTCCCCATGAATACAACGAATATGGCCCTATATGTTGTGGATTGCCAATACGTTGCAAACGAATGCTCACCCCTAATAAATACATTAAAAAGCAGTGGTCCAAGAACAGATCACTGGGGCACTCTACTATTAAAGCTTTTCCTGCTAGGTAAATTTAACATTTAGCCCTACTCTCTGTTTTCTGTCTTAGCAATCCACAAAAGGACACTGCCCCCATCCCATGACTTTTTGATTTCCTATGAAGTCTCTCATGAGGGACTTTGTCAAATGCTTTCTGGAAATCCAAATACACTATATCAACTGGCTCACCTTTATCCACAAGTTTATTTATGCCCCCCCCCCCCCCCCCCACCAAAAAAAATGTAGCAAATTTGTGAGGCAAGACTTCCCTTTGCTAAATCCATGTTGGCTTTGTCCCATTAAACTATGCTTATCTATATGTTCAGCAATTTTATTCTGAATGATAGTTTTTACCATTTTGCCTAGCACAGATGTCAGACTCACTGGTCTGTAGTTTCCTGGATCACCCCTTGATCCATTTTTAAAAATTGGTGTTAATTTGGCAGCCCTCCAGTCTTCAAGCACCATAGATGATGTTACTGATAGTTTACAAATTTCCAATAGCAGATCCGCAATTTAATTTCTTAGTTCTTTCAGCACTCTGGGACATATACCATCGGGTCCAGGCAATTTGCTACTCTTTAGTTTGTTAATTTACCCTAGTACATCTTCAATGTTCACTGAGATTTGTTGTTTCAGTTCTTCTGAATCATCACCTTTGCATATCATTTTTGGCATGAGTATATCTCTTACATCTTCCTCAGTGAATACCGAAGCAATTAATTCATTTAATCTCTCTGTTATGGCTTTGTCATCCCTATGCGTCCCTATTACCTCTTGATCATCTAATAGTCCAACTGACACCCTTGCATGCCTTTTACCTCAAATGTACTTGAAAATGCTTTTATTATGAGTTTTTGCTTCCATGGCAAACTTCTTTTCAAAATCTCTTTGCCTTCCTTATCACTACTTTGCATCTGACTTGCCAGAGCTTATGCTGTTTCCTGTTTTCTTCATTCATATCCCTTTTCCATTTCTTGAAAGATGTTCTTTTAGATATTTTAGCCTCTCTCACTTCACCTTTTAACCATGCCAGTAGTCATTTAGCTTTCCTTCTGCCTTTCCTAATGTATGGAATACATCTGGTCTGGGCTTCCAAGATGGTATTTTTAAACAACATCCATGCCTCAGCTAAACTCTTAAACTTTACAGTTTCTTCTTTGAGTTTTTTCCTAATCATTTTCCTCATTGTATCATAGTCATCTTTTTGAAAAATGCTGTTGCAGTAGATTTCTTTTTTGTGCTCCCTCCAGTTATTAAGTCAAATTCGATAATGTTGTGATTATTATTGCCAAGTGGTTCCAAGGGACTGTTACTTCCAGCACCAAATCCTGTGTTCCACTAAGGACTAGGTCTAAAATAGTTTCCCCTCTTGTTGGTTCTTGTACCAGATGCTCCATGAATCATTCATTTATTTCATCTAGGAACTTTACTTCTCTAGAATGTCTTGATGTAACATTCACCCTGTCAATACTGGGATAGTTGAAATCACCCATTATTACTGTGCTGCTGATTTTTTTTAGCTTCCCTAATTTCTTTTAACATTTCATTGTCTGTTAGTTCATTCTGGCCAGGTGGATGGTAGTACACCCCCACTACTATTTCATTCCTTGTGTACAGGTGATAGTCTCGTAGCCAGTGTAGCACCTGTTTAACATATTCTCGGTGCAGAGGCAGGGATTGAGAGTAAATAAGTATGTCATCAAGGTAGACCATTATGTGGGAATACAAAAGATCTTGCAAATTTTCATTTACCATATTCTGAAATACTGCTGGGGCGTTGCAGAGTCTAAAGGGCATGACGAGGTACTCACAATGTCCGTCTCGCGAATTTAATGCGGTTTTCCACTCATCTCCTTCCCTGATGTGAATGAGATTGTATGTTCTCTGTAGATCCAGTTTGGTGAAGAACTTAGCCCCTTGCAGATGATCAACGTAAACTTATGTTGAAGTTTATGCTTCCAGTGCTGTCTCTGTGAAAGCAGCGCTGGAGGCGCCAGGAGCAAGGCAGAAAGTCCCTCGCTCCCGGTTCGAATCTAAAAGGTATCGGTGGAACTGGGGAAGGTTGGAGGGATGTAAGGGTAGTAACCCCTATGGTTCCTTGGGGGGGGGGGGGGGCAGCAGGAAGGGAGGCAGCCTGAGCCTATTTAATTGAAAATCGGGACCATGGCCAGCGTACAATACCAGCCCCATTCTAAATCTTAACAAATGTTTGGGGAGAGGGGTAGGTGAGTACGGCCTGAGGGCCTTTGTATTAAGCGTTGGGATGGGTTGGAGGAGATTAGCCCTCTGAAACTTTAGTTGGTTTTGATAATGACAGTGCTACTTAGTTTGATATTTTGCAAGCTATCGGGTTAAGTAGCACAGCATCTGGCCACACAAGACTGGATAACTAAAAACCTACCCTGCTTTATTCAAACATAGCCGGTTAGGTTTTTGTTATCCAGTTAGATGTAGCTGGATAACGTTAGGATGGTACTGTATATTCAGCAGGTTGTTTCTCTCGCTGAATATATGGGACAAATTATCTGGCTAACTGTAGCTAGATAACTTGTCTGCTAATCAGCCTACTGAATATTGGTCCCTTAAAGTCTGCATTTCTCAGTGGTGCTGTACAAGGTGGATTACATTATTAAAACATCAGACATTGAGATATTAACACATACAGCATATATGTCAGACAAAAACAATAAAGTTAGATACAATAAACTAAATAAAATCAGTTTTATAAAATGCTTCAGCATCTCAAAGATCCTATTTAATTCCTCAGAGAAAATGTTTCAAGAAATAAATGCTTTTAGCTTTTTCCTAAATACCATCATGTCAAACCTCCTGCTTCATCCTTTCCTTCCAGAGGCTCTTTCCCTCTCTTCTCACTCCTCCCTTCCACACTCCACAGGCTCATCGTGGTGTCTTCTGCTGCGACTGAGCATGGCTGACCCTGCACTTATCAAGACACTGCTACTTACCCTCCCAATCCTTCTCCTTGCCCCTCTCCCTACAAGGCAAGCAGCAGGGACAGCATTTAATCTCATGGCATCTTCTGCTGCTACAGGGCCACTCTCACAATCTGAGCTGCACGATCTCACAGCTGATACCACAATTCATGCCTTGGGGCAGAGGGAGATGACATGTGATGAAACCCTGCTCCTGCTGTTTGCCCTAGGGTTTGCCCTAGGTTTGCCCAGCTGCAAGTCTGCATTGCATACCATCAGATTGGGCAGGAATTTGGGTTACCCCAATCCAATTCAAGGTCTTTGAAACTGGGGTGGCAAGTGCCATCCCATGCCATACCTTTTTCCCTGTGATCCCAGCTTTTTATGGTATATGCCGGGGTTTGTGGCAATATCCTGCTTTTGCACAAAATGACTTCATGCTGTGTGGGATGAGATATTTTCTGTGCAATGTCATCACATCATGATCGCTGTGTTGTCACCACCCTTCTCAGTTGAGACATTGATGTGGGATGGCCATAGGTAGACTATGTATGAGGTGTTTCTGGACCTCAGCTGGCTACTCTTTTTATCTTCAGGGCACTAGAAGGAGAGCCACACAAAGTGCTGTTTGAGTTCCACCCAGAAACTGAACAGGAACTGCAGGTGCTTCCAGGGAACATTGTATTTGTGCTGTCGAAAGGACAAGATAACTGGGCAACGATTATGTTCAACGGCAAGGTATTGCTTTCTATGTTCAGTGCAAGCAAGCGTTTTCTGTCTCATTCTCATTCTTATAAGAACATAAGAAAATGCCATACTGGGTCAGACCAAGGGTCCATCAAGTCCAGCATCCTATTTCCAACAGTGGCCAATCCAGGCCATAAGAACCTGGCAAGTACCCAAAAACTGGCAAGTACCCAAAAACTAAGTCTCTTCCATGTTACCATTGCTAATGTCAGTGGCTATTCTCTAAGTGAACTTAATAGCAGGTAATGGACTTCTCCTCCAAGAACTTATCCAAACCTTTTTTAAACACCGCTATACTAACTGCACTAACCACATCCTCTGGCAACAAATTCCAGAGTTTAATTGTGCATTGAGTAAAAAAGAACTTTCTCCGATTAGTTTTAAATGTGCCCTTTGCTAACTTCATGGAGTGCCCCCTAGTCTTTCTACTATCCGAAAGAGTAAATAACCAATTCACATATTATGTTCTTATTCTCATTCTTATGTTTATATTCTTCAAAATAACAGGAATAATTTTGTACATGGTCACATGCGATTGAAAGGCTAGCTGGTGCTTGTTGATAGGAAAAGAAAACAAAATATGTTCTTAAGTTTCCTGGTCTTTGTCTTTTAAACTTGGAAAGCTGCATCATGCAGAAAAAGGTCTGAGATGAGTTGCTTTCTGGAAAGCCCCTACAGGCCAGTCTCTATGATGATCAGACCTTGTAAGCTTGGTGACTGCATGGCATGGAGTCATAGGTTGCACATCTTCATGGACTGCTCCCCTAGACTGACCCACAGACTGGGCTTTGCCAGCAGAACATCTCAAAGAGGCTCATAGAACTCATCAAACTGCATCTTTTATTTATTTTTATTTAAGTGTTTTTATATACCGGGATTCGTTGGGAACATCATCTCGGTTTACAGGTAACTCAAAACAGCAGGGAGCTTTACAGAGAACAAGTAACAATGTGTAACAATGTGCAATAACTATCTTGAAAATCACTATCTTGAAAAAAAGGAATGAAGGAGTAGCCTAATGGCTGAGAACCAGAGAAACTATGGCTCAGATCCCACTGATGCTCCTTGTGAGCTTGGTCAACTCATTTCACCCTTCATTGCCTCAGGTTTCAAGTTAAGACCTGATTTTCTAAAGCCTTTCTCCCGTTCTGTGTCTATGGAAAAAAGGCTTAATAAATCAGGCCCTTAGATTGTAAGCCCTCTCAGGATAAGAAAATACCTACAGTACCTGAATGTGACTCACCTTAAACTATCAATGAAAAGGAGTGAGGTAAATTTAAAAAAAAAAAAGAGCCCAACCAGTATATTTAACATTTATCTTGCTCCCATTTTATCTTGTCTTTTTTTCTAGAAAGGGATTGTTCCATGTAACTACTTGGAACCAATGGAGCTTCGATTGCAACCACAGCCACTGCAGGTAAGAGAGAGGTGGGAGCATCCAAAGATGAAATAATCACCTGTGCATGGTGAAAACATGAGGACATCGAACACAGCAACTGCCAGGACTGTATCATTATCATATACAGGCACAAAGGCATTGCTTGTAACAATATCACCTGCTACAGAACACACACACACACTCACAGTGTGTATCTTCCCAGAGTGCTAGGCTATACTGCAACTTACATACATACACAATCCAGTATACCTCCCCACTATCATCCCCTAAAGGGAACTGGGCTACACTCGTGTGTGCACAAGCCAGTGATTCTCTCAGTACCATTCCTTTGAGCAGTGTCTACACTACATCCTACCTCACAAAGGTAGACCGTTTCTGTGGCAGATAGATTGTGAATGCAGTTTAAGAAAGTATTTAGTAACAGATAGGCTCCACACGTGGATGACCTGCACAGGCTCTCCTCCTGGTCTGCGCGAGTGTCTTGACAAGGAAGGGAGGTGCCTCTGAGCCTGGAGTTGCAGCCATAGAGACAGTTCCTAGAGCGAAGCAGACGTACTACAGTTATCTTCCTTTAACTTCTGTGAAATGTCTACAATCTACTGGAGCTGATCTTGTAATAGCCTGGAAAATGTATGACTAATACATCTGTTTACTTCGAATGTATGAAATATTCAATTATTCAGTAACATATTCATTTATTGACAGGAGCAAACATCACCAGAGACTATTATCCCCTCTCCACCTACATCCATTGCTCCACCGGTGCCCAGGATTGTGATAGGTCAGTGACACTGCTGCTCTAAACGTACGGATGCCACAGGCCCAGGGAAAGTGACTTTATGTACTTGCAGCATTGAGGAGGTCCCTCACACAGGAACCCTAAGGAGAGGGAGTCCATTCCCAGACAGAGCATTCAGAAACCCAGTGATGAGGATGAGGAACAGGAACTGTAGTGCAAGAGCCTTTCCCTCTGAATATTTTCCTCTTTTTATGCGAATTGCGGAACAGTCTTTTCTCAGTTCTCATAGGCAGTAACTGCCTTGCAGTGGATAGCCAGGTGTACTGAATTTATGAATAATTGCGCAGTTTGTCTCAGGCTTGCCCCTTTTGTGTGTGTGTGCAGGGAGGGGGTGGACTCTGGGAGCTGCCAGAGTTTGGTGCAAATGATGATATTCACAGGTTCAGTGGTGAATAACTTTGTAGCAGCCAAGCATCACAGGGCTAAATTGCCCAAATGTAAGGCAATAGGTAAGCTAGTGCTGCATAAATCGAGTGATGCTTTAGAAATAAGTAGATTTAATAGTAGAAAAGCTATAATTTTTGAAAAACAGTTTTTCAATCAATCAATCAGAACTCTTCTGAATCCTACCCCAAGATTTTCCAGGTTCCTCAGCTACTGTCACAGCAACTTTGCCCCTATGATCACCCTATCCCTGGGACTGAGCAACAAATTATGGTAGCTTTATCAAATCTTATTCTCTAGGGGTTAGAAGTGCTGTGGAGGCAGCCATCGCATCCCCTGAAAAACAAGGAGTCACATTCATTGCAAAACAGTGACACCTACTGGCTAGGCTCAAGATTATCATCATCATCATCATTGATGTTTGTTTATGATATGTTTTTCCAACCGGGAGTTCAAGGCGAGTTACAAAGAAGGGTTGCTATATACAGTACAATAGAGTGTACTGGGATGTAATAAGAGCTATAGTCTCTGGTCTCTTGCCCCTGGTCAAAGGACAGGCAGAGCCAATGATTAGACTAAAGTAGGGGGTGGGTTATATAAAAATGGAATAATCCCCAGGATTAAATAGATAGTAGAAAATACATTGAAAAACAAAATGAACTTTCTTTGTATGTTTCCTGCTTCTAGATAATGCATCCCATTCGCCTTCAGATCCACCAAGAGAAGAAAAGCTGAAGGTATCGGATCTCCTTGTGTGGTTATTGGTTTTGCAGAGATGCTGGCTGGTAATCAAGTGAGAGCTTTAGAACATGTATGGCTTGTGCTTCCTCCTTCCTGGTAACATGCACAGAACTCAGAGGGACACATTTTCCCCAAAGACACAACTAGGAAAAACTGTGTTAGAATATGGTGGCCCATCCCTTTGGCTCAGTGGCAGTGCTGTTGCTGTTTGGAAGAACCAGATGTTATTTCTAGGCCAGCTGGTGCAGGGATTCACTGCAATCACAACCCCAGGTCTCAGCCATTGCTCAACGGTGACACCTATTGGCCAGACTTAGAATGCATGTGTACCACATTCCTGGAGCTGTGGGCTGCGATTTCCAGCCAAGGATGTCATTGCCATGGCTGGGCTAAATGGGGCTTCGAAAATAGGGGGAAATTCCCTGAGTAGTTGTGAATGAAGGTTCATGGCACTGTAACCCAACAGAGGCTGATTATGATTGACCTGGATGCCCAAATGAGCAGGAGGAAACTGCCAGCCCAAAAAAAAATTTCACCCCAACTCAACATGGTGTCCCTGACTAATTGGTTGTAGCTGATTTAATATTGTGCAAGGTGAATGGGAGTGGAGAATGGGAGCAATGAAAGCAGAAGCAAAAAGCGGTGCTACACTTAAGGCTGCTGGTCAAAAAATAGTCCCCTCTGGATTTTTTGGCAACACTAAGAAAGTACCACATCCAGTTAAAAGCAGGGAGATGGCCTTCACAGGAGTGACACACCATCTGGAATTTACTTCCACTGACCTTGAAGGACATCAAGGACTATACTCTGTTTGGGTGAAAATTGAAGACCTGGTTATGTAGTCAGTGAGTTCTTAATATTTTTGAGCTGTCATTCTTAGCAAAGCCAGGTTTATGGGTTTTGAAGAATGCTTGTTTTACTGAGGTTTAATTGGTGCGGACTTGATAATTGTTATGGGGTCTAATGTTTCCCTTGTGCTATATTTGTATTTTTTATGTTGTTCTGGGTATTATGTAATGGTGTTTGTGCTGATGTACTTACTCTATTGTAATGCCTGTATTTTGAATTGATTGTGATCTGCCTTCACATAGAAGTATGATGGCAGAAAAAGACCATACGGCCTATCTAGTCTGCCCATCCACACCAACTATTCAGCTCCACATTCTCTACCAGTCCCTCAGAGATCCCCTGTGCTTATTTCATTCTTTCCTGAATTCAGATACTGTCCTTGTCTCCATCGCTTAAACTAGAAAGCTATTCCATGTATCCACCACATTTTCTATGAAGAAATATTTCCAAAATTACTCCCGAGTCTACCCCCTTTCATCCTCATTCCATGAGTCCTCATTCTAGATTCTCCTTTCATTTGAAAGAGGCTCGCCTCCTTTGCATGGAAACCTTGGAGATATTTAAATGTCTCTATCATCTCTCTCCATCCTGCCTTTCTTCTAGGGTATACACATTTAGTTCTTTGTCTCCATATACTGTACTTTAGAATGAAGACCACTGACCATTTTAATAGCCAACCCGCTGGACAGACTCCATTAGGTTTATATCCTTTTGAAGGTGCAGTCTCTAGCATTGAACACAATCTTCCAAATGAGGTTTCACTAGGGATTTTTTGCTGCTGACTATTTCTCTCCCTGTGCACCCAAGCAGCTTTTTGGCGTTTGTCATTGCCTTATCCACCTGTTTGGCCACCTTAAGATCATCAGATATGATCACCTCCTGATCCCACTCTTTTTTCATGCATAGAAGAATTTCATTTCTTCTACTTTACTGCTGTCTCAGGTTTTTGCAGCCCAAATGTATGACTGCATGTTTTAGCATTAAATCTTAGCTGCCAGATTCTAGACCATTCCCCAAGCTTCAAAAGATTCCACCATATGCTTTCCATGTTGGGTTGACAGATGAGAGTGTGGACTCCTTGCCCGAGGGGGGAGTTGGTGTAACCTGAGAGGGCGAACCCGCACAGGTCCCCACCGTCGTGAGGCGAGGCCGGGCTGGTGCAGGGGCAGGCTGGAGTTTCTCCAATACCAACCCCGTTCCCCGCGGGTTGAGCCTTTGGGTGCCGGGGCCAGCTGGTCTTAGGTGGGCCCTGTGAAGATGGTTACGTAAAAGTCGAGATAATCGCCGATAGCCTTTCCAAGGTCAGAAGCCAGAGAATCACTGAGAGCCAGTCCAAGGTCAGAAGCCAGAGAATCACCAAAAACCAGTCCAAGGTCGAAGCCAGAAGATCCATCCACAGGAACAAAAGGATGGAAGCAGGAGCAGGAACAAGGCTAGGAAGGCAGGAACAGGAACCAGGGCACATACAAAGCACAGAAGACTCCATAGGAGCGAAGCAGACTCGTTGCGAAGTCAAGGAACAGGATGCTCCCTGAAATAGTCCCAGGCCTCTGACATCATCCAGGGGGCTGGGCTGTGATCATTCATAGCTGGCCCTTTAAATGCCAGCAGGAGGCGCAGCCGTGCACCTAGGGAGGGCCCGGCCCGGAAGGAGCTGCTGGCGGCATCAGGCTGAGACTTTGCGCTGTGAAGAGGAGGGCTGGGGTCGGCTCTCCTGCCGCAGGGGATGGCATAGTTTTGGCCGCGGAGACCGCGAAGTGGATGGGACCAGTGGTGTGCGGCGGAGGCGGCTCCCTGCAGCCGCGTGGGTCCCAGCCGAGTTCCCAGCACTGGAGGAGGAGGTAAGGGGGGCCGGGTGCGGCCATCCGCAGCCGGTGCGCCTAACATTCCACACCTTCCTGGCTGTCGATCCTGTTGCACATTTTGGTATCATCTTCAAAAAGACAAACCTTTCTTAACAATCCTCTCCTCAGTGTGAACTCCATTTACCACTATCTTTTGTGTCTTCCTACGCAACCAGTTTTTAACCCAATCATTCACTTTAGGGCCCATATCAAGGGGGCTCAATTTATTTATGAGTCACCTATGCCGAAACATGTCAAAGGCCTTACTGAAATCTAAGTACATGACATCTAGCATTCTCCCCAGTCCAGCTCTCTTGTCATCCAATCCAAGATATGTCTGATATGACCTATAGCTGATAAAACCATGGTGTCTTGGATTTTGTAATCCATATACATTTGTAAATTAAATTTAAAAAAGTTTGAGATGTTGTTCTTTTTCCTTCTTCCTAGAGGTAAGCTCTGCAAGTAGCTGTTATTGATCATTTGTTGATGTTTCCTTCTTCTGTTCTGCAGTTTTTATGAATTGCTGCTCAAGTACTAATGACTGCTCTTCCTCCCCTCCTACTACAGGCTCAGGTTCACTATACTGTGAAGGTACATTATAAGTTCACCGTGGCCTTGCAGGTTCCAGAAGCGCTGGGGTTTGGTGAGCTCCTGGACAGGGTGTGTCAGAAGCTGGAACTCCAAAAGGAATGCACCAGGCTGAGGTAAGATGTGTCATTTTTCTTGTGGCAATGTGAAAGAAAGCTGGAATGCATCAAAGTACATGACGTGGTAGCTTAGCACCTTTGTAATGTTTCTGGCAGTCTCTAACAATATATATCAGGGGTCCTAGTCTGCCTGATACAGAATTTGCCTCCAACTTTGGAACTGCAGCAAACTGTACCTTTCTGTCATCTATTCCACTGTGCTGCTGCTGTTTCTTCTTCCCATCAACTGACCGCATCTCTGCTTCCCTCACCTCCACTCAGGTTTGAACATAGAGGAGGTGCAGGGCCCAGGGCAAATCTGCTTTAGCAAGATCCTATACTCCAGAAGAAGAACAGCTAAGGAGAAGTGGATTGGGGCATCTTGCCACACCTTGCCTGGGAGGTTGAACAGCCAGGGAGAGGCCTCCCTACCCTGTCCTCACCCCAGAAGTTAAGGAGCAAGGATACTGCCCCTGTAAGGGCCTAGCTTCTTTGCAATCTCCATGGTTGCAACACTAGCCAGCTAGTGTATTTTCTTTCTTTTTTTTTTTTTTACCTGTTTCATTGTGAGTGGTGCCAACATCCTAGGAGAACAAGGCAGAGTCAGCGTTGAAGTTAATTTATAGCCAACTGCTAGAAGGGTCCAACAGCAGGAGGAGGAGTAGTGGGGAGACTGTGGGCTGATAGCAGGCTAATGAGCTGGAAATGTCTGCTGAGTTGCTGCTCCACAAGGAGAGCCCCTGGAAGGGGAGGAGAGAGGCAGTGGTATCAGATCGCAGAACCAGCCAGAGAGCCCAGAGGTAGCAGTGGAAGCTTATTGTACAGCTCCCACCATGATCTACTCCACCCTTCTGGCTCTCTCAAAGTGTTGTCAGGGTTAGGGCTACCCTGGCAGAACAGGACCCTCTAAAACATAGAGCCTGGGGCAATTGTTCCAATTCACCCTTTCCCTCCACAAAAGCTGCCCTGCCTCCACACACCTATGACCATCAACCTTCTGCATCTGTCCTCCCACCTTCTACAATGACCTCCTGTCTACTTGGCTCAGTTTACTTCTAACAATTCAGAATGTGCCTACATACCACGAGCGATAACAGCATGGTCTAGATTGAAGAGAGGTAAAGCAAATCAATAGCCTCCTTTTGCAAGCTGAAATTGTATTCCACTAAGAATTACATCTAAAATAGCTCCCTCTCTTCGGTTCCTGAACCAATTTTTCCATAAAGCTGTCATTTATTCCATCCAGGAACTTTATCTATCTAATATGTCCTGATGTTACGTTTACCCAGCCAATATTGGGGTAATTTAAATCTATAGGAACACTGGTGCAAGTAGAGAGATACAGTTCCATTCGATCAGTAAACCATATTTTTATTATTGTGAACATTCATAATACATTCACTGTGGCAACTCCGTTAGTGTAACAGCAAGAAGCTTAAAGTCCCCCGACACGGTCCCGTGTTTCGCGGTGGCTGCATCGGGAGGGACCAGATGATATTCAAAATCTGAAATAAAATGTGAGTAATCAAGAACGGAACAAACGGCTGCCATATGTAATAGGAACACTTTGCTGGCTTATAATAGCTGTCACCCCCGGGCACTTCGTGATAATATACCTACGGGGCAATTTTTACGGCTCCGTCGCCTTTGCTCCACACGGGAGGAATTTCTCTCTCAGTCCCGATGCATGTTCACCAGGTTTGTTGAAAGGGGCTACCTAACACGAATTGTGAAAAGAGCTTTTAAACGTGCATTATACACGCACCGGGACTGGTTGTTCAGCTCTTCCACACAGTGTGATGATGTATGCTTTAACTGTATTCTCCCTTTCTCTACCTTAGGAAGGTCTATTGTGAACATGATTAAACACCATTGGTCAGCCCTGTCCCTCACTGATTTAATGCATGGTCCCCTACGTTTCACTTTTAAAAGAGCTACAAATTTGAGAGACCGGCTTGTGCACACATCGCTGGCGCCTGTACAAAACTTACTTCGGACTAGGGGCCAACACAGCCCCTGTGGCCGATGCACGATGTGCAGCCACACTGAGACGTTTACAGTTTTCAAACACCCTGGGTCAGGACGTGTGTTCAATCTACATTCCCAGTCAGATTGTTGCACAAAAGGAGTAATTTACGTGATTACATGCCCTTGCTCATTGGTCTATGTGGGGAAAACCTCACGCATGATTAAGACACGTATTATAGAACACTGTTCTAATATCAGATTATCTAGGATTGATGAACCTTTAGTGGCTCATTGGATACATGCCGGACACTCCATCGCTGACCTCTCCTTCCAGGTATTGGAGGTGGTCTCGCCGTCCCCGCGGGGAGGAGATTTCGCCTGTATGCTAGGCCGGAGGGAGCAGCGATGGATCTTTATCCTCAACTCAGTTTCCCCCCACGGTCTTAATAAGGACATTGAGTGGTATCTGTTTTATTAGCAATTCTGTCTAATATGTTAATATGATCACAGGTGTTCTTCTGTCATTCCCAGCATCTCGCGAGAGTTTGTTCTTTCGCGCCATTTTGAGTGCTTTAAATATGAGTTGAAATCAGCGGGCGCTCGCGCTCCTGATGGTCTTGTATAAGGTATGTGAACTATTACTATGATATACATATGGCAGCCGTTTGTTCCGTTCTTGATTACTCACATTTTATTTCAGATTTTGAATATCATCTGGTCCCTCCCGATGCAGCCACCGCGAAACACGGGACCGTGTCGGGGGACTTTAAGCTTCTTGCTGTTACACTAACGGAGTTGCCACAGTGAATGTATTATGAATGTTCACAATAATAAAAATATGGTTTACTGATCGAATGGAACTGTATCTCTCTACTTGCACCAGTGTTCCTATGTACTTGCTTATGTGCAAGGTTTGCTTCTGCTCAATATTGGTAATTTAAATCTCCCATTATTACTGCACTATTAATTTGGTTAGCTTCCCTAATTTTTCTTAGCATTTCCTTGTCTGTCTCATCATTTTGGCCATATACTCTTATTGCTATACTCTTCCCCAACACACAGGGGAAGTCTTTATCCTATTGGACTCTATACCATCCTGGATACAAAGCATCCCCCCGCCCCCCCCCCCAATCAAGTTGCTCCATCCTATCATTGCAATATCATTTGTACCCTGGTATGGCTGTCTCTCATTGGTTATCCTCCTTCCACCAAGTCTCTGTGATGCCAATTATGTCAATCTCATCATTTGCTGCTATACACTCTAACTCTCCCATCTTATTTCTTAGACTTCTGGCATTGGCATACAGACATTTCAAAGTGTGTTTTTTGTTTGTATTAACAGCCCGCTTTTCAATTATCAGGGATAATTTGGAATAGTTTAGTTCACTTGATTCTTTTCTTATAGACACATGGATTATTTTTGCTTTTATCGGAATCTCTCTGTTGGGATGCCCTAACTCTCTTGCTTCATAAGTATCCTTTGAAGATATCTCCCTCTGAACCATGCGCTGCCGAGAGACCAGAAAAACTTCCTCCTTCAAGGCAGCACCAAGGCTGCCAGATTGGAGTTGGGACTTGGCTACTATGTCCGTGAAGGTCTGTTTGTCTCAACTCCTCCAGATCTGCCACTCTAGCCTCCAGAGATTTGACTCATTCTCTGAGAGCTATGAGCTGTTTGTACCAGGTGCACACCTACACCCTTTCATTGGTGATAAAAAAAAATCATACATGTGACACCCATAGAAACATAGAAATGACGGCAGAAGAAGACCAAACTGTCCATCAGGTCTGCCCAGCAAGCTTCACACATTTTTTTTTCATACTTTTCTGTTACTCTTGTTCCTTTAAATAACTTTTTTGGTTCTATTTCCCTTCCACCCCCACCATCGTAGATAGCAGTGCTGGAGCTGCATCTAAGTAAAGTATCTAGCTAATTGGTTTGGAGTAGTAACCACTGTAAATAAGCAAGCTACTCCCATGCTTGTTTACCCAGCCTGTGCAACTCAGTCCTTGTTGGTTGTTTGAATACAAATAATCTTTTCTTCATACCCGCTGCCGTTGAAGCAGTGAGCTGCGCTGGATATGTATTCTAAGTGAAGTATCAGGCTTGATTCAGGATAGTAACCGCCGTAACAAGCAAGCTACACCCATGCTTATTTGTTTTATCCAGACTATGTAATTCAGACCTTGTTGGTAGTTGTCTGAATATAAATCATCTTTTCTTCATTCCGCCTGCTGTTGAAGCAGAGAGCTATGCTGGATATGCATTGAAAGTGAAGTATCAGGCATTTTTGGTTTGGGGTAGTAACCGCCGTAACAAGCAAGCTACTCCCCTGCTTTTATATGGATGCAAATCCTTTTTTCCACATTTCCTCTTGCCGTTGAAACATAGAAAATGTTGAAGTTGCATTAACCGTGTATATGTTTATTGAATAAGGATATTAATCTCCAGGTAGTAGCCATCATTCCTGCAAGCCATCCCCATGCCTCTAGACTTTATGGATCCACAGTATTTATCCCACGCCCCTTTGAAATCCTTCACAGTTTTGGTCTTCACCACTTCCTCCAGAACGGCATTCCAGGCACCCACCACCCTCTCCGTGAAGAAATACTTCCTGACATTGATTCTGAGGTCTTTCTCCCTGGAGTTTCAAATCATGACCCCTGGTTCTGCTGATTTTGTTTTTGCAATGGAAAAGGTTTGTCATTGTCTTTGGATCATTGGTCAAGTATCTGAAACTCTGTATCATATCAACCTTGCTCCTCCTTTCCTCCAGGGGCTACATATTTAGATTCTTCAATCTCTCCTCATAAGTCATTCGATGAAGGCCATCCACCTTTTTGGTCGCCCTTCTCTGGACCGCCTCCATCCTGTCTCTGTCCCTTCGGAGATACGGTCTCCAGAACTGAACACAATACTCCAGGTGAGGCCTCACCAAAGACCTGTACAAGGGGATAATCACTTCCCTTTTCTTACTCGATATTCCTCTCTCTATGCAGCCCAGCATTCTTCTGGCTTTAGCTATCACCTTGTCACATTGTTTTGCCGACTTCATATCATTAGACACTATCACCCCAAGGTCTCTTTCCTGCTCCGTGCACATCAGCCCTTCTCCCCCCATCAAATACAGTTCTTTTGGATTTCCATACCATGTCTTTGTATAATTTGTATAGAGTTTAACAGTTACTAATCTTTCCTTCATTTCCTCCTTCTCCCAGTTCTTCTACCCTCGTTATTTGTAACTGTACCTTCCAACACAACAGTTCTAGTTTGATGTATCTACTGCACTCCTGTTTTATGTAAACCAGCATGATGTGTTTCTCATGAATGCCGGTATATAAAAACCATAAATAAATAAATAAATAAGCAAGCAAGCAAGCAAGCATGACTCTGCACTTCTTGGCATTGAATCGTAGCTGCCATATCTTCAACCACTCTTCCAGTTTCCTTAAATCCAATCTCATTCTCTCCACTCCTTCTGGTGTGTCCACTCTGTTACACATCTTAGTGTCATCCACAAAAAGACAAACCTTACCTTCTATCCAGTCCGCAATGTTGCTCACAAAGATATTGAACAGGACCGGTCCCAACGCCGACCCCTGTGGCACTCCACTCAACACCACTCTCTCTTCAGAGTAAGTTCCATTTACTATCACACGTTGTCTTCTGTCCGTCAACCAGTTTGCAATCCAGGCCACCGTGCTGATGTGCACGGAGCAGGAAAGAGACCTTGGGGTGATAGTGTCTAATGATATGAAGTCGGCAAAACAATGTGACAAGGTGATAGCTAAAGCCAGAAGAATGCTGGGCTGCATAGAGAGAGGAATATCGAGTAAGAAAAGGGAAGTGATTATCCCCTTGTACAGGTCTTTGGTGAGGCCTCACCTGGAGTATTGTGTTCAGTTCTGGAGACCGTATCTCCGAAGGGACAGAGACAGGATGGAGGCGGTCCAGAGAAGGGCGACCAAAAAGGTGGATGGCCTTCATCGAATGACTTATGAGGAGAGATTGAAGAATCTAAATATGTAGCCCCTGGAGGAAAGGAGGAGCAAGGTTGATATGATACAGAGTTTCAGATACTTGACCAATGATCCAAAAACAACAACAAACCTTTTCCATTGCAAAAACAAAATCAGCAGAACCAGGGGTCATGATTTGAAACTCCAGGGAGAAAGACCTCAGAATCAATGTCAGGAAGTATTTCTTCACGGAGAGGGTGGTGGGCACTCACTCCTAAGCTTCTCATTTTATTCACCAGTCTCCTGTGCGGAACTGTATCAAAAGCTTTGCTGAAGTCCAAGTAAATGACATCGAGTGCTCTTCCTCGATCCAATTCCTTGGTTACCCAGTCAAAAAAGTCTATCAGATTTGTCTGACAGGATCTTCCCCTGGTGAATCCATGCTGTCTCTAGTCCAGCAATTCTTCCGACTGTAGATAGTTCACTATTCTTTCTTTTAACAGCGACTCCATTACTTTTACCACCACCAAGGTGAGGCTAACTGGTCTGTAGTTACCAGCCTCTTCTCTGTTTCCACTCTTGTGAAGCGGGATCACCACTGCTCTTATCCAATCACTCGGCACCACTCCCGTTTCTAGGGATCTATTGAACAGGTCACTCGATGCAAAAGACTGGAAGCCCCCCCCCCTCCCCACTTGCTGCTGGACTGCTGCCTTCATCTTAATTTTGTTGAGCTCCTAGTTAAGTTTAGATTGCTACAGGAGTACGAATGCATACAATTAGAGTCCTTTAAATTTATTGGTATATTCACTATTAATCTGGTAGTGACCTGCAATGGGATAATTAAACTCTTGATAGGGGCTAGGGAAATCCTGTGTTACATAAAAGGCTGAATGATTTTTAATGTGAAAGTGTCTCTTGCCTATAAATCAAAGGATGGGCTAGGAATGGGTGGAAGAGGGGTAAGATGGAGGGAAAGACAAACACACACACTCTAAGATATTTCCTACCTTTTGGCTTGCTTTCTATAATAAACACACATACCCACACACACTAAAGGATATACCCCAATAGTTTCCCTCTCCTCAAAACCTTTTAAGTTCTAAAATTTCCCAAAGCAATACTTACAGATCCTCTTCAGCCACCACCAAGATGATCCACTCCTTTCAGTGTTCCCACTGGATTGTGAGTTACTAAGCTCTTCCCCTCCAATAAATTTCTAAGGCAACTTAGTACAACACAATCCCTTTGCTGATTTACACTTCAATTAGTTAGCCTGAGTGACTCACTGCTATTGTGTTTAACAAACGTTGGCACCTACTCATATCACTCACACTACTCTAACACCTTTTCAAGATGAACAACCTATCTTTTTCAATCTTTTTACTTAGGTATATACAACTCTAGGCTATTACCTACCTTTTGGCTGACTTTTTATAACTTACACACACACTCTAAGCTATTTCCTACCTTTTGGCTAGTTTTTTATAACAAACACAAACACACACTAAAGAATCTCTCTCCAAAACTTTTTAAATTCTAAGATTTCCCAAAGCAATACTTACCAATCCTCTCCTCTCAGTGCTCCCACTGGAATGTGTACACTGAGAGGAAAGGATCTTGGGCATCTGGAAAGGAGCAAGACAGAAGCAGAGTGCCTGGATCAGAGATGGAATCCATCGGAAGTAGTGTTTTGGATACTGCAGGTACCATATGGTCAAGGACTTGAACATTGTGGGTACAACCAAAAACAAGAGCTGGGAAGCTGTGGGTGCAGCCTGGATCAGAATCTCTCTCTGAACAGTTGGCTTGGAGTTCCATCAAGCCAGTCAGAGACTAGAGCAGAGTGTTAGCAGGCACTAGCTTCATCAGAATCATAGTAAACATAATCTGTGACTTGGAGGCTACAGTTGTCATCTGAAACAAAGGCTTGGGTGTTGCAAATGTAGATTGGAGTGAGGTCTTGGGATATGCTGCAGAAGCAGCCAGGACTGGGGTAGCAGGATCGGAATCTGCTTGGAGTGGAGTAGCTGGGTCGGAGTCCACCTGGAATAGAGTCGTGACAGGAATTGGCTCAGTTTAGCATTATAGAGATGTGGCAGGAAAAGCTTTCTCAGCCTGGGAGAAAGTCATGTCAGGAACTGGCTCAGCTTGACATTGCAGAAACCTGGCAGGAAAAGTTGGAGGCATCAAAGCATTGCAGATTTCACTAGTGGCTGGACAGAGGTTGCTGGATTCACTGTGAATGAAGTCCTTGAATCTGGTGCAAGCACAGGCTGGAGCAGAGCTTTGATGCTGTAAGAGAAGCAGCCAGAAACAAGTTCTGGGGGCCTGCGGTGAGCTTGGCCTGAGAATGAGTCTTTGGAAATGCTGTGAGAACAATCTGGCCCAGATTCTTGAAAAGGGTTGTGAGATTAACTCGGACCGGGTTCTTGAAAAGTGCTGCAGGAGTAGCCTGAGCTGAAATCTTTGAAAGTGTTTCTGGCACAGGCTGGACCAGAATCCTTGAAGCTAGGCCTGAATTAAGCTTATGACCTGAAGCATAGTTTGACTTTTCTTTGGGAAGCAGATGCAGGTCTTGGAATTTGGACCCCAGAGTCTCCACAGGAGCAGGTTCCTCTGTAGCAGAGTGTGAAACAGGGTCCCTCCTGGACTCTGGCCCCAGACTCCAATTGGCAGGAATGAAGACAGGGTCTGACTTGATATTAACCTCAGAACTAGGAGCAGCTTTTGTGGCTGGGACAAAGGCACAATAGCAGGTTTGGATCTGGCTGGCTGAAACCCAGGTATGGAAGAACTGGTTTTTGGAACAGGCTGCGGATTGGCAAGTATTGGCTTTTTGTAGAATGCACTAGAACTGGAATTAAGGCAGCTACCTCACCCACATAGGCTCTCACTCTCACAAGCTGTCTCCATCTCTTACACACAAACAGACATGCTCTCACTTTCAGATGCTGTCTCCATCTCACACACAGAAGCTCTCACATTCACAAACAGGCTCTCACTTTTATGTTCGTCTCACATACAGGCTCTCACTTTCACATGCTGTCTCAACCTCTCTCACATATACCCACTGCCTTTCTCTCTCATAAACACATACAGGCTGTCACCTTCACATGTTCTCTAGCACTCAAACATAAGTCTTCTCTCTCACACACACACACACATAATCAGGCTACCATGGGATGAGGTCCTTGGTGACCCTGCTTCTGGGCTGCCATGGGATGGAATGCTTCTTTGGCCACGGTGTAGCAATTACTGGGTGAGCCACAACCCACCCCATGGATCCACGGATGCTGCCCCTTCTTTTCAGCCCAGGTCAGACACTCATCCTTCCTGCCTGCACACTCCTGTAATCCTCTTCCAGGGCTGTGCGGGCAGGAAGGAGCACATGGAGTTTTTGGATGTTGGCCAGGAGACCCAGGAATTCCTCCTGAATTCTAGAGTCTTCGGGCCAAATCTGGAGAGTTCCCAGGTTTGGTGGTTGTAAGGGACAGGATTGAAGCCTACTTGCTCTGAGTGGCACGAAAGTGATATCACTTCAATGCTGCCTTTTACAACCGCCAGACCCCGCCCCCCCCCCCTTCAGAAGAGGCAAGTGGGGGCTAAGGAAGTATCCAGCCCTGGCAATGTTTTGCAGAGGGCAGGAGGGGGTTTGGAAGGTACCAGCTAAGCTCAGCCAAGTAGACCCAGGCCAGAGTTATTTTGCTGGTGGCAGAAGGGTTGGAGGGGGCCTGAGGGGCTTATGTCAGGGCAAAAGGGAAATTGTAGGGCCTCTGGGAGACCTTTTTTTATCATTTATTTAAAAACCTTTTGTATTCCATCTATAGCAGTGGATTACACTAAAGCATACAGAAAGTGCTGGCCCGCAAGTTTTGAACATGCTTGCAGGATCAGCAGAAACCGAAAGGTTCTGTGGTAGTGGCAGCACAGCAACCCGGTGCTCCTCCTGATCTGCCAGGGATGGTCTGTATGGCCTGAGTGACATAGATAGCTGCTTAAGGGTCCCTGCTAGGCCCACTCCTGAATACATCATAGGAACAGAGTTGGTGGTGCTTCTGGGCTAGCAGCACCCCTTGGTGCATTATGCTCTAGGTGATTGTCCTGCTTGTCCTACTCAAAAGCCATCCCTGGTTATCTAAAGAGAAACTCTGGGAAAACTGTAAAGACTCAGTGTTTGACAATGAAATAAAAGTCAGAACCACCAAAGGGACTCAAAGAGATTTTGGTTGCTTTAAACAGCCAACTGACCATCTTAAAACATTTTTGCTAGATCAGGTACCTTAAAATAAAATTCTAGTCTGAATTTCAGAATTTGGCCGGGGGGGGGGGGGGGGGGGGGGGCTGATGTGCCTCTCTGTATTTCAAAGTTTATGTTTATATAGGAATTTTTATACAGCTGCACAGAGAAATTCCAATTTTGGGACCTGGTTAATTTTTTACACATTTTGTGGATTGTTTCTGTACCATCTGCAATCACAAGCAACACAAAATGCTGCCTGACCTCCCCCACCCCAAGGCTCAAAATGGGTAGTGTTTTAGGCTGTGGCCTAGAATCCACATTAAATGACCTACTACTCCTTTTCAGGGATCAGCCTAGGACAGTTTTGCCACTCCTTGTCCAACTTAAGTGGCAGAGCAGCAGTGCGGTTCTGCTCCCATCCCTCCCCTTCAGGCAGCCTGCAGGGAAGAAGAGGAGAAAGGATGAGAACAGAAAACCACCATTTTACTCCCTAATCTAGTGAGAAGGGATGAGATGGCAGCAGATGCTGCAGAGCAAAAAAAGAGATACAAAAAGGGGTTGAATTAGCAAATTTGAAACTTGTGTGCAGTAGTGCCAATTGTCAAGGCTTCAGTCCTGTCCTTGATAAACACCCCTTTTTGTGTCTGTTACCCAAGGCTTGATCTCTGGAACAGCACAGAATGGAGGTCTGCCATCTTTTTTTTCCAGGAAACAAGGAGACAAGAGTAGAAGTGGTGGTATAAATCAGTTCCAACTCCCCCATGGAAATAGACCAGATCTGGTGGTGTTAATCAGTGCCAGCTTCCTACAGAAATGGAGCAGAATGGGTGGTGGCATAGAAAGCAGATCAGATGCTGGAGTTGCTTACTCAGAGCAGTCACAGGGTTCTGATTTTTGTGCCTTTTCCTGGCACAATTGCAGGGAATGAGAGAGGATAGCAAAGGGTCAAGGTGAATGTCAGCCCCACTGCTTCTGCTGCTATTGGGTGTTTTTGTATATATGGGTGTGAGTGTATGTGTAGGAAAGAGGTCCCACAGGGATCTGGCTCCACCTTTCTTGCACCCGTACCACTGCTCACTCAGCTCTGCTCCTTTTGCCTCATTTTTTCCCCCCTGCAGCTATAGGTCTGTAAGTGACCAACTCCTTCCACTAAATGAAGAAACAATAAAGGCAGCATGGGATCAGGCCAAAAACCACTGTCTGACACTCTGGTGTGACTATGCAGAGGTAAGTAATGGCCCCATTTCATAATCCTCCTCAGCTTTCCTCTGCTCATACTATCCTCCTCAGTTGTGCGCTTCCTCTTTTCTCATTGCACTCCATATACTCCTGTTTTTGGGGGGTATTAGTAGAAGTTTGCGCTACCCACAGAGGAGTTAGTTTGCATTCTAAAAGCAAAATTCTGCCCTAATTAAACATGAGGTCTTCTTGCCTCTCTGACCTCCCCCTCATGCCATCTATTGGTCCTGAAACAGTGGAAAGGGTAGGAGCGATGCCCACTCACACCTGCCTTTGCTCGTCCTGTTTTAAAAATGGCAGCACCTGTACTGGAACTGACACAAAAGCCACCACCTTTGGGCATCATGCAGACAACTGGCACCATTTGTAAAGCACAAAGAGCAAGTGAGCAGAGATCAGTTCTGCCCCTTCTACCATCATGGACTCAACAGATGGGGTAAGTGGGGGGGTTCCTGGCCCCAGTCAATGTTAAAAGGGCATGGGATTTGGAGGGGCCTAGGAAGACTCTGGCTGGGCCCAGGTCTTGAGCTTTTCTTTGCTGGGTGGGAGGTTAGAGGGCCTTGGAGAGGCTCGGGAAGAAAATTGAACAAGAAAAAAAAGTATTAAACAAACTGAAAATCACTCCCTGCCCCAAACTGAAAATGTAAGCCCTGTACATGCCTAATATGAAGTCTGATGCAGCCTAGACTGCCCTCAAGAACCCTTCAATAGGCTTCCTTATGTGGAGTAGAGTTAGGCAGTTTAATTTTATTATTTTGTGGCTCTCCGGAGGCAGCCTAGAATGGAACTATAAGCACATAAAAAAAGCAGGATAGAGTGTACCTTATACTGTGGTCACACTTCACACGTAGCTAGCCTCACATGACTATCAATCAGCACAGGGATAGCTGTGTTAGTCTGGTGTAGCAAAAATGGGAAGAGGTGGGTGGCACCTTATAGTCTAACCAATTTATTAAGGCAAGATATCACAAGTCCAGTTCATCCTATTCACCTTATAGCTTCACCAGGCAAGTGTCATCAAGCTTACACAGCTATTCAAAGCTCATTCCTTTAGTTATCCCTTTATCTTTTTTAAACGCACAGCGTAGCTGTAAATGTGCTGTAGGCCCAATTTCCCTGTCAGAGTACTTATTTAGAAAAAATGTTGACAGTATCTTAAGAAAGCTTTACCTGTTTTAGGTGGAGCAATTGACAAGTGAAAACAGTGGCAATGAGGAGGATGTTAGCGAGCAGAAAGAAACCACAGAAGATGAGAAAGCCAATCATGTGGTTGCACTATTTGACTATGAAGCTATAGAGCCTGAGGATCTAGAGTTCCAGGAAGGGGATGTGATACTGGTCTTGTCCAAAGGTAATTTAAAACTAAAGGATTGCTTTAGATTTGTCTGAGTATTTTTCTCTTACTTTTATCAATCACACACTTGCTTATCCTACTCCCTATTCCCATTTTATGCCCTCCACTGTACCTTAAACCTCAGATGGTCAGCTCTAGGCCTCAAGAGCCACAAATAGACCTGGTTTTCAGGATATCCGTAATGAATATGCAGGAGGTATATTTACATACAATGGCAGTAGTGCATGCATAGTTATTGTATACATATTCATTACGGATATCCTGAAAACCAGCCCCGTTTGTGGCTCTTGAGGACTAGGTTGGCCACCCCTACTTTACTCCAACACTAACTCCTTCCATCTCTTCTTTTCTATACCTCTATCCTTGTTGCCAAAACCCAGCTTTTTTTTTTGTAGTTACTACCATCAATACAGAAAGATAGTAGCCTTGAGGAGGTAGAAATGTTTCTTTCCTATGCTGAACAATGCAGAGTACAAGTGTAAGCATTGCTTCTTACAAGTACAAATCTTGTAATGTGCATGAACTAGAAACCTTAGTCTCTATGGCAGAGGAAGACCATTGACATACAATTCCAACCTAATCACTATTGCATTTTCTCTTCCAGTGAATGAAGACTGGTGGGAAGGCCAGTGCCATGGGAAGGTGGGCATCTTCCCAACATCTTTTGTTGAAGAACACATTGCCAAGACACCCGGAATCTAATGGGCAGGAACCCAAGCATAGCTATAGAGAACCGGTCACCATGGAACATACAAAGCAGCATGCTGAGGTCACACAGGATCCTGTCTCTGACCATGGCCAATCCAGAGCACTGACCAGATAGATTCTAAAAGGGAGATCCATTCCCTCTTACTCACTCCCAGAATATGTGGTGATCAAGTATTCTTGGCCAGTAATTATTAATAAACATGTCCTTCACAAAACTTGTCTAAACCTTTTTTTTTTTTTTTTTTTTTTTTTAAATCAAGCTATATTACTACCCATGACTACATTCTCCAGTATAAATAGCATTGTGATTGTAAATTGACTGAAAAAAATACTCTTAAATGTTTTAAATCTGAATCAGCTAGTCTAATGGAGTTTCCCTTAGTCCTAGTACTATTAACTTGTTCAACCTGCTCATGATTTTATAAACTTCTATCTTATCCCTTCTTAACCATCTTTTCTCCCATTGTATCTTCCTCATGTACTTCACAGCAGAAAACAAAGTAGATGCTCAAAACTGATTGACACTAATTTTATCAGTTTCTGTGGCATAACTATCCTGCAGAGATCTACTGACAAGAAGTCAGCCACAGAGGAGATAGCTGGACTCACAACCATTTAGTTCCAGGTCACATGGTCCTGTGCAATGAACCCAGTGGAGTCAGAGCAACAAGTTTGCAAACTCTCCTCCCACTGAATACAAACTCCCGTCTTTGCCATCTCCTCATGATTTTGGACTTCTGCACTCTAACCTCTAAAATGGGACTCAAAACACAATGTATACACCCTTGCTATCTCATCTGTACTCTAATCATAGGATTTCTTTTTTATGAAGGGAACTACCTGATATTTTACCTTCACAGTAACTGTCAGCCTGACAAGTCCCAGTGAACATCTGGAGGAGGAATAAAGACAACACACGCATAATTGGAGAGAACATGGTTTAATTAAAGGCAAAGCTGATTTCAGCAGCTGCAGCTTTTTGTACAGACAAAAACAAAGAAAAGCTTACATCACAAACCAATTCCTGCTCAGGAGAACCCCCCCGCCCACCTCCAAATGATCCCCAGTCCCTCCAAGCACAGGAGGAATGATGGGGATCCCACCCTGCCCTATGCACCATGAATTAAGAAACATTCCAAACAGCAGATTCTCATGCAGCTGTGGGGACTGTGGCTGGGACCCTGACCCTGCTGGGCCTGGTGGGTTGCTGGATGGTGCCACAGAATCAGAACAATGGAATGTTGGATTGTAGCTGTCCTGGATGCACAGTGCTAGCACATAAACCAGGAGGGGCTGACAGATGACTCCACTTCAAATACCGCTTTGGAAAGGAAGAAGCTCTATGCCTCAGTCCTTCTTAGACAGTGACAGAATCCTAAGTAGTATCTTAAAAGAGCAGCGACACTGATGTGAAAGGAGAGATGAAATCACAAGGCCCATGGGCCAGCACAGTACAGATGCAGTACAAGGCCCTCCAGTGCTACTTTTCACTGACAATTTCCTAACTTTAGAAGTTAGAGACCATACCCTCTCCCCCCTAAACGGTCATTAAACAATCTGTTTTTACTCTTTCCTATAAGTTAATTACTTTTTTCATGAAACAAATGATTCCTTTCTATGGCAATCTGCAGTCTCTATTTGCCCAAAGAATTATCAAATAAAAGCTTTTCCCCATCTGACATCTGTTTGGGGCCTTGTGCTTCACCCTGAATGGGAAGATGTGTGGCTTCAATTCAGCTTGGGCACACACTCCCTGCCTCCCCTCCCCTTTCCCTCCCCCCCCCCCCTTCATGCTGGCTACTCACACTCCACGTCCTGGCTTCACTCGCTCATGAGATATGCATCAGGATTAAAACTACAAGCATCCAGTATGAGGGGGGAAAAACCCAGCAAACAAAAAAAACAAAAACAAAAAACAAAACAAAACCCCAAAACAAGAACAACATTGAAAGCTGCAATCTATCTAGTAAAACCCGTCAGGCCTAGACGGAGTTGACTAGGCTGCCTCTGACAAGTCCAGTTCCTACGCTACAGTAAAATGTACACGAATCAAATTTAAAACCCCCTCCCTATTCTCACAGCGTTTTACTGCCAAATGCAGTGAGCACCGACATGTCCCCTGACTATCTCAAGCTCCTGCAGACGGAGCTGTTTGTCACGCTGTCTCGAAGGCAAGGAAGAGAAGGGTCTTACCACGATGGCGAACAGGTAACTAAGTGCCTGACCTCTCTTCTCCCTTTCCTGGATTGCCTTTACTAACCAGGGACTAACATTTAACCCTGTTATCAGCACCCTTGAAAACCAGGAGCAGTGAATGGGTCTCACAGCTACGGACAGACTACAAGCATGTCTGTGAATGGAAGAATTAAAGGTTGTTTTTCACTACTGAGATAGGAATAACAAGAAATCCATTAGTTAATAATAATGAAGATGTTTAAGGAATAGTTTTCAAATGACATTTTCAGTCAGCAGTGCAATCATGAATGGATTCCTACTGCAAGGACTGAAGTCCTCACCTGCTGCTGCTTCTCCTGCCTGCCCTTATCATCAGTCTTCACTTCCCATGTGGCTGGGGGCATGCACATCGGAGAAGGTGAGAGGAGACTGTGAGATCGGAAAACTGAGCGAGAAAAATACCAGTTCCTCTCTCCCGCCAGCCAGCGCAGGAGCTGGGTAGGGATGAGAGAGTCCCCCTATGTCCTTTCGGCGTCTTTGTTGTCGTCATCGACATCACACTGCGAGGTTTCGTGCACACTCAGTGGGTCAGTGGAGCACTTACACCCTCTGTGATAGTAAGAAACAGAGAGAGGACAAGAGGGCCGCCACCTGCACAGGACCGTGTGGGCCAGTCCTGCAAACCCAACATGCCATGGTTTATGGAGCCTTCATTCACGAGGGTTGCTGCCTCAGTGGGTCTCTTCAGTGCGGTGGATTCATGGCACCTTGTCCACGCTGTTGCTTTTGCTTCTGCTGCATTAACAGCTGCTCCAGGGCTGAAGGGCCTGGATGCATCATAGAACTGGACCAGATGGACTGAAAGAAAGTAAGAGGTAAAGATGGGGCTCATTTTTACATCACCATTCCAAAACACAAATCACTGTCCAAGGTAAGTTTTATCCTTTCGTCTACTCCTCCCCAAATAAATACTTATTCTCGTATCAGGATATAAAAGCAAACCAGTGCTCAAGGCCAGCTGTTTATACTAAATAATGAGGAAGACTAGCAACCCAAGAGCTGACAATATCCCCCCTGCTATAATAACAATGCCAGTTAGTGACTTGTCCCAAGGTAGCAGTTTGGTGAAAGATTTTCTTTCTGAGCCCCAATACCCACAGCTCAGTACTTCAGAAACACATGTGCAACCATCTCTAGAGTGAATGGTTTGACAGTGCATTTCTGACACCAGAACTAGAGAAAGCTTCTAAAGGAATGAAGGGAGATGGAACAATGATTACTGCCACCATGTTACAGTTGGGTAAACATGTCCAAGATCATAAAGAATGAATAGCAAATGGGATCCGACCTTGGCCAAGGAGTTCTGAACTGTAGTGTAATATGCCAGCCGTGGGTTTTTACTGTTTTAGCATGGGTTTTTCAGCACCAGCCTTGCCCAGGTATGTAATGAGGGCTTTAGTGCCAAAAAACCCCACAGCAAGCTTAATACATCTGATGCAAATTGCAGGGTAATATTTTATTTTATAAGTTTTTATATACCAAAGTATTGGGGGTGGCCTTCACTCCGGTTCACAAATATAACAACGATATACATTGAAATTGGCGGATCAACTTAAACCTGGTTACATTTATAACAGTGATATACACTGAATTCGGAGGAATAGCTTGGACATGGAATAACATAAGAACTTTGGGTTAAGAACATAGTTAAGAGTAATATACTAATAGTATAGTTGGTAATAAAAGGGTGCTAAGATCATCTTGAGGCACATTGTTCGTGAGGGGGAAATAAGTTGGAGGGTATTCGAGTGGTGGCGTTGAGGGTGCTTGGATGTGTAATAAAGGTGGGAGGGAGTTTGTGAAGAGGGGGGGTTGTGGTGAGGTGAGGTGAGGGGGTAGAGTGGGACTGCAAGGTGCTGTCATTTTGTTGGTTTAGCCTATCCCATTCCTTATAGGCTTGTTTGAAGAACCAGGTTTTGAGCAGTTTTTTTGAACAGTTTGGAATTGCTTTGAAGTCTAAGACTGGAAGGGAGGGTGTTCCAGAGATGGGGGTCCGGCTATTGAGAATGCTCTATTCCTGGTAGAGGTCAGTTTGGCAGTGTTGACTGGTGGGAGTTCTAGTCGTGCTTTATTGGTTGATCTTGTGTTGCGTTGGGTGTGGTGAATTTGAACCAGGGAGTCGAGGCAAATCGAAGTCATTATGGTGGATTGAGTTGTGTATGATTGAAAGAGTTTTATATTCTATTCGTTTTTCTACAGGGAGCCAGTGTAGATCTTTTAGGACAGGAGAGATATGGTCTTTTCTTTTGTGACCAGTGAGAATTCACGCGGTGGCGTTCTGTAGTATTTGCAGAGGGTGTAGGGTTGATTTGGGAAGTTCTATCAATAGAGAATTGCAGTAGTCTATGCTTGAGAAGATCAATGCTTGAAGAATGGTTCTGAAGCCTTATTAGCAATGCAAGGAGGCATGCTACTGGGGAGGCTGCCTAGCACATCTTTTTACCATGGGAAATTTAATGCCTGGTCGGAAGTAGGAGTTAAATTTCCCACGGTAAAGAGGAGGGCACCAAACCTTACTCAGGCAGGCCAAGCAAGTCCTCCCTCCCTCCCCAGCATGCCAAACCCCTCCCTTTCACATTAAAATGCAGGCCAGGAAGTTCGGGACTAGGTCCAGGTCAGAGTCAGAGTTGGTCCTCTCTCTCACCTTGAATCAAAATCTGCCTGGCATGGCTGATCCAGGTCCTTCTCGCCACCTCCCAGCACCCTTCCTCTCCTCTTAAAAAAAATATTGGACCATGTGGAACTTCTGAGGCCTCCAAATCTCCTGCTCCCCACTTGGGAACCCCTGCTGAGAAGGCCCTACATCCTCCACAGAAGGGCTGTTCCCTCATTGGCCGTGAACTGTTACGTCTATCATCACATTTCAGTGAAAGGATCAATTCCTTTCAGAATTCTGAAAAGACAGCCTTCTGATAGGGGATTATCCTTTCACCGACATGCGACAATGGAGGGACAATGCATTGCCAAGGAGGAAATAGCCCTACTGGAGGAGTAAGGTCTTCCATGGCAGGGGTTCCCAGGTGGGGAGGGGAAGATGTGGAGAGAGCTTGGGAGTTCTGCATGGTCCAATTTAATTTTTTTAGGTGTGAAGAAGGGGTTTGTTACCATCCTTGATACAGGGCACTTCTCCCTGTCTTTATCCAGGATAAAAAAACTTCCTGGGGAGGATGCAGGAATTGTGTGGCTGTTTGCTTTGCTGTCCAAGGAAAACACCTATTACAGGTGAGCAACTTTGCTTTCTCCACGGACAAGCACAACAGTACAGCCACACAAAATGGGATTCCCCAGCCGAGGAGTGCTATGAAATAGTCTTGCTTCTTTGCTTGGATTCTGCATCCATTGTATATCTTATGAGAAATTTGGTTGAAGTATTTAAAAATGCTTTAAGTACTGATTGTCTAAATATATCATCATCACTTAAATCTTTATCCAGACAGTAATGCTTTGTCAAAGTGTATATTGGTGACTATGTAGCAGCCTTGCAGATGTCCTATGTTGATGCCAAGTTCAGATGCGCCATTGTTGTGGCCATCACTTGCATTGGATGTGCCTTTGATGGCGATATTTCCAATCCAAAGGTTTCATCGCAATGAGAAATGCATGTCAACCATTTTATTTATTTTATTTTAAAATCTTTTCTATACCGTCGTTTAGTAGTGCACCATCACAACGGTTTACAGGGCGGCACGCATATATGTATTTGATTAAATTCTTACTACCAAAGTGTCAAAACATTTACGGTAACAATTTCATAATCTAAGGTATATAATGTGAGATCTGATATTGATATTGTTTTCTTTTTGACAGCCTTTTTTTGCTGTTTCGCAGGATATGAAAAATTGAGTTGATTTTCTGAGTGTTTGTGCTCTGTCCAAATAGAACAAGAGGGCCCAATCTGCAATCCAGGCTATGTAATGCTTGTTCAGCAGGTGTTGTATGCAGTTTTGGAAAAAATGTTTGCTCAATTCATATGGAATTGGGTTACCATTTTTGATAGGAACTTTATGTGGGTTCTGAGTACTATTCTATTTTTGAATATCTGCATATATGGTGGATAGTTTATTAGTGCTTGTAATTTACTTACTCTTCTGTCTGATGTTATTGCTATTACAATGTTTTCATGCCAGAAATTTTGTTTCCGCAGTAGCCAATGGCTCATATGGTGCCTGTATTAGTTGTGTTAGTGTTATGTTTAAGTCCTATTGTGTTTTTAGAGGAGGCTTTAAGTTATATAGAACTTTTAGAAATCCAGCCACTATTGGTTACTAAAAAATGGGTTTACCTTCAATTGGGTTGTGATGGGCTGCTATTGCACTTACATGCGTGCTGATGGAATTTGATTTCAGACCAGCATCTATGAAGTGAATCAAATACTGGAGTAATTCTGAAAATGAACATGAGAATGTGTCCATTTCTTGATGGCTACATCATTTTGTAAATCTTCTCCATTTGAAGTTGTATGGATTTTCTTATGGAAGACGCCCACCAATCTCTACTCCTGTTTGCCATGAGCGGGTCTACTTGAGGCACCATCTGGCTGCTCTTCGGCACCCCTCAAGGGTCGGCACCATAGGCGACCGCCTAAGTTTGCCTAATGGATGCACCGGCCCTGAATATAATTACACCTCTACAATTGCTCCAGAACTCTGCTGCAAAAGTGTTATCTGGAGCCAGAAGATATGATATTATGCCCATTCTTTTGAACCTTCATTGGCTATAGGTAGAATTTAGAATAAAATATAAAATTTTAACAATAATGCATAAAATTGTTTATAATCTAGAGAATGTCTGGTTGGGGACTAAAATTAATTTATATACACCTTTAAGAGATTTGTGATCAATGAATAAGACTATTGATAGTCCCCTTTATTAAACAAGTGCACCAAAGGGAAGTATGTGATAGTTATATCAATGGTAGGCCCACTAATTTGGAATTCTATGCCAGACTAGCTTCGTTTAATGGAGGACCACAGAGCATTTAAGAGGGCATTAAAGACCTGGCTCTTCAGAGATGCATTTAAAGAGTAGCAATTTATTTGGCAGATTGAGAAAGGAGTAGGCAATATGGAGCACGAAAGGCCTTTATAGAGATGAAAAGAAATTGAGATTATACAGATATCTGATAACTAATGTCAACTTGTTTATTTTTATATTGTAATTTTAATAATGTTTTTATTTGTATTGTTTTTTTACTTTTGGGTAAAATAATTGTGTGAGAAAAATGTAAACTGTTTAGATTTTTGATAAGTGGTATAGAAATTAAATAAAATAAATAATTACAAAGGTGAAAAAGTTTACAAACACACGGCCAGTAGTCTACTTCATACCCCTGCAAGACTATGATCCATCCATTTATTTAAATTTTACTCATTGAAGATTTACTAAATTTAAGATGTGCAAATAGTATAACATGCACTGCTGATGCCATGAGGCCCAACAATCTCAATATGTCAATTGCTGATGCCTGCTGAATTGCTTGAATCCCCTCCCCCTGCAGATATCAATATAAAAGTCCTCTGCTATGGAAGAAAAGCTCTTGACAGAGTCGTGTCTACCAGTGCTCCTATAAACTCTGCTTAACAAGATGGGCTCAGGTGAGACGTGGACGACAAACCCTAGTAATTCTAACACACAGATGGTTCTGTACATTGATTGTGTGGCATCTGCCTGAGACGCGCTCTTGATCAATCATCCAGGTAGGGGGAAAACATGTATCCCCAGCTTGTGCAGACACACTGCCACCAATGAGAGACATTTTATGAAGACATGCGAGGCTAATGCTAGGTCAAAGGGCAAACTGCAATGCTGGAGGTGACAATTCCCTACTCCATATCTTGGATATTTTCTGTGCTGGAAATCTCTATATGGGAGTAAGTATTCTTTAGATCTAAAGAGCAGAGCCAATTTCCTTTTTCAAAAAAGGGAATCAAGGTGTCCAGAGAAATCATCTTGAACTTTTCCCTCTTCAAGAACTTGTTCAAGACCCTTAGAAATCTTAAGATGGGACAAGTCGTCCTGTTTTCTTTGAAATCAGGAAGTACTTGGGAGTAAAATTCCCACCCTTTTTTCCTTGGTGGAACGAGCTTGACTGCATTAATCTCTAAGAAGGAAGAGAGCTCCTTTTGTAGCAGCTCCTGATGCCGAGATATCCAAGTGGGATCTGGTGTACGATTTGGAGGGATGTTGAATAGGTTAGGTACACATAACCAAAAGTTGAGGTACAAATACCCGGGTTCAATATATAGTCAATCAAAAAGAAAAAGAACCCAATATTAACATCTGCAAATAAATTTAGGATTTTTTAAAATACATTTCATATATTGGTTGTGTACTGATGGGTAGATATATGGGTACTGATGTAAAATGTGTATAAAACTCATTTTTGTGGAAGGAGTTTGGGAATATTGGGTTGTAAGAGTGTAACAGCATTTTTTGCTGAGATATTCTCTATTTGGGGATGTTTTTATTAATTTTGTATATAACCCTGTATATTAGGTTAGTGTAACAGCACTTAGGCTAAGCTAGTGTTTTTGGGAGATGAATAAAATATATATCTGATTTGTGACTTTTATATAATTTAAATAATGTGAATGTTTCTGAATGTATTAAAAAAATTCTAAGTTTATTTGAAGATGTTAATATTGGGTTCTTTTTCTTTTTGATTGATTAGGTATAATCTGTACCGTTTTTGTATTATGCTGAAGACCCAAGTGTCCGAAGTTACACTGGATCAATAGTTTCCGTAAAATCTCAGCCTGCCTCAGACAGGAAGGTCCTCTGGCATGGATACTAGGATCTGGGGCTATGCTTTCTGTGATCTAGTCAAAATCTTTTCCTAGATTTTGGATGGGGGTGCTGCCTAGGATGAGCACAAGAACCCTGCTGCTGATGGGACTGAGAGGGCAGAGTAAAACATCTCTTTGGTACCCCACTCGGATACGTGGAGAGTTGCTGAAGCATCTCAGTGTTCCTTTATCTGGGCCACCGCTTCCTTAAACTTCTCTGAAAAGATTCTTAGCTCTCTGCTTCAACGGCAGGGGAGAAAGACCGATACTTCACGCATATCCAGCACAGCTCTCTGCTTCAACGGCAGGGGGAATGAAGAAAAGTGGATCTATATACAGACAACCAACAAGGACTGAATTACATAGTCTGGGTAAACAAATAAGCATGGGTGTAGCTTGCTTATTGCGGCGGTTACTACCCCTAACTAATTAAGCTAGATATTTCACTTAGATGCAGTTCCAACACTGCTCTCTACATTAATGGTGGGGGTGGAAGGGAAATAGAACCAAAAGGTTACTAAGAGCCAAGAGGAACAGATAAGTATGAGAACCCCCCCCCCCCCCCCCCCCAAAGTGCGAAGCTTGCTGGGCAGACTGGATGGGCCGTTTGGTCTTCTTCTGCCGTCATTTCTATGTTTCTATGTTTCCATTGCATGGCACATCAGCTAGGTGAGTCTGTGGGCATCAATCCTCACTGCAGTCTCTTGATGTCATCCTGAAAACAAAGACTGACCTGACTATGGTTTTTTCACACTCCACATTCTTGTCCACCAGTGCCCGACAGCTGTCATGCTGCTTCAGAATGTCCAGCTTATACTGGCCCATGAAGAGCTGATAGGATACTATATGGGCATTGAGCATAGCTCCCTGAATACTTTTTTCACAAGAGTGTCTAAGGTGTGTGAACCCTTCCCTGAGCGCAGTGAGGAATGGGTCCTGGACCTCTTGGCTTTCTTGAGAATGGATTTGACCACCACAGATAGGTATGGCAGCTGCTGCTTCTTGAATCTGAAAGCCTTCTGGACATGATATATCATGTGTCTTGTTCAAAGAAACCACAGAGGGGTTTTTTCCACATCCACATCTGTCATGCACTGGGAATGCCACAATCTCCCTTAGGAAGCTCAATGAACTCTAGGGGGTTAAACATCTTGTTCATGAACTCCTCCTGCAAAGAAAATGGAATGGCAAAGGAGAGATTCCCCACTGGAGACTTTCTCCTTTTCTGTGGAGAGATATATGGGAGACCTGTCAATTCCTTCTGATCAGGGAAATCTCCAAATCCTTAGCTGTACCCTTGAGAATATTCTGAGACTGAGCTTGACTGTTAGACTAGGGTCATTGACATAGTCCTCACCCATCTAGAAAATGAGCTCTCAGAGAAGGGAGTTCCTGTGACTCCAATGAACTTGTGTCTCGGGGACGTTTCCCCCTCAATGGGCTAGATAGCACCATTCCCCTTCAGGAACCAGTATCAATGCCGATCCTCTGGGCATCTCTAAAGACTCCAGTATCAACTGAACGGACATTAATGCCCTGCATTGCTCTGTCCAAGACCTGCTGGATCTTTCTATCCAGTTCCTTTTTAAAGATTGCCAGTGCTAACACTGATTGGGAGGCAGGATGGGTGGCCTAGTCTTCATGTGATACCAGAGGTGTATTGGTGCCTGATGCATGGACTATCTGAAACTGCTGCAACTCCTGGGATCGAATCAAGGATGAGCTTTCCTCACCAGAGGAATGCTTGGAGGGATTCATAGCAGCTGCAAGATTGTCCAAGCTTGTGGCAATGGACATCATCAGAAACAGATGTTAATCCATGTCACTGGCATTCCTCAATGCCAGAACTGAAGAGGCTGAACCCTTTGTATACTTCAGTTGGCAGGAGACAGACAACGGTCTGTCCCCTTGGTCTTTCCTGGTGCTCAATGTCTATGCACCTCCTGAGTCCATCAATGCTGATGCCTCAGATGATGATACTGCTGGGCCAGACTTATGGATTCCAGGGCGATTCTCCATGTGGTTGTTAAGATAAACACCTCCAAGTGTCATGCTCATGCAAAGAGGACATCCTCATATGTCATGACTGGCCCAGTGCAAAAGGATCACATCTATCATGGACTTGCAAGTCCATGACAGGCATGATTCCTCTCGTATTGGTGGCACCTTTCAAAGCCATTGGTCATCTTATCCATTCGGAAATCGAGCAAACAAAACAAACTTGACAATGAATGCCACCTCAATGCACTGGTGCCTCTTGCAGCTGACGAAATAGAAACTGTTAAATGTATCTAGGAGAATAAAGAGAACAGAAAGGAAAATCAGTTTCTTACCTGATAATTTTCGTTCCTGTAGTACCACGGATCAGTCCAGACACCTGGGTTCTGCCTCCCCTCCAGCAGATGGAGACAGAAGTTTTTTTTCAAAACAACCCTGGCATATATACCAAGGTGCCACCCACAGTCACTCAGTCTTACGTAATGTCAAAGCAGAATGGAACAAAACCAAACTAGCCATCTAACTAGCTTTCCATCTGATACAAACCCCTAACTGGGAACAGAACTCACAGAACCAAAAGAACAAGCAAGAACAAACAGTACCAACATCCAGAAAATAATGTTATTACGAGCGGACTGTTACTTCAGTGTACACAGCAATGGGCGGGGCTCTGGACTGATCCATGGTACTACAGGAACGAAAATCATCAGGTAAGAAACTAATTTTCCTTTCCCTGTACGTACCCGGATCAGTCCAGACACCTGGGATGTATCAGAGCTGACTTACCTAGGGTGGGAGCCGGAGATGCCCTCTTGGAGCACCCCTTCTCCAAAGCCCCCGGAGTCTGAAGCTTGCACATCCAATCTGTATTGTCTGGCAAATGTATGCAACGATTTCCACGTAGCCGCCCTGCAAATTTCCTGAGGTGAGACTTGATGACATTTCGCCCATGAAGCGGCCTGTGACTGCGTGGAGTGGGCGCGAAGCCCCACCGGAACTACCTTACCACGCAGTAAATACGCTGAATTAATGGCTTCCTTTAGCCAGCGAGCAATCGAAGTCTTTGAGGCCATACCGTCTCTCTTCGGACCATTCCACAACACGAAGAGATGGTCAGACACTCGGAAAGGATTCGTGACCTATAGGTATCGCAGCAGAGCCCTGCGCACATCCAATTTCCGTAAATCCTTCGACATGGGATCCGAGCGGTCCACAGCTGAAAAAGAGGGAAGCTCAATCGATTGATTCATGTGGAAAGAAGACACTACCTTCAGGAGGAAGGAAGGAACCATCCGCAAGGATACCCAGAATCAGAAATCCATAAGAAGGGTTCCCTGCACGACAACAACGTCTGCAACTCTGAAACTCGACGTGCCGAAGAAATCGCGACCAAAAACACCACTTTCAGCGTGAGATCCTTCAGCTTTGCTCGTTTCAATGGCTCAAAAGGAGGGGCATACAAGGACGAAAGTACCAAATTGAGATTCCGGGAAGGACACGGCAGGCGAAGAGCAGGGCGTAAGTGCTTCGCCCCTCGCAGGAAACGTGCCACATCTGGTTGCAACGTCACCGCTATGCCCTGGATCTTACCACGTAAACAACCAAGTGCTGCAGCCTGTACCCGAAGGGAACTGCAGGAAAGCCCTTTGGAAAGACCTGCCTGAAGAAGCCCGAGAATATCCGGGATCGACACCCGCGTAGGGTCTATCATGCGTTCCGCACACCAGGCAAAGACTTTCCAGACCCAGACATAAGCCAGGGAAGTGGATGGTTTTTGCGACCTCAACAACGTTACCACCACCGCATTGGAATAATCCTTATTCTTCAGCCATTGCCTCTTAAAAGCCATGCCGCTTGACAAAAAGCAATCCGCTTCTTCCAAACAGACAGGACCTTGATATAGAAGAGCCGCTGATTCCCAAAACCGTAGCGGCTTTGCGGTGGACAAATTGAGCAGATCTGCGAACCAGGGACGTCTTGGCCACTCCGGTGCCACTAGAATCACCTCTGCCGGATGGAGCTCTATCCGCCTGAGCACCTTGCCTATCAGCTGCCAGGGAGGCAACACATACAATAAGATGCTTGTCGGCCAGGGAAGGGCCAGGGCATCCACCCCCCTCTGCCCGATTCCCTGCGATGGCTGTAAAACCGTGGAGCCTTGGAGTTCTTGAACGTGGCCATCAGGTCCATGCACAGCCTGCCCCACCAGTTGCAGATGAGCTGAAAAGCTTCGTCGGCCAACTCCCACTCTTCGGGATCGAGATGGTGATGACTGAGAAAGTCTGCCTGTACGTTGTCCATGCCAGCGATACGAGATACCGCAATGCTGGCTAGATGCTCTTCTGCCCAGCTCATCAATTGTTGTGCCTCCTCTGCCACCGGGCGACTCTTGGTTCCTCCTTGGCGATTGATGTAGGCCACTGTAGTTGCATTGTCTGACAAGATCCTGACCGATTTCCCCCAAAGGAGCAGGAGAAAAGCCTTCAATGCGAGAGCCACTGCCCTGGTCTCCAAGCATTGATCAACCACAGAGATTGGAGGGTGGACCACAGCCCCTGTACCGACTTCCCCAGACAGACCACTCCCCAACTGGAGAGACTGGCATCCGTGGTGACGACCGTCTGGTCGGGAATTACCAGGGGAACCCCACATGCCAGATGTTCCAAGACCAGCCACCAGTCCAGACTGGCCCTCGCAGAGTCCGTAAGTGGAAGCGGTAGATGATACAGCTCTGACACCAGATTCCAACGGGACAGCAATGCTGATTGTAAGGGACGCATATGAGCAAAGGCCCAGGGTACCAACTCTAGAGTGGACGTCATGGAGCTTAATACCCTCAGGTAATTGTTTACCTTGGGCATCTGCATGTCCAACAAGTCCCTTACCTGGCCCTGGAGCTTGACTGCACGTTATGCGGTGAGGAAAACCTTGCCCTGGACCGTATCGAACAGGGCTCCCAGGAACTCCAGAGACTGGGAGGGGATCAGATGACTCCTGGCCAGATTGACCACCCAGCCGAGCGATCGTAAGGAGCTGTAGCACCTGGTGGATTGCAGACTGGCATAGAGCCTCGGATTTCGCTCAAATCAGCCAATCATCCAGGTAAGGATGGACTAGGAAACCTTCCCTCCGGAGCTGCGCTGCAACCACGACCATGACCTTGGAGAACGTCCTAGGTGCCGTGGCGAGACCGAAAGGCAGAGCTCGGAACTGATAGTGACTTCCCAGAATACAGAACCTGAGGAACTTCTGATGCTCTGACCGGATGTCAATATGAAAATAGGCTTCCGTGAGATCCAGAGAAGCCAGGAACTCCCCTTGCCGTACCGAGGCGACGACTGATCGAAGGGTCTCCATCTGAAACAAGGTACTCGAAGGCACCTGTTTACACTTTTCAGGTCCAAGATTGGTCTGAACGTTCCTTCCTTTTTTGGGACTATGAAGTAAATGGAATAATGACCCATTCGTTGTTCCGCGGACGGAACCGGTGTGATAGCCCCCAAGGCCAGTAGGCGCTGGAGCGTGTCTAGCACCGTCTGCCGCTTCTCGTGGTATGCACAAGGAGATATCAGAAATTTGTCTTGAGGGCGCTGTACAAAATCTAAAGCGTAACCTTGACTTATGGTGAGAACCCACTGGTCCGACATTATCTTGGTCCAATCCTCGAAGAAGAGTGAGAGTCTGGCTCCCACGCTTGGCACGCGATGGCTGAGCGGTACAGAGGAATGAACCGGCAGTATCTCATTAAGAGGTCTTGGCCCCTGCTACCGCCTGCGGGGCACCCGGTCTGCCAAAACGTCTGCCGCGAAAGGACTGAGACCACGCCTGCTGTCTGTCAGAACTTGCGCGAACGGATGACCCGGACGACCACGCTGGCCTGGGTCATTTTACCACTACGGAACCGTGACAGAGCCGCAAAAATCCTCTCGACCTTGGTTTGTCCTCTGGTAGTTTATGAACCTTGTTCTCTCCCAGGGACTGGATCATGTCCTCCAATTCCTTACCAAATAACAGTTTCCCTTTGAAAGGAAGCAAGCCAAGATGGGCCTTGGACAACACATCCGCAGCCCAATTCCGAAGCCAGTGGAGCCACCGCGCAGCTACTGCCGAAACCATGGATCTGGCTGACATGCGCAGGAGGTCATAAAGAGCATCAGTGTTATAGGCGATGACCGCCTCCAGTCGATTCGCCTGGGCAGCCTCCTCCACCGAGAGGTCGGAATTGGCTTGGAGCTGCTGTGCCCATCGAAGACTGGCACGTAATGCAAAATTACTGCACATCGCAGCCCGGACCCCCAGCACTGAGACTTCAAACACCTTCTTGAGCTGCAGCTCTAGCTTTCTGTCCTATAAATCCTTGAGGGCCGTTGCTCCCGTAACGGGGATTGTGGACCTCTTAGTAACAGCCGATACTGCTGCATCCACCTTAGGGATACATAGCAGCTCTAAGGCGTCCTCCGGAAGGGGATACAACTTGTCCATAGCCTTACTCACCTTTAATCCCAAATCTGGGGTGTCCCATTCTCGGAAGAGAAGATCCGTCGCTGAGAAATGAAACGGGAAGGAAACTGTAGGACCTCTGAGACCCAATAAGACAGGATCCATAGCTCACAGCCGGGACTCTCCCGGCCTAGCTCCTGTAAGATGGCCGGAATAAGTGGAGCCAGTTCATCCTTCTTGAAGAGACGAACCACCTTAGGATCATCCCCCTCCATCGCCTGAGATCCCCTGCTGAGGCCTGGAGGGGGATCCACGTCACCCTCAGCCCCCCCGCCCCCCCGGGGGCTTAACCGGTGGAGCTTGCTCATCCTGAGAAGTAGAGTCTGTATCCGTCTCCACCAGCATGGATCATAAGGGCCTCTTACCCTATCTGGGTGATGCCCCCCCCCCCCCCCCCGATGACCTGTCCCTCTTCCTAGTCCCCCGGGTGTACTGTGGCAGCAAAGGCCTCTCGGAGCAATGTCCTCTTACCCTATCTGGGTGATGCCCCCCCCGATGACCTGTCCCTCTTCCTAGTCCCCCGGGTGTGCTGTGGCAGCAAAGGCCTCTCGGAGCAATGTTTCTTTTCCAGCTTTCTTTCTCTGAAGGCCTTGTGCATTAATAACACGAATTCCGAGGAAAAGGAAGAATCTGACTAGGAATCAGTGGTCCCCTCAGGACTCTCCTCGCGAACAAGAGAGGCTGCCCCCACAGGAGCGCCCCCTCCCGGCAGGAATTTGTTGCAGAGAGAGCGAGGGGGGTAAAATTCCCTCCCCCATTGCTGCCCACGTGGCCTCCCAAAATATGCCCAAAATGGCATCAGTTCCCACGCTTAGCGGGAACGAGTCTTCAGACAACACACTACCAGTGCCTGCATGCGCCGCGGAACGTGAAGGTCAACCGCGACCCCCCGAATCGAAGGATCCTTTGTCCCCCTGCACGCAATGAGAGCAGAGGCCGTTCCTTGACAAATGCGAGTGCGCCGAGCCGCATGTGCGACAGGAAGAGCCCTGAGGCATCGCAGGCCCGCCGAAGGAGAAAAGAAAAACTCACAATGCGAAATAAGTTGAGAAATCTGCCGCCCAGCCCCCCCCATAAACACTCACCAAGTTTCGGAGAGCCGGCACTCGCACCATAAAAAAATCAAAGACAGTTTTTTTTTTTTGTAATATACCGACTTGCCGTGCGCTGTCCCCAGTTCTGGAAGACAGGTCCTGCTCCTGTGGGGGTGAGTGAGCCGGGCTCCCCGGTATCACCCCTGCGCTGCTGGATAAAACTGAAGGATCAGGGTCCCCGACCCTTAGCAGCGGCCTCAACCAGAGGGGATGGTCTTCTCAGGATCTAGCAACCCCCTGGGAGGCTCCCAGAACTACTGACGAGGACAGGACTTACAGCTAACTTTTTTTTTTTAAGCAATAGTTAACCAAAAAACCCTCAAAACCCTGACTACACTTCTGCACTATTAAACCTGTAGTAACCAGGGAACCAGAAGAGACTGTGGGTTTTGCACCTCCACCATCTGCTGGAGACAGAGTAAGACTGAGTGACTGTCGGTGGCACCTTGGTATATATGTCAGGGTTGTTTGAAAAAAACTTCTCTGTCTCCATCTGCTGGAGGGGAGGCAGAACCCAGGTGTCTGGACTGATCCGGGTACGTACAGGGAATAGAAACTGTGGGGCACTGTGACAAATGAATTCTGTCCTCTCAGGAATCTGGAGAATCCTCACAAGCAGGGGGGGGGGGGGGGGGGGGGGGAGTAAATAAATCAGACTGAGGGGACACCCGCATGGATGCATTGCAGTATAGCATGCTCAAATTTCCTAGAAAGTTAAGTAAAAGTTCCATATGATGGGCACCATCTGATTTCATCATCCAAGTGAGGACTAAATTATATATTAGGAAGGGATTACAAGTGTGTCAGTGCATACATGCATTTTGTCACATAGCTAGAGAACAGAATCTTGGATATATGAAGCTATAGTAGATCCAAATGCAAGTTAAGGAGTAGGTCTTACCTTCAAACTCTCCATAAGGACAGCAGAGGAATCCTCCCTGCTGTTAACCTGGGCTGCCCAGGCATTTCCACCACTTGGAGGACCAGCATGGTGCCAGCTGTTCTCAGAAGTGGAGGTTGGTGTTGCTGGGAGGTAGTCAAGCCCAAATCCCCCCATGGCTGAAATGACAATTTGAGACTCAGTTTAGTGGTTTGTAAATGCCCCAAACCAAGTCCAGCACTAAGATGTGCACAAAGTTGGAGACTGTTGCATAGAAAGGACTACAACTCACCTGGCTTATCTGTCTTCCAACGGTCTGCCACCCTCCTATCTCTGTTGTCTGGAGTCCCAATGGGCCCAAAGTTGGAAAATGGGATTGAGTTGTGGTTGTGATTTGGAGGAGAACTTGGCAAGCTGCTTGGGTTGGAGGAGTGAGGGGACTGGCTGGCTGGTGTTGAATGATCTGTTAAAACAATCCAGATGTAAGCATGCATGAAAGTCCTAAGTCTGCACCTCTCTCATGTCTCTCTAAGGGATGGAAAGCAGCAGAACAGAATATGAAGTCAAGAGATATCTATGATACAGAAAGGCATTTAGATTTACAGGTAGAATAAGAGGGAGAAAATGGGACTCCAAAGAGGTGAAACTACTACTTAACACTTCTGTAGTGTTACTTGATGTGCATAAGTGACAGTCCCTGCTAAGCAGAGCTTACAAGCTAATCAAGACAAACATATGGGGCAAAAGAAGTTTTAGGGAATTTCCAGCATGGGATTAAAACTGACATGGAATGATGCCTACCAGCAGCTCCACTGGACCAGGACTACATACTACAGGCAGTCACAGAAAGCTGCATACCTGAGCTGGCTGGGAGGGATGGTGACCAGGGTGTTCCCTCAAAAAGTGAGTATAGTGAGGTCTCCTGGTGGCCCATGGAAGGAGAGATTTCGGATTTTGTGCTGGTGTTCAGGGTTTTTCCATACACTTCATTGAACATGCTGTTATTTGGATACCTTTCCTGAATGTAGAATAAAACAAACTTCTTAGTATTACTTCTATTAGACTTCTAAACAAACACACTTCACTTAAGAACATATATTACTCGCTCAAGAAGGCTTCTGGCCCATCAGGGCCTTCATTAATAACTCAGTACCAATATCCTGTGATTGTGTTTGCCAATTACCAGCGCCTCACTCAAAGTAGTATCCTGACCCTGCAGTCACTACATCTTTGGGGGATTTACGCCAGATGTCAATTACCTGTTCTAATCACTGTGTGTGTTCTACGGTTCAGAGGGAAGGATACCTGCCAAGTAAAGCAGAACACCTTAGGCCTGGTGTTCAAGGCTACAGTCTGGGGGGATACAGTGTCATTATACCGTTAATCCCAGTGACGCCCCTTCTCTCTTCTCATGATCTGAGCAGCTGCAATATTTTCCTGTACCTGATTCAGGGAGAAGCCAGTGAGGGACAGGAAAGAAGGTGGTTGAGATATCAAGTCTGAAGGTTTCTCCAGCAGGGACTTCTCCAAAGACCGAAAAAGAAAGGAAATGCTGTTATTCACTGTGCCATTCTACCAGAAAAGTGTTCCCTGGCTATAAATGATTTTTTCATCTCTAAATAATCCTTGCAATACAAAACATCTAAATCACTTAGGCAGGTTTTTCAAATCTTTATTTTAACTATTTAAGATTAAAAAAAACCAACCCAACAACCCACTCTGACCTCCTTGAAGAAATGATGAAAAGATGCTGATGACTGTTTGTGTAAACTATTAGACACTAGCCAAACTTCAAGGCAAGTCAGTCGACATCTGGCAACTTAATGAACAACAGAATAAAGTTCCAGATGTTTTAATAAAAGGTGCTGGTCCGTTTCTTCAGCCTAATTATTTTATAATATAAATGATTAAATAGGTCCTGGAGCTTGGGCATAAATGGAGATACTGGGGAGGAGCTCTCTAAAGGATCCAGATGAGACACATACTGGGGATTCTGGCCTCTGTGCGCAGAGTACATTCAGAAAGATGATCCACTGGATGAAGAACATTTCTCTTCCAAATGTTAGGCATGGGGGTTTGGAGAACCTATTTTCCCAGCTTTCTGCTGCCATTCCTCAGCTCCAAAGATTCATTCAGTGCCCTGTTCTAAAGTACCACCACCACCACCACAGATGGCTTTAAAGAAAATTACTGTGAAGGAATCCTCTTAATCACTTGCAACGGGAGGCTGCCATTCTGGATTCAATACCTTTTCTCTCTTTTTTTTTTTAAGCTTTTGCAAACTTGGTACTGCAATTGTAGAAACGTGGCTTTAATGCTGTGTTCCTACAAGGGTGCCAGGGAAATGCCACAAGTGGACCAGCAAAACAAAGATCCCACACCCCTTTTTACATCTTTTATGCTTGGTACTGCACTTCTACGATGGACTTTTTTTTTTTTTTTTTTTTTAGGACTAGGCAGTTTCCTCCTGCTCTTTTGGGTGGTGCCATAAACCTTCATTCACAATTCCCTGGGGATTCTTCCCCCACATTATCACCTCCAAATTCACTTTAGCCCAATCGCAATCCTCAGCCAAGGGCCATGCAATCATGGGCCCTCAAGTCCACCCGCAGGTGTCGCCTCTGCATGAGGACCGCTGTTCCCCGCTGACCCGTGGAATGGAAAACCCGAGTCAGAAATCCAGTGCAGCCACCAGACCCACCCAGAAGCCATTTCCAAAATGTCAGCCTGCAGTGGAAAATGATTACAGGGGTCCTTCACATGCCAGCAGCACCTATGAGAGCAGAGACTGCCTGAGGACCCAAGAGGTCAAAGATTTTTATATTTAGTTTTGATCATTAGTGAAATGAAAACCAACTTAGTTTGTTTGTGACAGATTCTGTCGTTATAAGGTTAAAGAATGTTTACAAATGCTAGTTTTTGATCCTAGCAAGGCTCCTTCCTCAGACTATTCACTTTTTTCCTAGGTGGTTTTTTAATTACATTTCATTTTTAGCAGGCAATCCCAGTGCATGGCAGTGAACAGTACTGCCACTGAGTCAACTCTGCTTTTCAGTTTTTATCACTGACAATTTACAATCCTACAGGTACTATGGGATCAGGGCAACCACTTTACCACTACCAACAGAGGCTAACAAAATCCACCAGCTTCATATTCATATAGATTGGGGGAACTACTCAGGCAGAGGTCTTAGAAAGACTAGACGAATGTCTCAGGGTGCCAGTATAACCAGCCTCTTGTGCCTACATATGCTTTGACTGGCAGTACTTTTCTTCTGTTTATTTATAAGAACTGGAACCAAAGCAGGTTAATTTCAGATTTCAGTTTAGGTTTGACCAAGTGGGTACCAAATCCAGTTCTCAAGTACCTGTTAAAAGTTCTGCTATCCAAAATGAATATTCATGAGAAATATGCATGCTTTCCGATAAAGAGCCAGGTTAATGTGTACACTTTGGTTCCTCTGAAAACCTGTGTTGGGGTTTCTGGGAAGCAGGGGTCAATAGTTTCCTAGTGCAGTCTGGCAGGGAGAACAGTAAAGTGAAGAGGGGCACCATCATCTGCTCCATAGCCTAAGTTAGTGGTTAGAAAGCATCGCTTCCAGTGTCATATACAGGGACCTTAAAAGTGGACTGAAAATAAAAGGGAATATTCCACTGCATGAGTGAGATTTCTATTACAAAAAAGGACTGGAGGTATCACGCAGAGTGGCTTACTAGTCCTTGGTATAAAACAGTTAGCCATGTGCAGCAATGCCTACCACAGCAGGCACTCACAAAGGGAACACAGACAGGAAAACCGAAGGGAGGAGAAGCAGAAATCTGTAAAATACATACAAAGAGGCTTCGTCCAGGAAGAGAGGCGAGAGGCCCCAGCAGAGCTGGATAAAGATCAGGAGGATGAGAGAAAGCCAGCTCTTCCTCTTCCTCCAAGGCAGCCAGACTCTTTAACAGGTCCGGAGGAAGCAGAGGGGAGCTCTTGGAGTCCTAGTGACAGAAAAGAGCAAAGTGAGATGGAGCCAAGTGAGGAGGAAGGGAAAATAAGATGACCATGAGGAAGAACCAATGGATGGGAAAAAGATAAAGCATGAGGAAGCATGGGAAAAATGAAAACAAGACCCAGGTTGGGGGGGGGGGGGGGGGGGGGGGCGGGGAAGGAAAATAAAACAAGAGGATAGAATAAGGTAAAGTAAGAAGGCAGCAGTATACAAAAAAGTGACTAAGCAAAGACTGAGCTTAAAAAAATTTGTAGCTGAAGAAAAAGCAGCAAAGACACAGCACAGAGGGAGGGCCCCAGAGCTGGGACAGTCCTCGCAAGTCACAGCCTTGAGAAAGGGCCGCAGAACAGGCACAATACTCCGCAGAACACAAGGCGGCGAGAGATGACAGCCACAGGACACAGCACAGAGGGGGTGCGAAAGCAGGGACACACACACACACAAAAAAAGGGAAGATAAAATAGCGAACGTGAGAAAGACAAAACTGAAGAGTGATGCTGAGAAGAGACTTCTATAGCACAAGATACAATATACCAGGCAGCTAGCTTCCCTTTGCCATATTAAACTGCTTGAAAAAATAACTGATAAATTTGTCACACTCTGGCTCCATCACTCACGTGGACAGACGACCAAGTCCTGACACACTCTCTCTGGGATGAAGATTATGTAGGCTCAAGCTCACGTCTTCTGTACAACTCCTGCTACAGCAGATAACACTAATATGGCTAACACTATACTAACACCTCTTACTTTCGCACTATCCCAAATATTCATAAAGCACCACAGCTCATGTCTCCACAGGGTCTGGCTCCACTTCCTCCCCCACTGTTGTACCTAAGGTAGGTAAGACAAACAGATCTTGGATACTCCTGGGCACATAAATCATGTCATCATTCACACTTACCTTCCATTAACATTACTTGCCACGCGCCATTTGTAAGAGAGGAGAAAGTCAGTCAGCTGTATTTGCCCACATTCCCCTTTCTCTCTACTTCATGCCTTAACCAAAATATGAACGAGGAGGATTTATCAGAACTAAGCAATTCCCTATGATCTTTATTGTTTCCACAGATGAACCCTCATGTGCATTTACCTCAAAAGCCATCCTGGCCACAGGGTCCTGCTCTGGGCGGAAGACTCCTGGCTGCCGCTTGGCCCTGTGGTCCATGTTAACCTGCTGTGCGGTAATGGCCCGGTTATTGGCCATGCTGTAGGTAGAAGAGTCGCCCCAGTAAAAATCTGGTGCCTTGACTTCAGAGGTGCTCTGGTTATAGACCTCCATAGGGAAGGGCTTCATCTTTTTCTCCAAGGGTTGCTGCATGACTGGATGCTGCTGCAAAGAATGTTCAAACAGCTTCATAGGGTCCTTGGCTGGCATGTAGTAGGGCTGTTTTACTGGCATGAGCTTTCCAAGAGGGCCAGGCACCTGAGCAGGATTCCACAGCTGCTTGGACGGGTCCACCTGCTGGAACTAAAGGGGAGAGGGAGGAAATGACTGCCTAATGAAACTAATGGAGAGCCAGAGGGCAGAAGAGTGCTGGATAACACTTGTGCATCAACAGGCGATGTTGTGTTTTTATATGTTCTGAATTGTTAACCTGCCTTGGGCATTATTTTCTGGAAGTGTGGTTTATAGATCTACACAAGAGGAGACACCTATCATTACCGAAAGACATATTAAAGCAACAAACACACACCATGGAAATATACCACACTGATAACAGCTGTGGCTATATGCATGCAAACATCACACAAGTCATTAACTCTATAGTAAATACCCAGACACTAATTTTATTGCAATTATGAAGCTACAAATTTGAGCTTAATGTTACATTTGGCCAGCTAGTCTCCTTTGACTTTTGGGCTTCTAGCTCAACACTGAATTTCCATTTCTGATCAAGAAGTCTGAGCATGAGGCAGGAGGGGACCTTTGCTCACAACCGACATGTCCTCCCATACTGTTGGCTCTCTTGCTTATAACTCAAACACTAAATATGCAGCACAAATGCAATTGAGCCAGCTGATAGGTGTTACTATTGAGCAAGGGCAGAGATTCCCTATTTTCCCAGGGTTCTAAATTAATGATGGATAAGGAAATGTGTTTTCAGGTTAAAATTAAAAATGTAAAACAAAATCAAACCCAGAGTGGCCATATCTCTGTACATTGCAGTGCATGACATTTGAGTTCAGATCCTTTGTTAATTGCAGCCGGTTGGACTTCTATTTAAACGGATGTTGTAAACTGCTTTGGGTCTCATTGTTGGGGGAAAAAGTGATATAGAGGTACAAATGTAACGCAGAGACAGCTGTCACTACAGTGGTGATCTCTGCTGGTCATTGAGTGACACTAAGGGGTACATTTTAAAAAACAGTGTGCGAACAAAAGTACGCCTGATTTTATAAGATACGCGCGTATCTTATAAAATCCAGGGTCGGCGCGCGCGCGCAAGGGGGTGCACATTTGTGCAACTTGCGCGCGCCGAGCTCTGTGCGACCTGCCAGTTCCCTCCACCCCTCCGCACCTTCCCCTACCTAACCCACCCCCCGGCCCTATCTAACCCCCCTACCTTTATCGCACAAGTTACGCCTGCTCGAAGCAGCATGCCCAGGCAGCTGTGGCCTGGGCATGCTGATGGCCCGCTGCCGCGCCATCACCCGACCCGGGGGCTGGTCTGGAGGCCTAGGTCATGCCCCCCGGAACGCCCCGGGCCGGCACCATGCCCCCCGGAATGCCCCCCGGAACGCCCCGAACGTTACGCCGCCCAGACACGCCCCTCCCCAGCAAAGCCCCGGGACTTATGCGCGTCCCGGGGCGCGCGCAGGGTGGTTTTTTTTTTTTTTTTTTTTTTTTTTTAAAGGTTACGCGCTTAACTTAGGGCCAAATTTTAAAAGGATTACGCGCTTAAGTGTAAACCCAGCAGGTGGCACTCCTTCATCCCTCAGGACAAAGAAGTTTCCCACAGCTGCCTGGGCATGCTGTTCAAGGGCAATAAAAAGGGGAAAAAATGCAAAAACTAAGCCAGCCAAGTGGTTGGCCGTGTCCTAAGAACAGTCATTTAAATACAAAAGGCTGAATGCCTATTGATGAAAAGGAAACGATGCAGTGGGTATAATATGGTGAGTGCTTTGGCTAGGAGGGCTCTGCCTTCTCATACTATGGAAGAGTTATTAGCTTTGTACAGACCTGCTGAAGTGCAGAGGGGTGTGGAGGGCTCTTTCTCATGGGTTGCACTGGCTTTGTAGGAGACAGCTGCTGCTGGGCCAGAGTTTGGAGCTGGAGCTGCCCTGTAGGCTGTGCTGTGGGCGGAGCTGGTGAGACTGGAGGAGGTTGCTGAGTAGGCGACTGGGTTGCTTGAGGTCCCTGGTTCAATGCGCCTGGGCCAGAGGGTCGCTGCTGGCTATAAGGAATGTGGGACTGTTTCCCAGCCTGTGCTTGGCTTCCCACTGGAGAGTGAGCGGCAGCCTGTAAAAAGGATCCTGGGACGGAAACCCCAGCCGGGAAGGTGTAACTGGAACCCATGGTGAATGCTACAGGAGGAGGAATAACATAAGCTGGTGGAGGAAACCCTAGGCAAAAAAAAAAAAAAAAAAGAAAATCCTGTTAGCTATAAGCTCCATACATCATAACAGACATGGACCAGTAGGATGCCTTGATACCTTATAGCACTGCATGGGTGCAGGTTTTTATTAATGAAACTATATTTCCTAAAGGCTAGTGCTAGATGTTCTAAAAACCTAATCAAATGGCTACTAATGTAAGGATTTGCTTCAACATAACCCACTCCAAAGTGGGTAGAACAAGTGAAATAGTCTATCAAGGTCTATTTCACTTGTTTTACCCACATAACCAGAGACAACTCAAGTGCAAGGTGCCCTGGTTAGGTCTAAGATAACAGACACAAACAGCCCAAAACACCACCTGCAGGTCTCACTTGTGCAAAACATCTTATCATTGGAGGAAAATAATCCAAACCATACCCAGAAGGAAAGATCAGCAGCAAATGCTTTCAGAACGAAGTGGGTAGCCAGAAAAGGGGAGCGAGTCCCAGAGGGAGACGGTCCCACACCTGGAAGGTAACCCGGACTCAGACTATGCAGCGCAAAAGGGGCAAATAGCCCCGTGAGTCCGGCAAGAGCGAGGAGACGAAGTAGTCTCCTAAGAAAAAAGAAAAAGACACTAGGGATCAAAAAACCCCAGAAATATAACTTTTCTGAAGTACTTGCTTGAATCTAAGAAGGAATAGAAAAGGCTGACAAGCCAGAGAGCCGAAGGGGAGCTGCTGCACCTGCTGGAGACAGACGAATACGGAAGGGGTTAGTGTACAGGTTCTCCCCTTAAAGGGACATCCTCACAATTCTGGTCTGTCTCCACCTGCTGGATAGGGGCCACTGTCTGGACTGATCCTGGTACGTACAGGGAAGTATATATATGTGTTCATAATCAAAGAGAGAGAGGAGCGCATTGCATAGTGATATTTTTCTATTCTTGGGACTGCCACAACTGTACTTTTGTATTCTTCACACCCTAAGAAACTATAAGACTGAGGTTTACTGAAACGCTGAAGAAAAAAAAAAAGTAAACCCTTTGCATGGTTTACATTTAAATAGTAGATGGATGGCTATAGATGCCTATATACATAGAATCCGAGTTTCAAAACTGGTTCCCCTGTTCTATGCTCATGCCGCATATCTTCATAAAAACAAGTTAAGCAGCAGGCCAGTCTGGTGACTCAGCCCTGTACAGTTGTGTGCAGGAACTTGGGGTCCATTTCTGGCTCAGGTTTGCTGAGGTTGGGGGGAGTGTCAGTCATCGTGCAAGGAGGGAGAGCAGTAGCCAGTCTGCTGCTTCTCACTTTTTTCTCAAGGTAGGTGCAAATGAAGGCCCATGGCACCACTGCCTAAGACAGAGAGATTCTGACTGAGCTGGAAACCCAAAGCAGCAGGGCAAACTTTGCCCCCTCCAGCCTTACCCCTCCTCCCCCCCAAAAAACCCAAACAAAAAATCCAGCCTCCCTAAAACATAGGAATCCTGTTATTCTAATCCAGTGAAAAGTGAACTGCTGACAGGCTGTTCAGTATCAGCTTATATGCAACTCACTGTAAATCACATCAAATCTGCGGGAAGGCCAACATCTTCTATGTTTCTGTGGCATACTATTGTGATGCCAACCAGTACACTACACACACCAGCTGGCTTGATGTGTACAACATTTCTACACAGAGACGATCCAGAGAATTAGCCAAATACCTGGCCGGCTAGGAAGAGGAGGAAAAGCCCCTGGGTGATGAATGGGGATAAACTGAGAGTTATTGGCTGGGCTTGGAGACTGTGTTACTGGTGTTTTCCTGGCTTCAGACACTGGAGTTTTCCTCAATTCAGTCTGTGATTTAACCTAGCAAAAAACAGTAGAAGAATAAAATATTAATCAATTAAATATTGATCAAACCCAGCCTACAACACATAAGAAACACATCCTCAGCACAGGAACACAACTGCTCACTTTCCCAGCCCATCCAAGACACCAGTCAGCCTCCAGCCACATGCGCCAATACTACAATGCTCCAAGTACAGCCAGGGCCCCCCCTGACAGGTTCTACCTGATAATTTTCCTGAACTAGCACACCAGATCTCTCTCCTCTACTGTCAGCAGAGAGTCCACTCTACATCTTCTCCAACCTGCCAAGCTACTCCCCCATCCTCTTTGCTCCTCTCCCATGCTCTCCCTCCATGCTCTCCCTCCATGTCTTTAACCGCTTCAGTGTTCACTCCTCCTGCACTGGCATGTCCTGCCACGCATTCAAGCTTTACCTGCACTGCCACACTCTGCTTCCCTGCCTCCTGCATCTTATCCAGATTGATTTTCTTAGGCTCATTCTTCCTCTTGTTGTTGTCCTTCTTTACATCGTTCTTATTGACTGCCGTGTTAATCCCTTTCCCATAGTCCCTCCTTTCCTTTCCCAGGTCCTTCTGAGGATAGTTGCGTCTCTGATCCCGGTTCACCTCTCGAGGTTTGATGTTCTCTTTAAAGGTGACCACAGGTTTTTCAGACATCTCACAGCTGCTGTTCTGGTTCCTGCCAGTAGACAATACAGACTTCAGTCCAGGGCTCCCATCGGCTGAAGGGGATTCCACTATGAATGACTCCTGTAGGATAGGACTGTCTTTGGCTTTGCTCAGGTCTTCCACCATCAATTCCGGGATCTCCGTTACAAAGGAGAGATATCCTTCCTTGTTCTGACACTGAATCAATCTATATAAAGGAGAATGATTTTATAGAGTTTGGTGTCTAATAGTGACAATACAATTCACCTACAGATGTTAAGTTAATAAATATATTAAAAAAAAGAGACTCGGATTTTATTTATTTTTATACACACATATATATGCTATACATAGAGACCTTCATTTTCAGTTTTATTTTTATTAATTTTGGGAATTTTAATGTTATAACAAAAAAAAATCAGTGGAAAAATCCTTTTCCACTGATTTTTCTCCTATGTGTTATTTAAAAAAAGTCATTTCCACAGATTTTTATGTTATAACATTGAAATACCAGGATAAAGAAACTAAAAATGAAGGTACCTAGCTATGCAATATAAATCAAATCATAAAACTGGTTCCTGATGATGAGCTTACAATCTAGAGCAGGGTCCTCAAATCCAGTGCGGTCTTCATGATTTCCTTAATTAATATGCATGAGATCAGTGTGCATGCACTGCAAACCCATCTCATTCATATCCATTGTGGAAATCCAACTGGGTTGCAGCCCTAGACTTGGGGACCACAATCTAGATGGTGCTCTCCAGTTCCAGCTGGGTAAATTAAAGCACAAAGGCATAAAGAGACTTGCTGAAGCATGAACTAGACTCCACAGAGCCTGACTCTCCTCCCCCCTTCTCTGAACTATCATTCTATGCTCATAATCAAACTACAGAAGTCAAAGATTCCCACTGTTAGTTCCACAAAAAACAAACAAACCACATATTACTTATTGAAGAGTAGGACGGGGTAAATAAGGACAAGAATTTTTTTTTTTTTTTTTTTTTAAAGACTGGCTGATGTATAGCGCCGGCGCCATTTTGAATATTGGCAATACGGCCCGCGTGCAGGAGATCGCTCCCGGCCCCCCGCTGGACTTTTAGCAAGTCTTGTGGGGGTCAGGAGGCCCCCCCCCCCCAAGCTGACCAAAAGTCCCTGGGGGTCTGGGAGCGATCTCCTGCACGTGTGACGTCGGGAGCCAGGAACCAAAATGGCGCCGGCGCTACCTTTGCCCTGTCACATAAGGGCAAAGGGCCACCGGCACCATTTCTCTTAACGCAGCCGTGGCCAGACTTCTTTCCATCTGTTGAGGCTTCAGGGCTAACAGTTGAACATTTTTCGGTATACAGCAGCTTTGGCAGATGACATCTCATTGCAGGGTTCGTGGGTGGGACTGCTCATCTTTGGTCTTGGTGTTGTGTGTGTTTATATATGAGTGTGCTTGATGTAATCTGCTTTGAACGTTGGGATATGAGTGGAAAAGAAGTTTGTAATAAAGTAAAGTGATGGACAAAAGACTGAGTAAATGCTGGATACCTGGCTTGGTTCTCTGCTATCCACTTGCCCGTGGAGACCAGCCGTTGTGGCCGGATTCTCCGATGCTGCACCTCTTTCTCTCCAGTAATCCCCTGGTGACCTTTAGAGAAATCCAAGTTCCTGGTATGAAGGGGGGGGGAAAAAAAATAATGCAAATGAATATAACCTCAGATTGCCTTTAGGTGCGCAGAGAGACTTATAAAACAGACAGGTGGCAGGAAAGACTTCATACTATCTTCACCATCAATTCAACACCTAAATGAAATGCTGCAAATCAAGCTGTCCATAAAAGTTTGGGGGTTTGGCTTTAAACAGTTGTATCTCATCATTTTCAGTAATACTGTACAAGGCAGATTACAAAATTAGACATAAAATATCGAGAAACAAAATTCACTTGAATTCTCTTCAGATTAAAACAGGACTTTAAAACATCACAAAAGGTAGCGCCGGCGCCATTTTGGTTCCTGGCTCCCGACGTCACGCGTGCAGGAGATCGCTCCCGGACCCCCGCTGGACCCCCCAGGGACTTTTGGCCAGCTTGGGGGGGCCTCCTGACCCCCACAAGACTTGCCAAAAGTCCAGCGGGGGTCCAGGAGCGACCTCCTGCACGCGGGCCGTATTGCCAATATTCAAAATGGCGCCGGCGCTACCTTTGCCCTCACGCCCCTGTATGACATAGTGAGGGCAAAGGTAGTGCCGGCGCCATTTTGAATATTGGCAATACGGCCCGCGTGCAGGAGGTCGCTCCCGGACCCCCGCTGGACTTTTGGCAAGTCTTGTGGGGGGGTCAGGAGGCCCCCCCCAAGCTGGCCAAAAGTCCCTGGGGGTCCAGGAACGATTTCCTGCATGCGTGACGTCGGGAGCCAGGAACCAAAATGGCGCCAGCGCTACCTTTGCCCTGTCACATAAGGGCAAAGGGCCACCGGCACCATTTCTCTTAACGCAGCCATGGCCAGAGAGCTGGAGATCGCGCCGGGACCCCCCCCCCCCCACTGGACCCCAGGTAATTTAAAACATTTTGGGGGGGTTCGGGAGGGTGGGGGATTTGTTTTAAAGGGTCGGGGTGGGTTTTAGGGTTGTTTTGGTGTGCCGGTTTTCCCGCCCTCCCCCGATTTACGATTTAAAAAACAAAACAAAACACGACGATCAGATTTCCCTCCCCCCCCAGCCAAAATCGATCGTTAAGACGATCGATCACACGATTCACACCCCTATTGATTTCTATAACATTTTAGTTTTGACAGGCTTCAGTGTTTGTGGTCTTATCCAATAATTCTAATTAAATAGGAAGAGATAATCTCCTGGTTTTGCATACAACTCCTTTGGATTTCTGCAGCCCAAATGCATGACTTTGGCAGTTAAGATTCAATGCAAATATTCAACCACGCCTCAAGTTTTCTTAGATGACTTCATCTTGTTTACTCTTTCAGGGGTGTCCACTCTGTTACAGATCTGTCTTATCCACAAAGAGAAAAAAAAATCTCTTTTCCTTCTAATCCCTCAAAGATATTGAGCAGAAGCAGCCCCAGAACTGATCCCTGAGGCACCCCACTAATCACCTCTCTCCTCAGAGTTCTATATTCCACTACTTGCTGTTTGTTATCTGTCTGTCAACCAATTTCTAACACATTCCACCACCTTAGGACCCACTTCCAGGTGTGCTCATGTTATTCATGAGCCTCCTATGCAGGAAAGAATCAAAAGCTTTGCTGAAAGCTAAGTAATCATCATCAAGTGCTCACCTTTGATCTAATTCACTAGTCACCCAATTAAATAAAGCAGATTCATTTGAAACTATCTTCCTCTGGTAAAACCATGTTATTTCAAAGTGACTCAAATAAACAAATGCATGCTTTCTCACATGCAGTCGTTTGTGTAGTGGAAGGGTTAATACTGTGTATCATTAATGGAACTGCTGGTGAAGAAAGATGGTCCTCGCCTTAATCCCAGAGCATAGTCTGTTACCTGACACATTATTACAGAAAGGACAATTTATATGTTCCCATGTATACAATTATATGTATATTACACACACATACACACAAGTGGAAACTCACTGAAGGAGGAACAGGGTAAATTGCAGAAATATTTCTTTATAAAAATAGCCTACATTCGCCAACAACATCCTATACCCGTCACAACACTGTTTTCGAAAAAACTACAGCACTGAAACTCTCCTGCTGGCACTAACAGACAACATCATGAGAGGGTTTGACAGCAGTAAACATTTTATATTGGTAATGCTAGACCTATCAGCTGCATTCGATACAGTAAACCATGGAATACTGCTAAATAGACTAGAAGACTTCGCCCACCAACGGCCAAGGAGGGAACACGTACAGGAGGTCTGAGGTCGGCCAGAGGAGTACCAGCGCACTGACCCCCTTCTGTGCCATGATCTCTTCTGCGACTGAAGAAGCGAGGAGCTTTGGCATTGTCCCACATTGCCATCAAGTCCATGTGGGGAGTTCCCCACCTGCGGGAAATTAGATCCATGGCTTGGTCCAAAACAGTGGCGTAGCCACGGGTGGGCCTGGGTGGGCAGGTGCCCACCCAACTTAGACCCAGGCCCACCCAACTGGCACCGGAACTGCAAGGCTGTCGCGGGATCCCATCACCGCGACAGCGAACAAGAGAATCCACGCCTCGCGCGCCATCACCGCACACATGGGGAAGCGCTGCTGCGGCCGTATGGCCAACCGGTCTTCCTGTTCGGGGGGGGGGGGGGGGGGGGGAGTGGAAGCGCCGCGCGCAGCTTCCGCTTCCTCCCCCCCATGCAGGAAGATCAGCTGCCTCTCCTGCTGCCACCAGCCTCCTGCTATCTTCGGGCGTCGGGCGGTATGGCCCGCCGATCTTCCTGCTTGGGGGGGGGGGAGGGAGGAAGCGGATGTTGTGCGCTGCGCTTCCGCTACCCCCCCCCCCCCCCCCCCGACAGGAATTTCGGCGGGCAGTACGGCCCGACGCCCGAAGATAGCAGGAGTCCGGTGGCAGCAGGAGAGGCAGCTGATCTTCCTGCATTGGGGGGAGGAAGCAGAAGCTGTGCACGTTCTTGAATGTGTATGTGTGGATGAGAATGGGAGTGTGTGTGGGTGAAAACTGGAGCCTGGGTGTGTATGTGGGTGAGAATGGAAGCTTGAATATGTGGGTGAATGGGAGCTCGAATGTGTGTATGTGTGGTTGAGAATGGGAGCCTGGGTTTGTGGGTGGGTGAGAATGGGAGCTTGAATGTGTGTATATATGGGTGAGAATGAGAGCCTGGGTTTGTGTGGGTGGGTGAGAATGGAAGCTTGAATATGTGGATAAGAATGGGTGCTTGAATGTGTGTATGTGTGGGTGAGAATAGGACCTTAAATGTGTATATGTATGGATGAGAATGGGAGCTTGAATATGTGTGGGTGAGACTGGGAGCATGGGTTTGTGGGTGAGAATGGGAGTCTGGGTTTGAGTGTGTGTGTGAGAATGGGTGCCTGGATGTGCGTCTGTGTGTGCATAAGAATATAAGCCTGGGGAGGGGTGAGAAAGTGAGAACTTGTATGTGTGTCTGCAGAGAATGTGAGTTTGTGGGGGGAGGGGGGAGAGCATATGAGAGTGACAGCTTGAGTGTGTGAGAGGGAGTCTGTGAGAGAAAGCGTGTATGTGTGTGTGTGGAAGGGAAGAAGACAGTAATAGAAGAAAGACACTGAAAAGGAATTAGGAAATGAGCTATAAGGGAAAAAATGGGAAAAAGAGACCAGGACCAACTGATTAGAAAAATACAAAGATCAGACAACAAAGGTAAAAATATATATCTATATTTTGAGATGTTAGCAATTTAAATATAAGCAACACAACCGCTCTCTCAAAATTTATGGACAGGTAGGAGCGTGTATAAAATCGTAATAATAAGAAGGCTAAAGTACCACAAATCACCATGAATTATGTTTGTATCATTAAGTAAACCTCATACTTAGGCGTAGATGTGAATGCTATGCTGCATAATTCGGCATTATTTATCAGTAAAAAAAACAACTAGTAGACCTGCATGCCTACAGCCCACCCATGTTAACCTTGTGCCCACCCAAAAAATCAATTCTGGCTATGCCACTGGTCCAAAAGCTCCCACTCTCCTGGATCTAAGCGCTTCAGACTTAGGAAGTCTGCTTGTATGTTGTCCTTCTCGGCGACATGAGATGCCACTAACAGCGCGAGATTGTTTTCCGCCCAAGCCATGAGCTGCTCTGCCTTGTCTGCCACGGCTTGACTTCTGGTGCCTCCTTGATGGTTGATGTAGGCCACAGTCGTCGCATTGTCTGATAGGATGTGGACCGATTGACTGCGTAAGCACGGGAGAAAGTGTTGCAGAGCCAGTCTGACCACTTTGGTTTCCAGGCAATCGATCGACCAGCTGGATTCCTCCGGGGACCAACTGCCCTGAACTGAATGAGACTGGTAGACAGCTCCCCAGCTGGAGAGACTGGCATCCGTGGTCACCACTACCCAGCTCAGAACTTCAAGATCCATCCCTCGAGATAAGTTGTGCGGGCAAAGCCGCCACCCAAGACTGGACCTGGCGTGATTAGTGAGTGGTAGAGGGAACTGGAACTCCTCCGACTTGGGATCCCACCGGGAAAGCAACGCTCGTTGTAATGGTCTCATATTAATTTATTTAAAAGCTTTTATATACCGGAATTTAGCTGGCTGCCTTCATTCCGGTTTACAGATACAACAACTTAATACATTTGGGAGCAACTGACATCAAACAGGAAAACAACTGACATCAAACGAGACTAAAAAAAACAAGAGACATCAAACAAGTTAAAAATCAACATCAAAAATGCAACTTGATAATTTATCAACTATTTTAAGTGTTGAGGAGAAGGGCATGGAGTATAGTCCGGAATATGATATAGCGTAAGGCGGCGAGTATTGAAGGTAGATGAATCTATGAAAAAAATGATTATTATGAGCTTGAGGTTATAAGATTGACTGTGATTAGGTGATGGATGTTATGAGTGGTTAGCCAATTCCATCTTTGAAGGTTTGTCTGAAGATCCATGTTTTGAGTTCTTTCTTGAAAGTTTTGGTGTTGCTTTGAGAACTAAGGTAGTGAGTTCCAGAGTTTAGGTCCTGCTATGGAGATGGCTCTGTTTCTTATGTAGGATAGATTAGCTAGAGGTAGTGATGGGATGTTTAGCTGTACTTTTCTCGAGGTTCTCGTAGTGCGTTGTGATCTGTGTTTTTTTATGATGTTATCTAGGGCGGTGTTTTCAGTTTTGTATATTGTATTGTGTAAGATGGTTAGTATTTTGAATTCGATTCTTTTCTCTACTGGAAGCCAGTGGAGATTGTAGAGTACAGGGGTGATGTGGTCTGATTTTCTTTTGCCAGAGAGGACTCTGGCTGCTGCGTTCTGAAGAAGTTGTAGTGGTTTTAAGGTTGTTTTTGGGAGTCCAATCAGGAGTGAATTGCAGTAGTCAAGGCTGGTGAATATAAGTTGTTGTAAGACGGTTCTAAAATCTTTGTGGTGAAGCAGTGGTTTTAAGTGTTTAAGGATTTGAAGTTTGTGGAAGCCCTCTTTTGTTTTCATTGCGATGTGCTTTTTGTAGTTTAGTTCAGTGTCTATCCATATACCGAGGTCTTTTACGTTGTCCTTTAGTTGTATGCAGATGTTGTCTATATGAATGGAGTGGTTGCTTTTTAATTCAGTTTTTTCTTTCTATCAGAAGGCATTCGGTTTTGGACATGTTTAGGCATAGCTTCAGATGGTTTAACATGTTTCTTATTGATTCGAGGTGAGAGGCTGCTAGTTTCAATGCGTCTTCGATAGTGGAGGTTATTGGTATAAGGAGTTAGATATCGTTGGCGTACATGTAATATGTAACGCCTAGACCTGAGATAAGTTGGCAGAGTGGAAGTAGGTAAATGTTAAAGAGTATAGCCGAGAGGGCAGATCCTTGTGGAACTCCGGTTTCAAGGGGGATGGCATCTGAAGAGTTGTTATTGAAGTTGACTTTGAAGAATCTGTTTCTGAGGAAGGATGTAAACCAGTCAAGTGTTTTGCCTGAGAGGCCGATGTTGGCTAGTCTTGATATTAGACTATTGTGGTCGACTGTGTCGAAAGCGGCGGATAGGTCAAGAAGAATTAGTATATGGCTTAACTTGTTGTCAAAACCTCTTAATATATTATTTGTTAAGTTGAGTAGCAGAGTTTCAGTGCTGTGGTTTTTTCTGAAGCCATGTTGTGTGGGGTGAAGGATGTTGTTGGTTTCGAGGTGTTCAATGAGTTGTTTCAGGGCTGCTTTCTCAGTCAATTTTGCGAGTAAGGGTAGGTTTGAAATAGGACGGTAGTTGTTCAGGTCGTCTGGGTCTAGGCTTTTCTTCTTTAGTACTGGTTTTTGCTCATATGAGCAAAAGCCCAGGGAACCACCTCCAGAGTGGACGCCATGGAGCCAAAGACCTGAAGGTAATCCCAGGCTTTGGGCAGTGGGAGCGACAAGTGACAAACCTGCTCCAATCTGGTCATTCAATCCGGCGGGAGAAAAACTTTCAACACTGGTATTGAACCAGGCTCCCAGGAAGTCCATCATCTGAGAAGGGACAAAGTTGCTCTTAGCCTGATTGATCACCTAGCCGAGTGACTCAAGGAGATTGACCACCTTGCCAATAGCTTCTAAACAGTGCTCCCTCGACTTTGCCCTGATGAGCCAGTCATCCAAATAGGGATGAATGAGAAGGCTTAGTCTCCGCAGGGCCGCTGCTACTACCACCATGATCTTGGTGAACGTGCGGGGAGCGGTAGCCAGACCGAACGAAAGAGCACAGAATCGGTAATGCATTCCCAGGACCATGAAGCGAAGAAACTTTTGCTGATCTTCGCGGATGGGTATGTGCAAGTATGCTTCCATTAGATCCAGAGAAGCTAAAAACTCGCCCTTGCGGACCACTGCGATCACCGAGCGCAGAGTTTCCATGCGGAATTGCGGCACCTTTAGAGCCTTGTTCAACTTCTTGAGATCCAAAATGGGTCAGAAGGATCCCTGCTTCTTTGGGACCACAAAGTAGATTAATTTATTCAAGGCCCTTAGATCTAGGATGGGACGGAATCCCCCCCATTTTCTTTGGAATCAGAAAATACTTGGTGTGGAATCCCCACCCTCTTTGCCCTGGTGGAACAGGCGCGATCACATTGGCTAGTAAGAGGGAGGAGAGCTCTTTTTGAAGCAGCTACTGATGCAGCGAGTGACTCAAACTTGGGTCCAGGTGCTAAGCAGGAGACTCAATTGATTTAACCTGTACCCCCACCTCTTGATGATGCTGAGGACAAGTTAGACTGGGCCACTGGTTTATGTAAAACCATAGCCTCCCTCCTTTGGCTATGTTCTTCACAATCCAGTCAAAACCCCGTCTCTGGTGTTGACTGGGTTGCTGTGCCTCAGACAAGCACGAGGCCTGCTATGTACAGGATCAAGAGGGTGGAGGATAGCGCCTACTTGGCTGGAAAAAAGTACCTCCTTCCACTCTCTTTAGGGAAGCTTTGGTGCATCCCACTGTCTGGACTGATCCGGGTACGACAGGGAAAGGAAAATTGGTTCTTACCTGCTAATTTTTGTCCCTGTAGTACCACGGATCAGTCCAGACTCCCGCCCGGGTTGTGGTTACTTTTTGATTCGTCCGCTCGAAGGTTTTTTCCTTTTTTGTTTGGTTCTTAACAGCCTTTTGGATCCAGTTACATCCTATCGGAACTTCAAGGCACCGGAAATCTTTCTCAACTGGATATATATGTAAGAGCGGTTCTTTCACGTGTTGATAGATCACATTACATGCTGGTTGTTACTTGCTTGATCTTCTACTGGTTAACTTTACCTTTTCTTGCTTTGATAACGTTTATACTGAAGGGATGCAGGGTGAGCACTGTCCTGATAGAGGAAAAACTAAAGGGTATCCTATATCTCCACCTGCTGGACAGGAGGCTCAACCCACTGTCTGGACTGATCGGATATGTACAGGGACTGCTAAAACCTAATCTCTAGTAAGCTGTTTTTATCTCTTTTCTACTGTACTAAAAATATATCAGATGAGAACTCCATGTCCATACAAACATAAGAAACTACAAAACAGTTCACTTACCCTAAGGTGAATGATAGATAACACCGGATGTTTGACATATGATCTGGATACAGACTTGCTTGCTGACACTTTTTTCTATCTCAGAATTTTGAGACTTACAAGTGCTTTGTGTTAAATGTTTTTTTGGGGGTTTATAACAACATAATGAAAGACGGCAGATAAAGACCAATTTGGTCCATCTAGTCTGCCCAGCAAGTTGTTTTTAGGGGAGTATTAGCAACTGCCGCTTCATTCAGGATGCCTCGGCTCCTAAGAGGTGCTTCTTGGGGAAAACATGGACTCCCAAACTTGCTTAAGTGCACCACCACAGCTAGGCATTTTGTGAAGACATATGGGGTAGATGCTAGCCCAAACAGCAGTAAACAGTACTGAAAATGCTGAATTCCCACTACAAAAGGAGATACTTCCGATAACTGGTGAAAATAGGTGTGAAAATAGGTGTGTGTGTCCTTCAAATCAAGAGAACATGGCCAGTATCCTTTTTGCAAGAAAGGGATTATGATGCCAGAGAAACAATTTTGATTTTAAAGAAATTTGTTCAGGGCCCTTAGATCTAGGTTGGGACGAAGTCCCCCTGCTTTCTTTGATATCAGGAAATACCAAACGTAAAATCCTCACCCTCTTTCCCCTTGGTGAGCTCCCTTTTAATGGCCAGCTTCCAGTCCCCATAAAGGACTCATGGGGCAATCTGGCAGGGCACTCAATAGATTTGATTTGTACCCATTGCGCAAGATAGCAAGGACACACTGGTCTAAGGTTACACTGGGCCGCTGGCTCGCATAGAACTGCAGCCTGCCCCTGACTGGAAGATCCTTTGCCTTGGGTTTGGCGGACATGGCTATGCTCCCTGTGATCCAGTCAAAACCCTGTCCCTAGCTCTAGCTTGGACTTTGGGGGGTGGGGGGGTGGGTCCTCTGTTGCCTAGGGCAGCTACAAAGGGTCTGCGATTGTTGATGGGGTAAAGGAGGAGGAGGGTAGTATTTCCTCAGGTAAAAGAAAATCTTCCATTCTCCAGACCTCTGGATTAGGAGGGTGGGTCTTGGGTGCAGAGTTGCATGGTGGTCCAAGTTGGCCACCATGTCCACCTTATCTCCAAAGAGATTCTCTCCTGTGCATGGCATATCTGCAAGTTGTTCCTGCACCCCCCCAGTCAGAGCTCCGAGGCCCACAGCCAGGCAAGTCTACAAGCACTGATCCCCGTTGCAGAGACTTTTGATGTTATTTCGAAAACATTGTAGGTCGACCAGACTCAGTGTTTCCCGCACTCCAGGTCCTTGTACGATAGTTCCTTGAAAGACCTTTGTCCCAAGAGCATCCATTGCCCTCTGATTCTTCCTTGGGGACGCAAAGGAAGGAATCCAAAGGTGCTTGGCCTTGAGTGAAAATTTGATGACCACAGACAGGTGTGGTAGTTGTTGCTTGTCAAACCCAAGAGCCTTTTGAACTGCATCTACCTTCCTGTTTATGGAAGGCACCAAGAGGTGGTGTTCCCACATCCTCCTCAGCAGCTCCACAAGGATCTCATGTACTGGGACTGCCATGGTTTCCTTAGGAGGTTCCACATACTGGAGGATATCCAGCATCTTGTGCCGGGTATCCTCTTCTGTCTCTACCTGAAAGGGGATGGCATCAGCCATCAACCTAACAAACCCTGTGAAAGAGAGGCTCTCCGATGGAGACTGCCTTTGATCGGCCGGAAGAGACTAGTCCAAGGGGAGACCATCTGATGCTTCGATGTCAGAAGCATCTGAATAGTCATCCCACCAGGGATCATAATGGGCATAGTCATAACTATTAATCGACAGGCAACGGGCCGTGTGGTGCTTTGCAGTATGGGAACCGGCCAGAGACAGTTATTTACCTGTATCCTTCTAGGAAGGGCATAGTTAGAGAAGAGGGCTGAACTGCCTGGATACGGTACAAGATTTGAACCTATTTCCATCTCTACCTCACTGCATGGCCCTTAGTGAGATATTAGTGTGTGCAGAACTTTCCTTAATTTGTCCTTCCTCACTACCTCACCACTTACTGTGCAACACTAAATTAGCATCATTAGCAGATTCTCACCTGAAAGCAGGTCTCAATGCCAGGAATCCTTGCAGCTCAAACTCCTCCGGAAGTGGCAACACTGGAAAACAAAGAGAGAAGATCAACATCAACTCTAATGGACTGACCACTGCACACAGTAAATACCAATCATACAATCAGGATTTCACAAGCCTCATGTCTCAAGGCAAACTGCAGTTAATACAGTGAGGGTATAGGCACACATCCAGCTTCTCCATCTAGCAAGACTAAGGCACAACACACCATGAACTTACAACTTTGCCATGCTAGCTCTAACCTGCCTGACCAGAGTTCAGGCTCCTTACTGTTGGCAGTGAAGAGATCCTCCTCCCGAGCATGAAAACTATTCAGAAGGGAAATCAGCCAGGGCCAGATGCTGCAAAGAAAAAGCAAGACACTTTCACCCCAATCACAAAGGAAGCCATATCCCCTCTCCCACATTATCTACACAGAGGCAATAATTCAAAAGGGCTTTACAATTTAAGGACACTGATTTAATTATTCTCAGGATCCCTGACGTAGGCAATTAGTTAATTAGATATTAGATCTTTTGTCTTTGCCAGTTTTAGGTAATACGTGATTTTTATTCTACCTTTTTTGTAAGCTGCTTAGGACATGGGATAATTGCAGCTTATACATTTTTAAAATAAATACATGGGCAAAAGTTTACCTGTGTAAAAAAGGAAAAAAAAACTGATTCTTAACTGCTAATTTTCATTCCTGGAATATCACAGATCAGTCCAGACTCCTGGGTTTTGCCTCCTTTTCAGCAGATGGAGACAAAGAAAGTTTTACTGATACCGACATAAACCTAGTGTGCCACCTATAGTCCCTCAGTACTGACCTGTACCCAAGCCAAGATGAATGCCATAATAACCCTAATGTAAATCGATCACATTCTCTCAACGAGCAGGAGGAAAGTGGAACCTTGGAATAGAAAACTCCTTTCCAACCATAGCAACAGGAGAACATTAATGAAATCCTGAACAATTCATCAGCATATATACACACACAACACTAAAAGCGTACTCTCCCCAACAAAAGGGTGGGACTCTGGCCTGACCTGTGGTATTCCAGGATTGAAAATTAGTAGGTAAGAACAAATTTTCCTTTCATGTTCATACCCAGATCAGTCCAGACCTCCTGGAATGTACTCAAGCTTCCCTAATTAGGGTGGGATTGCGAGAGTCCCACTCGAAGAGCACTAACACCAAAGCCCATGGCCTCTGGAGTCTGGACATCCAAGCGATAATGCCTGGCAAAAGTGTACAATGACTTCCAAGTGGCCGCCCGACAAATCCCCTGTGGCGACACCTGCTGGCACTCAGCCCAAGAAGCCGCCTGTGACAGTACAGGGAATCCTTAACCCTTCCGGTACAGGGCGCCCCCTGACAGACATATGCCGAACCTATTACTTCCTTCACCTACCACACAATGGTGGATTTAGAGGTTTTATGCCCCTTCTTTGCACTATTCCATAGTACAAAAAGATGATCAGAAGTCCAGAAACTATTAGTGATCTCAGATAACATAATAGCACCAGTCTTTTATCCAAGAGCCTCAGATCCCTCGCATGAAGCATTGATGCATCCAAATTTGGGAACGCCAGAAAGCTCCACCGTCTGACTCAAATGGAATGCAGACAATCTTTGGGAGAAAAGAGGGTACCATATGTAACAAGATCTCAGAGTCAGATCTTCAAAAAGGGACATCTTCAAGACAATGCTTGAAGATCAGAAATTCTTCAGGCCGAACAAATTGCCACTAGGAAAACTACCTTAAGAGGGAGATCCTTCATAATTGCTCTCTTTAGAGGCTAAAAAGGAGCCGCACACATCCCTCTCCGGACCAAGTTAAGATCCCAGGAAGGACACATTTTCTGCACCGGAGGATGCAAATACTTTGCCCCCACCCCCCACCCCTGGAGAAGTCACACCACATCCAGATGTGAGACTAGGGACACTCCTTGCACCTTGCCTTGAAGACAGCCCAAAGCCACCACTTGTACTTTGAGGGTGTTAAAGGCCAAACCTTTCACCAACTCTCTTTGCAAAAAAAAAAACGTTAAAATGTGTGCAACTGATGCCAGAATAGGTGTCATGCCCTGATCTGAACACCAAGACTAGAAAACTTTCCAAATCCTCACATAGGCTAAGAAGTGGATGGCTTTCTTGCCTGAAATACCCTTTCCACTTTAAATACTTCCTCTCAAAAGCCAAGCCATGAGACAAAAGCAAGCCGCTTGATCTGAAAATACTGGACCCTGATGAAGAAGTTTCAGTAGATAACTAAGTCACAATGGTACATCTATCACTAGATTGATCAGATCCATGAACCATGGTCGTTGTGGTCACTCTGGCGCCACTAGAATCACTTCTCCTGGATGTTTTTTTACCCACCATAAAACTTGTCCCACCAGTAGCCACGGGGGAGCATGTACAGAAAAATCCTCCCCCCTTCCCCCGCAAGGCCAAAATAGAATCAGGGCATTGATTCCTTCTGCTCAATGTTCCCGTCTGCAACTGTAGAAATGAGGTACCTTGGCATTCTGCTGAGATGCCATGTGGATCATGCCCCATCTGTAATGGACAAGATGCATTGCCTCCTCTGACAGCTCCCACTCTCCAGAGTCCAGCAGCTGAGCTGAGAAAATCTGCTTGAATGTTGTCCACCCTGGCTATGCGAGATGCTACTAGCAATGCCAGATGCTGCTCCACCTAGTGAAATAACTCCTGGGCCTCCTGAGCTACTGCTAGACTCTTGGTTCCCCCTCTTGTTGATTGATGTAAGCCACCGTTGTCGCCTTGTCCGACAGGATTTGTACCAGCCAACCGCGTAACAGAGGTAGAAAGGCAACTAACGTGAAATGCACAGTCCTTGTCTCTAACTAATTGATAGACCATGATACCTTGTCCTTCGACCATTGGTCTTGGGCAGACTGATCCTGGCACACCACTCGCCATCCGGTGAAACTGGCATTGGTGGTAATTACCACTGAATTTGGAACCTCCAAGTCTACCCTGTGATTCAGATGGGCCCAACCAAGCCACCATGAAAGACTGGAGCTGGTGGCCCCCTCGAGTGGCAGTGGAAGATGAAACTGCTCTGACAACGGATTCCACCAGGAAAGAAGACTCTTCAGAGGCCACAAGTGTGCAAAAGCCCAAAGGTCTAACTCCAAGGTTGATGCCATACAGCCTAGAACTTGAAAGTAGTCCCAGACCCTGGGCACCGTAGCCTCTAACAGACCGCAAACCTGCATCTGTAGTTTGCACATGTGATCTCTGGTAAGAAACACCTTCCCTATCCTGGTATCGAAGCATGCCCCCAAGAAATCCAGAACTTGAGAAGGGATGAGATGACTGATAGATTCACCACCCAGCCCAGGGATCTCAACTGCCACAGAAAATGAGACATTGCCTGTCTGCAGAGGGCTTTTTTTCCCTCCAGACTGTAAGATTTGCACATCTACCATCTGCTGGAGACAGAGAAATACTAAGGGACTGCTGATGGCACACTAGGTTTTATAGTAGTGTCAGTAAAACTTTCTCTATCTCCATCTGCTGGATGGTAGGCAAAATCCAGAGTCTGGACTGATCTGCGTATGAACAGGAATGCAGTTTGATTACTGTACCTCCCCTATACATATATGAAATAGCACATGTACTTTTAGTTATACAAAAAAAGGGGTGGAGTTGTTGAAGTGAAAGTGCCAAGATTTCATTTTTAAATCTTTGTATATATTTTCACCTATTTTGCATCTGCTTCCATGAGGGTGAAAAGTCCACGAGTTCAAATGTACCCAAAATGGTTTTCCCATCATGATGATGGAAAAAAAAAAGTCGACAGCAAAGTGTTCAGTTTACACTCGTGTGTTATTTTTGTTGTCTGAGTTAAAAAGAATTTTCAGCACAGTGGAACCACACTAACCTATGCCGAATTAAAAAAAAAACCAGGACACATGCTGCATGCCACCATCTCAACAATCTGTTCTGTAAGTCTGAATTATGCTTTCTTTACATTTATAATTAGACTGTTCTCACTAAAGCAGGAGTTTTTCTCCACTAAAAGTAACAGATGTAGGGCAGGAAATCACTGCAGCAGAGCTTCACTACATGCTGTAATGGCTTCCTTAATAATTTTCTATCGCATTGTAGAGTTAATGCGATCAGCAATTTTAATTGCTCTTTTTGCAGTCTTTGCTTCAAGAGTTTTGTTTTTTTTTACCAAATTTTTTTTCACATGCTTCTGTGACATGAGATTTAATATGTTAAATAAAAATGTCAGGATTACAATCTAATGACACTCAAAAAAGGCTGCAACTCAAGACGTAGACTGCAGTTTATTTCCTTAGAGGGTGTGCTCCCAAAACGAAATGCAATGTCATACGAGATGGTAGAGGATTGCAGGAATCCTGTTGCTTTCAGCCTCACATAAGGTTGCTAATACACTTGGTTTTTGCAATAGTCAGATGCATTTTGTCCCAGCACCTGGGATAATTGAGTAGCTGGAAATGCTGTAAGTGATAACTAAACAAGGATAACGAAAGTTTCCAAAAATGTTACAAAACTCACTACTGTCTTTCATCTACCGCCGACTCCTGGAAGACGCTAGGTCGAAGCTTCAACCAATCCAAGGAGACTTTAATTGCAGGAAGTGGGTCGGCACCTGTGGATTCCTCCTGATATTCATTTTGGAGTGGACACTTGCACAAGATACCAAGAAAAGACACTGAAAGAGTCAGAGAAAGAGATAAGGAAACTGAATTTAGGTGTTCACACTGCTTCCCTCTCATTCAGCTGTCCAAAAAAACAGGGGGGGAATTCAGAACAGAGATGGTAATCAAGTGGGATCTCTCAGGAGTCCGTAATCATGATTTCAAACTTTTGATAATGATCAGGAAAAGGGTGTAAAGAGGAGGTTATTTGAATGTGCTCCCATGCCACTTCCTTCCATGAGATGATAGCTACATGCTCTCATCCCACTTACACAAATTATGCTTCCATGTTCCCCCCACCCTAGCTGATGCCTATGTGTTCGGCTCCTAGTCACAGTATTTTCCACACCACCCAAGATCCTATATTGTAATACTCACTGAAAAGGGCCAATAGATGTGTCCAACAGAGCTGCTCATCCTGACTATAGTTGTGCTGGCTTGTCTCACTGCTAAAATCCCGCAAGTGATGTAGCTGAAATAGGTTAATGACCGTGATATGGACCAGCTGTTGAGAGTTGAAGGCCTTCTGGAAAAGGATCCTCTGTAACACAATTATATATATATATATATATATATACACACATATTTAGTTCTGATCTTTGCAATATCTAGAAATACATATATAAATCTAGATATCTATATATAAATATTCCTTAATATTTGGGCAAGGCTCTTTTCCTTGGCCTTACAAACTTATCCCAGTCCTACTGGGGGAAGGGAGGGGGGGGGAACACGACATTCTGCTATTGATGCTCTACAACTGAATACAGATTGCCAACTATTCTTGCCTGAAAATCAAGGCAGCAAAACACCTCAAATAACAATACATGATCAATAGAAAATGAAGTATAAAATCACAGATCTCATTAATCTCAATCTTATAACAAACATGGCATCAGAGCTTCAAAGTGCTAAGATTTATCTGATGTCTCTTGCCACCTAACTGGCTTCAGGCATTTTCAAAAAGCACTCAGTTTATCATTTGCCAATTCCCTGAAATATGTTATGCATCTCTAAAATTGTTATATATTACAACTACTCCACAGAACAGTCCCCACTCACTTTCTTGGTCTTTCTGAACAGCTGCTCAGTTTTGAGCCAAACTAGCCCTGAGCTTTAAGGAGAAGTGGGTGGGATTGTTGGCTCATTTATCCTGTCTTCTAAAGAGAACACCCGTTACAGGTAAGTAACTTTGCGTTCTCCGTGGACAAGTAGGACAATAAATCAGCCACACAGGTGAGGACTAACATGTTGAAGGTTGTATGCAAGGGTTTGCTATCTTTTTATTGCAGGAAAGGACATGCAATCTGTGTCACACTTGATGTTGGAAGAAGAGCTGAAGGGATTAATTAAGCTTTTGAAGAACCGTTTGGCCAAAATTGCTGCAACATGAAGCATTCTCTAGGTAGGAATGATTTGGGAAAATGTGGATAGAAAACCATACGGCAGCTTTGCAGATATCTTCTATAGAAGCAGAGTGAAAATGAGCTAAGGAAGTTGATATAGCATTAACTCAATGGAGTTTTACCTTATTTTGAAGGTGCTGTCCTGACTGAGCATGTGGACAGAGCTCTTTCATAACTGAATAGCCCTGTTTGACTGGACTGAAAAATAGTCGTAAAAGGCTTTCTATAAGTCTTCATCCTTTTCAAATAAAACAAAGCTCTTCTGCAAATCAAGGTATGAAGAGCCTGTTTCCATTGCCATGTTATCTTGGAAAAAACATAGTTAGAAAAAAACTGAAAGGTGCAGCTGCAAAGGTTAAAAGTGTGGACATTGTTTAAAAATATAATCTTAGGGATTCCAAGATGGCCGATCAGGCTTGACATGGCTTGAGCTGTTCAGTTCAGTGTGCTGCGGCAGTCAAAAAAGCAAACAGAATGTTGGGAATTATTAGAAAGGGAATGGTGAATAAAACTGAAAATGTCATAATGCCTCTGTATCGCTCCATGGTGAGACCGCACCTTGAATACTGTGTACAATTCTGGTCGCCGCATCTCAAAAAAGATATAATTGCGATGGAGAAGGTACAGAGAAGGGATACCAAAATGATAAGGGGAATGGAACAACTCCCCCATGAACAAAGACTAAAGAGGTTAGGACTTTTCAGCTTGGAGAAGAGATGACTGAGGGGGAATATGATAGAGGTGTTTAAAATCATGAGAGGTCTAGAACGGGTAGATGTGAATCGGTTATTTACTCTTTCGGATAGTAGAAAGACGAGGGTGCACTCCATGAAGTTAGCATGGGGCACATTTAAAACTAATCGGAGAAAGTTCTTTTTTACTCAACGCACAATTAAACTCTGGAATTTGTTGCCAGAGGATGTGGTTAGTGCAGTTAGTATAGCTATGTTTAAAAAAGGATTGGATAAGTTCTTGGAGAAGTCCATTACCTGCTATTAATTTCACTTAGAGAATAGCCACTGCCATTAGCAATGGTAACATGGACTAGACTTAGTTTTTGGGTACTTGCCAGGTTCTTATGGCCTGGATTGGCCACTGTTGGAAACAGGATGCTGGGCTTGATGGACCCTTGGTCTGACCCAGTATGACATTTTCTTATGTTCTTATGTTCTCCTGGGCCCAGCAATTTACCTCATTATGGCTCACTCTGGCAGGAAAAGGAGAGCCAATCATCAGAGAACTTCATCATCACTTTCTTTGCCAGCTGTCTCGGGCCCAATGAATGCCCACGTACGTTGTGGAGGTCCAACTCTGGGAGCTAGCTTGCTGGAGGCAGATCGGGAAGAAGCTGTACCCGGCTCCCTCTCCCAGAGCTTTCCATCTCTCTTTCCCTGGAACGACTTTCCCCCTCCAACCCAGCGGAGATTCGCACGCTGGATCAGTTGTAGGGGCAGGCGTCAGCTGAAGACGCTGACGATACCAGGGACCCCCACTGACATTGCTGACTCAACGATTTCAGCCTTTGTGCCTTCTGAGGACCCCCATGCCTGCAGGGGACTCTACCGACCACGTCGCTTCTAAGCACCTTGGAGATTCAACTTTATTACTTTCTTTTCAATTAACTGAGCTGCTAAGGCCTTCTATAATAACTATCAAAGCAGTTTGGAATGCTATTCAAGTATTAAACAGTAATATTTCTCATCAGATTACACCTGTTATAAACTATTTGAGTCATCTCGATGGTAGTTTGAAAATCACTGGAAATTGGAATTGCTACTACTAAAGTTAATTATGACTCCTTAAAAAAAAAAAAGATCTTGGGACTGTGTCCGATTTACAACAGATTATAAAGGAAAATCAGTGGTTCTCCTCTAGGCTGGAATATTTAGAAAACCAAGTGGGAGGGAAGAACCTTTGTTTTATAAATTCCTAAAGATTCAGCATTAGCTCCTAAAGAGATGTGGAAGAAATATTTAATTGATATTTTGAAGATTCCTGAACAGGTGTTTCCACTTACTTCACGCCTTTATTATATACCATCTTTTAAGAAGGGAGTGGTGGATCCCAATGATATGCAAGTTTTCTCCTACTGATAAGTCCTCACTGGATGTTCCTGCTATCCTGGAAACTTTATTTAAGGGTTTTTTTTATATACCTCTCAGAAAGATTTGGTCAAACAAGCTACTTTGTTTCTTTTCCATTGGAATCTGATAAAGATTGGATCCTTAAAATGTTTTATTCATCATCTGTTGGAACTTTTTTTGAATATGAAAATTCATGTTTTTTCCGATTTATCCAAGCAGACTCAGAAAAGGAAGAAGCAATTTGTTATTTAGACCCAAAGTTTTGGAATTGGGAGCCTCTTATTTTAAAGTTCCCTTGTAAATGCATTATAAAATACCAAAATACTTTTTACACCTTCTTTCATCCATCTCAGTTGTCTGTGTTTGAGTAATAAAGTTTCCTCAATGTCATCTTCTTCTCCTAAAGCCTAGTCAGGACGTATAAGTCTGTATGATGTTCGTTCATGATAGTGGCTCTCCATATAGCTCTCTTTCTTTTCTTATTATTATTACTTGAAGTAGTGTTATTGGAATCCTCAATTTTGAGGACTTTAAAAGTGATGGGGTTTTTTGTTTGTTTTTTTTTTAATTTTTTTCCTTTCTTTTTCCATTGTTATACACCATATGATTCCCATTCAAGTATTTTTCTTGAAATGTATATTAACATAAGAACATAAGAAATTGCCAAGCTGGGTCAGACCAAGGGTCCATCAAGCCCAGCATCCTGTTTCCAACGGAGGCCAAACCAGGCGACAAGAACCTGGCAATTACCCAAACACTAAGAAGATCCCATGCTACTAATGCAATTAATAGCAGTGGCTATTCCCTAAGTAAACTTGATTAATAGCCATTAATGGACTTCTCCAAGAACTTACCCAAACCTTTTTTGAACCCAGCTACATTAAACTGCACTATCCACATCTTCTGGCAACAAATTCCAGAGCTTTATTGTGCGTTGAGTGAAAAAGAATTTTCTCCAATTTGTCTTAAACGTGCTACTTGCTAACTTCATGGAATGCCCCCTAGTCCTATTATTCGAAAGGGTAAATAACTGATTCACATCTACTCGTTCAAGACCACTCATGATCTTAAAGACCTCTATCATATCCCCCCTCAACTGTCTTTGCCAAGCTGATCAGCCGTAACCTCTTCAGCCTTTCCTTATAGGGGAGCTGTTCCATCCCCTTTATCATTTTGGTTCCCTTCTCCATCGCAACTAAATCTTTTTTGAGATGCAGCGACCAGAATTGTACACAGTATTCAAGGTTTAGTCTCACCATGGAGCGATATAGAGGCATTATGACATTTTCCGTTTTATTAACCAATCCGTTCCTAATAATTCTTAACATTCTGTTTGCTTTTTTTTGACTGCTGCAGCACACTGAGCTGACGATTTTAAAGTATTATCCATTATGATGCCTAGATCTTTTTCTTGGGTGGTAGCTCCTAATATGGAACCTATCATGTAACTACAGCAAGGGTTATTTTTCCCTATATGCAACACCTTGCATATGTCTACATTAAATTTCATCTGCCATTTGGATGCCCAATCTTCTAGTCTTGCAAGGTCCTCCTGTAAATATATCACAATCCACTTGTGATTTAACTACTCTGAATAATTTTGTATCATCCGCAAATTTGATAACCTCACTCGTCATATTCCTTTCCAGATCATTCATATATATATCTATATAGAAAAGCACCGGTCCAAGTCCAGATCCCTGAGGCACTCCACTATTTAACCTTTTCCACTGAGAATATTGACCATTTAATCCTACTCTCTGTTTCCTGTCTTTTAACCAGTTTGTAATCCACAAAAGGACATCGCCTCCTATCCCATGACTTTTTAGTTTTCTTAGAAGCCGCTCATGAGGGACTTTGTCAAACGCTTTCTGAAAATCCAAAATCCAAATACACTAACATCTACCAGTTCACCTTTATCCACATGTTTAACCCCTTCAAAAAATGAAGCAGATTTGTTAGGCAAGACTTCTCTTAGGTAAATCCATGTTGACTAGTGTTCCATTAAATCATGTCTTTCTATATGCTCTACGATTTTGATCTTGAGAATAGTTTCCACTATTTTTCCAGGCACTGAAGTCAGGCTCACTGGTCTATAGTTACCCGGATCGCCCCTGGAGCCTTTTTTAAATATTGGGGTTACATTGTACCTGGCCAATGGATGATTTTAATGATAGGGTACAAATTTTAACTAATAGATCAGAAATTTCATTTTTGAGTTCCTTCAGTACCCTAGGATGCATGCCATCCGGTGCAGGTGATTTGTTACTGTTTAGTTTGTCAATATGGCCTACTACATCTTCCAAGTTCACAGTGATTTCGTTCAGTTCGTCTGACTCATCACCCCTGAAAACCATCTCCGGAACTGGCATCTCCCCAACATCCTCATTAGTAAACACAGAAGCAAAGAATTCATTTAGTCTTTCTGCAATGGCCTTATCAAGAGCCCCTTTAACCCCTCAGTCATCTAATGGTCCAACCGACTCCCTCACAGGTTTCTTGCTTTGGATATATTTTAAAAAGTTTTTATTATGCGTTTTGCCTCTATGGCCAACTTAATTTCAAATTCTCTCTTCGCCTGTCTTAATGTTTTACACTTAACTTGATAATGCTTATGTTTTATCCTATTTTCTTCAGATGGATCCTTCTTCCAATTTTTGAAGGATATTTTTTTTTGGCTAAAATAGCCTCTTTCTCCTCCCCTTTTAACCATGACGGTAATCGTTTTGCCTTCCTTCCACCTTTCTTAATGTGTGGAATACATATGGACTGCGCCTCTAGGATTTATTTTTAAACAATGTCCATGCCTGTTGAACACTTAACCTTTGCAGCTGCCCCTTTCAGTTTTTTTCTAACTATTTTCCTCATTTTATCAAAGTTTCCCTTTTGAAAGTTTAGTGTCAGAGATGCAGATTTACTTATTGTCCCCCCCTTCCAGTTATTAGTTTAAATTTGATCAAATCCTGTGTTCCACTAATAATTAAATCTAAAATAGCTCCCTTTCTTGTTGGTTCCTGAACCAATTGCTCCATGAAGCAGCCATTTATTACATCCAGGAGCTTTATGTCTCTAGCAAGTCCTGATGTTACATTTACCCAGTCAATATTGGGGTAATTGAAATCTCACAAGACGCTGGTGCAGGATTAAAGTTTAATCACCAAGAAATGTTGTTAGAGTGTTTACACAATTAAACATCAAACACATATAAGGATTTAAAATGGCAACTCCATGAATTTCAAGTAATACTTTAAACTCGGTCCCCCGACACGGTCCCGTGTTTCGCCAGGCTGCGTCGGGGGGGAACCAGGGATACATTCAAATCTAGAGTGTAAAAACAAATACAAGTCAGTTCAAAACAATTGGTGAAGCTAGGCTACAATGTGACATACGTTTCACAAAAGTACATACCTCTAAAATGTCACCCGGAGCGCGCAGGCTCACACAGGTGACAGCTATTTAAACGGAGGAAAAGGCGCGAACGTGACAGCTTTCGCGAGAGCTGTCAAGCACTTACTTGACAGTTCCCGCGAGAGCCAGACAGCCAGAAAATCTCGATGGATATATCCCTAGTAAAACAAGTGCCACTCAATTTCTCTATTGAGGCCCTGAGGGGCAACCGTGTCAAGCGTAAAGATCCACCTCTGCTCCCTCCGGCCCAAGGCCTCAGGGAAGTCCCCACCCCGAAGGGGGGGACGGACAACCTCAATTACTGAAAAAAGAAGGTCGGAGACGGTGTGACCAGATTGAATCCAGTGCGAAACCAGGGGCTCATCTACTCTATGAAGGCGAATGTTGGAGCAATGCTCAATCATACGGGTTTTTAACATCCGGGTAGTTTTGCCAACATAGAGTAGAGAGCAAGGACATTTAATAATGTATACTACCCCCTTTGTACAGCAGTCTGATGTGGAGCGAAGTGTAAAAACTCGCCCCGTGCGAGGATGTATAAACTCAGGGGCCAGTGTGGTATGACTGCACATGGTGCAGCGGCCACATGGACCATGTACCCCAACACTATCAGTCCAATCAGCTAAAGGGGATGTGTGGACCAGCCGGTCCCGCAGATTTTTACCCCGTCTAAAGGTAAAGCGTAGAGAACTGTCAAATAATTCAGTCATGGCTAGAGATGCCCAATGTCTCCTAATCATCGTGGAGATTGCTCTCCCCAGAATCGAGAATGGTAAAATGCAGTTGTTAGCGTCATCTTCTGCGGGGGTGGACTGTACAAATAGCCATTCACGGGTAGAATGCAACGCCCTTTTAAAAGCACGTTTAACTACTCTGTGCGGGTAGCCACGCTCTATGAAACGTTCACTCATCAGGCGCCCTTGCGCCACGAATTCGGGACGAGTGGAGCACAGTCGGCGTAAACGTAAAAATTGTCCAGAGGGAATATTATCCCGCAGAGCGCGGGGATGGCAACTCTGGTACTGAAGAAGGGTATTCCGGTCGGTGTCTTTACGATACAGAGACGTGTCAAAGCCATCTACCCCAGAGGTTATAGTAATGTCCAGGAATGCTATGGTCCGTGGATGAATACAAAAATTGAATTGAATGTGTATATTAACTGAATTTAGCCAATCTAAAAAACAGTAAAACTGAATGTCGGTCCCAGTCCAGATGAGCAGTACATCGTCAATGTAACGACGCCATGCAAAAATGAACTGAGACCATTCAGAGGGATAAACATTTTGACACTCAAAATGGTCCATAAATAAGCACGCCAGACTGGGGGCCATGGTGGCCCCCATAGCTGTGCCCTTAACCTGTTGAAAGTAAGCATTCTGAAACCGAAAAAAGTTATTGGTAAGCGCTATCTCTGCTAATTGAGTTAGAAAAAGAGTCGATACGCGATGTGGGTGAGGTCGTTTGTCTAAAGTGTCTGAAATCACCTGTAGAGCCTCATGTTGGGGTATGTTAGAATAAAGAGAGACCACATCCAACGTGACCAGAAAAAACGAGTCAGTAGGGTAACTTAGTTCCGATAGCAAAGTTATGAGATGTGTAGAGTCTCTCACATAGGATTGAATCAGTGGCACAAAAGGCTTCAAAAAACAATCCACAAATTGTGACAAAGGTTCAAGGAGAGAGCCAATACCAGCGACGATAGGTCGACCAGGCGGGTGTGTCAGAGTTTTATGTATTTTGGGTAATGTATAGAATTGTGGCATAATAGGAAAAGGTGTAGTCAAAAACTTTTGCTCCTTAGCAGTAATCATATGTCGGTCAGCGGCAAGTTGTACTATAAGTTTAATCTGATTCTTCAATGACTCAGTGGGGTCAGTCAATAATGGTTTATAAAAAGATGGATCGCTCAATTGCCGAAGTGCTTCACCATCGTAATCAGAGCGATCCTGGACCACTATACCACCTCCTTTATCAGCCGGTTTAATAATAATGGACTGGTCCTTCGACAGAGTGGCTAACGCGTTTGACTCAGCCCTTGTCAAATTAAACCGAACGAATGGAGTATGGGAAAATATATTGTGTACTCCCATACTCACTAGACGTTCAAAAGCCCCAAGCGTGACATCAATGGGGCCGGGAGGGATCCATCGAGACCTGGGACGTACCACTGACAAATCAACAGAGGGTGCAGTATCCTTAAAAAACAGTTTAAGCCTCAGTAACCGAAAAAAACGATGAAGATGTGTAAATACATCAAACATATCCCCCTTAATCGTGGGAACAAAGGAGAGTCCCTTTCGTAACACACTCAATTCATTCATTGATAGTTCTCGAGAGGATAAATTATAAACTGTTTCCTCAGTCACTGCCAAGGGTCCGCTTGTGCTCGCGTTATGCGTACCGGTCTCTGTATGCGCTGCGTTGATCCGGTCCCCCGTGATCGCGTGCTGCGGGTGTTCCGTGGATTCTGGCCAGAATCTAAAAAAGAGGCAGCGATTGACGAATAACGGGAAGAGGAAAATTGTCCAGAAGATATATCCCCAGCTGGCCCTGCTGGTTCCTGAGCATCCGCCGAAGGGGGAGCCCGGTTTCGACGGGAACCGCCGCGATGCCGTTGTGCCATAGAGTCTTCTGCCGAAGAGTCCCCCGAGGAGGAAGTATCCTCGGCAAAAGTCACCTTCTTGGAGGGTTTTTGATTCATCCATTTATACACATAACCTGACTGGTAGTCAGTAGCGTCTCTTTGAAATTTGCCAAATTTCACCGCTTTTAAGTCTGTGCGGAACTTGGACAAATTATCCTGAAACTCAGTCAGTTGTTGGTCAAACGATTCCAATGCTGTAGAAGCTTTAATGGTATCCAATTTCTGTGTGACTTCAGTCTTAAGTTGATCAATAAGCTCTTTGTTGGTTTCAATGATGAGGACCATCAAATCCAAAGAACATTTGTTTAATATTTTATTCCAGCATGTAAGAAACGTAGTATTATCCGTATGTAAACGAGGGGCCTTCTGGATACGAAGTCCCCTAGGGATACGACGTATGCGGCAATATTCAGTCAGCGTGGAAGAGTGAAGTTCAGCCCTGGTTAAGCGTTTCTGAGTGTTAATCAAGTCCGTCCAGACTTGATATATCCATCACACGGTTGCCCCTCAGGGCCTCAATAGAGAAATTGAGTGGCACTTGTTTTACTAGGGATATATCCATCACACGGTTGCCCCTCAGGGCCTCAATAGAGAAATTGAGTGGCACTTGTTTTACTAGGGATATATCCATCACGGTTGCCCCTCAGGGCCTCAATAGAGAAATTGAGTGGCACTTGTTTTACTAGGGATATATCCATCCACGGTTGCCCCTCAGGGCCTCAATAGAGAAATTGAGTGGCACTTGTTTTACTAGGGATATATCCATCGAGATTTTCTGGCTGTCTGGCTCTCGCGGGAACTGTCAAGTAAGTGCTTGACAGCTCTCGCGAAAGCTGTCACGTTCGCGCCTTTTCCTCCGTTTAAATAGCTGTCACCTGTGTGAGCCTGCGCGCTCCGGGTGACATTTTAGAGGTATGTACTTTTGTGAAACGTATGTCACATTGTAGCCTAGCTTCACCAATTGTTTTGAACTGACTTGTATTTGTTTTTACACTCTAGATTTGAATGTATCCCTGGTTCCCCCCCGACGCAGCCTGGCGAAACACGGGACCGTGTCGGGGGACCGAGTTTAAAGTATTACTTGAAATTCATGGAGTTGCCATTTTAAATCCTTATATGTGTTTGATGTTTAATTGTGTAAACACTCTAACAACATTTCTTGGTGATTAAACTTTAATCCTGCACCAGCGTCTTGTGACACTTGCTTATGTGCAAGGCTTTGCTTCTTCTCTTTCTGGTAATTGAAATCTCCCATTATTATTGCACTGCCAAATTGGTTAGCTTCCTTGATTTCTCTTAGCATTTCATCATCTGTTTGAACTCTGATATAGCACTGTCCCATTGGTTATCCTCCTTCCACCAAGTCTCTGTGATGCCAATTCTGTCAATCTCATCATTTGCTGCTATACACTCTAATTCTCCTATCTTACTTAGACTTCTGGCATTGGAATACAGACATTTCAAAGTGTGTTTTTTGTTTGTATTAACAACCTGCTTTTCAGTTGTTAGGGATAATTCGGAAATAATTATCTTCGATGATTTTTTACATATAAGCACATGAACTATGTTTGCTTTTAATGGAACCTCTCTGTTGGGCTGCCCTAACTCTGTTTCATTAGTATCCTTCAAGGATACATTTCTCCGAACCATGCACTGCTGAGTGACTGTTGGCTATTGAAATTTACATAAATAAAATTTTTAAAAAAGGGAATGTAGCGAAGTCCAAATGTATTCCACACATTAAGAAAGGTGGAAGGAAGGCAAAATGATTACCGGCATGGTTAAAAGGGGAGGTGAAAGAGGCTATTTTAGCCAAAAAAAATCCTTCAAAAATTTGAAGAAGGATCCATCTGAAGAAAACAGGATAAAACAAGCATTGTCAAGTTAAGTGTAAAACATTGATAAGGCAGGCAAAGAGAGAATTTGAAATGAAGTTGGCCATAGAGGCAAAAACTCATAAAAACTTTTTAAAATATATTTTGAAGCAAGAAACCTGTGAGGGAGGTTAGATGACCGAAAGGTTAAAGGGGCTCTTGGGGAAGATAAGACCATTGAAGAAAGACTAAATTAATTCTTTGCTTCTGTGTTTACTAATGAAGATGTTGGGGAGATACCGGTTTCAGAGATGAATTTCAAGTGTGATGTCAGATGAACTGAACCAAAGTTCATACACTGCTTTTATGTTACATGTAAACCGATGTGTTGTACCCAACGAATGTCAGTCTAGAAAAAACTTTAAATAAATAAATCACTGTGAACCTGGAAGATGTAGTAGGCCAGACTGACAAACTAAAGAGTAGCAAATCACCTGGACGAGATGGTATGCATCCCAGGGTTCTGAAGGAACTAAAAAATGAAATTTCAGATCAATTAGTTAAAATTTGTAACCTATCATTAAAATCATCCATTGTACCTGAAAACTGGAGGGTGGCCAATATTTAAAAAGGGCTCTATGGGCAATCCAGGAAACTATAGACCAGTTAGCCTGACTTCAGTGCCAGGAAAAATAGTGGAAAGTGATTCTAAATATCAAAATCACAGAACATATAGAAAGACATGGTTTAATGGAACAAAGTCAGCATGGCTTTACCCAAGGTAAGTCTTGCTTGACAAATCTGCTTCACTTTTTTGAAGGAGTTAATAAACATGTAGATAAAGGTGAACTGGTAGATGTAGTGTATTTGGATTTTTAGAAGGTGTTTGACAAAGCTCCTCATGAGAGGCTTCTAGGAAAAGTAAAAAGTCATGGGATAGGTGGCGATGTCTTTTCATGGATTACAAACTGGCTAAAAGACAGGAAACAGAATAGGATTAAATGACCAATTTTCTCAGTGGAGGGGAGTGGACAGTGGAGTTTTCAGGGATCTGTACTGGGACCCGTACTTTTCAATATTTTTATAAATAATCTGGAAAGAAATACGATGAGTGAGGTAATCACATTTGCAGATGATACAAAATTATTCAGAGTAGTTAAATCACAAGCAGATTGTGATAAATTGCAGGAAGACCTTGTGAGACTGGAAAAGTGGGCATCCAAATGGCAGATGAAATTTAATGTGGATAAGTGCAAGGTGATGCATATAGGGAAAAATAACCCATGCTGTAGTTACACTGTTAGGTTCCATATTAGGAGTTACCACCCAAGAAAGATCTAGGCATTAGAGTGGATATTACATTGAAATAATCAGCTCAGTGTGCTGTGACAGTCAAAAAAGTAAACAATGTTAGGAATTATTAGGAAGGGAATGGTGAATGAGACGGAACATGTCATAATGCCTCTATAATCGCTCCATGGTGAGAATGCACCTTGAGTACTGTGTACAATTCTGGTCACCGCATCTCAAAAAATATATAGTTGCAACAGAGAAGGTACAGAGAAGCGTGACCAAAATGATAAAGGGGATGGAACAGCTCCCCTATGAGGAAATGAGGAAAGGCTAAAGAGGTTATGGCTGTTCAGCTTGGAGAAGAGACAGCTAAGGGGGGATATGATAGAGGTCTTTAAGATCATGAGAGGTCTAGAATGGGTAGATGTGAATAGGTTATTTACTCTTTCAGATAATAGAAGGACTAAGGGGCACTCCATGAAGTTAGCAAGTAGTACATTTAAAACTAATCAGAGAAAATTCTTTTTCACTCAGACATTTATACTCTGGAATTTGTTGCCAGAGGATGTGGTTAGTGCAGTTAGTGTAGCTAAGTTTAAAAAAGGTTTGGGTAAATTCTTGGAGGAGAAGTCCATTAACTGCTATTAATCAAGTTGTCTTAGGGTATAGCCACTGCTATTACTGGCATCAGTAGCATGGTATCTACTTCGTGTTTGGCTACTTGCCAGGTACTTGTAGGCTGGATTGGCCACTGTTGGAAACAGGATGCTGGGCTTGATGGACCCTTGGTCTGACCCAGTATGGCAATTTATGTTCTTATGGGCAACACAATGGATTGATTTAGATAAAATTGTGAGACAACTTTGTAGAAATTTAGGATGAGTCTTCAAAACTACTGTTATAAGTTTGAGTATAAGGAGAGTTATGCTTGTAATTTACCTATTCTGCAGGCAGAAGTTATTGCTATTAAAAACAAACCATTTCAAGGAAGAATTTCAATTCTGAGGTCACTGAAGGTTTAGAAGGCAATTCAATGAGCTGAGTGATAACTATATTTAGATCACAAGGCATAGGGAGATATTTAACAGGAGGTTTAAGATGGTTTAAGCCTTTCATAAATACGGCAACTGTAGGTTGCTGCAAGATAGGGATTTTTTGATCTGGTATGCTGCTGAACTCTGACAAAACTAGTTTTAAAATCAGAGTTGAAGAGCTTTAAAGATACTGAAGAGACATAGGACAGTTAAAGGCATCTTGAACTACTCAAGAACACCAGATTGAGAATTTTTTCCATTTAAATCTGTGAAATTTCCTAGTAGAGCATTTTCATATACTAAAATAACCTCTGTTACTTCAGGAAGTAAATACACAGAAGAAACTACCATCATGCAATTCAGCGCTACTGACTATAGGCCGAGATGAAGATTCTCATGGCATTGAGTGGTCAAGGCTGGGAATATTTTTAATCTTACTGGCTGTTGAACAGCTAGGCAATGAAGCCATGGAAACCAAGTCTGATGAGGCCAGAATAAGGCTATCAAAATTAGACCTTTGTCTGGTCTTATTTTAACTTCTGAATTGTCGTTAGCTATCAGTCAAATTGGAGGAAACAGAAGAGCCCTTGATTCCATGGAATGGAGAAAGCATCTGTTGCTAGACCATCTCTTGCAGGTGTCCTTGAGCAGTAGATGGGAACTTGGTTTAATAGCGCTGCAAAGATCTATTTCTGGAATGACTCAAAGATGAAAGTTACTGTGCTACTTGATCATCCAGCAACCAGTTATGCTTTAGTTGATGGACTTAGCTTGTCTGCTATCTGATTTTGGTTTTCTGGTACAGACAGACAGTTATCAGGTAGATACTTAGGAAATTGACCATTTCCAGATCTTGCAAGCCCCTTGACAGCACGAGACTGTTCCTCCCTGTGTGTTGATATAGAACATTGCTACTTGGTTGTCTGTTTGGATCAACATTACCTTACTTTTAGCCAAAGATTGAATAACTTCAGAGCACTGAAGATTGCTCTTAACTCTACAGTTATGCTCATAAAGGTTTACATACCCCTGGCAGACTCTGTATAGCATTTTAAGAAAACATGAATTATCAGACAATACATGCCATTTTTAATGCATTTCAAATTAAACTATTTTATACATCAGAATAACACAATTATTAAACTACCCATAGCAACCAAGGAAATACAATTGTCCTATTCAAAAAGTTTACATACCCTTGAATGTTTGGGCTGATAATATACACTCAAGTTTGTTACATGAGTCAGTTCTAATTGGATTTTATGAAACTGATAAATTGCAATGTGTGCAGGGTGTTTATCATACTAAGTGTGGAAAAATTAGCTTTTTGGCTAGATATGAACCAAATGTCCAATTAAAGAAAGACAACATTATACATCCAAGAAAGACCACCAACTGCTACAAGACATTTTGTAAACACCCTGAGTGCTGTGGAGAGTAAAAAAAAAAAAAAAAAGAATTCAATATTGGTAACAGTAGTTGGCTATGGTTAAACTGAACTAGGATAGGAGTATAGCCATTTTTGAGATCTAGAGCTGTTAGTCAATCTCTAATTGAGGTAGGATTGTACCCAATGAATTCATTGTTTGTTGAAGTTTGAGATCTAAAATAGAGTAGAGACCACCTGTTCACTTTGGAATGAGGAAATATTTGGAATAAAACTCTGTGTTCTTTTGTGTCACTGGAACTAGTTCTACCACATTTGCCTCAACAAGGGCTGCCGGTTCTTGCTGAAGGAACTGAAGTTGCTGCATTGCAATAGAGTGATATTTGGTGATTTGGGGATAGTCCTTGAAATTAAAGGGCTACCCTCTTTATATAGTCTTCAACATGCAATGGTCTGTAGTCAAGAACCACAAAGGGATGAAGCACTGAAACTTTCCTCCCACTGGAAGGCTGCTGAAATTTATCTAGGTTACTTTTGTGATATTGTAGTCAAAAAGAAAGGTTAGACTTCTGCTGCATCTGGAGTGCTTTAGGCTATACTATGTTCTCTAGAATGTGGCCTGGTCTGTTGCTGCTGCAGCCAGGATCTTTGAAAGGAATAGGTTTGATATCTTTTTGGAAGGTAGTCTTCTGTTTTGCTGAGGCAGACCATTTTTTTGTCATAAAATGGTTGCTTGGGGTAGCTTCAGATAGGTTAGAGCGAGCAGAACAATGATTTTCAAAAAGATCCACTGTTTCTTTCACTCTTTCTCCAAAAAGATCTTCTCCTGTGAACGAAATAATTGGCAAGTTTTTATGAACATCCTCACAAAGATCAAAAGTTCTCAGTCATGTTAACCTAGTTCCAAATGCAACTGCAGATGTTCTAGAAGTATCATATATCATAAGCTGACTGAATTATATATTTTCCAAATTCTTCAGCAGTGGCTGTTTTGTAGAAGTAGATTCAGCATAACAACTTTGTCGATCAGTGCCAATATTTTCTTGCTGGCACAGGGAAGTTGATGTCCAATGAGGATACATTGTTTTTACTGGTTGATGGCACTAGTGACTTTGTGCCAAAGAGCAATGGCACCAATGGAATTTCCTTCAGTTCCAATGATTTTTTGGCATCTGTAGGCCTCATCCCTGGAGCAGAAGATTTCTCTCTCTTTAGCCAAGGGGGAATGGTGCCTGCACCAAGACTAGTCTTAAGCCATGGCTTGAAAGGACTCTGCCTTTTTTGATTCAGGAACTGGTCCATCAGCTTAAGATTATTTCCTGTTCATTGATTCAAAGGATTGTGGAGATCTGAGGAACTCTTTCAGTCTAGATTTAATGGGCCTTTGAGACAGAGCACAAGTAGCACAGTTAGAAATGTCATAGGACTGGCATCAGTCATAGAATGCCAACAAAAGGAAAATTGGTTCTTACTTGCTAATTTTCGTTCCTGTAGTACCACAGATCAGTCCAGACTCCTGGGCTTTGCCTCCCTGTCAGCAGATGGAGACAGAGAAAGTTTTATTGACATGTGTGCCACCTGCAGTTCCTCAGTATTGTCCTGTACCCAAGCATAAAAACAATCAACTTTAATTTTTTTTTAAACAAGTCTGTATTCCATACCATAAAAACAGAATGAGCAGATGTCTCTCCTCTACAGGACTGATCCATTACAACAACTTGCTCACGAGCGGCCAAGGAAAGAAGACGTAAAGCAGAACCTCAGAGGACAAGGCTCTAATAGAGCATCAATGCCTTCAGCCCTGTGCTCCCGTCTCAGACTGAAAAATCAAAACACCTTGGCATTCTGGCGAGTCACCATTAGATATATGTAGGGAGAGCCCCCACCTCTCACAAATGAGCTATCGCTGTCTGACAACTCCCATTCACCAGGATCTAACACTCTGCAACTCAAGTAATCTGCCTGGATGTTTTCAAACACAGTGATGTACAACACTGCAATCTGCTCCAGGTGTTGCTTGCTCCGCCCAAAGAATCAATTCTTGAGCCTCCTGGGCCACTGGTCAACTCTCTGTTCCGCTCTGCTGATATACACCACTGTTATCAAATTGTCCGACAGGATCCTCACCGACAACTCACCAATGGCAGAAAAGCACATAAAGCTAAGCGCACCGCTCTGGTCTCTAACTGATTGACAGACCAGAAGATTCTTTTACGGACCAACGGCCTTGAGTTGATTGCTTCTGACAAACCGCTCCCCAACCAGAAAGACTGGCATTGGTGGTAAGCACTACCTAATCTGGAACCTTGAGCTCTACACCACAAACCAGATTAGAATTTAGAAGCCTCCAAGACAGAATGTCCTGTGCGACGTCCTTGAATGGCAAAGCAAGATGAAACTCCTATGAGATCAGGTTCCACCGCGCCAAAAGAGCCCTCTGTAAGGGTCTCATATGAGCAAACACCCACTGCACCAATTCCAGGATTGAAGCCAATGAGCCCAAAACCTGCAAATAATCCCAGACTTTGGGCATCGGCAACCCTAACAAGTCCCGAATCTGCCCCGTAGCTTATGAACCCGCTCGTCTGCAAGAAACACTTTGCCACCACAAGTGGCAAACCAAGCTCCCAGATATTCCAGGGACTGCAAAGGAAGCAGGTGACTTCGCCAAATTCACTACCCAGCCAAATGACTCGAGAATTGCAATCACTTTCTGAACTGACTGGTGACACGGACCCTCCGACCTTGCCCTGATAAGCCACTCGTCCAGGTAAGAATGCAAAAGAACACCTTCCTGATGCAAAGCTGCCGCCACCACCATCATCACTTTGGTGAAGGTGTGTGGTGCTGAGGCCAAAATAAAAAGAAAGGGCCCGAAATTGAAAATGCTGACCCAAAACAAAAAACTGTTGAGAGTCTGGATGAATGGGAATGTGCAGATATGCTTCTGTCAGATCTAGAGAAGCCAGAAACTTGCGCTTACGAACCACCACTATAAAACTAACCTTAGGGTCTGCATATGGAAACGCGGTACTTTGAGCACTGCATTTACCCTTAAGTCCAGAATTGGCTGGAAAGTGCCTTCCTTCTTCGAAACCACAAAGTAAATGGAATACCTTCCCATGCCTTGCTCCTCGTGGGGAACTGGAATCACCACCCCAGTCCAGCATTTCTCGAACCACAAGTTGTTTGTCTAAGGATCCGCAAGGGGAAACTAGGAACAAGCTGTATTTGGGTCGAGCAAATTCTCACGCATAGCCTTCCTCTTACCACACTGAGGACTCACTGATCCTGAGTAATCTTGGTCCACTCCCCATAAAACCGTGCCAAGCAACTTCTTATAATAGGAACGACTGAGTGGACCAGCCTCACTTCACTGCGAGAACTTAACTCCAGCTGCACTACCACCGGTAGCACCCCGGAAGGGTCTTTGGCCCCCCTCGAAAGGCCTGACCCCAGGGTTGGCCCCAAAGAGAATTGCTTTTGCAGACCTGGTGCTCCCTTTGCCAGACGAGATCTACTATCCTGAAAACAGGACTGAAAAAATCTCTTGCCCTTAGGCTTATCCTCTGGCAACCTGTACACCTTATTGTCGCTCAAATTCTACAGCAACTGTTCTAGGTCCTCACCAAACAAGAGCCAACCTTTAAAAGGCAGAGATCCCAACTGAGACTTGGATGACATCTGCTAACCAGTTCCTCAACCATAACCTTCTAGCCAAAACTGCAGACACCATAATCCGAGACAAGGTCTTTACTAAGTCTTACAGAGCATCCGTCCTGTAAACCACCACCGCTTCTACACGCTCAGCCCTGCTCGCGTCCTCGCCGGACTTCAGATGATTTTCCTGCAGCTGCTGAACCCAGTGCAGACGTCTACTGCATAAACTAGTAGAAATAGCAGCCCACAAGCTCAGGGCCAAGACCTAAAAAAATCATCTTGTGTTCCTCCAATTTACCATCCTGCATGTCCTTCAATGCTGAAGATTCCACTACAGGAATAGTAATCTTTTTAGTAACCACTGAAACCGCAGCATCGACCTTAGGAAGGGCGAAAAGCTCCAATATCTGCTCAGGTAAGGGATAGTTTCGCCATGGTTCTCCCTACCTTTAAGCCTGCTTTGGGAGTCCCCCACTCCCTCTCAACCAGCTTTTTCACTGACTTGTGGTATGGGAAAGCTTTTCCAGGACCCCACAATCCAACCAGGACCAGATCTGCACGCTCCAAATCAGAATTTTCCTGAGGCACCTTGACCCTAAGCTCCTGAATGGACTGAAGAATTAAAGGCCCTAATTCCTCCTTCTTAAAAAGGATGGACCATCTTAGGGTCATTGCCCTCGGATACCGGAATTCCCTACAGATCATCCCCCTGATCAATACATCCTGCCACCGAATCAAAAGGCAACTCATGCTCAGGAGGTTCCCCTGGCTCTACTGGGGCATCATCCAAGTCCTCCAACTCATCCCCAACAAGTCCTAACCCAGAAGAAGGACCCAACAATCTTTGGACAGGGAAAACACGTTTCCCTTGAGGACCGATCAGGCTTAGATCCCACAGCATGCGCTTCAGACAGCCGGGACCAGAAATCCACACCAGAGGACACCACCTTATGCTTAGCCAGATAGACCTCATGCAATAGCAAAACAAAATCAGCAGAAAAAAAGCTTTGAGGCCCCAGTCACAGGAGAGGATCAGGAATGGGCATCATTAGAACCGCTTCCCCATCCAAGCCCCCCTGATCCCCCCCCCCCCTCCAGAGCCTAAACATGCTGGGGACAGCCGTGGAGGAACATCCCCCTCCCCCGTTGCAGCAATGGGCGAAAAAGAATCCAAAATGGCTACCGTTCCTGCGCTGAGCAGGAAGGGATCCTCATCCCGATGCAAGCCCCGATGCGGTATTGAAGCCGAAATGGGGGCCCTCCATTGCCTCTTAACACTCACCCAGCCTTCAGACGAACCCTCATTGCCCACCAAACAGCTGGAGCACAACCCTTCTCTATTGAACTGCGAACATGCTGAGCCGCATGCGCAGCAAACTGACCCGTGTCCCATAATGATCACAGAGCAGCCAACACACCAGCAAGCTTGGACACCACAAACATTAAGCCAAATCAACACCGAGGCAGTCATCTGCAAAGCAGCGCTGTATTTCTGCTTTAGCTGTGCTTTTTTTTTTTTTTTTTTTCTCAACTTTATTAAACCTCCTCCCAAGGCTGGAAAACAGAGCTGCCCAAAGAATAGGCTGCCTCAAAGGAAAAATACTCTAAGCCTGCAGCTGCCTCGTGAAGGGGAGGGATCTGGACCACCAGATTTTCACCCCACGGCTTAAGGATCGAGCATATAAAAGGGTTACCAATCCCCAGCTCGCCCATCTCAACCAGACAGGAAAGGAACCATTAGGATCCAAAAATCCCCTGAAAAGAAAACTCAAAAAACAAAAACCGTTCAGACTGCAGAACTGAAGGTTTTGCACAATCTACCATTTGCCGGAGATAGAGAAATACTGAGGAACTGCAGGTGGCACACGCGGTTTAAGTAGCAGTGTCAGTAAAACTTTCTGTCTCCATCTGCTGGCAGGGAAGCAAAACCCAGGAGGCAGAACTGATCTGGGTATATACAGGGAATTCAGATTGTAGGAACAAATCAGGGACACCTTTTGAAGCCAGATTTACCATCAGACATTGTGAAAAGTTGTAAAAATACCGTATTTTTCGCTCCATAAGATGCACTTTCCCCCCCCCCCAAAAGTGGGGGGGGGGGGAAATGTCTGTGCGTCTTATGGAGCGAATATAAAAACACAAAACAAAACAAAAAAACCCCATCCCAACCCTTTAAAGTTAATTAACTACAACCCCCCAACCCTCCTGACCTCCCCAAGGCTTGCCAAAAGTCCCTGGTGGTCCAGCGGGGGTCCAGGAGCGATAAGATAATATAAGATAAGAACATGCCATACTGGGTCAGACCAAGGGTCCATCAAGCCCAGCATCCTGTTTCCAACAGTGGCCAATCCAGGCCATAAGAACCTGGCAAGTACCCAAAAACTAAGTCTATTCCATGTTACCATTGCTAGTAATAGCAGTGGCTATTTTCTAAGACAACTTAATTAATTGTAGGTAATGGACTTCTCCTCCAAGAACTTATCCAATCCTTTTTTAAACACAGCTATACTAACTGCACTAACCACATCCTCTGGCAACAAATTCCAGAGTTTATTGTGCGTTGAGTAAAAAAGAACTTTCTCTGATTAGTTTTAAATGTGCCACATGCTAACTTCATGGAGTGCCTGCTAGTCTATTATCCGAAAGAGTAAATAACCGATTCACATCTACCCATTCTAGACCTCTCATGATTTTAAACACCTCTATCATATCCCCCCCTCAGCCGTCTCTTCTCCACAAGATGGTGCCGGCCATCCATTGCTCCTACCATGTGACAGGTACTGACCAATGGCACCAGTAGCCCCTGTGACATAGTAAGGGCAAAGGTAATCGGCGCCATTTTGAATACTGGCAACCGAGTGCAGGAGATCGCTCCTGGACCCCCACTGGACCACCAGGGACTTTTGGCAAGTCTTGGGGGGGGGGGGTCAGGAGGGTGGGGGTTGTAGTTAATTAACTCTAAAGGGGTGGGATGGGGGTTTTTTGTTTTATTTTGGGGTTTTTTCCCCAACAAAGAGAACGATAAATGTTTTCTGATCTGGGGAGTGGTCAGAAATGGCCCTCTCCAGACCTGAAAATGAAATGGGGACCAAAACAAATTTTATGCCCTCCCCTAATTTGGTCAATAAGACGCACAGATGCCCAGGAACAAAGCCGGTTTAGCACACCATTATTATTATTTATTTATTTATTTTTTTTAATTTTCCCGCTCTGAATCGTAGGTGCGTCTTATGGAGCAAAAAATACGGTACATAGAAAAGAACAGAACTTGCTAGGAAAAAAACTGCAGATGGTTTTAAGGAAAGAGCAAAAGTGGAGGAGTAGACTAGTGGTTAGAGCAGTGGGCTATGAACCAGGAGACCAGGGTTCAAATTCCACTGCCACTCCTTATGACCTTGGATAAGTCACTTTACTCTCCATTGCCTCAGGTACAAACATAGATTGTAAGCCCTCTGGGGATAGGGAAATACCTCCAGTACCTGAATGTAATCCACTTTGAAGCGCTGAAAAAAGTGCGAAAAGTGGAATATACATAAATAAAATAAATAAATGTCCCTCAGGTGAGCAGAAGGAAAAAAAAAAAAAAAAAAGGAGACTTGTGCAACTGTGCAGGAAGCCCTGCACGTTTTCAGAAAGAGCTTTTTAGTTTTTGTGAGCTCCAAGTGTTTTTCTACCTTGGTGCTGTCAGATGATGGCACTCCACATGTTTGGCTGATTATTGTTCTACTTGTGCATGGATAATTATATTAAACACTTGCAACTCAGCTCTCAGGAAAGCATTTGCCACCAAAGGAAAGATCTTAGATGTCGGTCTTAAGCTGGGTGGCATGAAGGTACATACTGGCAGCACAGGTTTGATTCTTATCACTTCTTAGACTTTTTACTCTCACCAGTTACCATGAGTACTCTGAGCAAGGAATAATAAATACAATGGGGTACATTTTCAAAAACAGAACACGCGCGAACAAAACTACACTGGATTTTGTAAGATACGCGCGTAGCTGTGCGTATCTTATAAAAATCCGGGGTCGGCGCGCAAGGGGGTACACATTTGTGCAACCTGCGCGCGCCGAGCCCAGCGCTCGCTGCCTGTTCCCTCTGAGGCCGCTCCGAAATCAGAGCGGCCTCTGAGGGAACTTTCCTTCCGCCTCCCCTCACCTTCCCCTACCTAACCCCCCTCCCCCCCCCACCTTTGTTGGCAGATTTACGCCTACCCGAGGCAGGTGTAAATCTGCGCGCGTCAGCAGGCTGCTGGCGCGCCATCACCCGACCCGGGGGCTGGTCCGGAGGCCTCAGCCATGCCCCCGGGCCGGCGCCACACCCCCGGACCTGCCCCCTCCCGCCCCTCGTACGAAGCCCCGGGACTTGCGCGCGTCCTGGGGCTATATGCGCGCCGGCACAGGGCTTTTAAAATCCAGCTCAATGGCTCAAAGGTACACATACACAACCAAACAAGCAATAAAATACATAAAGCACACATAAAGGTGAACACAAATACCCCAAATTAGCATTGAATCAAAACCAGCAGCAGAGCACAGCACAGTTTAAATAACTTCAGTTCAAGGCTAATAATCCCCCTGTGGCCTATGCCCAAGTCAGGTGAGAAGAGCAGAAATGAATGAAGATGTGAACAGACAGTACTCACCTTGAACTGCTCCTCCAGCTTCTCCCGCAGAGGATTTAGCTTCTCCAGGCTCTTACTCAAGTACACATGGCCATGGAACTTAATAAATGCCTTGATGAAATCTGAAACACCCCATCTTGTCTTCACCTCATCACGGCTACATAAATAAGGCAGAAGCTCACATTAAGATTTCTGCACACCAGTGTACAGAAGAATCTCATTAGCATGCCCCCAAATATTTTCTATTTCTAGATTTAGGCCCATGTAAATGAATAGTAAAAGGCTCTAAACCGGTAATGTTGGGCTGTTCCTCAACACCCTGGGATCAAGAAAAATAAAGATAAGTTCCATGAAAGAATAGGAGGGATAATTTTTTTAAAAGTAATTTACACATGTAAAAAACATTTTATGCAATTAATTGCCTGTTTGAAAATTGCCCTCCCTCTCTCAATGTTAATTTTTGCCACATTGAGGGGTGTTTAGATAGGGGGAGGAAAAAGTACACATTTAGGTGACGTTTTCAAATTTTCATGTATTTTTTTTCCAGCAAAAATGTATCCACAGGAAAGAGGCAGGTGCAAGTGATCATGTGTACTTTGCAGTAACGGCACATTTCAAAGCAAAAAGTACACATGCACGTTCGCCTTGAGAACATGTGGAAAGCCTGCAACTAAGAACGTATGAGCAGTCTCTCTCATTGCAGTCTGAAAATTGCCTAAACCCATTTGCTTACTAAACCAAAGAATATTAAATCCTTTTGGTTTCATCTGTTAAATGTTATAACAATGTATACTAGTACAATGTAATATCACTTATTACCTATCAGACATTCCACTGGAAAAGTAAGGACAAAGCCAGTTACAGCGACAGTTTCTCCACAGTACAGAAACATACTGTACTAACACGTAGAACTTCTGTGCTAGGAACCATTTTTCGGCTTACTTCTTTTGTTTTCATGCAGAGAAACTTTTTTTTTTTAATTTTGGGTCAGGCAGTCCTCCTGCTCTTATGACTTCCAGCTGAATTGGAACATCCTCATGAGCCTTCATTCATAACTATGCTAGAGTATCGCTCCTATTTTTATAGCTTTCCCCAGCCTAGTCATTGCAGGGATGGTTTCTGGCCAGGAGCTACAAAACTCCCATGCCCTCCAGATCCCCAGTACCCTAGCAGTCTAGCTCAAGCCATTAGGAGTTACCATTGAGCAATGGCTGGAAATCTTTCCCCCTACCCCCAGCCACAGGATGTGAAAGTTGCCTCCATATCCCCAGCCATCCTGGAGAACAAACATGAGTCTTCCACATTCCACTGTACCACCAGCCCAGCCCACATAAAAAGCTATTTGGTCACATTTGACACTCTGAAAACCAAATTCTAGGTACTGACAAACCTCCCCCCCCACCCAAAAAAAAAACCCAACCTTTTAAAAGAATTTTGCTTTTTCACCAGTACATCCGTTGACCCATTTTGAAATTTTAAGCTTTTTAAAATGTTTACTCCCCCAATACCTTTGGTGGTCTCTTCTGCCCCTACTCTTCCCCCAGAGTCATATCTGGGTGGCCAGGAACCCCACTTGCAGGCCCCAGGGCTGCAGTGGCACCTCCCAAGGCACACTTATTAGCATTTGCTGACCAGTGGGGGCTGCCCCTATAGCAGGGGCAAGGGTCTACCCTCCCTTCTGAAGCCTGAGTGTGCCATGCATCAAGACAGACTATCTCCCCCTTGCCAAAGCCCTAGGGCCTGTGTCAGGGAGCTGTGAGGGGAGGAGAGGTTATGTATTTTTGCTGTCTCCCTCTAAGCATGATTGCCAAGAGTGATCCTAGTTGTCTTGTTGGCAGAAATCTGGAAATGTCTCCCGAATATAACACTTTCAGTGCCTTCTTAGTACCAGCAGAAGGCACCTTTGCAGCAGCCAACAAATACCTCTCCCTAGGAGATCCCAAGCACATCAACTGCTCAATTCAACCCCACCAGAGCCAGACTGGACATCCAGGCTCCGATATCCTACACAACTGCATCAACTACCAAGTCAGTACCAGCTCAGCAAAATTAGATTTCCATGCTGAAAATAATAAACCTGCACCATCCCAAATCTCAGTACAGATTGTTCTCAATGATTGAACACCAAATACAAACCAACATCAGCTGCTATGAACAGTTTAATTATTTCAAGGAGACACTGGTAGAGAGAGAAGCTTTTCACCTCTCAAGTGCCTTAGAGAGCGCCTTCTGCAGGTTGGTGGATGCTGCTGGGAAAGGGAATTTCACAGCAATGCTCCGGCAGTAGTAAAAGATGGTGGTGAGATGATCTCCTTTGGAAGAGGCAAGGATAGCCAGTTGGTTATAAGGCTGACCTAAGAGAAAAGCAGAGGAGACACAGGTGACATTACTGGTGGCTCGCTTAAAGTGAGAGAGAAAATCCAGCAGTGATTTTCTCAGTTCCTACGGTAGTTAAAGGAATGTAAACCAATTTTCTCTGGAATTTATGATTATAGACAACATGCCTTGTACCACTTTCACAAAACTGGACTCCTTAGCAAAATTGTAACTGGTCAGCAACCCATCAGGGTTCCTCAAAGAGTGGAGGAGAAGCAAAATAGGACTGTCACCACCCTAGACTAAGGTTTGCTATATTAGAAAGCCTTTTATAATCCACAAAGTGCACTTCACAGGCAGGTCTAGTAACCTTGCTGCTGAGGATCCAGCAGCTTACACCTTTATGCGAATGATGAATGCAACTGAATTAAGAAAATTCTGTTTTGGAAAGTTTCGCCAGTGCCTGGAAAAAAAAACCCCCACACGTGTTAAAAGGAAGCTTCCTGCCTGTGGAAGGCACCCACTTACCATTGGAAGGGACAAGCTGGGCTGCGTGTCTGTAATAAGACTCTGCCTGGCTAGTCTGGTTCCTGTATCGGGCTGAGAAGACAAAAGGAAAAATGTCATTTTGGTGGGATTATTTTTGGATACAAAAAAAAAAAAAAAAAGATAATTAGGGTTGTGCAATTGTTTTTCCCGATTTAGGCAATGTTAACGAAATTGCCTAATTCGGAATGGTTCGGGAGAACTGAAAAAAAAAAAGATTTTTTCTGAAATTTCGGGGGAAAAAAAAAATTAGTTTTGGAGTTAGTGCGTGCTAACCCGAAAATCACCCCAGAAAAAAACCCCAAACCAAAGGAAAAATGAAATTCCCACAGGGGGAGGGGCCCAGCATGAAATTTTTACCCAAAGCACATCTTTAGAGATAAACACTACTTAAAATGATAAAGAATTTGTGTCTGGTGCAGATGCGAAAAATTGCTTTCCTACCCTCCTGAGAGAATGTTCTCTCCTTTAAAACCTATGTATTAACCAACATAAAAAAAATATAAAATGGGAGGCAAGAATACTTTATATAATCAGTAAGATTTTACAGGGTGTGAATTCAGAAATTTCAACACACCCCAGGGTAAACTGCTCACAACAGGAGGTGATGAGCACTTTTTATTTTTCCCTTCCCCTCTGCAAGGTCCCAACTCTCACCTGGGGAGATTAGGTTTAGGGTTTCTTCTGTATGCCAGTAATGTACAAGACTTCGGGACAGATGGAAAACTGACATCTGAGAGGATCAATTTACGTCTTGATGTTATTTAGAAGTGGATGCAGTTTAATAAGCTTAAATTAAAACCAGGATAAACAGAGTTCCTGGCATTTGGGAAGCCTGAAGCTGTTGCATCTGACTTTTCATTGTATATGAACAGAATTGCTCTTCTATTTAAGGCAAGAGGTCAGGAATCTCTTTCTATTCACACATTACCAGGGACTCCACTGTGTTCTATCACTTGCAGCTACCGGTACTTAAAAAAAAACAAACCCAAAAAACACAACCAACAATGACAAGGGTGTTCCCAAATATATATACACACAACATACTTCAAAACAAATTACTGCACATCTAGTACTGTTGTATATATATTTGGGAACACCCTTGTCATTGTTGGTTGTGTAAGTGAGGGAGGCGGGAGGGAGGGTTGGGGTGAGTTGTTAAAAGGTGTTATGAGCTTGTAATATCTTGATATGGTGTTGTATTTTTGTAAATGTTTAACACCAATAAAAATGTTTATACAAAAAAAAAAACCAAACAAACAGGGAAGCCCCGGTTTTGTAGCAAGAATCTGGATACAATACATGCCACTATTGTATCTAGGCAGAACTACTGCAACATTTAACATTTTTATAGGTTGACATTCATTGGGAACATCATATCGGTTTAAATGGAACATTAAAGTAGCTTAACAAGGCTTTACAATAAACTGAGATTAAATAATAAGATAACTTGGAAGGTTATAATGAGAAAACATTGTATATGTGAAACTTAACAGGGTAATAAATAATCTAATAATTTCTAGTATCTATACAAATTATCTAATATAATTAGATAAAGTTAGATTTGCACGTGGGCCTGCCTGGCAAATGCTAAAGCAGCTGCAAATAGTGGGCTGTGGCATTAGGTGCATATCATTTTTGAAGCATTTTCATTGGCTCTTTTCAAAACAGAATCCAATTTAACTGTGTTCAGCCTTAAAACCATGAATGGTGGTGGCCCAGTTTATTTGCAGGATCATCTTACTTATTTTCCAGTTCAGCCTTTCAGGCCTACACAGTACAGTGCACTCCAACAGTGCGCACTGTTAGCCTGCTCTTGGACGTGCGTTTTCCCTTACCCCTTATTCAGTAAGGGGAGGAAAACGCGCATCCAACCCGCGGCACCTAATAGTGCCCTCAACATGCAACAAGCGCCCCCGCGGCTGTCGGGCTGAAAACCAGACGCTCAATTTTGCCGGCGTCCGGTTTCTGAGCCTGTGACTGTCAGCGGGCTCGAGAACAGACGCCGGCAAAATTGAGCGTCGGCTATCAAACCCGCTGACAGCCGTCGCTCCTGTCAAAAAGGAGGCGCTAGGGCAAAAGGAGGCGCTAGGGCAAAAGGAGGCGCTAGTGTCCCCAGCGCCTCCTTTTGCCCGTTTTTACTACCGGGCCTAATTTAAATACTGAATTGTGTGCGCCGGGAGAGCAGGCGTTCGCCCGCTCTCCCGCGGACTTTACTGTATCGGCCTGTTTGTGATCTCAGGAAGACTCCTTGTTGGAAGTTCCTTCAGTGAAGGAGATTAGGTGCACCCTCAACCATAACAGGGTATTTTCCTTGTGGTGCAACTTGTTTGGAACAAGTTACTGTGATTTGCGGTCTGTGATGCAGTACCTCGCTTTTCAGAAGCAGCTTAAAATTTGGTTATTCCAGACCATTTATGACTTTTTGTTTTTCTTTTACCAGGATTTTCTTTTTCTTGATCAGGGTTTCCTTAATCAACTCTGAGTTTTTGGTTTGTTTTTTTTTAAATAATTGTTAGGGATGTGCAGGTCAAAGAAATTAATTTTGGTTTGTTTTTTCATTTTGCAGGGGGGGGGGGAGGAGGCGAGAGGGGGGGGGGGATTTTCCTATTTGTTTAATGTTTATTTAGGTTTAGTCCCAAAACAAACATGAAAAAGAACAAAAAGCAGCTAACCAAGACCTCAAGGCCCTCCACAATCTCCTCCCACCCCTGAAGATGGCGGCAGGGCTCTAGCATATCTGGCTGGGCTAAGCTGAGCCCAGCCGAGGTCTCCCCAGGCCCAGACGACTCCCCCTCTCCCCGGAAAGTTTGCCCAGTTCCTTTCTGGCTTCCACTTAACCCTTATGTGGGGGCCAGACTGTGAAGAAATGGGCATCGCTTCTGCCCCCTTTGCAAGTCCTTTAAAAACGGTGCCGGAAACTGCAGAGAGGCAAAAACAAAAAAAGCATCTCTGCCTTTTTCTTCATAGTTAAACCCCACAGAAGGGGTCAACAATGCCTGTTAAGTCTGATTTAGTGCCTCTACCAACGGTTTCTGATGAAGTGTCTTTGGGAGATGTATGGGCTCTGGTCTATTTATTTATTTATTTAAAATCTTTTCTGTACCGTCGTTCAGTAATATACCGTCACAACGGTTTACATGGAAGCACATATAGTAAATTGTATATGTATCTGTTCCTATTATTGGTAATGGAGGTGCCTTTTAAGCTCGGTAACAGTTTCATAATAATGGCTAATTGTTCAATGTTGTCTAATCTGTCCTTTAACTACAATAAAAACTGTTAGATTATACATTCAAGTTAAAAGGTGCAATAAACAAACCGAAACATACATACATATAATGTGCTATATGAAGATTGTGTGTGTACAGCTTTCAGAGTTTCTCTATGAGGGCTTTGTTGACAGATCTCAGGTTTCTTTTGCCAGTCAGAATTCTTGCGGCTGAGTTTTGGAGTGGTCTTATTGTCGTGTATGGTAATCCTAATAGAAGGGCATTACAGTAGTCAGTGCTGGCAAATATTAGTGCTTGTAGGACTGTTCAGAAATTTGTTTGATTTAGTAATGGTTTAAGTTTCCTGAGGACCATTAGTTTGGCATATCCTTCTTTGACTTTTAATGATATGTGTTTGAGGCTAAGGTCTGTGTCAATTATTACACCGAGGTTCAATTTTATGATTTTTCTTTTTTTTTTTTTTTTTTAAGCAGTATTAGATAGGGATGTGAATCGTTTTTTGATGATTTAAAATATCGTCCGATATATTTTAAATCGTCAAAAATCGTTAGGGCCACGATACAATACCAATTCCCCCGATTTATCGTCAAAAAATCGTAAATCGGGGGAAGGGGGAGGGCAGGAAAACCGGCACACTGCAGGAGGTCGTTCAGCGGGGGTTCCGGACCCCGGCTGAACGACCTCCTGCAGTCGATCTCCTGCCGGCTCCATTTTCCGTACGGAAAACGATTCGCGGCAGGAGATCGCTCCCGGACCCCCGCTGGACCCCCAGGGACTTTTGGCCAGCTTGGGGGGGCCTCCTGACCCCCCACAAGACTTGCCAAAAGTCCAGCGGGGGTCCGGAACGACCTCCTGCAGTCGAATCGTGTTGGTCTATGGCCGCCGGCTGAAGACAACACGATTCAATTGCAGGAGGCTGTTCCGGACCGCCGCTGGACCCCCAGGTAATTTAAGGCATTTGGGGGGGGGGGTTCGGGAGGGTGGGGGATGGGTTTTAGGGGGTTTTAGTGTGCCGGTTCACGATTTTAACGATACTCTAAACACCCAAACGGCGACGATACGATTCCCTCCCCCTCCCAGCCGAAATCGATCGTTAAGACGATCGAGGACACGATTCACATCTCTAGTATTGGATGACCATGTTTTTTCGTTCTAGATGGAGGAATTCAGTTTTTTCTTTGTTAATGACTAGCTCCATTTGGTTTAGTAGCTGTTTAATAATATCAAGGTACATGATTGCTAGGTTTAGTGTTTTTTCCAGTAATATTTAATTTATTTATTTTATATATTGTTTTTATATTTATTGTTTTTATATACCGACATTCGATCACATTGTACCCGAGGCAATGGAGGGTAAAGTGACTTGCCCAAGGCCAGCAAGGAGCGACAGCAGGACTCGAACCCTGGTCTCCTGGTTCACAGGACACTGCTCTAACCACTAGGCTATTTCTCCTCCCTATTTGAATATCATCGGCATATATGTAGTGTATGATACCCAGGACTGATGAAGCAGGAGGGTAGGTGATCTAAGAGCGCCGTGTAGGCAAATGGTGGATTAGACACCAAATATAGTCCAAAATTTCTTTATTTTGATGGAGACGCATTCATTGCAGCAAGTTTGAGGAATAACGGTTTGTGGCTTACAAATGTTTTTGGAGCGATCTATGCCCCTTAAAATCGGCAACGTGGTTTGTAGTACTTTGCACTTTGTTATCTGTCTCTTTAAAATCGGCATCTCATGTTTGTAGTACTTTGCACCTTTGGGGATTAAGGTCCCTCTAATTGTAAGGGATTGTTACAAGTCAATTTCACTAAATGATTCATTTTGCTGGTATTTTTAGGTTCAGGTAGAATTTTGAGCAGTAATCTTGCTACGAGCAAAAATCAAGATTTTGGCAGTAAGTTATATCAGCTTATACAAACCTTAAATTTATTCTTTATCTAATTAATTCCTTACAAAATATGAAAAAGTCATTAAGTTTCTTCACTGCACATTTCATAGTAACCAACAGTAATATTTCTTGTAATTCATCAAGTATTGTCACAATACATATAGTTATATACACAGCACTGGTGGTCACACCTTGATACAATGTATCAAAAATATGTCTTCATGAGTGCTAAGAGTTTAGGATTAGTATAACATCATTAAAGTTTGCTTTTATTTTAATTTCACTTCTATGTGGACTGTAAAAATATTGCATGAATGTAAAAGTGTTATGATTCATATGTTTACATTATTTACATTTTAAGTTTCAGACACTTGAATTCCGATATATAAATATATTGAATATTGAATTCATAAATATCTACATACAGGTAATAATTATTTTTTACACGAATATGATTTCTTAAAAACAATAGATCTGTGGTCATGTTTGATTTGTATGCTGATTGATATGTTATAATTGTTTTTAGCCCCTGAGGCAGCCCCGTTGGGGCGAAACTCGGCCTGAGTCGGGCAAAGTATAAAATCTGTGTCTCCATCAAAATAAAGAAATTTTGGACTATATTTGGTGTCTAATCCACCATTTGCCTACACGTGTATGATACCCAGGCCAGCTAGGAGATGGCACAATGGAAGTAGGTGGATATTAAAGAGTGTGGCAGCGAGTGCTGATCCTTGTGGTACTCCAGTTACTAGATTTATTTTTTCTGACAACATGTTTTTGATTTGAACTTGATAATATCTGTTACTTAGGTATGATCTGAACCAGGCTTTATTTTTTTCCTTTAATCCAATTTCGTCAAGTCTCTTTAGCAGTATGCCATGATTTACTGTGACAAAGGCAGAAGATAGGATGTAATGTTTACCATTGTCAAAACCTCTCATTATGTTAGTCAATGAGAGTGGTAAGGTCTCTGTGCTGTAATGTTTGCGAAATCCGTGCTGTGAGGGGGTACAGTATATTATTGTTTTCTAGGTGTTCAGCTAGTTTTTGAACGTTTTTTCCTATTAATTTTGCTATTAGTGGAAGATTTGAGACTGGTCTGTAGTTACTAAGTATAATGATTTTTTCTTTATTATTGGTTTAATTATTGCTCCTTTCAGGTTATCTGGTAGGGATCCTTCCTCTAAGGATAGGTTTATGATCTTTGTTAATGTGGGGGAGACTATGTTTGCTAATTTTTTTATGTCGTTTGTTGGTAGGGTGTCAATTATATGTGGGGCTGGGTTTATCTTTTTTAAAATGGCTTCTACTTCAGGTTCTGTTGTTTCCTTAAATTTGGACCAATGTGCACCGTCTCTTTTGTGCATTTTAATTTCTTGTTTTGTTGTATTTGGAATTTTGGTTTTTAGGTTTCTAATTGTGTCATGGAAGAACTGTGCTATTTCGTTACATTTGTTTTCAGGTAAGCCTATGGGAGCTTCTGTTCTATCGTTGGTTAGGTTTTTGGCTATGGTGAATAATGTTCTAGGATTATTTTTTCAATTTTGGAGTTTTTGAGTCAAGGATTATTTGCTTGTAGTAGGCTAGGTGTTTTCTGTATCTAGTTAGGTTTTCATTTGTTTTGTGTTTTTTCCAATCTTTCTTTTTTTCTCAGATTTTGCTTGGTTTCTTTTATCTTTTGGTTGTACCATGTTTCCCAGATGAAGGCTTCACTTACCAGCTGTGTATCCCAATTGTGTGAATTTTCTTCGACCTATTCTAAACTGTCTACACTTGACATTGTTTAAACATTATGAAGGGATTAAGAAATATGAGATGAACATTCAGCCATCCATATAGTGAATGCTGCACGTGTCCAAGATGATCTTTATATAACAAAATTGGGATCTTGAAGAATATTACCAGAAGATAGAATCTGCGTTTAATATAAAATTTCCCTAAATCAATTACTATGTCACTATGTGAAATGATGAAAAAATAAATACTTTTTTTTTAAGTATCCATCAGAGGCCTTTCCACCAGTACTTGACCTTTGGGTAGGAAGAAGGCAAGTAAGGAGGGATGAGGGTCATCTACTTTACCTATGGATATACTGGATTTAACTGGTTTTCTGGAATCCTCAATGCAAACTGGTAAAGCAACACACTTCTTGTAACAATTGCATTAGAACCAGATAGGGATTGGGCCATTGAGCCTTTGTTATAAAGATGCTTTGTTCTACAGTACCAAAGTCAGGGTTTCTCCAGATTTGTGTAGATGAAATCAAGAGAAACAAAATTTTATTATTATTTTTTTTTTTATTTAAGACCACATTTAGTCGAAATGGGTGCAAGGTTTTTTTTTCCTTGAAATTTCCTGCTAAATACATAAATGTATCATCAGTTATGAAGGGGCTTCCTATATGTTAAATTTGTTTTTTTGGGGTTTTTTTGATCCTTCACAGTTCCAAATATTTAATGAGAATAGATTAACACTGTATTAGCCCAGTATCGAATGTCAGTTAAGGATGTGATTTTTTGGGGGAGATTCTATTTTTTTTTTTTACCACTTTTGCTTGATTATATGCTTTATCCTGTTTTGTTATTTCTATGTCCCCCTCCGCCCCCCCAATTTAACTGCAGATGATTTTCTAAAAGGGTTTTTTTTTCCAGTTATTTTAATTTATCTCCACTATTATATATCAGCCTTGAGGAATATTCTGTCAGGATTAAACTGCCTGTTAACATGTTTATATTTCATATAAATAAACAGAAATGTGATGGCAGAAAAAGAATGTATGGCCCCTCTAGTCTGCCCATCCACCCAACTAATTAGTTTTACAAATCCCAAGCTTTCTTGAATTCATATACTGTTTTTGTCGTCACCACCTTCACTTGGAGGCTGTTCCATGAATCTACTACCCTCTCTATAATAAAGAAATATTTCCTAAGATTACTCCTTAGCCTACCTCCTTTCACCCTCATCTCATTCTATAGCCTCTTTTCTGTTGAAATAAGCTTGCCTCCTGTGCATGAAAACCTTGGAGGTATTATGTCATATCTCCCCTACCTTGCCATCCTTTAGGGTATATATGCGTAGATCTTTAAATCTGCCTCTATATGCTTTAAAACAAAGCCCATGATACCTCGCTTTGAACCTCTTGAGTCAGACTTAAGTTTCTCACCTGGAAAGTGTTACTTGTAGCTGCCACTTTGGCTTGCCACATAAGGGAATTGCAGGCATTGTATCCCAATTGCCATACTTGCACTTTTTCACTACAGGGTAATTCTTCCACATTAACAACAAAAAATGTGCTGCCTGCTTTCTGCAACCTCACATGCACGGAGGTGAGAGCTCTTCACTCCTTGGACTGCAAGAGAGCCTTAGCATATTACTTGTGAATGACAACCTCAACATTGCATATAGGGAAAAATAACCCTTGCTGTAGTTACACGATGTTAGGTTCCATATTAGGAGCTACCACCAAGGAAAAAGATCTAGGGATCATAGTGGATAATACTTTAAAATCATCGGCTCAGTGTGCTGCAGCAGTCAAAAAAGCAAACAAAATATTAGGAATTATTAGGAAGGGAATGGTTAAGACGGAAAATGTCATAATGCCTCTGTATCCCTCCATGGTGAGACCGCACCTGGAATACTGTGTATAATTCTGGTCGCCGCATCTCAAAAAAGATATAGTTGCGATGGAGAAGGTACAAAGAAGGGTACCAAAATGATAAAGGGGATGGAACAGCTCCCCTATGAAGAAAGGCTGAAGAGGTTAGGGCTGTTCAGCTTGGAGAAGAGACGGCTGAGGGGGGATATGATAGAGGTCTTTAAGATCATGTGAGGTCTTGAACAAGTAGATGTGAATCGGTTATTTACACTTTCGAATAATAGAAGGACTAGGGGACATTCCATGAAGTTAGCAAGGAGCACATTTAAGACTAACTGGAGAAAATTCTTTCACTAAACGCACAATAAAGCTCTGGAATTTGTTGCCAGAGGATGTGGTTAGTGCAGTTAGTGTAGCTGGGTTCAAAAAAGGTTTGGAGGAGAAGTCCATTAACGTTTATTAATGACATTTACTTAGGGAATAGCCACTGCTATTAATTGCATCAGTGGCATGGGATCTTCTTAGTGTTTGGGTAATTGCCAGGTTCTTGTGGCCTGGTTTGGCTTCTGTTGGAAACAGGATGCTGGGCTTGATGGACCCTTGGTCTGACCCAGCATGGCAATTTCTTATGTTCTCAGTTCTTTGTGTCCTTTGATCCTAATAGATTGGGACAAGCTGTTACCAAAAGAACTAATGTCTAATTAGCCAGTGGACTGTATAGCACACTGTTATGCACAGACTTGCTTGCAGATTAGACTCTGGGAAGGCTCATCAAGTGAGAGCCATGGTGACTTCAGAGGCTCATCTAACAGCCACCTCCACTGAAGATATTTACAAAGCTGTTACTTTGTTATTAATTCATACCTTCAAGTCCCCCTACTATCTCAACATGTCTCAAAGGGACAGTAGTTTGGAAAAGCAGTTTTGGACTGTGTATTCACCCAATAGTCCACTCGCCATTGGTGGCATCCATGTTGCTTATTTCAGTAGCTGCTCTGCACTGCAACCCTCAACTTGACCACCGGATGCTTAATGGTTAATTCATGCCTGCTGACTGACGGAGAAAGCAAGTTTTGCTTATTTCTAGACAGGAATCTCCATAGGTAGCCATACTTAATGCCTACCCATCTTCCTGGAGGTTGTCTACTTCACTAAAGTGTAAGCTCCTCGGAGACTGAGGGACTTGCGATGCAGCGCACATGTGCAGGGACTTTGTGCATGCTCAGTAAAGTCTTGTTGAGTTCTGAGAGCTGGGTCCATGTCATCTGACAGCGGCAACATCACCTACAGATAATGGCTAATTTTCCCACTGTTAATGGAGAAACTTGCTTTCCCTTTTCTCCTTATTGGTCTGAAAGGAAAAGCATATGGAATTCCAAAGAAAATGTTAAATCCCCAGTCCTGCTGCAAGGGCTGGTGTGAGGACTACCTGTCAATGCATGAAGAAAGAGTGGGTCTTTGGTTAACTGCCATTTGGAGGGGTTTTTAACATCCTAAAATAAGATGGCAGTAATTAACTTCTAAAAAGAAAATTATTACTTACCAGCTAATTTTCGTTCCTGTAGTACCATGGATCAGTCCAGACAGTGGGTTATGTCCCCAATCCAGCAGATGGAGTCAGTCAAAGCTTCGAGGGGGCGTCACCATGAGTACTACTACCCCCTCTGCAGGAGTTCAGTATCGAGTATATCAAAGCCCGAGTAAACAAAGAACCCCCAATTTGGATCAAGTTTAAAGTAACGGCAACAACAGCCGCAGAACGTAAACAACAAAACCCGTGCCCGTCCCACCAACGGGTGGGAGGTCGGGAGGTCAGCGTGCCAACCCCAAACGTAACTGTGACAAACAGGGAAAACTGAGAAATCGTGAGAGACAGAAAGCACCATCGTCCCATAGAGGAAAACAGTCAAGCAGGAATTAGAACCCAAATGCGGTGGGCGTCTGGACTGATCCATGGTACTACAGGAACGAAAATTAGCTGGTAAGTAATAATTTTCTTTTCCCTGTACGTACCTGGATCAGTCCAGACAGTGGGATGTACCCAAGCTTCCCTAAACCGGGTGGGGTCCTGCGAGACCTGCTCGTAGCACCTGCTCCCCAAAGTGTCCGAAGACCGAAGAAGCGAGGTGTAGACGATAGTGTCTCGAGAACGTGTGTAACGATTTCCAGGTGGCCGCTCTACAAATTTCTTGAGAGGAGACCGAGCGAGTCTCCGCCCAAGAGGCCGCCTGAGCTCGTGTCGAATGCGCCACAATACCGGGTGGGGGAGTCCGCCCCACCCCAATGTAGGAAGCGGCAATGCCGGCCTTCAGCCATCTGGCAATGGTCGTCTTCGAGGCCTGAGACCCCTTCTTAGGACCGGACCAAAGTACGAAGAGATGGTCAGAAGTCCGGAAATCATTCGTAGCCTCCAGATAGAGACGCAGAGTGCGCTTGACATCCAAGAGTCGGAGAGACTTCGGCTCAGAAGAAGAGAAGGACGGCAGTTCCACCGTCTGATTCACATGGAACGCGGACACCACCTTCGGAAGAAAGGAGGGAACAGTGCGAATCGAAACCCCGGAGTCCGAGAAACGGAGATAGGGCTCTCTGCACGACAGGGCCTGCAGTTCCAAGATGCGACGAGCAGAGCAGATAGCCACCAGAAACACCGTCTTAAGCGTGAGATCCTTAAGCGTCGCATTCCGCAGTGGTTCAAACGGAGGTCCCGACATGGCCCGTAGCACGAGGTTGAGACTCCAGGAGGGACAAGGAGTCCGCAACGGCGGTCGCAAGTGCTTGACACCCTTGAGAAAACGATGGATGTCCGGGTGTTGCATCAGAGAACCCCCGTCCCGCAGGAGCGAACCAAGGGTGGCCACCTGGACCCGGAGTGAGTTGTAGGCAAGCCCTTTGTCCACCCCCGCTTGCAGAAACTGAAGGATCTGGGGAACCGAAGCCTCCGTGGGACGCGTGTTCAATCCGGCACACCACAGCTCGAACACTTTCCAGACTCGCACGTAGGCCACCGATGTCGAAGCCTTTCGAGAACGCAGCAGCGTTGACACTACCGCCTCCTGGTAGCCCCGACGCCGAAGGCGGTGCCTCTCAAAAGCCAGGCCGCAAGACAGAAGAGTTCTGCCTGGTCGAAAAATACCGGGCCTTGGTGAAGGAGGCGGGGGAGATGTCCCAGACGGATGGGTCCGTCGATCACCAGTTGGAGCAGGTCTGCAAACCAAGGTCGTCTTGGCCACTCCGGAGCGACTAAGATCACAGTTCCCTGGTGGGCCTCCACGCGGCGGAGTAGTCTTCCGACCAGTGGCCACGGCGGGAACGCATATAGCAGCAGGTTGGTCGGCCACGGGAGCACGAGAGCGTCTACGCCCTCCGCCCCTCGCTCTCTCCGGCGGCTGAAGAACCGGGGCGCCTTGGTGTTCCGTGCGGACGCCATGAGATCCAGGTGGGGGGCTCCCCACCACCGGACGAGCAGCTGCAATGCCTCGTCGGAGAGGGACCATTCCCCGGGATCCAGAAGTTGACGGCTGAGGAAATCCGCCTGTACGTTGTCCACTCCCGCGATGTGCGAGGCGGCCAGGCGCTGCTCCGCCCACTGCATCAGCATCTCTGCCTCGAGCGCGACCTGCGGACTGCGGGTGCCGCCCTGTCGGTTGATATAGGCCACCGTCGTCGCGTTGTCCGATAAGATCCTGACCTCCCGGTTCCGAAGGAGCGGCAGGAAGTGCTGGAGCGCTAGTCTGACCGCTCTGGTCTCCAGGCGATTGATGGACCACTTTGATTCCTCCGCGGACCACGTCCCCTGCGTGGCGCTGCGATCGCAGACCGCTCCCCAGCCTACTAGACTGGCGTCGGTGGTAACCACGACCCAATTTGGCAGATCGAGAGACATGCCGCGGGCCAAGTTCTCCGGATCCATCCACCAGGTTAGACTGTTCCTGGCAAACGGCGGCAGGGGGAGGAGCACCTGATAGTCCTGCGAAAGCGGTTTCCACCGGGATAGAAGCGATCTCTGTAGAGGCCTGAGGTGCGCAAATGCCCAAGGGACCATGTCGATGGTGGAACCCATCACCCCCAGGAGCTGCAGATAGTCCCAGGAGGTAGGGACCGATAACGCAGAGAACCGTTGTATGTGTTCCCGCAGGGCCTGCGCCTTGTCCTGACGCAGGAAAACCGCGCCGAGACGGGTGTCGAAGGTCACCCCCAGGAAATCCAAGCGCTGCGAGGGTACCAGGGAGCTCTTGGAGAAGTTCACCACCCATCCCAGGGACTGCAGAAACTCTATGACCCTGGCCACAGCCTCCTGTCCATGGCGAAAAGACTTCGCTCGGATGAGCCAATCGTCCAGGTAAGGATGAACTAGTATCCCCTCCTTCCGCAAGGCAGCCGCTACCACCACCATGATTTTGGTGAAAGTGCGCGGCGCTGTCGCCAGCCCGAACGGGAGAGCCACAAACTGAAAATGTTGATCCAGGATCTTGAACCGTAGGAGACAATGATGCTCCCGGCGAATGGGGATGTGGAGGTAGGCCTCCGTCAGGTCCAAGGAGGCCAAGAATTCCCCCCGATGCACCGCCGCGATCACTGACCGCAGCGTTTCCATGCGGAACCGAACTACCCGGAGTGATTTGTTGACTTCCTTCAAGTCCAGGATGGGGCGGTAGGAGCCGTCCTTCTTTGGAACCACGAAGTAGATGGAATAATGGCCCGAGCCCACCTCTCCGCAGGGCACGGGTGCAATGGCGCCTATCTCCCAAAGCCTGTCCAGGGTCAACTGCACCGCCCTTCGCTTGTCGTCCGAGCCGCAAGGGGAGAATACGAACCGTCCCTTTGGAGCGCGGACAAACTCCAACGCGTAACCTTGTCCGATGGTATCCAAGACCCACTGGTCCGAGGTGATCCGCGCCCACTCCTGGTAGAAGAACGCCAGCCGCCCCCCGATCCTGGGAACGGCGGAGTGGGCGAGCCGAACATCATTGCGAGGACTTGGGAGAGGGCTGTCCACCTGAGGGAGCGGGACGTGCGGGGCGGCGCCCGCGAAAGGAGCGAGACCAGGGTTGAGACCTGGGGGCCGAGGACCTGGCCGCCGCCGGTCTGTAGTTCCGGTAGCGCCGTTGCGCCCTGGCTCTGGTCCGAGAGGACGAAAACGCCCTGGTGGAGCGATATCTGTCTTCCGGCAGGCGATGAACCGCGTTTTCCCCCAGCGACTTGATGATTTGATCCAGATCCTCCCCGAACAGAAACTTGCCCCTGAAAGGCAGGGAGCCCAGACTCGACTTGGAGGACGTGTCCGCCGCCCAGTTGCGGAGCCATAGGAGACGGCGTGCCGCTACCACGGAGGCCATGGTGCGGGCGAGGATTCGAAACAGGTCATAGGAAGCATCGGCTCCATACGCCACCGCAGCTTCCAGCCTATCCGCCTGGTCGGCCTCCCCGGCCGGTAGGACCTGGGAGGTGAGCAGCTGTTGCACCCAGAGGAGGCTGGCCCGCTGTGCCAGCGAACTACACATCACCGCCCGCAACCCTACCGCGGAGACCTCGAAGACCTGCTTGAGGAAGACTTCCAACTTGCGATCTTGGGTGTCCCTTAAGGCCGCTCCCCCCGTCACAGGGATGGTCGTCCTCTTCGTGACCGCTGTCACCGCGGAGTCCACTTTAGGTACCTTGATGAGATCTAGAAAATCTTCCGGCAGCGGATACAGTTTCTCCATGGCCCGGCTGCCCTTAAGAGCAGCTTCCGGGGCATCCCATTCCCTGGTGAGGAGCTGAATGAAAGACTCATGAATGGGAAAAGCCCGAGCTCTCGGCCTCAGGGCTGCCAGGACCGGATCCCCCTTCTTTGAGGAAGTGACCACAGCGGGCGCTAAGGGAGCGGGCGGCTCCGGAGGTGGATCGAGGTCCAACTCCTTGATAATTTGAGGGAGCAGGTCATCCAGCTCTTCCCGCTGGAACAGACGCAGCGTGCGCGGATCATCCCCCTCGGAAGTGGAGTCCCCTTGACCCGGGTCCGCCGGGTCCGATCCAGGGGAAGCTGGCCCTGTGCCCGCTGCCCCCGAGCCTACCGGGAGCCGGGCGCGGGCGGGGGGTAGGGGGGCCCCCACACCCGCCGGAGCAGGGGGGGCCGGGGGAGGTAGCGAGGGCCGCGGTATCTTGATTGGAGGAGGTCCCGTGGGAGCATCGAGTCCCTGCAGATATGCAGTGTGCATCAACAGGATGAATTCCGGGGAAAACCCCGGTCTACCCGAGGGGGTCTCCGAGGGGGGGGCCCCCGGGGACCCCTGCCGGCCTGTCTCCGAGTCCGATTCAGGAAGCAAGAGTGGAGGAGAGCCCTCAGCATCCCCTGCCCCCAGCGCTGCCTGTTCCCCTTCAGCGCGCATAGTATGTAAAATGGCCGCCGTTCCCGCCAGGAATGGGGGAGGGGCCGGCCCACGCCGCCCGGGCAAGCCTGCCAGCCGAGGGAAATCATCAAGAGGCCGCGAGGTGCCTTCCCCCCCGGGGAGGCACCTCGCACAGATGCCCTCCCTCGAAATCTGGGACCCGGGCTCGCCGCAGGCCGAGCAGCGCGCTGGCCGCGGCATCGGAGCCGTCAGGAAGAAGGGAGCCGGCAGGCAAACAGAAAACCACCCGGCACAGCCTCGGGAGGGGGGCCGCGGGAGGGGCCGCCGCTGCGGGGGGGCCCGGACGGCCTGCACAACCCGCCGAAAGCAAGGCGGCACCGCGGGGGGGCCTTCCTGGCCGCGCGACCCGCCGGCGACGATCTCCCTGCCTGCCTCTGCAGCCCACGAGGAGCCGCGAAAATGGCCGCGGGTGAGGGAGGGAGCGCGGAGAGGCCGGTCCTGCTGGCCTCCGCGAGCCCCGATGAAGAAAAGCTGCAAGGCAAAAGCACAAAAACCAAAGACGCTGCACTTACCCCGCTGCAAGGAGAGAAGATGGAGAGAGCAAACAGCCAACACAGAGGGAAGCCACGCCTCCCAATTAGAACCCTCTACCTTTCTTTTTTTTTTTTTTTTTTTTTTTTTTTTTAAAACAAACTTGATCCAAAAAACAGTCAGAGAGAAAACAGATTCAGAAGCATACAAGAAGCACAAGAAATGCCTAAGGTAATCGGGAGCAACCCGGAGTTACTACTCGCATCTGCTGGAGTCAGAAGATACTGAACTCCTGCAGAGGGGGTAGTAGTACTCATGGTGACGCCCCCTCGAAGCTTTGACTGACTCCATCTGCTGGATTGGGGACATAACCCACTGTCTGGACTGATCCAGGTACGTACAGGGAAAGACACTTTTTTCCTTTCAAAACTAGTGCAATGTTATTTTGTCTTACAAAACAAACCTTTTTCCAAATTGAAGAATGGAATATTTTGACATCCAAGAATTAGTTTATCATATGTATATGCCATCATGAGTAACAACTTGTTCAGTGCCTGCGCATGTGTTTTATAAATGCTAAGGAACAATTGCACAAAGACTGGTTCAATAGCCCCAAGTGAGTCATCATATTCCCAATATCTTGCACCACAAATGGAAAACCTGGACCATAAATATGCCAACCTGTTTTCCATTTTATTGCAGCCTGGCTGGTTGTGTGTGTCAAAACTGTCTTAAAGAAGAGCTAATTTAACATTTAAAAAAATATTTTTTAAATCATTCAGCCTGGTGGTAGTGCTCTGCCATGCAGACCAAGGTTCAATTCCTGGGCTGGCTGGGGATGCTCTGGAAGCAGTATTTACAACCCCCAGGGAGCTCAATGATAGGAATCCACATTAGCTTGTTTCCAGAGGATGCCCTGGTTCATGGCCTCTGGCCAAGGACTGTTACTGCAATGGCTAAGCTACATAAGGAGGGGGGATATAAAAAACTGAGTGAAAAATGCCAGGTAGTTGCAAATGAAGGTTCATGGTACTGTAGTCCAGGAGCAATTGATCTGGAAGTGTTAAGGAAGCAGGAGGGAACTGCTGAGCCAAAATGTAAATATTATTGCAGCTCTGAAAGTGTCTCCATTCTGAATCCTGCTAGTGTATTTCTACTAATGCCAACAATTTTCCCCCTTCCTGTTTTTGGTCTGCAGTTAGGCTTTTATTCTTATTTTGTAATTGTCTCAAGAGTGTAATACCTTTGTAAACTGTAAATTTAAATATATTCTCATACAAATTAGTGTCTAATAGATGCTAAGCCCTATAACCCACTAACAGATTGTTTGACACTTGATCCTTAATTTACATCCAGAAAAAGTGCCTTCTGGAGTGCTGTGTAGCTACACTATTGCCATTTGTCTTGGCTTCCTAAGCACAGTATGTAAGCTTCCATGTTAGATGCAAAACAGATATATGGTTTTCCTTTATTTAGGTGCATTTCATAGTGAATGAAAGCTCCTATCAATTTTGCTGGCATATCTACTGTCCTGTGCTTCAGTAGATTTGCACCCATTTTGGTAAAATAAAATAGTAGGGAAATGGGAAACCAAACTGAGGAGATTCATGTTTGGGGAAACATAAAACAATTATTTCTTTATTTACATTTTGTGTGGGTGCAATTTTCAAAAAGTATTTACCCAGGTAAAATGACTAAAATTGCCCTCCATGTCTACATTTAGCAACATTTAAAAAAGAGGCGTGTTTAGGTCAGAGGAGGAAACTAAAGTGCATACACGGGGTTTTCAATCATGGGGTGTGCTATTTTGTCCCTGTTAAGCCACTGCACATAATAGATGCAAAATATGTGGATGCTTTTAGTGTATTTGATTTTCAATGGGGGGGAACGCAGATTATTTCTTTGAAAACTGGTGCAATATATGGAGGCTAAAAGAGTCAGCACCTAGCACAGTATGGGCCATTGAAAATTGCCCTTTGTAAGTTTCACTGTTCTCAAGGCTGCTTACACCCTGTTGATGTCAGTGCTAGCCCCACCCATTCAGGCAGGGATCATACCCACACCATACATTGCACTGTTTGAGCTTACCAGAGGCTCAATAAAAGTACAGAAACAAGGATCTGAAATGCACTTGCTTTGTGTCATATTGGACATGTGCACTTGAACTTATTTTGTGTTTACCTTGGTAGCCAAAAAACGGCAAAAACTCTTCTGCAGTTACAAAAAGCCAACAGAAGGGAACATGGCATGAAGGCACTTTGCTGATGAAATTTCAAAAATATTAAAATTGTGTATTAAGAAGTTCAGAATTGGATCATTACATGCTTTACCTTACAAGCTAAGTTTTCCCTCTCAAGTGAATAGAGTATGCTGTGCTTTTTTTTGGTTTGTTTTTCCATAAAACCTACCGGTTCCCTTCACCTCCTTGTATAATAGTGCACCACAGGGTGTGCATTATTTATTCTATTCCAAAATAGTGAGAGTAATACAAATTTCTAATAGATTCTATTATTAAAAATTAATGTCCAGGGCAAGGAGCAAGTTGTAATTAACTTCCTCAACTCATAATTTACACACATTGTAAGTCAAAATCCATATTATAACAAAAAAATATATATTTTTTTTAAAAAGCTATTTTAAGTTTCATGGGATCAAATAAGGGATATTAAAAAAAAAAAAGTGGGACATAATTATTAGGAATATGAATGAACCGAAAATGGACTTGCATGAAAATATACAAAAATGATAATATTAGTTTAAAAAAATAAATAAAACTTCCCTCCTGTCTCTGCAGGCCCTCCCAGGGATTCCCTGGGCCCTTCCAATCCCTTCTTGCCTCCCCCCATCCAAAGAGTGCCATGGGGTGGGGAAGAGAGGCATCCTGCTTTGATATTTCTGTGCCAACAGTTAGTCAATGCCTTGCTCTGGGAGTGCCTTCCACAAGGCCTCCATTTTCCAGTCGTGGTGGTGTTGTTGTGCCTGTATGGATATCCTACTGCAACTGGACCAGATGATAGATTCATAATCCAACCCAGGCAGTGATAAACTGAATAGGAATCTGTGATAGACGACATCTAGTGACCACAGATGCAGGTCCTGAAACCTTAGCACGTGGTCTTTTAGGCCCCCGATTTCTCCATTTCCTTTTTTTTCTGGTAGAACTGAAAAGTTCTGTTGAGGGCTGTCAAGGCAACAGCTTGATAAAAAACAAAAATAAAAGCAGAAAACCTAGGCTCATAAAAGAGGCCCAACAACAAATTGTAGACAGATTGGAAACATGTGTGGGTGGTAACTTGGAAGAAGCAAAATCTTTGAGCTCTGACAGCTACGTCCATGTTGGCATCATTGGATGATGTCACCCATATGTAATTGCTACTCATGCCTGCTTATCAACAGAACATGACCTTGAATACTGTGTACAATTCTGGTCACCGCATCTCAAAAAAGATATAATTGCGATGGAGAAGGTACAGAGAAGGGCTACCAAAATGATAAAGGGGATGGGACAGCTCCCCAATGAGGAAAGACTAAAGAGGATAGGACTGTTCAGCTTGGAATACAGATTGCTGAGGGGGGCATATGATAGAGGTGTTTAAATCATGAGAGGTCTAGAATGGGTAAATGTGAATCGGTTATTTACTCTTTCGGATAATAGAGGGACTAGGGGGGCATTCCATGAAGTTAGCATGTAGCACATTTAAAACTAATCAGAGAAAGTTCTTTTAGACAACACACAAACTCTAGAATTTGTTGCCAGGTGGTGTGGTTAGTGCAGTTAGTGTAGTTGGGTTTTAAAAAAAAAAAGTTTGGATACGTTCTTGGAGGAGAAATCCATTACCTGCTATTAATCAAGTTGACTTAGAAAATAGCCACTGCTATTACTAGCATCAGTAGCATGGTATATACTTAGGTTTTGGGTACTTGCCAGGTACTTGTAGCCTGGGGATTGGCCACTGTTGGAAACAGGATGCTGGGCTTGATGAACCCTTGGTCTGACTCAGTATGGCATGTTCTTGTGTTCTCCACCTTCAATTTATTAATATGAAAGTAACAGTCATGGGGAAAGGAACCTGTTCCTTAAACTTCTCTCCCATTCTATATGCTTCAGAGGAAATCATCAACATCTTTTATCCTCTCATTGACATGCAAGTCTGACCTTGCTTCTGTAACTTGCTGCCCTTGATATGAATTACAGGTAACATTCCATTTGCTCTTCCTACATCCTTCTAAAGCAGGGCTTCCCAAAAGACACACATGAGGTAAGTTTGTATTGGAGAAATTACTTACCTGATAATTTTGTTTTCCTTAGTATAGATAGATGGACTCAGGACCAATGGGTTTATGCTCCCCTGCCAGCAGATGGAGATGGAGTCAAGTTTCAAAGTAGACGTCACCCTAGATACACCCCTGCAGTGACCTCAGCCCTTCAGTATTCTATTCAAAAGCCACTGTGGACATACTATCGAAAAACCTTGATTAAAAACGGATAACTGTAACTGTACTCAAACAAACACTGAACCCCAGTAAGCTTATAGATGTCCTGATCTAGGGACTGAATGACTGCTTATCTGTAATCTCTTGGAATCTATATCCACTCCATGGGCGAATCCTTGGCACTGTTCTTGGGCAGCTGTGGGCGGGATGTTGAGTCCATCTGTCTACACTAAGTAAAACGAAATTATCAGGTAAGTAATTTCTCTATTTCCTAGCATGTAGCCAAATGGACTCAGGACCAATGGGATGTACAAAAGCTACTCCCAATTGGGGCGGGAGACCGCCCGCGATCTGGTTAACACAGCCCTTGCAAAGGCTGAATCCTCCCGGGCCTGAACGGCCAGGCGATAGAACCTGGAGGTGGTGTGCAAGGAGGACCACGTTGCCGCTCAGCAGATGTCGACAGGAGACAGCAATCTAGCTTCCGCCCAGGAGACTGCCTGAGCCCTAGTGGAATGAGCTTTAACCTGAAGGGGTAATGGCTTTCCTGCCTCCACATAGGCTCCTTAATCCAGCGAGCTATAGTAGCCGCGAAGCTGGTTCGCCCTGCTTCCTTCCACCGTGAAGAACAAACAGGTGGTCCATCTTTCAGACCGGTTCTGAAACTTCCAGATACCGCACCAAAAGCCTACTGACATTCAAATGGTGGAGGACATGGTATTCTTCCGCATCGTGGTTATCTATGGATGGCAATGATAATGCACAGATTCAAATGAAACTGAGACTACCTTGGGCAAGAAGGATGGAGCAGTATGAAGCTGCAATGCTCCTGGAATCATCCAGAGAAACAGTTCCCAACACAATGCCTGTAGTTCAAAGATACAATGTGCCGAGGATATAGCCATCAGGAACACCGTTTTAAGGTTAATAAAAGGAAAGACTGCGCAGCGGCTGAAAGGAGGGCCCTGCCAAAAACTCCAACACTAGATTAAGATGCCACAAGGGAACTGGTCACCAAAGGGGTAGCCAGAGGAGCTTCACCCCTTTGAGAAAACTGGCCATGTCAGGATGAACCGACAGGTGGGTTTCATTCACATCGCCCCTGAAACAGGAGAGAACTGCTACCTGGACCTTCAAGGAGTTAAGGGTCAAACCTTTATTCAAGCCATCCTGCAAAAATTCCCAAATTAGTGGAATTTAGACCATATGAGGGGAACACCATGTTCCTCGCACCAGGCCTCAAATACTCTCCAGACCCACACATACACTAGGGATGTAGAGAACTTCCATGCACGGAGTAAGGTGGCAATTACTGCTGCCGAATATCCTTGCTTCATCAGGCGAGCCCTCTCAAAGGCCAGACCATAAAACAGAATTAAGTCGGACCCTTATGAAGGACCGGTCCCTGCTGTAACATGTCCCTGTGTGGTGGGAGGCACCTGGGGGGGGGGGGGGGGGGGGTGTCTCCACCAGGGATATCCGCATGTCTGCATGCCACGGATGCCTGGGCCAATCTGGAGCTACTAGTAGGATTAATCCCCTGTGGTGCTCAATTCTGCAAGTGACCCTTGTCCAGGAAGGGCCACGGAGGGAAGGCATACAGCAGCTCCTCTTCCAGCCAGGTCTGAACAAGGGAGTCAATCCCCAAGGCAAACATATCTCTTCTGCAACTGAAGAATTGGGAAATCTTCGCATTGTGAGATGCAGCCAGCAGGTTGATGGACGGGAGATCCCATCAATCTACTACCAGCTGAAAGGCTTTGGCCGACAACACCCACTGTCCTAGATCCAGACTCTCCCTGCTTAGAAAGTCTGCTCTGACGTTGTCTTTTCCTGCGATGTGGGAGGCTGAGATCTGTAGATGTATGCTGCCCATTCCAGACAGAAATCTCTCTCCTGTGACACTTGCTGGCTTTTGGTTCCACCCTGGTAGTTGTTGTAGGCTACCATTGTTGCGTTGTCTGACATTATGCGGATCGCTTCACCCTGGAGTATGTGGCTGAATTGTAGACATGCCAATCTGACTGCCCATTTTCCAGAGGGCCTCTTCCTTGGTCCAACACACCTGGGACGTCAGTTCCTGACAGTGAGCTCCCCAACCCCAGAGGCTGGCATCTGTTGTGAGGATCAGCCAGTTCAGAGGGGACAGGGGTACATCCCTGCACAGATGAGCTTCCTGCAGTCACCACTGGAGCCAAGAGCATACTTCCATCTCCAAGTGAAAGTGAATCGAATAGTCTTGAGACAATGGGTTACAATGTGATAGAAGGGAGCGTTGAAGTAGTCGCATGTGTGCCCTCCAGGGTTGCCGCCAAACAGAGGACTTGAAGATAGCTCCACACCATCAGGCGTATGGTGTTCAGACGCACTTGAAACATCAAATTCCTTATCTGCGTGGTCGGGAGGAAGACCTTGCTCTGCTCAGTGTTGAACCAGATTCCCAGATATTCCAAGGACTAGGAGAGTTTGAAACTGCTTTTGTCCAGGTTTATGATCCAACTGAGTTCCTGAAGCAAGGAGATCACCCTGCTGGTCACCTGGAGACTCTCTTCCATGGATTCTGCCTGGATCAACCAGTCATCCAAGTACGGGTGCACCAGGATGCCCTCCTTTCTCAATGCTGCTGCTATGACAACCATAATCTTGGAAAGTGTTCTGGGGCAGTGGCCAGGCCAGAGGGCAGTGCCTGGAACTGATAATGGCGACCCAGTACCGCAAAGGGTAGGAAACTATGTTCTTGCCGGATTGGAATACAGATATGTAGGTAGGCCTCGGATAGGTCCAAGGAGGTTAAGAACTCTCCTGATTGTATGGCCATCAACATGAAGCGTAGAGTTTCCAAGTGGAAATGATTCACTCGTAGAGGTCTTGAGATCTAGGATGGGGCAAAATGAATGTTTCTTCTTGGGTACGATGAAATAGATGGAATTATGCCTTGTATTTTTATGGGGCACAGGTACTGGGATTATAGCCCTCATCCTGAGGAGCCTTAATAGGGTAGTTTCCACTGCCTACTTCTTATGCTGGGAATGGCAAGGAGATATCTTGACTATGTCCCGAGGAGTGATGTGAAATTCCAGTGCATATCCTCGTTCCGAGGGTGGATCAGCAAAGCTTCATGGGGGGGGGGGGGGGGGTGGGAAGAGATTGAGATGAACCTGATCCTGACCATCTCTTGGGATGCTGACTCCAAAAGGACTGAGACCTCACAAAGGACAGAGACCTCTGAAATGTCGAGTTTCTGTAGGGCGAAAGCATTGGAAGCCCCTGGATCGACTCCTCAAGGGCGAGGAGCACCAACTGCTTTCTCTTATCTTCTGATAGCTGGAGATTCGCCCCATTTACTGGCCAGCTTTTCCAATTCGCTTCCGAAGAGGAGTGATTCTTTAAAGGGCATCTCTGTGAGATTTGCCTTGGAGGTTGCATCTGCTGACCAATTCCACAGCCATAGCTGTCTTCTGGCCACCACCACTGAAGCCACTCCTCTGGCCGAAATACGGACTAGATCCGAGCCAGAGTCAGCTAAAAAGGTGGCATTGGGTTCCATAACAGCTCTGGAATCCACCCAGAGTCATCCACCTCCTGAGAAAGGAACAGGCATGAACAAGCTACCAGGGCACAACAAGCAGCAATATGTAAAGTCATTGCTATTACTTGAAAGGCCTGTTTAAGGATGGACTCCATCTGCCTATCATGCACATTCTTTAAGGCGCTCCTCCCTCCACTGGGATAGTTTGCATAGAGACAGCACAGACCAGCGCATCCACTTTAGGAAACACAAACGATCTCTCACTGCTGGATCCAGTGGGTATAGAGCTTCTAATGCTCATCCACCTTTAAAACTTGCTTCTGGGAATCCCATTCCAGGTCAATCAACTCCTGGATGGCTTCCAGTACTGGAAAGTAGCAAGAGGCTTTCCGTAGAGAAATCAGAATGGGATTCGTCTTTGGTTCAATCAGAGTCCACCCTAGGAACTCCCAGCATCTTCAGTGTCTGGGAAACCAGGGCCAGCAATTCGTTTATATGGAAAAGCCATAACATGGTCAGATATGGTTCTAAACCACTGGGATTTCCCCATCTTCCAAGGAATCCTGATCCTCTTCTTCATCTGAGTTGCCCAAGTCCCTGCCAGGGATACCCTTGGTGAGATCTGCCAACAGGACTAGGAGAGGGAGGGCTTACTGGCTGAAGTTCCATCCAGACAAGGGCAAGTGAGGTAGCAGACTGCACCCATATGAAGGCTTGAAGGCCTTGAAAAAATTCCACCCAACCAAAGGCAGCCGGGTCCATGCCTAGCCCAGGAGGTACTGGGGCAGGTGCTGTTAAATTTCCCTCTCCCATGGATAACCCAGTCCCAGGGTACTTCCGGTTAAGGCTGTGGCTGACTCATCCTCTGAATGGGATGAGCCAGACTTAGCAAAGTCCGGGAAGGCCAACTCTTCCTGGGCTTCCTCAGTGCTGACATAAGCAAGAATCCACGTCAGACTGTGCAGCCCTAATATGACAAACAGCGCAGGGAGAAAGGTGCTTACGTTTCTTTGCTTCTGACCCATTGGCGACAGTAACTGCATATTCAGACGGCTCATGCTTAACATTTTATGCACACGGGTGCCTACGCAGGCCACAACAAGGCACACGCACAGCCCATGTGCCCGGCTTTACTTGTATTCTGCGCTTAATACATTGTGCATGTATGCGCGCGCGCAAAAATATGTGCACACTGTGCGTGGCGTTATGCTCACAATGCACGCGCAGAGCTGACATGCACTGAAGATACCGAAGCTCTATGGTGGGCAGTACAGGCATAAAAATACGCACAAGATGGCGCTTCCATGGCCTACCATGCGGTATGCCGACCAAGCCTAAAGTGGGGCCTAGCCCACTGGGGGGGGGGCTCAACCTGCTTGGAAGCCCACTTCCCCTTACATGATTGGGAACAATGTCGGTTGGGCACGCTGAGCAAGGAGACAGGAGGACGTCTTACCAATTGGAAGGACATTTTTTTTTTAAACTTACCTGCGCTCAGCGCTTACCGGCTGAGTATACTGTCTCTGGCTGCGGGGTGGGGGGGGTGTGTTTGGCTGTCACCGCCACGCTCGGCTTCCTGCACCCGCTGCCTTTCAGCTACTTTAGCAGCAAAGTCCATGCTAGGAACTGGCTACCGGACCAAAGCATACCTCTGAAGGATCTCTGAAATCACCTCAGGAATTCTCAACTGGGGGAGGGACATTTAGGTGTCACTGCAGGAGAGGGGGCTCAATCTTTTCTCCAATTTAAATGTAGAAGTTCTTCTTCCAAAAGGTACAGCAATGCCCATAGGCAAAGCATGTCCGCATCTGCTCGAGACTAAGAACCACCGAAAGGCTGAGGTCACTGCAGGAGTATATCTAGGGTGACATCAGCTTTGAAACCTGACTCCGTCTCCTTCTATTGGCAGGGGAGCATAAACCCATTGGTCCTGAGTCCATCTGGCTGCATGCTAGGAAAATACTGAGTTTCATGAGAATTTGTTGCAGACATACCTCCATTGCCTCAGGTACAAACTTACGGGCTGATTCAGTAAAGTCCGCGGGACATCGGGCGAACGCCCGCTCTTCCGGCGCGCACCCGATTCAGTAATTAAATGAGGCCCGGCGGTAGAAACGGGCAAAAGGAGACACTAGCACGTCCCTAGCGCCTCCTTTTGGCCCGGAGCGGCGGCTGTCAGCGGGTTTGACAGGCAACGCTCAATTTTGCCGGCGCCGGTTCTTGAGCCCGCTGACAGCCATGGGCTCAGAAACTGGACGCCAGCAAAATTGAGCGTCCGGTTTTCGACCCGACAGCCGCCGGCCCATTTTAAATTTTTTTTTTTTTAAACTTTTTTTTTACTCTTCGGGACCTCCGACTTAATATCCCCATGATATTAAGTCGGAGGGTGCTGGCAGAAATTAGCGCCTTCTTTGGGTAGGCGCTAATTTCTTAAAGTAAAATGTGCAGCATGGCTGCACATTTTACTTACTGAACCGCACGGGAATACCTAATAGGTCCATCAACATGCATTTGCATGTTGAGGGCGCTATTAGGTTCGGCGGGTTGGGCGCGCGCGTTTTCCGCCCCTTACTGAATAAGGGATAAGGGAAAACGTGCGTCCAATGGCAGGTTAACAGTGCGATCCGTTGGAGCGCACTGTACTGTATTGGCCCGTTAGATTGTAAACCCTCTGGGGATAGGGAAATACCTACAGTATCTGACTGTAATCCACTTTGAAGCACTCAAGAGTGCAAAAAGCAGAATATAAATCTAAATTAAAAAAAACAAAAAACATCCTGAAAACCCAATTGATAGTAGGATCATCAGGACTGGATTGAGAAGCCCTGCTCTAAGAGTTTTGGTTCAAACTCTCCCATCTCCAGCTTATATTTTTCAAACCTTAAACTTCCTGTATGGGTACAGAACATCAGGAGGCGTATTCCTCATCTGCAATCAAGCTTTTGGGCCTTAATGCAGGGATAAAAAAAGGTATTCTTTATCTGGAGGCTCACCAATATCTCCAAGATGGACAAGGCAGTGCTGGCAGATGTAGGAGCAAGAGCTGGACTGTGGCTTCACCACAGCATTAGTTTGCGTCTGTTTGTTGCTGATAATCCCAAGCTGGGAAGACTTTACACGGCAGGGCAAGTCTACATTGAATACTGTGCAGAGCTCCTGTAACAACTGTAGGGGAAAACAGAGTGAGGACATATTGATTGGAAATGAGAGCACTGCAATACACCACCTCACCCCAAACCAACATACTGTATTTAATGCACCTGCAACAGCATTGTCCCATGATGTATAAATGTCTGCTTTATTCCACACAGTCACAGAATAGTAAAGCACTTTCTACCAACTTATTTATTCATTCAAACTTATATTCCACCTCTACCAAAATGTAATTCAGGGCAGATTACAGAAACATTCATGAAGACATAAATAAAATACTACATAAGATTCAAACACAAAAATAAAAGATATTAGACCAATATACAAAAATTAAAACTGATAAAAACCTCTTATAAGTGTCTCTAATATAGTGCCTAATATCTTTAGGACTGATCCACACACCACTGCAGCACCAACCCACCCTATCACAGCAAGCTGTACATTGCTGCTGCATACTGCAGCACCTTGTCCTATTTCCAGCATACTGTGGCCTGCATTAGTCACTGAAAAGTAAGCAAAGACGGAGCTCACAATTCACAGAAGTCGAAATCCCTTCATATAATCTTTACCCTGCCCAAAAACTGTAGGAAGACCCAAGTTACACAAATAGCAGCACTGCAGAAGACAAGAGCAAGGAATGCCAAGGACTATATGAAAAGTATGGTTCTTCTGTGATGGAAGAATCTATCTTCCTAATCACACAAGCTGATCTGACAATTTAATATCACTTGCAGAAGAGGAAGTAACAGATATTACATTCGTCTCAATCCCAGCCTGCAAAAAACTCACTTGAGTATAGAATCCACTGGCTGCCTCCAAGAAAAGCGAGAGGTTTGCTTGCACTTCACTCCGGTTTGGGTTTGCTCGATTCTTTGCCTGACCCTGAAGTGTTGTGATCTGATTCTTGAAGGCATGGTTCCAGCTGAAAACAGAATGTAGGGAAAATAATGCCTGACTAAACGTGCACTTCAAGCTACTGGCTTAGTCATCTTTTTAATATTTGATCTTATTATTTATTTCTTCCATTTGTCAACCACCCCACTCTGAAGACTCAAGACAATGTGCATTGTTCATAGACAGTTCATTACAAAAAAGAGCAACAGACTGATCAAAGGTCACAAAAAAAAAAAAAAAAAGACAAATAATCCACCTCATAATTCGAGTCTCAGAGCAGACATTGCAGTCCTCCCACAAGCAGAATGTTATTTACAATAATTTACATATTCGCCAATTACTAAATTCTGTTCATGGCGGAAAACAAAGCACAAAATAAAATAGAATAAACAGCATCAATAAATTACAACAGATAAAACTTAACATTCATAAATATGCTTCATTAAAAAAAAATGCATTTTCAAAGCTTTCCTAAAGCACTTATAATTGTAATTTGTTGTAAAGCAATCGGGAGGGCATTCCAAAAAGAGTAGGTGCTACTTCAGAAAAGACCCACTAGATGCCACCAGACTCACAGATTTCGCCATGGTATAGATAACAGCGACTGATCACTTGAGTGCAAAGCGCATTGTGGTTTGTGTAATATCATCAAATGCTTTAAATAAAGAGCAAACACCATAAATAGCTTGATATACAAGTGAAACTATTTTAGTATTTTATTCATTGTTCAATGGGGAGCCAATGCGGGTCTCTTGATAAAGGTGATATGGCATTGCATTGGACTCCATGTTACTAACTACTACTCAATAATGCCATGAACCATTGAGCAGATAATGGAACCAAGAATCAAGAACCAATAAGGAATCAAGAATATGAGACTGACTGATTGATTACAGTTATAAAACAGAGCATAAAATAAAAACAGCAGAACCTAACAAAGTAGCAAAATCCTACTCACTTAAATGCAGCAGTTGCTCTCAAGTGCATGTTAACGAGACACTAAAGTTGTGCATTCATTTAGAATAAGAAATATGAACACTGGGTGATTTATTTTGATTTGGGGAAAATGAATATGAATGGTCAATGACCCCAAAAAATTACTGAACATTTTTCATTTGTTTATTTCCCATTAAAATCTACAGGACAAGCAAAACTGTAGGGTTTATTTTCTTCTTCTGAAGGCAGCTAGGAACCAGTAGTGTCACTTGACCCTAGGCTGACTAGAGACAGGACAGGACAGGTCAGGGAACAAGCCAGGAAGCAGGACCAATCAAGGTGAAGCATTTTTTTAAACCGGTCTAGCCTAGCTGGCAATTGCATGGATTGATAGCAACTTCCTCTTATATTTTCAAGTTGAAAATGAAAGAAGAATTTATTTATTTAAAATAATTTATTACCTGCACTCTCAGATGGTCAGGGCAGGTTACAACAATACAATGATAAATCAATAAAAACACATTATTTAAAACAAACATACAAGATATACATAAAATAAAAAGGGGGACTAATGTTTGAAGCAGTAAAACATGAACAGAACTAGAGGAAGAGGACCTAAAAGAGAGGGAGGGAAGAAAAATAAGTGGGGGGGGGGGGTTAGATAAGAGCTTAGAGGTTATGGTTTAAATATACATTTAAAAGCTTGTCTGAAAAGATTTTTTAGCCCTTTCTTAAATTCTTTTTTGCTGGATAGTGATCTCAAAGCTTGAGGAAACGCATTCCATGTAATAGGGCCTGCAATAGAGAATGCTTGTTCATGGGTCACTGCTAGTCTTTCAGGTTCCATTCTGAGCTCATCTGTCCTTAGGTGGGAGGAGAGGAAGATTGTATTTTGAGCTCAAGAACTTAAAAAATTGTTGGGGAAAAGACTGGGACTAGGAGAAGTGAAACGTGACGTGAGCTTTAGCTCTGTTTCCTCTTATTAGACACACATTGTTTTTGTACTCAAAAATCTTGTGTGTTTTGCAGTTATACATTTACACTGTAGCACTATAAAAGCAGAGCATAAGAAAATTCAGTGTGAGCTTTCTGTAGTGAGTGCAAGTCAGTGTACTACCACAGATTTTTTAGAAAAGTAGAAGAGAACCAGAAGGCTCATCTATATACTGCTCCCAGCATCCCCTGGGAGAGGACTCCAGAGGTCACAGCAAGCGATCCGGGCTTTGAACTCCACAGGCCCAGCTTCCAGAGGTCCCACACTCTTTGCAGTAGAAGAGGACCAGAAATGTGCAAATCTCAAACCTTTCAATCCTTTGAGAGAAGATCAACTTAATGGTGGTTGAAGAGGATTGTTAAGTATAGCTTTGGGAAATCTTAGGATTTAAAAAAGTTTGGAGAGAGGTGAAATAGCAAATGTTGCTTACCTGATGTAACAGGTGTTCTCACAGGACAGCAGGATGTTAGTCCTCACAAATGGGTGACATCGAGGATGGAGCCCTGTACGGAAAAACTTTTCTGTCAAAGTTTCAACAAGCTTTGACTGACACTGGCACACTGGGTGCACTGAGCATGCCCAGCCTGCAATTATCCCTGTGAGCCACAGGTGTCTCCCTCAGTCTCGTCTTATAGCTAAAAAGCGCAAGCGAAACTAAAATAAAAGTATACAGACCCAACTCCGCGGGGTGGCGGGCGGGTTTCGTGAGGACTAACATCCTGCTGTCCTGTGAGAACACCTGTTACATCAGGTAAGCAACATTTGCTTTCTCACAGGACAAGCAGGATGGTAGTCCTCACAAATGGGTGAGTACCGAGCTGAGGATGCCCGGGAATGCACCAGATACACCGCAGATGCGCAAAGGCGTAACGACTGAGGTGGAAATGGGAACGGAGGGCATCCGCAACACCATAATGGGTTCGTGGAAGGATGTTGGGTAGTGAATTGAAAAAAGTAAGAGTAGGCGGACTGGCCAAACATGGAGCATGCCGGCTAGTCAAATGTAAGCAATAATAGGCTGCGAAGGTATGGAGAGGACTCCAGGCTGCAACCTGATAAAAAAGTACAAGCAGCAGTAACCAAAGGGAAGCTGTTAAGGCTAAGACGGACACAACAGTATGTGGATACCCACAGTGTTGTAGTGAAATGTCTGCTTGTTGGTAGGAAAGGAAATATAGACCACTTAATCAGAAGGATTAGGTCTGTGTGGCCACTGGAAGTAGCAGCTTGACCCTTGCATGAAGGAAAGAGTCAAGTGGAATTCACATGGAATGCAGTGCAATGTAGATAGAATGTAAGCGCAGCATTACTGTCCAGGAATGTGGAAAACCCAGTCTCTCCCTAGGGCGAGAGAGAGAGGTTAGGAAAAATTAATAGAGTATTTCCTGAGGAAAGGAGATACAACATCTACCTGAAAAGGATAGAAAGTTGAATGCGTAGAACTACTCAGTGGCAGAGGAACGGAGTCAGGTGAGTATGGAAAGAGTGCATAACTCACGGACCCTGCTGGCAGGAATGACATTAAGAGGGAAAGAAGTTCCCTTGCCAAACTGTGGAAGAGAGGAATGGAAAGGCTCAAACGTAGAATGTATGAGACTTATAAGGAGAATATATATGTTCATTCCGTGATTAGAGAAATAGAGGCGGCTTGATCAGTGGATAATCCATGGTAAGCCGACTCAGAGAGGATTACCAAAAACGGGAACCCAACTCCCAAAACGATACACCTCCTAAGAGAAAGGTGTATCTATGTGGAGGATGTCTGGAGAACAGAATCCGAGGGAGTAAGAAAAAATGGTGGAAAAGTAAAAGGGGTAATACCTCTTTTTTTTTTTTTTTTTTTTTTTTTTTTTAGCGTCAGGAGGTAAAGCCTGCCATATTAAATGGCAAGATTTATGTTTAGAAGGTTTTGTGACGCTACCAGAACCTAAGAACATCAGTAAGTCTATGATTTGGGACTGACTGGTGAGAGAATAAAAGGTTACTGATATGATGGATTGAGAAGTATGGGAAAGCATACTGATCTCAGTCAGGGAGTGGGGAAAAGAATACTGAACCCCATCCCAGTTCAACATTAGAAGAATGCTGGCTACGAGAGGCAGCAGAAGAGATATATTGAAGAGGCCTTTGATGGAAGAAAAGGCATCTAAGGGAACGCATAGGAAACATGTGCAGGGAGCAGAACCTGTGCATCGTATGGAATGATGCAGACGCCGAGGAAAGTTTAGTTAAACTCAGCGTTAAAAGATTTGCCCTGTACACATGTAATTGAGACCATTCGAGAGGATAGAACCTACGTGGAGAAGGTCTGATAGAGCGTTCATTAAATCTCTTAGATATGTGGCCCAAGGACGCATGAAGTGAACAAGGGCCAAGGGTAGAGCTGCGCAGCTGTCTAGCAGAGCAGCTAAGAGGTAATGCGTGCTTATGAGTTGGAAAGCACATTGTCCCTATGCTGTCTGTCTGTATGCACAAAGAATTGTTGCAAAAGCAGTATTGGAAGGCATAAGGGCATAACTCATGGGTGCAACGTCCAGGAAGTTTATGAGAAACTATGCTGGAGTGCAATAGATGCATAATGGGTTGACAGCTTTCAGGAGAAACTTTATAACCCTAAGGAATTGCGAGCATGAGTCGAAGGAGACTAGGTCCTAGTTCGAACTGGGATAAGAATCAGGGACGAAAGCAATGAAACCATTTAGGTCCATTGAGTATAGAATGTCACTGAATATAACCCATAGCAGTTTTGAATTATGAGAAAAATGCATAGTGGGAAGAAACCCCATAGCCCAACCATGAAAAGTTGAAAGGCTGAGGTTATGGAAAATATGCGCAGGGACATATAACAATGTATCAGAATGTCTGTGCGCATGCTGGACAAGAGGGTCTTAAGACTGTGGTGTCCAGAAGTGTTACAGAAGGGATTTATGGCAGTGACAGTAATCCCAGTTAGTAAATGTATAGTGAGTCCTGAAAAAAGTGAGAGCTCCTTGCATGTACTGAAAGTGGTTAGCAGTAGTCTATGCAAGGAAAGTGAATGATGTTACACTCCGCAGAGAAAACAGCATTCACCAACAGTGATGCAAGAGACAGTTCACTTACCGAAGCTGGTGCCAGCGGCAGAGCTTGGGGTTGTAATGTTGACTCACCATAAAGCACATAGAAACATTAAAATAATGTACTTACTGCAGTATGGAGTGATGGTAACCAAAGATACCATTGTACCTGTGACGTCTAAAGAAAGTTGGATTTTCTTAGGTCCAGGATGTGCGGAGAGTAACTATTTTCTGTTAAAAGAAAGAATAGTGCAATTAAAACTCCCCAACCCCCCTCCCTTCTCCCCTCTGCACTTCGTAGCGCCTGGGGGAGTGTACCGGGACTTTGGTACAAGGTGGGGTGGCCGCTCTGATATCTGACCAGATGGGAGACCAGGAGGTGTCCCAATGGAGGATATCATGTAGGCTCCTGCAGGTGTGTGAGCGGTAAGTGGTACCCGCATTTCTGTATGCTGTACAAGGAGACACTGAGACCTGTGGCCAGGCCTCAAGGTGGACTTGTACATGGGGCAATGGTTGCTGAATCTCATGTTTAGCAGATCAGCCAATGCAGCTGGACCTTGGTTGGGAGGGAACCAAGAGTCAGAGCATTGGTCGGCACAGGGACTGGTTACTGACAAGAGAAGAAGCCCTGCTGCAATCCCAAGAAGATAGAGGGGTTCTCCTGATATTGTGGCTAACATAGCTAACATAGCGATATGTGACACTAATACAGTTCTAAAATGCACATGACCCAGAACTTTTCGAACCACGGTCCGAATGGGAGAACACAACTCTATGGGAATGCCGCCGAAGCGGGTACTTACCATCCAACGTGGATCGCCGCAAGACGAGCCGGTGAAGATTGTTGACTCCGACGGTCTCCGGAGTCCTCGAGGGTAAGGCCGGGGACGTAAACGTCCATCTCGCTCTGAAACCCGGTATGGTGGCACAGGTACAGAGGAGACAGGCCAGGCGTGAGTGGCGTTTAGACTGCTAAGTGTAACAGATGGCCATAGTCCCACACCACTTGACGGTGGGGCACGCCAGGAACAGAGGAGCCCTAACGGAACTCATGTTCCCTTCCCTCATCCCAGCGGCTCGATGTGTCGTGACGCCAATGCAGAAGCTGTCGGACCTGGATCCGGAAGTTCTGGATCACCAAGGACTGCCAAAACTGTAGGAACAGTGCTGATGGCAGTGGTGATGTCGCTCTGCCCGAGCGTTGTCCAGCCTGGAGAAGGATGGCACCGATGTGCTGGATGGCGTCAGCGGCGGACGATCACAATGTCGGCGATGATGGGTGCCACGGTGCTCGGCCCGGTCTTTCCCCAGCGCCGAGATGGAAGCCCTCGTCGTCCTGGAAGGCGATCGATGACGAACTGTCAGCACGCCTGCTCTGCTCCTGATACAATGGAGTGTCTTAAGCTAATACGGGGCTTAAAAAAGAACCCAAAGCGTGGAGCAATGTGAGGAGGCGAGGGTATTATGTGGCGGTGCTATGTCGGTATTGACGATATTGAAGGCAACCTAAGGGGCTTCGAGGATATCATCAAAATGGGTATGAAAAATCGTCGATGACTGGCCAGGAGAATGATGACAGTGACGGGCACTGACAGCAGTGGCATAGGTATCTTTGAAACGATGTGGAATCGAATAATCGAAAAACATTGCCGTTATTGAAAAAGATACCGGCATCGACTGAGTCGAAGTCGAATCAATAGGGGCGTCAAGGACACCGAAGGAAAACGGAGGTGTCGAGGGCATCGATGCATGGAGGCGGGCATTTATGCCGTTTGTGGCATGGCCACGGGCATCAACTATAGGGCCACAGACGTTGACGGTATCGATTTGGACAGACTCAGATTTCCAAGTGTACATGGCATCGGTGCCCCAGACACGTGTGTCAGTGGCATCGATATGGACACGTATGGAATCGATGGCATGGATCTCCCAGTCGATGAATTCCATCCCGGCATCAACGCCAGTCCTGGAATCGGCATGGGCATCGATGCCAGCCATAAGGCTGGCATTGGCATCAACGCCCATCCACGGAATCGAGCCGGCATGGATACCCACCGATGGGACCCACCTGGGCATCGAATTTCACCAATGGGAGCAGCCTGGCATCGACTGCCCTCGATGGATGCATTCTAACATAGATGCCCATGGATGAAACACCTGGGCATCGGTGTCCATCGATGCAAAAGGACCTGGCACCAATGCCATCGACGGACGGCCATCCGGCACCAATGCCATCGACGGACAAGCCATCCGGCACCGATGTCCATCGATGGGGACCATCCGGCACCGATGTCCACTGATGGGGACCATCCGGCATCGATGCCCACCGACGAATCGATGTGGCACCGATGCCCACCGATGGAAAAGGGCTGGACATCGGTGGGGAGGATGGGGCATCGATGGCATCCCCAAAAGGGGGGGTGGCATCGATGAAGTGACCCTGGGATCGTTAAAAAGTGTCTCAGGCAGCGGTGGCGGCGACCCGAGTATGCATGGCAGTGACTAACAGCGTGTGCGTCAATGGCATGCATCCGGGGTAGGGACGGCACCGAGGAAGCCCAAGGAAAAAAACAGTGCGTAGGAGGAAAAAGCCTGGTAGCACTGAAAAGCAAAAAAACATGGATAAAGGCATCAGGGCACCGTGGGGGGGAGGGGCGCTGATGACATATAAAAGCCCAGGGCGGTTTAGGAGGGTCCCGGTGTAGCGATAGGGTATCGACTGTGTGAGGGTACCAGGGAACGAAGGACTTGAAGCTACAGAGGTCCTAAAGTTAAGGAAAAAATCCCTACCCCACTAGCATAAGCAAGCAGAGTGTCACAGAGATACTCGCAAGCTGTTTAAAGCTAACTGAAAAATGGGGGAAGGGAAGGCTTCAGTCAGTTAACAGCCTTAAGATAGTGACAGGAACCGACCGAAAAATAAGAATTAGTACTCACCGAGCGTCGTAAAAACGTACGCGGAGGGAGACCTGTGCAGGGAAAAGTGTTTTTTGAAGTGAAAAGTTAAGTGTTTCCATGAGGTAATTAGTTAAAAAATCCTCACAGAGCTCCAACCGCTATGCTGACTGCAGAGCGGAAAAAAGAAGACTGAGGGAGACACCTGTGGCTCACAGGGATAATTGCAGGCTGGGCATGCTCAGTGCACCCAGTGTGCCAGTGTCAGTCAAAGCTTGTTGAAACTTTGACAGAAAAGTTTTTCCGTACAGGGCTCCATCCTCGATGTCACCCATTTGTGAGGACTACCATCCTGCTTGTCCTGTGAGAAAGTGGAATATATTCTTTACAGTTTGTGTGTATGAGATAACAAGCAAGCCAGATGGAGTTAATTCTAGTGTCTGTCTTTCCCACCCACCCACCCCTAGCTCAACCCTTGATTTTTAGGCAAGAGACACTTTCTAATTAAAAATCAATCAGGCTCTTATCTAAATCATACTATTGCACCAGCCCTTACTGAGAGTTTAATCATCCCCTTGTAGGACATTAGCAGATTAATTAGTAAACACGCCTGTAAATTTAAAGTATTCTAATGCCAACTCCCTTAGTAACCTAAACTTAACTACGAACTCAACAACATTAAGATGAAACATAGAAATGACGGCAGAAGAAGACCAATCGGCCCATCCAGTCTGCCCAGCAAGCTTCACACTTCTTTTTTCTCATACTTATCTGTTTCTCTTGGCTCTTAGTAACCTTTGGTTCTATTTCCCTTTCACCCCCACCATTAATGTAAAGAGCAGTGATGGAGCTGCATCCAAGTGAAATATCAAGCTTGATTAGTTAGGGGTAGTAACCATCGCAATAAGCAAGCTACACCCATACTTATTTGTTTACCCAGACTATGTTATTCAGCCCTTATTGGTTGTTTTTCTTCTCCCTTGCCGTTGAAGCAGAGGGCTATGCTGGATATGAGTGAAGTATGTTTTTCTTCTCCCCTGCTGTTGAAGCAGAGAGCTATGCTGTATATGCATTGAAAGCCACATTAACTATCAACAAATATTGAATAAGCCTAATTGGTAATACCTATAGCCTTTGAACTCTCAGTTAATTTTACATACTCTTACCTACCCCTGGGTTTTGTTTTGTTTTTTTAATTTGGAGATGGCAGCCCTCCATCCTTCCGCTCCGTGAAGGTGGAACACCAACCACTGGCATCCCGCTCCGTGAATGCCTCTGTGGCTACTGCCGCTCCGTGCAGTGTTTTGCTGCCTCCTCTTTATACACGTCCTCTAGACCTGATGGACCTTATCTGTTACTCTTGGCTCTTAGTAACCTTTTGATTCTATTTCCCTTCTACCCCACCATTAATGTAGAGAGTAGTGTTGGAACTGCCTCCAAGTGAAATATCTAGCTTAATTAGTTAGGGGTAGTAACCGCCGCAATAAGCAAGCTATACCCATGTTTATTTGTTTACCAAGACTAAATAATTCAGACCTTGTTGGGTTTTTTCTGTATATAGATCTACTTTTCTTCATTCTTCATGAAAGCAGCAGTCCAGCAGCAAGAAGGGGGGGGGGGGGGGGGGGGGGGAGATTTCCAGTTTTTTGCATTGAGTGTCACATGTATGATTTTTTACCTGCCAGTGAGAGATTGTATGTGTGCACCCGGTGCAAAGAGCTCCTGGTTCTCAGAGAAAGAGTGTGATCTCTGGAGGCTAGAGGGGCAGACCTGGAGGAGCAGAGGCAGACAGAGAAGTATACTGATGAGACCTTAAGGGACATATTAGCCAAGGCCCAAATCCAGCCTTGGAGAACATCACACTGGTGTAGCAGGAAGTGATCCTGTAGCAACTGAGGACAAGTTTCCCACAGCATCTGCCCAGGAGGGAAGGGTTAGGTCAGCCATCACAGCTGGTGATTCAATTATTAGAAATGTAGATAGCTAGGTGTCTGGTGGATATGAGGAACGCCTGGTAACTTGCCTGACTAGGCATCACCTAGATAGGATTAAAGACAGTGCTGGGAAGAAGCCAGCTATCGTGGTACATGTGGGTACCAACGATATAGGAAAAAGGTGGAACAGAGCTTCTGGAAGCCAAAGTTAGGATTTTAGGTAGAAAGCTGAAATCCAGAATGGCATTCTGTGAAATGCTCCCTATTCCACATGCAGGTCCCCAGAGGCAAGCAGAGCTCTGGAGTCTCAATGCATGGATGAAACGATGGTGTAGGGAAGAGGGAAGAGGGATTCAGTTTTGTAAGGAACTGGGGAACCTTTTGGGGAAGGAGAGACTTTTCTGAAAGGACAGGCTCTACCTTAACCAAAGTAGAACCAGGTTGCTGGCACTAACTTTTAAAAGGAGATATCCTATCCCCCCCCTCAGCCGTAAACAGCTTAGATCTTTAATCCAATTGTATTGTCAGTATATAAGAATTTTTAAATAAATAAATGATAGAGGTCTATAAAATCATCAGGTCAATACAGTAAAGTGCGGCCGCGGTTACCCTGCTCTTAACCCGCTTCCTACCCACTTTTTGGCCGCGTTAGCCCTTCCTGCGATACACAATCCCCTTTAACCTATTCTTACCACGTCCTAAATCACCGGGTAACCCCTTCCGCATGCAGCATGTATATTACATGTAAACGATCGAATTAGCTATTCCCTCCCATACAGTAACGCGCGCCCCGACTATCGCTTTTTTACCCTGCCGTTTTGCCACGCGTTTAACCTGCTAACTTGCTGCCTACCCTTACCCCTGCGTTAGAGGCAGGGGTAAGGGTAGGCAGCAAACTTTCCCCCAGCCCCCGCTCACCTGCCCTGGCCGCGTCAATGGGTGCTGGTCTCTGGGGCAGCCCCAGTCCTCTCCCCTCCTCCCGAAGCAACGAAAGCGGAAAAAAGCGAAAAAGCGAAAAAAAAAGTTGCAAGAGAGAGGGGAGAGAGAGGACGGGCAATCCTATGCTCGGGATTGCCAGTCCTCTCTCCCATCCTCCCAAAGCAAGGCGCGAAAAGCAGCCTTGCTTTTCGGGAGGAGGGGAGAGAGGACTGGCAGTGAAAAGCAACGAAGCGACTTACTTTTTTTGCAGCCCCCCTCCGGAGACGGACATCGGCGACGAGGGACCGCGGCTCCCCTGCTGCCCGCGAAGATGGACGCATCGCACGGGCGAAAGCGGCCCCTGTGAGTGCAATTGGGCCGCTCAAGATGTGACGTCACATGCAACTTGTACAGGTCCTTGGTGAGGCCTCACCTGGAGTACCGTGTTCAGTTCTGGAGACCGTATCTCCAAAGAGACAGAGACAAGATGGAGGCGGTCCAGAGAAGGGCGACCAAAAAGGTGGAGGGTCTTCATCGATTGACTTATGAGGAGAGATTGAAGAATCTAAATATGTACATCCTGGAGGAAAGGAGGAGCAGAGGTGATATGATAAAACCTTTCAAGTATCTGAAAGTCTGTAATGATCCAAAGACAACGACAAACCTTTCCCGTCTAAAACAAATCAACAGAACCAGAGGTCACGATTTGAAGCTCCAGGGAGGAAGACTCAGAACCAATGTCAGGAAGTATATCTTCACGGAGAGGGTGATGGATGCCTGGAATGCCCTTCCGGAGGAAGTGGTGAAGACCAGAACTGTGAAGGATTTCAAAGGGGTGTGGGATAAATACTGTGGATCCATAAAATCTAGAGGATGTGAATGAAGAGTGGGTGGCTTGAGGGAATGACGGCTACTACCTGGAGATAATACCCTTATTCAATAAACATACACACGGTTAATGCGACTCCAACATTGTTCTAAGAGTCAACATTGCTCTAAGCTTTGGCAAGAGGAAATGTGGAAAAAAGGATTTGCATTCACAAAAAAGGTTTGGATAAGTTCTTGCAGGAGAAGTCCATTAATGGCTATTAATCAATTATACTTAGGGAATAGCCACTGCTATTAATTGCATCAGTAGCATGGGATCTTCTTAGTGTTTGGGTAATTGCCAGGTTCTTGGCCTCTGTTGGAAACAGGATGCTGGGCTTGATGGACCCTTGGTCTGACCCAGCATGGCAATTTCTTATGTTCTTAAAAAAGTGGGGAGTAGCTTGCTTGTTATGGCGGTTACTACCCCAAACCAAATAAGCCTGATACTTCACTTTCGATGCACATCCAGCATAGCTCTTTGCTTCAACGGCAGGGGGAATGAAGAAAAGTGGATCTATATACAGACAACAACCAACAAGGACTGAATTACATAGTCTGGGTAAACAAATAAGCAAGGGTGTAGCTTGCTTATTACGGTGGTTACTACCCCTAATTAAGCTAGATATTTCACTTAGATGCAGTTCCAACACTGCTCTCTACAATAATGTTGGGGTGGAATGGAAATAGAACCAAAAGGTTACTAAGAGCCAAGAGTAACAGATAAGTATGAGAAAAAAAAAAGTGTGAAACTTGCTGGGCAGACTGGATGGGCCGTTTGGTCTTCTGCTGTCATTTCTATGTTTCTATAAGAACAGAAGTGACAGAGGAAGATGGAGTGTGAAAATGGGGCTGCAGTAGAGGAAAGAGTCTGTATTCCACACAATAATATCAGATAGAGCAGCACCCTGTTTACTGCTGCTAATTCCTTCCGCCGACCCTCTGATGGCTATGTCAGAGCATATTCTCTAAAACAAGCCATAGTTACATCACCCTTCCAAGGAGACGCCAGCACAAATATCAGTCGCATGTTATCTGACAAAGCTCAGAAGATGAGGCCACAGATCCATGGGCATATTGGGCACACAAGGCTGCAATCTGGTCAGACCCTGCCAAGTGGCCCAGCATGTTCTGTCCTGTCCACCAACCAGTATGCCCAGTGAATGGGTAAACACAATAGCAGGTAGATTGTGAATACACATTGTTCACAGCTGGCACCAGAGATGGTAGAAAAGTAGGTCTTTTTAAAAATAAGTGTTGGGTTTTCTGGAATTTCTGTGTGAGTGTAGCTGTGCACTTGGTCATCCTACTAAAGAACTAGTGCTCAGTTTTGACCCTCAGCACCTTGCTGTGGAGTTGCCAAGTGCCCAGCCTCTCTCTCAGTTCAGTGCATTATTGTTGTCTTGGTCCTGTTTTCTCTTGGTTATACAGGTCCCCCCCCGGTCCGTCCCCCCCCCCCCCCCAAAAAAAAAAAAAAGGAAAAGTTGCAAGTTCCTCCCCCCAGTCCTGCCTCTTTCCTGGTCCTTTCATGAGCCTTGCTGAATTAGTCTATCTCTATTGCTGCTCAGCCTGCTCCTGGCCATCTCAGGGGGCCTTGGCAAACTCCTGCCACCGCTGGTACGGTTTGCTCCTTTACGATGCCTTGGGGTATTCATGCTACTGTTGCTGGTTCCCTTTGCCCCTCTTTTGGAGCAATGAAATGTTCTTGCCACTCTTTGTGCTGCTTTGTTCCTCTCATGGTGTCTTGGGATATTGCTCCCTCTGGGGTACTTTGCCCCATCATAATGCCTTCTGTTATTCTTTCCACTTTTAGTAACATTTTTATACATTCTTTGTGTCTTGGAGTGTTCTCTTTTCTGAAACCTACCTGAAAAGTTTCATTAAAAATCAAATAGAAAACCCCAGTTTTAGAGCACTAAATAGGATCATGTCTCCCTCATTGGCTTTAGTAAGAAACAAATGAATGAACACACCACAAATGGAAAAAAAAAAGTTTAAATAAAAAATAAAGGAGGCATACAAAACAAATTAATGAAACAAAACTTTTCTGTGCACATCCCTATTAGAGACACTATTACCAAAATGAGATTCTTCTAATCATTTACTGCACAGAGGACACTGATCTTGCACTGCTGCTGTCCGCTTTTAGGGATTCCTCCACCTTCCAGTTGTGATCATTTCTCAGTCATTCACCATTTATACAGTTTACCTGGCTGGCATGAAGCTTTGGAAATACATTCTCTCACAGTCTAGAGAAATGTAAAGAACCATCTGGACCAAAAGATACAAACTGAAGGGTCTTTGCCTTTCTGAGAAATTCTACAAGTTTTCCACGATTTGGTAAAATCCTCAGTGACTAACACTTATTTTTTGATCCAGTGTGAAAAACTTGAGTCACCTCTATCAGCCAAGCAATTTGCCACTGGATTTATAACAGTCTAGTTTTCATAAATTTGAACCAGACCATTACACATATCTGAAATAATAAAATTGATTCTGGACACAAATAATGAAAAAATGTAGCAACCATCTCAAAGGGTACTGAGATTGTTATACCAAGAATATCAATCTCAGTAAAATTCTGTAGTCTAGAATTTCAAACTCAGGTATTCAAAAAGAGATGAATGATTCCTGGCACCCAAGCAGAGTTATGGGCTTATCTATTCCATATCATTAACACTTTGACACGGTATTTTAAACATGCACACTAATGCATATGTCCATCTGCACAGTACTTACAGATCTTGCTCCACTTTCTTATCCAATGCGTATTCCAGATCTGTCACAAGCATCTTCTGGTAAAGATCCTGCAGAGCCTGCCTGGATGTCCAAATTTCTGCTGGACCTAACTTGGAATCTGGACAGACAGACAATAAAATATCAATATCAGGCAATATCAACACTGTTCAGTTCTATCCCACATGACTCCTACAATACACAGATGCATGAATCAAATATAGGTCTCCCACTTGGTAGTTCCTAGTCAACATGGACTAAGAGGAAAGTACTAACACCTGCATACTCTGAAGGCATGTTCTTAGAATAAACTCTGCAGCTCCAGCTCAGTTATGTAAACTGTGAGCTGTCTATACAGTCCTTCTTTATAACCAGATAGCCTTCCTGACTCATGGCTGCTGTGTTTAGGAGGGAAGCCAAAGATGGGAAGTTAAGGGCCTTTATACCAAAGTTTTCTGGATTTTCTACTAAAATGCATCCTATATCATCTTTCAGATCAGCATTTCAGCAGCAATCCTCCTAAAATATGAGACCCATTCTCCTGAAGCATGCCCTCTGGTTTGACCAGCAGACATTATTGGCCTCCCTCCCCGAATTCAAAACTGAAGTGAGATTGTTTCAATTAAATTAGTAGAGTAAAATACATTTAAAGAAAATCTGGTACACGGTAGCATAGCTTTGTTTGGCTACATACATGTTATATCACTATGGTTTGCAAAAGTATCTGGTTGACTACCTACTGATCTTGCTCAACAAGTCTGGTAAGCTAAAGCCATCTGTTCTACTTTTTTTGAATTCTCAATTATTACTAGTCCAAATGCCATCACACACCCTTTTCCAGAATTCACCTCAATTGCACTGTGAGGTCAGAGGAACTCTGTCAGGGTTGCTATGTTAGGGATAGCTGTCTTAACAGCAATATAGTGCAGCAGCAAATATATGCAAATTAAAGCAACAGAGCTAGATGGGGCTCATCAGCAATTGGCACAGCAGGATAGGCCAGTCCCTTTGCTATAGTAGGTATCTCTTTTCAGCTCCACCATGAAGGAAGTTGAAACAAAAATAGGAGATTCAGAAGTCAGAACTGGAACAAATAATTGAGTAAAAATATAATCATATTTAATTCACTATTGTTTTACTGTGATTCTAATTACTTTTGCAGGCTATTTTACTTTCTTCAGTCTGTCCAGTAGGTTGGTAATCTTCCCTTCAGGACTCCTCCGGACTAGTGTTTTTCAAGTTCAGGGATGCATCCCCATACTGGGTCATGCAGCCCTATTCCCTATTCTGTAAGGGGTGAGGGGGTGGACAGAAAGTGCTGCATCTTCCTTATAGGCTTTCAGTAAATTTGAGCTAGGCAAAACTCACAATCATGTGCTGTTCTCATGATCACCAAATGGCTCAAAGTGTCCGAGACCTACATGGAGCAATAAGTGAGCAGCTGGAAAGCATAAGCATGGGAAGATAGCAAACGAGCACTGAACAAGAGAAAGAGGGAGAGAAAACAGCAGACCTGATGTGGGTAGTACTTTCTCCCTTTCCCAGTTTGTCATGTTGGGCAAGATTGAGCCACTATTGGTCCACCTCGGGAGTATGTAGGCATGCTGAGGAAAGAGGGCAGGGAGAATTCAAGCATGGTTTTTTTTTTTCAGGGGGGGGGGGGGGGGGGGGGAATGTGTCCACTTCCTAGTGTTGCAGGTGGCTCAAGCACTGATACCAATTTAAGTGTTAACGGTTTAAAGTTCCAGCTCTTAAACAGCTAGCAGTCAATTTAAGGGCTGCCGACTTTGGGAGTAAGGCCCCTAAACTAGCCCCTTTTAAAAAATTTACTGAGTGTCAAAATTTAGGTTCCTAGCTTCACTGGGGGGGGGGGGGGGGGGTAGCTCAGGTACAGAGCTAGGACAGGGGAGGAAAAAAAATTAGATACTTAGCATTAGATCCTTAACTTATAAGTCTAAATCAAAGCAAATGAACAGCAGCAACAAATTTAGTACCCTAAATTTTAAGCTCCTAAAATTTGTGAATTTTCAATTGAAAACTTACATCCGTAAGTTCAGCTAAAAATAGAAGCCTAATTTAGAGTCCTACATTTTGAGCACAGTTTTTTTTTTGTTTTGTTTTATATCAGCCTCAACTATTTAAACAATGTTTACTTTCTTAATTGACAGCTGGATGAATTAATCCTGCACCCTCTCCACTCTCTGGCCACCCAGAATTGTTGGGACAAGAGCACCTGCAAAATGCAGTCCACAAAGGCTTCAAGTCCTTAGGAGAGCAAAATGCACTTGTAGACCTATTGGATGCACATGTCCCTGAAGTCTATGGACAAAGTGACAAAGACAGCATGGACAGACTGACAGTCATCTCCAACCTCTGGCAGGGCTTTGACAGCCTAACAAACTTCCCTGCATAGCATTTTTCACTGAGGCCTCACCACCCACAGGAAACTATGTATCAGAGAACCATAGGCAAGAAGCAAAAGGCCAGCAGCTGGGCATCCATTCTATGATTCCTCAAAATAAATAAAGCAAAAGCTAACAAGCCCAGGCTGGCAGCAAATCCCACCAGGTAACAAGAGTTGTCCTTGGATACAGTCTTCTATTGCAGAAGAGCATGCTAGTTATGTTGCCTTATGCTCTGCCTCATTTGTTATACTGTTGCCTTTGTGCCTTTGTGCTGTATAAAACATTTTTAACAGTGTTTTCATTGAGTAGATCTGGGTGTTGGGTCCCTACCCTTTTCTTATATATGCCACCTTTTCTTTCACAGATAATAGTTCAGGGGTGGCCAACTCCAGTCCTCAAGAGCCACAAACAGGCTAGGTTTTCAGGTATCCACAACAAATATGCATGAGATAGATATGCATGCACTCCCTCCACTGTATATGACTTCTCATGCATATTCACTGTGGATATATCGAACATCTGGCCTGTTTGTGGCCACCCCTGTCACAGAGTTAATAAAAGAGAACACTATGTGAAGGTTGGCGTGGTCCAAGGGAGAGAAGGTTGTCTTCCTATTCTCTTTAGGTGTTTGGGATCCTGCCACTAGCAGCATGCCAGGCTGTTAAACTCTATGGCTCATGCCACCTGCTATCCGCTCCCTCCATCTCTACCAAGCCAGTAAAGGCCTCTGCTTCTTCCATCCAAGGTTCTGCTTTCATTCCTTCCTCTACACCACTATAACCTGAGAAATTATAGAGGATAATACAAGGCATGCAGCATTCAAGAGGGAAATAAACATTGTTGCTAGAAGCAGGTTGCCCTGGGCCAGAAAATAAATGGAAATGGCTGCCTCCAGTCAATCTCTCGCCCACCACCCCCAAACCCTTCTCCTCATCTCCACCCTGTCTGTCTGTCTGTCACTCCTGCTTCTCTCTTCTTTATCTCAGGGTCCATACCCTGGATCTTTTAGATACTTAGCAATGCCCCTGAGTGAGGCACTATATCTTGAAGGTTTTCATCTCAGACTTGTTCAAAGATAAACAGCAAAATAGCCTGAGAAAATGCCCTTGAATTGTTCCAAACGGGGTACACTAGTTATTGCTTTGAATTCTGAGAAGTGCTGAATTTTCTTCCACATATTTTTGGACATCCTAGATACTCAAAGAATGGTGCAGAAAGAAAAAAACTGAACTTCATACAATAGCTAGTTTGTATTATGCCCAGTACCCATTGATTCCATGTCAGGTTTTACAGAAAAAAAAAATTGGTCTCCCTCCAGCCCAATCTCCTGAAAAAATGACAAGAGTGATAAAGCAGAAAAGCTCTAGGCAGATGTTGGCAAAACACGAAAATCAATATAGGTGCCATAAAAGTTTGAAACCCCTTGAAAGAGGATGTGTGGATCATGTGCCATGTAGGTATGATATTCAGGTGGGCTATAGTTACAACATACTCCTGCACTAGTTGGAAAGCAGCAAGAGCTTACCACCATTAAGTCAAGTCACAGCAGCAGCATAACCACAACGGCTGTAAAGAAGCATCAGCCAAGATGCTGCCAAGTTGAGTTGCAGTGGCAGAAACATTAATGATCATACTGACACCAAAGAGACACAAATTAGCAGGATCCTGTGGAGCAGCAACACCACTGCTACCAGAGGTTGAGTGATGAAGAAGCAAGTGAACATATCATTTACTGCAAATTGACACACAGGGAAAGGTACAAAGGAGAAAACACAAAGGGGACTGAGATGAGGGCAGAGACAAAAATAAATACTGAACAGCTTTTGTCAATACGCTCAGATAATAAAGTATTCAACTCATTCAGTATGGCTACATTTTCATGTATTGGTTGTAAGTAAAAACAAAATAAAATGCCTTTTTCTCTCTCAAATTCAGCTAAAGATGTATCTATAGGGAACTCCTACAGATAAGTACACCCAATACACCTTATTCAGGCAGATGATCACAGCTAAAGGGACAGTGGGGCGACTGCTTGCTGTAGCCAAGAGAATAGGGGGAAGATCCTGGTTCATCTCTGACTGTTAGCAGATAGGGCAAGTCTCAGACGGATGCATCATATAACTTCATGCCACATAAAGCTTGCTCTTAAGATTTTCCTCCTCCAGCCATTTTGTGACTAAAATATGCACAGCTGTTAACCAATATATGATAGCAGATAGTATGCTCCGACTGTCTGCTACAATAGAGGGATAATGCAGAGAACAATCCTAGCTCTCTGTATCCTTTGTTTTTCTCCTCCTTTTCTGAATCCCTGAGCACCTACCCCAGACATCAAGAAGCTGTCAATTTCAAAAGATCCCTTCTCACATAGGAAGGAACTATTTCTGTAACAGAATTTTAAACAGTAGTGTGCCCTTTCAGACACAAGATGGCATTTCCTGCCAAATATTCTCTGAATCCTCTAACTCGTGTGTCACAGAAAAGCTAAAATGGCAATTTGGCCTGGCAGTCACAAACACTACAACTCCAGTCTTTTCTGCTGGAATGAGGGATAACAGTGTTGCTGGCAACTATACAGAATAGCACAGCAGCTTTTTACCTCCATTCAAACTCCTTACAACCTTGACTCAGATTTGCAGGCAGAGTAGGGTCTAAACACATAACTGGATTTGTTTCCATGGGTATTAGCTTATCTATGCCACATGAACACTTTTGACAGAAGGTACAGTTGTATGTACAAATTTAGGCACCCTTGGTCAAACAGTATGTTTCAGTTAGTCTAAGTGACCAGAAGCTGTTGAAGACGTGGACCCTTAGGCCGAGGTGGAGTTGGTGCAACCTGCAGGGAACAGCCCTGTAGGTCCCCACTGTCGGCAGGTGTAGCTGGCTGAAGCAGAGGCCCAACTGGAGCTTCTTGGATCTTTTGACTGCTTTTCGAAACATCTTGTTGGTACGAGTCCAGAGCCTTTGGAGCTCCTGAGCTGTTAGCTGGGCCGAAGGTGAAGGAAATGTTAGAGGAATGGGTAGCGGAGGTGATGGTTTCCTTCACAAACAATTTGAAAAGGCGAAGAGCCTGCAGCAGAGCAGATGTGGGAGTTGTGGAGAATTTAGTCTATGGTAGGTGGGGTGCCCAGTTATCTTGGCATTTGTGTTTGCACTGAGGAAATTTTAAGGGCGTGGTTGGTCCGCTCAGACTGTCCATTCCCCTGCAGGTGGTATGCTGTGGTGTAATCCAGGAAAATGTTGAAATTTTTGCAAAAGGCACACCAATATTTGGCCATTAACTGAGTTTCTCGATCCAAGACAATGTATTTGGGCAGGCAGTGGAGGCTGCAGACATGGTGTGTGACAGGCAGGCCAACTCCAGAGCCTTGGAAAGACCAGGAAGCAGAATGAAGTGAGTCATCTTTGAGAAACAGTCGCTTACAAACCTCATATTAGTGCGATTATAGAGGAAGGTCCACTATAAAAATAAGTGGAAAAATGGGTTTAAAGTTCCCTGGGGAACAGCTGTAACAGAGTCGTCTCAACAAGGATTTCTGCTGAGCGCAGGTGGGACAAGAGTCTACATAGGACATCTTTGTATCTGTAACCACCAGTAGTATTGTTGGGGGCAGCATGAGAGTTCAGGCCTGTCCTGGGTGACCTGTGACACAGGAGTCGCGGGACCATGTCAACACACTTTCTCAGAGTGTGGGGAACGATAGTCTACCCTGGAAGGATGATCATGGTGATGGCTAGGAGGATCCAGCCTGGATCAATGTGTTTAGGAGGTTCCAGAATATCCTCTCCAGGAAGGAGCGGGAAAGGGCATTCGCCCAAACATTTTTAATGGCCAGGCAGTATCTCAACTCAAAGTTAAAATATGCAAAAAAATATGCAAAAAAAAAAATAGGGACCAGCAAGCCTGTCGAACATTCAAACATTGTGCATGATGGAAGTGTTCCAAGTTTTTATGGATTGGCCTATATGGTAATGCAAGTTGCGCCCCTTCGAGCCTATGACACCACTCAACATGAGAATTTCCATGAAAAAAAAAAAGGAGCACGAATAGAGGACACCATTGGTGGCGTGTCAGCTTAGGACTGCCTCTACCACAAGGGTGGATGCGTCTACTTCAACAATGAAGAGCGAGTAAGGTCCGGATGGTGGAGACATGGTTTTTGAAGAAAGGCATGGACCCTTAGGCTGGAGTTGGCACAATCTGCAGGGAAGAGAGCTATAGGTCCCCACTGTTGATAAGCAGAGTTGACTGAAGCAGAGGCCCAACTGGATCTTCACCTCATACCCCCTTAGGTTGAGCCCTCAGATGCCATGGCCGGCTGGACTTAGGCACGGGCCTCTGTGGAGAGGAAGATCCATTGAGTTGAAGATGTTGCAGGCCAGCATTAAGAGAAGTGAAGTCTGAGCCTAGCAGTGGTCAGGACAGGTGGCAGGCAATAAAGGTCAGATTCAGGCTGTGGTCAGAGATAGACAGAGTTCACTCAGTGTTGAGGTACAGGCAGGTTTCAGTGGCAGGCAGAGTTCAGTCAGAAATGATAAACAAGCAGTGGTCATTGGCAGGTGGAGATCAAGCAACGTCAATATCCAATCCAAAGTCAATGTCAAAAGTCCATCCGAAGAGATGTTTTGAGGATGAGGAACCACACAAGCGGGGAGAAGACGCTGAAGACAGATGAAAAGACTGACCATGAAGAAGATGAGAACTCTAACACAGGCCAGACTGCCACAGGAAACAGGAACTCGGGAACACGAATCAGGAACAGAGCACAGCAGGAAGCAGGAACCATGTAGAGGCAAAGCACTACTCCAAGGATCTAACCTATTGCAGAGACACTGGAGAAGTATCTGCCTCAGCCCTTTATAGGGCTGAAATGATGTCATCAGGGCATGCCTCCAAGGTCTTTCCGTCACTGGCCCTTTAAAGCTGGTGCAGCCAGTGCGCATGCGCCTTAAGGGAGGTAGGGCCCTGCTGTCTTGGCAGCATTCTGCCAAACAGGAAGAAATCACCTTGCCATAATGTTTCCTTGTTCCCTCCACCCCCCTCCTCCTTTCCCCTCCTCGCCCCCTCCCTCTTCCCCCTGCATATAATTGTACATAAGTGCACATGCCTCCTCTATACTGTAAATAAGTTCATATACTAAGTTTATAAGTTCATGCCAAATAACCTTGTATATTGGTTCTTTTTGTAACGCTGCCTGTTTGACTCTCCTCTCCCCCTCACCACCATCAACCTCGCCCTGGAAACTATCACCGTTTGTACCCGGTTCCCACCACCCCCGCCTTCCCTCCCCCCCCCCCCCCCCCTTAATCATTCTTATGTGCACCTGCCCCTGTCCTACCTAATATACCTAATATCTCAAATGCACATGCCAACTAACCTTGTATATTGGTTCTTTTTGTAACGCTGCCTGTTTGATTCTCCTCTCCTCTTCTTTGTATATCACCCAGTTAACCCCTCCCCTGTTCATTGTAATTTCCTTTCCTCTCTGTTATTTGTAAACCGACATGATGTGTCCTACGAATGCCGGTATAAAAAAGTTTTTTAAATAAATAAAATAAAAAAATAAATAAGTGCACACACACGCCTCCTTAACATTGCTTATGCATATTTAATCTTAACATGGATAAGCAAATTCCATGTCGTTCAACAAAGTTGTATCCCTGCTCGTTGACTTTCTATCCTGTACTTTCATATGTTATCCAGTTTCGTATATTATCCAACTATTTCCCAGTTAGCCCTCCATCCTCGTTCATTGTAATTTCCTTTCTCAGTTACTTGTGAACCGACATGATGTGTCCTACGAATGCCAGTATATAAAAAGTGTTAAATAAATAAATAAATAAATAAATAAAATCAGCCACCAGGCGCGTCAAGGCCTCCCGCTGCATCCAGGAAAGACAGCCCGATGTTGGGGGAAGCTCAGCGGGAAGTCCGGGGCAGATGCGGTGGATGGCCATGTCTCGCCGGGGAGGTCAGCCATGGTGTTGAGAGGCAGCATAGACGGGTCCAGGCTGGAGGTAAGAGTGACGGTCTGCGGGCCCATCCTACAGTCCGCCAATCATAACAGAAGCTGAGACAGCTCTACGTGGTACAAAAGTTAAACACTATCTTTCTGCAATTTTTATTTTGAAACTCTTATTTAACAAACTGGAAACATTTTAATGCAAAATTCTATTTGCTTGCGCATTGTAACAGACTGAAAATAATAAAAGACAACGAATATTACATGTGCAAAAAAATTTGGACACCTGTTCAGTCAGTTCTTTGAAAGAACTCTTCTGGCAGAAATAAAAGCTTTCAAATGTTTCCTTACTTTTGGAATTTTTTTTCTCTAATCTCCCTTGCAGCACTCTTACCTTAGAAATATTCTGAAGTTTCCTTGCATGCACTACATGTCTGAAATCACCCCATAGATTTTCAGTAATATTCAAATCTGGGGACTGTGAAAGCTATTTCAAAACCATCATCTTTTTCTTTCCTGATAATACTTTGTTGATTTTGAAGAGTTTCAGATTGTTGACCTGCTGAAATATTTATTCTGTTTTCAGCTTCAGATTCTTCACCAACTATAGGACATTTGCTTCTAGGATGTGTTGCTATTTAGTTGAACCCATTCTTCCTTCCACCCACACAGTATATTTCCCATACCACTGGCTGCCACACAAACCCACAGCATAACAGATCCACCCACTCCCCTGCACTTAATCTCAAGGTGTTCGTTACTTAAAGATGTGTCACCCTTTTTTCTCCTAATGTATATTGTACAGTTGTGGACAAACAGTTCAAAGCACTTTATTCCAAAAAGTTTCAGGACTTATCAAGGCTCTCTTTTGCATACTTTAGACCAGTGATAGCAAACTCCAGTCCTTGAGTGCCACAAACAGGCCAGGTTTTCAGGATACTTACAATAAATATGCATGAGAGATTTGCATACAATGGAGGCAGTGCATGCAACTCTCTCATGCATATTCACTGTAGATATCCTGAAAACCTGGCCTGTTTGTGGCACTCAAGGACTGGAGTTTGCCATCACTGCTTAGATGATTTTTTTTAATAAGATCATAGGAAAAGGTTTCTGACAGCTCTCCCATGCGGATCATTGTTGTATAAGCAACACTACTGTAGGCAACTACTCCAGTGTCAGCTTAACTTCTCAGCAGTTTATTTGCAGTGTTTTGCAGATCTGACCAGTTTTCAGATAGTTCTATTAAAGATTTTTTTGGTCTTCCAGATCTTACCCTGACCTCAACTGTTATTTGGAACTTCCATTTCTTAACAATGTTTCTGATAATTGAAATTGTTAGTGGAAGCGTGTGTATATTTTTTTAAAGCCTTCCCCACTTTTAAAGAGTGAATTATTTTCATTTTCAAATGCTCAGAGAGCTGCTGCTCAGAGGAGCCCATGGTTGTTGGAAGCAGACAGAACAAATCACAACCTCAGAGGTAGAAAGGGTCAAAGTATTTGCTCTATGGAATTGTCTTCACCTGACTAACTGAAGATCCTACCAGCCAATGAACATTTTGGCCTTTAAAAAATATATTTTTTTAAGTAGTGTCCAAACTTTCACATTTCATATTTGCTGTTATTTTCAAAATCAGCAAACTAATTTTCAAAAAAAAAATTGAAGAAAGATGTCATGTTTAATTTTGTTGGATAATAGATGTGTCTTAAAAATTAATGGTCAAACCCAACCAAACTTAGACAAAGTTCTAACTTGGCACCAAATTCTTCTGTCACATTTGCGTGCCTACAAACTTGAAAGGAAGAAATGATACCCCTGATGCAGATTTGGTTTTCGAAACATGCGTGTTAGGATGTTTTTGGGTTATGAAAACTGAAGTCTAGTACTACAGCTGTGAAAGCAAAGATTACTGAAAAGATAATGGAGAAATTACTTACCTGACAATTTCGTTTTCCTTAATGTAAACATACGGACTCAGGACCAGTGGGTATTGTGCTCTTCTGCTAGCAGATGGGAGACAGCCTCAGATTTCAAAGCTGACGTCACTCTTCCTTCATCCAGCGGCCTATGGTAACCTCAGCTCTTCAGTAATCTCTTCGAAAAGCCATTGTGGATATAGCTTTGGTTAAATAACTTGATTAAACTTGATTAAAATTTGAACTGGTTCAACTAATTTCCAAACTGGAGACCGCCAGTGCACTCAACCAATTAATGCCGACACCAGACAAACTGTGGGTGTCTTGAACTAGGGGTAGGCCGCGGCTTACCCGAATTTGCTTAATCTCGAGGTTTGCTATCCGAGGTTCTCCTTTTCTGGGGCAGCCATGGGCGGGATGCTGAGTCCATTTGTCTACACTAAGGAAAACAAAATTATCAGGTAAGTAATTTCTCCATTTCCTAGCATGTAGCCAGGTGGACTCAGGACCAGTGGGATGTACAAAAGCTACTCCCGGACAGGGTGGGAGGCTGCCCATGGCCCACTTAATACTGCCCTTGCAAAGGCTGTGTCTTCTCGGGCTTGAACATCCAGGTGGTAGAACCTGGAGAAAGTGTGAATGGAGGACCACCTGCCGCCCTACAGATCTCGGCGGGTGACAGTAGCTTGGTTTCTGCCCAAGAAACTGCCTGTGCCCTCGTAGAATAAGCCTTAACCTGAGTGGTAAGGGCTTTCCTGCCTCTATGTAGGCTGCCTTGATTACTTCCTTCATCCAGTGGCCTATGGTCGCCCGCGAGGCCGTTTCTCCTTGTTTCTTCCCGCTGTGAAGAAAGAACAAGCGATCCGTTTTGCGCACCGGTTCATATCTTTCCAGGTACCGCACTAGGAGTCTGCCAACATTTAGATGGCGAAGGTGGTGCAAGTCTTCAGAGTCCTTATGTTCATCCAGAGATGGTAGCGAGATGGATGGTTCAAGTGAAACTTGGAAACCACCTTCGTTAGGAAGGAGGTGACAGTGCACAACTGTAAGGTTCCAGGTGTGAACCTAAGGAACAGTTCCTGACAGGATAGTGCCTGTAGTTCGGAGATGTGACGAGCTGAACATATTGCCACCAGGAATACTGTCTTCAATGTTAAGAGGCGTAGTGACAGACTGCGTGTTGGTCTGAAGGAAAACACCAGCTAGGAAGTCTAATACTAGATTGAGATTCCATAGAGGCACCAGCCACTTGAGGGGTGGTCGGAGTTGTTTAACCCCTTTCAGGAAGCGGGACAAATCCGGATGGGTTGATTGCATGATACCGTCCACTTCGGCTCTGAAGCAGGACAGTGCAGCTACTTGGATCTTGAGGGAGTTAAGTGACAACCCCTTCTTCATACTGTCCTGTAGGAACTCCAGAATTATGGGAATCTTGGCTGTCCGCAGGAGTATTCCACTGTCCTCGCACCAGGCTTCGAATATTCTCCAGATTTGTATTTATGACAGGGATGTGGAGAACTTGCACGCTCGGAGCAGGGTGTCAATCACAGCCTTTGAGTAACCGTGCTTCTTCAGGTGAGTCCTCTCAAGGGCCAGACCGTAGGAAAGAATAGAGACTGATCTTCGTGGAGAATCGGGCCCTGCCGTAGAAGGTCCCTGTGTGGAGGTAGGCACAGAGGGTTCTCCGCAAGGAGTCTTTGCATGTCTGTGTACAATGGTAGTCTTGGCCAATCCGGGGCCACTAGTAGAACTAAGCCCCTGTGATGTCTTATCTTGAGGATGACCTTGCCCAGTAGTGGCCATAGTGGGAAGGTGTACAGTAAGTCTTCCTCTGGCCAAGTCTGGACAAGAGCATTGATCCATTGGGAGTGTGGTTCTCGTCTACGGCTGAAGAACCTGGGGACTTGGGCACTGAGACCGGTGGCCAGTAGATCCATGGCTGGGAGGCCCCAGCAATTTACTATCAGTTGGAAGGCTGTGGTCGACAGCGTCCATTCTCCCGGGTCCAGGCTCTCTCTGCTGAGGAAGTCTGCTGAGACGTTGTCTTTTCCTGCGATGTGGGAGGCCGAGATCCCTTGTAGGTTTATCTCCACCCATGCCATGAGAGGATCTATCTCCAGAGACACCTGCCAGCTCCTGGTTCCTCCCTGGTGGTTGATGTAAGCAACCGGTCTGACATTACTTGAATCGCTTTGCCTCGGAGACTGTGGCTGAATTGCAGGCACACTAGTCTGACTGCTTGAGCTTCCAGGTGGTTTGTGTTCCATTCCGCCTCTTCCTTGATCCATTATTCCTGGGCCGTCAGTTCCTGACAGTGGGCCCACAGGCTCGCATCTGTGGTGAGCATAGTCCAGTTTGGTGGGGAGAGGCTTAATCCTCTGCTTAGGTGGTCTTCCTATAGCCACCACTGGAGCTGAGAACGTACCTCTGCTGGTAGTTGGAGGCAAATTGAGTAGTCCTGGGACAGTGGGTTCCACTGTGACAGTAAGGAGCACTGGAGCAGTTGCATATGTGCCCTTGCCCATGGAACGACCTCCAGGGTCGATGCCATGAGGCAGAGGACTTGAAGTTAGTCCCATACCTTGGGGCATGCATTGGTCATCAATCGTCGTAATTGTTCCATCAGTTTCCTTTTCCTCGGAGGAGGGAGGAAGACTGTTCTGTTTGGTGTTGAAACAGGCCCCCAGGTACTCTAGAGATTGAGAGGGATACAGACTGCTCTTGCCCGTGTTCACGACCCAACCAAGTTCCTGCAGTAGGCTCTTGACTCTGCTTGTCACCTGCCAGCTCTCTTCTGAAGACTTTGCCCTGATCAGCCAGTCGTCCAGGTAAGGATGTACCAAGATCCCTTCCTTCCTCAGTGTTGCTGCCATAACCACCATGATTTTGGTGAAGGTTCTGGGGGAGATTGCTAGGCCAAAGGGTAGCACTCGGAACTGGTAATGGTGACCCAGTATCGCAAAGCGCAGGAAGCGCTGGTGATCCTGATGGACTGGGATGCAAAGATAGGCTTCGGAAAGGTCCAGGGAGGTTAAGAACTCTCCCAATTGTACTACCATTATTACAGAACTAAGTTTCCATGCGGAATGTGCAGTACCTGCAGATGACGGTTGACATTCTTGAGATCCAAGATGGGCCGGAATAATCCTTCCTTCTTGGGAACGATGGAATAGCACCCCGTATTTTGTTGGGGCATGGGAACCGGAGTTATTGCCTTCAGACTGAGTAGCCTTGTTAGAGTGGTTTCCACTACCAGTCTCTTGGTGTGGGAGTGGCAGGGTGACATCATAAATTTGTGTCGAGGGAAGCCGCGGAACTCCAGAGAGTAACCTTCTCAAATGATGTCTAGTACCCATTTGTCAGATGTTATCTCGACCCATTTTTGGTAGAAGAGGACAAGTCGACCCCCTATCTCCTCTTCCTGTGGATGGGTCAGCCCCATTCTCATTGTGGAGCACGGCTGGGGCCTGCCCCTGCTCCCCTCTTGGTCTGTCAGTTCCGAAAGGGCTAGGACCTTCCGGAGGGACGAGGTACCTGGAACTTCAAGTTCCTATAGGGTCTAAAGGCCCTTGGGTCTTCGGTGGGAGGGATGCTGAGATCTTTTACTCCTATCTTCCTGTAGCTGAGGCACTGGGGATTCGCCCCATTTGCTGGCTAATTTCTCCAATTCGCTTCCAAACAAGAGAGATCCTTTAAAGGGCATTCTTGTGAGATTTGCTTTAGAAGTCGCGTCCGCAGACCAATTTCGTAGCCATAGTTGTCTTCTGGCTGCCACCATCAAGGCAACGCCCCTGGCTGAGATGTGCACCAGGTCTGAGCTTGCATCCATCAGGAAGGCTGCTGCAGGTTCCACCATCTCACTGGTATAAGTTCCGGAGTTATTTGCCACTTTCGAAAGGAGCAAGCAGGAACATGCCACCAGTGCGCAGCAGGAAGCAATCTGCAGTGTCATTGCTGTTGCAAAGGCCTGCTTAAGGATGGATGCCAATAGTCTGTCCTGAATATTCTTCAATGCAGCCCCTCCCTCAACGGGAATCGTTGTTCACTTTGAGACGGCACAGACCATAGCATCCACTTGTCGGCAAATGCAGGCATTCCTTGGTCGCTGGCTCTAGAGGGTATATAGCTTCTAAGGCCCGACCCCTTTTGAAGCTGGCCTCCAAGGCATCCCACTCCAGGTCAATCAATTCCTGGATGGCTTCCATCACTGGAAAGTAGCATGAGGCCTTACAAAGGGACACCAAGATGGGGTTCTTCTTTGGCTCCGCCTTAGGGTCCGTGCCTAGAATACCCAGCGTCTTCAGAGTCTGGGAAACAAGGGCTGGTAATTCGTCCTTGTGGAAGAAGCGAGGCATGGTTCGGTATGGTTCCATTCCTGGAGGGATTTCTCCTTCTTCCAGGGAGTCACCCTCATCATTTGAGGTGTCTGGTCCCTGTCAGGGAAGTTTGTGGTTAGGCAAGACATGTTTCGAGGCATCCGAGCAGGGTCGGGAGGATCTTGTGCTTCCGGCAGGGATTGAGCCGGGGCTGATTGCGCCTGAACGAAGGCTTGCAGGCCATGGAAAAAGTTCCAACCAGGAGAAGGCCCCTGGGTCCATGTTAATACCAGGGTCTTCTTGGGCACCAGTGCCATTATCTATGTGTTTGCACGCGTGCCGTTGTAAACGCAGTTGTGCGTGTAGTTATGCGCCCAGGTGCGCTCAGTTGTATGCATGTCTCAGTTGTGGGCATCTGTATAGGGCCCGCGCAAGTTAAGTGCATCGGCCGCCCGGCCTGCCCCGCGCATACTGCCGGTCGAGAAGGGAAGATGGCGGACGAACTCCGCACATAAGATGGTGCCCCCCCAAGGGTCTCCATGTGTATGGACCCTTGCACCGGATCGGGGCCTAGCCCAACCAAGGCTGCTCAACCCGACCGGTGCTCCTTTTTAAGCTCGCCGGAAGAAGAATTCAGTACAGCAATCCACGCTCTGGAGACCGGAGACCTGAATTTAAAGCTTTTTTTTTTTTACCTGGTCTCTGTGCTTACCAATCGTGTGCCAGTCTCCAGCTGCATGAAGAGAGGGAATCACCTTCACCGCCACGCCCGTTTCTGCACCCGCTGCCTTTCAGCGACACTAGGGGCTAAGTCCACACTGGGAACAGGCTACCAGACCAAGGCACACCTCTGAGGGATATCTGAGATCACATCAGGAATTCTCGACTGGGGGGAGGGACCCTTAGGTATCACCGCAGGAGAGCGGGGCTCGATCTTCTTTAAGGTAAATTTTGTTTCTTCTTTGCTGTAATTCTTAACACTATTCTAGTGTGTGAGATAGTGTCCGCATCTGCTAGGAGACAGAGAGAGATGCTGAAGAGCTGAGGTTACTGCAGGGATATATCTAGAGTGATATCAGCTTTGAAATCTGATTCAGTCTCCCATCTGCTAGCAGAAGAGCACAATACCCAATGGTCCTGAGTCCATCTGGCTACACACTAGGAAAGTAACAAACTGATGACATTTTATTTGACAAAAACAAAAAAAGAAAAAGTAATTAGAATTGGGACCTATAATTACATAAAAAGCAAAGAAGGTGAATAACCGGTAGTGATAATGGTCCAATGATGCCTAATATATGCATGTGTGTATAGCAGTTTTTAATTTGTGTGTTTAACTTTGTATCATATAGAAGTCATGTCAGCTTGTTCACTTGCAGATTCAATAAAACATACAGTTTAATCAGGGATATCCAAACTTTTACACACAAGTGATATTGGATGCTTTCAATTTAGAATAGGTACATTGATAACACACCAACTTTAATAATTTCTAAACATGTATGCTGCATTTTGTGTACTGGGAAAGAAATGTTATCATTTTAGTGAATTTTTTGTTAGGGTTTTGATATAAATGTGAAGGCATCTGTGTCTGTGTTTACTTTTTATTTACTTTTCCACAAGTAAGGTAGGGAGCTCAACTTTTAGAGCAGAGACCAACAAAACTGGTCCCTTTCCTGGAGTTGTTTCCCATACTGGAGTAGGATATCACAGTAAAGCAGATGGGCACACACACTGATATGCATGGTTTAAACTACACATCGGTCCTATGAAATACTGAGCCAAAAATCGGTTAGATGTCATCAGCTTATTTCATAATAATTTTAAAGTAATTGAACAGAACAAATGGTAAAGAGTATCACTCACCTGTCATGTCAGCCTTCAGGATCTCAGCCTGTCTGCAAGACAAAAATCACAACAGAATATTAGAAAAAGCATAAAACACAAAACTATTAGTAAACCTGAATTATATAGGGAACAGAGGAAGAATACAGGCACAACCAAAATATCTTCAAAACTGAAAAGTTCTGTAGAAAGATATTTGAAGATCTTGTAGAGCATAATAGAGAGGAATGACAACCAAATATACAGGAGAATATGGAAAAGGCAAACGTTAACTATGAAATGGCCCCTCAGTAACACAAGCACTGGCAACAAATAGAAAGATGAGCTAAAGGGTTTTTACCATTTTGTGCCTACAGGAAAAATGCTTACATCTTGAGATGAAGCCCAGAGCTCTGGGCCTCATGTACTTCACAGTTTTTGGCTTAAACACCCAATCTCTCTCCACCTAGAGGTGGTAAATCCAAAAACAATCACTGTGATGTTTAATTTTGGTTAACAGGAAGAAAATTCCTCTTCCCCAAGAGACCCCCAAGCAATGTCTCCAAAAGCAAACAACCAAAAACCTGCTTATCTGCAGTGTAGTGAATGATGTAGAGATATTCAATATAATCATACAGACTCCAATATCATCACTCCAATAGATCAGAAAGGCAACAAGAATCATATGGAACCAATGAAACCAAAGAGGACCTAATGTTGAATAGCGTCTTGGACAGTTACAAGAAAAGCTAAAATGTTAATACAGCATGGACTATAAAAAGCATTTAATAGTATTCCATGCTTTTGGAACATAAATCATGGTTGTGTTTTTTTAAGCTATTATATACTCAGACTTGGTAGAATATAAAGTTCACCATAAAAATGTGGAAGACTACACTCCATCTGAATTGTGAAGATGTCAATATGTCACTCCTAATGTCAAAATCTTATGAGGGAGATTCTTTGTCATCCTTTCCTTCTATCTGGCACTAGAAACCACTGAGCAATTTAATAACTTGGTCTATGCATTCAGCCTTCATCCAGACGACTCAAATGATCCAATACATCACACCTACTTGTAGATGATTTAAAGCTTTACAGCTCTTACGGTTATCATTTAGGACAACTGCAAGTAGTGAATAATTTCTTAAAGGACTTTAGGCTATTTGCCTTCAATATATGAATCAAAGTGACTCAGAGAAAAATTAAACCATAACTGAAATCTCCTTGCCTGAAAATTTAATACAAGAAGTACTTGAACAGGAAGATATATAAAACTTTAGGAGCAGATGAAAGTATACAATGCAACAAACAGAGTAGATCAGCAAGGAATAATACAGAAGACATTGAAAAAGAGCTTCAATAGCACTGAAGATAAAAGCAGACAATTAACTTGCAATCTCTTTTGCCCACCAGGTTCAGAGGCCTGGGTTTTGTCCAGGATTCTAGACTCACCACTGATGCCCAAATACTTTCTGTAACTAAATCTGCTTTCTTCCAACTACGTCAGCTACTTCACCTTCTTTGATGACCTGGCCTTGGCAACAGTGATACAGGCCTATGTAAATTTCCTCAAAAGACAAATTGTGTGCCGAGAACACTTGTAGTGGCAATGTCCTTTCGTGGATTAAAAGACAGGAAACAGAGAGTAGGATTAAATGGTCAATTTTCTCAGTGGAAAAGGATAAACAGTGGAGTGCCTCAGGGATCTGTACTTGGACCGGTGCTTTTCAATATATTTATAAATGATCTGGAAAGGAATACGACGAGTGAGGTTATCAAATTTGCGGATGATACAAAATTATTCAGAGTAGTTAAATCACAAGCGGATTGTGATACATTATAGGAGGACCTTGCAAGACTGGAAGATTGGGCATCCAAATGGCAGATGAAATTTAATATGGACAAGTGCAAGGTGTTGCATATAGGGAAAAATAACCCTTGCTGTAGTTACACGATGTTAGCTTCCATAATAGGAGCTACCATCCAGGAAAGAGATCTAGGCATCATAGTGGATAATACTTTGAAATCGCGGATCAGTGTGCTGCAGCAGTTAAAAAAGCAAACAGAATGTTAGGAATTATTAGGAAGGGAATGGTCAATAAAACGGAAAATGTCATAATGCTTCTGTATCGCTCCATGGTGAGAACGCACCTTGAATACTGTGTACAATTCTGGTCACTGCATCTCAAAAGATATAGTTGCAATGGAGAAGGTACAGAGAAGGGCAACAAAAATTATAAAAGGGATGGAAAAGCTCTCCTATGAGGAAAGACTGAAGAGGTTAGGGCTGTTCAGCTTGGAGAAGAGAAGGCTGAGGGGGGATATGATAGAGTTCTTGAACAAGTAGATGTGAATCGGTTATTTACACTTTTGAATAATAGAAGGACTAGGGGGCATTCCATGAAGCTAGCAAGTAGCACATTTAAGACTAATCGGAGAAAATTCTTTCACTCAGTGCACAATTAAGCTCTGGCATTTGTTGCTAGAGGATGTGGTTAGTGCAGTTAGTGTAGCTGGGTTCAAAAAAGGTTTGGATAAGTTCTTGGAGAAGTCCATTAACTGCTATTAATCAAGTTTACTTAGGGAATAGCCACTGCTATTAATTGCATCAGTAGCATGGGATCTTCTTAGTGTTTGGGTAATTGCCAGGTTCTTGTGGCCTGGTTTGGCCTCTGTTGGAAACAGGATGCTGGGCTTGATGGACCCTTGGTCTGACCCAACATGGCAATTTCTTATGTTCTTATTGTTAGTGAAAACATGAATCAAGTGTATTTTTTAACAAAATAAATGTAATATAACATGCTTTTAATTGACAATGGTTATTATGAATATAAATAAGCATACACTAGTCGCCTAGATAGATGTTAATGAGTTCAGTCCCCAGACATGAGACCGTGTTTTGCAGAGCTGCATCGGAAGGGAAAAAAAGATGACTTAAAAGGGTAATAAAAAATATGTAAAAATAACAAACAAAATTTAACAGAAAAAACTGAAAACAACCACCACATAAAAAGGTATCCAGCAAGAGGTATAAATGTGATATACACGCAACACAAGAAAATATATATCTATCAAGGGGTATAATATACTCTGTCAAGAAAGCCAAATCAATTTGCGATCTGTGACTTATAACAAAGCGGGAAAATAAAATGGAAGAATATTAAGAGGTAAATTAATTGGAAAAAAAAGTGTTTAATGTTTTAAAGAAATGTTTCATGAGGTTCATCATGCAACAAAGTGCCCTAAAGAGAAAAAAGAGGAAGAGATGATAGGGAGAATTTGAGAGGCAGAGGTAGTAGCATCTGGGTTAAAGACAAACCTGAATTGATTGAAGTGATAGCAATGAGGGAAAGAAACTGTTGTCAGACCCGTGATGGGGCAAAATGTAAGCAGGGTACATCCAAATATCCTAAAACGGAAGACAGAGAAACAAAAGACGTGAAATGCCTTAGGTTGAATAATAATGTAAAAATAGTAAAAATATGAATCTCAAAAAAAAAAAAAAAAGTTTCTTGAAAAAAAATGTTTTTTTCCCCCCAATTAATTTACCTCTGTTAATATTCTTCCATTTTATTTTCCCGCTTTGTTGTAATTCACAGACCACACATGAACTGATTTGGCTTTGGCAGAGTATATTATACCCCTTGATATATATTTTTTTTCTTTCTGTTTTTACATGTTTTCTTGTGTTGGATGTACATTACATTTATACCTCTTGCTGGATACCTTTATGTGGTTGATGATTTCAATTTTTCTGTTTTTGTTGTTTGCACAGTTTATATATTACACTTGTAAAGTCAGCCTTTGTCCTTCTCAGTGCAGCTCTGCGAAACACTGTTCCATGTCGGGGGACTGAACTCAACATCTAGGCGACTGGTGTACATTTATTTATATTCATAATAACCATTTCCAATTAAAAGCATGTTTGATTAAAACATTGCATGTTATGTTATATTACATTTATTTTGTTAAAAATTACATTTGATTCATTTGTTTTCACTAACAGTCCATTACAAGTGTTACCGCAGCACACAATTTGTCTTTTGATTCTCTCATTGGTGTTTTTTTCTGCACATTGGTCCACTGTATTTTTTGTGGTGATATGTAATTTCCTGCCTGGACTACTGCAACTCATTAGACTGCAGCTACACTAAATGCCAGAAAATGTGACCTTATCACCCCACTCAAAATCCTACAGTGGGTCTCAACGTACTGCCAGGCTTTATTCAAAGCCCTACAGTCATTAAAGCTCTGTTGATAAAGCCAGTATTTAGCAATCTGTTATTTAGAATAGTTGTGGGTGGATCCTTGGACCAGTGGCCGGTGACCATGCCCTCTGGGGAAATCCCAAGAGGGACCACTGGTCAGGCTTAGTATAGGAGACAGACACACACTAGTTCTTTTATTAGACAGAGGTGGCAGTAGTGAGCTGGAAGCGCCTGTAGTCCCTCAGGCATTGGAACAGCGATCCCAGGGTGGCTGAGCTTTAGAGAAACTAAGAAAGTGAGTAGGCAGTATATGCAGAAATCTGGAACAAGTCCTTGATGGTAACACTCACACAATAGTCTCTTGAGGCAGCCCAGGGGATGGTATGCATTAGGCCCTCGAGGAGCGAGTACCTGGACCCAGGGAAAGCTCAGAGATAGATGGAAACTCACTGATGTTGTAAGCAGCGATGACTTCTTAGCAGAAGTGGTATTCAGGAGCAAGTCCGGAACGTGGGCCCTCGAGGAGCGAGTACCGGTTCTGGACTGCAACCTGAAAAGAAAGAGAGCGAGGCCCCCGAGGAGCGGGGTACCTCTAGTGAAGTCCGAGGCAGCAGAATAGCTAGGGTTGCGGAGAGAGAATCCCATCCGCAGCAACCAGGAGGAAGCTAGGTAAACCATGGAGACGCCGCAGCAGCTAGCCTTCCATCAACCCCGAAGGGAGTTGCCAACGAGGTAAGGTGGGCGGAGCGGAGACGTCGGGCAGCGACAGGCACAACACCTAGTTCTTTCCTTCAAGGTTTTCCAAGGACTGGCACCACCCTATAAACAATTGACTCACCTCTTTCACTCACTGTGTTCACTACCTCTAGCTTACTTGGTGGTGCCAGCCCTCAAGGAAATGAAGCTCAACTACCAGGAAAAGAACCTTCGTAGGCTCCATCCCCATCATCTGAGGATGGAGCCACTTGATCAGGCTTGCCTCAGACTGCCTCATACTTAGAAAATGACTGAAAACTTGGTTATTCACAGCATCCGTTTTGCAGCCTGATCAGATCCTGTACCTTAGTCCAGAGGAAAAATTTGTTTGTTTTATTTTTATACAAATTTTATTGTGATCTGCCCAGCACAGTTTTTCTGTGGGTGAAATAAATATATTTTAGGTAAATAGATTTACTTTGCTCACCTACTGATACAGGCTTTTTCCACTCTACCTTACTGTAAAATCTTAGCCCACTGGAAGTCATATCCATTATGCTATACTTGTGTTTTATAATTTTCCATTGTCTTAGTATTGCTCCCTATTCCCCTCATTTTTAATCCCATCGAGTCTTGCTATATTTGTTTGCTACTGATTGCATACTGTACATAAAACTCAGTTAGATTGATGTCTCACTGTTACAATTAAGATGTAACATGTTTTGAACTCTTATGGTGCAAAAAGTGTGACAAAATAAACAAATGACAATGATGAAAACAATGAGCAGCTCTGGAATCAGACAGAAGGGAAAGGGATGTGAATGAAGAGATGGGAAGGAGTAAGTAAGAGTGAAGGGTAGAGGAGATGCGAGAAGGAAGGAAGGAAGGATGTATGAGTGAGGTGGGAAGGAGAGCGGGAGTGACTTTTGGGGGGAGGGAGATTGAGTGGAAGAGAGTGCAGGGCCAGTGGAAGCAGTAAGCAGTTGCCTAGAGCACCAGAGGTTTGGGGCTGGCACAGCATAATATGGTCCCAGAAGAGGAAGTTGTGTCATATGGGCTGTGAGGGTAGGAAGGAGAAGATGCAATAGTTGCAGCTGGAAGGAAGAATGTGTCCAGTCAGCTCCGTGGAAGGAGGCTGCTGCTGCTGCTTGTGCGTTCAGGAGGGGGAGAAGAGTGAGCATGTATGTGTGTGTATGAGAGCGAGTGGACAAAGTTTGTGTGCAGCCCCTCCCCCAACTAATCCAGAACAGTCTCAGGGTAACTGCAAATCAAAAAGTTCCCAGGTATGGAGGGGAAACCTTTATCCTTATTAGTTTTAATTAATTATTGTTAGGAGTTTTGAAAAATGTATTAATTTTTGGGAACTCTAAAAATATTTATATCAATTCAATTATAGAACGTTATTCTATTTGTCAGCTGTTTCCAAATTATTTTTATTAATATGGTTTTATTATTGTTTTATATTGGATTGTATTGTTTGATGTTTTATGAGGACTGGTAATGTTTCTGTTTTTCCATTGCTACAGTCAGTCTGGCTTATTGTGGTTTCCAGTTTAGTTTTTGTCTGCACATTTCTATTTCTACTTTACAATCTCATTCTGTGAGGGTCTGTCTGTGCACTGCATGCGTGACAAAAATGAGGTATTCTGTTTGTGTACCGATCTATAGGAACCTGACTTGTTCTGATTTTCTAATACGACGTGTATAGGTGTTTTAGGGCCTAGAGTAGTATTTGCAGTGTTGCATTTTTATGGGTAGTGTTCTTACTGTTTGAAAGTTGGCAGTTAATGTTTTTGTATGGGAGGTTTACTATATTATAAGTTATAGTTCAGATTACTTAGAGCTTTTGGAGAACCAAGCCCAAACCTAACACCATATGGATGCAGTGTCTTCTCACTGACGCCACAGCAGTGTAAATATAATATACATGTTTTAAGTGATAACTTTACCTCAGACGTCTGCACTTTGAATATCCTTCATGTAAAATCTGTTAGTGTAATTGTGAGTTAAGGGTGGCAGGGGTGCAAGGCTGTAAGATTCATCTAGAGAGCCTAATACCCTTGCACTGACGCCGAGAGTTTCACACACACACACACTTTCCATTCACACATCTCCCACTTCCCAAAGGGGCAATACATCAAGTTGACTAGGGAATAGCTACCTCTATTACTGACAATAGTAGCATGGGATCTATTTAATGTTTGGGTACTTGCCAGGTACTTGTAACCTGGATTGGCCGCTGTAGGAAACAGGATGCTGGGCTTGACGAACCTTCAGACTGACCCAGTTTGGCAACTTATGTTCTTAAGGTGAATTTGGATGTTCTTTTTAATCAGGCAAGTGGTACTCAATTTTTATTTAGAAACTTTTAATATACCGATGCTCAAGATAAATATCTTATCATACTGGTTTACAGCATAATAGGGGATAACCAAATGAGTAGGAGGAAGTTACAAAAAACAGGGTGTTGCAATAGAGACAGGAGAGCAAGGAAGAATAGGCTAAACATAGTGAAAATAATAAGTAGATTATAAACTTAACAAGTAACCAAGTAGGAGATCAAACAGCTAGTTCTTCGGGGTGTGTAAATCTACACAGGATTGATGGGGGTGGTGTTACGGGTTGGCAGGGAAATGACGGGGTCAGGGCAGGGGGGAGGGAGAGAGAACATGCGGTGTGTGAGGGGGGGGGAGGGGCAGCAAATCTATCGGGGTGGCTTGCCTAATAGTAAGTAGGAGCCGGAGGGTAGCCAGAGTTACTGAAGTTATAATTGAGCAGAGTGGAACTGACAGGGGATTATGAATTGGTTAGGGGAAGGCTAGTTTGAAAAGCCATGTTTTCAGTTTCTTTCTGAAGGTGAAAGGGCATTGTTCCTGTCGAAGCTCTGGCGGTAATGAGTTCCATTGGGAGGGTCCGGCATTGGACAGTGCACGTTTCCTAATGGAGGGGTGAAGTGAGGATTTCATGGGGGGTTCGTGCAGAGATCTTTTATATGCACTCTGATCGGTCTTGCAGAGGAGTGAAGGTTGAGTGGAATTTTGAGTTGGAGTGTAGATTGAAGGTAGATGGTTTTGTGGATAATGGTCATGGTCTTAAACAGTATTCTATAGTTGATGGGAAACCAGTGTAAGTTTTTGAGGATAAGGGTGATATGGTCTCTTCGCCTGGAATTGGTTAAGATCCGAGCTGCGGCGTTCTGTATCATCTGTAATGGTTTAGTTGTGGAGGCAGGAAGGCCGAGGAGTAAAGCATTACAGTAGTCAATTTTTGAAAACAGTATGGCCTGGAGGACTGAGCAGTAATCATGATGGTGTAAGAGGGGTGTGAGCTGTTTTAGCACATGTAGCTTATGGAAGCATTCTTTTGTGGTATTGTTTATAAATTTTTTGAAATTCATTCGGATGTCTAGAATAGCTCCTAGGTCTCTCACGTGGTTCACTGATGGGATGATGGGTTGCTGACGAGGGGGTTGCAGTCGTTAGGAGAGATGAAAAGGAGCTCAGTTTTGGAAGTGTTGAGGACAAGGTTGAGGCTGGAAAGGAGACTGTTGATGGAGTGAAGACAACGGTTCCAGAAATTTAGAGTTTCGGCAATGGGATCTGAGATGGGGGATCAAGATCTGCACGTCGTCAGCGTAGATGAAGTGGGTCAGTTTACGAGTTGATAGAAGCTGGCAAAGAGGAAGCAGATAAATGTTAAACAGTGTAGGGGAAAGAGACGAGCCCTGAGGTACTCCTTGAGTGGCAGAAACAGGGTGGGATTCTTTATTGTATATTCTGACCTTGTAGATCCTGTTATTGAGGAAAGATTTAAACCAGCTGAGGGCGGTGCCAGAGATGCCGATGTCCGAAAGTCGGTTGATGAGAATTGAGTGGTTCACGGTGTCGAATGCTGCTGAGATGTCGAGTAGAGCCAATAGATAGGATTGGCCTTTATCTAGGCCCATTAGGATGTTGTCTGTATGCGAGATTAGAAGGGATTCTGTGTTTAGGCGTTTCCGGAATCCGAACTGGGAAGGGTAGAGAATGTTGTGGACGTCGAGGTAATCGGAGAGTTGATTGTTGACTACTTTTTCCATTAGTTTGGCGATAAATGGTAGATTGGCGATGGGCCAGAAGTTAGCGGAGTTATCTGGATCCAGGTTGGGTTTCTTGAGTAGAGGTTTGAGTGATGCAAGTTTCAAGGAGTCAGGGACAGATCCTTGGGAAAGGGAGCAGTTTATAATATCTGCTATTCCCTAAGTAAACTTGATTAATAGCCATTAATGAACTTCTCCTCCAAGAACTTATCCAAACCTTTTTTGAACCCAGCTACACTAACTGCACTAACCACATCCTCTGGCAACAGATTCCAGAGCTTTATTGTGCGTTGAGTGAAAAAATTCTCCGATTAGTCTTAAATGTGTTCCCGTCACCTGTACTCCACAGCAGCTAGTAGTGAATTTACATCATCTAACCAAACTGAAGAAGTTGAGAGACCCATTTAGGAGTACATATCAGTGCCATTGCAGCCTACCACCAGCAACGAGTATACTTTGTACATCTGCTAATCTCAAAATTCATAAGGGGCCATCTAAATCTCCCTCCCCCTACCTGTAGATATCTGATACCCTGGACATAAAATGTTGTCCTAGAAGCCCTGATGGAAGCCTCTTAAGTGCCTTTGGACACAGCGGAACTTAAATATTTAACTTGGAAAGTAGTTTTTTTGATAGTGATTACTTCCACATATAGAATCAGTGAACTACAGGCCTTATAGTTCATTTTTCTCCCTACCTCCAATTCTATCATGACAAAGTGGTAGTATGTACATATTCAAAATTCCTACCAAAAGTGGTGTCTGTTTTTCGTCTTAACCAAGTGCTCACGCTGCCAACATTTTCCAAAACCACACAAACAAGACAGAGAAAAGACTCTACCCTGGATGCAAAAGAGTCTTAGCCTTTTAAAAACACAGAACACAAGAGCATAGACCCTCATCACATATGATCCCAATAGACTAGGAACTCCAGTCACGAAAAGAACTCTTTCAAACTGGATTACATCAGGCATAGAATACTATCACATTTCAAGAGCTCTCACTCTCTCATCCAATAAAAAGCACACCAAGTACGCACCACTGCAGCTTCAATAGCTCACTTATGCAATGTGCATATTGAGGACATCTGTAAAGCAGCGATCTGGTGATCTAGTCACACCTTCACTTCGCACTACTGCTTGGATGAACTGATGAGTGCAGACCACATAGGGGGCCAAGCAGTATTAAATCATTTCGCATTTAAGTAGATTGCTATCCACAGAGGAGTCCAGGTTGCAAAAAAATGAAAAAAAAAAAAAAAAACCAGAGGAACTATTCCTCTACACTGCAGCAACCCTCAGCTCGAGACTCTTCATGCAGTACTGCTAATTCAGTACGCTTAACGACAGGAAAAAAAAAAAGCAAGTGTGCTTACCATAAACAGTTTTATGTAGATAGCAGGATGAATTAGCCATGTAAGCCTGCCCTCCTCCCTAGACAGCATATCTTCCATACTATTGCTTGGATATGAATTAAGGATGCTTCTGGAATGCTGATTAACGTGGGAAGAACCACACACGCCCAGTAGAGCTGAAAGCTCTACAAGCTTTGAGAGACAGCTCCGCCTAGTGCCGCCTGATGACATCATCCATGTAGCATGGCTAATTCATCCTGCTATCTACAGAAAACAGTGTTTACGGTAAGCAAATTTGCTTTTTCAGAGCTCATGAGTTCCCAAGTCTCCAGGAGCCTCCAAGTCTCTTCAAAAGTTTAAATTTTAGCAAGGCAGTTGACTCTCTATGGAGAATGGTGGGTATTTGGTATGGCTAATTCCTCCCGCTGCCTACATGTTTACAAGTAAGCAAACTTGCTTTCTCTGTTAAGTAGGCATGAATTAGCGAGCATATGGGGAGACTCAAGCAGAGGATTGTATTGCAAAGCAATTACTTAGAGACGATCTGGCCCCACCAAATGGAGTGGACTACTGGGCAAATAAGCTGCACAGAGCTGATTGTCCAAAGTTATTGTCTCTTCGGGACATGCTGTCTAGACAGTAGTGGAATGTAAAGGTGTGAACGGACAACCAAGTGGCAGTTTTGCAAATGTCTTCAACAGAAGTGGCCCAGAGATAAGCTAGTAAAATCATCAAGGCTTTCACTTGATGAGCTTTGACAGTCTGTAATCTGTAAGCCAGTCAGCGCATAAGTGCGCTACACAGTTCAATAGCCAATTGGACAAAGTTTATTTGGCAACTGTCCTTCCCAGTCTATGAGATTAAAGGAAACAAAAACACTTGAGAAGCTTGATGGTGAAGTTGAGTCCTCTAAGTAATACACTAGGGCTCTCTTACACCAAGATCGAAGAGCCTATTCTTTTTGCACACAGTCTTAGGAAGAATGTAGGTAGCACAATAGCTTGATTAAATGGGAAACACAGATATGATTTTGTAAAAGGAGTTTGTGGATTCATCTTATGAAAACAATGAAAGTATGGGGAATATGAAACTAGAGCCTGCAGTTCACTTATTCTTCATCAAGTGGGCCACAAAAAAAACAAAACAAAACCATTTTCCAGGTGAGAAACAAGCCCATCAAATCGAAAGGAGGTTTCATACATTACGTTTGGTCTACAATAAAGTCCTAAGACACTGAAGGTTTACTGACCAGAGGGGCTAGGAATGCCTCAGTTTTCATGAATTTTGATCCCAAGGGGTGAACAGAGATCAGGCCCCTTCCATTACTGTGTTCACCATCCATGCCATGAGGGTCAGTGATGCCAGGTTAAGATGGCAAAGCCGCCTTCCTCCTGTGTGACAAGAGTCAGAAATGTTCCCAATGAAACCAGAGACTGAATTCATAAACAGAGGAGATATGGATCCCACATTGTGACAGTGTAGTTTGCTGGAGATATGGTCCTCAAAGCCAAGAGTGGGCAGTAACAGGGCAAGACTGGCAGGTTTCAACTGGAGCAGGAGAAGTATGTCTTCTGCCTGTGACAGCTATCTTCCTCTTGGGTTGAGCCCTCAGCTGCTAGGGCTGGCAGGATTTACTCAGAACAGCAGCAAAACAGCAGACAACATAGAACCCAAACTTTGAGACATGAAGGTGCCCACAGAAGCAGTGTATGACCACTGCAGGAGGAATGGATACATGAAGCAAACTAGAAGCAATCTAAGAATAAACAGGAACACAAAATGTAGGACACAGTCTATGAGCACGAAGACAAAGCTCTGGCAAAGTAAAGACTGTGAGCTTGAAATATAACTGTGTTCAAACAGGAACAAGATGGCCATCAGCAGGATGTGTGGCCAAAAGAGCTGGGTGGACTAACCAGAATGTCCAAAGGGTCCACAGAGGCCCTCTGCTGGCAGGAGGCAAGAATTGCCCAACAGGAGCGGATTTTAAAAGGAGCGCGAATAGCCTACTTTTGTTTGCGCTCCAGGCGCAAACAAAAGTACGCTGGATTTTAGTAGATACGCGCGGAGCCGCACGTATCTGCTAAAAACCTGGATCGGCGCGCGCAAGGCTATGGATTTTGTATAGCCGGCGCGCGCCAAGCCACGCAGCCTACCCCCATTCCCTCCAAGGCCGCTCCGAAATCGGAGCGGCCTCGGACGGAATCCTCTAACGCCCTCCCCTCACCTTCCCCTCCCTTCCTCTACCTAACCCACCCGCCCGGCCCTGTCTACACCCCCCCCTTACCTTTGTTGGGGGATTTACGCCTCCCAGAGGGAGGCGTAAATCCCCGCGCGCCAGCGGGCCTCCTGCGTGCCGGGCCGCGACCTGGGGGCGGGTACGGAGGGCGCGGCCACGCCCCCGGACCGCCCCGGGCCGTAGCCACGCCCCCGTACCCGCCCCCAAAATGCCGCAACTACCAGGCCCGCCCCCGACACGCCCCCCTCTGAGAACCCCGGGACTTACACGAGTCCCGGGGCTCTGCGCGCGCCGGTAGGCCTATGTAAAATAGGCTTCCTGGCGCGCAGGGCCCTGCTCGCCTAAATCCGCCTGGTTTTGGGCAGATTTAGGCGAGCAGGGCGAGAAGGTCCTTCTCCTTAAGGACCTTCTGGAATGTCCTAGTGATTAGAGGACTGTGAATACACAGGCGAAGCAATCTAGCACAAAAGCATCGGAAACTGATTTGTAGTTATTTGGATTAAGAGCAGAATTTTGGCTTTCCCATCATCCTCCAAGGTGAAAAAGAAAATCTATCTTCCCTTGTGATGGAACAAGTCGCCTGCAATTCTTTAATCTAGGGACCATTCATGCAGTTATAATACTCTGCTGAGGCAGTCTGCCAATGTAATTTGGATTTCGTGAAGGTAGTTTGCCTGAAGATGGGCATTTTATGTCCTGCCCACAACCAGATTCAGAGAGCTGTCTGGCAGACAGTGCAAGCCTGTACACTTCCCTACTTGTTTATGTAGAACATGGCCGCTTGGTTGCCCATCTGGTTCAAGATTTTCTTTCTGAAAGGTCAGAGAGAGCATAGCTAGTGGCTCATAACTCTAGGTAGTTAATATGTAGGGGACTCTCCACTAAGGACCAAATTCTTCTGTCCACACCCACCAGTGTAGGTGTCTGAATGTAAAGAAAGAAACCCACTTTTAGAACTTTTGGATTCATCCACCACTGATGGGATGGTTTTCATCCCAGGGGGTCATGGAGATTTGGTGAGAAAATATCTGATAGAGCTGATACCATTGGCTTCAGAGGCCTTACTGAGGGTCCTGTGTATAATAAGTCAGAGGAGTTTCATGCAAAGCAGCAGCCATGTGTCCGAGAAGGACCAGGACCAACCTTGCTAAGTCCATCAGCTTCCAAAGAGGAGAAATGCTTTTTTTCTGAAGCAAGTCTATGCAGGCTCCTATGAACTGAATTATTTGAGACAGAACAAAGGTTCAACTTGGCAAAGTTGACCAGGAAACCTAGGGACTGGAGGAGCCATTTGGTTTTTGAGGGACTTTTAGAACTCCCGATGGAAATGGACCCAGTCACCAAATAACTGTCCAAGTATGGGAATATGCAAAGACCTTGCTGACAAAGCTGTGCCACTACTACCGCAAAGCATTTTGAGAACACCTTCAAGGCTACCGAAAGGGAAGCACCTTGTATTGGTAGCACTTATCTTTCATCAAACCTAAGAAACTTCCAGTAGGTGGAACGAATAAGAATATGTGCATATGTATCTTTCAAATCCAGTGCACACATTCAATTCTTTAGTTGAATGAAAGAGAATCATTTGTAGGGAATTCATCCTTAACTTCTCCCATAACAATTACTTGCTCAGTTTCTGCAAGTCCAATATAGGCCTCAATCTCCCTGACTTCTTGGGCATTAGGAAATCCCAGGAACAGAATCCGTGGTTATACTTCTAAGGGACAGGCTTAACCAACTTCTGCTGAAGGAGCAACTCTGCCTCCAGCTGCAGCTGGGTAGATTAAGAGCTGGAGCTGAAGACTGACATCAGCTGGGTCAAAAGAGGGTAAGAGAAGCATAAGTGGTAGCCATACTCCACCATTTTCAAGACCCCCAGTTCTTTGTGACATGGTGCCATTCCAGGCGGAAGGACTGAACCCTTCCCCAACTGGAGGAGGTGGGTCTCAAGGTCATCAAAACTGGCCCTGGGCTTAGGCTGTATCTATTGCTGAGCCTCTGGCTAAACACTTTTTCCTCTATCGACTTAGAATGAAAAGATGCTGAAAAGTGAGGATGTTCTCCGCCATGAAAGATGATGGGATCTGCACTAATAAGGCTATCTCCCATCTTGGCTTTGAGGAGAAGACATGACTCAATCTTTTCTTCAGCTCTGAGGAGGGAGGGCCCCAAAGAGGACCCCTTGAATTGTTTAGGTACTCTGACCTGATAGATCCAGAAACAGGTGCCATGGAGTGGGGGAGAGCCTATCATTGCTTGTGGGACCTGGAGAGGGAAAGATTCCCTTCTTGATTGCACCGAGACTAACAATGCATCACTTCTGGATGAGAAGCAGTTCTGCTGCTTAACCTTGCACAAGGCTTCGGGCTCTTATCCACCGATGCCTTCCTCAGGGCCTCCATTTTCTAGACACGTCAGCACTGCACCTTCTTGGACATCTAACCATAGTTGTAACAGAGGAGTCACTGTCCAGGCCGAGACAATGACAGATCTGTGTATCCATGAGGAACATCCAGCACCCACTGATGTAGGCACCAACCATAGGATTTCTTGGCCTTTTCCATACTTAAAAAAAATTTGATAAGAATTTAAATGTTTCCTTTGAGTGGCTGCTGAGGCAGTGGCAGAAAAATGAACAAATGAGGAGGCATAAGAGCACCAAGGCCGGAAACCAAAATCTTTTTGAGAGACTGGACACATCCATGAAGTAGCTCAGGCTTTGGGTATAATATTAAGGGTTTTGTATAGAATACGAGAGGGGATAGGGAGCCATTGTAAATGGGATCTTCTTAGTGTTTGGATAATTGCCAGGTTCTTGTGGCCTGGTTTGGCCTCTGTTGGAAACAGGATGCTGGGCTTGATGGACCCTTGGTCTGACCCAGCATGGCAATTTCTTATGTTCTTATGTAAGACGATTGAGAGGTTCATGAGGCAGTGTGCATGAAGGGACTCCCACATGTGCTCAGTAAAGCCTTTAATGAGGTCTAAGAGCTAGGTCCATGTCAGCACCATCTGATGACATCACCCACTTCTTATGGCTAATTCACGTTTGTTTCAACTGAGAACCATGGCTATCCATAAACTGCTATGATACCTTCTCTAGCTTTTACCAGTGGTAAGGAAGAAGGCAGGATGCAGTATAACTATATACTGTATATGAAATCAGTATGGATTGGTTCTTGCGACTCCTATAATACAAGCCCCTACATTCTCTGTGGCAGCTTGAATAAAGAATCTAGCATAAGGCACAGAAGTCTGCAGACAAATTTTTAGCAACAGATTTTGGCATATCTGCAATGTAATGAAAAGTGTATACTAACTAGTGAAATACTCAATTTAAAATCTTGTTTCCCTTTATCCAAATACAGGTACAGTAAAAGGGCCTCATTTGGAAAGGCTTTTCTGCCATTCTATATATGGGAGAAAAAGCTTATTGAAAGCTTAGTGAATCAGGTCCTAAGTGTTCCCAATCACTGGTTCTTTCCTAGGCAATTAAAAAAAATTGCATCTTGTTAAGGTGATCATAGCAGGTCTTTCCAGCTCATCATGTTAATTGTGTTAAATCTAAGTGGTGAGACTTTTATGAAGCTTGTTAAAGGTAATTTTTTTTCAAATATTAATGGAAAGTTTTGTTTTCACACAAAAGTTTTAATAGAAGATATTCCAAAACAGGAAAAAAAAAAGTTCTGAGTAAATGTATGCCAATTTCCACATCTGAATTTGCAGAAAACTTGATTTCTCTATATTTATTTAAATAATGTTGGTTTTTCAATATTTCTGAACTCTCATCCAGGGGCCAAAGTGAGTAACCTGAAGCTATACAAAAAAGTATTTTAAACAGGGATAAAATATGAAAACATCAAATCCAAATCCATGTTCATGGTGGCTGCTCCTACAAGAGATACGGCACCTCCATGTTCTTTTGCTATGTATGTTATGAGTTAGCTATTCCAGCAAGCAATATCAGATCCTTAAATGAAAGGCTACAAATAGCAGCCATCAGGAATTGCTGATGCCCTACCCAATCCACAATGCAATAAGTCACACTTTCAGTATAAGAAAAATATATGTAGCGTTACAGCCATCATACTACCAAAAGAGCAAAGTCTAATGTGAATGCACACCCTGTGTAACCTCTTAGTGCCTTTGATTAGCGTGCAATCAGAGTGATGTAAGCTTGCATCATGTATCTTGTAGGGCAGGGCCAGGCAATTCCGGCCCTCAAGTGCTACAAGACTCATGTTTTCAAGCTATCCACACTGAATATACTTATGATGCATTGCATACAAATGCATCTCTATGCATACTCATTGTGGATAGCTTGAAATCTTGACTGGCTTGTGGTACTCAAGGGCCGAAGTTGACCACAGCTGTTGTAGTGTGTTCAACTATTTAATAAGTAATTATGCAAAAGCATTGCTGTTTTCCCTTTTCAATGTTTTATATGACTGCTACTTTGCTGACTAATAACCAAACACCACCATTTCAAATCTTCTGGACTTTTGTTTTAAGCCCACTGAAATTGCAATGCTACTTTCTACTTCTTCAGAATGCTGCATATTTACATGTCCTCACACCTGCAGCCTGACAATGGTGCATCAATTACGCCTACAGCATCCTACACAAGAGCTGGAGTAAAACAGTATGCTAAGTACAGTCTCTCCTTAAAGATTTGTCTGCTAGAAAACGTGTACAAGTTGGGTTTATTGTTTTTGTACAAGTACTGCATACCCCACCCTCCACACCACCACCGTGAAGGCAAGCAGGTTGGGTCTGGCTACTATCTGAACAGGAAATAAACTTAAGAAGCCCAGCTTACTGTGCTGCTAGCAGAAGCCAGTGACAACCAGTGCAGTATCTTGCCAAGAATATTCAGTCACATGGTGGGACATGATTGCCAAAGTCATACTAGTAATAATGCACTTTCTTTTGATACATCATACACATAACTATACTTAGAGAAGAGGTTTCTAGTTCAGTCAGAACTAGCCTCTATTAAGATAGATCATCGCAATGAGCTTTCATTCCCCCTATTTTTTTTTTTTTTTAAATCTCTCCCCCAATTTGGGCCAGTCACTGCAGTGACAATCCTTGGCCACGGACCACAAATAGCTCCCCCCTGAAACCAAGCTATGGACTCCACGTTTGGCCACTAGGTGTCTCGAGCAAAGGCAGAGACTTTTTTTTTTTCTTTCCCCTGGAGGCTATGAATGATGCCTTTGCAGCATGCCCCATCCCATGTAGACTAGACATCTGGGTCTGGGAATCAAATCCAGATCTTCTGCATGGCAATGTGCAGCACTTGCCACTCCAAAAGCAGGCTTGCTCCCCATTTGTTTATTTTAAGTTTGGATGCACTGAATTTTAGATTGATTTATCTATTAATAAATAGTTGGCCATTTTCTTGTTTTAGCAATTTTGTATATAACCAAGTAAAAGGCAGGTCCTTTTCAGAATGCTGTTTTCTGGTTTTCCCATTTTTATTGAATTCTGACCCCTTTCTATAGACTGATCAAGGACACTAAGTCAACACAATGGCTGAGTCTGATTAGAAAATGTAATTTACAATAAAATTTTAAAGAGGATTGAGCTTTATTACTTTGTGGTTGAGCACTCTTCTGTATATATATTTTTTAGATTTTATTTGCATAAATGCATTGCAGAAAAAGATGTAAAATGACATTACATTGTTTGATTTTCCTGTATAGGCGCGCTACATAATGTATTACACAGACTATGACTAAGGATTATTTTGGAAAAAAACAAAACAAAACAATGAATTGCACACAGATTACACTTGTGCTGTTCTGATCTTTAGAAGACCGTTGCTGGTTCTCTTCTGCAGACCACGCTTAAGAGGACCCTTTAAGGCAGTAAGCTGTGGCATGCCGTTTCAGTTAGACCAAAGCCTGAAGTATGTTCTGTAAGAGAAGCCCCGCACAGTCACAAAAAAGTGTCAGCAGTCCTATGGAAATGAAGATGCATCAGACCAAGAAACGGCCAGATATACTAAAGGCTTCCTCCCCATTCGGATTCTATGAGAAAGATACTTAGTTCATCTGGGCCAAAGAGACTTAGCTGTTCCTGACACTGCATAGACTTGCATAAATCAAGATGTGTCTTTCCCAAGAGATAATGCCAGGAATGTCTGGATACATATTGGTCCTATGGATGACTGTAAACAGATTTCTCATGGTGCTTATCAGGCCGAGGCTATTCTTGGATATTCCCGTACTGTACAAAGATTGCTGTGCTAGTCCACAGCAGATAACATGAACACTGATCTGTATTGCAAGCTCACAATGGTGCTTTCAGTTCATTGCTGTTCTAAAATGAAATGCATTTAATATTCTGGCAACTGCAAAATCTACTCTGTCAGTGTAATTATACCTTCTTGCCCGCATTGCTCTTGGGAACCAAACAAGCCGCCATGTTGGAAGGAAATGTGTGTGAAACAGCAGGGTCTGCATGAACATTCATCTTCTGTGGCGACGGGAAGTAAAGCGGAGAAGAAGCTGGGATCAGAAGAGAAAATCATGGTGGCATATTAGAATTTGATATTGCACCCTTTACCATCTGACCAAGGATCAGAGAGGGTAGAGACCCTGAAAGCAGATTGATATTCAAGTTGGTGATGTCTGGCGTTAAAGTGAGGCACAAAGTTCAGAGGAGGAGTTCAAGTCTCCCTCAGCTATGGAAATGAAGCCATTTATGACCATCTGTGCTGGTTGAAAGACTGAAAAACAGAGCAGACACCAACCTGTTTTCATTGCAGGACATTTCTAGCAGTCAGCTCACTACTGGTGATCAGAAAGTCTGTGCTGATAAGTGGCTTGCCAGTGCTACAGCCCAGTAGGCCTCGAGTGGCACAGTCTCTCTCAAATGCTGTAGCTTCAACTTATGCCTGCTACCTATTAGTAATTGGGAAGTGTTGATAAGCAATAGGCAGCCCAAGGAACAGCAAGCAGCAGCACCCGATAGAAGCGTTTCCTGCTTCAGCACTAGAGTGGTGTCATGCTAAACAGCATGAGGGAAGGGAGCAGAGGAAGAAACAAAAGATTGTGCAAAGTTCAGATGATGTGGAGGAGCAATCAAGGTCTTGCACCACCATGGGCAAGGAAAGCTGGGGTTCAGAGTACAGGAGGGGAGCACAAACATGATGTACCATGCCCGGAGCACATAACACAATAAAGCGTTAAATTAATATAAATTACAGAGAAGTAGGGGGTATAAAAATATTAACCATTTTAGTGGCAAGTAAAGTCTTATTTAATTGTTTAAGTATCAATATTGGTCAAAACAAGCCGGGGAGCCATTCAAATCAGTCCATGGCTGACTACCAGATTCCCTTTTCCCAGTGTGACGTGTGGCTTCCCAACATTGGGGCAGGCTGGGCCCTCACTGGCTGACTCAGTGAGACCATGAACTTCAGTGGTTTAAACTATTAAGGATATAAATACTATTTTATCTTTATTAAAATGCATTAATTGCTTATATGCAGATGCACTAAGCCATGTACAGGAAATAACACAATTCAAAAACATTTATGAACAAAAGCTAACAATAAGCGAGGCACATCAAATCATCTCAAGAAATCACTTCAAAACAGCCAGACTAACTGGTCCAAGTTCATAAACAAGCCTGCTTGAAATTTTTTTTTTAAAGTCTTTTAAAAAAGTTAAGAAGAAGGGAACGAAGAGGGAAGAAAAAAAAAAGTAATGTAAGAAAGGTAGGCATAAAATGCAGTTTTTTCTGGGACACTCCAGTATGCAAGAAATCACCCAATGGTCTCTTATTTCCTTCATCTTACCTTACTGGTATGAAAGGCACACTGGAAAGTAAATGGTGATTTCTGCCACTAATTATGTGTACGAGTGTCAAGGCCGGCTGGTGGCAAGTCTTGAACTTGGGGACTGGCTGGCTGGGAGGTCTGTGCTTTGCCTTTCTGAGACACTGGAGGGCACCAAGCTCAAAGAAAGCTAACACAATCAGGTAGAAACCTTGCAGACTCTGCTGGGAGAAATAGTGATCCCACTCCCAGGAAAACAGACTGGTCCTTGGGACTAGAAAAAAAAAAAAAGTGAAATTGCAAGAAACACAAGCTAGGGCCTTTGTAGCTGCAGCTCCTACTTTAGCAAATACATTACCACACTGAAAATGTATTTCAAAAGCTGATAAAATCCATGTTTTCCACACAAGCATTTGATGATATATATGATAGATTTTGAAATCTTGTAGTACTGTGATAGTGATTCGATGCACAGAATCACAGTTTTATCATGTGTGTAATGTTTGTATTATGAGTTTATCATTGATCAGCATTCAAAATTAAAATGGATTTTGCAAACTATAAAAAGTAATAAATAAATAAAACTGGATGGCTGTTTAGCTCTGCTGCTAGATCTGGAGAGCAAGCTCTGTGATGCTCAATGTGAAGTGAAGTATTAGATACTTCAATTTACATGGCATACTGAAACTGACAGTAAGAACATAAGAACATGCCATACTGGGTCAGACCAAGAGTCCATCAAGCCCAGCATCCTCTTTCCAACAGTGGCCACTCCAGGCCATAAGAACCTGGCAACTACCCAAAAACTAAGTCTATTCCACGTTACTGTTGCTAGTAATAGCGATGGTTATTATCTAAGTCAACTTAATAGCAGGTAATGGACTTCTCCAAGAACTTATCCAATCCTTTCTTAAACCCAGCCTACACTCACTGCACTAACCACATCCCCTGGCAACAAATTCCAGAGTTTAAATTGTGCGTTGAGTGAAAAAGAACTTTCTCCAATTAGTTTTAAATGTGCCACATGCCAACTTCATGGAGTGCCCCCTAGTCTATTATCTGAAAGACTAAATAACAGAATCACATCTACCCGTTCTAAACCTCTCATGATTTTAAACACCTCTATCATATCCCCCTCAGCCATCTCTTCTCCAAGATAAAAACAGTCCTAACCTCTTTAGTCTTTCCTCATAGGGGAGTTGTTCCATCCACTTTATCATTTGGTCGCCCTTCTCTGTACCATCTCCATCGCAACTATACCCCCTTTGAGATGCGGAGACTAGAATTGTACACAATACACAGTCCAAATTAGTCAACAGGCAGTAGAATTTATAGTCTGAAAAGTTCTAAATAACCTCGCCAAAATAATTTGCATCACCTGCAAACATACAAATATATTTACATTCTTAAAAAAAAAAAAAAAAGTAAATAAAAATATGGAGGCAATGACTTCAGACAACAGCATGAAAGCCATAGACTACCATAAGCTGGTTGACAATCTTAATCAGGCATAAAAACTTCCAAAAATATTGCCAAAGGCATTTACTTAAAAGGAATTTCATCAATGAATCTCTTCCAAATAGTCTTTTTACGGAAGACATTAATTGGCAAAGTACTGTACAATTATACAGTTCATGAGTGGCTAAATTCTGTTTATAAAAATTCCAAGAGACCATAATGCTTTACATTTTAGTAGTGCACATCCACACTCCTTGAAGGATGTTACCTTTTTCTCACATTTTATGCTATAGAAGAAACTGGACAGATATTAACAATTTTAAAAGGGAATTAAGACATTGTCTAAACATTTTTTGCAAAGTGGCTATCCAGCAGTGGCAATGTGAAAGGCCTTATTTTTTCACCATGAGACTCTTGATTACCTCTAGTTCTGCTGGATCCATGGATGACAGAGTCTTGTCTTTTCTGATACTCTGAATAAACACCACAGACTTTTAAGATTTTCAAGAGTCATTGGAACATCTTACACTTGTTTTTCAGATAAATATTTGAGAATTCTTATGGCTGGGACAACATTTTTAAATCTCTCTCCCGATTCTATAGTTAACAGTTTAAGTACTGTCCAGAGTCATTTTAAATGTGAACACCATCGTGCATGTTCTGCACCATTATCTGTAGAAGGATTTTATACATCCTCATACCCAGGCTAAATATCAGCACTTGCATTGTACTACTTGTGTATCAATGTTTAATTTCCAACATGATCTGCCTGTGTCCCAAACTGTATGTGGGGAACACATATCAGAACATTACAATTCTGGTGCATCTTGATGCTTTGATACAAAGATTGTAAGCCCTCTGGGGATAGGGAAATATCTACAGTACCTTAATGTAATCCACTTTGAAGTGCCAAAAAACAGAATATAAATAAATTAAAAATTGTCAAAAATCATCTTTTTGTGCTCCTGACTTTTGGATCACCAACCCTAGAGAGGGAGACTGAGATCAGGAACTTAGACAATATGAGCAGCAATGGATTTTTTAAAATTTCTTACTGCCCACAGGTTTAAGTTCTTTAATTGAATGGAGACAGATTTCTCAAAATATAATGGGCAGACATTTGTTAGATTGGCTCTCTTTTTTGATTTTCATTGTTGACTGGTTTAACAGTTTCATGTGATCTTTTCGGTCAATCATTTCGCCTATTTGTTCCCTTTTCGTATAAAAAAAATAAATAAAGATGCTGCGCTTTGTGTTTTGCTTTTGTTGAAGTTGACTTAAGTAGGCACCGAGCCTTTTGGATATTATGAAAAGAGACCCTTCAGAAACATGGAAGTGTGATTTCTGTGAGATCTGAATACATTAATGCTACGCAGGAACTAAATTTTGTGACCTTTTTCAGAATCATTGCAAAATATCCTTGACGCAACCATATAGACTAATCACTAGCCTTGTCAGATGTGGCTATGAATGGGGTTCTTGTTCTCAATTCAAGTTGTTTTCACTCTGATGCACTAAGTAAATATTTCTTTGGGAAGGTTTTTGGACATTTTTATGACTGTCAACCAGTATGTAAGAACATTAGCATTAGCTCTAATTCAACTAAGAATACGATTAGCTTAAATAATTTGGAATCTCAAGCACCAGACGTCATCTCCCTGCTCAGGACACAAAACCTGTTGGGTATCTTGGTGAACATGCCCAAGCTACTCAATATCTCAGTGTTTAATAGGCTCCAGTTAAGTATGCAATTCAAGTTAACCCATCACCAGAAAAGGCTGATTAGAAGCATACGCAGGACACAGAACATGACGTTCGGTATTTTTTTTTTCATCCAGCAGTTTCCTTTTGCTTCACTGGGGTTCCATTCAATTGAAACTGTCCTCTACTGGGGGAACAGCACCATGAACTTTCATTCACAGCTATAGCTTCTCTCCATTTTAACCCTCTCTTCCCTCCTGCCACATACTGCTGTGAGTGTCTTCAGTCAGGGGCCACAGATTACAACTCTTGGAAACCAGTTAAGAATACACCCATTAGGGGTCATGGCTGAGACCTCTCCCCCAGAGCTGTGAATTGTTCCTCTATCAACCTGAAGAATGCAAATGCCCTTCAAACGGAAGAAAAGATCTGGCTTTCCATAATTCACAAAAGAAATTAAAACTTCAGTATTACTGCTTCTAAAAAACATCTGCAGATATACTTGTTTGTACCTGTGAACAAAATATCATTGTAAAATAATATAGCACACACCCCCCCTCCCCAAAAACACAAACATCTACTAGAAGGAGACTGCCAAGTCTTTTAAAAGAAACCACAATACTATCACAACTGCTATTTATATACACAGGACTACAGTAAAACTTCACCCAGAAATAGACCCATTCCTAACCTGGGAGAAAGCTTCCTTATTCTGCATTCACATGACAACAGCCAACAAAATGTCAGCCACTATCCATCCACCCAAACTGAATCTTCAGAAGAAGCCATTAAACCACATCTGCAGGGAAAACCTGAGAGGAGGCACAACCTAGCACCTGGCCTGAGCTGGGGAGATAGGGAAAGAGCTCCCAACTCAGTCTATAGTCTGCAAAAATACAGTTGTTACTAACAGAAACCCCTTTTCTTATAAGCATGGCTTAGGATATCAAAGCTGTGTTATAAAAAATGCTAACATCCTTTACAAAGGCCTAAAAATATCCAAGAACCAATGAATGCTAGGTTCAACATGCAAATCGCAAATGTTTCCAAGGTAGTACTAACATAAGAACATGCCATACTGGGTCAGACCAAGGGTCCATCAAGCCCAAGCATCCTGTTTCCAACAGTGGCCAATCCAGGCCATAAGAACCTGGCAAGTACCCAAAAACTAAGTCTATTCCATGTAACCCTTGCTAGTAACAGCAGTGGCTATTTTCTACGACAACTTAATTAATAGCAGGTAATGGACTTCTCCTCCAAGAACTTATCCAATCCTTTTTTAAATACAGCTATACTAACTGCACTAACCACATTCTAAGTTCAAGACAGCCACATTGTCACTGAAGAAAAATAAATAAGACTTACTACTAGAGATGTGAATCGGAACTGAAATCCGAACCGATTCTGGTTCCGATTCACATCTCTACTTACTACAGACATTTGGGATATAATATTCAGCCACTGGCTAGCTTGCAAAGGTACAATAATTTAGTTAACTTTGGCAGGATATTTAGTCAGTAGCACAGCCACTCCACTGAATACTTAACTATATTAAGGCTAGCCAGATGAAGTTATCTGGCTAGTTTTAGGACTACTCTAGAGCATCTTAGAGCTAACAACTTATTATCCAACTAAAGTTTAGCCGAATAATGTAAGGGCATTCAGAAGCAAAGTTATCTAGCTAAACTTTAGCAGGATAAGTGGCTGAAATATTTTTAAAAAGTCAACATTTTAGTCAAATAACTAAGAGCATGGAAATTTTGTAATTAGTGGATCTAAGTTTGTTTTGTAAGCAAAAAAGTCTTAATAAAAAGGATGTACTGACCCACACAAATGGGCGGATTTTCAGAGCCCTGCTCGCCTAAATCCGCCCGGATTTCGGCGAGCAGGGCCCTGCGCGCCGGTGCGCCTATGTTCAATAGGCCTACCGGCGCGCGCAGACCCCGGGACTCGCGTAAGTCCCGGGGTTGTCCGAGGGGGGCGTGTCGAGGGGGCGGGCCCGATCCACGCGGCGTTTTCGGGGCGGGACGAAGCGTTTCGGGGGCGGGCCCGGGGGCATGGCCGCGCCCTCCGGACCCGCCCCCAGGTCGCGTCCCGGCGCGCTAGTGGCCCGCTGGCGCGCGGAGATTTATGTCTCCCTCCGGGAGGCGTAAATCCCCCGGCAAAGGTAAGGGGGGGGTTTAGACAGGGCCGGGCGGGCAAAAGAAAGTTCCCTCCGAGGCCGCTCCGATTTCGGAGCGGCCTTGGAGGGAACGGAGGTAGGCTGCGCGGCTCGGCGCGCACCGGCTATACGGAATCGATAGCCTTGCACGCGCCGATCCCGGATTTTAGCGGTTACGCACGTATCTACTAAAATCCCGCGTACTTTTGTTTGCGCCTGGAGCACCAACAAAAGTACACGAACGCGCCGTGTTTGTAAATCTACCCCAAAGATTTTAAACACCAGCATATTACAAAAAAGATCAGGTCCAAGTGACATATTTAACCCATAGGCTGGTGGTTATTAAACTACCAGCAGATTAACAGACTGAGGACATACTTTTAAAAGTCAACTTTCATGCCCTCTAACAGGATGTCTACAATACAGAGAAATCCAAGTGATTGTATTTATTTATTTTATACACACCATTGGTAAATTGGCTTAAAATTCCCACTCTTGATCTGCTGATCATTCATGTCAGAGTCCAGCAACAGAAGCAGTCCAGGACATCGATTTGTACCTCATTCTACTCAAGGGGGAGGTCACGTCAATACTGCTGCAAACGACCTATTTTCATACCAATTTAAAGGCTAAATTACCTCTCTCCTTACACTAGTGTGCTACACCCAAACCAGGTATTGTTGCTCTGTTAGTGGCATGAAAGCTGTCTTGTAAAACAGAAAGGTAAAAAAAAAAAACCAAACAAGTGGTACATTTGATAAAGGGGATACCACATTTTTAATCATTCATATTCTATTTCATGACAAAAAGTAAGACGACGCTCTAGAAGCTCAGCAACCAGGTCAGAAAACCAGCATTCAAAAGAACGGTCAAAATAGAAGGTGTTCTTGGTTATGAACTTTGAGAAGTGTGGGCATGTAACCTAGTTTCTAAGCCTTAATGCCAGTTATTTTCTTTGTCTAAGAACATTACAACTTCCTTTTTTTTATATATCATTAACACATGGAGTGGAGGAGCAGCCTAGTGGTTAGAGCAGTGGGCTAAAACCCAAGAGACTAGGGTTCGAATCCTGCTGTCGCTCCTTGTGACCTTGGGCAAGTCACTTTACCCTCCTTTGCCTCAGGTGCAAACTTACAGGCCGATACAGTACAGTGCGCTCCTAGCAGGCATTTGGACGCGCGTTTTGGACGCTATTACCCCTTTACTGAATAAGTGTCCAAATTGCGCATCCAACCCCCCCCCCCCCCCAAACCTAATAGCGCCCGCAACATGCAAATGCATGTTGATGGCCCCATTAGGTATTCTCGCGCGATTCAGAAAGCAAAATGTGCAGCCAAGCCGCACATTTTGCTTTCAGAAATTAGCGCCTACCTCCAGGCACCCGAAAGTTTAAAACTCCTGCGTTTTCACTATATCGGCCCGTAAGATTGTAAGCCCTCTGGGGATAGGGAAATACCTCCAGTACCTGAATGTAATCCACTTTGAAGCGCTGCAAAAAGCGGAATATAAATCTAAAATAAATACAAACATGTTGCTTTAAACCAATCAGCAAGAGAGTAAAATTAATATGGTCAGACTACCTAACTGGCCGATGTAATAAGACCCATGCTGAAATCTGTGCAGATTTTTCCATGTGTGGCAAAAACCAGCGGCTGCGCAGGATGTAAAAACAGTCACAGATGCCGAATAGATACATGCAAAAAATATCTACATACACCAAACATACGCAGCATAATGTGCATGCTTGGCCCTAAGTAATATATTGTACTGACACCCATCAGCATGTGAACACCTGTGACTAATTTTCAGGGCAAAAAGTTTTCCTTTTCAAAAAAAGATAAATTAGTACTCTGGAAGTTGATGTGAAGGTGGGGAGAGCAGTATCTAACCCCTTCATGATCAGATCCCAACTGCTGGCAAACATGTGAAATTCAGATCAGAGACCGTGTCTCATCGAGAAGCTGCCATCTCTACCAGTTGCATCTGCCGCTTGGCTGACCCACAAAAAAAAAAAAAACCACGGTCTCCACACCGGCGCTTAAGTTCTGCCCTGACTCAGGTGCTAAAAACCTGCATTAAAAAAAAACAAAACAAAAAAAAAAACAAAACACACATACTAACCCGATCTCCCTGCATTGCCCATGATTAATCAATCGCCTCCTCTGTAAGCAATTAGCATACACTCACTTAGAACCTGCCACAGGTTTATGCACGTTTTCCCCCCACACACACACTGAATACCTTATTACATATCCCCACAATGAGACTAGCTCAAGAAAAACCCACGAAGTGCATGCAAAAACCTGCAGCATCTTTAGCGCTGCTTATTACATCGGCTCCAAAATGTCTCAATGTAAGCTAAACTTCAGCAGCAGCAGTAGATGTCACTTTAGTGTATCTTAGTAATCCAACTGACAATGTGATGAGTACAGGCTGGCACAGAAGTAGGTGTACTTATGACTGGTCCTTGCAAACTGCAATCGAAGTTCTAGATAAAAACAGGGCTACTAAATCCCCTTATATCTTCAATTGCCCTTCTTCCAAATAACACATGGAAATATAGTTATTCAGCTGCAATGAAGAAATTTCAAACAGAAAATTTCCTGCCAGTTGTATGACAGTAGTGATTATCAAGGTGCTGGTGTTTCTCAGAGGGGGGGGGCGATGTCATGCAATGTCCTGGTATGCATGACAGTACCAGAAAATAGTATGTCAACATAAAAGAATTTAAGGCCACTGTGACCCTGGCATGCTTGTTGTGTCAGAAGCCTCTTCCTGTTGAGTGCTGGGGGAAGAAAGGCAGGTGCACTGTAGTCAGACTCCTCTAATCATATGTGTCTTGTTAAAATGGCTGCTTCCTCTTGCTCTTTTGGGTTTGCAGTTCAACTGGAGTTACAATGCCTCAAGACCTGATTTGTGGTTACCCAGAGTCTTCCTCCCATTCCCCTCTCCATTCTAACCCAGTCAATGCAGTGACCGTTTTCTAGCTGATAGGCACAAGTCATAGCTCTCTGGAAGAATCAGCCACCAGGTGTTATTCAAGCAAAAACAGACTCCCTCTGCATCCCCACCACCCACCAGACTGAGAGCAGAAGCTAGGTACAGGAATTTAACCTATACCTCCTATTAGGCCAGCTTGTTGGCCATGCTTAACTAAAAGCAAGGAATACTGTCTGAATGAAGTTTTCTGCACGATCAGGCACAGCAGAAGACAAAGAAAGTAATCCAAGTATATTTCAGTGTGCTCATAACATTTTCCCACCAAACTCATGAGGATATCAGGTGGCATTTCAAGTCCCAGTTCTTATACATCTCCAAAGAATCCTTTACCATGTCCCCAAAATGAAAGCATATGAGATAGGTATCCCCACAATGATATTCTCCAGTACAGCCCTGCTGAATATGAGAAGAATAAAAAAAAAAAGCAAAAACTTATTTATATTCTGCTTTTTGGCACTTGAGAGCAGATTAGATTTAGGTACTGTAAGTAGTTCCCTATCCCCAAAGGGCTCACAATCTAAGGGAGTCATTTATCAAAGTGCTATGTGGCGTTTTCGCATGCAAAAAGCACCTTTAACAGATGCGAACACCATAACGCATGGTGCAATGCAAATTAGGAAAAGGGGAGGAGTTTGGGGTGGGATTTCTGGCCAAGTGGGCCGGCTTCGCAATTTGTGAAGCCATATCACACAGTTTTAACGCGGAATTTAGCTACACCTTTTTCATTTGTGTTAAGCCATGCGATATGGCACCTTGCAATGTTTTCACAAACAGTGTTTTCAGTATTTTACGCTGGAGAGGGAGACACACTAGCTATAAGGCCCTCACTCAAGGTAAGGCTTAGGTATTAGTGTAGGGGCCACTTGGACATGCAGAGTGCGACATATGAACAGAACAGTGCATGCTGGTGAAGATTTGATGACCTTTGGAGTGAGGAAACTCACCCAAAGATGAGATTTATGCAATGTTCTCTCAACCTAGCTTGATGTTACACAGATAGAGAGTTCATCTAGCTTGATGTTACACAGGTAACATCAAGCTAGTTCATCAAAAGCTAGTTCATCAAGCTAGGTTGAGAGAACATTGCACAAATCTCATCTTTGGGTGAGTTTCCTCACTCCGAAGGTCATCAAATCTTCACCAGCGTGCACTGTTCTGTTCGTATGTCGAACTCTACATGTCCAAGTGGCCCCTAACCCTTACACTAATACCTAAACCTCACCTCAAGTAGCTAGGTGGGCCTCCTATATCTAGCATGAGGGCCTTATATCTAGGTGCTCTCTCTCTCGCTCTCTCCCCAGTGGTTGTAGGTAGGAATTGAAACAATTGTGGTACTTACCGCAAAGTGCAAAAAAGTTATTGCAGTCCGAGGTAATACCTACGCGAAGCGCTAAGATAGGCTGTTTATTACAAAGTGCGCTATTACCATAAAACAAGCCCCTTTTCCTATCACATGCGATATTTAGTAGGGATGTGAATCATGTGCCCGATCGTTTTAACGATCTGGATCGGCTGGGGGGAGAAAAAAAAATCTGATCGGCATGATTTTTTTGCAAAAAATTGTTAATAGTTTAAAAGTAACATTTGAGGAAATGTTCGTTAGCTAGAGGTGCACACTAAGCCGCACATGCTTGGTGCTGTCCCCCGTGGCCATTTTGCTACCAGATATAGCACGCACTAGCCAGAAAGAGAAAAAAAAGTGCCAGCAGGCTGCAGCAGTGACGGTGCCAGCAGTAGCCACTAGCCAGTCTAGCCTCAGACTGCTCTTTAAATTTAACAACTGTAAATATAATAAATTAATAATAAATCTTTTTGTTTAGTTTTTCTATAGTATAGTATGTTTTGAAGCTCAGGTTGCAAGTTTCTTTATTAAATGTTTTGTTTCACTAAAGTAGAATATAGAGAAGTACTTAATTTCATGTTATGTAAAGTTTCTTTAGTTTAATACACAAAGTATTTCATTTTATTTTATTCTACTCTAGTGAAAAAAAAGAAGTTTAGTTTAACACAGGAACTGCAAACTTGAGCACAGTTTTCTCACCAATTTTATCTGCATGGCCCATCTGAACAGACAGCTGTCCTTCAGAGACTGCCTGGCCCTTCACCTCCCCGCCCCCTTGTCTCGCCCATATACAGTGTGGGTGAGGAGGAGCAGGGATGTGAAGGGGAAGACAGCCCCTGCATTCAGGTCTGATTTTCTGAAGAGAGCTGTCCTTCAGAGACCAGGGAGTCCTGCTTGGCCCTTCACCTCCCCCTTCCCTTCGTCAAGCTACCAACCGTTTCCATTTCCCATATATTAAACCATCACCTCAGTGGGAACCTTGGTAACATCAATAGATAAGAGGGCAGCCAATAGGAATACATATTCCTTCCTAACTGACCTGAAAAGTGTCAAAATGTTTCATTTTCTGTTAGTGCGCACTAACCCAATTAACGATTTTTTTTTACGATAAATCGGGGGAATTTCTATTGTATCGCACTCTTTAACGATATTAAAAATATCGGACGATAATTTAAATAGTTAAAAAAACGATTCACATCCCTAATATTTATTTAGTGCATTTTGATAAATCCAGGCAATAAAGAGTAAGAGTGCCAGTGGGAGTGAACCCTGGTTTCTCTGGTCGGTAGCCTGCTGCTCTAACCCCTAGGCTACTCCTCTGCTCCCAAAAGAAGCAGTCAAAGGACACAGGTAACTTTTTAGTGCTGCAGACCAACCAGAAGCAACAAAGTATTACCATACTGCTATTGTGCAATTTTACCATACAGGCATACAGAGTTAATTTAGATTTCTTTTCAAACTAAACTGGCAAGCATTTTATTAAAATAAACTTAGAAATGGTCACTCTTATGCAGCAGAAAAAAACAAAACAAACCTACCTCAGCCCTGCTCTTGAGCTGTTTATTGCAAGCCCTCTATTGGATTTCACTCCCTAAATCATAAAGATACCTCTGCTGTCTAACAGCCAAATGTACAGAAGGGTTTCTCCTCTTTTCCTTCTATACAGAAAATGCTTAATACATCTGGCTACCAACAGCTGACTGTACCATCTGTGTAAAATCAGATAATCACAGCATAACTGGCTCAGTTTATTTATTTTAAACTTCAAAACAAATAGCTACCAGTTCTAACTTTAGCCTCTTCAAACTGACTAAACATACCTAAAGGGGGAAAGAGTTCTAGAAACCAAGAAAACTCCTCTCACAATTTTTCTGCCCTTGGCAGGTGGAGCTCACCAAGTGCAAGTTTTAAATGTGGGTCCCTTTCCTCTGCTCGGGAAGCAGAAAACATTACATTGAGAAGGTCACATCACACTGCCCACAAGTTAGCATCCGAAAGTGCAAGGGTTACTTTTCCTTATTCTGCAAGCCACTTTAATAAATGGGAATCCCCAAAAACTGATACTCATTGAACCTTAACTATAGATTTCTTAGGAACTTACAGGTTTAAAAAAAGCAAACCTTTACAAGTCAAGAGTTTGCCTTGTTTTTCAAAATTATTGTTGCCATGCAAGCGAATGATGAAATGCCCCGCACTAACCACTGCAGTGTATGCAATTACGGTTTCAGTTGACAAATGATATTATAGGGATATCTGGCCATACAATTGCAGTTTTGGGAAGATTATGAGGAATCGCTTGCAGACATGCAGGAAATCAGGAATTAGGATGTACAAGTGCTACCTAACGCCCTTTGATTTCTCGGGGGGGGGGGGGGGGAGACATTATGAGCATGCTGTGAAATATATTTGATATATCCCTGGTGGGGGGAGGGGCACTCATTTAATTCAAAATTACTTGCTTAATCACAAAGTGCTCCGAGTGAGGAAATTTTACTCTTCTACTCAGTGTCAGAAAATAGGCGTGTAGGTGATAAGCTGTACCAGTAGGTGTGCAGTCATCAGGGAAAGGAGTTGGTTGAGACCACTGCAGAGATGCCCCACTTATAGCACCAATGAGCATTTTCCCTCCTCCAACATTAAGATACTGTGCACTAGAGGAAATAGAAAGCTATCTGCAGGGATCTCAAATATTCTTACCTTGTTAATGGTGCCTAAGTAAGAAGCACCTCCTGCAGAGTGACTCACCCCCCTAGGGGACGAACCTGCAAAGTGCCAGAAACACAATGCAGCTGTGTTTTCTATTCAGAATTAGAGTGGCATTAAACTGGAGAATAGTTTGATCCCATTTGTTGCATATAAGAGGATCATTTGAAAACATACAGCACATGGCCCCACTGGATCATTAACTGGAACTATATAGGTTTGTAGGCAGACAAAGAAAGCTTTTTCAGTGGACCTCAGCCAGGACTATAACAGCAAACTGCATGTGGATAGTAGTCAAGAGTTCTAGAATCATCCTAAATTTGTCAACTTTGCCATCTTTGTAGTCTCTTTCCTGTCACTACCTAGCTTCATCTAAATTAATCAGCAGTTTGAGGTAAGGACCTGTTGTATGTCTTATTTTTGGGCTTCTTTAGTAACTGTATGTTTTGCCTTTTTTTTTTTTTTTTTTTTTTTTTTAAATCTTCCTTCTTTCAAAATAGCTCCATGTGCATTCATGGTATACAAATGATCAGAAAAAAAATTGTTACTGTTACGTAATACTCTTCTTTGAATAATTATAGTTCCCCCGCTAATTTCTCATTTTGACAAAGGAAGGTAAAACTTACTAAATAAAGCTAAAAAAAAAAATCCAATATCATTATGCTTATTTTGTATTTCTTAAATTTCTTCCTCAAATACCTGCTTATTTATATCCTCTGCCTACAGTTTCATACACCTTAGAACTGAACAAGATTAGTTTCTACATAGGTACTGGGCTTTCTGACCAAGAAATATCCCAACACAACCTGACCGAATGTCCTACTGCTGTCCAGAGGCAGAGCTGAACATCTAGTCCCAGCACTGGCTGTCAAATTTAAACATCGCTCACATATTAAAAGGCAAGAGATTCTGCAAAACATTACAGTCCTGAAGGACAGCAAATAAATCACTGTTTTCTATGGTGGAGAGGAATCCTTGTTCTACAAATTGCTGAAAGTACTGCATAACCATTATTATTGTGCTTTGTATTTTAATACATACATAGTATGTTGTGCTATATTTTTAGACTTTGAATTTTGTTTTTGGGTAGGAAAATAAATGATATCCTCAAGTTCAGTATTAAATATTTCTGAAATTTTTTGGCCATTGGAAAGGTGACCACAAATGAGAAATGAAAATCTGAATCCCAAGTTCTGCAGGGAAACTATCTACACAGCTGCCTTTATGCAACTTGCTAATATCTCCTCCTTATCAATTCTCTAAAGTAATTCACTCCAATGGTGTTCAGATTGTACAGACCAGAAACATATGCGCCATCTACATAAGCTCTGCCGATATCACTGTATTCCTTCTAAGCAAGTTTCAAACTTTTTCAGCAAAGCCTTTTGCCAGTCTACCCAGTAGATGTGCCAGGCCAGCAATGGCCAAGACTTCCCTGCCCATGAGGACAGCAGATGCTGCTTCCACATCATAACCAGCAATCCTGGGGAACAGAGTTCTGGGTCCAAGAATCAAGCTCAGATCCTTCTGCATAGCTACATAAAATGCAGTTGGAGAGTCACCAGACCAGCTTTGTTGCTGTAATTTTAAAATCCTACTATTAGTTCCGTTTTACCCTGTGATATTTTAAGTAATAAGTGTCAAGAAGTGCAACTGAAGCCCCTGTATGGCTTTCAAGCCTCAGATCAAGTGCCACTGCTGTATAACATCCACCTGGGTTCAGGTGAATTTTCTCAGCATTCACGAGTGGAAATGTTATGCCTTTTGAAGCAAGAACTTTTTTTTTTTAAGTGGTTAGCAATACAAGAAGTAAGTAAAAATAAACATATATAACTATAGAAAGGAAAGCTGTAGGAGGAGGACAGCCTAATTCCAGAGCACGGAAGTCGCAAGTGAATTGTGAAGCCAACCCTTCACGAGTAAGGATAGAAATAGAAGCCATATCCCACATCCACCATAATGCACATTGTTCATATCCCACATAAAACTTAGTAACAGCTGCTGCTGTAGATAACTCATTAGGAAATGAATGCTATCAGCACGTACGCTGTAAAGTGGTACTGGCACTAGCACATGAGCCCAGCTCCCTAGAAAGAAAGACAGACAATCTCTTCAAATATGGCTGCTCAGTCAAGCGATTTTTGTTATACTGGGCCAATATACCCCTCTCAATACATCTAATCTGGTCAGAGCAATAATGGTACTGGGCCAAGGGCCATTCACCAGAGTTTTTTTTTCCAGAATCCTGCAGGCATAGGCCCTGAATCTGACCACTAGGTATCACCCTTAAGCGATATAGATCCCCCTTTCCTCAGGAGCTGAGAACGCTGCCCTCCCTCCACCCAGCTGACCTGAGAAGACGACCTGACTAGGGTATTGAACCATGGGACCTTCTCCTTGACCATGTCTTGCACCATCACTGAGCCGTCAGGCCAGGCCTGCAACACAGATGTCAGTAAGAAATCTCCAATAGTACATCCATGGTACATGTGAAGTTAGGATCAATATTTGTTTAGTGAAGATAGCATGGGCTATCTAATTTATAGTTATGGCATAGTGTTTATTTTAAGATGCTATGTTTGTTATGGGCAGTATATCAAATGTTATTAAACAAATGAAACATGTAAGAAAAAAGTATGATGATAAATATCTATTTAAAACTGTCAACTAATCTTTTGATGGAAGATCCAGGGACTTGTCAAGCATATCACTAGGAATAGTTCAAGCCTAAAGGTCATATTCAACTAAAACTTCTGTCAGCTTCTTCATTTTGGAAAGCATATCTCCCACTCCCCCTTCTATGATAACCTGTCATCTTCCCCCCCCCCCCCCCCCCAAGCACATTGGGAACAATGCTAACTTTTACACCCTCTCCTTCGGCAGAAGTATCTACTTTTCTTTAATTGTACATGTATTTATGTTACATGTGCTGTGTCATTACACCTCACAGGCCAATACTGAAAAGGTGAGTTCAGACCAATGTACAGCTTTACATGCATTTGAACACATTTTGTGAACATAAATCTTACTGCCAATGCAAAAAGGAGTTTTTCCACTCACAAAAGGCAGATTCTAAAATATGAGTACTGCTTAGCACCCACATGGAAATCCCATGCAAATGAAGGTATTAAGTAGTACTCCCCCATGCAATGAGGTCCTAACTTAGGTTTTAACCCTGGAAACTTAACTCCTGAGTCAGAGATGAAAGTTTTTGTGCAGGCCCAAAAACCAGAAGAAAAAAAAAAAAAAAGTCTTTCCTGCTCCACTACCACTTAGCTGGCTAAGTCCATACTTAATCACAAAAAAACACCCAAACACTCCTGTATTCCAGAAACCCTCAAAGTGTAACCCTCACAAAAACAGTAGGTTTCACTGGTCAAAATTTCTTCTTTTCAATTGTAACCACATATATAGCAATACCAATACATTGTTTGTAGGACCCACACTCTATGAGTTTGTATTTCAATCAAACTCAATCTGGTTATGGTCCATATACTTATTTAATTGTTGACTCCTTTTTTTAAGATATATTTTTATGTTTCAAAATTTCTCTTAAAAATAAACCAACTGGAGCTGACTCACTAACCCCATGTGTCAGTATCGCCTCGGATAAATGGAGCGAATGAATAGGTATTCCTTTATAGTTCTTTATAATCCTTAGGAAACAATCCCATATCTCTAGTCATGAAACAAACTGCAGAGTAATATTCATCTAATATAGAAAACAGTCCCACTTCAAAGTAATACTCATCTGATGCAGCAAACAGTTCCAGTCCCGACACGATCGTGTTTCGGACCACCCGGTCCTGCCTCAGGGGAAAACGCTCATGAAAAGGCTGCACTCCATATCCCGTGATGACTCCAGTCAAACGCTGTTCATTCTCCAAAACATCTGTGGTTAACTCAACACTTCCTTCTCTTCGCAGTCTGACTTCAGATCCGCTCCTGATGAAGTCAGACTGCGAAGAGAAGGAAGTGTTGAGTTAACCACAGATGTTTGGAGAATGGAGTCATCACGGGATATGGAGTGCAGCCTTTCCATGAGCGTTTTCCCTTGAGGCAGGACCGGGTGGTCCGAAACACGATCGTGTCGGGACTGGAACTGTTTGCTGCATCAGATGAGTATTACTTTGAAGTGGGACTGTTTTCTATATTAGATGAATATTACTCTGCAGTTTGTTTCATGACTAGAGATATGGGATTGTTTCCTAAGGATTATAAAGAACTATAAAGGAATACCTATTCGTTCGCTCCATTTATCCGAGGAGATACTGACACGTGGGGTTAGTGAGTCAGCTCCAGTTGGTTTATTTAAGAGAAATTTTGAAACATAAAAATATATCTTAAAAGGAGTCAATTAAATAAAGTAAATGGACCATAACCAGATTGAGTTTGATTGAAATACAAACTCAGAGTGTGGGTCCTACAAACAATGTATTGGTATTGCTATATATGTGGTTACAATTGAAAAGAAAAAAAGTTTTGACCAGTGAAACCTGTTTTTGTGAGCAAGTCCATACTTATCCAGCTATCTGGCTGTGGTTAGCCGATGCTTAGCCTGATAAGTCTGCACTTATATCCAGTTATGTGGCAGCAGCTGACTGCAGCCAGATAACCGGATAAGTACTGGCTTATCTGGTTAAGTAGCAGCGGTTAGCTGTGGCCAGCTAGCCCAATAAATCTTACTTATCTAGCTACATGTTTTTAAATTCTCTGCACAGTCTCTTTCTTCCTTAGTTCCTCCCCCAACTCCCATTCCTGAGTTAAAATGTGTATTCAACCTGTGCCGCATGCACATTTTGCAGTTAATTCACGTTTTTAAAACTCCTGATGTATTTTGCATAACATTAGCTTACTGCATCAGGAGCTAAAAAGAAAACATTTAATGTGTGCGTTAAAACTGTACACTGGAAATCACACAATTTCTTAGTGCTCACATTATTGCATCAGCCTGTCGGTAAGCATATATACATGCACACAGCAAGGAAAAAATGACTAAGTTTTATGTCAAACCCAGCTCAAAAATACTCTGTCTCTGGACACATAAACCAAATTCCCAGGTTCCACACCTGCTCTTGCATAAGACCCTTTCTTTCTCTACCCCAAACATTATTGGTCTGTTAGTCCATTCTTACAACACCTGGGTAGCTCCCTCTTTTTAACCTGGCCACTTTTCTCTCACCACACCTCCAGCCAACCTCTCCACTAGTTCCTTCCTCTATACCTTTCATGAATATAGAACATGATTACAGATAAAGACCATACAGGCTATCCAGTAGGCCCATCCAGAACTCCCATTTAGCTTTACAATTCCTTCTTTTCTCTCAGAGATCCTCTGTGATTGTCCCATGCTTTCTTGAACTCTAACACTGTTCCCATCTCTACAACTTTCACTGGGAGGCCGTTCCATGTATCCATCATCTGATCCGTAAAGAATTTAGATTTTTCCTTTTCACCCTCATCCCATGACCCCTTGATCTAGAGCTGCCTCTCTGTGAAAGGAGACATATCAACTATCATTTTTAAAGTTGTTTAACAAGTTAAAACACCTTAAGAAATGATACAATAGAGATCAAGTTAAATATGATAAGGGGAAAAAAAAACCAAAAACACACACACACAATTGGAAATATGAGATCTCAATAGTACACTGTCAGACCACAAGAAAAAGGGTCCAATGGAAATGAGAGGAAATATAAAGGAAAAAAAAAGGAAAAAGCCAAGAGCTAAGGACAAGAATCTTCAAATATTCAAGACATCACTAGGTGTTAAGGGTGCAGTAACCTGTCTGGCTCTATCATTAAGGAAATTTAACTGGGAAGGATCAAAGAAGACAAATTTAACTCCCTGGAACTTACACATTTGCATGGAAAATAGAGCCATAAAAAAGCCCCTATATTCAAAATTGCAGAAAGCATCAACAAAAATAGTTTCTTCTTAGTCTGAGTTATTTTGGACACATCTGGAAACATATGGATCTTAAGCCCTAAACAGGGAATCTCTCTCTCATAAAAAAATAAAGTCCCGATCAGAATCCATAGCAAAGGTGACAAGTAAATTAGAAGGTACAATGGCTTCATCCATCGAGCTTTCAAGAAAAGAAGAAAGGTGTGAAGAATAAAGAAAACCAGCATCAGCAGGAGCATCCCTCACTTGAGCAACTTTAGGATTCACGGGAACATAAGCAGCTTTGGAAATAGGAAGAAGCAAGCTTTCCTTATTGGATACATTTTCCATAAAATATGTACTTGGATCTCCACTGGAATGGTAAGCCCCCCCCTTTTTTTTTTTTTTTTTTTTTTAAAGAAAAATGAATAATCCTAATATTCTGGCGACGTATAACATTTTCAAGCTTATTCTGTAAGTGCAAATGACCAACAGAGATAGTTTCAACAGAATTCTGTAAGGCCTGCCTCCTTGGTCTCCCAAGAGTCCACTCGCGAGGTAATTTCAAGCAATTGAGAATGTGAAGCTTGAAATGAGTTGGATAACTCACGTTGGTGTGAAACTAACTGGGAAACTTGATTAGAGAGGTTTGCTATGGCTTTCCAAATTATGTCCAAGGTAATATTGGAAGGCTTAACCATGAGAGTGAATATTACCTCTGAGAACAGTTCCAGCCACAGATGAAACAGGAGCAGAGATTCGGCTCCCCTTACAGACCAGCCATCAGCTCCTCTATTCGGTATCTCCCAACGCCAAAGCAATCAGCACTATGATGTCATTTGAGTGCGATGGAAGCAAAGCAACTGCGTCAATGCCACGCTTGGGGGGGGGGGCACCAGGTTTTGGAGAACCTCGGCACAGCTCCGGGGTTAAAGATGATTCAAGGTCTAGAGCAGCCAGCAACAGACCACTGCTAGGCAAGCTGCACAAAGACATCCCGATGGAGCCAGAAGGAAGATCTTGGCTCCGAAGTACATGTTTAACCATCAGGCCGGTTGAAGACGGACTTTCGGAGACTTCCGGGTATGCTTTAGCCTTGCCCTTCCTCTTACCCATATCAAAGAAAGGCAAAAATTTAAAAAGCAAAGATTTTAAAAGGCAAAAGGGGAGTCAACGGAGAGATGTCCCAGAGCGTGCAGTCATCTTGGATCCTCTAGCTCGCATTCATTTAAGTATTTATTTTTGCCTATAACAAGTGTGTGCTAGGCAAATAATAATATGATTAATAAAATAAAATTCAAACAAAATGGACATTAAAACATGTCCAAGAATAAATATTTATCAGCACAAAACTTATGGGTATCTGTTTTTACCTCTATTTTCTGTCACACATCAATGTCTGATTAAATGCACCAAAGGTCTCCTTGAATAAAAACATTTCAAGCGTTTGGGAAACTCTGCAACATCACCCATAGAGCACAAGGGTTCCAGAATGGCATTCCAAAATGAAGGGTGGATATAAAAGAATGCTCTTCAGGGATTAAATTTAAATGTCTATCAAATCTCCCTTCCCCTCCTTGCCTCCACATTATATATTTTATTTATTGGTTTTATATATGTTTACATATATATATGTTTTATATATGTTTACATTTTTTAGTCTGATCCTATATGCTTTATGAAGAAGACCACTGACCATTTTAGTAGCTACCCACTGGACCGCCATCATCCAGTTTATATCATTTTGAGGGTTTGTTCTCCAGAATAGTAACAGTATTTCAAATGAAGTATTTACTATACAAAGGTAGTATTAATTTTTTTTTTCCTGTTGGCTATTCCTCTCCTTAGGCATTCAAGCATCCTTCTGACTTTTGCTACCTGTCTGGCCACAAGATGATCATCAGATATGATCATCCCCAGATCATACTCTTGTTTTGTACACAGAAAAACTTCATCCCTATACTATAACATTTCTTTGGATTTTTTTCAACCCAAATAAATGACCCTACATTTTTTTAAGTATTAAATATTAGTTGCCTGACTCTAGACCATGCCTCAAGCTCCACTAGATCTCTCAAGTTTTCCACACTTTCCAGGATGCCTATCCTATTGTCCACAGCAGACACATTCAGCAGGGGGGGGGGGGAGGAAAGAAAGTGAGAAGGATAGAAGGAGAGGGGGGGGCAGAGAAAAAGAGAGGGGGAAAAAAGATATAAAAGGGCATCTACAGAAGAGGAGATTATCTACTTTGGATAACAGGATAGACACCATGAGAGATCTAATGAAGCTTGAGGCATAGTCTAGAGTTGGGCAGTTAATATTTAATACTTTAAAAATGTAGGGTCATTTATTTGGGTTGAAAAAATACAAAGTAATGGCATAGTATGGTAGTGAAGTTTTTCAGCTTACCCTCCCTTTGATTTCCTTCTCACGTACACGCTAACGCTTCATCTTTTTTTTTTTTTTTTACATCACCTTTCCCATCCCTGACTCAAAACCCTTTCCCTACTCACCTGTAGTAGATGCAGTCTTCCCCAGGTGCTGCTGCATCATCGTCATCCTCTGATCTATTTCCCTAACCTCCCTCAACCTTCTCGCTTGTCTGCATGTTATTACCTGCAGTGTTTGTCCTCCCATCTTACCCCCGCACCTGTTCCCTCTCTCCTACTTCATCACTGACATCTCACCGCGCCCCCGACCTTCTCCCCAGCCCTTACATGTAAGGTTCCAACCCCGAAGATTCTGCGTATGCCAAGGGCTCAGTTCTTACCGGAGATACTGCGCACAGAGCAGGCTCATCCTCCTCTTGCTCCCCAATTCCGGTACCTCGGTCTGGGTCTCGCCTCACGCTCGCAGCGGCCCGGCCTTGGTGGCCGCCGCCATCTTCCTGTCTGTCTGGCCGGCGGCTAGGGATGGCGGGCCCGGCGGAGGAAGGCGCAGGTGCCGGTGTGGGCGTGCGGGGACCGGCCGCTTTCTACGATCCTCCGGAGTCCGTTCGGCCGGGATTCCCCCCGCCCGGGAGCAGAGCCTGCCCCTGCAGCGCGAGGCCTACTACCGGGAGAAAGCAAGGGGAGGCGGGGGCTGGCCTCTTGCCTCCTCCACCGCGCTCCGTGACAACCAGCTCGGTAACTAACCAAGGGAGCCACACTCAATACAGTCCCCCACCCCCACCGCTCTCCGCCTCCCTCACCGGAAATAGATGCCTCCACTTCCGGCAGGTGCGGAGCCTATCGCCCTCCGGTCAGTCTCGGAAAGAGGCAAAGTGTCAAGAGCTGGCGCATGGCTTTATGCGCATGCGTACGTTCCAGCCTGTGACATCTTTTCAGTCCTCTCGTTACGTGAGGGAAAGGGGAGGCGGACTAATCTGATTGGAGAGCTGGTTCCTATAGCAATGGGTTGCTATCTCGTCACTATGGTAACGAGAGGCGGTGGGGTGAGGGTTTCCATGTGTTCAATATATGCGCAACTGTTTGTCTGTATTGTGTCAATCTGTAATGGAGCCCGAAGAAAAAGATGTGTGTATCGGAATATCCAGTAGGAGATTTTATGTCTGTCTTAAATTTGCCTCGATTTTATATGTAGGCCTATCTGTCAAGGACTGAAGTTCAGCCATAGCTGGGCTACTGCAAGGCAAAACTTTCATCCTGCTGAGCCTTTGTAGCCGGAAAATGTAAATTTCATAGTTTGATGGCATGTATCAGATATTTTTGAAACAGAAAACATGACAACAGATAAAGTTCATTTGGCCAAGTCAGTCTGCCCATCTATATCTCCTGCACCCTTCTACCTCAGAGAATCTCTGTGCTCATCTCATGAATTCTGATACTGGCTTTGTTTTCACGACTCTTCTTGGAGGCTGTTCCATGCATCCACCACTCTTTAAAGAAGTACTTCCTTAGATTACTCCTGAGTCTATTCTCTTTCACCCTCATACCATGGTGCTCTCATTCCAGAGCCTCTTTTTCATTGAGGCCTCATGTGCATTTATTCCTTAGAGACATTTAAATACTTCTGTCATCTCTCTCTCTTTTCCTATGGTAGCTTTTCTGCAATAAGCAAATGTTATGCATATGTTTACATCTCTTAAGTCTGTTCCTATATGCGTAATGATGAAAACTGTTGACCATTTTATTAGCTAGTTGATGCCTTTAAAACCAGTAGAGGCAAATGGTATTAGGAAGAGGGTGCTTGCTGTGTACAATGAAAGTCAATCAGAAAGTCTGTAAGGGCCCCCTCACCCAGGGCCAGATTTAGGCGTAAGCAATATAGGTGCATACCTAAGGTGCCAAATCCTGACAGCACCCAAAAACTGGGACTCCCTTTGCTGTTTTCTGATTTCTGGGAGCAAAGTTTAGCACCCATTTTCCTCTCCTATGGCCCTCAATATGGCCCATTGTGCATGTGGTCGGAAATCATCCTCCCTCCCCCCCACTTCCTGAAATGGTAAGGCCATGACTAGAAGTGGGCGAGAATGGCAACAGTCCAGGATGCAAAGCCTCTTGTGGATGGAAAAGGGGAAGCAGGATAGACTCCTATGATCTAGGTTGGGTGTTAGAGAGGGAAGTAAGAAAAAGGACTGGGGATTAGTATGGAGGTGATGGAGAGAGAGAAGATTGGAGATGAGGGCAGGTGGAGTGATGATGCAGGTGCATATTTGTCTGTACTGGGTACTAAAATACTTAGTTATGGCTCTACCAAATGGTACAATTTTGAGCATCTAACATCAGAACAAGGGGTACCATGCTGGGACAGACCAATGGTTTATTAAGCTCAGCATCCTTTCTCTGACAATGGCCAATCCAGGTCACTTGGAAGTACCTGGCCATTCCAATAGGGAAGTTTGCTCTATGATGCTCATTCCCAGAAGTAAGAGGTGGAGACACCCAAATCTGTCTGGCTAATAATTGTTATGGACCTATCCTCCAGGAACATGGTCAAACTTTCTTTTTAAACTCATTTTTATCACATTTTTTACAGCAAATTCCATAATTTAATTGTCTATTGACCAAAGAAAAACTTTCTTAAATTTGTTATAAATCCATAAAAAGAGTACATGGAAGAAAATGATCATGTACAAAACAGTAGACAAACAGGTGGTGAGATGATAGTATGAGTTGCTTGGTCTTTGTGAGCTGCTATTCACATTCTCTTTGATCAGGGTTTTTCTAATATACAGGGCTGAGGGGAAATTTGTGCACATTAGCCTTGCAATATGTGTCTCATCCACAGTGGGGTCTATGGAGTGCCCAGGTAGCCTCCCTTTTGAAGGACAAGTATATCCCATCCTAACTTTACCAAGTTGCATAAATAGACTTGTAAAGCTGAGCCTGATTCCTGCTTGTGTCCTCTCAGCATCACATTTCTCATATTTATTTATTTATATTATTTTGTATACCGATACTCTGATATCAAGCATAACAATTCATAATGTCAATATAAATACACAAAAAAGCATAAAAGCATAAAAAGTATAATAATACAGGTAAAATTATTCCTAGTTTTAAAAATCAAAATCATATACAGTAAACATTAAAAAATTTAATAATCAACAAATAATAATCCTAAAAAACCTATGTAAATCAGTAAACATCATTAAAACATCTGCCTCAGTCCATTAGTAGCTCAGCCTTTGATAACATATGAAGCCCTCAAATAGCATTATCTCCAAAAGCCTGTGTAAATAACCATGTCTTTAAATCTTTTTTGAAAGTCTGATATAATTCGATTGTAATCTGAAATCAATGGGAAGGGAATTCCATAACTTAGGGCCAGCTAGGGATATTGCTCTCTCTCAAAGTAGGGTGTTTGGGTCAGACTTCACCTCTCATATGATGTGAAGGGTCTGACCCAGACATCAAAATGCTTTTATGATATAAAACTTCTATTTATGAATTTGAAACTAAATGATCTTTTGACTGATGCCCAGACACAGACATTGAACAGTAGTCTGTAATTAAACCAGCCTTCCATCATTCAAAAACTTTGCAATAGCTTGTTAAAACATACAGAAAATGTTGCAAGAAATAAAATTGGCCAATTTGGCCTTTTCTGGTGAATAAAACTATGATGTAGAACTGTATACTGGCTGCACAAATAGTTTAAATCATCCCTTCTGTTTTGAAGTCATGTTCATGGAGTGTCAGGACCATAGCATAATCCCTTGCTTTTTATCCATATGCATTGTATACAATTACATTCAAGAAATATAATCCTGAATAGAGGAGTAGCCTAGTGGTTAGAGCAGCAGGCAGTAAACCAGGAGCCCAGTAATCAAATCCCACTGTTGCTCCTTGTGACCTTGGGCAAGTCACTTTACCCACATCTTTATAAGAAGCTCATAGGACTCAACTATTTATATCACTATAGGAGGGTCAGCAGTTGAGTCCTATGAGCTTCTTATAAAGATGTCTCTCTCTCTCTCTCCAGTAATGCATAGGCCCTTGGAGTCTGACCAATTGCTTTCTTAACCATTCCTCCACCTGTATCATTGTGCATGAAACAGTGAATAAATGCAACGTGAAAATAACCTATAATTCATACAGCTGGAATGGATTTATGCCAACTGTAGCATGGAAACACAGCCCTTATGAACATGAAATATGCTAAGGGAACACAAGACATGCACAATGTTTTCAAATTTATTTCATTTTGACTAACTGCCTTTTTTTTTTCATTTCATTTATGCTTTTTGTTTCTTTTTTTTTTCCATTTCAAGTAAAACTAAACCATAACAAACAACAAATGAAAACTAAATTTTCTGCATTCCTCTTGTGAATATCCTGAAAAGCCACCTGGCTGTAAGGTCACCAGGATAGGTTTGGAACACTGATGCACAGTGTAAGTTATGCGTATGTGTAATTATAGTTCATAGGATTCAAGTTTAAGTTAAAAATAAAATATACATAGCAAACAATTTAAAAATGTAAAGTAATTTTGCTGTAATGTAACTGTTATTACCTTGCACTGTATACAAAATCAGAAGACAATACAATGTAGTCTTTACATTAAAGCAGAAGATGCCTAAATGGTAATATATTAGTGACCTATAGATGGCAGAAGTAGTTTACATAAACAACACACCTCAGAGAGGCTGAGTCACAAAGTTCATGCTAAAAACATTTATATTGGAGGAACTGCATTTTTTAGCAGGAATACTAAGATTACATTTATCAGACTATTCTCTAAGATAATGATATGTAGAACAGGCATTGCTAAAAAAAAATCCCATGGTCACATTTTTTAGCATGCATGCAAAAGGTTTCCAAGCATGCTATGGAAATAAAGGTAATCTCTTTTTAATGAACTAACTAAATAAGTTTATTGACTAGCTTCTGGGATGTATTAAGTTAGACCTGCAAAAAGGTATCACTTTATAATTTTCCTTGTTTGCTGACCTGTTTCCATGCATTCAAGTGGACTAACACAGCAACTGCGCTACTTTATCATAGAAGGAAATTACCACAAGGGCGGTAATACCACCTGCATGCACAGGAGTGCTTTTCTCCCAGCTCCTCTCCCCTGTCCAAAATTAAATATAAAGGAAGGCTAGCACATACTCTGGCCATCCATGGTGCATAGGCAGAGGGGAGAGCAACTGGATCTAGGTTTGTAGCACAGAATCAGGTGACAGAGAAGGAGATTTGGGAAGTGCTGTGTGCAGTACCTTGGGTTTATTATTTCCTCTACAGTTTTCCTTCTATTGTTGTGCTTATAAGGGTGAGCATCCAGGGCCGAATTTAAGATTTTGGCACTGATAGGCACTAAATTTAAAAGCACCCTCTCTGCCACTTTTTTTTTTATTTAAACATTTTTATTAAACCATTCCAGAGTATAAACAGTCACATCATTTGCCAAATAAACAAATTGAGTACATAAGCATCAACAGTGTGCTATACATGGTAACTAATTACATATGATCGCTTTAGAGTTTTTACTATAAGTCTCTACTTTAAGTCTCCCACCCCTCCCTCCTCCCCCCTGGCAACAGATTACATACAAGGGATTGGTGATAGGTATACAGGCAAGTTAAAAGATGATTTAGAGCACTTAAAAAGAATTTCCTCAACCAGCAACAGGGCATTGTAGAACGTTCTGGGGTGAGCGCTTGTGACCACTGACCTGATTGAAAACTATAAATATAAGACAAGAACTCCCCCTAATCTTGCTCCTCGAGCCACTTAATGTATGCTCCCCATGTCATGGGGAAAGGCTTCAGTCAATCATGGTGGACCGCTGTGAGACGTTCTAGTTGATAATAACCATGTATCCTATGTAATACTTTAGCTAAACTGGGTGTGTAACACTTTTTCCAGTGGGCTGCAAGCTTGATTCTAGCTGCAATAAACACCTGTTGTGTAATTCGTTGTGATGATTTTTTTAGAGTTTCTGTAGGTAATGTCAATAAAACGTGCCAAGGCTTCGCATCAAGGGGTTGGTGAAGAACTGATGAGATCCAGTTGAATATCACCAGCCAATAATTGTGTAACTTCACACATTGCCACCATATATGGTAATAAGAACCAGCACCCCCACACTGCCTCCAGCAAGCCTCAGAAGTAGTGGGTATAAAACGATGTAGTGCGGTGGGAGCATAGTGCCACCGGTATAGCATTTTATAACAATTTTCCTGTAAGCTTGCCGAGATTGAGCACTTGTATGCTGATGTAAATATTTGAACCCATTCTACTTCTTCCAATGTGTGCCCAAAATCAGCGGACCAGACCAACTGTTGTCAAATCGTTCCCGGGGACCTCCCAAGCAGAAGGGCGAATATTTTAGATACAAGACTCCTCATGGTATGAGCATTCATACAGTAGTTTTCAAATAAGGAACCAGAGAGGCGCAAGATGCCATTCCTAGTAGTCAATTTCACAAAGTGATAAAGTTTGGCATATGCCAGGAAGTCCACTTCTCCAGTTGATAACAGGAGCGAAGTTCCTCCACCAACATAAGGGAACCCTGTATTTGTATGTGGTCCAGGCACTTAATTCCAGCATCCACCCAAACCTGGATTGCTCTAGACTGCGAGGCCTGGGGGAAAATTGTGTTTTCAAAACGATGCGTTAATAGGGTGTATTGTTCTTTACCTATCAGCAGAGATTTCCATTGTTGCCAAATCCTGAGTGTGGTACACAACGCATATGGCATACAGTGAGTCTCTTTCCAAGTAGCCTTAGGCCGCCATGGCAGCGCAGAAAGTGGCATTTCCCCAAGTATTGCTTGCTCTAGTAAGACCCATTGTGGTACATCTCTATTTTTGTGAAGTACTACAAGTGCTCGTAATTGAGCCGCACAAAAGTACCATGATAGGTTCGGCACCCCTAGACCTCCTCTGTTCTTTGGTAAGTATAGTATTGACCTAGACACCTGGGGGGGGTCTCTCGCCAGGTGAAACCAAAACTCTTTTGCTGCCACTTTCGTAACATAGTAGGTGGGATATAAATAGGGATGGTGGTGAAAAAATATAGAAAGCGTGGGAGAACATTCATCTTAATGACAGCTATACGTTCTAACCATGAGTGGACGTTCTGAGACCACCTATTTAGGTCCCCGTTGATTGACTGTATGAGGGGGGCATAATTCAGTGCAAAAAGGTGATTTACATTGGCCCCAATGTGAACTCCCAGATATTTTAATGCCATCTTGGCCCATTTAAAGGGGAGGAGTTTCCTAAGGGTTAGTTTGTCCTGTGGAGTGAGATTAATATTTAGGATTTCAGACTTATCATAATTCACTTTAAGGCCCGAGACAGCACGAAAAGCATCCAACTCTTGCATAACTCCCTTCAGTGATGTGTAAGGATCAGTTAGAGTAAGCATAATGTCATCTGCGAAAAGTGAGATTTTAAAATGCTGATGTCCCCTGGCAATTCTCACAATAGATTGAGCTGATCACATGCGAGTCGTAAAGGGTTCAAGAAATAATGCGAATAGCAGGGGCGACAACGGCCATCCCTGGTGAGTACCACGGCCTATGTTGAATTGTGCCCCATAGCTACCATTAATTTTTACTCTGGCCAATGGGTAATCATAGAGCTTCATAAGCCATTTAATAAAAAAGTACCAAAACCCATACGTTACTAAGTCTTAAATAAAAAGGGCCAATGAACAAGGTCAAATGCCTTTTCGGCATCTAGGGATAAAAGAACTGTGGGTGTATGGTTGTGCTAGACAAATCCAATGATGTCAACTATTTTACAGACATTATCCACAGCTAAACTCCCCGGGACAAATCCCACTTGATCAGAGTGGACCAATCTGGGAGTACCCCATTTAGTCTCGCAGCAAGGGCTCTAGCTAAAATTTTCAAGTCCAAATTGATCAGTGAGATTGGCCTGTAGGAGCCACAGTGCATCGGATCCCTGCCAGGTTTTGCTATGATGGATATTCCTGCTATATTGGCATCTGAAGCAATGGAGTCAGACTCCCGTAGGGAGTTAAACATAGTGGTGAATGGTTCTACAATTGTGGGAGCAAATTGCTGATAGTACATGCCAGTGAGTCCGTCCAACCCCGGCGCCTTGCCCATCTTTAAATTTTTAATAGCAAGCAGGACCTTCTGAAGCTTCAATTGGGTTATCTAAAAATGCCTGTTGTTCCAGAGAAATTTTCAGTAAGACCACTGAATCTAGGTATTCACTAATTTTAGTGTTTGGAATTGATGCATCCTGAGAATATAACTTAGCGTAAAATTCTGTGAAGCACCTATGAATACCCTCAGACGTAGTCTCAATTGTACCCTGTGAGTTGTTAACCTTGGCCAGTAAGGATTGGGCGAGGGCTATCTTCAAGCTCTGCGCAAGATAACGCCCCGCTTTGTTGCCCCCTCAAAAAATTTTGTTTAAGCATGTCTAACTGGTGACTAATAGATGTATCGTCGAGTGACCTTAATAGGTCCTTAGCCTTCAAAAGTCGAGTATATATTTGTGGGGAATTAGTTGAGACATGTTGCTGGGTCAACTGGGCTATTCCCGCTAACAGCGATGTGCGATTACGCTCACGCTCCTTATTGCAAAAGGATGCTCTGAATATTAGAAGCCCCCTGACAATGGCTTTAGAACACTCCCAAATCATGAGAGTGTCTGGTTCAGACAGAAATATTCCTGTATTTGTGTGTCCAGCCACCTAGCAAAATCAACGTCTTTCAGGAGACTGTCATTAAGTCTCCAGGTGCGTAGACCCCTATCTATGTCCCTAAAATGTACCTCTACCCAAATGGGGGCGTGTTCTGACCATGTTATGCTATCTATACCCACTTTACTCACAGTATTTTGTAGATGAGTGTCTATAAAAAAGTAATCAATGGAGATCACGTGATGCAGTGAGTGGTGAGGACGTCTGTCTCGCGCTCTGGGTGCCTCTCCGCTGCAAACCTCTCAGACATAAAAATTTGGCAAAAACCAACCTAATTACTCTGCTGAGCATCCTGATTTAATTGCTAATAAAGAAACTGCAGGTTAGAAATGCAGTCGGACCGGCATGTCCAATCGCCCGCCGAAAAAAGGAAAAAGACAAACCAGGCAAACTACTCTAAGATGGCGGCCGCAGCTCCAGCAAGTCCTGAAGGCACACGAAACGAGGCTGCGACTGTGAATATCACAGCGGCAGTGGTTGCTGCCCTAAATCCACGATTTGATGAAATCTCACAACTAGCAGAGGTAAAGAATTCGTTAGCAGACTACAACTCACGTATGGATGTAATGGAAGGCCGGGTACATGTGTTCGAAGATGACATGCTTGCACTGCAATCAAAGATGGTGAATTTGGAGAAAAAGGTTGCAGACCAAGAATCAAAACTCGAAGATCTGGAGAACAGATCGCGTCGGACGAATCTCCGCTTCGTAGGATTCGAGGAACGAATAGCAGAGAATACCTTATCCAGTATTCTTGAGTCCTGGCTCCCGACTGACAGGTCGATACTGTAACGTGCGGTTGAAGATTTCCCGTCTGTAACGTGCTGGGAGCACACAATTCGGACGCGTAAGGCGATCCAGCGATACAGTCTCCAGTTTCACGCGTCCTTAGCGCTTCTTAAAACAGACGCATAACCCTTTCCGCACGCAGCATGTATATGATATGTAAATGAACGAATTAGCTGTATAATGAAGGAATTATCTATTCCCCTCCGATACTGTGACGCGCGCTCAGATTATCTCCTTTGTAACCCGCTATTTTGCCGCGTCCTTAACCTGTTAGTTTACTGCCTACCCTCTACTTGGTGTTAGTGTGGTGTTAGTGTGGTGTTCGAAAATTAAAACGGGAATAAAGTGTAAAAAATGGGGGCGATTTCGGCGCTCAAGGCCCCGTCCGGTCTCCGGTGCAGCCCCAGTCTTGTCCCCTCCTCCCGAAGCAAAAAAAAAAAAACCAAAAAAGTAGAAAGGCTCGGGCCTGCTACGTTAGTCCCTTCTCCCTTCTCCTCTCCTCCCGATTTCGGCGCTCAAGGCGGCCGGGTGGGCGTGCATTCATCCAGGCAGAGGGAGCCGGCAGCGAAAGCGGCCTCCGGCTCCCTCTGCCTGGATGAATGCACGGCCCCCGCCGGCAGTGAATGAATGCCCGTGCGATTTCGGCGCTCAAGGCCCCGTCCGGTCTCCGGTGCAGCCCCAGTCCTGTCCCCTCCTCCCGAAGCAAAAAAAAAAAAAAAACCGAAAAAGTAGCAAGGCTCGGGCCTGCTACGGTAGTCCCTTCTCCCTTCTCCTCTCCTCCCGATTTTGGCGCTCAAGGCGGCCGGGTGGGCGTGCATTCATCCAGGCAGAGGGAGCCGGAGGCCGCTTTCGCCGCTGGCTCCCTCTGCCTGGATGAATGCACGCCCACCCGGCCGCCTTGAGCGCCGAAATCGGGAGGAGAGGAGAAGGGAGAAGGGACTACCGTAGCAGGCCCGAGCCTTGCTACTTTTTCGGTTTTTTGTTTTTTTTTGCTTCAGGAGGAGGAGACAGGACTGGGGCTGCACCGGAGACCGGACGGGGCCAGGGCAGGTGAGCGGGGGCTGGGGGAAAGTTTGCCGAGCATTGGGGAACATAATTGTCCACTTCCTGGTACCTGTCATTTCAAATGTCATTTGAAATGACATTTGAAATGACAGATACCAGCGCGGCCGTGAAGCGTTAGGCCCGCGAACCCAGGATACTGAATAGGCGCTCTATACAGTAAAATGGGTTGCGCGGGCCTAACTCTTGCCTAAGGCTTCACAGCCGCGGAATGCATTTGCATGCAATTTGAAGAGAGTATCGAGCGGTAGGTGAAGAGAACTGTGCGTGCGGGGAACGAGGGTGCGCCTGACACTGCCGCACTGTTTCTACCGCGGCCTTAGAGTATCGATCTGTGAGCTAGGCCTTCCAGAATTGGTGGGGCAGCTCAAAGTGGAACGGGCGCACCGGATCGGGACTAAATCCTTGGAGAGAAAGACGCCCAGAGTAGTGGTGGCAAAAATTTTAAATTATGTCCACAAGCTACAATTACTGAAAGCATACCACAAAAAACAAGAGCTCATATATGAGGGTAAGCGACTTTTAATTTTTCAAGACTTTTCCATAAAAGTAGCACAGCTCTGATGAGCGTTCACCACAATCTGCATGGACCTAGTTAACCACAAAATTTGCTTCGCCATTATCTACCCTGCAAAACTTAAAATCTGGTCTGACAATGGGAACAAATGGTTTGAGACTCCCAAGGAAGCGGAAAGATATCTTCAGAGCATCCTGTCGCCAAATACTTGCTCCTATAATGACCCTGGTAGGTTAACAGAATTAAGCGGACTCTGGAGCATACAGGGAACAGGGCAAAGATGGAGTGCAGCACGGCTTCCACCATGTCACAGTCAGGAAACTGCTAAGGATCTTTGGGACTGTTCTCACAAAGGTTTACTGGTTTGAGTAGTTAATTGTTTTATTAGTTCCCAGATAAACATTTACACAGGGTACTATAAAATCCTGTCTTTATTCATCGGTATTTTTTGATGTTAATGTATATACCTGATAAGATGCTCAAATATAGGAGTATTTCAGTGCATATGCGAGCCTTTACAACTAAAGGGGAGAGGCACCCACGTGCTCTCATTGTATCTCCGATGAAGGGAAACAAGCCCTTAGCTAATTGCCTATTCAGAGGGAGAAGAGGACTAGGGGGGAAGTGGGATGGGGGGAGGGAGGATAAAGGGAAGGGACAAGGGCATCGACTAGATACATCTACAAGATGGGGTAAAAAGTAGGGGCAGTTATCCAATAGAGGTCAGGGGAGACCATCAGAAAGGAAAAATCATACAGGGTTCAGTAGCATGATTCTAGAGCTTAATCACATGTCTGATGATATGTATAACAGAAGCGGGCCGACTCCTATACACTCTGAGTCCCACTGTTTTACTTATCTGTTAAATTAACAACATGAGTGACTTTGTAAAATATCTTTCCTAGAATGAGGCAGGCCTGAGAATTCTGATTAAGAGGGGAAAAGTTTTAGCTAATATTAATAGATTAAAAGGGACAATAATATTTCTTCAGGAGACGCACTTGAGGGCTAATGCACATTTAAAACTCAAAAAGAAAGGGTTCAATCAGAACTTTGTAGCACATGGGACTTCACACAGCAGAGGAGTGGCAATACTGACTCACAAATCTATCTCATTCCAGCAACAAGGAACTATTGCAGATCTGGAAGGCCAGTATATCAGAGTTGAAGGTCGTCTTTTTGGCAAATTAATGATTTTGGCGTCGATTTATGGACCCAACCAGTATGATCATTGAATCTGCTCTAAAATAGTATCCAATATAATGTCCCTCAATTGAGTACCCATAGTGATGGGTGGTGACTTTAACTGTGTAGCTGATCCCACTTTAGATCGTTCAACTCTGACTACAGGGAGAATACTAGGCTTAGGCTACAACAAGGGTATCCTTTTCTTATGTAGATCCTTACAGTTACTTGACTCCTGGAGGGTATTGAACCCCGGATGTAAAGAAATTACCCATTTGGCATGTGCATCAGATTCCAAATCTCGAATTGACTATATTCTAATTTCAGACTCTATGTTCTCTCAACTCCAAACCGCCTCTATTGCACCATTTGTCATTTCGGACCACTGCTCAATATCCTGCGATCTGCGGAAACCAGGAGTGTTCTGAGATCTGGCCGCCTGGAAAATGCCAGTATGGCTCATCCAGGATAAAAACTTTAGGGAATTTTTAGTGGCCAAATGGAAAGATTATAAGCTTTTTAATGATATCCATCAAGATTAAAAAAAAGATTAAAAGGGGTGGTGGCATTCTCCTCATCGCCAAAAAATCCCTTAAACTTAGGCCTACAAATATCTGCCCCCTGCTAAAGATTGAAGTCGGCTTATTCAAATCTCCTGACCTCCAAATCTGCCTTATTTATGCCCCACCTGGCCTCCTGGAATATAACCCCTCGCCCCTCATAGAACTCATTTCTAACAATATTGACAACGAAAAACCTGCCATTCTATTGGGAGATTTCAATCTCCACGTTGATTCCATACCCCTATCTCCCTCCTGTGAAACCCTTCTAGCTGCCCTGCATGCCCTCGGCTTCACGCATACTTTTGTTCGCGCAGCAGGCGCAAACAAAAGTACGCTGGATTTTATAAGATATGCGCATAGCCGCGCGTATCTTATAAAATCCTGGATCGGCGCGGGCAAGGCTGCCAATTTTGGGCAGCCTGCGTGCGCCGAGCCGCGCAGCCTGCCTCCGTTCCCTCCGAGGCCGCTCCGAAATCGGAGCGGCCTCGGAAGGAACTTTCTTTCGCCCTCCCCTCACCTTCCCCTCCCTTCCCCTACCTAACCCACCCCCCCCCCCCCCCGGCCCTATCTAACCCCCCCCTTACCTTTGTCCCTCAATTTACGCCTGCTAGAAGCAGACGTAAATCTACGCGTGCCAGTGGACTGCTGGCGCGCAGTCATCTGACCCGGGGCCTGGTCCGGAGGCCTCGACCATGCCCCCGGGCCGGCGCCACGCCCCCGGCCCCCGAAACGCCGCGTCCCGCCCCCGAAACGCCGCGTCATTCAGCCCCGCCCCCTTAAAAAAACCCCGGGACTTACGCGTGTCCCGGGGCTCTGTGCGCAGCGGCGCGCGAGGGCCCTGCTCGCGTAAATCCGGGCAGATTTACGCAAGCAGGGCATTTAAAATCCGCCCGTAAATGTCTATGTTTAATGATATATTGTAACCGAACCTTTGACGGCACCTGTTAGAATGTACTATAGTACACTTTTACCTACATTAAATATGTGCCTACATGTAAACCGTTGCGATGGTATTTAACTTAGCAACGGTATAGAAACGTTTTTAAATAAATAAATACAATACTGGCACCTTTTGGATAATTTAGAAACCAAACCAAACATATTTGTGCCTAATTGTAAACCGTTGTGATGGTGCACTACTAAACGACGGTATAGAAAAGTATTAAATAAATAAATAAATAAATAAATAAATAAGTTGCACCTCCTATTTCGGTTTTCAAGATCCTCTAACTTCTCGGAGAGGATTGAGATTTCACTGGTGAGCTGCGTTTGCTATGTTGTCAAGTGCTTAATGGCTTCTCCATGTCCTTCTACCAGGTTATCCACTTCATCGACACGCGCACCGAGGGCTGCCAGATCTTCTTTAATGTCTGCCAATGAAGCCAGGTCGTCAGTTTTGTGCTGTCTCAAGTCGGAACATAATTCCATAAACCAGCTCCTTATTTATTTATTTATTTATTTATTTATTGTTTTTGTTATACCGAGTTTCATGATAGGCATCACATCAACCCGGTTTACAAATAACAAGGAGTGTAAAGCATAACGTAACGTAAAAAACAATATTTTCAATAAGAACCTTGAACTTTAAATACAGTGAATCAGAAAAAGGGAGAGGGAAAGTTACAAAAAACAAGGAAAATAAACTTGGGATGGAAGGGGAGAAATTGAACCGCACAATATTTACATTTCAGCCTATTGATACATTAGAATAGCAAGTGAAAAAATAAGACTATGAAACGGTACATAGGTAATCAAATGAATAAATATGACAGTTGTGAATGGTAATAGTATGATAAATATTCAGCAGGAATTAGTGAGAGAGGGATTGAGGTTGGTTGATTCGTGTTTACATTCCATTATTGCATACGAGTTAGTGCTAGTGAGAGGAGGTTTTATTCAAGGCTTGGAAATGCTTTTTTGAAAAGCCAAGTTTTTAGTCTTTTCCTAAATGTTAAAGAGCATTTCATCCCTCTACAGCGATTCAGCAGTGTTATTCGTTCCGATCGTGGTAGGGGTTCCGGATGCGTCATCTTTGTAGCTAGTAGGTTTCAAATTTAATCCGGCCTGCTCACCGTCCTCATGCCCAGCTTCTACAGCCATTTTGCTGTAGGAAAATTGTTTTAAGTCGGCTGTCTTACGTTTCGCAGCCATTCTGAAAAGCAGGCTTATTATAAAGATATTTGCGCTATTTTATATGAAAAAGTCAGGGTATAATCGCCAAGATATATGGTATTAAAGCTTGTGGGGGACGGAGCTCAGTTCTCAGATGTCCACTCTCATCGGCCGAGGTATAGCACCCCCCCACCTCTCTGGCACTTCTAAATGTAGTCATCCCTCTCCGTTGCTCTGCCCGGCATCCCTTTCTTTCCTCTCCTCACTTCCTCTGTTAAGTATCTTGCCTGGCATAACTGCTTTCTCTTCCACTACAAAACCGAGTGTTAAATTAGAGCAGACCTACCTCACTTTTACAAAGAAACTCAAAACGTTTCTGCTTCCTTTGGATAGTTAAATTCATCTAGTGGGCTATTTAGGTAGCCTGGGCTGGATGGCTGTGTGTGTAAAAGTGCTGCTTTTATTTTGTGTACTGCTTTTATTTGAATTATTAATTTTGTACTTTTTTGTACACCACTTTGGGTGGCCTGTATGGGTCAGGTAGGTGGTTAAGTAATACTTTTAATTAAATAAGGCTCAGTAGATATGGAGGTGGGGAAGGGAAGAGGAAAAGGGCACAGGAGAAGACTGCAGGAAAACAGGGAGGATCATCAGCACTGACCAGCAAAAATAGGGCATGAGAAGGTGGAGAAAGTAGGCAGCAGCACCGAGTGCCAGTAGTTCCAAGCAAGGGTACAGTGGTGGATACTTTATTACAGTCAAGAAGAGCATGGCAAGATCCTGGAATATGCTTGAAAATTACCACCTCCTTGTTGGGAAATGTCATCAGTGCCTTCCCACCATGGAACACAATTGCAAAATGATAGCAACAGAAGTCTGTAGCTTATGCTTCGTACCAAGGATGAGTGAGCATATTAAACACCAAAACCAAGACTATAGGTTTACCATCTGGGAGAAGGAAATCAAGATATGGCAACACTAGTACAAGACAGAAATGGCAGTCCTTGGCCAAATGGAGCAGAGTGAAGACCAGAAATCATCTTTTGCTTCTCAGAGGTGGTTCACCTTGAATGATCAGTATGCTGATTGGAAGGTGGGTATGGCCACATTCCCCTGCAGGGAGGGTAGATAGGAGCTGGGCCCATTCCCTAGAGGGGAGCACATGGGAAGGGAAGACAACCTTAGAAATTTCACCTAAACAGATAGAAACATCGAAATGATGGCAGAAAAGGAACAAATGGCCATTAGTCTGCCCAGCAAGTTTATAATAGTTTCTGCTGTGCCAAGCAGGTTACCCCCAATCTTATCAGTTTCCCAAACCATAAACGTCACGGCCTTCGTTGGTTCAGGCTGAATCCAATTCCCCTTTACCCCTTGCTGTGGAAGCAGAGAACAATGTTGGTTGCATCAAAAGTATCAAGCTTATCAGCAAAGTATCAAGTGCATCAGCAAGTTACCCCCATGCTTATTTGTTCGCCAGATCATAAAAGTCAGGGCCCTCTTTCGTTGCTGCAACACCTATACTTACCTGCTTCTTCTTGATTTAAAATGTGCTACTGGTGCTACTGGTGTCACACAGATGCACAACTCTAGACAGACAGGATGATGAAAATGCAGAAGACCAAATATAGTCACCCTGGGAAATTGGAGGAGTGAGTTAGAACAGAAGTCTGAGGTCCATCAAACCCAGTATCCTGTTTCCAACAGTAGCCAATCCAGGTCAAAACTACCTGGCAAGATCCCAAACAGTAAATAGATCTAATGCTTCTATCATGCAGTGATAAGTAGTAGCTATTTCCTATGTTTACTTGATTAACAACATTTAATGGTCTTCTTCTCCAGGAACTTGTCCAAATCTTTTTTAAACCCTGCTACACTAACTGCCTTAATCACATCTTCCTCAATGAATTCCAGAGCTTAGTTGTGTGTTGAGTGAAAAAAAAAATTCTCCGATTTGAATGTGCTACTTATTAACTTCATGGAATGTCACCTAGTCTATGTATTTTTTGAAAGAGTAAATAACCGATTTACATTTACCCATTCTATTCAGTTCATGATTTTATAGTCCTCTATGATATCTCCCTTCAGTCATCTCTTCTGTAAGCTGAAGAGACTTAACCTCTATAGCCTTTCCTCATAAAGGAACCATTCCATCCTCTTTATCATTTTGGTCGCCTTCTCTAAATCTTTTCCAATGCAACTATATCTTTCTTTGAGATGCGTTGAACAGAATTGCACACAGTACTCCAGGTGTGGCTTCACCATGGAGCAATACAGAGGCACTGTGACATTCTTTGTTTTATTCTCTTTGTCTTTCCTAATAGTTCATAACATTCTGTTTCCTTTTTAGATGGCCACCGCACACTGAACAGAGGATTTCAAAGTATTATCCACTATGATGCCCAAATCCTTTTCCTGGGTGGCAACTCCTAATATGGAACCTAGCCTCATGTAACTACAGTGTGGGTTACTTTTCCCCATGTGCATCACTTTGCAGTAGTCCGCATTAAATTTCATTTGCCATTTGGATGCCCAGTCTTCTGGTCTCGCAAGGTCTTCCTGCAATTTTTCACAATCCACTTGTGATTTAACAGAATAGTTTTGTGTTGTCTGCAAATTTGATCAATTCACTTGTTCCCCTTTCCAGATTATTATAAATAGATTCAAAAACACCAGTCCCAGTACAGATCCCTGAGGCATGCCACATTTCCTCTTCTCCACTGAGACAACTGACTATTTAGTCCTACTCTGTTATGATTTCTCCTGTAGCTGTGCCACAGGAGGCCTTTCATCTTTTCTCTGAAGGCTGCACCGAAGCCGGGGCCTTGCCTGGACAGTCTATCCCGGTTTTGCTCCATGGCCTGGAAGGCCTTCCTTGCCATCTGGGCCTGCCTGAGGCCTGTTCTGCTTCCTCTTGGGCTCTCTGGTTTGGGCCTCACCCCTTCTTCCTAAGGGGCCGGCCCGTAGCTCTTCGCTTTAGTTATAGGGCCAGCCGGGTGTAGCCCATCTAAACTCCTCCCAGGGAGTTGCCTGCTTCCTGCACTACAAAAGGAATTTGCTTTCAGTTCTGCTTTGTCTTGCATTGGAGTTACTTGCTCCTGGATGCCTGGCCTTCCAGCGCTCCGGCAGGCCTTCGTTCGAGCTCCATGTCTCGTCTCGATGTCCGTCACCTGTTCCCGATGTCTGTGATCCAGTCCTGATGTTTCTCACCTGTTTGTGATGTCCTGTACCCTAGGTTCCTCGTTGCCTCCTTTCTGGCATGCCATGTTGTGGTCCATGGCCAGCCCATGGGTAGTGGCTGTGTAGGGCGCTCAAGGTACAAGGCCATCTTCACCTGTGCAAGTACAAGCCTCCGGAAGACTTCCGCTTCAGTCCTGAGTTGTCTTAGAATCCTTGCTTGCTTCCGTCCCGGTTTTCGGAGTTCCTTGCACTGCGTCCATCCATGCCAAAGACTCTGAATGAACATGTGCCATTCCAGCGTGGTCCACGACCAGCCTAGGATGGGCTGTGTAGGGCGCGCCTTGGTACAGGCTTCTACCGAATCTTCGCCATGTTCCAGCTTCAGTCATTCCACACCTCATCTAGCGCCTGCTTCGCATGCAGTCGTGGTCCGTGACCAGCCCATCGGTAGTGGCTGTGTAGGGAGTGCTGCGTCGCAGTCTCAACCCAGTTCTTGATCCTGCTTCTGAATACCTTGCCTGCAGTACCTTGTTCCTGAGTCTTTGTCTGTGCACCCAAGTACCTCGTTCCTGAGTCTACATCTAGAGTATCTATGTTTCAGAACCTCTGTCTGCCCTCATCCTCAATCCAGCCTGCTGCTTCTTGCCGATACCTTGTGGTAGGTCTGAAAGGGCTGGGAACGGTTGAAGGACTGTTCAATTGCCAACACCATTGTGTTGGCTCCAGAAGCATGCAGCTCCGGCAGAGGGTCAGACTGTCTGTCTCCACCCATGCTAGGACACGCCTCGCCTACCCTCGGTGCTGCCTTGGAGTTCTCTGGGGTCGTGCCGAGGCCCAAGGGCACACAATCCCCTCAAGATGGGCTTGCTCTCCTAGCGCTCCCCATCCATAACAGAATGCAAGGCCTTCTCGAACAGGAAGGCCTTTCGTAATATACTCTCTGTTTCCTATCTTTTAACCATTTTGCAACCCACAATAGAACATTGCCTCCTAACCCATGACTTTTTAATTTTCTCAGGAGTCTCCCTCTCATGGGGCAATTTGTCAAACACTTTCTGAAAATCCAAATATACTATATCTACCAGCTCATCATTATCCACAAATTTATAAGAACATAAGGTAATGACATGCTGAGTCACACCAAATGTCCACATCTTGTCTTTGACAATGACCAATCTGGGTTACAAATACCCAGCAGATCCCAAGCAATTGATCCATTCTCCAAGGAGAAGCAGGAGGGCAGTCCTCACACATGGGTGACATTAAATAAAACCCAGCAAAGAACTTTAACATCAAAGCCTTTGGAAGCTTTGAGCATGTCCCACTGGGCATATGCAGCCTTGGCAAATCCCCCTATCCCATAAGAACATAAGAAATTGCCATGCTGGGTCAGACCAAGGGTCCATCAAGCCCAGCATCCTGTTTCCAAGAGAGGCCAAACCAGGCCACAAGAACCTGGCAATTACCCAAACACTAAGAAGATCCCATGCTACTGATGCAATTAATAGCAGTGGCTATTCCCTAAATGGCGGATTTTCAAAGCCCTGCTCGCGTAAATCCACCCGGATTTACGCGAGCAGGGCCTTGCGCGCCGGCGCGCCTATTTTCCATAGGCCGCCGGCGCGCGCAGAACCCCGGGACGCGCGTAGGTCCTGGGGTTTTCGGAAGGGGGTGTGTCGGGGGCGGGGCGAACGATGCGGCGTTTTGGGGGCGGGGCACGGCATTTCGGGGGGGTGGGCGTGGTTCCGGGCCGGGGCGTTCCGGGGGCGTGGCCGTGCCCTCCGGAACCGCCCCCAGGTCCGGTCTCGGCACGCCAGCAGCCCGCTGGCGTGCGTGGATTTAGGTCTCCCTCCGGGAGGCGTAAATCCATGGATAAAGGTAGGGAGGGGGTTAGATAGGGCCGGGGGGGTGGGTTAGGTAGAGGGAAGGGAGGGGAAGGTGAGGGGAGGGCGAAAGAGAGTTCCCTCCGAGGCCGCTCCGATTTCGGAGCGGCCTCGGAGGGAACGGAGGCAGGCTGCGTGGCTCGGCGCGCGCCAGCTGCCCAAACTTGGTAGCCTTGCACACGCCGATCCAGGATTTTAGAGGCTACGCGCGTATCTTATAAAATCCAGCGTACTTTTGTTTGCGCCTGCTGCGCAAACAAAAGTACGTGATCGCACAGTTTTTCAAAATCTACCCCTAAGTAAACTTGATTAATAGCTGTTAATGGACTTCTCCAAGAACTTATCCAAACCTTTTTTGAACCCAGCTACACTAACTGCACTAACCACATCCTCTGGCAACAAATTCCAGAGTTTTGTGCGTTGAGTGAAGAAGATTTTTTTCCGATTAGTCTTAAATGTGCTACTTGCTAACTTCATGGAATGCCCCCTAGTCCTTCTATTATTCGAAAGTGTAAATAACCGATTCACATCTACTCGTTCATGTCCTCTCATGATCTTAAAGACCTCTATAATATCCCCCCTTGGCTGTCTCTTCTCCAAGCTGAACAGCCCTAACCTCTTCAGCCTTTCCTCATAGGGGAGCTGTTCCATCCCCTTTATCATTTTGGTTGCCCTTCTCTGTACCTTCTCCATCGCAACTATATCTTTTTTGAGATGCGGCGACCAGAATTGTACACAGTATTCAAGGTGCGGTCTCACCATGGAGCGATACAGAGGCATTATGACATTTTCCGTTTTATTAATCATTCTCTTCCTAATAATTCCTAACATTCTGTTTGCTTTTTTGACTGCTGCAGCACACTGAGCCGACGATTTTAAAGTATCCACTATGATGCCTAGATCTTTTTCCTCTTATCCCATGGAGGGCACCTCAGTCTCGTCTGTGGAGCCTGCAGGTCACGGTTCATCACTCTTACAGCTGCTGCAGTGAAAGTTTCCAGGTGTGGCACAAGCTGTTTTTCGCAGGTTGTTTTTCACTCTTGTCATCTAGGTAGGTTTTTCCTCTGGTTTAAGTTTCTTGATTTTTCTTTCAGCCACGTCATACACCAGTTCTGATATTCCACGATGGCTACAGTTGGTTTTTTTAATTAAAAAATTATTCAAGGGGAACAAGCAACCAATTAAGAAATATTTTATTATAAATTCCAACAAAATTTTAGAAATATTTTTAGAAATATAATTGATCACATTGATCACAAATAAACCTGACAAGTTGTCCTTTATCAATTGTTATTAATAATGCATTTATATGCATATAGTGCAACTAAACCTACCACAATCATACATACATCTATATGCACCTCACTGTACACAGCATAATATTTAAAAAAAAATCACATGTATATTTACAACAAAACACAACTAACAACACAAAGTACAAAATTTCAAAGTATTCCCCAACAGAGGTCACTGTTTCACTGAATATCAGATTCTTCAAGGGGCTTTTTTAACACTTGAGACAGAGTTAGGCTCCTTTGGTTAAGAAAATGGTCTGCGGATGTTTTCTCCAAGGCTCAATTGGGGGCGTTGCCCTTTAAGGATAAATTGCTGTTTGGAAAGGACTTGGAAGATATGATACAGTCCTTGGGAGACAATAAGGTCCATAAATTGTCAGATGATAAACCAAGATCTTGTAATTTGAGTAGCCTAGTGGTTAGAGCAGTGGGCTACAAACCAGGAGACCAGCGTTTGAATCCAGCTGTTGCTCCTTGGGCAACTCACTTTACCCTCCATTGCCTCAGGTACAAACATATGCATGTATCTGAGAGAGCATGTGTGTCTGAAAGCGCATGTGTGTCTGAAAGAGCATGTGTGAGAGCATGTGTGTGTGTGAAAAAGCATTATATGAGAGCATCTATGTGTATGTGAGAGCACACATATATGAGAGCATCTATGAATTTATGAAAGAGCATATCAGACTACCTATCAGAAAATGACATATTACATACAAACCAACATGGATTTCGCAAAGGTCACTCCACTGAAACCCTTCTCCTAACTTCCTTTGATTCTATATTTCGGGCTTTTGACTCTTACACGGACCACATTATTGTTTTCTTGGATATATCAGCAGCTTTCGATACCATTGATCACCAAATACTTATTTCCATTCTTAAATCTATAGGCATTACAGGTACTGTACTACAATGGTTCATTTCATTCTTATCAGACCGCATCCAACAAGTCAACATAAACAATTACTCCTCCGATCCATATTCCATTGCATCAGGTGTTCCACAAGGTTCTTCTCTATCTCCTATTCTTTTCAATATCTATCTGCTACCTCTTTGCCGCATATTAGCCTCTTTAAATATAAACTTCAAAATCTATGCTGACGATATACAGTTTATGGTACCATATAATATCTCCTGGACCCATACACGATCATTAGTATCACTATATCTTACAACCATCGATACATGGTTATCTCATAATCGTCTGAAACTAAATCCAAAAAAAACAGAAATAGTTCACCTCTCATCAATCACTGACTCATCTATAGGCCCCCCTTCTCAACTTATATTCAACGGAACAACCATCCCCATTTCAAAATCTGCAAAAAATCTAGGCATAACTATCAATACAGATCTTTCACTAAAACAACACATATCCATGTTAACTAGGAACTCCTTCTATAAACTTCAACTCTTAAAACGGCTACGTCCTCTACTTTTTTTTCATGACTTCCGGACTATTCTTCAATCATTCATTTTCTCTGGACTGGATTACTGTAATTCTCTATATATAGGCCTCCCAGAAAACACACTTCACTCACTCCAACTAATCCAAAATGCAGCAGCACGTATCCTAACAAATTCATCAAAAAAAACCCACATTACTCCAATACTTCAGTCTTTACATTGGTTACCAGTTAAACATAGAATACAATTCAAAATTTTGTCCATTATACATTCTCTTATCTACACTCCCAACTCGGTTACTTTATGCTCCATCCTCCGAATTTACAAACCAACTAGACACCTAAGATCATTGGAAAAAAAACCTTCTTGACATTCCCTCACCTCGACAAGCCCGTCTTGATATCACCAGAAAAAGAGCTTTCTCAGTCATAGGTCCCATTCTATGGAATGCTCTACCAGATCCTATCAGATCCATATCCAATCCTAAGCATTTCAAAAAATCTTTAAAAACTCACCTATTTCGAACCGCATTTCAGATACCACCCACTAAATAATCATCTCACACTTCCAGAATACATATCTCCAGTTAGGCACCCAACATTCTCTTGTTCTGTGTATTGATTTCTTTTTGCTACCTATTTAATTTTAAACAATTTGTTATTTTATATTAATGAAAATTTTTGTAATTTATATTTTTATATGTCAACCCACTTTCAATCATTATTATTCTTACTTTTAACTTTTACTTTAATTTTAATTTGTTTTTATTTTTCATTTTATTATTTTTGATATATGTAAACCGTTTTGACTAAACACTGTTTGTAAAGACGGTATAAAAATACTTTTAAATAAATAAATAAATAAAAATGTGAGCATGTATATGTGTGGAAGAGCATATGAGAGCATTTATGTGTGAAAGTGCACGCGTGCGCAAGCATGTATGTGTGTGTGTGTGTGTGTGTGAGTGAAAGCATGAGAGTATCAGTGTGTGTGTGAGAAAGAGCATGTGTGAGAGCATCTGTGTGTGTGGGAGAGAGAGAGAATGAACATATATATCTAAGAGGAGGAAAATCCCCCTCCTTGCCCACCCTGCACTAATCCACAATTTCAGGATGATTGGAAATCAAAAGTTCCCAGGCATGGAAAGTGGAGATTTTAAAAATCTTTCTTAGTTTTAATTATTGTGTGTTATTTGATGTATTTGCTATTTTTAAATATTTTATTGATGTTTGGGAAATTTTTAATAAATTTTGTATAAGTTTTTAATGGCTGTTATTCTATTCCTCAACTGTTTTTTAAATATTTATTCTTTTTATTAGTATGTTTTTGCTATTATAGGGCTAGATTTTAAAAGCCCTGTGCGCGTAAATCCTGCCGGATTTACGCGCACAGGGCACTCGCAAGCCAGCGCACCTATTTTGCATAGGCCGCCGGCATGCGCAAAGCCCTGGGACGCGCGTAAGTCCAGGGGCTTCGTAAAAGGGGTGGGAGGGGCGTGTTCGGGGGCGTGTCCGGAGTCAGGGGGTGGTCCGGGGGCATGGCGACGGTTCGGGGCGGGCCGGGAGGGTGGTCTCGAGTCCCCCGGCACTGCGGCCTGTGCCGGGGGTTGCCGAGGCGGCGTGCGCAAGTTACGCCTGCTTCAAGCAGGCATAACTTGCACAACAAAGGTAGGGGGGGGGGATGGGGTAGGGAGGGGAAGGTGGGGGGACGCGGAGGGAATGGAGGCAGGCTGCGCGGCTCGGCACACTCAGGCTGCCAATTTTGCGCAGCCTTGCGCACGCCGACCCCGGATTTTATAAGATACGCGCGGCTACACGCGTATCTTATAAAATCCGAAGTACTTATTTAAGATCTACCTCATAATATTTTATAATCTTTGATTTATTATTTTGAGGAATAGAATTTCTATTTTTCCATTTTTGCACTGCCTAGTCGGGCCAATGCAGTATGGTGCGATCGACCAAGCCAAAGAATGTAAGGGGTAAGCCTATTAGGTATTCACCTGCAATACAGAAAACAAAATGTGCGGCCAAGCCACACATTTTACTCTCAGAAATTAACCCCTGCCCCATTTGGCATAGCCAAAGGCAGGAGTTAATTTTGTCCGGCACCAGGAAAGTGTACAGAAAAGCAGAAAAAAACTGCTTTTCTGTATACCCTCTGACTTAATATCATAGCGATATTAAGTCGGAGGCCCCAAAAATAAAAAAAAATAAAAAATCTGCCTGCGGCCCGCAGGTTGGAAAACGGACGCTCAATTTTGCCGACGTCCGTTTTCCGAACTCGTGGCTGTCAGCGGGTTTGACAACCGACCCCGGTAAAATTGAGCATCAGCTGTCAAATCCGCTGACAGCCGCCGCTCCTTATTAGCGCGGGCCCTCATTTGCATAGTGAATCGCACTCCCAGGAGAGTGGCCTGGGCGTGCGTTGGGAGAGCGGGCGCTCGCCTCAGAGTGCCGGCTCTGCCGCCCACTTTACTGCATCGGCCCAAGTGTTTGGTTTGGTTTCCAGTTCAGTTTTTGTCTACATGTTTCTGTTTATACTTTATGGTCTCCTTATTCTGTATTTGGTGAGGATTTGCTTATGTTCTGCATGTGTGACCAAGGTGAGATATCCTGCTAGCATGTAGTTTCAATGTAGAGATCTATAGCAGCCTAGCTTGTTCTATTTTCCTAATAGAAGGTGTATTGGAATTTAGAGCCTGATGTAATATTTGCATTGCTACCTTTTTGTAGTTAGGAATTTTACTGAGTGCTGGCAGTAAGTTCTCTTTTTAGTATGGGAGGTTTACTATATTGTAATTGTAATTCGGTTTAATTTGGGCTTTCTGAAGGCAAAGCCCACAGCTGCATTGCGATTGGCCTAATACGTGGATAAGTGCAAGGTGATGCATATAGGGAAAAATAACCCATGCTATAATTACACGATGTTGGGTTCCATATTAGGCGCTACAACCCAAGAAAGAGATCTAGGTGTCATAGTGGATAACACATTGAAATCGTCGGTTCAGTGTGCTGCGGCAGTCAAAAAAGCAAACAGAATGTTGGGAATTATTAGAAAAGGAATGATGAATAAAACGGAAAATGTCATAATGCCTCTGTATCGCTCCATGGTGAGACCGCACCTTGAATACTGTGTACAATTCTGGTCGCCGCATCTCAAAAAAGATATAATTGCGATGGAGAAGGTACAGAGAAGGGCTACCAAAATGATAAGGGGAATGGAACAACTCCCCTATGAGGAAAGACTAAAGAGGTTAGGACTTTTCAGCTTGGAGAAGAGACGACTGAGGGGGGATATGATAGAGGTGTTTAAAATCATGAGAGGTCTAGAACGGGTAGATGTGAATCAGTTATTTACTCTTTCGGATAGTAGAAAGACTAGGGGACACTCCATGAAGTTAGCATGGGGCACATTTAAAACTAATCGGAGAAAGTTCTTTTTTACTCAACGCACAATTAAACTCTGGAATTTGTTGCCAGAGAATGTGGTTCGTGCAGTTAGTATAGCTGTGTTTAAAAAAGGATTGGATAAGTTCTTGGAGGAGAAGTCCATTACCTGCTATTAAGTTCACTTAGAGAATAGCCACTGCCATTAGCAATGGTTACATGGAATAGACTTAGTTTTTGGGTACTTGCCAGGTTCTTATGGCCTGGATTGGCCACTGTTGGAAACAGGATGCTGGGCTTGATGGACCCTTGGTCTGACCCAGTATGGCATTTTCTTATGTTCTTATGTACCGTATGCACTCCAAGTTGTGATATTTGTATTTCAGAAGACTATATTTTCAATGTTCTTTGTCATGTAAAATTGGTTATTTTAAATGCAGAATTTTTAATTGTGTATGGTGAGGGCGGGGAGGGGGTGCGCACAAGGATTTAAAGTTCACTTATGCTGCCAAATGCCCTTGCACTGGCCTGGAGAGAGTTTGCCACACATAGATCTCAACCGTTCACCCATCTCCAGCTTCTGCAGGGGAGAATGCTGGAGAAAATGCAAGAGGCCGGTCTTACAGTTCCTGGGAGTGTGGCAGTGTTCCCAATTTCCTAGAAATATTATTATTGACACCCTGCCACTCATCTGCGAGCTCTGACCCCTGCTTTCCCCCTTCCACAGCATATGAAATCACCAAAAGGGCTAGACTACAGAAACCTCCCTCACTTGCCCCTCTTGAATACTTAACCCGTGCTGTGCCTTGGGAGGAGAAGGGGGAAGGAGGAGCACTATCTCATCCTTCACCTCAGGCAGCGGATTGCCTTGAGCCACCCCTGTTATCCAGCTAAACTCAATAGAGGTCTAAAGTTAGCTGGATAAGATGTGCAGGCCTAGTGCTACTGGGTGTGCAAACCATGCAATTTCACTAAAGCGTTCCTTCACCTCGGTCCACCCTCATAGTAGGTGACTTTAATCTACATTTTGATAGAACAACAAAATCATCTGCCTGTGAAACCTTCTAAGAAACAATGGAATCAATGGGATGGTCACAGTTCACAACCAAACCCACACATAAAGCAGGTCACATTCTGGATCTCATATTTGCCAATCACAACAACTGTATGATAAATACCTCTCATGCTATACTGCCTTGGTCTGATCACCAACTACTAAAGGCAGACATAACCTTCCTCAACCAAACTAAACAAAATACAAATAATAACCAGACATTCACCTTCAGGAAAAAGATAGAGCCAGATCTACTTGCAGAATCATTAAAAAATAAGCTTATTGATTTCAACCACGCCAATGCCTCTGCAGTAGATTAAACTTGATACACCGGTTCCTCATTTAGTTTATTTTGTTATTCTGGATAGTGTCTTTTGAAGTACTTTTTTCATATTGCGGCAGATTTTTAAAAAGTACGCCCACGCGTACTTTTGTTCACATGACCGGCGCAAACAAGAGTACGCCAGATTTTAATAGATACACGCGTATCTTTTAAAATCCGGGGTCGGCGCACGCAAGGCTGCACCGGCACCACGCCCCCGACACGCCCCCCCCTAGCAAAGCCCCGGGACTTACGCGCGTCCAGGGGCTTGCGCGTGCCACCAAGCCTATTCAATATAGGCTCGGTGTGCGCAGGGGGAGCTTGGGGCAGGTTTTGGGGAGGGGTACGCGCATATCTTACGTGCGTACCCCTTTGAAAATCTGCCCCATTTTGTTTTCCCGCTCTTTTCTGCATTTTGGGTTTCATTTTTTTGAGAGGTGTGGCTCTGCTTTTGATACAATAAATAAAAATAGCAGAACCATTTTCAAAGAAACTCACATCCTGTTTATAAAGATAATTAGACAGTAAACCAATTCTGCTTGCCAACAAGTGGCCAGATTCAGCTGCTATTATTAACACAGTTTAATATTGCCTGAAGTGCAATAATCAGAAAACAATAAAGAAACATTTATATGTATTTTAAATTCCTGTTTAATTTTGTTTTATGATAGTAGTCTTGGCAGCACACTCAGTCATCAGATGACAGCCTTTGTCTATTTGATAGATGCTCTTGTTTTCAGCTCAGGCGATTATCTGTTGGTGGAATTGTCGCAACCCACAGGGGGGAAGCCCTGCAGGTCCCCACCGTTGGCAGAAGTCCAACCGGAGCTTTGCCAATACCAGCCCATGTTCCCTTTAGGCTGGGCCCTTGGGTGCCAGGACAAGCTGGTTTTAGGTGTGGGCCACTGTGAAGGAGAAGATGTGTAGTGATGAAAGCATCACTACAGCAGAGAGAAGGAAGCAGAGTCAGTGGAGCGGTGATTCTGGCAGGTGGCAGACAACAGGAACAGGAAATCTAATAGCGCTAATCACATGCAAATGCATGTGATTGAGGCTATTAGGCATTCACTCCAGATGCAAAAAAAAAATGTGCGTCTAGGACGCACATTTAGCGATCAGAAATGAACGCCTGCCTAGAGCAGGCATTAATTGATGAGTGCTCCTTAAACCAGTACAGAAAAACAGAAAAATCTGCTTTTCTTTACTGCCTCCTACTTAATATCGTTGCGATATTAAGTAGTAGGAAAAAGTAAATAAATTTAACCAAAAAAAAAAAGTTAAAAAAAAAACACCGGCAGTTGGGTGCAGGAAACGGACGCTCAATTGAGAAGCGTCCGTTTCCTGAAACCCCTGGCTGTGCGGTGTTTAGGAAAACCAACGCTGATAAACTCGGCATCGGTTTTCCTAACCAATGGAGGGCCGACGCACTCGGACTCTTCCTAGCAAGGAGGCGCTAGGGGCGCGCAAGCTAACGTGACCCCCCTAATTTAAATATTGCATGGCGCCTGGGGGCGCATTAAGAAAGCAGGCGCTGACTGTTCAGTGCCCGCTTTCTCCGCCAAAATATTGCATCAGCCCCACTGTATTTGAATATTGGCTTGTTGTTTGTGTGTCCGCTTAACATGGTTCTAAACAATGGTGGAAAGTGCGTGCATCAGCAACATCCTGCTGCATGTGTACAGTTTGAAAGCAAAATATGCATGTAAGATTTCAAAACACTGGTCTGAACCACTCCTCAGAATGCAGCCAAAAGTACGCACATTGTGAAAGTGCATGCAAACTTTCTGGCAGCTCAAAATCCACTGATTTAGGTACGTTTACTCTATTTTTTACCAGTTTAAAAAAGCACTCACCCCTTTGAAAATTTATCCCAGAATGCTTAGGGTACAGTGACCATGATGTGATATCATTTCAGATGAGGACAAAAACAGAAAAGGCAAGGAAAAAAAAAAAACCAAAGGCTCGACTGACAGAAATTACTTTTGGTTAGGAGAGGACAGATATTTGGGTTCGGCCAGATGGATTATTGGCAATACTGCATGTAGTGTTTGATTCTCAGATCTAAAGTCTGCTCTTTGAGCCAGAACAGGCTGGGGGAGAAGGAATCTTATTCATTGAACAACGGTGACACCTATAGGTAGGATTCAGCAAGCAATGCCCCCAGGCTTCTGAATGGAGGCTGACTGTCTCTCTGCCTTGGGAAAGGAAATAAAGGTAAAACAGACTGCAGGTAACAGAAAGTAAAAGTCCGAGTCACAAAATCAAATCAGAGATAATGTTTCAGGCCTTTTAGAGAAGGGCAAGAAGAAATAATTAAAGCATCAGAATCCCCACACACATAGCAAAATGTAATTTTTCTGCAAATAATAGACAGAGGGGGAGATGAGAAATGAATACATTTCTCCAGGTCTGTTTTTTTTTTTGTTTGTTTTTTTTTAAACAACCAATGAAAAATGGAGTTTCAGTTAGTGAACTAACTAAGATACCAACAAACTGCCTGGCTGGAGGGCAGCCACAGCATCTCCTTCACCTCTCCTCCTCTGTCACTCGCTCCAAGTGTAGCTGCTGATTGGATGCTGCCCGTTGTGGCAGAGCCTCTGACAAGTGATGCAGGGGGAGGTGAGAGGATGCACGACATGCTGCGGCCAGACTGGCTGGCACTTCCTTGGAGCCCTGTTAAACTCATTAACTGGCACTCTACTTTGAAATTTACCAGTCCATTAGGAGAAAAAAAAAAACATTCAAGAGCAGAAGCCACTGCTACTGTAGTGAGCTTAATGGGCAGGTTCAGCCTCTGTCAGTTTTACTGACCCTGAATGGACTGCATGAATGGGCACATATTCTAAGGCTCAGTCGGCATCTCCATGCATAGAATATTCAGTGACATAGGTAGACTGGATGAATCCAGTGGATTTCCAGTCACTTGAAAGCCTGCCTGTACTTTCACTGTGAGGGCCACTTTGAAAACAGCCCACCCAAGTGCAAAGCACCCGTGGAGTTTGTGCACATTTTCAGAGGAAATTTGCCCCTGGGTGCAGCAGGCCTGTGGACTTTGCACCTTTTTACAGCTGGGAAATAGCTTGCACGCATTTGAAAATACAATCAGGCCGATGCAATATCGGGTGTTCAGGTCAGCACGCCACTAAACATGTGGTTGGAAACACATAACATAAGAAATGCCATACTGGGTTAGACCAAGGATCTATCAAGCCCAGTATCCTGTTTCCAAATCACATGTACCTGGCAAGTACCCAAACATTAAGACAGATCACAAGCTACTATTGCTTATTAATTACAGTAATAGTAGTTTATGGATTTGACCTCTAGGAACTTATCCAAACCTTTTTTAAACCCAATAACACTAACTGCTGAAACCACAATCCCTGGCAATGAATTCCAGAGTTTAACTATGTGCTGAGTGAAAAATAATTTTCTTCAATTGTTTTAAATGAGCTACTTGCTAACTTCATGGAGTGCCCCCTGGTCCTTCTATTATCCGAGAGAGTAAATAATCAATTTACATTAACTTGTTCGAGTCCTTTCATGATTTTGTAGACTTTTATCATATCCCCCCTCAGGATCTCTTCTCCAAACTGATCAGCTCTAACCTCATTAGCCTTTCCTCATAAAGCAGCCATTCCATGCCCCATATCATTTTGGTCGCCCTTCTCTGCACTTTCTCCGGTGCAGCTATATCCTTTTTGAGATGCGGTGACCAGAACTGCACACAGTATTCAAGATGCGGTCTCACCATGGAGCGATACAGAGGCATGATGACATCCTCCGTTTTATTTTCCATTCCCTTCCTAATAATTCCTAACATTCTGTTTGCTTTTTTGATCGCCACAGCACACTGGGACAACGATTTCAATGTATTATCTACTATGACACTTAGATCTCTTTCCTGGGTGGCAACTCCTAAGATAGAACCTAATAAGGGTTATTTTTTCCTATGTGCATCACTTTGCTTTGGTTGCTCTAGACTTACGCCCGATGCAATATCAGGATTAGCATGTCCAAACCAGCGTGTAGCTAATAGCGCTCATCACGTGTAAATTCCATGCAGATGAGGCTAATAGCTATTACCCCGGGATTCAAAAAAGTCCCACATGGCCAATGGACCCATTGTAACACGGCAAATTTAAAAACAACCCAGGAGCTGGCATTAAGGCATGCCACGCTCAAGAGCTCAACCAAAAATTCTGCTTTCTGCGGTTCCTCCTAAAAGTATTGTCATGTTACAAAGTAGGAGGAAAGCAGCATCGTGCAAAAAACAAAAAGTCTTGGAAAAAAAAATTCTGGGAGCCCAATAAACACACACAATATACACAGTCCAGGCTGTGTATATTGTGCCGGTAGTGGGAGAAAACAGACGTGCGTATTGAGCGTCCATTTTCCTAACCCTCACTGACAGCCACGTCTCCTGGGCACCTGTTGCCGAGGAGGCGCTAGGATGCCCAGTTTCCCCTAGCACCTCCTTTTTAATGCCACATCTCATTAGCCTATAGCATTGCACACCTGAAAGAAGTGGATGGGCACGCGTAAGGAAAGCAGGTGCTCATTCATGAACACCCATTTTTCACGCATCGATATTGCATCAGCCTGAATGTATGCTTCTGTTTCCTAATCCCGGGAAGTTCAGGTTGGTGGGCCTAGTACTTGCACTGTTTGTTGTATGTTCCTAATACAATATCATCATGTATTTATTTATTCATAATGTCCTGGAATTGTTTTGGGTGCAAATGTACAATGTTATGTATGTTTTTGCATATGTACACTGCTTTGGGCAGTTTTTCTTGTAAAGATTATGTAAGCGGTTAAAAAGTTTGAATAAATTAAGTTAAATTAAACTCATCCCCGTGAGAGCACTGTGAGAGCTATTCCAGCTCAGCTCTATTGACTTTATCATCATTGAGTGCTTCTCTCTCTGCCTCAGTGCTGTGTTGCTCTGGAGCCAGAGTCCTGCGCCTTCGCTGGAGGACCATCCTTTCTGACATCATCAGTGAGTGCCCTTGTATAAAATCAAGGTGAAGGTGCCAGAGGCTTCATCCAACACTGTGAGAGCTATTCCATCTCAGCTCCATTGACTTTACCATCGTTGAGTGCTTCTCTCTCTGCCTCAGTGCTGTGTTACTCTGAAGCCTGAGTCCCATGCCTTCACTGTCATGCGCACAAAGGAATGCAACTGTTGCGTCTGGTCTTCGAAGGCTTCGCCCCACTTTTTGCACCCCTATCTCGGCTCCTCCCGCTTACCTGGGCAAGTCAAGCCGACTTCTCTGGCATCCCCGGAATGGCTCTGGTGCAGCCGTACGCCATTGCTCCTTCCAGGTAACTGCTAGGGTGCTCGCACGCACGTAACCCACGTCTAAGTACGCCCAGTGGCGCAAACCTCGAGGGCGTTCCCTCATCTGACGTCACACCACTCCGGGTATATCTACGCCTCAAGATTGCTAGCTCATTGATTTGGCAAAGGCTTGAATAGACTTGTCTGTTCCTGTCTACGCTACTCTGCCGCTTCTCTGCTGCCTGCGGGAAGCTCTCCTTCTGCCCTTTGTGGTTTGACTACTAACTTGGTACCCGCTCTTCGGGGGCCCTCTGTTCTATTTCAGATGCCATTCAGGGATCAGGCACTTGCTGCTCGAGGGCTTGCTCTCCCTGCCTCAGTGCCTGTACCTACTGCTACTATCTGGTGGAATCGCATCCATAGCAGCTAACACTGAGTGAGTACTTTAACTACTCATCTGTCTCATCTACAGTATCTGCTGTGGAACCTCCTGACATCATCCGGGAGAGAAGGGCTCCCTCTGCCGAGGTCCCTGAGACTACAACTCACTACTGCCACATGGTGGCTACTTCTAGCTGTTAAATAAAGAATTATTCTGGTGTTTTGTGTATAGAGTCTAGCCCAGTGCTGTGGCTCCTCACGGGATTCCTCCCCGTGGGCGTGGTCATCTCCACAGCACTCAAGGATCCACTAAAACACATGTAATAACAACAGATTGTCAACTCCATGGATCCAGCTCAGCTCACGGCATTACAGGCCATTCCAGGCCTGGCCCAGCAGATTGCCGAATAGCAGACTGCACTGGAAGGACTGACCGTGCATTCAATTTGTTACACAAACAGATGAACTCCCCTTCCACCTCAGGTAAAGAGGCTAAACCGCCGGAGGTGACGGTCAAGACAACTGTACCTCTAGCAGCTCCTTTCCGCTTCTCGGGAAAAGTATGGAGATGCAGAGACTTCATTAAGCAGTGCTGCATGCACTTTGCATTACAACCTGGACATTTTCCCACAGCTTATGCGAAGACTACGTATATCCTGTTATACCTAGATGGATGAGCCCTATCCTGGGCATCTTCGCTGTGGGAACGCAAAGACCCGATCCTTCACAACATTGAAGGATTCCTTGAACTGTTTAAATCAGTTTTTGATGACCCTGCCTGATATTCTGTTGCAGGATCTTCTTTGGTTCATCTAAAGCAAGGGAACAAGACCTTAGCTAACTTCACAATTGAGTTCAAGACACTGGTGTCTGACCTATCCTGGGACTCAAGATGCCGAAGACGCTGTTCTTTGAAGGGCTGAATAACTCGCCTGAAGGATGAACTCTCAGCAAGAGAGATGCCTGAAACCTTGGCTGAACTGGTGAAACTGGCAACTAGAATTGATCGCCGGCTTCGAGATAAAGTTCAAGAAACAAAGACTTCCAGGAGACCCTTCTTGAGTGAAGTCCGAGTCAAGACTGCATCCAAGGCTGCCCCTACGGTCCCAGCAGCCGGCGAAGAGGAACCAATGCAATTAGGCCACAGCCACCTGACATCAAAAGAGAGAAGAACGCAGAAGAAGTTAGGGCTGTGTATGTACTGTGGACAAGCTGGTCATGCTGTCCAAAATTGCCCTATATGTCCGGGAAACGGACAGGCCTAAGTACTGCGGGAGGACTCTTCTTGGGCCTAACCACTCCTTCTCCTCTGCTCTCTCTTCCAGTATCTCTCATCTGCAGTCCTCTACAGTACCAGACTCTTGCCCTAATGGACTCAGGGGCAGGAGGCAACTTCATTCTTCAATGACTAGTGGAACATCTACGGATTCCCACTTCCACCATGTTGCCTCCCTTACTTCTATCATCCATCCATGGAGAACCCTTGCCGGGAGAAGTAACACTACGTACCGAACCAGTGTGTTTACGTACCGGTGCTCTCCATACGGAGTCTATCTCCTTCTTTGTTTGAGAGAAGGCTATGCACCCCATAGTACTGGTATTACCGTGGCTACAACAGCACATGCCTCAATTCGATTAGGTTACTCTGGAACTGTCAAGTTGGGGTCCAGACTGCCATCAGTGATCCCTGACTGAGGTTAAGCCATTACCTTGTATGCCTACCACTCCAGTAATGCCAGGCTTGCCGTCTCAATACGCATCTTTTCAAGATGTCTTTTCAAAAGAAGCTGCAGAAATACTTCTGCCTCACAGACCCTATGACTGCGCCATTTATCTGAAGCCAAATATGGAGCCACCCAAGGGCAGAGTATACCCCTTGTCTGTGGCTAAGAACAAGGCCATGTCTGAATACATTCAGGAGAATCTCAACAAGGGCTTCATTAGACTGTCCAAGTCTCCTGCGGGCACATGCTTTTTCTTTGTGGGCAAAAAGGATGGCACAGATTACAGAGGTCTTAACGAAATAACTATTAAGGACCGTTATCCCCTGCTTCTGATTTCAGAACTCTTTGATAGGCTACAAGGAGCCCAGATCTTTTTAAAACTAGATCTGAAAGAAGCATACAACCTTAAGAACATAAGAACATAAGAAAATGCCATACTGGGTCAGACCAAGGGTCCATCAAGCCCAGCATCCTGTTTCCAACAGTGGCCAATCCAGGCCATAAGAACCTGGCAAGTACCCAAAAACTAAGTCTATTCCATGTTACCATTGCTAATGGCAGTGGCTATTCTCTAAGTGAACTTAATAGCAGGTAATGGACTTCTCCTCCAAGAACTTATCCAATCCTTTTTTAAACACCGCTATACTAACTGCACTAACCACATCCTCTGGCAACAAATTCCAGAGTTTAATTGTGCGTTGAGTAAAAAAGAACTTTCTCTGATTAGTTTTAAATGTGCCCCATGCTAACTTGTTCGCATAAAAGCTGGCGATGAATGGAAGACGGCCTTCAACACTCGAGACAGCCACTTCGAGTATTTAGTGATGCCGTTCAGCCTGTGTAATGCTCCGGCTGTGTTTAAGAACTTAATGACATCTTCCGAGACCTCCTCTATAAATGTGTTGTTATCTACTTAGATGATATCTTAATCTTCTCACAAGACATCACCACTCACCAAGAAGATGTCAAGAGAGTACTACAGAGGCTTCGTGAGAACCATCTCTACGCCAAGCTATCTAAATGTGAATTTCATAAGGAATCAGTGCCTTTCCTAGGTTACGTCTCCAAAGAAGGTTTCCAAATGGACCCACAGAAGCTGGAGAGTATCAAGAAATGGGCACAACCCACTGGGTTAAAGGCTCTCAGACGCTTCCTAGGGTTCACTAATTATTATAGGACCTTCATAAAAAATTACTCCTCACTCACACTACCGCTGTTACACTCGGATGTTTTAGTGTGCCCTTTGGGCGTCAGCCTGACCCCAGACGGATCCAGGACTGAACCGAGGGTTGACGGCATGTTCCACCAGGCTGACGGTCTTACCCTCTGCCAGGCCTGCAAGCTCTCCCTGCCTCAGTGCCTGTACCTACTGCTACTATCTGGTGGAATCGCATCCATAACAACTAACACCAAGTGAGTACTTTAACTTCTCATCTGTCTCATCCACAGTATCTGCTGCGAAACCTCCTGATGTCATCCGGGAGAGAAGGGCTCCCTCTGCCAAGGTCCCTGAGACTACAACTCACCACTGCCACCTGGTGGCTACTTCAAGCTGTTAAATAAAGAATTATTCCGGTGTTTTGTGTATAGTCTAGCCCAGTGCTGTGGCTCCTCACAGGGCTCCTCCCCGTGGGCATGGTCATCTCCACAGCACCCAAGGATCCACTAAAACACACGTAATAACACCAGCAACAAAGAAGCTTGCCCTTTTGTGCGTGCTTTGGGTGTGCTTGGCAAAACCTTTGTTGATTTTGTACTTTTTGGAAAAGGCTAGTTTTTAGTTTTGTCTGATTTTATCTATTTGATCTGACTCAATTGTACTAGCTAGTCTTGGTGTAGCCCAATATGAGTGAGCAGATTCCGGTGATATGAGGAAGGGGGAGGTATGCTGAGATTTCTTCTAACAATATTATTAGAACTAACAGGGTGTTAGCTGAGTTCAAGAAGGATGTATCATTCTCAGCCACAATTCAGTGCCTTTTTAATCTATCTTATTAATATTCAAGCTATTTGAATGAAGAGTCCTATAATTGATGTAATTCAAAATCTCATCCAGATTTAGTCTGTATCACTGAATCTTGGCTATTGGAATCTGATACATTTTTGTTGAACAAGTTCCAAACAAATGGCTATCAAATTTTTTCTCAGCCTAGATCTTATTAAAAAAAGTGGGGGGATTTTGGTGATGGCGAAGTGTATCCATGAAATAAAAGTCCTGAAGCTGGATTCTGCTGAGGGTCTTGAGACTCTAGCCCTATACAATTCAAGTTGGGGAGTATGTGTAGTATATGGCCTTCCAGCATTTTTAGATAAAAATTCTGTAGCATTGGCAGTCATGCTTAGTTCCTTTAATGCAGGTATCAAGGATGTTTAATCCTTGGGGATTTTAATCTTCACGTTGATACCGTACCTCTTATTGAAAGTGGTGAGGTCATGTTAGAGTCCATAAGGGTTTTAGGATGGTCTCAATTGATTAATCAACCTACTCATTTGTACGGGCATAGTTTACATTTAGTATTTTTTAAACATTTTTATCGTACTTTGATTCTTTTAGAGAACAATGTGAGAGAGTTCCCTGGTCAGATCATTTCTTAATTGAAATCCATGCTAGAGTAAGGAGGTGTAAAAGTGTTGCTAAAGCCACTTGTCACCCAATTAGTAAGAGAAAAAGGTTGGAAATTGATACCTTAAAAGTTATTTAGATTCCAAAGCTTTCTGATGGGCCTATAGCTAATATTGAAGATGCTATGTCATTATGGACTCAATCCTTATGTGATTCTTTAGATCAGATAAAATTTGTGCCTCAGAGGCACTGTAAAGCACCTTGGTTTGGACAGGAAATGACTACTAAAAAAACAACAACTCATAAATATAGAATTTTGATGGTGAAAATCCAAGTCTGAGAATGACCAGATAGCCTATCTAGCTAAGCTAGACGACTATCAGAGAGAATCTGGACAGCTGAAATGTCAATATATTTCAGCACAGATTCAAACTGCACCGAACCAACCACAAGAATTATTTCACATAGTGAAATCTTTACCATCTAGTTCTTCACTCCAAACTGTGCAGCAGAATTAAGTGCCCAAGAGTTTGGAAGTTTTTTTAGAAATAAAATTGAAAAGATAACTACATTTTTCCCACATTATTAAGAACATAAGAACATAAGATATGCCATATTAGGTCAGACCAAGGGTCCATCAAGTCCAGTATCCTGTTTCCAAAAGTGACCAATCCAAGTCACAAGTACCTGGCAAGTACCCAAACATTAAATAAATCCCAAGCTACTAATGCTTATTCATTAATAGCAGTTTATGGATTTTTCCTCTAGGAACTTATCCAAACCTTTTTTAAACCCAGTTACACTAATTACCTTAACCACATCCTCTAGCAACGAATTCCAGGGCTTAACTATGCACTGAGTGAAAAATAAATTTCTTTGATTTGTTTTAAATGAGGTACTTGCGAACTTCATGGAGTGCTCCCTAGTCCTCTCTCTGAGAGAATAAATAACCAATTTACATTAACCTGTTCAAGTCCTTTCATGATTTTGTAGATTTCTATCATATCCGCCCCCCTCCGCAAGTCATCTCTATAGAAACTAATGATCCAGATATACACTGGGAAATATTTAATCTGAAGTTTAAGCCTAACTTCTGTCCGTTAACTAGATGTTCAAATGTTTCTTTTAAGTATCTTTGAGCAAAATAGCTGGTTTTGAGTGAAATGATAAATTGTTCTTTATGAGAAGGGCAATTGCCAAAGCCCTTAAATCAGCTGAGGTTAGGCCTATATTGAGAAAGATTGTTCTGACCCAAACAATGTAAATAACTATCGACTGTTATGCTCAGGCTTGTGAACCCTTGGCCAACGAGAGGATGGTATATCTTTCGGAAGATCCGTAGGTTCTCTCGTCGGGTGGCGAGGCAGAGCGGAAGACGGGACCAGCTGACCCTCGGCACTGGAGACTGAGGCGACTGCGGAGGCGGATGAAGAGACGAGAAGAGGAGCTGTGTCTTCACCACTGGAAGTCTGTGGTCCCCCCAGGAGGAGCCCGTAGGGACCCAGACCGCTGGGACTTAGGTGGACCTTTGAGAGGTCAAGGTATCTGTACAAGGGCTGACTGGAGCTTCGCCCTGGAAGCCCGCGATCCCCCCGGGAGGAGCCCGTAGGGACCCGGACCGCTGGGACTTAGGCGGGCCCTTGGAGACCGTAGTCTAGAAGGAGTCCTAGGTCGAGTGCCAGAGGGTTGTCATTCACCAGTCCGAGGTCACACACCGAGGGATCACCACTTGCCAGTCCGAAGTCACACATCAGAGAATCACCGTAAGCCAATCCGAAGTCAGGAACCGGGAACACCAAGACGAAACAGGAACAGGATCCAAAGCACCGAAGCAAGCAGACTAGACAGCGCTGGAGGACGTTGCCAAGTCACTGAATGAGCAGAGGAAGCTTCCCTATATACTTCCCCTGCTCAGGCTGATCAAGAACAGGTGAAGCTAGTTAAAGGGATTAGGTCCCTTTAAATCTGCAAAGGAGACGCGGCCTCATGCCTAAGGATGGCGGTGGCCATCTTTGATTTTCCCCCATGGAGGAGAGGCGCCGCTGGACACCGGGAGGGGGGAGCAGGACGGCTCCCCCTGCAGCAAGCAGCACCGGGGCCGCGTAGGAGCGACGACCTGAGTCAGAGCCCTCCCCCGGATCTCCCGCAGCAAAGGAATGCCGCAGACAAGGTAGGGGACCGCGGTAGTGGTCTGCCACGGACGCGGAACACAACATCGACCAATCTCTAACCTGCCTTTTCTAGCCAAACTTATAGAAAAGGTTGTGTTGAATCAATTACAGGATTTTATGGATGCCCATCATGTGTTAGATGATCATCAGTATAGTTTCCATGTAAATCATAACACCAAGACATTGCTGCTATTACTCTTTGATATTTTTAGGTGGGGGTTCAATTGTGGCACTGGACTTTTTCTTGACCTCTTAGATTTAACAGCAGCCTTTGACACTATTGACTATTCTATACTATTGAAGCGTTTATGCAACATTGGGATAGGTAATACTGTTTTGAATTGGTTCTCTTCTTTTTTGAAAGCTCGAACCCAATCAATTTTCATCTCAGGAGAAAAATCTGGTGAGTTCCAATTGAGTACAGGGGTCCTTCAGGGTTCTGCCCTTTTGGCTTCACTTTTTAATGTCTATATTTCTCCAATATGTCATATTTTGTCTCGACTGGATGTAGGATGTTGCCTCTTTGCTGATGATCTTCAATTTTTTGTGCCTATCATAAATTCAATTGATTGTTCCCTCAAGAAGGTTACTGATTGTTTGATTACTTTCAAGGAATGGGTGATAAATAATAAATTGCTTTTAAATATGTTGAAGACATATATTATATTTATTAAGATTTCCCAACCCAGATATTCCTTCAGGGAGATCCAGGAAACTATGGACTTGTGAGCCTGACTTCAGTGTCAGGAAAAATCATGGAAACTGTTTATAAAGAATAAAATCACAGAACATTTAGATAGACATGGTTTAATGTGACACAGCCAGCAAGGGAAGTCTTGCCTCACAAATCTCCTACATTTTTATGAAGGGGTGAATAAACATGGATAAAGGTGAACCGGTAGATGTGGTGTATGTGGATTTTCAGAAGGTGTTCGACAAAGTCTCTCATAAAAAGGCTTCTAAGAAAACTAAAATTCATGGGGTAGGAGGTGATGTCCTTTTGTGGATTGCAAAGGGTTAAAAGACAGGAAACAGATTGTGGGGAGTTAAAAGACAGGAAACAGAGAGTAGGATTAAATGGTCAATTTTCTCAGTGGAAAAGGATAAACAGTGGAGTGCCTTAAGGATCGCCCGCTCTCCCGCGGACTTTACTGAATCGGCCTGTTTGTTAGCAAACGAAGGGCAGGCTAAATACCAGGATGTGATGATGTAATTCAGAGGGGACGCCCCCGAGGTTCCTGCCATGACGTGGATAAAGACGTGGATAAAGACGTGGGTGGCGTCCGCGCTCGCACCCTGGGAGGCCCTCAGGAAAATCATGGCGAACACCGTCGCCGTTGCCATTCCGGGGATGCCAGAGAGAGCAGCATGAAGACGCGGCAGCAGCCATCTTCCCAAGGCTTGAGGAGAGAGAAGGAAAAAAGGTGAGGCACAGAGGTCGAAGCCGTCTGAGACCGATGGACGCAACACTCCGGTCTCGGTTCCTACTCCAGGCCCAGCGGCCTCTACGCATCTACTGGCTCCGCCCTGGTATTCAGGCGATGCTAAGCAATGCAGCAGTTTCCTTAATCAGTGCTACATACTCTACTGCCTACCCAATTCCCTTCAGATCTGGTAAAAGCCAGCTACATCGTATCCTTAAAACCTTAAAACCTGGCTATTTCACCAAGCCTTTCCTGATCCTCCAGACAATTACTAGTTGCCCTTCACTCCTACCCGGTCTGGCAATCATTTGCACGAAATGGACTCTGAGACTTTCAGGTCAAAGCACCGTTTAAGCTGTTAACTCGTACGTTCTATGGTAACACTACTTATTTATTACCGGCCTTTCTTCCTTCCAGCTTGTTGTAAGCTTCCAAGTTCTCTCTCCCTGTTGATTGTAACTTTGACTTATTCCTACCATTGTTATCTGTCATTTCACTTGAATTGCTACTCCAGTTATTCCCTTGTTATATTGTAAACCGATCCGATATGGTTATTTACTATGAAGATCGGTATAAAAAACTGTTAAATAAATAAATAAATAAATCCTTGCTGGATGGGAGGGCCCTGGCCTGGGCCTCACCACTATGGGACGTAATGATCCAATCCTGGGAAACCTTCAGCATTTCGTAACCATGTTCAAACAAGTATTCGATGAGACAGCGCGTAAATCTACGGCAGTTGCTGATTTGCTGCGCCTGCACCAGGGATCCCGTCCGCTGGCCGAATATGCAGTCGAGTTCCGCACCTTGGCTACTGAGTTGGACTGGAGAGAGGACAGTCTTCATGGAATCTTAGAGGGGCTATCCTTGCGCATCAAAGATGAGCTGGCGGCTAGAGACCTTCCTGACGACCTTAACAGCTTGATTGACCTAGCGGAAAGGGTCGACTACAGGCTTCAACAACGGGCTCAAGAAGGGAGAATGGTCCAAAGACTGGTTACCCTGGCGCCTGCATTCTCTCGACCCTTGGCTGCCCCCGCTGCCTCTTCAGGCAATCAAGAAGTAGAACCCATGCAACTGGGACGAAGTTCTCTTTCTTCTGAGGAGAGGAGACGTCGACGCACTCTAGGCCTTTGCCTATACTGCGGGAATAAAGGGCATTTCTTAGCCCGGTGCCCTGAACGACCAGAAAACTTCAGCACCTAGGTATGATCGGGGAGCCTAGGCTGCATTAATTCTGCTCCTCAATGTATGGTACCAGTGACCCTTGAATTTCCCGGGGGAACCTTCTCCAGTCTCACATTTATTGATTCTGGAGCAGGAGGGAACTTTATTCTCATGGATTTGGTACAACAATTATGACTCCCAGTAGCCCTTTGTAATCCTCCGCTTCAGATTTCCTCTATTCATGGCACGCCGCTTCCTGGGAGTATTTCTCTGCAACTGCACCTCTGACTCTCCGCACCGGAGTGCTCCATACGGAAGAGATCTCCTTTCTAGTTCTAGAGAAGGCCGTCCATCCTATTGTTCTGGGATTACCATGGCTCCAAGAACACTCTCCTACCATTCACTGGGACACCTTACAGATTGCAGCCTGGAGTCTACGCTGCTTCTCGTCCTGCTTCCTAACAATACCCCGGCCTGGACTGGCGTTGATGGCTACGTCACTTATTTTAACCATCCCAATATGCTGCTTACCAGGATGTCTTTTCTAAAGAGATGGCGGAACTTTTACCACAGCACCGGCCTTTTGATTACGCTATAGAGCCATTGCCTGGCACAACTCCTCCTAGAGGACAGGTATACCCGTTGTCTCTCCCATGTCAAATTACATTAAAGAAAACCTGGATCGTGGATTCATCCGCCTGTCCAACTCGCCAGCGGGAGCAGTTTCTTTTTTGTTGCTAAAAAAGATGGGTCGCTCCAACCCTACATTGATTGAGGCATCAACGCTATCACTCGTTAAGACAGGTATCCTCTTCAGCTCATCCCGGAACTGCTAGACCGGCGACAGGGAGCTAAAATCTTCACTAAACTCGATCTCCGTTGCGCTTACAACCTGGTACGAATTTTGCCCTGGAGATGAATGGAAGACCGCTTTCAACACACGCAACAGACTCGTTATGCCCTTTGGGCTCTGTAATGCTCCAGCGGTTTTTCAAAACCTAATGAATGGGGTACTCAGGTACATGCTCCATTCATCCATTATAGTTTATCTAGACGATGTCTTAATTTACTCCAAAGATCTGTTATCTCATCGCCACCATGTGAGACAGGTATTACAATGCCTTAGAGATAATCGTCTTTTTGCTAAACTTGAAAAGTGTATGTTTGAACAAGAGTCACTACCCTTCCTGGGCTACATTGTCTCATCAACCAGTTTTGAAATGACCCAGACAAGGTTTCCGCTATCAAGGATTGACCGCAGCCTGTAGGGATCAAAGCCCTACAACGATTCCTTGGGTTTGCGAACTTATACAGACAGTTTATCCCTCACTATTCTCAAAAGGTGGCGCCACTTACAGCCCTCACCAAAAAGGGTGCTAACGCTAAGGAATGGCCATATTGGCTTGTCTAGCCTTTGAAGAGTTGAAAGAGGCCTTTTTGCAGGATATCTGCCTTCACCATCTGGATCTTCTTCGACCCTTCATAGTGGAAGTAGACAACTCGAACATTGCGGTCAGAACGGTTCTCAGTCAGGTTTCTGAGAACAGGAAGTTATTACCTTGTTCTTACTTCTCCAGGAAGTTTTCTCCTGCGGAGAAAAATTATAGTATCGGTGATAAGGAGCTCCTTGCTATTAAACTCGCCTTTGAGGAATGGAGACAGTGGCTGGAGGGGGCGCAGCATCCCATAGTGGTGTATATGGATCACAAAAATTTGGAGTTTCTCTGTCGTGCCCAGTGGCTGAATCCAAGACAGGCCCACTGGTCTCTATTTTTCAGTCGATTCCACTTTTCTCTATGTTACAGGCCTGCAGCGAAGAATACACGAGCTGACACGTTATCTTGGAATACGGAATCCGAGGACTCGCCAGATCCACCCCAGTACATTTTAGACCCTGCAAGTGTGGTCGTGGCTACGACAGATCTGTCTCCTCCTGGAAAGACAGTAGTCCCTGTTCGACTGAGAAAAAAGGCTCTTTCATGGGCCCATGACTCTCTCACTGCTGGACATTCTGGTAGAGCAGGGACCTTAGAGCTCCTTGCTTGATACTACTGGTAGCCTCACATGAGACGAGATGTTCACCTCTACGTTTATTCTTGTCCAACCTGTGCCAGATAAAGGCCATTGACCGGTCGCCCCTGGGGGCTTCTACAACAACTACCAATCCCTGCTGAACCATGGACTCATCTGTCCACAGATTTTGTAGTGGATTTACCATCATCAACATTCCACCAGGCAGTGATGCGGAGGGGCAGCCCACCAGTACCGGGCACCTTTAGGGGCAATCGCTGAGAGAGAAAGAGACCAAAAAGACAAAAAAAATTGTAAAAACTTCGCGCTGAAACTGAGAATGCTGTGAACTCAGGGATGAAGAGACCCGCCCCCACTGACGTCATCACACTGAGCGGCGAGCCGGTAAACGGCCACATTCCACCAGGCAGTGATGCGGAGGGGCAGCCCACCAATACCGGGCACCTTTAGGGGCAATCGCTGAGAGAAAAAGAGACCAAAAAGACAAAAAAAAATTGTAAAAACTTCGTGGTGAAACTGAGAATGCTGTGAACTCAGGGATGAAGAGACCCGCCCCCACTGACATCATCACACTCAGCGGCGAGCCGGTAAACAGCCACATTCCACCAGGCGTCGCATGCCGAAGGGGTGTGCCAAAGGGGCACTCCCCTTTGTGCACCCCTTCGTGCAATCTTTTGTGCTACGCTTATTTTAATTCCCTTAAGTTTTTCCTTTGTTAATTAACCTTTTCATAGTGTTTAGTAATCTCTTGTTTATTAAATATGTTCAATGTATTTGACTTAGGAAACCTATTTTCCTGCATACTCTGTTTTTAATGTAAACCGATATGATTTGTATCTGATACAAGAATGTCGGTATATAAAAATTCAAAATAAATAAATAAATAAATCATCTGAGGGGAAGACCGTTATTTGAGTTACCATGGATCGGTTTTCCAAAATGGCCCATTTTATGCCTCTGCCTAAACTTCATTCTGTGACGGAGTTAGCACAACTCTTCAGACAACATATATTTTGCACTCATGGACTCTCTCTTCCCATCACCTCGGACAGAGGCCCACAGTTCACGGCTAGATACTGGAAAGCTCTTTGTAAAAGTTTGGAGTGTGCCTAGACTTCACTTCTGCATTTCATCCCCAAAGCAATGGACAAGTGGAGCGTACCAATCGTTCATTAAAGACCTTCCTTCGAACTTTCGTAGGGGACCAACAAAATAATTGGGTTTCCCTTCTTCCATGGGCTGAATTCTCTTACAATAATCATGTTCAGCCACGGGTGAGTCTCCCTTTCAACTGGTCTATGGTCGTCAACCCAAGTTGCCATTACCTCTGCCCTTGTCTGTACCATCTCTCTCAGCCCAGTTATCAGCACAGCAGCTCCATTCTCTTTGGGAATCCAGTCAGACCAAGCTATAACAAACTGCGGCCACTGCCAAAAGGAATGCAGACAAGCATTGTCGTCCCGCTCCAGTATTTCAGCCTGGCGATAAGGTATGGTTAAGCACGAAGCATGTTCGCCTTCGCCTCCCTTCCATGTGATTGGCTCCCCGGTTTATAGGTCCATTCTGGGTATCCGAGAGGGTAGGTGCCAACTCCTACCACCTATGCCTTCCTAGTTCGATGAAAATTTACAACGTTTTTCACATATCTCTACTTAAATCTTTGGTACTGTCAAGATTCCATCACAAACCTCCTGATCCTTCCAACACTCCTGCTGAAGATGATTCCATCTATCAGGTTCACGGTGTTCTTGATGTTCGTTTCCAGCACTGCCGGTGGGAGTATTTGTTATCTTGGGAGGGCTGTGGCCCTGAAGACAATACTTGGGAGCCGGCAGCCAACATCTTGGACAAATCATTTCTCCATCGCTTTCACCAGGAGCATCCAAACGCACCAGGTCCTCCGAGGAGGGGGCGTAAGAGGGGGGGGGGTACTGTTATGATCCCCAGTCACGGGACACTGCAACCGGGCTCCTACCTCTCTCCCAGTCAGCCCCGGAACAACTCTCAGCAGTCCTCCGCTCTTTTTGGCCCGCAGCCTGGCCTTTCTGCGGCGGCATCTCCACGAGGGAGATGCCGCTGAGCTCCTGCACTCCCTGCCTTGATGGCAACCCTGCCCCCTAGACGCGCGTGTGCAGGGCCAGCTAATTTAAAGGAACCAGCGCGGGAAATTCAAACTCCTCCTCTGAACTGACGTCAGACAATGGCAACTATTTAAACCTTGCTCTCAGTCTCCCTCTTTGCCTTGCAACGAGGTTCGCTCTCTGAGTTTTCTAGTTGCTGTCTTCATTCCTGCTTGTTCCTGTTCCTGTTCCAGCATGTTCCTGAGTCCTGCTCCGTTCCAGTCCGTCCTTGCCTGCTCCTGTTCCTGCGTCTCTTTGGCTCGTCTTCCTGGCTACTGACTTCGGTTTGTTCTTCGGTATCCTGCTTTGCCTCCCATCCTGACTTCTGGCTTGTCTTTGGTCTCTGCTGTCTGCTGCCTGCCCTGACTCTTGATTTGCCTCCACATCTTGCTTCTCTGCTGCCTGCCTCGATTCGGACTTATCTTCAAAACTCTTGACCTCCGAAGGACTCCTCTCGGGGGGACCTTGGGCTTCCAGTGGTGTAGATCCTGTTGGTCTTCTGGCTCCGACTTCTCCTTTTGACTCTCTACTTCCGGGACTATCTTCGTACCTTCATCCCCACAGTCCGCGCCTAAGTCCAAGCGGCTCGGGTCCCCAAGGGCTTCTCCCGGGGGGACCTCGGGTCTCCAGTGGTGAAGATTCTCTTGGATCTCTGGTTCAAGTCCGCCTCCCAGCTACGACTCTGCTGTGGGTATCCCTTCAGTGCTGCATCACCATCTTCTAGCTGTCCCAAGGGTCCACAATCGTAACAGGAGTGGTGGAGGAGTGAGGAGGAGTGGTGCTGGAGGAGTGAAGGAGGATTGGTAGAGGAATGTGGAGGAGTGAAGAGGAATAGAGGAGTGTGTGTGGAGGAGGATTGGAGGAGTGTGTGGATGAGTGGTGTTTGTGGTGTGGAGGCGTGAGGAGGATGGAGATTGAGAGGCATGGGGAGAGAGGAGAGGCAAGAGGAGAGGAGGAGGAGGGAGGACAGGACATGGGAGGATAAGGGCAGGAGTGCTAGGGGAAGGAGGAGTAGGGGCAGCACCAGGAGTAGAGAAAGGCAGGAGGGAAGGGATAGGAGGAGGTGGGAGGGGAAAGGGGATAGGAAAGCAAGGACAGAGGGCAGAGAATGGCAGGCTAGGGATAGAGAGAGAGGGAAAGAGGGGCAGGGAGTTGGCAGGGCAGGGACAGGAGGGGAGAGGGAATAGAAGGGAGAGAGCGAGGAAAGGGAGGACACTTCTCTGGCACTCTGTTCTGGCAGCCAGTCAGCAGGATACCCTCGTCTCAGGGCTATCAAGCTTGGTGTCCAGGATAATGAGATGGCAATTTCAGGGGTCCTGAAGCATTATGCCATGCTGTTTGGCAACCAGGCGGCCAAGACCTCAAAGGCATCCAAGGGCCAGTTCTGGTACAACATAGCCCAGGGCATCTCAAGGCACAGCAGAGTCAAATGAAACAGGGAGCAAGCGGTCTACAGGTACCGAGACATCAAGGTGCAGCCAAGTTGGTGGCTGGAAATAAATATATATGGCATACAGCAGCAAACAATAGCATGACAAATATGCTGATGCAGATCCCTCAAAGGATGTCTGAGCAGCCATCCGAATCTTCTCCAGTAATGCTGGAGTCCACACCCCGCAACAGTCCCCAGGCTGACAGATCCCGAAATGTAGGTCCCAAAGATGCAGTATGCCCCCCCCCCCCCCCCCCAAGTGGCAAGCCATGACGTGGCAAGAGGCCATAAAGGATCAAAGGTTGTGGTATTGAATGGAAAATAAGAAAAGTTGTTCTAACATTCTTGGGTATACCCCTCTACTGAATTCCTAGATGGAAGAAGACTAGCCCATCCTCACTACAGCAGTTACTGTGCTGGCTAGATGAGAGAAGCCTGCTGGCCCAACCTCACTACAGAGTTCCTGTTCCAGCTAGATGGAAGAAGCCTGCAGGGCCCGTTCTCATACAGAGTTCTTTGCCAGCTAGATGGGAAGAAGCCTGCTAGGCCCGTCCTTACTACCGAGTTCCTGGGCCAGCATGCAGAAGGGATTGGTCTACTGGTAGCCATTGGTGGTCCAGCAGACTAACTCTAAGCCCTCCTCAATGCTCTAAACCCATATTCCATCTTCCTTGATGCGGGCCTCCAGTCATGGTAAGCTGCTGCCATCTTCTTATCATGGTCTCATCTCCTGCTTTGGATGCTGGTGTCTCATCTCAGCTCATGCTGCTGCTGCCTCCATGCTGCTGTTGTCTTCTCCTGGGCCTCCTGCCTCCATGCTGCGCCTTTTGGTCCTGGTCCTGTTGCCTTGGCCCTTAGGCTGTCCCCTTGAGTGTACTCTTTCAGCATGGACTGTTTGGGGCCTTCACTTGAACTCTGTTGCCTTGGCCCTTAGGCTATCCCCTTGAGTGCACTCTTTCAACATGGACTGTCTGTGGCCTTTTTTCTAGCCATCACATAGCAGAGCTGCTATCAGCTCCAACATTAGAGCTGTACTTTAGCTATTGGGGGTGCCACTTCTGCTTTGTATGGTCTTTATTGTAATCATGAATGTGCCAAAAGGACAAGATGCTAAGCCTGTATATGTAATGATACCAATTCAAACAATCTATGGACAGGTCTACACAGAATATGCTGTGCATATAATGTACAATGTTTTGTGCTATTTGCTATCGTGTCCTTGCAGACTGTGATTACCTAAGAATTTGACTTGATTTCAAACAGTGGCCTACATGTTTTTCCTAATAAAGTGGTCACTGGTTAGAAAAATATATTTCCTGATTGGCTCCTTTCATTGTGTGGTTTTTGTGTAAAGGGTTCACTAGGTACAAGGTTTGCCCTCCAAATGACCTTGCATGCTAGAATGCCCTGCCAGATTCCAAGTAGAAACGTATCTAGCAGGCAAGACCATATGGGCTAGGCCATACAACTGAATGCTCAGTGTATGTTCCTAAGGAAAACAGCAAGAGGTAAAGAAGTTTTTTACTGGGGACCTCCAGTATTGCCTCTTGTTGCCTTCTCTACATTGCATACTCTTAGCTAATTCCTGCTTACATAGGCCTTAATGTAAGATGAACAGTAGCTGGCTACCCAACATAGTATATTGTGTATATGTAGAGCTTGTGTAGTGTTAAGGGGAAGTTAGAGTCATCATCACACAAGACTTGATCTTCGCTGCCTTCACTTGTGCCATGACTCAAAGGGCTATCTGTATCCAGCCATTTGTACCTTTTTACAGTAAACCAATTTTGATGTCTACTTGCTGATAAGTTGGAAACAGAGTGTCAGTTGCTGTGTGACAACTAGGGAGGAGGAGCGAGGGAGTATAATCATGATGAGAATGTCCACAAGCCAACAGCAGAGGCCTAGAGGGCTGCTGTTGCTGTTTGGGACCTGGCAGCCTTCCCTGTAGTGGGCTGCCTTCAGATCTGGTTACTACCTGTAAGGTCATCCTTACTTTACACTTTTATACAGATCCCCAAGCCATGCCAGTACAGTGGTGCCAGCCAGTCTGTAGAAGGCTGCCTGGTCCCAAACAGCAGCCCTCTAAGCCTTCTGCTCTTCACCTGTGGACATTCTCAATAAGACACTACTCCCTCACTCCTCCCCTAGTTGTCATAGCGCAGCTTTGACATGCTGTTCCAACAGTCACAAAATACACAGCGGTGTCAAAGGGAAAGGTTGGTTAGTGTACAAGTGAAGCACCGAAAGTGCTAAGCAAAACCTGTCCCCTAGGTTCTACAGCAGATATGGCTGCACCACCTCTATGTATGCACAGGAAAGGCTATAGACCTACATATGGTAGAAAGAAGGTAGCCCTACCCTGCCAGCGTATACAAAGAACAGAGTGAGTGGCAGCCTGGGGTGGCAGCTTCTATGTCTACTGTACATGATATAATCAACAGTGACTGGAAAAAGAGGCTCTCAAATAGGACTACCGCCAGGCCTGGGGCATCCGCCAACCAAACCAACACTTCCCCCCCCCCCCCCCCCCCCCCCCCCCACACACACACATAGCTCCCTGCACCGGGTATCTCACTATAGAAACATAGAAACATAGAAACATAGAAATGACGGCAGAAGAAGACCAAATGGCCCATCCAGTCTGCCCAGCAAGCTTCACACATTTTTTCTCTCATACTTATCTGTTTCTCTTAGCTCTTGGTTCTATTTCCCTTCCACCCCACCTTTAATGTAGAGAGCAGTGATAGAGCTGCATCCAAGTGAAATATCTAGCTTGATTAGTTAGGGGTATATGCTGCCACTAAACCCTCATCCAAACCATTCATCTGAATCATGCCAACATCGATGCCATTAGATGGTCCTTTGCCCTCCACATTCCTGCCATCCCAGCAAATCCATATTCAGTGGACAGCTTCTTAACATCCACTTCCTCCTTCCCTAAAGTGGCACGCCTCAGTGACAGCTTAAGCTCAGGGTAGCCTGCATACCCCCAAATAACTAGACTATTAGGCCCACTCCAAGTACTAAAAGGAAAAGCCCTTGTGGCAGGGGTTGCACGGTGTTCATTACACTTAAATATACATGCTTTAAATTGTCCAAGAACTGCTACTAAAACTCCTATTGGTATTTTTAGAGACTATTTGTTGGAAACATTACATGATACGCACACTTGTAAAACTGCATATTTAATGTTACACTGTCAAGTTTCACATCTCCGCCCCTCTCTCAACGCTAGGTATAAACAGTGAGCGGACTAAGGTAAATTTTAGAGTACAAGGCCCGAGACCATGCATACTGCAACCCATATGGTCAGCTCTCAGAGGTGCCCCCCTTCCCAAGAATAGAAGCACTCGATCCCTGCAGTCCAAAAGCAGTGGTGCAAAATGAATGCACATGCACTTCCTGCTCTGGGGTATGGATTGCTGTGGCAAGCAAAGGATCTCTTAGTGCAACAGCATCCCCAGAGACAGAGATTGACATAGGTTAACACAGCATGTCACTCCCCGAGTTTCACACTGACACACTTATCTTTTGAGTACAGACTAACTGCAGCACTTTGTGCACCTACACATGGGCAATGCATATGTTCCTGGAATGTTGTCATCAACAACATTGATATGTGTGGCAGCTTGTCCATAACTGATAATGAGGTATTGCTAGTCCTTCCTTGGCAATGATTATGTATACCTAGCCACATAAAACATCTGTCAGAGGTATAAATGACACCAACTTTGACGGAGGTACTGACATGGGCCCCTTAAGGCCTTAGGTGGCACTAAATGTGTGTTTGGCAAGAGAACAACACAGAAAGGCCATCAACCATCATGCCAACCACATAAGACCTCTGGGAGCAGTAGGCCTATACATTCCGCACTGTGTGCCGTGTGCTATGGAGGCAGCTTGTAGACTCATGAAGTCATCAGCTGACAACAGTTTCTTTAGCCTTAATGCTTTACACAGAGCAAATCATTGAGAGTGTAGGAGCACACCTACCCTGCTCTCCACTAAATGTAAAATTGACTTACACCACATGAGGCACAGTGTAGAGGACAGCAGTTCTTCCTGATTCCCCACAAGTCATGACAGGCATATGGATGAGCAAGGTCCTGCAACCATTAAACCACGGAAACATGTGTAGTGACATTGCAAATAGAACTATCTGCAAGCTGTTTGGTGCAGGAGTGCTCAACCTATATGCTTTAAGGGTAGTAACAGATTGCATCAGGACTGTAAGATATACTAGCTATTGTTCAAAGCAAAAATCTCTGCATATTTTCTGGGTACTTGCATATGTACATACAGCTGCATCACATGACTATCAGTCAGCCATCATGGTCAAGGGCCTTACAGCACCCAGTCATCTCAATATCTCTGTAAGGCTAGCTGTGATGGTTGATTTGAAGACAGGAGATTCAAACACACCTACCTGGTAACTTCTATGATGTCAACCTTTGCTCAGGAGAGATGTGTATACTCTTAGAGTCATTAGAAACTATGTGGTGACAGTGACATCTCCAAGCTCATAGGAAAATACAAGTGAAGACAGGACACCATATGATTCCCAATCCACTGGACGTGCATCCTGGGTAGGCTCACCAAGAAGCTAACTGAACCTACATGACATCACAACGGCCAAGGCCCTCACCTTTTTCACATTATCATTTACAAATTGCATAGGTAGGTATAGTACAGTGCATGTGTGTCGGAGAGCATGCAACCACCAAGAGGTAGCTAGCTTGGAAGGACCTTTGTGCATTGTGGGAATTGCACCAGGTAGCACAGGTCCTTTACCCAAAGCTGTAAGGGAAGGCGTACTACTAGAGCACTCTGATGTCAGCTAAAGGGTTGCCAACTGACTCCAATTTTCAGGACAGATAAATCCTGTCCTGGTTTGGAACGCATTACATGCAAGGATTTCATCTGATTTCCCTATAGCTTTTCAAAGCAAAACCAAGACTATCAATACCTGTATGCATGGGAGTAAGACCAGGACTGGATCAAAATATCCTTGAAATGCAGATCCAGTTGGAAAACCGGGTCATCAGTGGCTCTAAAACTGGTGGTATGGTGGTGTCAGCTGTATCTTGGCACGCCCATGTAAACCATCCCAGTACAGGTGTATAAGTTCACATAAGTTTGTCAGCTACGGAATGAAGCAGTAAAATGGGAACTCTGTCATTGAAACCTTTAACTGTCTCCCTGTACCTTTAGGCTGTGCCTTTAAGCTTGAGAGCTATTTGATATTTACATTTCTAGAGCTGAAGCTCTCCATGCTTGAGGACCAGCTGGAGTGACATCACCCTTGTAGCACTATCTCATCCACATGTGGGTCCGCAGGTGATGGCCAGCATGCCAGATGGCACTAGCTAAGCCAAACTATGAACTCTGCGTTGACAGTCATTCACCAACTCATGTGCCACACATGCCACTTTTAGTGTCATTATGAGGCAAAACACATTATGGTAGTCACATGTATTTATATCATTTTACTTTCACAACTGTTTTCCAGTACACTGTACGGCTCCATTGTCAAGACGAATCCAGAGTAGACGTACATGTTTTTTTGTTTCACAGAGACTCAGAGAAGCAGTGAAAGAAAGATAATAGCAAGAAGAGCAGCAGCTAACAGTCTACTGGCCTCCCTTCCCTGGAAGGGGATATGGTAATTGAGGCCTATCAGGCAAAGTAGCATTGTATAAAGTTTTGGCGAAGCTGGTTGTCACTCAGCATGGTGTCCTCGGCTCAATCGGTGACACATAGGGGATCCGGGGGGAGATCAGGAACTATATCCATTTGTAGTCCATGGCATAATGCGAGATTATGGAAGACAAGGCAGAACAGCACTATATTCCCAATTTTGGGTGGGGCATACATTAAAGCTCCACCCGTCTTGTCCAAACAGCAAAATCAACTTTTTGAGAACTCCGAAGGTGCATTCTATGACACAATGGGTAGCACATAAGGCCTCGTACCTAGTTTCTGCCAGTGTGTTGGGAATGGCAATGGTGAGAAGCCAGGTCCTGCAACCGTACCCAGAATCTCCTGCGGCAAAGACAGATTTAAGCCAACAATCATAGCATAGTCATGTGCAGATCTGGCTTGCAAACCACAACATCCTATAAGACTGTATAAGGTAGCCTGTACCTTTCCCTGAACCTTAAAGGCTGATTTGCCTAGCCTAAGTGCATGTCATATTGTTCTGGGCCAATGTATGTGCAGGATAGCAGTAGCCAAAAGAAGTTCTGCTCTTCCAGACTACTAAATCGCATCTGGGTATTCTAACAATTGTGTGCCAGGTCCTCGCAACCAAGCTAAGGCTTCCAACCTTGAAGCAATACAAAAGAGCTGCCACACCTGTGTTAGCTGAAAAACGGTATCTCATAGTGTGATTGTGAATGTCCCGGCTGGCTTTGCAGTATTTCCACCATATAAACCAATTTGTGAGGCCCGACACAGGGAATATGGCAGGCCACCAACATGCCCAGGACACTGCTTCTGGTTGAAGTGTGTGAGGCTCAAGACAAACTATGGCCGACACTCATGATGACACTTCACTAACCAGTCACACATGATCGTGCAGTATCAGCAGTATGGACACTTCAAGCTGGTCATTAACCAGTGAGATTTAAATAGCTCCCAATGGGAGAATAGAAACAGAGCCATTTTAAATTTAAAACATAGAAAGTGTATAGTGCCTGCTCACACACCAAGCTTTAGGGCCGGCGCATTGTTTGCTGTCACAAGATTAGCAGACTTGTGCAGCATGGGGAGAAATAGGCAGGCCCTGGGGCAATGGCCTGCAGACGTAACTGTACAAACCACTTGTCATAGCAGCAACGCTTTTCCTCCACCCCCCCCCCCCCCCAGCCATCCCCCCCAATGTCCATGCCGTTTGTTACAAACACATAGCCAGAGATGGAATATAGAAAGAAGCGTCTCTCTTACCTATGAGCCAACTGTCACCATACAAGCCATCCTCAAAAATTTCACACAGGCCCAATTGCCTAAGTATAAAGGAATCGTGTGCAGCTCCCGGGTACCTGGCAACCATGTCAAGGATGCACATTTGAGCATCACAGGCCACTTGTACGTTGATGGAGTGGAAGAGCTTTCTGTTGTGGTACATCTCCTCCCTGTCATGGGGTGGAATGATGGCCACATGAATGCAATCGATAGCTCCCAGAACATTGAGAATGTTTGTGAAGGCATAAAAGCCTCTCTTCAAGTCCATCAAGTCCTGCTTTTCACAAGGAAATGCTATGATGACCTGGTCCAGACAGCGAGAAAAAGTGGTTTGGGACATTCCCCCCACATCCCCTACTGTCGTTTGGAAGGAGCCAGTTGCCATGAAATGCAGTGTGGCCAACAGTTTGGTGAGGCCAGGCAAGGAATGGGACCTTTCAGTGACCACATCCAAATCCCCTCAGATTTCTTCATAAAATTCCAGGATAGTTCGAGAGCTGAGGTGATACCTGCAAATCACATAGTCCTCTGGCATGCCCAGCAAGGATGTATGTGAAGGAAAGATGCGCTCTCTGCATTTCCTCCACCGTGACCACCTGCATGCCAGGCGCTGCCCTGGGCCCCGACCCTACAGGGTCTGTGCCTCTGCCTCCGGTGCAGGGACTTCCCTAGGAGGGCTTGGAACAGGCCTTGCCTGTTCTTGAGGTTGCTGTTGTTCCGCTTGTTGTCTGTGGAGCCTTCCAAAGCATCCAGTATCCCCCACCAATTAAACTTGCCACAAATTTTATAGTTTTAGGAAGTTAGACCAAGTAAGAACAGGTGTTTTTATTGGGGAAGGAAGGCCTGGTAGGTATGTCTATTATAATTCCTCTTTTTGTCACTGTGAAAATACCCACGATCCGCAATATTGGCTGCAGGAGCGTGATAAATAGTTTTCCCACCATACTGCAAAACAAAAAGGTGTAGTTATTTCCGGCGTTAAATCCCGTGATAGTTTGTGTTACTCTATCACATGCCACGCTAGCAGACCCTCATTTCCATTTACTCCACTCAAACTCCTTCTGCTCGAATACTCAATTTTTAATTTGCATATGCATGTTGCATTGCGTTACTTATCGCGTGCATTGCGGCATTATCACGTGCAATAAGGCTCTAACACGAAATGATAATTGACCCTCTTAGATTACTACAACATCTTAAACCATTCCTTATGCCAATGATTTCCTCACCGTTCTACAAGCACTTCTTTTCTCTGGTATTGATTACTGCAATTCGCTATTTGAAGGTCTTCTAATATATGCCACTCGTCCTCTTCAAATCATCCAAAATTCTGCTGCACACCTATTAACTGGTATTCCGATTCACAAACACATTACTCCTGTCCTACAATCACTTCACTGGCTTCCAGTATCTATTGGATACAATACCAACTAGCTACCATTATCCACTCTCTTATTAATAAACTACACTCCCCTTGGATTACTGCCATTATGAAAATTCATACTCCCTCTAGAACTCTGCGCTCATCCGGCCAAAATCTGTTAGATATTCCCTCACCAAAGGCAGCTCACCCAGATGAAACTAGAGAATGTGCCTTTTCAATAGCAGGTCCAACACTTTAGAACACACTCCCGAAAGAAATTAGAAACTGGAAGCAGCCCAAGTTCTTTAAGAAGGCCCTTAAGACCCATCTATTTAAGCAAGCATTTGAAGGTTAAACATGTTTCTCAGCCCCCATTCTATTATTCCATGTCACTAGGTATTTGTCATGAAATATGTTTTTACATTGCTTGCTTTTATTTTTATGATATATGTTATTGTACCATGGTTTGTTTTAATCTAACTGCCATGAATGTAGGAAGAGGGGGTAAGAAATATTTTAAAATAAAATAATTAAATATGCAGAGTAGTTAAATCTCAAGCGGATTGTTATAAACTGCAGGAGGACCTTGTGAAACTGGAAGACTGGCCATCCAAATGGCAGATGAAATTGAATGTGGACAAGTGCAAGGTGTTGCATATAGGGAAAAATAACCCTTGCTGTGGTTACACGATGTTAGGTTCCACATTAGGAGTTACCACCCAGGAAAGAGATCTAGGATTCATAGTGGATAATACATTGAAATCATCGGCTCAGTGTGCTGTGGTGGTCAAAAAAGTAAACAGAATGTTAGGAATTATTAGGAAGGGAATGGCGAATAAAATGGTGGATACATATTGCTGTCTCTATCACTCCATGTGAGACCACATCTTGAATACTGTGTGTAGTTCTGGTTGCTGCATCTCAAAAAAAGATATAGTTGCATTGGAGAAAGTACAGAGATGGGTGACCAAAATGATAAAGGGGATGGAACTGTTCCCCTACGAGGAAAGGCTAAAGAGGTTAGGGCTGTTCAGCTTGGAAAAGAGACAGCTGAGGCGGGATATGATAGAGGTCTACAAAATCATAAAAGAACTTGAACAGGTTAATGTAAATGAGTTATTTACTCTTTTAGATAATACAAAGACTAGGGGGCATGCCATGAAGTTAGCAAGTAGCTCATTTAAAACAAATCAGAGAAAATTGTTTTTCACTCAATGCATAATTAATCTCTGGAATTCATTGCCAGAGGATATGGTTATGGCAGTTAGTATAGCTAGGTTTAAAAAAGGTTTGGATAAGTTCCTAGAGCAGAAGTCCATAAACTGCTATTAATCAATAAAGAATAGTAGCTTGGGATCTATTTTATATTTGGGAACTTGTCAGGTACTTGCGACTTGATTGGCCACTATTGGACACAAGATACTGGGCTTGATGTACCCTTGGTCTGACCCACTATGGCATGTCTTATGTTCTTATGTAGTGAAAGGGGCCCACTTCAAATTACACGTTGAGAAGGTTGCAACCTTTTCTAAGTGAGTCTGATCTAAGAACGGTAGTACACTCTCACTAGACTCTCACTAGACTATTGTAATACTTTGTACCTTAGTCTTTCGCAGAAATCCTTTAAAGCTTTGCAATCTGTACGAAAATACAGCCACAAGGATAATGGCCAGTGTTCCGATTAGTGAATATACATCACCTATATTGATGAAATTACACTGGCTTTCCATTAAATGGAGGATATCTTTTAAGATCTTAATGCTAGTTTTAAGGGGATGAATGGTTTAGTTCCCCCTAGTATCAATGCTGCCTTAAAGCTTTATTGTCCAGTAAGATCTCTTCGAACCAGAATCTTTTGAATGTCCCATCTTTTAAAACCATCCATCTAAATGAAACTCATGAAAAACTCTTTTTTTATGTACAGGCTCCCGAAATATGGAATGCCCTACCTCAGGGATTAAAGGAAGAATCTTCCCTTTTGAAATTTAGGAAAATGTTAAAGACCTTTTTGTTCTCCCAGGCCTTTTCTGAATAGTGCATGATTGAATAGAAAAACTAGTCTCCATCAAAATTGCACTTGTGGTAGAGAAGTCATATAATTTAAGAATATTTTTGCAAAAGTCAAGGTAGTGAGATAGATATGTGTGGTATGTGTGGACAATGGCACTAAGAAAGTCTGAGAGTATTTTGCTGACATGTTAGATATATTGATTATTCTGTGTGACTTGTTTTGTTTTATGTATAATGGATTTTATGAATGTTTTTATTGTTAACCGCTTAGAAACTATGATTTGTGATATACACGTTTTAATTAAATTAATAAAGAAAGAAACGCTTCCCCATAATTGAGCTAAAAGTATGCTTTCTGTGGAACTCTACGAATACTTTCAGCCAGCTCAGGGTGGGTAGTTTTCATCCGGCCCAGGTAAATCTGTATTTGCCTGGGTAAATGGCTCCTAAAAATTGTCCATCTTGAGGGTACTCTTACCTGCCTTAAAAAGAAAAGTTCTCATGAGTGTTTCAAAAAATGCCCGTGCATAGTATGCATATGGCTAATGTGCATACCTTATATCATTGTTCAACACCGTGTGCGTGTACATAGATACATTTAGCTACACAACAAGCCAATATTCAAGCACAATGCACATGGGTACCTTGTGCTTACAAGTCAGAAGAGATGCTGGCATAGTAGTCATAGGCACTACTATGCAGAAGGTCCCTGGTTCAACCCCGCCAAGTTGAGTCCTGGGGATGCTGTAAAGGCAGCACATTTGCAACCTCCAGGGAGGAGGGAGTCAAGGTGATCACTTAAGGGTGACCACTTAAGTGGTCAGATTCAAGGCCCACGATTGCAGCATTCCGGAGGGAGCCCTGGTGCCTGGCTCCAAGCCCAGGACCATTGCCGTAATGACCAGACTAGGTACATTGGGAGAGAAGGAGTTATAAAAAGGGGGGAAAATCCCTAAGTTACAAATGAAGGCTCCTGGTTCCAAAAGATCAGCTGGGTTTGTATGAACTGAAAAGTGCATGCATGCCTTTGCTGTTAGGTGCCTTATTGAAAATTTACTCTAAAATGTTTATTAGAATTCCAAGTGGGGCTCCCCCATAAACCTCTACTTTAGCGCCTCCTCTCTTTACTTCTTCTCTGTTCCTATCTCCAGCCAATGCTTCTGATCCACCGCTCTTAAATTAAGACATTCCTTATCTGAAAGCAATTAATATGTAGATTCCTCAATTTTCTTTCTCCAATGCTGCAGTTGCATTAAAAACCTTGATGCTTATAATGCAACTGCAACATTGCTCTCCACTTCGACGACAGGAGAAAAGGGGAATTGGATTCAGACAACAACAAAGAGGGCCCGACTTCTGTGGTCTGAGATACTGATATGCAGATATAAGGGAAAAAGCACAGGACTGCTTCTACAGCCAAGTCCATAAGCAAAACACATTAAGCAGCACTGTCTGAATTTTCAAGAAAGCTCATCACCCAGTAAAAATGTTAGGGATGTGCAGAGCAAAATTTTATGTTCATATTTTTTATGTCCGAAAGGGGGTCCCACTTGCGGCCAATATGGACATAAAAAAAATCCAATGAGTTGGGTATATGTACATATGTGCAAAAAAAAAAATTAAACCCCCTCACCCTCCTTAATCCCCCCCCAGACTTACCACAACTCCCTGGTGATCGAGCGAGGAGTGAGGACGTCATTTCTGCAATCCTTGGCGAGAAGCATGTGACGTCGGTGGCACGTCGAGTGACGCGGCGTCACGTGATTCCCGGCTCGTTCGCGCCGGACGGCTCGTTCGGCCCAAAAAGAACTTTTGGCCAGCTTGGGGGGGCCTCCTGACCCCCCCAAGCTGGCCAAAAGTTCTTTTTGGGCCGAACGAGCCGTCCGGCGCGAACGAGCCGGGAATCACGTGGCGCCGCGTCACTCAGACGTGACGTCACGTGATTCCCGGCAAGTTCGCGCCGGACGGCTCGTTCGGCCCAAAAAGAACTTTTGGCCAGCTTGGGGGGGCCTCCTGACCCCCTCAAGCTGGCCAAAAGTTCTTTTTGGGCCGAACGAGCCGTCCGGCGCGAACTTGCCGGGAATCACGTGACGTCGGCGTCACGTGATTCCCGGCTTGTTCGCGCCGAACGAGCCGTCCGGCGCGAACTTGCCGGGAATCACGTGACGTCGCGTCTGAGTGACGCGGCGCCACGTGATTCCCGGCTCGTTCGCGCCGGACGGCTCGTTCGGCCCAAAAAGAACTTTTGGCCAGCTTGGGGGGGTCAGGAGGCCCCCCCAAGCTGGCCAAAAGTTCTTTTTGGGCCGAACGAGCCGTCCGGCGCGAACGAGCCGGGAATCACGTGACGCCGGCGTCACTCGACGTGCCGCCGACGTCACATGCTTCTCGCCAAGGATTGCAGAAATGGCGTCCTCACTCCTCGCTCCATCACCAGGGAGTTGTGGTAAGTCGGGGGGGGGGGATTAAGGAGGGTGAGGGGGTTTATATTTTTATTTTGGCTCAACAATCGCGATTTCCCACATATCGAACATATCTATGTTCGATATGTGGGAAATCCGATCGTTTATGTCGAATCAATTTTTTAAGTAAAAAAAAAAAAAAGAGTTGCGTTTTACTAATGCGGTCAATCCGAATGCACACCCCTAAAAAATGTTGCTAGCTGCAATTTTCATGGGTATCATAAGACTTGGGGATAACTGCATAGAGTGGCAGTTAATATCCTTAGGAGAAACAAGGGAGTAACCTGCACAGAGTGGTAGTTACTATTTTAAGCTTGCCGGGCAGACTGGATGAACCTTTTCTGCCATCATTGCTATGTTTCTTATTATAAAAATATTAGGGGCTCTGAGTGAGTCTGCACATGTGTACGCAATAAAGATTCTCACCTGTAGGTCTGGGACGGGTCATCGCAGAAGACACCATCAGGCAGCAGAATGATGGGAGGTGGGATTGGCACCACAATGGCAGGGCCAGCAGCAAAAGACAGGTGAGCTTCCTCAGGTCCCACCAGCGGAAGAGAAAAAAGGCATGGCAGCGGCAAGGCTGGTGAGGTTTCCCAGGCCCCACCAGAGGCAGAAAGCAGGATTGAGAGGGAGGGAGAGGAGTGTAAAGTAGACGGGAGAGACAAACTGCCTCCCCCCACACACAGGTGAGGAGAAGGGGGATAAAGTGGAGAGCGTGAGGGGGAAAGAGTGCCCCCAGCAGTGCAAACATATACACACAGCCGACACTCACTCTCTCCCCCTACACACATGGGGGTGGGAGAAGAGGGCTATAAAGTGGAGTGCAAGGAAGAAAGCGTAAACATACCTCCATATCCCCACTCATCCCTCTATTCTTTTATTGTGTATTTAGCTCTTGCCTTTTCATTGTAGCTAAAAATGGATTACATTCAGCTACTATAGGTATTTCCCCGTCCCCAGAGGGCTCACAATCTAAGTTTTATTTATTTATTTAAAGGTATTTATTTCCCACGCCCTCCAAAGTTCAGGGCGGGGTTACAAAGGCACATACATAATGGAAGTTAAGACTAAAAAATAAAAACAAACATACGTAACATAAAAATGAGATTTAAAATAATAGAATTACAGTAAAGATTAAAAATTCCAACAAAAATTAAAACATAGATAAAATAGGTTAAGGCACACATAGGTCAGGGAAGGCTTGCAGAAAAAGGTAATCTTTAGGGGCTTTCTTAAAGGCCTTTTTGTCTGCAGTTAGGTAGATATCAGGGGGGATTGAGTTCCACAAGGTTGGTCCTGCTAAGGAAAAAGCATGTTCCTGAGATGATGGAGAGTGAAGTGACTTTCACAAGGTCACAAGGAGTGGCAGTGGGATTTGAACCCTGGTTCTTAGTCTGCTGTTCTAACAACTAGTCTATTCCTCCACTCCACACCAACCAGCTACTCCTGGCCCTCACAGACACACAAACACACACATGCATACACGCACACAAACACACTCTAACACTTTTACTTTTCCCCCACTAACACACACACACAGAGGTGAGGAGAGGGGGACAAAGTGGAGAGCGTGAGAGGGAAAGAGCATGCCCAGAAATACACACACACATAGCCTGAGAGTCACCCATGCCCTCCCTCTCTCCCCCTATACACAAAGGGTAGGGGAAGAGGTCTACAAAGTGGAGAGTGCAAGGAGGAAAGAGCACACACACCCCATATCCTCATTCACCCCTTCTTCACCACTAGCTACCCTATCCCCCATAGATACACACACATGCACACACACAGTAACACCTCTACCTTTCCCCTACCAACATACACACAGAGGTGAGGAGGGAGAGACAGAATGCCCCCCCCATACACATCCCATCTATACTATTTCCTCCTCTCACACATGAGGGGGAGGAGAGGGCTATAAAGTGAAGAGTGCAGGGCAGTAGGGAAGGACTGAATGGGAGGCTAAGGGAGGTAGAGGAGAAGGGAGAGAAAATAGGAGTAACGTGGAGGGAGTAAGTGAGAGAAGTAAGAGAGGAGAGGAGTGTGAAGGAGTGAGAAGGGAACTGAAGTAGGGAATGTGGGGTAGAGAGGAGGAAAAGTGCATGTGCACACATACATACATACACACATACTCTCCCATTCACCCCACACCACTACTTACACCTCTCAAACCAGCAGTTACCACTGCCACACATACAACACATCCGACCTATACCATCACCTCTAACACAGACACTCCTCACATAGACATGTACCACTACTACCCCATCACCTCTTTCTCCCCTCCCAAACACACTCACACACATGGAAGAAGAGAGGGCTACAAAATGGAGAGTGTGAGGTGACAAAGTGCACTCCCCACTCCTTGCTGGTGCAACAGTTACTACCCTTAAACAATAAGCCTTGATATTGTTGATGCAACTCCTTCATGTTATGACCGTCGCTGCCCGACGTCTCCACTTCGCCCACCTTACCTCTTTGGCGACTCCCTCTTTGGTCGATGGAAGTTTGGCTGCTGCGGCGTCATCTTGCCGACCTCCTCCGGTGTTCCCGGACCGGCTAGACACTGCCTTCCGCCATGTTTCTCTTGAGGCCTAAGGGCGCGTGCGTGGCGCAGCCCCGACTCAAGTACTAGCTGTGGCGCGAACCTCCGGGGCGTCCCCCTGAGATGACATCATCACTAGATGTTTAAGGTCTCTTGTTTTGCTAGCTATTCGAGTTAGCAAAGGGTTTCCTACCTAGCTGCCTCCAGGTATCGCTGCGGATGGGATTCGCTCTACGCATACCTTGCTACTCTGCCACCTCGGACTTTACCAGGGTACCCGCTCCTCGAGGGCCTCGCTTTCTCTCTTGCTTTTCAGGTCGCAGTCTGGAACCGGTACTCGTTCCTCGAGGGCCCACGTTCCCAGACCTGCTACCGAATATAACTTCAGCCAGGAAGTCATCGCTGCCTACAACACTAGTGAGTTACCATCTCTCTCTCAGAGCTTTCCCTCTCGCTCCTCGAGGTCCTACTTCATTCCAGCTCCGGGGCTGTTCCAAGAGATTATTGTGTGAGTGTTACCATCAAGGTTCTGTTCCTGAACTCTGCATACTCTGCCTACTCACTATCTCAGTTTCTCTACAGCTCAGCCATCCTGGGATCGCTGTTCCAATGCCTGAGGGACTACAACCCAGCCGGGCTCTTCCAGCTCACTACTGCCATCTCTGGTGGTTCTTTAAAACAGTTAAATAAAAGAACTAAGTGTGTGCCTGTCTCCCAACTCTGAGCCTGACCGGTTGTCCCTCTCGGGATCTTCCCCCGTGGGTGTGGTCATCTGCCACAGGCCCAAGGATCCACCCACAACTATCACAAATAATAACACTTCGTTGCTCTCTGCTTCAATGGCAGGTGGAAAAGAGGAATTGGATTCAGACAACAACCAATGAAGGCCCAACTTTTAGAGTCTGGGGAACAAATAAGCACGGAGGTAACTTGCTGATGCGACTTTTACTACCCTTAGCTAATAAGCCTGATACTTTTGATGCAACTCCAACATTGCTCTCTGCTTCCATGGCAAGGGGTAAAGGGAAATTGCAGTCAAACAGCAACCAATAAGAGCCCTGACTGTTATGGTCTGGGAAACTGATAAGCATGGGGACAACCTGCACGGTGCAGCAGATGTTGCCATAAGCTTGCTGGGCAGACTGGATGAACCATTTGGTCCTTTTCTGCCATCATCTCTATGTTTCTATGTTTACACACCTCCACATTCCCCCACCACCCCACCACATGCACAGGTCAGCACCACCTCCCCCTCACCACATACACATAGGTGAGAGGAGGGGAACAAAGTGGAAAGTGTGAGAGGGATTGAGTGCCCCCAGCCATGCACATACACCCCCCCCCCCCCCCCCCCATCTATACACACACTTCTCCTACCCTCCCTAAACACATGCAGGGGGTGGTGGAAAAGGCTACAATGCGGAGAGTGTGAAGGCGTAAGAATGCATAAACATACCTTAAGCCTCACACCCCCACTCACTCCCCTCTGCACCACCACCTACCTACACACACATCTATTCCCCCCCATAAGTTTATCGCTAACTTTAGACTGTTTTCAGGCTAGCATAGCCAGATAACCTGAAGATATTCTGGGGGTGGATTTAAGTTATCTGGCTAAATTTTATCGAACTAATTACTTAGATAACCTGAAGGCTTCCAACGTGTTGGAAATTTGAAATCCCATCGTTTGTCCGGTTAAGTCCTGAATTTATCTGGACAAAGATACTGAATATTGACCCCCCAATATAGCTGCTTTCTTAGTTAAAAAAAAAAAAAAAGCATAAACTCACTTTAATTTTTTTGTTTTAGAGCAGTGATTATTTGGGAATTGGTGTGGCAGAGGATGGGGGGAAATAATGGTTATAAAAACAGCAATCAATATACTTTTAGTCTATTCCCTACTACCGACGCAACAGTAGGAAATATTCTAGCTCGTCACATGGTACAGTCTCTGCACAGCATCATTTTACAACCCTCACAATTCTGAATTCACCAAGAGAAAGCAAACAAATGCAGTATAAATCCTTGAGCGCATCTGAGCCAGATGCGTATAGAGATTTGATTAGTGGTACGGCAGCAAGTGAAGCAGGGATGCAGCTAGCATACATGTGTGATCTGGTGGCAAAGAAAGAGTTAAGAGGAGGAGGGAGGCGGGGTGTACTGCGTCTGGAGTCAGCTCCTTGGTGCTGAAAGCATCCAGTTAAGAGCCTCACCTTCCTTCCTTCCTCTGCAGACACAGCCAGACATAAAAACAGAGGCTCGCCGAGAGCACAGACGAGCAGCCCCCACCCCCACCTCCGCCCCAACATGACGGAGACCACCAAGACCCACGTTATTCTGCTTGCCTGCGGCAGCTTCAACCCCATCACAAAAGGCCACATTCAGATGTTTGGTAAGTCCATTCTCTCTCTCTCTCTCCCCCCCCCCCTTCCCTCCATCCCGCTATTTTCCACTGCGATTGCATTTGCTGGCATTGGGCCATGAGGGTGGATGCTGAGCGACAGGGGCTTCTGTAGCGGAAGCCCCAAGAATGGGGGAGGGGGGGGGCGCTAAAGCTGTGCCAAGCTCAAGTGCACCAGCTCTTTTGCTGGTAGGGGGAGGGGGGAGGCCTAGTTTTCTGCGGAAGTGCAAACTGTTGTTTGTTTGTTTGTTTGTTTGTGTGTGTGATGTAGGTACTAGGACAGATAACTGGGCTTGCTGGGCTTTCTGTGGCCGAGCGTGTGGGATCCCCTGTTGGCGGGGACTGTCATTTTCACTGGTGGTGGTGGCGGGGCTTGCCACCCGGTGATACAGTGGGGTGGATGCAGAATTTTAGTGCCTGATCTGCTAATGTTTGCTAAAGTCTGACACTAATAGGGTAGAGAACAGAAGTGCAGGGTCTGGCTTTAGTAAGGCTGGGCGCTGGCTGAGATGTCACTTGTGTATTTGTGTGTGGGCTGTAGCCCTGTCCGCAGGGTGGGACTGGAGCTGATCGCTGTCCTCTAGGGCAGGTGCTGAAACGAAACAGTCTGCCAGACTGGAGTTCCTCACAAGTGTTCACTGTCCCCGCATCGAAATAACGAATTGATTCAAGTTAATTACAGATGCAGATAACTTTATTGGCATGACAGTTTTACATGTGTTGCCAAGGTAATATACACGATTAAAACAACAAGTACATTTCAGGCAGCTGTAAATATACAGATCAGAATTTCAGTATTTCATTGGCTAGGTGTGAGGAATCTGCTGTTAATGGAAGAGGATGTTTCAGCGACTCTGCTTGTTGTCAGAATGTAATAAACTATGCTCAGGGCCTGATGTCAAAGGGTAGTTGAATTTAAGCGAGTTTAAACAGGGTGTTGGTCAGATCAATGACTTAGTGATGAGATTTAGGGTGGATGGGTAGGATGCAGGATTCCAATGAGGTTTTGGACCTGATATCAGTGAGCTGGAATGTTATGATGTTTCATTTGTGTGTTTTGCGATTCATGGTCTGATAGGTCCTGATTTTCAAAAACCATCTACAACTAGGGGCTGCGCCCATGCTTGTTTTATTCACCAGCCCCACCAGTGGAGAGATGTGTGCAGGTGGTGTGGGGAGCTAGAATGTGAGTTGTGTGTGTTTATGGCAAGAGGTGCTATTTTCCCCTTGTACTCTCCAGTTTGTTCCCCTCTCCTCATCCCTGTCTGTGTGTGTGTGTGTGTGTGGGGGGGGGGGGGGGGATGGTGGTGTAGATGGGTGGGGGTAGGGGTGGGAGTATGTACTTTCTCCTACTCATTCTCCACTTGGTCCTCTCGCCCTCACACTCTCCACTTTGTAGCCCTCTGCTCCCCCTCGTGTGTGTGTGTGGGACAGATAAGGTGTGATTTTGTGTGGGAGGCAGCGGTGGTGTGTATGTGTGTGTGTGTGTGTGTGTGTGAAGGGTATGTGTGGGGCTTAGGTGAGGGTGTAGGAAGTGAGTATGCACACACTTTCCTCCCCTCCACACTTCTCACATTGTTTCCCTTCTCTTTCTTCCCTATCTTTTCTCCCTTTGCACTCTTCACTTTGTAGTCCTGTGTATGTGGTGGATGAGGGGGTAGTGGTGTAGGTGGGGTAAAAGCACTCTTTCCCCCTCTCTTCACCCTTGTGTCTGTGTGGGGATAGGTAGGAGGTGTTGGGGTATGTAGGGAGTGTATGTATGGGGGAGTGTTGGGGTGTAGGTAGGTTGGGTGTGGATGGGGTGAGTGAAGGTGCAGGAGTGAGTTGTATCACTTTGTAACCTTCTCATTCCTGAATGTGTGGGAGAGTGGTGTGTTGGGGGAAAGGTGGTGGTGTAGGTGAGGAGTATGTGGAGGATAGTGTGTGTGTCTGTGTGTAGGTGCATAGGGGCAAGATGGCCAGGATCAGTGGAAGCATTAGATAGGCACCATAGTTTAGGTGGTGGTGCCGCAATGGCTTCATCACCTTCTTGCTCATGCAGGCCCAGAAGAAGGAAGTGGTGTTGCGTGGGCTTGTGTGGACGGGAAGGAGGAGATGCCATCATGGCACCAGAAGAGGCCAGAGCAGGCTGCACTATTGTCTGCATAGCCAGAAGGAGGAAGAGGCAGAAAAGTGTTGGCTCACGTGGCAAAGAAGAGCAGGCAGAGCAGCACTGCATCAGCCTGTGCAGCTGAAGAATGGAGTAGCAGGAGGCAGAGTAGTGTCAGGCAAGAGCAGGAGCAACAGCCTGAAGAAAGAGGAGGAGCCCTGGCCATAAGGGCTGAAGAAGGGGGCTGCTGCTACTTGTGCTTCCAGAGGGGGTGAAGAGTGAGTGGGTGTGTGTGGGTGAGGGACAGAGCATGTATGTGTGTGTGATTCAGCATGTGTGAGTGAGGGAGAAGATATGTGCATGTGACTAAGCATGTGTGAGGGTGTGAAAGAGAGCATGTGTGTACAAGTATATATGAGAGAGGACAAGGTTTGTGTGCAACACCACCCATCCCCCGCCTCTCTATTAATCCAGAACAATCTCAGAGCATCTGGAAATCAAAGTTCATAAATATGGAGAGTGCGAGATATTTTTATCCTTATTAGTTTTAATTATTGGGTGTTATTTGATGTGTCTGCAGCCTTGGATTTGTCAATAGGCACCAATTATGCCTGTGTCTAGGGTAGCAAACATTTAGGGGCAGTAGGCTGGCTAAGATTTGCTGCCTTCCAGCATTGCTCAATCTCATCAGAAGAGAACAGCTCTCTGCTACCCTATACCAGGCGATGTGGGGAAAGGGGGTGACAGCACCAACAGAGAAAGGGGCAGCAAATTCGAAATTAAAAAATTAACAATGTATATGGCTTTTTAATTATTCAATGTTATTCTATTCATCAGCTCTTTCGAAATATTATTTTTATTAACATGGTTTTATTGTTATTATTGATTTATATTCTTGATTCTATTATTTGATGTTTTATGAGGAATGGTAATGTTTCTGTTTTCCATTGTTACACTATATGCAAAGTCTGACTTCTTGTGGTTTTCAGTTCAGTTTTTCTCTGCACTTTCTATTTGTACTTTATGGTCTCTTTATTCTGTATTTAATGAGTGTCTGTGTGTGTTCTGCATGTGTGATCAAGGTGAGGTATTCTACTTGCATGTAATTTCTGTGTAGGGATCTATAGAGGCCTGGCTTGTTCTGTTTTCCAAATAGTAGATGTATTGGTGTTTTAGGGCCTGGTGTAATATTTGCAGTATTGCCTTTTCATAGGTAGGGTTATTATTATTTGAGTGCTAGCAATTAGTGTTTTGGAATAGGAAGTTTACTATATTTTAATTTTAAGTTTTTTTATATTAATTTTAAGTGCATTTATGCATGGCTTTCTGAGGGCCAAGCTCATACCTAATGTACTTTACAATAGGCCTAATATTATATGGGTTCCAAATGTCATTTTTACTTTTCTGTAGGATTTTCTGGTTGGTACCAATGAGGTGCATGTAAATATACTAAAAATATTACTAACAATATGTAATTTGAATGTACTTTTTCATGTAAAATCTGTTATTAAAATGCATAATTTGTTCAAATCTGCATTTAAATTTTTAATCAAATATACAAATATATGAAGAATAATCAGAAGTACATTTATATAGAAAATTAACAAAGTAGTAGAAATCAAAAGTAAATTCAATATACCCACTTCAAAGAGACCACAACTGAGAGGATTCAAGAAAAAAAATTCTGTCTTACTAACCAAATTATAATCAGTCCTATATTGCTGGACTCAAGACTAGTCTATGGTTAATCATCTATGGGGAGGGCATAAATGGGGGGACCATAAGGCTCTAAGGGTCACCTAGGGCATCCAATACCCTTGCACCAGTCCTGGAGGTGGTGGTGTGGGAAATGGATGTCGAGAGGTGGTGGAATGTGTGGGGGATGTTGTGTTTGTGGGTGAGGAGTGTGTGGAGGGAGGTGATGGTGTAGGTGTGTTTGAATGGAGGGATGGAAGGAAGTGGTGTGGAAGGAGGTGAGTGGGGACGGTGTAGAGTGTGTGTGTTTGTGTACATGCACTCTTTCCCTCTTACTTCATTCCTCTCTCTGCCCCTTCACACTTCTCTCATACTCCACTCCCTCCCCTCCTCTCGCGTTCACTTCACTCAACCATCCCCCCTCCCTTACACTATCTACTCTCTACACTCCCCATTTGTGTGTGGGCGGGAGGGCAGTGGTGTAGGTGGGATGTGTATGGGTAGGGACACTCTTTCCCCCCTTTCCTTATCTCTGTATGTGTGGGGGAGGGGGAGGTGTTGGCATCTGAAGATTGGTGTGGAGGGGGGTGACTAGGGTATTAGTGTGTATGGGTGTGTGTTTGTGTATATATATATATATATATATATATATATACTCTTCCCCTTGTACTCTCCTCCCCCACGTGTGTCTGGGGGGTGGGGGGAGGCAGAGGCAGGCTTGGAAAGCAATGTTTCCTCTAAGGACTGGGTTGCTGTGTGCAAAACAGTTTGCTTGTGAGCAAAAAAATGTGATTTCACTACCCTGTGAGCACTACTTTATTTGATGCAAAAAGCCTATCAATTTTATGCTCACAGCAACCCAATCCTTAGAGCGAACATTGGTAGCAGCATGCACACAAACTTTATCCCATACACACAGACACCAATACACTTGCATATTCACTTTCATACACTCTCACATAGACATGCTCGTTCTCACTACCACACACTCACTCTCATTCCTCTCATTCACTCCCCAGACTCTCGTGCACATGCATACACACTCAATTCTCCTCCTCGTCCACACCCACACACTCATCTTTGTAACTGCAAACCCTTCACTGCCAAACAGTTTGAGAAGTAACACAAACCCCTGCAAAAAAAAAAAGACACATAGAACCTTGCATTACAATATCAGTACTATCTCAGGACTCAAACAGCAGCTGCCTTATCTATGACAGTGCAGCAATGCAAATATTATGCCATGCCCTAGAACATGAATACACCACCTACTGGGGTTAACAAAACAAGCCAGACTGCTACAAAGCCCTACAGAAAATCCACATGCAGTTATGCATGCAGACAGACCTTACCTAACACAGAATATGGGACTACAAATTAGAAACAGAAACATGTAGACAATAAAATAGCTGAGAAACTAGACTCTGAACAGTGGAAGACTGAAGAAAAAACAAAATAAAAATATGTAATGCACATTCCCAAAGATAATATATGCCAAACTAAAAATTCAAAAAAATTTTTTTTCCCTTTGTTGTCTGATCTTATTTTTCTAATTGGTTGGTTTCATGCTTTTTTTTTTTTTTTACCTTCCCTTTCTCAATCTTTTCCCAATTCCTTTTACAAGGTTTCTTTTTTTCCATTCTGTTTCTTCTCTCTTCGCCTGTCTTCTTCCCTTCCTCCCTCAAACATACACTCAGGCTCTCATTCTCACATGCTGTCTCTCTCTCTCATACACACACACACACACATACACTTTCTCACTCTCACATGCTCTCTTACTCACCTGCTCCCAATCTCACATGCTGTCTCACACAAACACATATCCTGGCTCTCACACACACAGCTCTCACATTTACATGCTGTCTCTCTCTCATACATACATACCGGCTGTCCCTCACGTGCTGTCTCACTCACACACACAAATACACACACTCACATGCTTTCTCTCACACACACACACATGCTCTCAACTCTCTCTCTCAACCTCCCTCTCCCCTCCTCTTCTTGGGCTGCTGCACGATGGGATCCACGGTGGCCCTGCCACAGACACTGCTTTATTCTGCACATGGGCTCCTCCTCCTCCTTTCTGCCCGCGCAGCTCTGGCAACTTTTTTTTTTTTTTTTTTTTACGGGCCATGCAGGCAGGAAGGAGGAGGCGCACCCAGAGTTTTGGGGCCTCTTTCACTTTGGGGCGAGGTGGGATGGGCCTCACTTCAGGCTGTGGTGGGATAGGTTTCACCACGGCCCCGCCGGTCTTCTTGCGTGGGGGGTAAAAGCAGTGCGCGGCTGCACGTGTATGCAGCTTAGAGGGAACAGTGTTGGGGAGGTGCGAGTGTGTGGCTGGAGGAACTTTTTCCCTTTCACATTCTCCACTGTGTGTGGGGGAGAGAGTAGAGGGGGAGGTGGTAATGATGGTTGGATGTGTAGGAGAGGTGGTGATGGGTGTGGGGTGGAGTGGTGAGGGGGGGTGTGAGGTATGCATACTCTCTTCCCCCCCCCCCCACACACACACTTTGTACTCACCTTTCTCGCCTTTTCTATTCTCATTCAACCCCTCCCTTGTCTTCCATCCTGACCTCTTTCTACTACTTTCACTCACCCCTTTCATCTTCTCTCCTCTTCTTTCCCCTCCACCTCACATGCCTCCCACCCAGCCCTCCCCCTCCCTTGCACTCCTCTTAATCACCCCTCGTTTTCCTTCCCTGCCAACCCTTTCTTCTCACTCACCCTATCCCCTCCCATCGCTATCCTTTCCCCTTCCCTCTCCCCTTGAGTTACTTTCTGTCACTGGTGGGGCCTGGGAAGACCCATCTTTTTTTGTCGCCATTGTGCCTTTACTTCTCTTCTGCTTCAGCCCTTTGCTGCCGATCCCACCTGTGCTCCTGTGCTATTTCTATAGTGCTACATGACATACGCACAGTGCTGTACCTGATTCCTTCTGTCTCAGCCCATCCCACAACCACGTGTGACCAGCATTATGCATGCACAGACTTTGTGATGCTTACCTGGAGCTGCTAATATTGTTATATAATATAATATTAATACATAAATAATATATAGAGAGAACCAGATTGATGTGAACTTGTGTTTGGCTGGAAATGTGAACAAAATGAGGGAAGGTACGTCACCAGGAATTCTGTGACCTTAGTAAGCAAGGATCAGGGTGTAGAAGTGAAATTTTGTGTGTAGGAGAACAAGATGTTGGATTTTTTGTGTCTGTGTTTGGGATCCAGCATGAAGTGATGTGGGGCTTTCAGAGGCAGTATGCTGGGATCTGATGTGTTGTTCATAATTACTTTATAACTTGGGACCCTGTTGGATGTCTGCGTGAAGCCTTGTTTTTTGTTGGATGTCAGGGGCTGTGTTTGTGGTATTAGGTTGTTAGTACAGTGGCACGTGCTATGCCAGTTCTCATGAATAGGGTGGCAAAGGGGGCGGTGGAGGGACCATGCAGGCTTTCAGCGATTGCCTATGGAAGGCCAGTTAGTAAGATGGACGCAGAAAGTTCCTGTGATTGCATCTGTGTAACTCCCCTTAGTTCAAGACTTATTCCTCTTTCAAAATATAAGATGAAAAATATAACAGGCAAATTCTGGCATCTTACATTTTCTTTTAGAAACATTCATAAGCACAAAAAAAAAAATCAGACCTTCATTCTCTTTACTTCTGAAATGAGTGCACAACTGCAAGTAAACCTGTGCTGCATGCTGGGTGCACCTTATTCCATCGGCCTGTCTGGGTCTATGGGAAAAATGTTTAGTAAATAAGGCCCTATGTTGGGGGTTGTGCTTTTGGGCAAGCCATTTTTCTGTACAATACGAACCAAAGTGTAACTATATTTCAAATCCTATAATTTAATCTTAGATCTATGGTTTGCTATAGAGAGGTTAATTTTCCTCTGGTAGTTTGGTCCTCCTGGAGGCAAACAGCTGTCAAATATCAGGTTTTCCAGATATCTGGTTCTATTTTATATTTTTTATACTTAATAGCTTGCTTTTTCAAGTCACAAGAAATGCCTAGAGCAGTTTACAATGTAGTTCATAAAAAGGCAATACAACATTTCATAGAATACAATTCAAAAACTATAATAATTCATAAACATATAAAACAAAACAATTCAATGTACAAAAATAAAACAACAAAACAATAAATACTTTTATATTCTGCTAAACTCAGACCCTACTCTCACAAGGGAATAGATCAGCATATATGGAATACATATATGTAAGCAACATTTTTATGCATTGTAATTTGTTGTTTTACTTTTGTACATCATTTTGGGTTATTTATGGAAATCTGTAAAGCGATTAATACATATTTTTAAATAAGTAAACACAAATCTAAAGCACCTTATCCCATCCTCCCAATCAACTAATACATCTTTCCCCTAGCTCCCAGAGAAAACTTCACTCAAAAGAACAGGGGGAACAATAATATTTTCTAAGAATAATCCCCTAACCTACACAAACAACCCACTACTGAAGGCCAGTCTGGATGTTGGTAGACCCAATCCCTCCCTAAGGAGCTTCCCAAGGGACAACCTCCTTTGTGTTGCCCCTATGGAAGCATCCAGCCCTGCTGCAGGCCACCTTTTCAGGTCAGTCTACATTGACATCAGCAGGAGTGTGGAGACAGTGTCCTTCGGGTTGACCAGACGGCAACAGCAGCAGCAAGAAGGGGGTCCAGGACAGCCTACTGCAGTCATAAAAGAGGAGATTTTATCACTATTTGGTATGTTTTCAAAGTCTTAAAGATTTATTTATTTATTTACACATTTTATATACTGTCGTTCACTCTTTATTAAACAACACAGACTCCATCTGGCTATGTACACTCTACGGGTATCTAAGCCAACAAGAGATCTTAGATCTGCCTCAAAAAATCTATTAGAGATACCATCCATTAGAATGGCCGCTTTAAATGTTACTAGACAAAGAGCCTTCTCAGTGGCAGGTCCTATTTTGTGGAACTCTTTGCCTATTAATTCCTTAAGGCAAATAGTATGTAGGATTGACTTTAAGAAAGCACTAAAAACATAGAGGCAGATTTTCAAAGGGTTACGCGTGTAAGATTCGCACGCAACCCCCAAAAACCTACCCCTGCACGCGCCGAGCCTATTTTGCATAGGCTCGGTGGCGTGCGCAAGCCCTGGGATGCACGTATGTTCCGAGGCTTCGAAAAAGGGATGGTCTGGGGCGGGGCCATGGGCATGGCCGCGGTCTGGGGGCGTGGCTGGGGGAGTAGTGGCGGTCCGGGGGCAGGGCCGAGTGCTCCAGCACAGCGCGCCGGCAGCTGGCTGGCACGCGCAAGTTACACCTGTCTCAGGTAGGTGTAACTTTGGGAACATAGGTAGTGGGGGGGATTTAGTTAAGGCTGGGGGATGGGGTTAGATAGGGGAAGGGAGGGGAAGGTGGGGGGGGGGGGGCCGAAAAAAAGTTCCCTCCAAGGCCGCTCCAATTTCGGAGCGGCCTTGGAGGGAATGGGGAAAGCCATCAGGGCTCCCCTCGGGCTCGGCGCGCGCAAGGTGCACATGTGTCCACCCCCTTGTACGCACCGACCCTGGATTTTATAACATGCGCGTGGCAGCACGCGCATGTTATAAAATCAGGTGTACATTTGTGTGCGCCAGGTAGCGCGCACAAATGTACCCCACGCGCGTAACTTTAAAAATCTGCCCCATATCTTTTTAAAGAAGCTTTAGGAAACTGCGATTACACACAGTAGTTCGCACTCTTTAAGATATGACATCTCTAACTAGGTATCATGTCTATAAGCTTTTCTGTTAGGTCTCTACTTTCTAATTTCAATCTGTTCTATTTTTTAATTAAATTAATAATTATTTATAGTTCTGTTACTTTGATATAGTATTTAAAGTTATTATTATTTTTATTGATCATGTACCAGATTGTATTTTTTTTCCAATCTATGTTTTATTTTCTTCTTTACTTTACTATTGTCAGTCAATACTTGGATTGAGATTCAGATAAATTATGATCTTTTATTTTGATTTTTATAATATTGTAAACCGTTTTGGTCATTTTTGTATTGGTAAGACGGTATATAAATTTTTCAAATAAATAAATTTCAAATAAATATATACATCACAACAGTTTATAGAAGAGACATTCATAGCTCTAAATCAACAAACTGACAATGATTGGTTACATAGGTAGTATTCATAGTCAGGCATTAACATCTAGCAAATGAAATTTTCTACTACATACTAATTAATGATCTAGAACATAAGGCAAGGAGTAGAGAAAATTAAAATAATATGTTTCACATCTTATTCAGTGCATTGCATTGAGAATCTTACATTCTCTCGTTAGATTTATTCTTCATGATTCGATTATTATCTTTTGTCCTTCTTGTCTTTGTTAGATTATGTGCGTTTTTGAATAGCCACGTTTTTAGCTCACACTTAAATCTCTTTCTGTCTGGTAGAATATGTAACATCTCAGGCAGAGAATTCCAAAGATTTGGACCTGCTATGGAAAACATATGATCTCTTATTTGCGTCAGATGTGTTTCATTGTGGAAACAGTCAATAGTCCTTTATTTTGAGATCTTAGAGTTTGCTGAGGTGTGTATAGTTGTAGTGTCACGCCTAACAAACCGGTGTTACTGGAATGAATCTTGCTGAATATTATTGTTAATATTTTATAATAGATTCGTGATTGTACTGGTAACCAATGCAGTGAAATCAGCGAGGGTGTAATGTGATCAAATTTCCTAGATCCTAGTAAGAGTCTTGCTGTGGCATTTTGCAATAATTATAATGGTTTTAAGAGACATGCTAGGAGACCGAGTAATAAGGAGTTACAGTAGTCTAGATTTGAGAGATTAGAGCTTGTAGTACAGTACTGAAGTCCTCTAGAGTTAATAATAGTTTAAACTGATGTAGTATACACAGCTTGGCATAACCTGTATTGATTAATTTACTGATGTCCATTTTCATTGTAAGGTTCTCATCTACCTGGATACCTAAATCCCATACTTGATTTGAGGGATTAATTTGAAAATGACTCAGGTCTAGAGCTGGAAGGGCTCAAAAATTATATTTGGAGCACAGAGGAAGTAGAATCTGCCTATTCATACCATTGTTAGTCTCCACTCTGCCTTGATTCCTTCCCACCATGATGATTCACCCTCCTAGATGCAAGTCCTCTACCCTGAGATAGTTTGGACAACCTCCATCTTCCTCTTGTAGCACCTACTGTTTCCTGTGGGAGGAAAATGTATTTTTCATTTTATATTCCTCCGGTGGAAAATTCTGGAATCCAGTCTATGCCACACTATTTTCCTATCTAATTCTATTAGAATGGAATCAGATAAAAGTCTCAGTAAAAAATAACTAAAATGTATCATTTGGGAGGATGTGACGTCATCCCAGCAAATGGCTGGTTAACCCCGCGGCTCTCGCCAGACATCAGCTTAATCGCCTGGCATCGGGTACCCTGACTAGTGCTTAGTGTCGCAAAGACCTCTCCCGCTCGTGGGAATCCCGGCAGATGTCGCACAAAAGGAAACCGGTAGATTTAAAAAAGTTTTCTTATAATAAATTGCCGGTAGAAGGAGAGCCCCTAGGTGACAATATGGCGGGCGCAGGGCTCGAGGCGGCGGAAATCGTGGGGGAGGGCATGGACGGCCCGGCGGACGACAGCGCGATCCCCACTAAGGGGGAGATGAAGGGCTGGTTTGCCGAAATAAAATCCGAAATCGCGGCGAAAACTGAGGTCATTATGACCTCTATTGAAGAGCTCAAGGAGGACCTTGCCGAACATGGCCGCCGCCTTTTTGAGGTTGAAACTTGAGCGGAAACAAATAGCGCGGACCTGAAGGAACAGCAAGCAACGTTACATACCCTGCAAGATGACATGGAATGCCTGAGAGACAAAATGGAGGATTTAGAAAACCGGTCTCGGCGCCATAATCTTCGGTTTCGGGGCATCCCGGAGGGCCCTGAGTATACTGACTGCCTGGATACTGTGGCACAGATTAGCGCCATGCTCCTTGCTGCAGGCGCGGGAACCGCTACCCCGGAGCAGGTGGTGGAAGTGAAAATTGCACGTGCCCACAGAGTTTATGGCCCCCGGGTGAATAATCTGCCTAAGGACATTATTGCTTGTTACCACGAATTTGCTGTTAAAGATAAAATCGCTAACATAGCTCGGCAGCAACCCAGCTGGAAATGGCGGGGCCATGAGGTCATGATTTTTGTTGATCTCTCACCTATTACGATAAAGAAGAGGCGGGACTTTAAACCAGTCACGGACCTCCTACGCAAGGAAAATATCAGGTACAGGTGGCTGTTCCCATTTGGGATCAACTTTTCTCTGAAAGGTGAAGCTCATAGGGCGAAAACGCCGGCGGAGGCCTCCACAATCTTGCGTGCAGCAGGATACCCTGAGATCCTGGGCTTAAATGTTCTTCCAAAGCAACCTGTGCGGAATGAGGGCTCTCAGCGTTGGCAACGGGTGACCAGAGGAGATAAACGGCTGCGGCGGCAGCCAGATTCATTGCCACAGAGCTGAGCTTGAGCTGGGTGAGATAACAAGGGAGCTGATTTGGGCTAATTGATTCTCTCTGCGCCGCAGTACTGATGCAGTCCAGTACTGGACGGCCAACCTGGACATAAGGTGCAGGTTCCAGTTATGGCAGCTTACAATATGGACCGGATTGTTTACAGTTGTGCCCTTCCTGGTTCTTATTACCATTTTCATGCTCTGCTGTAAAGTTCTGAGTTATACAGTTTAATGGTTGGGGATGCTCTAATATGTCAGAAACTGTTTTATTAAAAGTCTTAGATGTCAATGGGGGACGGCTATGAAGGGATGATTGACTCCTCCCTTATTCAGACAGCATGGCCCTGGACTAGGGAACAGGCTGTGGGGGAGGTGGGAAAGCGGGGAGGGTTGTTAGAGGGTAGAACCTCTTATATGACTTTTGCAAAGGAGGACACTTGGTACACAGAGACTCACAGACTAACTATTACTCTGGAATGGCGGGGACAGCAGGTGACATTCATGGGGCTCCTAATATCTGGCTTTTTCTTACCATGACGGCCTTCAATATTATGTCCCTCAATGTAAAGGGACTGAATTCACCTTACAAACGGCAATCTCTGTTCGATGACTTACATTTTCATCACACTAAGATTGCCTTTGTACAAGAAACCCATTTAAAGAAGAGATATGAGCGTTTACTTAAACATTCTAGCTTTCCTAGACAGTACTGGGCTGCTAGGCCTTTGGCACGAAAGTACTTGGGCGTGGGGATTTTAATGCATAAAGATCTGATATATGAAGAAATCTTATGCCGGGCGGACCCGGAGGGCAGACACCTCTTATTGGTTATTGCTATTGGGGGGGAAAAATACACCCTCATTAGTTCATATGGCCCTAATGTGGGGCAGGGTATCTACCTGGATGGACTGTCGCGGCTTATTGACCTGTGGGCAGAGGGCCACATAATCTTGGGCGGTGATTTTAATTTGACCGCAGACCCTCGATTGGATAACTCTCACTCTAAATCACTGCTTAGTCGGCGGGAGCGCCAGGTTTTCCGCCGTTTCTTAAGGCATCATGGTTTAGTTGATGTGTGGAGGGTCTGGCATCCTAAATCTAGGAATTACACCTTCTTTTCTAAAGTACATAAAACATACTCGCGTATCGATTACTTGTTAGTAGACAAGGGTTGTTGTGCTCAGGTTATCGCCCCGTCCCTGGGCCCGATTACATGGTCTGATCATGGTCCTGTGTTTATGGATTTCCATTTCTCTGGGTATGATAAAGGCCAAAAGTATTGGAGACTTAATGACAGTCTCCTTGAAGATGAGGATTTTTGCACCCAACTATATGGGGATATTCAGGAATATTTCCAACTTAATGAGGCCCCTAATATTGCCCCCACAGTTTTATGGGATTGTCTAAAAGCGGTGCTGCGAGGCAAGCTTATTGCAAGGGGTGCTTACGTCAAGAAATGTAAACAAAGGGAAAAAGTTGATGTCTTAATGCACTTGCAACGACTGGGGCGTGAGCATTTGGTTACTGGATCCGAGAGTCTCTTAGAGCAAATAGATGCTCTGCGCCAGCGCTTGGCAGATTTGGAAGCGGCGTCTATAGCATATAACTTGACTCGCAGCAAGCAGCTATACTATGAAGGGGGAAACAAGGCAGGTAGACTGTTGGCAAGAAAATTGAAGGTTCAACAGGCCCAGACTACTATTGTAAAATTAAAGGACGAACATGGGACAATGTTAACCTCCAATGCAGACATCCGGAAACGATTTCTCCGCTTTTACACGGAACTCTATGCTCCTAAACCTGCTACCTCTCAGGAGGAGCTGGAGGCCTACTTTCACCATATAACCTTACCGCAAGTCTCCTCGGAGGCCCAATTATTCTTAACCCGGGACATCACCGCAGCGGAGGTGACTTGGGCCATCAAGTCGTTGAAATTGGGCAAGTCGCCCGGACTCGATGGCTACACGGCTACATTTTATAAGAAATTTATTACGCTATTGGTCCCACCGCTGGTTACCCTATTTAATTCATTGCAGGGGCCGGTCGCGCTCTCCCGGGAGGATAATATGGCTGGGATAACACTGCTGGTGAAACCGGGCCGTGACCCCACCGTGTGCGGTTCTTATCGTCCCATTTCCTTAATTAATCTTGATATGAAATTGTTGGCGAAAATTTTAGCTAATAGACTTAATGCTTCCCTACCCGGTTTGATTCATCCCGATCAATCTGGCTTTATTCCCGGTCGTATGGCGTCAGATAATGTCCGCAAAACGGTTGATGCCATGGGATGGGCTCGCTCGCACGACATTCCAATGCTCCTGTTAGCCATCGATGCCGAAAAGGCTTTCGACTATGTGCATTGGCCATTTTTGTTTCACACCTTGCGATCATTTAATTTAGGGGACAAGTTTATTACTTGGATTCAAAAATTATATGACGCCCCCACAGCTTGCTTAAAGATTAATGGGGGGTATTCATCTCCTTTTGCGGTTGGTAGAGGGACACGACAGGGATGTCCGCTTTCCCCCTTACTTTTTGCGCTCTTTTTGGAGCCTTTTGCTCATCACATTCGGGCTAATCCCTTGATTACTGGTGTGCGGGTGGGAGACTTTTCTTCCAAAATGTCTCTTTTTGCAGATGACATTTTGTTCACCATTGCTGACCCCCTTTGCTCTTTACGGGCCGTCTCAGCAGAGCTAGATGCCTTTAGCAAGGTTTCGGGGTTCTCTGTTAACTGGGATAAATCGGAACTGTTAAATGTCACTGCATCCTCTGACCTGCGGGCCCAAGTTGCCATCGAGTTCCCTTTTAAGTGGGCTATTCACAAACTGAAGTATTTGGGGGTCTATTTAGGTACGGAACAGGATCTTTTTCACTTGAATTACATACCGCTTATGGACAGAATCTATAAAGACCTGGAGGAGTGGGACAGGTATCACATTTCCTGGCTGGGGAGACTAGCTGTGTTACAGATGAACATTTTGCCTCGGATGATGTATTTACTACAGACATTACCCATAGTTATTCCGGTTAAGCTGCTAGATAAATGGCAAAAGAGGCTTAATAAATACTTATGGAAGGGGAGACGACCCCGGATTGCCCAGAGGACATTATATTTGCCGAAATATAGAGGAGGGATGGGTGTGCCTAATCTGGCCCGGTACCACGGAGCAGCCCATTTGAAAGCGGCCATAGAGTGGCATGATCCCAGACAGAGTAAACCATGGGTGCGTCTTGAGCAAGCTCTGTTGGGTAGCTTCCCTCTCACAGCGTTGTTATGGCAAACCAAGGTCTCTCGGTGTGCCAGCCTGACATTACCTGAGACTGTGGCATCCACTCTAACTGTTTGGGACCGCTGGAAGAGAACATTAGTGGGGTCACAAGGGTACTACCACAGTACTCACTTATTTTATCATAAGGAGTTTCGTCCGGCTGGCAATCCGAAAGCGTTCAAATCCTGGATAGATAAGGGTATACTTCAATGGGCGCAACTATGGTCTCCTGGGGGGTTGGCAACGTTCCCTACCCTCTGTTGACAATATCAGCTGGGGTCCGCAGATCGTTTTAGATATTTACAAGTTAGACACTTTTTTGTCAGGCATCGGATAGCAGGGGACCTTGCAAAGGGTATTACTTCGTTTGAAAGTATGTGCCGTCAAGCTCACTTGGTTACCAAACATATCTCCAATTTATATGGATTATTAAGTGATGATTTTGTGCTGTCTGCATCTCATATACAAGCTTGGCATGTGGATTTACAATGTGAACGGACTAAGGAGGAATGGCTGCGGACTTTTCACCTTCTCCGGAAGGGACTGATTTCTACCCAGCACATAGAAAATGGTTACAAGGTATTCTTCCGCTGGTATATCACTCCATGCCTTCTTCAGCGATACTCACCTAGCGCCCAGGGACTTTGCTGGAAACTTTGTCAGGAGAGAGGTACTTTCTTCCATCTCTGGTGGCAATGTGTTAAAATACAACAGCTCTGGTCATCTATATCGACTTGGATATCTACGATTTTGCATGCACGTATAGTGCTTACCCCTGCACAAGCATTACTGAATGAGGAACTCCCAGACACTTCAAGATTTTGTAACCATTTTATTAAATACGTAGTCACAGCGACCAGATGCGCTATAGCTCGTAATTGGAAGGATCCTAGTGTGCCCACGTTATCAACGGTACAGACCTTGGTATTACACACACATACCTTGGGAAAGATCACAGCGTATCGCCATAAGACCATCTATAACTTTTCTAGGGTTTGGGGCCCTTATGAACGCTGGGTCAGGAACTCTGTCGTTCCTTAAGGGTGGGTGCTTGTTGATCCTCGGGCTCGGGTGCGGGGCTACCTCCGTCTCTGTCTTGGGTTCACTGACTTGAATGGGTCTTCTTATCAGTTTGTGGCTGCTGTTCTACCATGGAATTCCGCATTACCCATGTCTCTTTCTGTCTTGCTGTTCATTGGCATGTTAATTGCTTACCAAGTGTCTCAATGTCTTGCATTAGCTACCTCAACAGGGAGGGGGGAGGGACGGGGTATTAGCAGGGGGATATATGACTGAAATGGCTGTTTGTTACAAAGTGTATTTACATTCTTTGTTTTATTATGGTTGCATTTTCTTATGCACTTGATGCATTTCTGTTCTGTTCTTAGCCAATAAAAGATATAAATATTAAAAAAAAAAAAAAATGTATCATTTGGAGCCGTTTCCAGTCTACTGCCGGTTTTTATCTCTGCAGGATTGTGAACAGATGGTGGCTGGTATTTGGGAGTGGTCCGGCCTTGACCCCTTCTTGATCAGGCAATGAGCATGAGCAAGTGTCTTTATACTGTGTCCAGCACCACTGCTAGGACAGCAAGAGGTCCACATAAAAAGGATTTGTCCAGCTAAGTCCCAAACTTAGGCCTAGATTTATCATTTTGCTATAATTTTCGTGAAAATAGCGCCCGTGATAAAAAAAAGGGGGTATGGTTAGGATAATTTTACAGGTACCACATGGCATAGCTATTTTACCACAACATGCGTTACATTTATTGCACCTCTGATATTTTTGCTTTTTGGGCTGCGATGTGTTTTCAGGGGAGGGGCCCCCACTATCGCGCCGATATCATCCACGATAATGGGACCCTCCCTACGAAAAAACATTGCGATTTGATGAACCTAGGTCATATAGGAATAGCCTAGTGGTTAGAGCAGTAGACCATGAACCAATGCAGTGAAATCAGCGAGGGTGTAATGTGATCAAATTTCCTAGATCCTAGTAAGAGTCTTGCTGTGGCATTTTGCAATAATTATAATGGTTTTAAGAGACATGCTAGGAGACCGAGTAATAAGGAGTTACAGTAGTCTAGATTTGAGAGATTAGAGCTTGTAGTACAGTACTGAAGTCCTCTAGAGTTAATAATAGTTTAAACTGATGTAGTATACACAGCTTGGCATAACCTGTATTGATTAATTTACTGATGTCCATTTTCATTGTAAGGTTCTCATCTACCTGGATACCTAAATCCCATACTTGATTTGAGGGATTAATTTGAAAATGACTCAGGTCTAGAGCTGGAAGGGCTCAAAAATTATATTTGGAGCACAGAGGAGGTAGAATCTGCCTATTCATACCATTGTTAGTCTCCACTCTGCCTTGATTCCTTCCCACCATGATGATTCACCCTCCTAGATGCAAGTCCTCTACCCTGAGATAGTTTGGACAACCTCCATCTTCCTCTTGTAGCACCTACTGTTTCCTGTGGGAGGAAAATGTATTTTTCATTTTATATTCCTCCGGTGGAAAATTCTGGAATCCAGTCTATGCCACACTATTTTCCTATCTAATTCTATTAGAATGGAATCAGATAAAAGTCTCAGTAAAAAATAACTAAAATGTATCATTTGGAGCCGTTTCCAGTCTACTGCCGGTTTTTATCTCTGCAGGATTGTGAACAGATGGTGGCTGGTATTTGGGAGTGGTCCGGCCTTGACCCCTTCTTGATCAGGCAATGAGCATGAGCAAGTGTCTTTATACTGTGTCCAGCACCACTGCTAGGACAGCAAGAGGTCCACATAAAAAGGATTTGTCCAGCTAAGTCCCAAACTTAGGCCTAGATTTATCATTTTGCTATAATTTTCGTGAAAATAGCGCCCGTGATAAAAAAAAGGGGGTATGGTTAGGATAATTTTACAGGTACCACATGGCATAGCTATTTTACCACAACATGCGTTACATTTATTGCACCTCTGATATTTTTGCTTTTTGGGCTGCGATGTGTTTTCAGGGGAGGGGCCCCCACTATCGCGCCGATATCATCCACGATAATGGGACTCTCCCTACGAAAAAACATTGCGATTTGATGAACCTAGGTCATATAGGAATAGCCTAGTGGTTAGAGCAGTAGACCATGAACCAGGAGACCAGGGTTCGAGTCCTGCTGTCACTCCTTGTGACCTTGGGCAAGTCACTTTACCCTCCATTGCCTCAGGTACAAAAACTTAGATTGTAAGCCCTCTGGGGATAGAAAAATACCTACAGTACCTGAATGTAAACCAGTGTGATATCTTGATTGAGATCAAATGTCGGTATAATTAAAACATAGCAAACAAATAAAACAAAATCAATAATATAATATAAAGTCAAAAGAATATCATCTATGACATCAGGTCACCAAATGCTTCCACAAATAAATAAGCCTTTAGCTGCTTACGGAACATTTTAATATCAGAAATAAATCTTAATGAACGGGACAATGAATTCCAAATCGTGGGGCCAATACTGGAAAAGGCAAGTGATATTATTTTTACAAGTTTATTCTCTTTCAGCAATGGTACAAGTAATAAGGCGTCATCTTGAGAGCATAAGGCACAAACAGGTTGGTAATGAACTAACATTTCTGACAAGTAAGGACAATTGCCTGAAACAATCTTAAAGGTAGGGATGGTAACTTTTAAACCGGCATGCGGGCACATGTATACATGTTCATTGGCCCATGGCCAGGGACATGGCTATTTTCTAACATACAAGCATATATGTGCACATATACATGCATATATGTGCACATGTTATAAAATAGCCTGGCCGCGCACACGTGTGCTGAATTTTAAGTGGGAACGTGCCTGTGTGTGCAATTCCCACTTCTGTCGCATAAGTGGGGGGATTTTAAAAGGGATGCGTGCTGACGCATTTGCCAGATTTACCAGTTCATTCCCAGTTCACCCAGTTAACAGATCTATCCTCCAACCCTCCCTGGTTTAATAGCCTGTACACACCGCCCCCCCCCCCCCCTCCCAGTTACTCTAGACCAGGGGTGGGCACTTCCAGTCCTCGAGGGCCACAAACCAGTCTGGTTTTCAGGATATCCCTAGTGAATATGCATGAGAGAGATTTGCATGCACTCTGCCTCAGTTGTATGCAAATCTATGTCATGCATATTCATTAGGATATCCTAAAACCTCGACAGGTTTGTGGCCCTCAAGGACTGGAATTGTCCACCCCTGCTCTAGACCATTTAAATCCCTCCTAAATGGCTCGTTATTTTTTTTTTTTAGACTTACACGCCATCCATAGCACAAGTAAAGGGCAGGGGGCCTCAGCACACACCAGATCGTGTAAGTATTTACGCACACATTTCTGGTTAAAGTCCCAAAATGATCATGTACCGCCCATACCTCACCCCTTTTTGAGAAGTTCCATGAAAAATCCACTTGGTGCACGCAAGCCTAATATATTCACGCATCCTAATAATTTCAGCGCACGACGGGCTTTTAAAATTCACCTTTAAGACTGCAATTTTAAACTTGATTCATTGCTGAATAGGCAGCCAATGCAATTGAACCAATATAGGGGATATATGTTCATGACGTTGCCAGGAAGAAATAAGCCATGCAGCAGCAGCATTTTGCAGAAGGTGAAGAGATTTTAAATAATATTTAGGCAAACCAATAAGCAAATAATTCCCATAATCCAATAGAGATAGTAAAAAGGTTTGAACAACAGTTGTAAAGTCTTCTCTTGATAAAATATAAGAACATAAGACTTTCCATTCTGGGTCACTTCAAGGGTCCATCAAATCCAGTTTCCAACAGTGGCCAATCCAGGTCACAAGTACCTGGCAGGATCCCAAGAGGTAGATAGAGTCCAAGCTGCTTATCCCAAGATTGAGCAGTGGATATCTGCAACTCCACCTTAATAATGGTTTATGGACTTTTCCTCCAAGAACTTCTCCAAACTGTTTTAAATGTAGCTACACTAATAGCTTTCACCACATCCTCTGGCAACGAATTCCAGAGCTTAATTATGCGTTGAATAAAAAAATATTTTCTCTTATTAGTTTTAAATGTATTACCTAGCAACTTCATTGTGCGTCCCCTGGTCTTTGTACTTTTTGAAAGAGAAAACAACTGATTAACATTTACTCGATCCATTCCACTCACTATTTTATAGACCTCTATCATATCTCCCCATAGCCATCTTTTCTCCAGACTGAAGAGTCCTAACCTCTTTAGCCTTTCCTCATCGGGGGAATCTTTCCATCTCCTTTATCATTTTGGTCACCCTTCTCTGTACCTTTTCTAATTCTGATATATCTTTTTGAGATGTGGTGATCGTAATTTCTGCAAAAGATGCAGCTTATAAAATCCAGTTTGCAATAATCTATGTATATGTGAGGTATAGCTTAAATTGGAATCTAGGTGAAAGCCTAGGTTCTGAACTGATTCAAGAAATGGGACATGAAAACCGTCTATTGACAACCCTGTGCACATCTCAGGAAGGGATATATAGGAAATCCACATGGATTCTGTTTTTTTAAAATTTGGAAATAAATAGAGGACAGTCAGCACTTTATTTGCTGCATACATTTATAAGCCAGATGTAAAGTAAGAGAAAAATCTTTTTGAGCTGGGGAAAACAGCTGGATATTGTCCTCATATATTTTACAGAATGGGACATATTTTTCTAAAATTTCTGTCAAAGAACCGATGTAAATGTTAAACAATCTTGCAGCAAGCATGGACCCACAGTTGGAATCAGACCAAGAAGAAGAGTGCTGGTTTCTTCTAACCTGAAATTCCCTGGAAAATAAATATGAAGAAAAATAAATATGAAGAAAACCAGGAAAGAACTTTTCCAGTTAGACCATGCATGATTAACAGTGTCCAATGCAGCACTAATATCCAAACATACAGCATTTTATTGTTATTGCATTTCAAAATGTCTTGCTTTATGTATTTTATTGTTTTTATGTTACTTTGTTTCCTGCTTAGCACAATTCTATTGTTATAAGTGGGCTATACGAATTTTAAATAAATCAATCAATCCAATAGCTGTTTGCTGTCTGACGGCTCAGATGATAAAATGGCCCAGTCCATAAAAGCCAATAGGGTTTGTCTATGTAAATCGTTTGCGTGCACCCTGCACCTGACAAACCAAATCATTTCTGCAGCTAGAGGGGCTCAGTTCAACCGGCTGCACAGTAATTAGGATAAATGTCATGCTAGGAAATACGTGCCGGAAGATTCATTAGAGACCCTTGTGCCTTCGGGAAAAAAATGACTGCTAGAATCCCCAGCGATGGGAACTGAAACGAAAATAATCTTGATCATTTTTCACAGTCCTCTCTCTGAAGGACATGTTTTACAGGGGGCTATTTTCAAATAGCATGCATGATTGCAGAGTATGCAGGTACAGTTACCACATGGGCTTGCAATTAATTTTCAAAGAGAAATGACCCGAGTTTCTCTTTGTGACTCTGCTAGTGTAAAGCATGCAGGCTGAGAGTGCCGCATACTTTGCTCCTGCCATTTGTGCATAGTGTCTCTACTTTTGAAAATTCCATGTACATGGGCTCTTTTCCTCCCCTGATGGGGTTGAGGGAGAGATTGGAGGGGGTAAGGGGGATTCAGAGAGAGAAACTGGTGAGGATGGAAACATGGGGACAAGGAAGGAAGGTTGCGCAAGAGAGACTAATGGCGATACCAGGGAAGCAAATCTGCAGCCCTGAGTCAGAAGGTCCTGGCATTCCACCATCCCCACTCCACTACCCTGCAGTGTTGAGGCAGCAGTGGCACAATAACAGCTGATCATGCTGAAGCCTCACAAGCCCTGCAGTTGTCTTTGGAAGACTAGTTACAGCATTGGACATCGCTATATGCCAGCAAAGTGAGTTCAGGCAACTGACAACACCACTGTGTGCCCCATCCCCTGATGCTATTTACCCCGCCCCCACCTCAGCATCCATACCATGCAAGGGTGACCATGGACTAGAGGTGGAAACTTGGGGATCCAAACTTGTGTGGGAAGAGGCTGCTTCATCAACATTCTTTCTAGTTCCCACTCAATGCCTTCTGTAAGGTCCTTATGGCTCAACTGCTGCTGTTTTTTATTTCATCTGAGATCATGTAGGACATAGATCACATTGTCATCCTCCCAGTCCCCTCTGCCCGACTCTCTTCTTTCCTTCTCCACACACATCCAAAATATTGCTAAAATGTGATGCCATGCTTGGTGGGGGGGCTCCTTCAACTCCTTTTGGGCTGCACCAGACACCCCAGGCCTCCAGAAGTTTCATTCCTGCTATCTGAAAGCTTCAAATTGCCACATACTCTAGCACAAGTGCGGTAGTTTTACATTTTCCCTCTAAAAACAATATCTAGCCTACAGGAATAGCTAAACGGGATATAAAACAGTAAGTCCTCATCAGTGCGTTACATGGGTTCTCGGTATATTTCAACACCAATTAGATGGTTAGTGAGGTACTTAAACTAAGCAAACCACTTAAGAGTCCTCCCCGAGGATGGAGAAGGTAGGGAGAGAGGGAAAGGGCAAAGGGGAGAAAAGAAATACTACTCCCTTCCTCTTTATCTAGGTTGGCTTCAGGAAAATCGATAGCTCTCAGTATCCCTGAGTCTTGTAAAAAAAAAACCAAACATTAACAGTTCTGTCTTGTGTACAATTTTTAAACCCCCCCCCCCCCCCAAAAAAAAAATCCAGTGGAAGCTTTTCAAATAGATGGGCAAACTGTGCATGTTTTTTTGGTGGAGAAAGTAGTGCATGCAGTGCTCTATGTATTGTATATTGCAGTTCTGGTGAGAACACCTTCCTTCAGCCCCTGTCTGCAGCTGGAAGAGAACGTGCAAACAGGTTGGATATTTTCCCAGACAGCAAACACTATCCAAATAAGTTTTTAACCCCACTCATCATAGCACAGGGGCTTTCCCCAGTGTGCAGTCTCTTTCCATGGTGTGACTCAGCAGATCATATCTTATAAGGGCAGTGAGAAACGTGTTGCTTTCACTGCTTGTTAGTAAACCGGCAGGGAACTGGAACCCCCCACTCTCCCTCCTTGTCTTCCAGGTGGGCTGAAATCCAGATCTTTCAGATGTCTACCTTTTTAAAAACAGGAAGAGGTTCTCTCTCCTTCCGTCATCCATTCGCCTTCTCTGCATGCCCTCTAGACTCTCTCAGCAATAGCCAAACCCTGGATTATTGGGGGGTTTTTTATTTGACAAGCAGCTTGTAAGTGTTTTGCAGAGCTCACAAGGACATAAAGAACAAATTAGAAGTGCAGGCTTCATTGGCTAACAAATTCAGCTGAGCTCTGAAGAAACCAGCCCCTGAAAAATTTAACCCTGTGACTGCTGGTTTTCTTCCATTTTGGAGTAAATATATGTCTCAGTCAAACAGTCACATTACAGTCCAAACATAGGGTCCCTTCACTGTAATGCCTGCTCTGGAGTGGAGGACATTGGGCAAGTCTCTTGTAGATACCCAATGAAATTACTGTTGAATCTGTTCCTGAATCAATTTTACAGGTCACTCTACTGAAGGCCACTATGCTACAGATCCAAAGACCTCTAGGTACAAAGAGAGGCCTGGACAGGCCATAAGGAAGGTTAAAAGGACAGAGCAGGCCCGGAGGCCCCATGGCAAGGAGTAGGCCTAGATTAGGCCACAGAGTAAGGAACTAGGAGCAAGAAGGCCTGGAGGCCACAAGGCAAGAGTTAGGCCTAGATAGGCCACAATGAAAGGAGCAAGAAGGCCTGGAGGCTACAAGGCAAGAGGAATGCCTAGATAGGCTGCAAGGCAAAGAGCTAGAACGCCCAGAGGCCACAAGGCAAGAGGTAGGCTTAGACAGGATGTAAGGCAAGGAGCAAAAAGGCCTGGAGGCTACAAGGCATCTGGGTAGGCCTAGATAGGCTGCAAGGCAAAGAGCAAGCAGGAGCAGAGGCCAAAAGACAAGAGTAACAGTGGCCAGGTCAAGCTGCTGAAGGTAACTCCATGAGAAGGTAAGAATAGAATGGCAGAGCTGGGTTACATAGGGCCGGAGTTTGGATGTGGTGCCCTGGACAAGACTGGAGGGTAAGCTTGCTGAGGACCTTTGGTGAAGCGGAGGCTGCAAGACAGGCTAAGTCAGGAGACCATTGAGGGGATGACTTGGATAGCTCAGAATGGAGCTAACTGGAGACCTCTGCTGGTGGGCAGGTGTCATAGTAGGCAGATTCCGGGCAGGGTGAGCCTCTGAAACAGGAAAAATCCTAACACAAATATTTCCAAATTTTATATTGCGTTATAAAAATGAAGTAATTTTCCAACTTGCTTGTATCTGTATAATTTTTTTGGGGAGTGAGGAAAAGAGATTTCAAGTATCAGTAGAAGGAGGAGGAGATGTCAGGGATGGGGATAGGAGAAGCAGAGGTGAGAGGACCAAAGTTGGGGAGAGAAGGGAGGAGAAACAGAAATAGGGTGAGGAGAAAGTGAGAGGTCTGGGGATGGGGAAGATTGAGGAAAATCAGGAATCTAGGGTGGGAAAAGAGGAGGACTGTTCTGGGATTGAGGAAGAGAAAGAGAGAGTAGGAGAGGTTGGGGGCAGGTTCTAGACTTTGAGGAAAAGTGAGAAGTAGGTAGGTTCCAGGATCTGGAGGGAAAAATCTGAGGTCAAATGAAAAAGGATCTGAATTGTATTGATGGGGGTAGGAGAGGAAGCAGCTGTTCCTACCGAGCTTTGGTCCTGCTCTCCCTTTTATCCCATCTCTAACCTCCCACCCAGTCTGGCATATACACTCATAGCTGGCACCAATCCCTTCTCTTACACCCAAACACATCACTGCCCCCTTCCCTGATTCCCTTCTCTCTTACTCACAAATATGTCCCCCAGCCTCTCTCCTCACCTCCCAATGATGCCCACTCAGTCCCTCCTAACCTCCCCAAAATGATCCACCTTTGCTCTGTCTGTTCCAGGCTCACCCCTCTCCCATCCTATACCCTGAGCGCTGCCTATGAGGGGGGCCAGTATCAGGGAGCAGTGGGCCGTTCTCTGCTGAGATGCGGCACAGCTGGAAGGCAGCAAATCTTCAGCTAGCCTGCTGCCCCAGATTTTTGCCACCCTGGGCACAGGCCTAGTGAAAACTTCAGACCTGCTTCGAGGTTCATTCCGCTATCATACCTCCTAGTGGTGACCTCATGTATAACAGAGTATCCACTTACACATTAACTCTCGTATGACAACCCGTGGAGCTCTTCCTTTGTAATCAGGAAGCATTGGAAGGGGAGGAGCAGCAGCCACAGAGTCTGAGGGTGCTTACTGTGACCCCCACCTTGGCAATCCTGCTGCCACTGATTTGACTTATCCCCTGGGAGTCCTTCCCCCTGCTCTATCTCCCACCTGGTGGGAGGCTCCCAAAGAAGCCGGGGCATGGGGAGTTGGAGCAGAGGGATGATAGCTATAAATGGGCCTCCGGAGCCTATGCCCCCCTCACTTTTGGCTCAGGTGTTCTCCCATCTCAGTTAGTCCCTTAAAGGTGTAGGAGTTAAAGGGGGTGGAGTTAAAGGGGGTGGAGTTAAAGGGGGTAGAGCACTGGATTTCCTGCCAGTCCATGATCCCCTGTGCGTTTAAGGAGGCTAACTTGAATGGGAAACACCAGTGCCCTTGGGTTACACATGTAGAAGTATTAGGCCATCAAAGTCTTTGCTTACTTTACTGAGATAATTATTTATCCTCCCTTCCTCTCAACTCCTTCAAAATACAGGAATACGTGGGCTGTTTGGGAGCTTACTTACATAGAGGTCAATATTCAAAGGCATTTGGCTAGTTATCTCATAAGTTATCTGGCTAAATGTCTATTTTTTGAATATGGATTCACTTATCCAGCTAAAATCTAGCTGTATAAAGAGAAGGCATTCTGGGGAGGGGTAAAGTTATCTTAACTTAGCTGGTTTTTAACTATAACCAGCTAAGTTAGCTGGATAACTTCAGACCTGGCTCAGGCCTTGTGTGGCTGGATAACCTGCCATTTAGCTGGATATCTTCAAAAGATATTTGATCAAGTGGAACTCATGTGTTAAAAAAAAATCTTGACTGTGGGCCTCCCAACCAGGTTCCCACTTCCTCCTATAAATGTTAAAGGTCGTACCTGGCCAAGCCCACCCTCCCCCCCAAACCCTATAAGAAGAGTGGCCAACTTCAGTCCTCAAGAGCCACTAACAGGATATCCACAATGAACATGATGAGATATATTTGGATAGAAAGGAGGCAGGGCATGCAGATCTATCTCATGCATACACATTGCGGATATCCCGGCAACCAGGCCTGTTTGTGGCTCTTGAGGAACGAAGTTGGCCACCCCTGCCCTATGATGAAAAAAGTAAAAATTTAAAGCGAGACTCTCAGCACTAGCCCTCCCTCGCCCCTTCCCCCACTCCAGGTAAAAAATGCTAAAGGCTCCTCCCTCTATGCCCCAACATCTCCCCAACCCTCCCACCCTAACCCTAACTCCCACTCGCCCAGTGCCTGCCAGAACCTCGGGCACATTTGCAGCGCTAGGACTACAGTATGCAGAGATCCAAGGCACTACCAGCATTGTTCTAGCAGCAGCACTAGAAGCAGAAGCTATCAGCATTACTGTCCAGCAGCGAGGCCAGCAGAGACCTTTAAAATTTATAGGGTGGGGCCAGGAGGCCTACAGTCAAGATTTATTTTTAACGCACAAGAGTGCCATTTAACCATACCTCTTTTGATGATATCCGGTTAAGCAGCAAGATATCCAGCCACACAAGGCCAGATAACTTTAACTCTAACCAGTCACATTGAAAAGTTGGCCGATTAGGTTTAAAGTTTATCTGGCTTTCTGTGATGAACCATTGTTTCAGAACATCCTTTGATATTACGAAAACTTACATACTGTAAAAAAAACCATACAAATATATAAAGTTGCATGTTTAGAAAAGCTATTTATATTTGTGAAGAATTCCCACAGCCAATTTTCTGGCATTTTCTAATTGATAAATGAAAAAAAAACCCACTTCTAACATTTACATTCAAACTCTTGACTCTCAATCCATGAACAGCCTCATTCCTGACGACCTCTCCACCGGTTTCCTCTGCTATAGACTGACTTGCCCTCTTCGCTTCCAATCACACATTCTGGTTTTATTCCATACTCCAGACCAGCACCCCTTGTCTCCATGCTTGCTCTTTACTGGCACCCTCCTCACATCCAACATCTCACCTTTCCCGTTGGCTATAGGACTAAATTGAAAACAATCTCTTTTCCAGCTTCTTTCTCTGCTACTTAATCGCGTTCTCATTTACCTATCCATTTAAAACCTACTATGAAATCAGTCCTCTTACTCTGGGGCACTTTGTATAAGAGTAATAAATAAATAAACAGACATTTGGGATGATATTGGCGCGAGGTTCAGGGCAACCAAAAGCGTCCTCCCTTTCCCTAGAATGTGTCAGACATTCTGAAGAAAAGATAGGCAGCCAAGTCCAAACAAAATATACAAGAGCAGAAAAGACAGAAGGGCAGACAAAAATCAAATACAACCGTTTCATGATGCAGCATGAAATGACAGGCAGTGGCACCAACGCAAATGGGGCCACACAACCCACCCGTGCGTATTTCACAGAATGTCTCTGATGCTTCCATTGCCTGCCATTTCTTACAATCTAATAAAGAGCTTTTGCTATCTGAATTTCCTCTGCCCTTCTGCTTTCCTTTTTCTCATGGAATGACTGTGCAAGAGGTGCAGAGTTCCAGGTTCTGGGCAGAGTTTCTCGACTTGTACGCTTTTTTTTCTGTTCTGGCCTGGCAGTTTCCTCCTGTTCCTTTGTGCTCCAGTTCACTTGGCCCATACAGAGGTGGGAAGGGATATGGTGTTAGGAGCCTTCATGAAAAACTACCTGGGGGTTTTTTTTTCTGACCTCCCTCACCCCCTGTCCCCCCCAGCTTTTAACCCTCTCCATGCCCTTGTCTAGGCCACGCATTGCAGCGACATTCTTGGCCAGAGGCCAGGCCACAGCAGTCAATGGCTCCCCCCCTGGAACTGTTACTTGTGCAGCCTGAGTCTACCTACTAGATGTTGCAGTCGCATGATAAAAGCAGGACAGCCTTTCACCCGAGGACTGTGAATGCTGTTCCTGCAGCATCCTCCATCCTGGTCAGCCTGAGGATAGACGCTGGGCTCAGCAATCAAACCTAGACTTTTCTGCTTTTATCTTACCTTTGCAAGGTTATGCTAATGCAGTTTGACATTTTGAAGTACAAGGCATCATGTTAGGCATCATTTTAGACACTGGGACAAGAACTCCATACACTGATTAGCTAGAGTAGTGGGTCTTACTATTCAGAAAAGATCTGTTACCCAGGGCAACCTGATTTTTTCTCTTTATAAATGTGCACTGGTTGATGTATCAGACAAATATTATTTTTCTATTAATAGGAGCAAAAGAGAACAGCAGTGACTTACTACTGTGTTGTTTATGAAGGAAAAGCTTTTCATTCATTAAAATTAGATATGCAGTGATTCCCATTTCCATGAGTTGGCCAGGGCTCTGGGTTGCTCAGGAGGCAGAGTTCACAGGCCCTGGGGAGAGGGAGTCTCAGTCATTGCTCAACAGTGACACCTAATGACCAGAAAAAGGGTCCATGTTAAACAGGTTCCAGTAGGAACAGCAATTTGTGACCTCTGGCTGAAGCTCCTGGAGCCAAAACTCAATGGAGGCCTGGTTCTGACTGAGCTGGAAACCCAAGCCTTTGTCAAGCCTTGCCTCATTCAAGCGATGCTCTAGCCTGCCCTGCCTTGTCCAGCTAGACTCACCATAATATACTGCCACCACAAAGACCTACTGGCCCCCAGAACCCAATGGCTCAACCTGCGGGGGAGGGGGCTGGCCCTTGTCTAGCCCTGAATCCTACCTTGTTGTCCTGTGCAGCTCCAGGGGGTGATATACCCTGAGTCCAGAAATCATGACATCTTGAGGCTCCAGATCAACCAAAAAGGTCTTGGTTTGCAGATCTGATGAAGTTGTAATAGACAGCCCTCTTCAATTCCTGAATGCCCAAGAACTCTTGGTGCAGGGTCCGCTCACCATAGAGGATCTATCTCCATTTTATCTTACAGCTTGGCTCTTGAAAGTTCTTGTCTGAAGATAAAAGGTTGCTCTTCCTTGGTGATTTCCACACTCCTGAAAGCCCATAAGACTTCAATTTCTCAGTTTTATGAAGAGTCTGGCATCTCTTTGAAGTGTTCTGCAAGGAACAGTGGTTCTTCTGTGGTGTGCAGATATCCCCTGTATATAAGCCTTTCTTCAGTGGGATATGGGTTTGGACTTAAACTTTGAAGATTCAAGTAATCACTATCTCCTTCTACACCTTTTAGGGTGGTTCAGTTGCCTTCTATATGAATGTGTCCTATTCAAGGGGTGAAAAGAGTTCGGCCTCCTTTTAGACTGATGGTTCCTCAGTGATATCTCAATTTGGTTCTGAAGGCGCTAGGGTCTCCTCCATTTGAGCCTCTCGAAATGGTCATCGGTTAAGGATTTATCCTTTTTTTCTGTTCAGCTCAACTCTATCTCCAAACTTCAGGCTCTTTCCTGTAGGAACCTCCTTTTGATGTTTGAATCAGACTCCATATCTCTTCGTCCTGTACCTTCCTTTCTTCTGAAGGTGATTTCAGTATTTCATCTTAAACACTCTTTTCTTTGCTAGCCTTCTCTAAAGAGGAGCGACAGGGTGGTAATAGGTTGTTGAGGTTTGGGTGGCTGTCGAGTTCCCAGTTGGTATTTGGAAGTCTCTACTCCTTTCTGTAGGATCAATTGTTCATTCTGTTCATAGGTCCTTGTAGGGCCTTTAAAGTGACTCTAGCAAGATGGCTAGGTAGATGGCTAGGTAGATGGATACTACATTCTCAACGTATTGGTTCAGAATTCATTAGGCGGCTACTTGGTTCTTGTTGTATTCTTTTGTATTCTTTTGCTAAGCATTACACATTCGTTGCTAAAGAGGCTACAGCTTTTGGGGCTGATGTTCTCAGGGTGCCTCTTACTTCCTTCCTCCCAGAATAGATAGACTTTGGTACTTCCCACTTGTCTGGACTGGTGTAACCGAATGAAATGAAAGGAGAAACTTTATAATTTGTTCATTTTCTTTCCATGGATTCTGCTCCACCAGTCCAGGACTCTCCTAGGAAGTTGGGCCATAATAGGAGAGAAGTGGCGATATTTTCAAATGATTGTCGTTTCCCATCCCTCACCTGGCAAAACACCTATCCAGTTGGGTTTCCAGGATTGCCACATTGAATCTGCATGAGATGGATTTGTATACCCCGGGTCTCTAATGTATGCAAATCTATCTCATGCATATTCATTGTGGCTATCCTGAAAACCTGACTGGATAGGTGTGCTTCCTGGAGAGGGTTGGGAAACTGTTATACATATTTATTACAGAGGGATAGTTTTCCTTTTCTCAGTCTTTATCTGCTTTCTCCTGTTCACTCTTCTGACAAATTTTGTTCCCATTTTTCTCTCAGGATGTGGATGGATTCTATGCTCTAAGACAGGGGTCAGGAACCTATGGCTCGGGAGCCAGATATGGCTCTTTTGATGGCTGCATCTGGCTCGCAGACAAATCTTTAATAAAAAAGTAAAAAATCTAACAAAATCTCCCACCCTCCTGACGCCCCCCAAGACCTCCAAAATTAATTTACTACAACCCCCACCCTGCTGACCCCCCCAAGACCTGCCAAAAGTCCCTGGTGCTCCAGCGGGGGTCCGGGAGCGATCTCCTGGACTTGGGCTGTCGGCTGCCAGTAGTCAAAATGGCGTCGACGGCCTTTGCCCTTACTATGTCACAGGGGCTACCGCCGCCATTGGTTGACCCCAGTGACATTGTGAGGGCAAAGGGCCATTGGCGCCATTTTGACTACTGGCAGCCAACAGCCCAAGTCCAGGAGATCACTCCCGGACCCCCGCTGGACCACCGGGGACTTCTGGCAGGTCTTGGGGGGGGGGTCAGGAGGGTGGGGGTTGTAGTAAATTAATTTTGGAGGTCTTGGGGGGCGTCAGGAGGGTGGGGGGTTGTAGTAAATTAATTTTGGAGGTCTTGGGGGGCGTCAGGAGGGTGGGGGGTTTTGTTAGATTTTTACTTTTTTATTAAAGATTTGTCTGCGAGCCCTGGACCCCCGCTGGATCACCAGGGACTTTTGGCAGGTCTTGGGGGCGGGGGGGGTTAGGAGGATGGGGGGTTGTAGTAAATTAATTTGGCAGGTCTTGGAGGCATCAGGAGAGTAGGGGGTTGTAGTAAATTAATTTGGTAGGTCTTTGGGGAGTCAGGAGGGTGGGGGGGGGGGGGTTGTAGTTAGTATGGCTCTCACGGAATTACATTTTAAAATATGTGGCGTTCATGGCTCTCTCAGCCAAAAAGGTTCCCGACCCCTGCTCTAAGAGGATCTTCTCTCCCAATTTATAAGTTTAATAATAAGTTGATTGTTTCTGCCATGTTTATGATCTGTTTAGTGCTTTATCATAGAAATACTGGTTTCTCTGTGCTACACCACCCTGTGCTCTGCTTCCATCTGCTGGTAGGGGGACATAATTCACTTGTCTGGACTGGTGTAGCAGGATTCATGAAAAGAAAATTAACAGTTAATAAAATTTCTCCATCTGCATTACCATCATTCTTTTTTATTCTTTTCATTTGTTCTTTTTCTCACTGCCTGTTTTATTGCTTTATCTATTTATATGACTCCAGCATTTCTGGCTCTCTTTGTTCTGATACCTTAGTTTCGCATGTTTAAAAAGAATTAGCCAGGGCTCAATAGATACCACATAAAAAAAGATTTGTTGAAATAAACAGACATTTCAGATATTGGCATACTAGTCCATTGCTGGTTTGCAAGGTTAGACAATGCATTCATTTGGGTAAGCGTCTAATTATTTATTATCCAACTATAGATCAGGCTCTGGCTCTGTAAGCAGTTTCCAGGATCAGGTGCCCAGTTCTTTAGTATGTGTCTAGGTGTCAGTGTTTGGATCTATACAGTAAATTGTTTCTGGGGATCACTGGCTCAATAGACTGTTTCCAGGATTCAATGTCTGGCTCCATAGATTGCTTCTGGACGCAGTGTTTGGCTCTCTAGATTGTTTCCAGAGATTAGTGCCAGGTTTCAGTGCATGGCTGTAAAGGCTGTTTTTCAGGGATCCGTGTCAGTATTTTTGGTTGATTCTATGGATCATTAATATTTTGAAGGATCACTGTCAGGTTCTTTAAAGAAATCAGTTCATGGTTCTATAGGGTGTTTTAGGGATTAATTGTTGGATCTAAGTTATTTCCATGGATATGGGCCAGGTTCAAAGTGCTTTTTCCAGGGATTAGTGTTTAGATCTATACATACTGTTTCCAGGGACCAGGTTCTGATTCTATAGGCTGTTTCCAGGATGCAGTGTCTATTTCTATAGGGTTTTCTTGGGGGTGGGGGAGGGGTTGTCAAGGAATACTGCTTGGCTGTATCATTTTTTTCCAAGAAGAAGTGCCTGGCCCTATAGGGTGTTTCCAATGATCTGTGTTTGTGTATGGCTATGTAGGCTGTTTTCAGGGATTAGTACATGGCCCTGTAGACTATTTCCAGGGATTGTGTGTGATTCAATAGGTTGCTTCTAGGATTCAGTGCCTGGCTGTATAGGTGGTCAACAGGAATCCATGCCTGGCTCTGTTGGTTGTTTTTAAAGATCAGTGTTTGGATCTATAGTTTGTTTCCAGGAATCAGTGCTTGCCTCTGTAGGCTGTTCCAAGTTAACTGGTTGTCTCTGTGTTTTCCAGGGATCAATGTTTCCGACCTGACTCTTTAAGCTGTCTCCAGGATTCAGTGCCTATTTCTATAAGATTGTTCCAAGATTCAATGCCTAGCTCAGTTCTATAGGGTTTTTTTTTATCCAGGAAATCAGTGCTTGGCCCTATAGAGTATTTCCAGGGATTAGTGTAATGGCTATATAGGCCATTTCCAGGGTTTGGTGCTTGGCTTTCTAGGCTGTTTCCATGAGTCAGTGCCTGGCTATAGAGGCTGTTTCCAGGGAATAATGCTTTAATCTATATTTTCTTTCCAGGGATTAGTGCTTGCATCTGTAGGCTCTTCCAGGTTTAAGTGGTTGGCTCTATTGATGTTTCCAATGATCAGTGTCTGGATCTATAGGCTAATTTCTAGAGATCAGTGCCTGGCTTTATAGCTTTTTTCCAATATTCATTGTCTCATACTACAGGTCCTTTCCAGTGATCAATGTGATACTTTATGGCAGCAGTTCTGAACCCAGTTCTCGGGACACACCTAGCTAGGCTGGTTGTCAGGCTATCTACAATGAATATACATGAGATAGATGTGCATGAACTGACTCCACTGTATGCAGATCTATCTCATGCATATTCATTGTGGATATCTTGAAAGCCTGACTGGCTAGGTGTGTCCCAGGATTGGGTTGAGAACTTCTGAGCTATAGACTGTTTTCAAGAATGCATTCCTGACGCTATTGATGCTATAGGTCGTTTGCAAGAATTGACGCAAGGATCTGTATAGATCAATATTCCCAAGAGCTTGCATTTAAAAAGGTGTTTAATAAGGGTATTATCCCCAATTACTATGAGTTTCTTTTATCATACTTTATTTTTAGCAAGCTAATTATACTTAATTTCCATTGTCTGGATTTATTTTCAAGGATCAGTTTCTTGACTTGTAAATGCTACTTGTTTGTAAAGGTATGGGGTGGTTTTTTTTTTACTATAAATGTTATTTCCAGGGATTCATGTCTGGATAAATTAGTTGTTTTCAGACTTTGTGAATATTTTGGAAGTTGATTCCAGGGTTAGTATATGAATGTATTGATCATTCATATGAGTTGTGTATGTAAAGGTTTTCTTAATATGATCTTTTCCAAAATCTGAGACAATATATTCCAGAACACGCCCCTACAGGCAAATAATAGGGGTGTGCAGGCAAAAAAGTTGTGGTTCAGTTCAAGGCATTTAATATTTGGCCAATTTGCAACCAAATTTCATTTTGGAGAGTTTGGGTTTTTTGCAGATTTTTTTTTATCATTCTTTTCAGCAAATAGTGCACACTGTTTGCTGAAACAAATTATCTGAAAATGTTTGGACATTTTTAGATGAGTTGATGTTTTGGTTTGGTTGCAATGAACTGAATCGAAAGTTGACTCCTTCATTGGGTTCACATTCTGTTTTATGTGCATGAAAGAGCGGTGTGGTCTGAGAACAGACATGCTGTTTGAACTCTAATTTCATATTGGACACATTTTGGAACTGGTACCAGTTAGCTGGCAAGGAGAGACTATCTCTATGCTATTGGAAAGCCAACATCCTAAAACCATCTTCTTGGAAGGGTCATGTCATATAAGAACATTGATTGCTACCAACCTTTGCCGTCCCTGTTTGGCTCAGTAGGTAAAATCCATTTATGGGATGGGACTAAGCCCTCTATAACTATTCTAGTTTGGAATAATGTGATAATCTTCAAATCCTGTAGGGTTTGTCCAGCTGGGCACTTAATAAAGTTAATTGCTTGAGTTGACTATCACTGAACTGTACCTATTCAACCATGGGTCAGATATGTGCATGATATAAAATCTGCATCAGTTGCAACACCTGAAACTTAAACCTTTGGTACTGAACTTAAATTAGAGTTTAATTGCTTATGTTTATCATTGGCAACTACTGCACTTGCATATTGTCAACTTTAATGTAACTATATTAATATAAAGACTGAACTATTTGCTACCTGAATTTTTAAACACCAGCACGTGCCAATACCAAGAGATAAGCATGTAGCCAAGCATGGGCATTTTCAAAGTCCCGCAGCCACGCTCGTATCTCCCAGTATGCACGGAAGAGCCAGTTTTTAAAAAGGGGTAGGCCAGGGCAGGGGTATGGGCAGGGCAGGGGCGGGGCAATGATATTAGGCACTGTCCCGGTGAAGTGCACACCAGTAGCCGGCTGGCACGCACGACTTACTACTGCTCTGGAGATCAGGTAACTTTAAAAACAAAAAAAAAAATAGCCAGCGGGATTTTAGGTGTCAATGAGGATAGGGGAAAATGCAGGCAGGGTAGGTAAGGGATTAGGAGCGGACTGGGAGGCAGTTGGGAAAAGGCCCAGTCCGTTGTCACACGCTTGTCCTAAAATCTCCTCCCTTTGCATGCATGAGTCGGCACCTGCGCGTGCCAATATAAAATCGGGCGCGTCTGCACATGAGTAGTCAATTTTGTAACATGCATGCATTGGCACACACGTTATAAAATCAGCACATCCATGTGTGCGTGCTGGGAACCATGGGCGCATGGACTCCCATGCGTAGGTCTCAGAATTCACCTCTTCTTATTTATTAGCTATCACATAATAAAGCAAGCTCCTTGAAAACACCTATCTTACAGGATCATTTATCAAAATGTGTTATGGCATTAATGAATGCGATAGTTATCACAACACGCAGCAACAATGCAAATTTTACACATTTTTTCAAAAGGGCAGGATAAATGAAAATGGGGGACATTATCACACATGTTTAATGCCGGAAATAACTACACCTTTTTTCCTGGCATTAAGCTGTACAATATGCCCGAAATATAATGTAATTTGTGGGCATGGGGGAGAGAAAGAAAGAGGAGAGCCTCTGGGGTGGCACACATAGTCAACTATTTATACTGCTATAGGAGGGCCAACTAGTAACTCAAGGTGAGGATTTGGTGGTGGTCTAGGGTTTTGGGGCCAGTTATACATGCAGAGTGAACCGCACAAACAGCACAGTAGACCTTGGTGAAGATTTGACGTGATTTGGAATGAGGAAATTCACACAAAGATGAAACTTCTACAATGTTCTATCACCTAGCTTGATGGACTCTCTACCAGGGTACTATCAAGCTAGGGCAAGAGAACATTGAAGTAATCTCATCTTAGTCTGATTTTCCTCACTCCAAATCACATCAAATCTTCACTGAGGTCTGTGCTGTTTGTACATCTCTCTCTGCATGTAAAACTGGACCCAAAACCCTAAACCACCACCAAATCCTCACCTCGAGTTACTAGATGGCACTCATATAGCAATATAAATAGTTGACTACTATAAAAGCCTTATAATCTCTCTCTCAAAACTTTAACATATGTCTCCATAAACTACCTATGTAAAGCACTAAGATGGTGTGGTAACTCTAAAATTATCATAGCCATGCCCCTTTTCCTTATTACATGCATTATTCTGTTACGATTCAATGAATCAGTGAACCCTTGGGCCACAGTGACAAGGTAAAAAGGCTTACCATGGCTCCTCATCAGCAGGAGATGAACCTCAGGGCCGGCAGCCGGAGTTACCAGCAGGGCAGTGGTATAGACATTCTGGAGTCAAGGCAGGCAGCAAAGAGACAAAGTCCAGTATCCAAAGCAGGGTCAGAGGCGGGCAGCAGGCAAGGCAAAGTCCAATATCCAAAACAGGGTCAGAGGCAGGCAACGTCCAGTATCCGAAGCAGGCATCACCACAACGCAGGAGACACAGCAAGCTGGACCTATTGCAAGGCACTGGCAATCCTTCAGAAGCCTGGGTGAGGAAGTGGTTCCTGGGTGCCTGGAACTACTTCCTGTTGCTGCTCCTATAAGTGGGGGGGAGGAGCCAAGTGCCTGTGTCAGATTGGGGCTAAGGCTGCCCCTGTGGGAGCCATGCTGCTGGCAACCTGCTGCCTTAGCCGATGATGAGGACCGCACAGAGAGTACCGAAGAGACCTGCCTCTGCCACTGCCGGTAGGTGCGGTTGACAGTGGAGGTCGGCCCCCGCCAATTGCAACATATTCTTGCAAAAATTATTGCATTTTGATAAATCTAGGCCTATGTGTGGAAGTCAAGTTACCAATTTTCGGCTGCATTGTTCCCCCACCAAAGATCCGATTTGTTATAATTTCTTGGGTAGAGCAGAAGTTGGTAATTGTGTCAGCATACCTGGGAATTCTTTGGGTGAAATCCAGAGACTCTGGGATTTCAGTAAAAAATCTCTGGATCTCTGAAGACACTGGGAAATCTCCAGGTGCCAGCCCTTTCTCTCCTGCTCCTTTCAGGCTTCCTGAGAGGGAGGATGGGAGGCACTGAATTATGCAGGAAAGTAGCTCTTCTTTGCTCTTCTCTGTCCACCCCAACCTCACCTCTTCCCCTGCTTTTCCCTGCATGACAAGAGGGGAGGGTCTCAGTTAGGGAGCAGAGCACCTTTTCTCATTTCTGTCTGCTTTAGCAGCAGCCTCACTCCTTCCCTTCCTCTTCTCTGCACCCTGACTGGTAGGGGAGGTCCTGCAGCAGGAAGCAGAATGTTCTCTGCTGAATAAGATTTAAGACATTGATTTCTAGGTACAAGCTCTGCATATCCATGCCTAGCAAGGGGAGAGTTCTGTGGTCAGAGAGAGAAGGAGGAGGGGGATAGCACCAGAGTCAAGGAAGGGGGACAGGGAGAATGCTGGCCTAGGGTCAGGCTTAGGGATAGGGGGCGTGTTGGGATCATCTCTGGAGGGGGTGGGAAATATAAAGAGAATATGTTTGTGTGTGTGAGAGAGAAAATGTGTGTTGGGCTTTCCTTTTACCTGCTAATTCATACTAGGGGCATGCACAGAAAAATATTTTGGTTTGTTTTCCTGTTTTGTTCAGTTAGGATCAGAAGTTCATTCATTTCCATTAAAGTAATGGGGAAAGGAATGCATCCTATTTTTGACTCTTATCTTTGGAGTTTTCCACCCATGTTTTATAAAACTTGCTGGCAGACATCAGCAGCAGGGGCAACAGCACCCCCAAGTCACCAAAAGTGACATGAACACTTCATGGCACCAAAAGAGGGTGGCAAACACCACCATCAGTGGCAAGAACAGTCCAAACCATGGTGAGAAGGGCAAAGTAGCACAAATAATGGCATAAACAATCAAAAGGACCAAAAAAGGGGAAAGATGGCACAAACAGTGGAATGAATATCATTAGACACCAAAGTGGAGCAAAGGCACCAGCAGTGGCTTGAACTTCCCAAGACACAGAGTGAGGGGAATGACAGCCAGCACAATGGCATGAAGACCCCAAGGCATAGAGAGAGGAGTTTGGCAGTTATACTGTAACCCTCTGACAGATTACATTTTCTGTCGCCGTTTGTAGCACAGCTAGAATACAGTGACATTGACAGAGCACACCTTGCTTTCTCCTCTAAACCGAAAGCATTTTTTCTATTCTTTTCTTCAACTCTGGAACTGCCTAACATTTACCTTAAATCTTAAAGGTGTGTATAAACCAGCACCTTTCCTATTATACTGGCATACTGCTTGTTTTACTAGTCTTGCCTCTGGAATTTGTGGCCATGTCTCCCACCCTGTCACAGGCACTTGTCTTTGCATTTAACCCTCATGTAACGGTCAATTGCTTGACCTTAAGCTGCTCTGCTGGACGGGTTTGGATAGTCAGTTCATCTCTAGCTTTTGTACTGTACTAGCTAAGCAGAGTATGGCCAATGACTGTGGCCTGCACTTTCTAGCAGTTAGTTACGACAATGTAGCGTGTGACCAGGAATCAAACCAGTGACGTAGAAAATAGGGGCAAGGAATATTCAAAAGGTTTTTCCACCTTTAAATGTGTAAAGCAGTATGCATACTTTTACTCACATGAAAAAGTAGGTAGAGTTAAGTCAGAGGGGGGAAAAGTATGCATTTTCAAAATATCAGGCATGTATTTTGCACCTGCAAAGTAACCTGATACAAAAGTACCCGGAGAGTTGCCCTGTCAAAATGAACTTAAACGCTCACAGGTACAAAGTACCCAGGGGCCTGCAAGCACTGGGGGCAGTATTAAAACTTTCCTCTAGGTAAGCAGTATCTTCTAATGTAAAAATGTATCACAAAATGAATTAAAGGAGCATCTTGATTAGCTGAGATTCTCTTTACACTCCCATGGTAGAGGCACCCTGGCCCTCAGTTCAGCCCAGCTCACATAATTATGTACCAAGAGTAAAATTTGCTGGTAAATTAAAAAGGTGAAGGGGCATTTGGTGACAGTAGGAGAGACTTTGGTATAAGACTCAATTTTAAGCAAGTGAGAGGGGATAACGAGGATTGTGTGTACCATAAATAAATGTGGAGTGACAGTAAAGAAAGGAGTGTGGCTGCCGTGCTAGTTGGCTTGAATGCATGGAAATACAGGTCAACAAATAAAAAGAGCTTTTTTCAGTAGCAGGCCCATTACTATGGAACTCTTTACTGACTCTTCTTTGTCAAATCTCAAACTCCAAAGAATTCAAGAAATCACTAAAAACATACCTATTCTCAAAAGCTTTTGCCATCTCTGTCACAAATCTCACTTAACTCCATTATATACAGTCATTACCACTATTCTATTTTATTACTCTCGCTTCTTTTTCTCCCTTCCTTTGATTTTAATTAGTTTTTAATGTTATCTTATAATGTTTGTCTATTTTATTTTATATAATTTTATGTATGTAATTTTCCTACTCTTGTTTTTAATTTGTTTTGTCTTTTAATTTTTTGTAAACTATTTTGTCCAATATTTTATTGCTAAATGGTATATAAATAATTTCAAATAAATAAATATATAAGGTGATACCTTTATTGGGAGTAGCTGTATTAAGTTAGTCCAATACAAAAGGTATTGTCAGGAACGTCAGCCTCAATGGGGTGGTGTCCAGGGGTAGCCCTCCAGCCACTCCAGAAGCCTTTTTGGACTACAGGTATGTGTGAACCCCTGTGCCACGAAGCAATCAACACATTCCTGGGGGCTGGCCATGGTCCATGCCACTGGCAGGTGAGTGCATCCAGGCACGGGCTAGGCTGAAGCTGAAGACATGGAATCCAAGTAAGACAAGGAACTAGGTGAAGACTGAGAAAAAGGACCAAACAGACCAAGAAGAGAAGACACAGGAACTCAGAACCAGAAGTCGGGAACTCAGAACACTATGGATCAGGACTAGGAACTCAGCAGCAGGACTCTGAAGACTTGGAACAGGACACTGGCCTAAATGAAGACTGAAGACACGGAGCACCGAGGTGGACTGAAGACACAGGATGCTGGAAAGAAGCTGACACAAGCTGAAGACATCAGAATGCTGGACCAGGCTGAAGACATCAGGCACTGGAACAAGGCAAAGACCAAGACACTGGAACAGGCTGCTGAACAAGATGAAGATCACAGGAAACAGGTGACCTTGCAAAGGCCCCTTTGGAAGGTCTGAAGAGCCCTTTCATAGGGCAGCAGGTGATGACATCACACAAGGGTGCCAAGGGCATTTTCCACCGTGGGCCCTTTTGGAGGCCACCCTCCAGCCAACTCTCTTTGTCTACTGAGGGGAAGAAGGTAATCCTTTACCAACTGGGAGTTCTGGATTCTGAAGCAGGATCCAGAGATACTTTGATTTCAAAAACTGAAGAGAAGAACCATACAAGGCATGGTAGAAGACTTGAAACAAAAATCAAGACTGATTGGACTACTCCTGAGAACAGTTGAGATGGTTGAGATGGCTGAAAGCAGGTGCCTCAAGACAAATGGCCCATTACAGGAAGATGCTCACCAAGCTCATGGCCTTCGCAAACTGTCAGGGATGCCAGCCCCAACAGGGTGGTGTCCAGGGAGTAGCCCTCCGGCCACTCCAGAACCCTTTCGAACTACAGGTATGCATGAGCCCCTATGCAGCAACGAGACCGACCCAACCCTGGGGCTGGCCATGGTCTATGCCACTGGAGGGTGAACACATCCAGGCATGGGCGAGGTTGAAGCTGAAGTCATGGAGTCCAAGCAAGATGAGGAACCAGGCAAAGACCGAAGACAAGGATCAAACAGACCAAGGCAGGACCAAGGTTACAGAAGAGAGGACACAGGAACTTGGAACTCAGAAGACCACGGAACAGGACTAGGAATCAGGAGCAGGACTTTGAAGACTTGGAACAGGATATTGGCCTGAAGGCTGAAAACATTGGAGTGCTAAGGCAGACCAAAGACATAGGATGCTGGCAAGACGCTGCCACAAGCTGGACACCGGAACGTTGAACCAGGCTGAAGACACCAGGTGCTGGAATAAGGTGAAGACCAAAACACTGAAACAGGCTGAAGACCAGGATGCTGAACAAGAAAAAGACCACAGAAAACAGGCGACTTTATGAAGGCCCCAATGGAAGGTCTTACGAGCTAGAGGAGACTCACTGTTGCGAGAAGTGGCAGCATCAGAAGATGGTGGCATTTCCCGCCGCAATGGTAGAAGCAGAGATGGTGGCATTCCAAGGCCGCAGGAAGACAAAGGCAGCGTCCACCAGCATCAGGTGAACAAAGCCGCTTGCGGGTCCCTCTCGCGAGAGGTAATCCTAATAGGTATCACCTTATTTTTTTTTTAAATTGTTGACCTTTACTTCCATGCAGTAAAGAAACTGACAGATACCTGTACCATGTATGACTTCTTATCGATGCAGTGACCTTTCCAATCCAAAGTACAAGAAAGGGTTATTCAAAAACCTGCTGAGTGGATAAGATATCCAGATATTCAGTGGCACTTATCCAGCTAAAAATGCCATTGAATGTATGTGGATAAAGTTATCTGGCTAACTTTAGGTCTGCTATTTGGCAGACCAGGGTTCCACGGGTGACTTTAGCCAGCCAGCTCTAAATGTCAGCTGCTGCCCCTCCTAACTGTCTAAAATTTTGTGTGTGCAGTGATTTCCTGTACAAAATTTAGCCAGTTGGGGGGGGGGGGGGGGGAGGCGGAGAGAGAGAACTGAAACAGCAAGATTTGTCCAGCTAACTTCCAAAGTTAGCCTGAGAAATCCTTTGAATATTAACCTCATAGCAAATAAACTCACTTGGGCTTTATTGATTTCTGTCCTATCGATTGTTCTGTTTACCTTTGGAAATTCAGGACCACGTATCTGGTTTGAATAGATTAGCAGTTAAAAAATAAAATACCTGTCTCTTTCTCCTGAAAATAAAGATTGTTTCCAGATCACTGACAGCAACAGGAGGACTGATCTATTTATTTAATATTCCACTTTTCAGCATCTCAAAGCGGATTGCATTCAGGTACTGGGTTTCTCTGTCCCCAGAGTCTAATAAAATATCTGTTCATTAGGTGCTAGGCAAATTGCTATAAGCGCCTGTGAGTATAATCATACAACTATAAAAAGAGGTGATTTTTATGAAAATGTTTTATGCAGCTTAAAATGGTTCCAAGAAAATATCATACAAAACTAACACTTGCCTTGTAAGGAGGCATCATCTGAAGGATAAATCTGTGCAGCCGAAGATTAAACCATGTAGTCCCACTGAAGACAAACATCAGGAACAGGTCCTGACTCCAATATGTTGCCTGCTTCAGGGGAATCTTAATATGTTGATTCAAATTACATAATTTCAAACTGGGCTAACACAACCTCTTGGCAAGATTAAAGCTGAAAACAAAAACAAAAAGATGTCATATTTAAAAAGAGCAAACAACTGAAAAAATATTAACCAATAATGAAGCTAAGTGTCCCAGGATTGGTCAGCCCATCTTAGATTGTAATCCATGAACGCAACGACTCTACCCACAGTTTAACAGTGCTCTCTTAAGGGCAGAAAAATACTGGAAACAAAAATTGTTACCACATTGTGGAATGCAGTGTACTTTTTGAATTTGTTTATGTCAATGTGTTTCCAGACCAGACCCCTTTGACCAGTTAAGAACATAAGAACATAAGAAATTGCCATGCTGGGTCAGACCAAGGGTCCATCAAGCCCAGCATCCTGTTTCCAACAGAGGCCAAAAACCAGGCCACAAGAACCTGGCAATTACCCAAACAGTAAGAAGAACCCATGCTACTGATGCAATTAATAGCAGTGGCTATTCCCTAAGTATAATTGATTAATAGCCATTAATGGACTTCTCCTCCAAGAACTTATCCAAACCTCCTGTGGCAACAAACTCCAGAGCTTTATTGTGCGTTGAGTGAAAAAGAATTTTCTCCGATTAGTCTTAAATGTGTTACTTGCTAATTTCATGGAATGCCCCCTGGTCCTTCTATTATTCGAAAGTGTAAATAACCGAGTCACATCTACTCGTTCAAGACCTCTCATGATCTTAAAGACCTCTATCATATCCCCCCTCAGCCATCTCTTCTCCAAGCTGAACAGCCCTAACTTCTTCAGCCTTTCCTCATAGGGGAGCTGTTCCATCCCCTTTATCATTTTGGTTGCCCTTCTCTGTACCTTCTCCATCGCAACTATATCTTTTTTGAGATGCGGCGACCAGAATTGTACACAGTATTCAAGGTGCGGTCTCACCATGGAGTGATAAAGAGGCATTATGACATTTTCCGTTCTATTAACCATTGCCTTCCTAATAATTCCTAATATTCTGTTTGCTTTTTTGACTGCTGCAGCACACTGAGCCGATGATTTTAAAGTATTATCCACTATGATGCCTAGATCTTTTTCCTGGGTGGTAGCTCCTAATATGGAACCTAACATCGTGTAACTACAGCAAGGACAAAAGAAAACATTTTCTTTGGCCTAGTACAGGGAAAGCTGTTCTAATGACGGGCTGTTCTAATGAAGGGCTCTTAGCTGTTACAACCACCAAATTATTTCTTATATCAGGGGAGGGCAATTCCAGTCCTTGAAGGCCACCAACTAATCAGGTTTGCTGGATATCTCTTATGAATATGCATGAGATAGATTTGCATGTATACTGCCTCAATAGTATACAAATATGTGTTATGATTATGGGGATATACTGAAAACCCAACTGGTTAGTGCCCTCCAGAAATGGAATTGCTTACCCCGTCTTACATGACTCCAGGAAATACTAAAGAAATTCAGTTGATAGGGGAAAACAAGTGAAGATTTGTCTATTTTAGAGTTGGCTTTTAATGATTTTGACTGTGCTGTTTATGTATTTGTTTTATTGTGTTATGTTTAATCTTCATATTGTATGATGAGTTGCTGCTTTATATTGTGTGATATTTTCTTATGTTATCTGATATTCTGTTTGATGGTTTTCAAATAGATTTATGGCTTCTTTTATGCTTTTGTACCACGGGTGAGCAACTCCAGTTCTGGAGTGGCACAGATTCTGGTTTTCAGGAAATCCACAAGGAATATATATGTTTGTGGAACTCCAGGACCAGAGTTGTCTATCCCTGTTTAATGCTTTTTAAACATTTGTATGTTGGTTTTATTGTTCAGAAAGCTGTTAAAAACTGACCAGTTTTGGGGTTTTTTGTGCCTTTCCAGGCTAATGTTCTATTATTGACTGGGCAATCAAATGTTGGAATGGAATGGCCTTTTGTTTGCACATTTTAGCTTTTAAGCAGGTGTCCATTTTGCTGTCATTGATGACTATTATATATTTAACTTTGGTATTAGCTGAGATTTTTGGATCAGTGGAATATAAGCTATGTAAAATAAATAAACAAATAAATTGTACACCACCTTGGGCAGTCTCTTCTGGAAAGGAGGTATAAAATAATTAAATTAAGCTTCTGAAGATTATTTTATTTACTCAGCCTGATTTTTAATTATTTACCAAATTCCTCTAATAATCTGATCATTTTAAATTGGTAAATGTAATGATATTCTGATGATTCTTTTCATTTTACTTTGGATTTTATGCATTTTGCTTCTGTTAAGCTTTTGTCTGTGATGTTTTATATCTTTCTGTTTTAATTATGATAGTTTTGTACTATGATTTTTTAGATTGTTATTCCACCTTGGGCAGGAGCTTTTTAGAAAGGAAGTTATAGAAATTTAAATAAATAAAATAATAAATCCCTTTATATCTTATAGTATATACAACATCTGTAATAAGTCTACCAGGCCTCTCATTATGTCTCCCTTTCACTCTTGCACATTTTATCTTCTTAACGTCTCTTCCTGCTCTTCTGTATGATCTGTTCTCCCTGTATGTATGCCTCACTGTATTTGATTTCACCCACTTTCTCTTTATCAGCATTCACTTTTCTTGCTTTTTCACTGTTTCATGTCTTTTCTTTTAATCTAGGTGCCTCTCTCATTACCCCTTCCCTATCCGCTGAGCTCTTTCTTCCTCCTCTGTCCTCCCTCTCCACCTGTTCATTCTTTGTTTTTTTGCTTTCTTGCTTGCCTCTTCCTCCCATACCCCCACTCCAGCTCTCAGCAGGGATTTTAATACCCAGACTTGCTTAGCACAGCAGTTCCTGCTCATCACTCATACATTTTTCATAAGAGCTTCCTCCCCCAGAACGACCTCGCCCCTTCAGTCTGCCATGCTGATTTTTCTCTGTTTATCTGCCATTAAACATTTGGCTATGTTCGCATCCTTCTCCCAGTCTGAAAAAAGGAGCCCAGTGTTTTAGATTTGCTACTGTTGGCTGAGCAGGGATAAACTGAGTCTTTTCTCTTCCTGTGCTAGTCTCTGCAATAGTATTTAAGTTTCATAGAACAACAGGGGCATGTCTGGATCTTTCTGGCTGAGCAGCCTTCTCTTAAGTCCAATGCATGTCTGCTATAAGTTTGAGATTAGTGCAAGGGCAGGGAAGAGGGGGAGAAGAAGAATATCTGTGGTCTTCAGACACCTAAGGCTGCTCAGGGGAAAAGTCTCTAAAGAAGAGAGCAACCCAGAGCATGGCTTGAAGAACCTCAGCAATGCTCATCCTGCTAGAAGATCAATACAGCACGCCTCAGCGCTCCCATTAGCCCTGCTGCCACTCCACATACACCATATTCATGAAACCTCCCCAGTCCATGTCTTACTCCTACTGCCCCACCCTTTCCCCAGGATATGAGGAAACTGCAGATCAGAGCACAAAGTTGCAGACGTCTCATGGTGTTCATATGCATGGATGCCTATACATAGGGAGGGTCATTGTCAAAGGGACTTCTGTGAGAAAAGGCGGGTTTTACGCTCATTAATGGCCTTTTCCAAAATTGTCTACCTGATGTGCGGGTCAACACAGGAAAGTGTGCCACGTATTTGCGTCAGCGTACCTGGCGTGAGTGAAGGCGCTCCCTGGGGCAGAGTCAGGGAAGGGTTCTCGCTCACACACACATACTTTGGGATTTTTAAAAGTATGTGCAAACATTTTCCTGAATATTTTCCATGCACAGAATAGCAGGCGTAATCGAGTGTGGGCAAAATTGATGCAATATGTTTCCAAGTGGTCCCTTTTTATGTGTGCAAGTCTGCTTTGCAGATTAGTGTTATTTACATGCCTATTTGCTGTGCATTGTAAGCACGATGTTACAAAAGAGGTCAATATTCAGTGATGCAGCAAGCAGGAAGTTAGCCAGTTAAAGTTAACCAATTAACTTTGGTCAGGATGCTCAGCGGGATTTGACCCGGTAAGTCTCCCACTGAGTATATTTGGCTAAAGTTATCCAGATGAAGTTGCCTGCTCATGGGCTTTTGAATATTAAAAAAAAAGGCCTAGCTTGCCAAGCAGATACTGAGCCCTTTCCCCCCTTGCTCTGCCTTAAAAAAGGGAGTTGGCAAAATCTTCACCTCCAGAGCCCCCAAAAGTGGTCCACCAGGCTGAATACTAACGGCTGGATTTTAAATCCCCCCCACACATAAAATCCGGCCTTTATGCACGTTACCAGGCCTTTCGTGCGCCGAGCCTATTTTCAAAAAGGCATGTACATGCATGGGTGCCGGCCTTCCTGCAAGGGGCGGGCCTGGGGGCGGCGAGAGGTGGGCCAGGGGGGGTGGGCCGGGGCAGCGCCATTCCTCGGTGCCGCAGCGCGCGCAAGTTACTTCAGGTCGGGCCCTAAAGTAACTTGCGAAATAAAAGGTAAAAAAAAAAAAAAGGATTTTAGAGGGTGGGGAAGGGAGGTTAGAGTAGGGGGTAGGAAAGTTCCCTCCCAGTCCTCTCCTAAATTGGAGTGGACTGGGAGGGAATTGGGGGAGCCCCGATCTCGTCGCCGCGTGAATTTGCTAAATTCTACCTTCCCTTGTGCATGCTGCCCTGGATTTTATAACATGCGCACGCATGCCAGCGCAGGCATGTTATAAAATCGCGCATCCATGTGCACACGCCGGGTAGCGCGCACATATGGACACACGTACGAATTTTTTAAAAATCTACCCCTAAGTGTAATAGAGCTGACAGCTCCTGGCACATTAACAGTAAGTATTCACTTTATTCTGGGTGAAAAACCAAACAAACAATTATTGCTCCCTTCAGCTGTCAGTGAAGGGATCAAGAGGAGGATAAGTTTGTTTGCCTAGTTAGATACCTTTCACTGCCTAAAATTATCCAGCTAACTTTAAGAAGATAAACTTTCTCAGTTCTGAGAGGGGAATTGGTCCCTACACTGACAACTTTTCACCTGAATAAAGTGAAAACATTAAAGTTCATATTCTGTTAGCTGTCAGCTCTATCACATTTAGCATTCAGTCCAGGGCGACACTTTTGCAGGTTTAGAGGCTGGAGGTGGGGCTTTAGTCATCTGTAGGCCTTCCATTTTTCTGACCAGAGTTAGCTGGATAGCTTTATCAGGCTAGACTAATTAATTTAGCACCAGCCGGGTAAATGTAAAACTGTGCTTTCAGAATGCTCTGCCCTCCCTCTATTTTATCTGGCTGAGTTTTAGCAAGTGTGGCAGTAAAGAAAGTAAAATCGGTGTATATAAAAAGCCCTTTATTGGAATTTGCCTGACTCTGGCCGAGTTTCGCTCTTTGGTCGAGAGCTGCCTCAGGGGCAATAAATGTGATCAGGACTTATTGCATGTCTGAAGGGCTGAGGCCACAATGTTTGTGCATCCACTATTGTATACAAACTTTGGTGCCTGCGGTGTATGTCATTGCCAGTTCAGCCGCAAATCTGGATCGGCTTCCGATTTGTTTTTTTGAGTTTTAGCAAGGTAATGACTTACCCATTTAAAACTTAGATGTTCAATGGGGCTGGATATTTAAAACTCAGGGAATGTCTGGATAAGTCCCAAACGTATTAATATTATCATATCTGGGAACTCTCTGGATTTCTCCCTGGAGGCGCAGTAAATTTGCATCAATTTGCCCTAGCACTGAAAAGCTCAGGGCCTCTCTTGATGGCTCAGCCACTCCCTTCAATAAGCCTGCATGCAGTAGCATGGAATGGACTTAGTTTTTGGGTACTTGCCAGGTTCTTATGGCCTGGATTGGCCACTGTTGGAAACAGGATGCTGGGCTTGATGGACCCTTGGTCTGACCCAGTATGGCATGCTCTTATGTTCTTATGAGGAGTGAGCCTGGAGCACACACCCTGCAGCCACATGTGGGGAGAACCCGCAGCCACGATTCCAGATCTTGAGACTCAGTTGAGGGTGCACAAGTTTGTTTGCTGTGACTTTTAGGGGGTGGAAATGCTGGGGTCAGAGAAGGAGGGAAGGAAAGAATGCTTGGGTCATCCCTGGAGGGGGGAAGGTGGTGGAGGTAATGGAGAGAAATAGTGAGTTACCAGGGAAGGGGTGGAACAGAGAAAGCTGATGGAATGAAGATGCAAGGAGATAGACTCAGGAGTCCTTTCCAGAGAGGGTAGTAGATTCATGGAACAGCCTCCCTGTGAATGTGGTGGAGACAAGGACAGTATCTGAATTCAAGAAAGCATGGGACAAGCACAAGGAATCTCTGAGGGTATGGTAAGGATTGTTGAGCTGAGCAGTTGGTATGGATGGGCAGACTGGATAGACTGTCCTTCCTCTTACTACCCCCTTTCACCTGCTAATCAACAGCAATCTCAGTGACCACAACTGAAAAATTCTGAGGAATTATTATTATTACTTGATATACCACAATTCAATTAAGACCATCAAAGCCATTAACAGGAAAAAAAGAAAATGACAACAATAAATACATCGAAAACAGCAAAATACAAAAAGGTAAAGCATACATTTATTTATTTTATTTAAAAACTTTTCTATACCGTTGCTAAGTTTAAATACCATCACAATGGTTTACATGTAGGCACATATTTAATGTAGGTAAGTGTACATCAAATATCATATAGCTAAAACTTAGCTGGAGAAACCCTTTTGCATATCAACCCGCAAATTACATTATCACCTTTCTCTGGATCACTGTCTATGTCTAGGAAATAAAAGCGCAAGGAGGAGGCAGAACTGAAGGTAATTCAGTGGGCACAGTGCATAGATAATACTGGGATCTAGACAAGTCCCTGTAATTGTTCCAAGGATCATCATGGGCAGGCGATTTTACCTCTTTATGCTTCACAACCTACTCAGTCTTAAACATCAGTACAGAATGGCTGAAATGTATGGCCATCAGCAGAGGCACAGATGGATGCCTTGTGGCAATAGACCAGCTGGTCCTTTCTCCACCACTATTAATCAAGTGCCCATGGCATGTTAGAGGTGGAGCTTTGTCCTAGCATTGCTGTCATGCTCTCTCAAAGAAGAGAGTCAGCATAGGCTGGGTTGAAACATTTTCAAGTTCTTGGCTGTAAGGAAGCCAGTTTTAAACTTTCTGCACTAAAGGCACTTCCATATTGAGTTTAACTTCAAATTCATCCAAAGAACATTTTAATTCAGCCTGCCTTTGGACAAAATATTCAGCTTCTCTGAGCAATAAATACATCTTATGGGTAAACAATGAATCTAGAATAAATCCTTTCTAGGTATAGACAAAATAAAAAGTCCTTGCTTTTATGTAAACAAATAGTCAACTGTTCAACCTAAGGAGTAGATTAAGATCTCAAAACCTGTCCACAGTTTAACAGGGAATGGGAGACAGTCCATCTCAGTAATCCTTCTTCCTCCTCAGTAATTTCTCTAGTCCTTTTTCTCTTTGGCTAGTTCCAGCCCTTTGCCTGTAGCAACTTCTCCTTAGACAGACCGCAATAATTTCTCTTGTAATAGACTTTCCTAGATCAGGGCTACCATGTGTTGCTGTTCACTTTTTTGTCTGAACATTTTACACACACAAGTGGTTTTGACTGTTTCTATCAGTTATATGCCTGCCTTTTGCTTATATTTGATCATAGATGTAGATGTACTGTTTGATCAGGGAAGATCACTTTAAGGCTGATGTACTCAGGTGTGCTGAAATTCGTAACGTCTGCTTCACGAGTGTAAACGACAACTTACATGCCTAAATAGGGCGTAGGAGCACAGGGCTCCCTTTTTCACATGTGAAGCAGACTGTGGAAATGTTTTTGGCTTTGCATGTAGTAAACATGTGCACAAATTTATGCTTGCGAAATTTCATGCAAATTCAAAATGAATGAGCTGCTGCAATAAAAAATTATGGAAAGAGGCTCATTAACCATGTTTGCAATACTAAAATATAAGCAAAAATGCCTTCTCAGGGTAATGTTTGCAAAACAATAACTATCTATACCTCAATAAGGTGTAGTTACTTTTGTGACATTATCCATAGGAAACTTCTGCACACAAGTCCCGGTAGAAAATGTACGTGTGTAAAATCATGATTAGTGCCAATTTCAGTGCACCTTAGTACATCAGCTCCCTACTGTGGTGAAGACGCAGGGAACCATGGGCCGTCATGTGGCTTTCCAATGACCCAACCAAAAAAATAAAGGAAACCAATGGATCAGCCAAAAATAATAATATGGAGTCCATTTTAAAGAAAAACTCTTTTATAACAGAGTCATCATGTGGCAAAGGCCAACATGTATATCTTTCAAACTGCCTTTAATTCAAAGCATCATCCTTCTAAAAAATAGTCCTCATATGTTAACAGTTTAGTGCAGAAAAGAATGTCCTCCTACAATGAAAATACAATCTTCATAAATATCAAACCATGTTTTAAAAATATCCTGGAAATATGGATAACCTAATGTTCTCCTAAAACTGAACATGGTAAGCACAAGCAGCCATGATGCAGGATAAAACAAAAGCCGCTAGAGGTCTGGCTGAATCAAATAAAAGCCGTTTTAAACGTGACCACAGTTTTTAATGCTCATCCTTAAACTACCCTGCTATGGCAATGTGTCAGCCCTCTCTTCAGGACCTGTGTCAAGAGTTCACTCCAGCCAAGGTACTATTTTGTAGAGATGTGCATTGTTTATTTGTATCTGTTCGGGCTTCGTTTTTGGTTCCCAGCAGGAAATTTCGTTTTCCCGTGGTTCGTTTTTTTTGTTTTTTTTTTTTGTGGATCTCGATTTTCATGTTAGTGCGCGCTAACTCCTGTTAGTGTGCTAACCATAGTTAGAATGCACTAAAACGAACTACAAATTTTTCCGAAATTCCGGAAAAATTCCATTCATTTTTCGATGAGCCCCGAACCATGATGAATTTAGACAATTTTGTTGAAATTGTCTAACTCGTGAAAAATGAATACACATCTCTGCTATTTTGTCCCCCCACCCCAAAATCAGGCTCTGCTTATTGCCCTTATTTGGGGGGGTTTCTCTCTATAAGGGTACATGTGTGGAGCACAGACCCAGTAATAATATTATTTATTTGGTTTAATTTACTGCAGTTCCATTTATACCAGCAAAGAGGGTCACAAAAATGGGAAATACATATAAAACAGGAATGTACAAAGTAAATCCTGCAGTTTTATGTTTTACCACATGGTGGCACTGCTGGAGCTCAGCATGCCTAGCACCGCCTTCTGCCTCTACGTCTCATGCTTTTGTTCAGTGCCAGGCTTAGCCTTAGTGGTGTTTGTGTTGGTGGGGAAGGGAATAGTGTCTGGTGAGGAGGAGTAGAGGACCCCCTGTATATCTACAGAGCAAAGGATGGAGTGGTTCCCCTACCACAGCAGTGCCCCCATTCAGCCTCTCTGCTTTTGTTACCCTTTAACAAATGCTTCTTAGTCCTAGAGCTGAGGCCTAAAAACATACTGCATCTCATAGTTCAGAGGGAAAACTACAGTAAGGCACAGAGAGACACCTAGCCATATCTGCAAAATTCAGCCTTTCCATGTCCCTCATAGGAGGTAAAGGATCAGATTTTTGCCAAGTTATTATAATGAAAAATCCAGTACTTTGTATGCATCTGCACAAAGACATTCAATCCCAAGTCCAAACATAAAAGTGACACAGATTCCCTCTATTCACTGTTCATCAGCATCATCAATCCCCAGAAGCAGCTTGTCATCAGCCTGACTCCTAAATGACCTCCAGGCATGCTGCAGAGATGCTGGAACAATTCCCCGGTGTGACTGCAAGCAAAGGGGAAAGGAGTAATTACTACTTATTAAAACTCCGACATGTCCTCTTCCTTTTACAAAATGTCTGCCCTGCTACTGCCTCTTTGCTCGCGCTCTCTGTCCCTTTGATTCTTTTCTCTCTCCATCTCTTAAGAAAGGAGCAGGACCATGAAAAAGTAAAATAAAGAAATAGATCAATGAAAGAAAAGAGAAGCAGTCAGGCATGGGAAAGGAAAAAAAAGGAAAGGCAGACAGACGTAGAGATGTACAGACATAGGAGAGAGAAACAGGGAGCAGGAGAAACAGAGAAATGAAAAGAGAAAACCACTCAGAAGGGATTGGAGAAACGGGGGGAAGACAACTGCGGATGTGGGAGAGACAACAATCACAGGAGAGACATAAGAGAGAAACAAGGAAAGAGAGAAACAGTTTGGACTGGGAGAGACATGCAGAGGGAAACAGAGTGGGGAGGCATCAGAAAGAGACAGGAAGAATGGAAAGAGACATCAGAGAGAAATGGAGAGACATTGGATAAAGAAACAGGAAACATGACAATGAAAATTAAAGCAGAAGAGACATAGAAAAGAAAACCAGAGACAGCAGGAGAGCCTTGAAAAGTGAAAAAAGAGAAACAGAGTGTGTGGGAGAGACACGAGAAACATTGGAAAGGAAGAGAGAGAAAAAGAGTGAGACATCACAGATGAAAAGAAAGTTGGGGGGAGACACAGATATAGGAGAAAGGAACATAAAACGTGGGAGAAGAATCAGAGGTAAAGCAGTATGGAGACACTGAGGAAACAGAAGGAAGGAATGGGAGAGACCGCAGAGAGGAAGGAAGAGGGAGCAGAGAAAGAAAATAATTGAAGGAAAATACTGAGACACAAAGTAAAAAAAAAAAAATCATAAAAGGACAGAAACAAAAGTAAAGAAGCAAACAGGAAGGGTTAGGCACAGGAAATAAAAAAATGTAAGACACAGGCATAGCAAAGAAACTCAGTGGTGCCAGGAAGTGGGAACCTCAAGGCAAACTGATGCTCTTCTGGTGTCTGGCTAAGAGCAGGAAAGGGTCCAGGGAGTTGCAGTCTGTGCCTCAGCCCCAGGAGGCTGCTGCAGGCCTGCCCGTGGAGGGTATTGGGTCTTTGAGTGATGGCTGTGCAGGCCTTCAAAAGATGAGCGGCAGGGCTTAGGATCAGACGTTCTCTGGTAATTACTCAGCCCCTCCAGTCCATTCACTGCCTCCTTCAGCCCCCAGAGACTGAGTCAGAGACTGCCAGCTCATCCACGAGGATATTTTTTTATTTGCATGCTCCTGTTTCCTTGTTATCGTCATCTTCCATCCTAATCGTGCTTCCCCTCCCTTCTTCCCCATCATCTTGATATCTGGCAGAGTACTATACAGGAAGGAGCTCATTGTGCTCCATCTGCCAGCTTGTGGCACATATAAATCTCTTGCATCCCTATTTTCCTGGGCTTTCTTCTCTATGGCCTACTGACAATTTACAAAGATAAATCTTTCCCGTGCAGGCAAGAGACACAGCATCTGTCTAACTAGGAGAAAATGCAACAGGGCAGTCACAGAGGTTAAAGAGCCACTCACAATCACCGTCCATTAGTAGCCAGATAAGCACTGCAAGGACTGTCACTTTAAAAGGAAACTGGGCAAGATTTTAGAGGCAAAAGCGATTAGAGGGGAGGGGGGGTATAATGATGCATTTAGACTCTAGGACAGCGATTCTTAACCGGTGTGTCATGACACACCAGTGTCGTGTGCTACCCGCAGCCTGCAGGGCTGAAGACCGGAGCCACTGGCCACCACCGGAGACCAGGACGGTGGGGCCAAAGACCGGAGCTGCTGGCCGCCGCCAGAGGCCAGGCCAGCAGGGCCAAAGACCAGAGCTGCTGGCCGCTGCCAGAGACCAGGCCAGCAGGGCCAAAGACCGGAGCTGCTGGCCGCCGCCAGAGGCCAGGCCAGCAGGGCCAAAGACCGGAGCTGCTGACCGCCATAAAGACCAGGCCAGCGGGGCCGAAGACGAGCTGTTCAGCTGGGAGACAGTGGGTGTGTGGGTGTATGTATTTGAGATTGGGAGGGTGCTTCTGAATGTATATGTATGTGAGAGAAGGAGGGTGCTTCTTTGTGTGTATGCGAGACAGGGAGGGTGCTTGTGTGTATGTGAGACAGGGAGGGTGCCTGTGTGTGTGTGTGTGTGTGTGTGTGTGGTGTATAAGTGAGATAGGGAGGGTGCTTGTGTATGTTTGGTGTATAGGTCAGAGAGGGATGGTGCTTGTGTCTGTGTGTGTGTGTGGTGTGTATGTGGGAAGGGGCGGGTGCTTGTGTGTGTGGTGTGTATGAGAGAAAGTGAGGGTGCTTGTATGTGTGGTGTGCATATGAGCGAGGGAGGGTGCTTCTGTCTATGAGTGTGAGAGAGATGGTGCATGTGTGTGATTGAGAGCCTATGTGTGAGATAGAGGGAACATGTGTGTGATTGAACGTCTGTGTATAAGTAAGAGAGAGCACTGTGTGATTGAAAGAGACTGGTCAGAGAGGTGAAGTGTGTATGTGTGAGAGAGACTAATCAGGGAGGTGACTGGTGTGTGTATGTGTGTGTGTGTGTGTGAGAGAGAGAGAGAGAGAGAGACACTGGTTGGGGAGATGATTGGTGTGTGAGAGACAGAAACTGGTCCTGAGGGTGTGACTGGTGTGTGTGTGTGTGAGAGAGAGAAGAGACTGGTTGTAGTCCCTAAGGAAGAGGAAAGTGAGGACAGCTTCATCAGCTACTGCTGCTTCTGGTGTGGCCTCCAAGGGAAAGGAGTAGGAGAACTGCTGGAGAGGGTAAGTAAAGGTGGCTTTTTAAGTTCATTTTTCTTTGTTGACTGCCATTTTAATTATTGGGTATTATGTGATGTGTCTGCTATTTTGAAATATTTTATTGCTGTTTGGTGAATTTTTTATAATTTTTAAGAGTTTTTAATTGTTAGATTTTCTGTTCATCAGCACTTTTGAAACATTTATTCATATAGTTTTACAATTATTTCTGTGTGGGAATCTATAACAGCTTGGCTTTTTCTGTTTTCCTAATTGGAGGTGTATTGGTGTTTAGGGCCTGGTTTAATATTTGTAGTGTTGCCTTTTTATAGGTAGGGCAGTTCCATTTGAGTGCATGCCATAATGCAGGTGTAACTTTGTGTGGATTAATTTGTGTGCACTATTGCAGATCCTGGTACTATATTAGGTGCTATATTTCTGTTTCCATTTCTCCAGTATTGTACATCATGCACTGTGACCTTTTTGGGTTTCCATTGCCGTTTCTGTCTCCATATTTGTAATTTGTGATCTTTCTGTACTTGGTGAAGGTCAATCTTGTATGTATGACCGAGATGAGATATTTACCGGTAACTAGCATGTAGCCTAGTAAGATACCTCACCTTATTTGTTGTGATTTCTTAATAGGACATGCATTGGTGGTGAACTGCTGTCTTTTTGTAAGTAGGGCTATTACGCCTGGTAGTAGAGGGAGTTTGTGTTGTTGTTATTGAGATAATACCAGAATATCATTTTTGAATGGTGAGTTGTACGGGGAATGTTCTAGTTCTGCTTTATACCCAGTACTGAAGGTCGGGGGTTGGGGTGGGGGTTCCTGTGGATACAAAGTGTACACTTACATTTAGCCTTATGTCTGTCATGTGTTCAGTGTCACGCATGTGAGAACTATCTATTAGGTGTGTCCCGACAGAAAAAAAGTTGAGAACCAATGCTCTAGAAAAAAGTTCTGATCCAGGGACTTAAGCGGTTTACCTTATATTTAGGGGTTGAGAAGGACTTTTTGCGTTTGTTTTTTTTTTTTTTTTTTGCATTGCTACAAATACACAGTGGGCAGGGGAGTGTTTTCATCTTCCTCTGGAGCTGTTATGCAACGAAGCTTGGACTCGGTGGATCTGTGGGGGCAGGACTTTTCTTCAGTTAACCAGCTCTGTAAGTCTGACTCTGCACACACCTGCTGGGAGCTAGGAGTGCGCAGCCAGCTACACTGAGCATTCACAAATCAAAACCAAAACCAGTTATGGGAATGGAAGCAAAATACCAAATCAATGCGGCAGAACCGGAGCCAGGGAATACGACACCTATGGCCAAGCAGATACAAGTGTGACCTTTAGACCTGTATGGATGTGATCCTTAACCTCTATCCGACTCATCAGTAATCTCTACCTTGCTAAGATGCAGGGATTGAAAAGGGAATGGGTGCCTTTAAGCCATAATGATGTCATGTCTTTTTCACATCGATTCAATCATACGATTTTTGATTATATTAAATTAATTAGGTTCCAGGTTTTATTAACAGTAAAACAGATTCCCTCCACTATCAGGAACATTGTGATACACTGCAAAACCCTGCCAAAAACACACTCAGAAACTTTGTAGCAAACCTGCCTTACCATAAAAGCCAGCGGTAATTTACTAAATAAAAAAGTACTGGGTGAGGTCCAGCGGTGGCCTCCACCTTCCACTGTTTCCCAGCGGGGAAAAGGAAGGTAATTTCTGGGCTGGCGACTTGGCAGAAAATGACCACTGATGACAACATTAATACCCAGAACTCACAACTGTACTGCAGGGCTTGTGGCTCCTGTTAACCAAAGCCCTTTGCAGATGTGGCTGACTCACTCGCCCATTTTCTAAACCCTTTTTACTGCTTATTCTTTCACTAGATTTCTCTGTTTTCCTCAAGTTCAACATTGTCTTGTCAGTTGTACGCATCTCCTTCACATCTGGCTAGTTTTCTAGCCCAATCCAGAGATTGCACTAAAATTCCATCGATTCTCCAACAATTTATCTGAAATACACAGAGCTGAGTAAGTGAGATCCAGAGAAAGGATCCTCTTTATAGATTTAGGAAATTTTCATAACAAGGTCAATGGCAGTGGAGCTCATTGGCAGTGGATCAACCAAATCCTTTTCAAGAATCAATCAATTAGGTGTATAATGTAAGTCTTCTCCCTCCGAAGCCATCCAGCCCATACCTCTGAAGAAAAGCGTAATAATAGCTAAGAAACTGCGGGAAACCCACTCCACTCCGATCCTTCTTCAACTTTAATTTCCGCAAAGCAATATGTGGGGATTTCTTTTTCCATAGAAAAGAAGCCAATAATCTATCAATTTGATATAAAAAGATCTGGGGGGAAAAAAGAGGGAGACATACTTAGAATATAATTTATTTGTGGAGCTAGCACCATCATAGTAGCTTTGAGCCTCCCCCACCAAAACAAATATAATGGAGACTTCAATGCTTCCCACATACAATTAATATCAGATATGAAAGTGATTACCCAAGTATTTGAAACCTCCAGTTTCCTTTTTAACCATTCAAGGCATAAATGTCCTGCAGGCTCTTCAAAATTCATATGCAACATCTTTGTAGAATTTCTACATTGTTCCACTAAGATGTCAGTGGAGGCCAAAATCTGCTCCTTACTTGTTGAGGTGCCTTTTAACCTTGTGTCAGCAGTGGCCTCAACAGTTCTGTGGGTCAGAAGTCTTATCCGACATTAGCCCTTGGTGTGATGTCAGTGTATTGAGGTGTGCTAGTGAGTTGTACCACTCCCCACTGGGAAGGGTTGCAAGTGTGCGATGCAGAAGGATTTGAAGAGGTTCGGTGTCAGTCTTAGAACAAGGCTGAAGTAGAAGGCATCTTTCCTTGTAGAGGACGTTTGATGGGGTCTGTCCCTCCACATGGATAATACCTCACAGGGAGAAATTCACAGTTCCAGGGAGGCCTGAATGAACTGAAAAGAAGAGTTCCCAAGTGAAAATCATAGTCTGAGGTTTCCCACAAAGTTAGATGAGTGTAGTGGAAGGTTACAGGGAAAATAAACCTGCCTAGGAAACTCCACAGAATCAATGAGTAGCCAAGTAAATCAGACAGAAAGAGTGAGAGACCAAGGAACGGAGGAGCTGTCACTCAAAAGGTACTGGGAGGGCCCAGGGAGAAAGGGTACCTGCCCCCAAGAGTTTACCTGTTTAGGAGAGGGTGTGAGAAGGTGGAAGAGACTGACTTATTTGGGGAGTTTTTGGACTTTGTTGGAGTACATTATTTTCTGGTGTACTGTTGTGGGTCTGTTTTGCTGCCACTAATGTTTTCAGTAAAGAGTTTTAATTTTTGAACAGCAGCTTTGGAATGATCTTTAGTGTGACTGAACTGGTGCTGAAGAGCCCCTGAGCATGAAGAAAACCCCAAGGGATTTGAAAAGACTGTCTTTTCCCCCTGTATGGTAACCCTAGGAGGTCAAGGGGCTTTGCGGTCCAAGACCTTCCCCATGTGCCCCCATACCCAAAAGCTGACCAGGACAAGGGTTACAAAAAGATATCATAACATGCAAAGAATTCAGAGTGGACATTCACCTCTGGAACGCTGACAAAATGAGTCTATATCTGAGCCAGTATCTAAAATACATCAGTCATGCCAATTTGAACATAAGAATTGCCATAATGGGTCAGACCAAGGAACCATCAAGCCCAGTCTCCTGTTTCCAGCAGTGGCCAATCCAAGTCACAAGTACCTGGCAAGTATCCAAACATTAAATACATTTCAAGCTACTATTGCTTATTAATGAATAGCAGTTTATGGATTTCTCCTCTAGGAACTTATCCAAACCTTTTTAAACCCAGTTACACTAACTGCCATAACCACATCATCTGGCAATGAATTCCAGAGCTTAACTATGAGCTGAGTGAAAAAGAATGGTCTTCTTTTTGTTTTAAATTAACTACTTGCTAACTTCATGGGGTGCCTTCTAGTCCTTCTATTATCTGAGAGAATAAACAACCGATTTACATTAACTTTTTCAAGTTCTTTCATGATTTTGTAGACCTCTATCATATCCCCTCTCAGTTGTCTCTTCTTCAAACTGAACAGCCCTAACTTCCTTAGCCTTACCTCATATGGCAGCCGTTCCATGCCACTTATTTTGGTCGCCCTTCTCTGCACATTCTCCAGTGCATCTATATCTTTTTTGAGATGTGGCGACAGAATTGCACACAGTATTCAAGATGCGATACAGAGGCATTATGACATCCATTGCTTTATTTGCCATTCCCTTCTTAATAATTCCTAACATTCTGTTTGCTTTTTTGATCGCCACAGCACACTGAGCCAACGATTTCAATGTATTATCCACTATGACGCCTAGAACTCTTTCCTGGATGGTAACTTCTAAAATAGTACCTAATATTGTGTAACTACAGCAAGGGTTATTTTTCCCTGTATGCATCACTTTGCACTTGTCCATGTTAAATTTCATCTGCCATTTGGAAGCCCAATCTTCCAGTCTCGGAAGGTCCTCCTGCAATTTATCACAATCCACTTGAGATTTAAGTATTCTGCATAATTTTGTATCATCTGCAAATTTGATCACCTCACTTGTACCCCTTTCCAGATCATTTATAAATATATTAAAAAGCACCGGTCCAAGTACAGATCCCTGAGGCATTCTCCTGTTTACCTTTTTCCACTGTGAAACCAGACTATTTAATCCTTCTCTCTGTTTCCTGTCTTTTAACCAGCTTGCAATCCACAAAAGGACATCGCCTCCTATCCCATGACTTTTTCGTTTTCATGCGGAACTTTGACGAACGTCTTCTGAAAATCCAAATACAGCACATCTACAGGTTCACCTTTGTGACAAAATAATGAGGTCAATTCCAAGGTTCTAGTGCTGGTCTATATTGTTCCTGGTCAGATTAGGTTTCTGGCCTGGTGGCAGGATACATATTTTGCTACTGTAATTGCTGTTTCTCCTCTTTCCCTCAGGATGTTAAAGAGGTTTTTGTGCTCATTCCTTTGTAGGAAGTCTTTGCTTTTCTCTGTCAGTTTTTGGAAATCTGCATTTCTGATCTCTTTGCATTTTGCATAGCGTAGGAAGGAATGCATTTCTGTTTTTATTTCTCAAGTGTTGCATTGCATGCCAGGTCTGGCCTCTTTTGGCTTCCAGTTCAGCTTTTCATCATCACCATCGTCATCATCATCGTTTATTTATTCCACGATGTTCCAACTCAAAGCATTTTGCAAGTAGTCAACATTCACATTTTCATGTTGTCTGCATATTTCTATTTCTCCTTTGTGACCACTTATTTTCTTTTTAGGGAGGGTCATTTGGCATGTGTGACAGAGCTGAGGTATACTGCTAACGTGTGGTTTCTGTGTAGGGATCTGCAGCAGTGCAGCTTACTCTGTTTTCCAATCTGCACCTCCCAGCAGAAGGTATGTTGATGCTCTAGGATCCAGAATAATTGCAGTGCTGCCTTGTCCTAGGTAGTAGGGTTGTTGCTGTGTGAGTTCTGGGAGTCAATGCTGTTTTGGTATGGCAGGTTTGATACACATGTGCAGTGTGCTTTTTGTAGGGTTTTGTATTACTTCACAGAGTGCCTAGTGTCGCTATTACTGAGGGGACTCCAGAATTTGAATATTCTTTTTTCTATGGTGATAGTAAGGGGACATGTCCTAATTCTGCTCTGCTCTCATTATTAGAGGTGTTTCTGTAGACATGCAGAGGTCAATATTCAAAACGAAACATTTAAATGACTAACTTGGAGTTAGATGGCTAACATGAGTTATCCATCTAAGTGGCTTTGAATATTGACATTGGAGTATTTACAGTATTTGCAGAACTGGAAGTGCAGGATTTCTATTGGGATTCTGTCTTCTTCTGTATAGTTTGGGGCTAATGATAGACTCCACTCTCATATAAAAGGATTGGTTGAATGATGCTGTCAAATAATGTTAATAATATTTTTATTGGGGGGAGAGAGTCAAAGGTTTTTCCTTGTTGCATATAGGGCTCTAAGAGCTTTTCCTTGTGGCATATTTATAGCCAATTTCAAACTCCTAGATGCATTTAGTCTTAGATCAAGGTTTGTATAATCTAGGGTATGCTCAACCTCTTGTCTATTTAGGAAAAATCTGAATTTGTGCTGGAGATTTTCTTTTTCGCTTTGTCTGGAAAATCACTCCCCACTCCTGGCTGAAGCTGCCTGTCTGCATTTTGGTTGTTTTTAACCTTACAACTGATGGATGAATACATAATTATATGACAGGTTGTCCTCCCCACCCCCCACTCCACCCCAAATTTCAGGTTACAGTAATTTAAAGTTGAGGCCAGGGTGCCAGATAGAACCAATAAAACATGCAAATATTCTCCCGGAGGAGGTGGGTGCTTTATTTTACATTATTTGTGGCCTGGTCTTGTCTGCCATTGATATTTTTGCCCTGTGTTTATCCGAGGGGTTTTTGCATTTTTGGGGTCCTCCCCCCTGGGCTGTGGCTCAGGGATATGCATTTCCCCTTGCGCATGCTTAGAGTCAGAGAGTTACGAGGGTCTTTCTGGTAAACTAATCAAGGAGGCCTCTTTCCGCTCCCTGGTGGGTTGGCCAAGTTGAAGGGTCTGTGCCTCTTGCTGAAAGAACTAACCACAGTGGGGACCGACCCAGGAGTCGCTGGAGAGTTGAAGAGGAAGGTGTTTGGAGGAGAGAAGAATTTTGGCAGATTTTAAGTGTTATGGCTATTTTTAGATTTTGGATCAATTACTGAACGAGGGGCACCCTCCCACGCACACTTTTAAAGAGCTGTATATAAAGAGCTGTATATAAAGAGCTGTATCTTGGGGTTTTCCTTGCCTTTGCATACAGAAGAGGAGAAGACTTGGGTGTTATGGATGCTCTTTGAGAAAAGGTTTGAAGTTACCTGTTTTTCTACCAAAGGATATTTTCTTTATCACCCAGCACCTGGTTAATGCTGGCTGTTTCAGAGGATGACCTTTCCTTCCATGCGAAGGAATGAAACAGCTTGGGGATGCAACATGGATAAAAAAGACTCTTGCGCTTGTTCTGGTTCTCCTGATGTTGTTTTTGATTTTCATCATTTTGGCCTGGATCTTACTTTTCAAACTTTAAGTAAACTTGTATTTGAACATCATCTTTAGTGAGTCCGTGGTTTCTTACAAGCTGCAGCCCCTAAAAGACCTCTTCGGCTGGGAGTATACTGACCAGTTTGAGCCAGCTGTGGTACAAGTTGGGGACTGAGTCTGTTATCCACCGAAGCACCAGGAGGATAAACCTCCCCCCCCCCCTCACAGAATGTCCTCAGGGGCTTTTGTGTTACATATTTGAGACTAAGAGAGGTCCTGGACTTTGACCCCCTTTATTCAGTGCACCCCATGAAGTGGGGTTTACAGTAAGGTGTAGATATGGTCAATGGTTCCGTGCTTTGGAAGGAACCTGCCCTCTGGCAAACTTTTGCTTTCATTAGGAACTGTAGTATTCATTTGCTGAGCACACTTCAGAACAGTTTGCTAAGGTGCTGTTGACATTGATCCCGCTATAATTATTTCAGTTTGTGGTATCCCCATGTTTACAATTGCAGAAATTAACCCCTCTGACCATGTCTTAAAGATATGGTCAGAAAATGGAATTGGGTTAAGGAGTTTTACTACTACATTTGAGCATTTCATTTAGTATCCTATTGGTGCCCTCTGCTTCCTGCTCCAGCCCATCCCTTTCCAGTCAGGAGCAGAGAACAGGAGGGGAGGGGATGAAGCTGGAATAGACAGAGCAGAGCAAAGAAACTGCTCTGCTCCCTAATCCAGACCCCTTCCCCTTCTGTCCTTTGCTGGGAGGTGTGTGTGTGTGTTGGGGAGCAGGGGGCGACAGCACTAACAGTGCCTAGAGTTGGTAAAAACCATAAATCTGTCCGTTGGTAGTGGCAGTCTTAGCTTTTTATTTGGACCCAGGCCACCTTGAGTGGAGGCATGGGTGTAATGATGTCACATCAAGGGGGAGGGGGGTAGCACAGTGGTGCAGCTCTTCCCCCGTCCCCAAATGTGCAGGGCCCAGGGTGATTGCTCCAGTTTCCTCCTCCCCTCCGCAAGGACTGCCCTGCTTGCATCTTTAAATATTAATTAGCTTTATGCAGGTATCATTTCTGCCCATGTAGGTTGTGGGTTTTCCTTTTTCGCTTCTTTCTTTTAATCACCTGTGAACCCACCTTGAGTCTTCTAACTTTTATCTCTTGTTCTCCCCATTGTCTGTCTGTCTTGACCACATTGTAAGCTCCAAGGACTGGCAGCACTGTACAGATGATTATTTATAATAATATACTCCTCCCCAGTACACGCACACTCTCCCGTTCCTTTGAGACCTATCCTTAGCAACGTTTCTTTGGCTGCTAATCGTCTCCCTCCCTACCCTTAAAAGCGTTGCCTCTGCTGCGCATCTGTCAAACAGCACTAAGCCAATATCTTGTTGGTTTTCTATTTCCACTAGCTAAAGCCATCAACCTCATGGTTAGGTTACAGCTCTCACTCTTGAGCACAGCAGAGAGTTTTGGTTGATTCTAACATAATGAGATTTTTTGAGGCAGTGACATCATTTCATTGTTTAAACAAATGACAGTCCCACTGGCCACACCAGGGACCGGATTTATAAAAGGTTTACTCTGATGCAACATCTCTTCTGCCTGTGCCACCCCTCTCCCACAGTAGCACTGAAGTTAACCCCTGTGATGCCTTACCAGTACCACTTGTACCACAACTGGACATGACCTGTTTGGATTAGGTGGGCATTAAGTCATTCAAGGGATGGCACCGAGGATCATAAGATTATCATTCTGCCCAGTTTGAAACCTGGTAGCCATCATGCCAGGTAGCAGGAAAATTGCTTCTCATTGTATGGATCCCATTGGTGGCACTATGATCAGGCTCGGCACTATTAGTTGTGCAGACCATGCAATGGCACAGTGGGGGGGGGGGGGGGGGCACACCCAGAGGGGGTGGCAGCAGCAGCAGTAAAAGTAAGGAAGGGGCCCAAGAAAGGAAAAAGAAAGAAGAGGTCTGGGTGGTCACCGGTGGACATTGTCCCACTGGCATCGAAAAGAGCCTGCGCCGCCACCAATGGACACCTTCCCACTGGTGGGAAGAGAACCATGCAGCTGTCGGTGAACCCCCAGCTCACCAGTGGCACAAAAAAAGAAGAGGCCTGTGCACAACCCAACTGGGAGCAGAAGAAGAGGGAGCCACGATGCACAAGGGCAGCATAGAGGAAGTGCTAGCTTTGTGAGTTTGAATGCCACGGGCTGGCACAGGAGGAGGAGCAGCTGAGGGAGGCCATCTCTGTCTCCACAAGGGCCAAAAAGGTCATGCTAAAACAAACGCAGTCCCTCATAGGCCATCTTAACTTTGCTTGTAAAATTATGCCTGTGGGTTACACTTTCATCAGATTGTCTCAGTCTACGACAGGTATCCAGAGGGGCCATCATTTTATTAGAATCACCCAGGGCCTAAGAGATGACCTGAGAATCTGGCAAACCTTTTTGGGAGAGTATAATGGGAGGACCCTTTTGGAGAAACTCCTTAGTGACCAATCAGGAATTGCAGCTATACACTGACATGGCAGGCGGCCTGGGATTTGGGGCCTACTTGGCAGAGAGTCTATTCGAAGGGATGGAAGTTATTCCAAAATTTTGGTCTATTGTAGGGCATCTCCTGTCCGTAGAAAATTACGGAAAGAACAGTGACTGAGTTTTTAATTCACCTTAAGGACTCTAGCGTCTCCAGACCGCACATGGGGCAACACCTGGTGGACATTGAATTTGTGGCTAAATCGTGGGGTAACAACTGCATCAGCAGCTCCTTTCTGATTAAAAAGTTGATGGAGGGTTGGTGGAGGCAAGAGCCTGCTAGGGCCAATAGAAGGCCTCCTGTTTTACAGGCTTTAGTGGGTGAGCTTCCCCAGTTGGTTTGGGATACTTTTGAGGTCATGCTATGGACATTTGCCTTTTTGTTTATATTTTTTGGGCCTTTAGGATAAGTGAGCTGATTGCCCATGCAAAAGTGACTACCAGAGGTTCTGATGGGGGCCTTGCAATAGAGGATATACAGGTTTGACCTGATACAGTGTAAATTTTCATCAGAAAGTAAAAAAATGACCAGTACCCAGCAATTAGTTTGTATCCTGTTCATGTGGCGGCTACATGCCCAGTTAGGGCGGCACGTGATTATTTAGGGGTGTGCCGGCCTGGGAAAGGCCCTTTATTAAAACATCTGGATGGATTTGCATTGTCGTCTTACCAGTATGTTCCGTAGAAGGTTAGCAGCGATAGGAGAGGAGCTGCATGAATATCACATGCACTCCTTCAGAATTGGTGCGACATCATTCATCATTCACGAACAACAGCGGGCTAAGTGATGCACAGATCGAAGCCAGAGAGCACTGGCAATTACAAATCGTACTTCTGGCCCTCCTTAGAATTGGCATAGGCATACTGGGACACTTGCTTATCTTACTCACTCTAACCTTAGTTTTCTTACTTATCATAGACTCTTCTCCCGCTGTCACGAAAGTGCTATGGATCCTAGTTCACTCCTATGTTTATTGGGCACACATTAGAGCCAAGGCAAAGAGCGCCAGCGAACAGATGGGCATACCATGGATCAAAGCCAACATTTTTTGGCTAGGCAATCGAAGTATGAGGTGGGTCCAAGTAATACCATCCATCCTTCAATATGCCACAGTGCTTCCGTGGCCGGACATTATCATATTGCGTTTAATTGGTAATGATCTGGTCTCAGTCAAAAAACATTGATCTCATCATTAGCATAAAAAAGAACTTAGCATTCATTAAGGCACTCTGGACATCAGTGATGTTGGTTTGGTCCCACATTATCCCTTGCTTAATGTGGAGAGGAGCAACATCCTGCAAAGGCAGCGAAAAGAGCAGGTGAAAATTAAATAAAGAAGTGGGATCTGGATACGGGTCATAGGGAGGCATATCATACACGAAGATATCTCCGCTGGCTGTGCAGGCTTGTATAGGCCAGATGGGATTCACCTATCTGAGGTTGGCACAGATCTCTTTATCTTCTCCTTGCAGATGGCCACTGAAGCACTAGTAGGGTTAGGTGGGTGGTGGTCCCTGGTATGGCAGGGCCCTCACCGGTGCATAGTGGAATACTTTGGTGTTTTGGTAAGGGGGACAGTCCAAGCACTAAAGATTATTCATAGGGGGAAGCTTGTGGGGGCGCATGAAGTGGGGTTCTATTGGCCTATTAATTGGCAGAGGGTGATGGATCTATGCAATGCATGGCACAGACTGAGATGGTGGCTGGTCAGGGGGTGGCCAAATGGAGGCCTGGCATAAATAAATAAGCATGACTTGCAAGGATGGGCAGGGGCTGGTGAGGTGGTAGCACATTGCACGGAGCGGCAGTGGCCATGGCAGCATTCACGGAGTGGGATACCAGTGATTACCGCCTTCACAGAGTGGAAGGTTGGAGGGCTGCCGCCTCAATGGGATAGTGGCAACAAGCATGGGGGATAACAGCATGCAGCCTTTGCCGTTAGGGGTGCAGGCCAATCTTATAAAAGGTTAATGTTAAGTTTGCATGAAGTATTTCTATATGTTTATGTTTAAGTTCATGCTTATTTGGCTGTGGCTGTTTTATCCCCTCGATAAAGAGCATTATGGACATTGTTGGTTTCTTGATTTCCAGGACACAGCTTCTCTCTCTTGAGATCTGGCTTCCTTCCTGGTCTCCCTGCAGCTCTCTGTTGCAGGCTGCACTCTGGTTCTCTGCATTGAACCCTCAGTAAGAATCTCCTGCTTCTTTCTCTCTCCCTTCTTAACTGACTTTTGCCCAGAGAGCCCGCACACCTTCAAATCCTAGTCTATTGGCTCCTAGTCAGGGACCACAGCAGGGCAGCAGGCATGTTGCAGTTGTCTCAATCACTCTCCACCTCAGTAATCACTGGCAGCCAAATTATGATTGCTGCCTCAGCAGCACATAGAACCAGGTAAGAGTACTGCATTCATAAATAAATAAATAAATAACTACAATGCGTATACATGAGATACATTTATATGCAATGGAGCTAGTACACATAAAAAGGCTCATGCATATTCATTGTAGATATTCTGAAAAGCAGAATGGTTGGATGAGGTTGAGAAGCCCTGCTCTTAAGGGAGCCACCATCTGTGGCACCTGATCAAAAGACTATGAATGAAAACTTATGGCACTATAGTCCCCATTCTGTGTGCACAAGTTTTTTTGAACATTAGGCTGCCATGTCCGAAATGTTTGCATTGGATAAAACGTGCACTATTTCAAAACTGCGTAAGAAATGCACTTAGGGAAGCGTAACCCAAATATAGCTACATAATGCAAGGTTCCGCATTAGGAGTCACCATTCAGGAAAAGGATCTACGCATTATTGTTGACAATATGTTGAAATCTTCTCCTCAGTGTACGGCAGCAGCCAGAAAGCAAATAGAATGCTAGGGATTATTAGGAAAGGAATGAAGAATAAAACAGAGAATATCATAATGCCTCTGTATAGCTCCATGGTGCGACCTCATCTTGAAATTATGTGCAGTTTGGTCACCACATCTCAAAAAAATATATAGCAGAATTAGAAAAGGTACAGAACAGAGTGACCAAAATGATAAAGGGGATGGAACAATTCCCCTATGAGAAGGCTAAAGAAGTTAGGACTCTTCATCTTGGAGAAGAGGCTGCTGAAGAGATATGATAAGAGATTTATAAAATAACTAGTGGAATGGAAAGAGTAAACATTAATCCATTGTTTACTCTTTCAAAAAGTACAAAGACCAGGGGACACACAATGAAGTTGCTAGGTAATACATTTAAAACTAATAAGAGAACATTTTTTTACTCAAAGCATAATTAAGCTCTGGAATTTGTTGCCAGAGGATGTGGTGAAAGCTATTAGTGACAGACCAGTTTGATGGCTCGTGGCATGTCTCGATATAGTATAATCTTATGTTTTCCCACCAGATTGTTTACAACTGTGTTGTCTATGTAGATTCCTGCTCCTTTTGTCTTTATTTCATGTTCCTTCCTGCATTATTGTAAACTTACAATTGCACTCAATAAAAAGTTTCAAATTAAAAAAAAAAAAAGAAAACTATTAGTGTAGCTGCATTTAAAAACAGTTTGGACAAGTTCCTGGAGGAAAAGTCCATAAACCATTATTAAGGTGGAGTTACAGATATCCGCTGCTTATTCTTTGGACAAGCAGCTTGGAATCTATCTACCCCTTGGGATCCTGCCAGGTACTTGTGACCTGGATTGGCCACTGTTAGGAGCAGGATACTGGGCTTGATGGACCCTTGGTCTGACCCAGTATGGCAAGTCTTGTTCTCTCTTTCTGACATATACACACTTTGACACACACACACACACACACACACACACACACTCTCTTTTTATGACATACACTCGCTTATTCGCTCTCTGGCACACACACTCTTCTGCTGTTGTGCTCATGTACTCAATCAGCAAGTGATTCCACCCCTTCCCCAGTAAGCACTGCAGCAGCATCACATAAAGTTCTTGAGCTGGCTGCTAGCATTCCCCCCCGGGCCTACAGCATCTGTCTTCCCCTCTCCCACTTCCTGTACCACACACTCTCCGGCTTTGGCCATAGTGGGTCGGCTGCCCTTGTCTGAGCTCAGGCTGGCTTCACTCATATGGACAAATGTTCCTGAATACACTTCTAAATGATTACAGAATTTCTTGTTGGTACTATGTGTCCTATGAGTGTGTACTAACTAATGCATCATAAATGGTATACTTTACAATAGGACTGTGAGAACCATGGTCTATTAAGAACAGGGAGGAATGGTATTTGGAAAGAAAACTGTGTGCTAATCTACTGGAGTGATAAAAGTGGGAAAAGTAAGTAGTTCTCCTAGCCAAGGGAAACGTATATATAATTGTTAAGGAGCTAATATGTTAACCTTTACGGCTTTTCTTGCAACTGCTGCAGCCTAAGCTGTGGAAGCCTATGTACCCCAGCTCTTTGTTATGTGCTCTGACAGCTGGTCACCCCAGAAAATGAATGTTTGTTTGTGGGAGTGAGTCCCTATTTCATGGTTTACTGTGAATTGTTGGGGCAGTGAGAAGATAGCAGTCAGAGGATGTCAGAGAGGGGATTCTCGTAGGATGAGATCCCTATCCAGCTCAGGACGTTGCACCACTTTGCCTCTGGCCCCGGGTCAGTCACACCATCTGCCTGACCTTGAACACTACCAAGAGGCTGGCACTGCGCTCACTCAGGTCCCAGACCCTCTCCCGTTCCATGTGCTCCTCCGGGCAGGGCTACAGATGGAACAATACGTAAAAACCTAACAAATACTGCACAGAAATGCCACATCTTGAAATCTTCAGCGTGTTTTTTGCACTGCTTTATTTTGACAGTTATTTTGTAAATATTTGTCAAGCAGCTGGATGTTTTATGCCCAGTTCTTATATTTGGCACAATGGAAAATTTGATTCTAACCACAAACACTCTCAGGGCTTGATTTGTTGTGTGTTTGGGTGTTTTTGCTAAAAGACAAACAATGAAAACGTGTCACAGAAAATAACATAGGGAAAAAAAAACCAAGAGATAAAGGATGAACAGAGAAACGGAAGGTGGGAGAGGCAAAAAGTAAAATATGAACAGAGAATCAGCGAGCACAGGAAGAATTCAGCCTAGAAAGCAGAGGTGCACTGACACTCATGTATCTGAGTGATATCTCAAAGGCTTGCTAAATTCCCTGAGAGTGTCTTCTGCTCCTTGGGCTGGTTGGGGGCTGGGAATGCTCATGAAGCAACATTCACAGTGCCAAGGGGGAGGGAGCCTCAGCTGCCCCACCATGGCAGCACCAAGTGGCCAGATCTATAGTCCCGTTAACTGGACTCCAGGGGGAGACATAGTCTGTAGCCCTTGGCTGAGGACTGTCACTGCAATGGCTGGGCTAAATGTGGGCATTTAAAAGTAGAGGAAAAGCCCAATGGTAGTTATGAATGAAGGCTCATGGACCCATAGCCCTAAGGAGGGTGATTTTCAAACAGCCCATACAGCAGTGCACAAATGGACTTACACTTGGGTAGTTAACCGAGTACACGCACAAATTAGCTTGCATAAAGTTTCATCTCCTCTTCAGAGGGTGTCACTTATTTGTGTACACCTAAGTGCATATTTCTTAAAATCAAAATGTGTGTGTGTGTGTGTGTGTAACTGCCGACTGAACCCCCAACTCCACCCCCTGGGATGCCTCTGCTCAGTTTGCATGGCAGAGTTGTAGCTAGCCTATGGCCATAGTCATAGGCATCATCCACCAGGGAGTGCCACCATGTTTTCACAAAGTGGCTGAAAAGCCACCTCCACGCCTTCTGCTACAGCTCTTGGTCCTCAAGACTAGAGCTCTGCCTTCTGGGGTAAGAAGAGCTGCTATGCCTGCTCCTGGTATCCACCCTTCCCCTCAGGGCTTTCCTTGAAGCGGGGAGGGGGGAAATCAGGTCAACTGAGGCACCTAGCTCAGATGTGGCCAGCACAAACACTGCTCCTCCCCATACATCCTCTCCCTTGCAGTTAGAAGCATTGCAACCAACAGGGCAGTAAGAAGAGGTATTGGCTCTCCCCACCCCACACACACACACTTCCCTCCAGAAGCCAGGAGCAGAAGGAGCACTGTGCAGCCTGCAGTGCTGAAAAAATATCATACTTCCCAGTCGGGAGTAGGAGGAGCAGTGCGGTGCACAGTCCCAAAAAGAATCATCAGCCTCGCCTGGCAATCAGGAGCAGGAGGAGAAACACAACTTTGGCCTTCTCTTCCCCCCTCCCCATAGTCAGGAGCAGAAGCAGCAGGGCCAGAGGCTGATGGGCTGAAGAAAGAGGCTTCTGTTGCTGCTTCTTGTGCTTCCAGAGGGGGGAAACAAGTGAGAAAACATGTGTGTGGGTGTGTGAGACTGAGCATGTGAGAGAGCAAGTACTAACCAGGCCCAACCCTGCTTAGCTTCCAAGATGAGACAAGATCAGCACATTCAGGAGAGCAAATGTGTGAATGTGTGTGACTGAACACATAAGAAAGAGCAAGAGTGTGTGTGTGTGACTGAGCATATGAGAGAGCAAGTGTGTGAGAGTGTGTGTGAGCATGTAAGAGATAGCTTGTGAATGTTTGTGACTGAGTGACTGTGAGTGTGTGTGAGAGAACAAGAGTATGGGTGTGTGTGACTAAGCATACGAGAGAGAAAGAGCATGTGAGTGTGTACTGAGCATGTGAGTATGTGAGTGTGTGTGACTGAGCATGTGAAAGAGCAAATGTGTATTTGTGACTGAGTGTGTATTTGTGACAGAGAGACCGAGTGTGTGTGACTGAAAATGTGAGAGCACAAGCATGTGTGTGTGTGTGTGTGACTGAGCATATGAGAAAGCAAGTGTATGTGTATGTGACTGAGTGTGTGAGAGAGCATGTGTGACTGATTGACCATGTGATAGAGCGTTTGAATGTGTGTAACTGAATGTAAAGAGAGCGTGCGTGTGTGTGCAACAACCTCCCTACTCTCCTCCTGCTATTCCATGACAGTCTCAGGGTATCTAGAAAGCAAAAGTTCCCGGGTATGGAAAGCCAAGGATTTTATTTTTTTTATTTCTTATTAGTTTTATTTATCAGGTACTATCTGATATATCTGCTATTTTTAAATATTTTATTGACGTTTGGAAAACTTTTACGAGTTTTCAATCATTGGAATTTCTGTTCCTCAGCTGTTTTGAAATATTTATTTTTTGTATCAGTATGTTTTTTGTTATTATGATTGATTTATAGTTCTTGATTTTATTGTTTGATATTTTATGAGGAATGGTCCTGTTTCTGTTTTTCCATTGTTGCACTGCATGCAGAGACTGGCTTACTGCAGTTTCCAATTCAGTTTTTGTCTGCATGTTTCTATTTATACTTTTTGGTATCTTTATTCTATTCCTGAGGTTCTCTTTATGTCTGCCTGTGACTAAAGTGAGATATTCTTTACAGGTAAATTTTACAAAGAGCACATGTGCACCCATAAATGCGAGTATTGGTAAGCAAGCAGAGATATGCTTAATTTTATATCGCATGTGTAAGTATACGCGTATTATATAAAATATTCCTGCTGCGAGTATGTGTGCAGCCAACATGCTTGCACAAGTGACCATGAGGGAGAGAGAGAGAGATAATATGATACTCTATATCTCTCCCACTGTAAGAGGGGTACTTTCAACTCAGGGTGGGTTTTGGGAGAGGGCGGTGTTACAAGGAACTACAGATACTTGCGCTCTAGGCTGATCAATGTAACCCCACCCGCCCCCCAAAATCCACTCTGAGTTGAAAGCACCCCTCTTACAGTGGGAGATATAGAGTGTCATATTCTCTCTCTCTCTCTCTCTCTTTCCAGGACCCTTCTGTAAGTTCCACACTTGAGCCCGGATCTTGCTTCTCATCAGGACCAGCAGTAAAGTTACACAGTTTTTAAAATCTATCCATTAGCATGTAACTTCTGTGTAGGGATGTATAGCAGCCTGGCTTTTTCTGTTTTCCTAATAGGAGGTGTATTGGTGTTTTAGGGCCTGGTGTAATATTTGCAGTGTTGCCGTTTCATAGGTAAGATTGTTACTGTTTGAGTGTTGACATTAGTGCTATTTTGGTATGGGAGTTTATTATATTGAAATTGTAATTCAGTTTACTCATGGTTTTTTCAGGGCCGAGGCCATGTGCCTTAGACCTTAATGCCATATGGGTTCCAAATGTCTTTTGATATTTTGTTAGTAGGGTTTTGGGTTGGCACCACAACAATGCATGCAAATATCAGTGCATGTAAATATAATATACATGTTGTAAGAGATAATTATAGTCTCAGAAAATTGCACTTTGAATGTTCTTTTTCATATAAAGTCTTATGATAAATGCTTAATTTTTAACTCTATGTGGGGAGGGCATGACTTGGGGGGCAGGTATGAACCTATAAGGGGACGAGTGAAGCTGTCAAGCAACATGCTGAGATTTCATTTTTAAATTCCTGCGTGTGCTATATGGTGTTGACTTTGCACTTGCTACAAAGCAGGGGGAAAGTGTTTGCACTCGGCGGACTGCGGGCCTGCCACTCTTCCAGCTGGCCCCCAAATTTTCAAAGAGAAACTTTGAGGGGCATTTTCCCAGCCTCTTACATTATATACATTGGCTATGTCTGATACTGAGGGCTTTGATCTATCCATAAGATACAGATAAAAATATTTTCTGTGCTCATTATTCCAACATTAGAAACCAAATTTAAATATGGCGAATATTTGATGCATTGATGTATAAATATTTGTCTTAGTGAGTCTTTTGATGGCTATAAGTTTATTTAACAACTTTTTTTATACCGACGTTCGTGGGTACATCATATCGTTTTACAATGAACTAAAAGAAATACAGCGAACAAAGGTGAGAGAGGAGCAGTAGTAATGAAGGTTCAATGGATGCAACTCTCATGAGATATAAAATTACATAATGTATGGTAGAATAATAATAAACATAAACATACAAAACATGAAAGTAATTAACATAAAGGAAACATAAAATAAGTTTTAATATGTGTGTAATTTTGTGCCCCTCCTAGAACTGTAGAATAGAGTGAGTTATACATTTTTATAAATAAGGCTCATGGCACCAGGATTCCCATATTGGTTCTGATTAAGCTCTTTTATATTGTGTTCAGGGTGCGGATGCACTTTTTTACTTGGCCATAGGTGCCAAATGGCCTGGCTACAGCTCTGTGCATGTGGCCTGGTTATGCGCTTGCTTTTATACCTGCTCAGCCCTTGGCTATTGTAATACAGACATTCACATGCAGAAAACCAGGCTTTGGCACATAAATGGCTTTGAATATCACCACCCATGGAGGTTGGATCCAACTGAGCTGGAGGTCCAAAGGCTGGGCCAAAACAAAAAAGCTTGTATATAAAATATTTCTGCTCCAGAGGTTATAAAATCATTGTTCGTCACCTTTTATGAACTTGTAGACATTTCTGAGCCAGTAACTAGGAGAAAAGTGATCATCTGTATCTAATCCTGGCACGCAGGAACTGTTTGACAAACCTGGAAAAAGCACAAAGGTTTAATAAATTGGTTTTGCCAGCTTTAGTAAAGAAATTTATTTTTTTTAGTCTGCTTCCAACTTTGAAAAATCAGAAGTGGATTTCATCAAATTGGCAGCTCCGTCTTGGATTTTTCGAAAACCCAAATATAATTTTTCAAATCCCTGCTTTGCCTGGAGCTCATTAAATTCACAACAGATGAAATAAGGTATTGCACATTGTTATAGGTCTCATGGAGAACTAAAGCAGCGGGTCTCACCACTCAGTCCCGCAGGCCCCCAAACACGACATCCACCATGAACACTCCTGACGTGCTCTGTGCACACATTTATAATTACCCGGAAAGGTTTGAGGGCCTTCAAGACAAAGGTGTGAGAAGCCTTGAGCTAAGGAGAGAATTTTGGAGGCATTTTTAGAAGGGGAAGACTTGCGCTCCTTGCATTAGGAAATGGAGCAGTGTCGGTACATGATCAGATGTGAGCTCCAGCTCACGTGGTAAGTCACACTTTAGCCGGCCGGTCAGAGGTAAGAGGGCCAATGCCAAAAAAGCAGCACTCGAAAACAAGCCTGGAGGCCTGCTTGCTTTCTATGGCTTAATTGTGACCCAGAGAGGATGCAGGCACCAGGAAAGCTGAATTCCGACCGGTCCCCCTCTCATATGGGTAATGCAGTAAGTTTTGAAAAATATACGGTAACTGGAGAATCTCTCTATTCTGGGAAAATGTGCTAAAAAAAACCCCTAATGTTGTGTACATGGTGCTCTCTGGGAAGGCAGACTTGATTTTTGTATTCATTTTTTCACTGAAATTTCTTTTAGAGTGGAATGATGCTAATACTTGATGTTTAATTGTGTGTTCCAATAGAAAGAGCCCGGGATTACTTGCACAAGACTGGAAGGTTTATTGTGATTGGTGGAATCATCTCCCCAGTCCATGACTCTTATGGAAAACAGGTGACTACTTGGAAAGTTCTCTTGCTGACCTCCTTCTTTTCTCTCCTCTCTTGCTGAGCTCTCTCTCTTTCTCCATCTAACTTATCCTTCTCTTTCCTCTCCACATTTAGGGCCTGATTTTCAAAAGAATTTACTCACATAAAACCCAGCTTTATGCTTGTGGATGGCTCTTTGAAAGTAACCAGAGGGGGGCCAGGGCACGTAACCCTATCACATACATACCTTTATGCAAATTCCCAGTAAGCGTTCCGGGGGCGGAGTTGGTCGGGGATAGGACTACGTGAATACTTTTTGTATTCCCTGCTTGGTGCATATACAATTCAGCATGTACCTGGTCAATTAAGGCAGGATTTTCAAAGCAAACGTATGCGCATAAGTTTGCTTTGAAAACCCTTGGTAAAGACTGCTTAAACAATGTACCCGCAGATTTTTCCCACTGTGCATAGAGTTATAAAATTAACCCTCCTACCATCTTCTCCTTCTCTCCCTCTTCTTCTGTTTCTCTCGTCCTCTCTCACTTGCAGTACATTCCTGAAAAAGATACCATAAACCAGTTCTAATTTGCAAAGCTGTTGAGGTAACAAATACCAGGCATAGTCACACAGCCCTGCCAGGTTCTGACAGTTATCCAAACCAGTTCAATGAGTCCGTATGTCCAAACCAATCACAAGTATTTTAATGTGGGTCAAAATGTGCAATATGAGGAGGGGGTCTCAGCTGAGTTTTATGGCTCCACAGAGGGTCTCATTCACTAAGGTTGTTCTGCATCTGTGGGAAAAAGCTTAATAAATCAGGCCTTGAGAGTGTGGATTTCTTATTTTCCAGACGTAATGCCCGTTTTTGTCTTTCAGGGCCTGGTATCCAGCCGGCATCGTCTGACCATGTGCCAGCTGGCTGTGCAGTCCTCAGACTGGATCAGGTAGGGGGTGGAATAGCTTTTTTTTTTTTCTTTTGCCATAAAAAGCATTTTAGGGATCTTTCTTAGGGTTGCCAACTGCCCATAAATTTATGGGCTACCCGTAGAAAGCTAAAAAACCAGACCTGCTGGTAAGGTCCATAGTTTAGATTAGGCTGCCCGTAACCTAAAGTGAATGCACGGCGCTATGACCTGCCATGTGTCCCTCTGACATTGTCAGGGGCTAGAAGCGACAAGGAAAATGCAACCACTAAACAAGAGAGACTCACTAGGAGAGGAGAGGCCTTAGGTTCATAGTATCTGCCAGGCAAGGCCTTGAAGAAGGTTCTTGTTGTCAACTAAAATGCTGGGTTGTCAATCTGGCAGAAATGTTTTGTTTTTATTTTTGAGAGTTAGCAACCCTGATAATGTCCTGAGAAGATGTGCCGTCCAAATGCTTCGCCAGTGCCTGTGCTCTAGAGCACATTTTTTTCACTTGGATTCCTTCTTCAACTTCTCGCAGCAGACTTTCACTAGTAAATGAGATTTTGGTGGCTTTCATTAGGTATAAGGTGATGACTCTGATTTTAAGATGGCGATGCCCCTGAAATCTATGGAGTTGAATGGTGTGCTTAGGACTGTAACCTAGCTGGCTAAATTTAAATCCACTATTTGTGCGTACATAATTAGCCACATAACATAAATGGCTAGCGCTGAGCCTTCTCTCTAGTTGGCTCCTGCCCCGCCCCAAAGACACCTCTGGGAATGGCCACTTTTGAACTGCCTTGCAGAAGAAAAAAAAAGATGCTCTGTTTAACTGATCAGTGGGGGAAATATTTTCAAAACCTTGGTTGTAGCCACTGAATTCCCAAAGCCATCTGACTAGAGCCAGTAAAAATCTCTCTCTATCTGGACTTGCAGGCAAAAAAACGTTCTATGTCATTATTTATTTCATTTAGTTTACTTTTGTCTATTTTTTGGGTTTCTTACTTTTTTTTTTTTTTGTTTAATTGCATACTAAAATTAAAAAAAAAATCAGTTTTCTTATTCTATTTTGTTTTGAAAACAAAACAACTATCACTGATGTTTTTATGTTCTTGCAAAACGAAAGCAGATCCATAGCTGTCATTCCATGATCTCCAGTGGATTTGTAAACCAAAATAACAAGGCGGAGCAGAACCAGCAAAAACAAGGTGGTAGATATTCAGTCTGCAGATAAAGAAAATCATTTTCTTCCCTTTTTTGGTTCTGATTTGTATTTTCTTCCTCAGACACTATTAGTGTTGACACTGAAAGCTTTTCCTTCCTAGAAATTGCAGGTCTAAGTAAAGCAGGTGCTGCTGTTCTGATCTTTATCTGAGCCTTATGCAGGCAGGGCCAGTGCAAGAGTACTTGGCACCCTAGGCAAAACTTTAGTCATGTTCTTCCCTATTGGCGGCAGCTCCAGCACAGCGCTCCCTCCTACCAGCGCCAGTGGCTCCTGCACAGCGCTTCCTCCTACCAGCGGCAGTGCCTCCTGCACAGCGCTCCCTCCTACCAGCGGCAGTGGCTCCTGCACAGCGCTCCCTCCTACCAATGGCAGTGGCTCCTGCACAGCGCTTCCTCCTACCAGCGGCAGTGGCTCCTGCACAGCGCTCCCTCCTACCAGCGCCAGTGGCTCCTGCACAGCGCTTCCTCCTACCAGCGGCAGTGGCTCCTGCACAGCACTCCCTCCTACCAGCGCCAGTGGCTCCTGCACAGCGCTCCCTCCTACCAGCGCCAGTGGCTCCTGCACAGCGCTTCCTCCTACCAGCGGCAGTGGCTCCTGCACAGCGCTCCCTCCTACCAATGGCAGTGGCTCCTGCACAGCGCTTCCTCCTACCAGCGGCAGTGGCTCCTGCACAGCGCTCCCTCCTACCAGCGCCAGTGGCTCCTGCACAGCGCTCCCTCCTACCAGCGCCAGTGGCTCCTGCACAGCGCTCCCTCCTACCAGCGCCAGTGGCTCCTGCACAGCGCTTCCTCCTACCAGCGGCAGTGGCTCCTGCACAGCGCTCCCTCCTACCAATGGCAGTGGCTCCTGCACAGCGCTCCCTCCTACCAGCGCCAGTGGCTCCTGCACAGCGCTCCCTCCTACCAGCGCCAGTGGCTCCTGCACAGCGCTTCCTCCTACCAGCGGCAGTGGCTCCTGCACAGCGCTCCCTCCTACCAGCGCCAGTGGCTCCTGCACAGCGCTCCCTCCTACCAATGGCAGTGGCTCCTGCACAGCGCTTCCTCCTACCAGCGGCAGTGGCTCCTGCACAGAGCTCCCTCCTACCAGCGCCAGTGGCTCCTGCACAGCGCTCCCTCCTACCAGCGGCAGTGGCTCCTGCACAGCGCTCCCTCCTACCAATGGCAGTGGCTCCTGCACAGCGCTCCCTCCTACCAGCGCCAGTGGCTCCTGCACAGCGCTTCCTCCTACCAACGGCAGTGGCTCCTGCACAGTGCTTCCTCCTACCAGCGGCAGTGGCTCCTGCACAGCGCTCCCTCCTACCAGCGCCAGTGGCTCCTGCACAGCGCTTCCTCCTACCAGCGGCAGTGGCTCCTGCACAGCGCTCCCTCCTACCAGCGCCAGTGGCTCCTGCACAGCGCTCCCTCCTACCAATGGCAGTGGCTCCTGCACAGCGCTTCCTCCTACCAGCGGCAGTGGCTCCTGCACAGTGCTCCCTCCTACCAATGGCAGTGGCTCCTGCACAGCGCTTCCTCCTACCAGCGCCAGTGGCTCCTGCACAGCGCTCCCTCCTACCAGCGGCAGTGGCTCCTGCACAGCGCTTCCTTCTTTGGTGGTATTCGCTCTGTCACAACGCTCCCTCTGGGTCTCGCGCTGGCAGGATATTTCCACCCCCCCCCCCCCCCCCCAAATCATAGGCGCTCTAGGTGATTGCCTAGTTTGGCTAATGGAAGCACCGCCCAGCGGCGGATTCACGATGTCGGACAGGCCCGGGTATTCGCTGTCCAGGCCGGCCCAGGGCACATCACGTGGTCTGCCGAGCGCAGCTCTGTCACGGCCGCGCATGGCAGACCACGTGACTGGGGCGATCGGCCCACCAGGGAATGCCCGATTCCCCCCGATAGGCCAATCCGCCCCTGGAACCGCCCCAGTACGCAAGCCTTCTGCCTTCATATCAGGTATCAAAAGAGCACAGAGAGTGGACTCACAGACACTTAAAAACAAAGAGCATGAATGGGACAAAAAGGGCTTCGAAGCACAGATGATGTCCTCGGATAAGGACTACGTGGCCAACCCAGTTTGACCATTACACCTGAAGCATGCACTTCTTTCATTCCAAAAATGTGTAAAAACATAATTTATATTAAACATTTGGGGGTAAATATTGGTGCTTCATTAAATCATTTGCTCCAGTTAAATTATATTCCTTTAGCAGCTAAAATTCACCAGGATTTGAATAAGTGGCATCGCTACCTGTTGTCGAGGGTAGGGGGAATTGCGGCAGTTAAGATGTCCATCTTGCCTAGTTATGCTTTTTCCTTTCACGCTCTCCCAACTGAAGTCCCAGATAGCTTTCTTAATAAGCTTCAGCATAAGCTGCATTTTTAAATCTGGAAGCGCAAGCCCCCAGGGGCCATGCGTTCTGTATTGTTTAGACATAAACTGACAGTGGGGACTTATGCCAAACCTTAGGCGCTAATACATGGCAGCTCAGCTATGGCCTAGTATTTTGGAGTTGTTTTCCCCGAGGCCTAAGCAGTGACTGATTCTGGAGCAGGTGTCTTTGTGGAACAATCCCACTCAAATATTTTTTGGGTCTCCCCAAGAAGCTTAGCTCAAAGTCACCTTTGAACCCTTTTACTGCACTGAATATTAAAATATGGGATATATGCAAAAACAACTTGCGAGAGATCGTGAACATGTTTTTTTCTCTCCTAATCGATTTAATAGGGATTTTTTGCCAGGAGTGTGGGGGGAGGGGGGGGGTTACAGATTGGGGTAATGGGATGACAAGGGGCTTGGTTGCTTGGGCTTGGGTGTGGAGGAGCCAAGACATGCTTTCATTTGAAATCCTTAGAAAGACATTTGGTTTGCGAGAAAGGGATAGATTTTACTATTTACAACTGAAACATTTTCTTGTGGGCGGGTGAAAAGATTGATCTCCCTAACACTCTTTCTGTTAGGATTTGTGTCAAATCTCATAGAAATAGGGGTCTTATTTCTAAATTGTATTTACTGTTAAATCCCCCGTCAACAAAGAAACCTAAGCATATACAGGCATGGGAGTGAGATTTGGTGAAGGTTTTGGATGAGAAGTGGGAATCGTTTTCACAGAATTGCAAAAACATCTAGTTCTGCCTCTTTGGTGGAGAATGGATATAAACTATTATATAGATGGCAACATACCCCCCTCTAAGCTTCAGCAAATCTATCCCTTGGTTAGCAATCTTTCAGGCCGATACAGTACAGTGCGCTCCGGCAGAGCGCACTGTTAACCCTCGTTTGGACGCGCGTTTTCAACACGCTAGCTTTACCCCTAAATCAGTAAGGGGTAATAGCGCATCGAAAACATGCATCCAACCCCCCCGAAACTAATAGCGCCTGCAACATGCAAATGCATGTTGATGGCCCTATTAGTTATTCCCACGCAATTCACTAAGTAAAATGTGCAGCCAAGCCACACATTTTACTTTCAGAAATTAGCGCCTACCCATAGATACCGGGAAAGTGTACAGAAAAGCAGTAAAAACTGCTTTTCTGTACACCCTCCGACTTAATACCATGGTGATATTAAGTCGGAGGTCCCAAAGTAAAAAATAATTAAAATTAAAAAAAAAAATTTTTAAATCGGCCCGCGGCTCGCAGGTTGAAAACCGGACGCTCAATTTTGCCGGCGTCCAGTTTCCGAACCCATGGCTGTCAGCGGGCTCGAGAACCGATGCTGGCAAAATTGAGCGTCGGCTGTCAAACTCGCTGACAGCCGCCGCTTCTGTCTAAAAAGAGGCGCTAGGGACGTGCTAGTGTCCCTAACGCCTCTTTTTACCGCAGGCCCTAATATGAATATTTTTTTTTAGTGAATCGCGCGCACAGGAGTGGCCTGTGCCCGCTCTCCCGCGAACTTTACTGTATCGGCCTGTTTGTTGGTGAGGATGCCCCAGTGAGGGCACTTTCTCTCACATATGGTGGGTTTGCCTTGTTGTACAAGAATATTGGGGTAAAGTGGTGGATGTTAAAGTGCTGCTGAAGTGGGAGCCCCAGATGTGTTTGCTTATCCAGCTGTCTCCTCTAGAACTCTGATGGTAATTCAGCAGTGCGTCCTTGCGGCGCATTGTGAAATTGCTCTGTATTGGAGGAATCCCTTTTGGTTATCCACGGATTCTCTTAGGCAGCATTTTGCGGTACAATAGAAGATTTGGGAACCCTTTATGGTGAGTGTGGATAATAAGGTGCCTGGGTCATTTTAGGTTAATTCACCCTCCATTAGTTGTTAGTGGGCAGTGGGAGGTGGGATTGAGTGAGGGGTACAGGATTAGGGGGAAGATGAACTGACACATCAGGGTCTGCTTACTTTCTTCCAATTTTTATTATGGAATGTTTGTCGGTTTATGTATTGATAGTGATATGTGTCATCAGTTGTTGGTTAATAAATATTTGATATCACAAAAATAATAATTTAAATTATGGCAGAAAATGAAACCTATAAGACAGATCAAAAAGGGGAGGCAATAAAACAAACAAAAAAAAAAAAGCTGTTAAATATAATTTTGTGTGTGCATCAAAGAACTTAACAGATTGATGGTGTCTTTAACAGACCTCTTGCAACCTGACAAACCTGTGTTGTTTGTGGGGGAGCTTATGTGAGAGGATGCATTTGTGAGTGCAGAATGTGTATGTAGCTGGAGCAGAGTGTATGTACACATATAAGACGGCTGTTTGTGGTGCAGACACTGAAATGTTATGTGCTGTACAATGTGAGCTCGTGTCGCTGCAAACAAAGTATCCGTGGAGGGGGAGGAGAGAGAGAGAGAGAGCATGCATAATGCCAAGCTGTTAAGCAAATGTTTAAGAAACAACTCAATTTAGTAGCTCATTACATTCACAATTAAGCTTCTGACTGTTGGGTTTGTTTCCACTCTGCTGCCCGCTGTTGGAAAGATGTTTTGGTACTCCCTTTCCTGCCTTCTCCTGACAGGCCACCCCTGGGCTTTGTCTGTGTGTGTGTGGGGGGGGGGGGGGGGGGCTATTTGCTTCCAGGTCATGCCAGCTCACCCACCAGCCTTTCTGAACCTGTTTCCTTTTCCCCCCATTCAGAAAAAGTGGAAAGTGGAAGCTGCCGCTGGCCCTGACCCCCCAGTGCCTTTCTAAATTTAGAAATGACCACTGAGGAGATGGACAGGCTGGTCTGGAATTCACGCCAACCTGGGCCCAGCCACTAGCAGATACTTGTGCCTGTCAGGGGCCCAACTGAAGGGAAGTGTCAGGGGGTCCCAGAAAGATATCACCACATTCAGCCGGTTCCTAATTCAATCAGGGAGAGTATGTAAGAAAAAGTGGCCTGTGGTTGTCGTGTCAGTCCATGTGATTGTACAGAAATAAAGGTCAGTGAACTGAAAGATACAAGGTGATACAGACTTGCTGGACAAACTTACTACATTTCTTGACTGGTTAAAAGTAAATGTGAAATCCGAGAGAAGGAAAGATGGAGCCCCAGGGTAGTAATATATTTTTTTTATTTTTTGTCTGCCTTACCCAATGATGCTCAAGGTGGGTTACAGCATTAATACAATTCAGGTAGGAGAGGACCAGCCTGGTGGCTCAGTTGATAAGCTGACATGCAGAAGGTCCCTAGTTCTTCTGTCCCCTCCCTGGGTCAGCCGGGGCTGGGATGGAGTCAGGGTCAGGGCTTAAGAGTGACACCTAGCAGCTGCATTCAGGAGCCCTGATGCATGGGGTCCAGCCCGGGATCATCACTGCAATTACTGGGCTAAACATAAACTGGGGTGGGTTATAAAGCCTTGGTTCCGATTGAGCTGGAAGCCCAAAAGGAGCAAGGCAAAGCTGCTGGATCACAAAACTACAATTTCAGGGACAATAAGAATCCCTCCTGTGCTTAAGGTCTCTTCCAGTGCGGCAGACTTTCCAGTTGCTTTTTACTGTATGAAGACATGACAGGCGTGTGGGTCTTCTGGCGCGTCTGTGGGCCATGGGCTGTCTTTCAAGTTAAACAAAGGAAAGTCACTGAAGAGGCTGAGGTCCAGCAAAGACAGGGCTGTCTAATATCAAACACGCACAGCAGCACATGAAAAAGGATCACAGCAGACAGCTGTGGGAAAGAAGGGCGCAGATGAAGAAACTGCCCTGGTTATGGATTCCGTTCCTATCGTTCACCTTCCAGTTATGGCGTTTGTTGGCGGAGCTTCAGCCCTCGTGCTGCAATCAGAGCCCGTGGGAAAACCAGACGATTTGTTATTGAACGCTGTAGCCAGTACACTGCTTTAGACCACACTGAAAAGGATTATTAAATAATGGTTAGATATTACATTTGAATTAAACCCAGTGACAGATTATTAATCCATAAATGAAGGTCCTTTATGAAATCCAGAAATGGAAATACCCTAACAGCTTAATTAGATTTCTCATGGGTGTGCCTGTAATAGCCCAGATCATGGTATCTGCTTCATCCTGTTTAGCAGATGAGAGAGAGGAGGAGCACCTGACAGCTGACTCCGGCTCTTTTTTCATGGTATGGGTTTCTTCCCAAACTACAATTATTACAGTACCAACATTATAGCACTATGAAAATTATCCTACCAAATTTACCCACACTCAATTACACTTGCTATTATGAGTGTGGAACAATTTCAGAAAAATGTATGCGCAGACTTCTGAAAACGCAAAACAATGCCCATAAGTCCAAACCCCTCCCCAGCTCCACCCCCCCCCCCCCCCCCCCCCCCCCCCCCCAAGAATGCCTCCGCTCAGTCCAGGTAAACTTACACACAGGAACAGGCAGCACGTACATATCAGCTGGGCAATTTTGTAAAAGCCTTTGAAAACTGCCCTGCCTAGGTATGCAAAGCTTCAAGCCAATGCATTTAGGGCCAACTGGCTTCAGATTTTCAGGACAGATTGATCCAGTCCTGGTTTTACCCCATTGCATGCTGGGACTTATTCTGATTTCCCTATTGCATTGCCTAAGAAAAGCAAGACTATAAGTACCTCTGTGCAGGGGTGTAAAACCTGTCCTCAAAATCTGGAGCCGGTTGGCAATCCTAAATGCATTTAATTCTTTGATTTGAATAATTAAAGCAAGCTGATTAACTAGGGATACTTTGGACATTTTCAAACGTACAGAGGCAAAATGTTGCCCTTTTTAATTGGGATACAATAGACTAACCCTGCTGGGCAGTGCAACCTTGAAATTATCGGCATTATCCGGTAACAGAATCTCAGATATAATCTTAGATAATGTTCAGAGAAATCTGAGACCATCAGGACCGCGGCCCATCAAATCTCCCATGACCAAAGCCTGCAGTTTTATTTAACGCTTTTTATACTGGTATTAGTGGACACATCATCCCGGTTTACATTAGAACTGCAGGTAAAAAATACATCAAACAGGTACTGGGTATGGGAAAGCAGAGTATAGAGAGAAGAGAGGCCGAAAACTGGCATAAGTAAGCAACATGAAATGTAAATAACAGAACAATGTGAGAAACTTTATACATAGTTTCTGGTCAAGTACAGTTGTGTTAAAGCCTTTATCAAAATCTTCCTGTAGGAAGTAGAAAATATTGCACATGGATGATACAGAAGGAGAAATGTAGAGCTTTATACAATGGACCTTCCAAATCTTTGAATATGAAGTAGGACAAGAGTTAATTTCACAATTATAGCATTGATTTTAGAAGAAGTTGCTGATACTAACAAACAGAACCAACCCTTTAAGATTTCTTAGAGAAGTCCTGGGAGATTCCAGAAATGTAATGGATGCTGCCAGATGGCAGGAGTTATTGGTACCAGGGGTAGTTTTATAATGAGATGGTCACCTCAGGCGGCAAAATTTGGAAGCAGCAAAAAGTGCCCCCGAAACACTTTTGTGACAGCTGCCTCACCTTGCTGAAGAGTGAGACCCGGCAGGGCTGCAGCAGAGCCCATCCTACCATGGTCCCAATAGCAACACTCCACAGGGCCACGCCGAACCCTATCCTGTCTCAGCCCAAAGAATGAAGTGTGAGACACAGATGCAGCCGCAGTGGACTCCATCTTGCCATGGCCCTAGAAGAGAGGGGGAAGCCCAGAGAGAATGTGTGTGTGTGAGTTAGAGAGAGAGAACCTATGTGTGCGTGTTTGTCTTGTGAGAGAGCCTGTACGCATGTCTGAGGGTATGCGAGAGAGCATGTGTGTGTTGTGAGAAAGCCTATATGCATGTGAGAGGGTGTGAGTGTGCATGTGTCTGTGTTCTGAGAGAGCAGCCTGTATGCATGAGTGTGTGAGAGAGGGAGAGTGAGAGGCTGTGAGTGAAATTTGTGCAGTTCCCTTCCTCCAATCTATGACAATCTCAGAGTCACTGGAAATGAAAAGATCCCAGGTATAGAGAGTAGAGAATTTTTTTATTCTTATTAGTTTTAATTGTTGGGTGTTATTTGATGTGTCTATGCTTTTGAAGCATTTTATCATTTTTTGAGAACTTTTAAAAACAATTTTCAGTTTAATTATTGAATGATATTCTGTTCATCAGATATTTTGAAATATTTATTATTTCTATTAATATAGTTTTACTATTAAGATTGATGTATTATATTTCTTGATATTATTATTGTTTTATGAGGAATGATGGTGTTTTTGTGTTTCCATTTTTGCACTGCATACAGAGTCTGGATTCTAGTGGTTCCAGTTCAGTTATTATCTGCACATTCTTGTTTATATTTTATGGTCACTTTATTCTGTATTTATTGCGGGTCTGTGTTCTGCATGTGTGACCAAGGTGAAGTATTCTGTTGGTATGTAGTTTCTGTGTAGGGATCTATAGCAGCTTGGTTTGTTCTGTTTTCCTAATAGGAAGTGTGGTGGTGTTTTAGAGCCTGGGGTAATATTTAGGGTTTTGAGTGCTGGCAGTTAGTGCTATTTTAGTATGGGAGGTTTACTGTATTGTAATTGTATTTAAGTTTACTCATGGCTTTCTGAGGTCCAAGTCCATATCAAATGCACTTTATAATACACATTTGAAACCCAGACTATGAAGCTCTGAGGTTAGGCAACCCTGTTCAAGATCGAAAGGGGCAGGAGATACGGCTGGCTGAGAGACCTGTGTGAGATGACAGCAGCTGAGATCCTTTTTCCTCTTGCTCACTGAGCCCTCTGATGTCATCAGAGGGGGCCCCGGGAGACCTGAAAAGCAGCACTCCTACTTCTCCATGTGGGATGTGGCTGGCTGAGGAGAGGAGTGGTTGAGAGACCTGTGCGAGACACCGGCTGCTAAGATACTTTTCCCTCTCACTCACTGATCCCTCTGTCATCAGAGAGGGCTCCGGGAGAATTGAAAAGTGATGCTCCTGTGGCACGTCAAAGTCACATACCTAAGGGGCAAACCCCTTAGTGCGTTTTTTTCTCCCTTAGTTGTCGGTCATTGTCTATGGGGCAAAAGAAGAAAGGGAAAATGCCAGCATTTTTGTCATCAACGATGGGTACTATGGATCGGCATGCAGTCCTTTTATCTAGCTCAACCGCTCCTGGCACTGTAGGGGAGGACTCTCTTTCATCTGGAGCCTCCTTCAGCCTGGGCTTTTATTCACCTTCTATAGAGCACCAAGCTTTAGAAGTTGAACTCGCATCCACCCAAAGGGAGGATGGAAGTCCAATTAATTCCTCTACCCCTAAAAAATTTTCTTTGGAAGTTTCTTTGGAGGCTGTGGCAAAACTAGCTACAAGATCACAAGTTCCTGTTAACTTATCCCAGGAGCCGGTAAGCGAGGTGAGAGGAATTAATACTATTGCAGATGAACCATATATGGTTCCTAATAACATTTCCCTTATTGATATCTGGAGGGTGGTTTCAAGAATGAAGGAATTTCTATGTCACCTTGGGATAACTTGGATGATAGCAACTTGGAAACCTCCAGAAGGAATAAGGAGGCAGACTCTGGCTGTTTCCCTTTTGTGCAATTTATTTACAGTGAAAAACGAAGTGCAAAGCAAAACAAATTATGCAGCTCACTTTAAACTTCAGGTAACACAGAGACATTACACATAGCAGATTTTCTCATACAGTGACTTCCTGCCTGCGCCCCAGGGCCTGTTTAATCCTTCTAGGCCCTGAGTTATTATAATCTGGTGAGGGGCTCCTCCCTTCACCCAAGATTCCTTGTGAGTCTGGATCTTAAGGAAGACCAGACAAAATAACTGTGCCTGGTCCCTTAATGTAGTCTGAGGGAGTTTCCTATAGACTCCCTCATATATCCTCCCCATCAGCACAGCCTTGTTGGGATGAGTGCCTGCCTGCACTAGGGTCACCTCTCTAGACAGGAAATCTGCATTGATGTTTTCCCTGCCTGCCCTATGTCATATTTTATAGTTGAAGGGATGTAGGGCCAGGAATCATCTCCTCACCTTTGCATTGGACTCCTTGTTTCTATTCATCTTTAGGAATGGTTGGAGGTCCATTACAAATGTGAACTGCCATCCCAGCAGGTAATAGCACAAGGCTTCTAAGGCCCACTTGACTGCCAAGGCCTCCTTGTCAATTGTTGAGTAACGCCTCTCCCGTGGCATCAGCTTCCAGCTAATGAATGCCACAGGATGTTCTTGACCATCCTTCTCATGGACTAAGACTGCTCCCAAGCCTACTTCTAAGGCTTCAGTCTGCACCATGTAGGGTTCAGTTAAGTCCGGACTTATCAGGACTAGTTTGGAACATAGTGCCTCTTTCAGAGCCTGGAAGGCCTCATCTGACCCCGCTAACCACTGAACTTTCTCTAGGGCTTTCCTCACCAATAGCCTTGTGAAAGGTTCCACCTTCTCCGAGTAATTGGGGATAAACCTTCTGCAATACCATGTGAGGCCTTTTGTTTGTGGGACTGGCACCTGGGTGATCTCTTTGATATTCTGGATCTATGGATGGACCTTGCCTTTCCCCAGGGAATAGCCAATATACTGGACTTCTTGCCCTCATAGCAAGCACTTCTTAGGGTTAACCGTTAGTCCTGCTTTCCTCAGACTGGTTAACACGGCCTGGAATTGGCTCAGATGTGTCTTCCAATCCGGGCTATACACCACAATGTCATCCAAGTGGGCATCTGCGATGAAACATTGCAAGGGCACTATAGAATCCAAAAAGGAGGATGGTGAATTGGAAAAATTCACCTGGTATTGAGAACACAGTCTTCCTTTGCCGCTGGTGTGAGAGGCACCTGTCAATAGCTTTATGTAAAGTCCATGGTAGAGATGAACTGGGCAGTTCATCCACCCATAGCATCGGGTACATATCAAGTTTTGAGACCTCACTGACCTTTTTAAAATTAATACAGAACCTTATGTTCCCATCTGGCATCGGCACCAACACTATGGTGAGGACCAATCACTGTTAGACCCCTCTATAACCCTGAGCTGGAGCATCTCCTTCACTTCAATCTCAATGATGTGGTGCCTGGTCTCAGGAATCTGATAGGGTGGTTGCTGCACAAAACGTCTAGGGGCGTGATGATGTCATGCTGCACTAGGTGAGTATGACCTGGAAGGTTCGAGAAGATCAGCTTTTATTGCTCCACCAGCTGATTAAAGTCAGCTGTCTGGGTGGTGGACAGCTGCTCTCTATCATAGTCATTCTGGATTCGCTTCACTAACTCTCTTCGTACAAGCGTTTTCACATTCACTAATACCTGGGTTGGAATCTAACTCAACTGCCATCTAGCTCAACCGCAATCACAAAAGTAGAGACTTTCTGGTTGGTGACATCCACAAAATTACAAAAGTGTGGGGCCACAGCATTAATGTCTCTTGGTTCATCTTCCCTGCAGGGACAAAATGCTCTTTTCTCCACAGTGGAAACATGGCGGCCTCACTGAGGTTTGTGGCTGAGTTGCAAAGTGCAGCTGGGTCTGCACTACTGGTTGTTGGGGCCTCTGGCTCTTAGGACACTGTCATCCTCTATCCGGATTGAGTAGTTTCTCTGGAATCATGGTGACTAAAGCAAGATCTAGAACTGATAGTAGGCCTCCATTACTTCCAGCACCTTTTAAACCATAAGGTTAGGGTGTAACAGACCCACTGCCACATACTATATCAGTATATATATATATATATATATATATATATCAGTTTAGCCTCTGTCAGTTTTTGACCCCCTCCCCCTGTTCATAAGTTCCTGAAGAGTTCGTTATTGAAACTTAATTAGTCATAATTGTTTTACTGTAAACTCCTCTAAGTTCATTTATGCTCCTTTATGTTTCTCTGTTAATTGTTTCAATGTAAGCCGCCCCCGAGGCGACAGTTTTACTTCCTTGTACACTGGTGTGATATGTATATTATACAGGAACATCGGTTTATAAAAACTATAAATAAATAAATAAATAAATAAATAAATAAATAAGCCAGCCATTCCAGGCTGTCTAGGAACTGTTCTAGCAGAACCACTTTGGCTACCTCCAATCCAGTCTTCCTTTCCGGATGCAGCCACTTCCAAATGACATCCTTGAGTCTATGGAATAGGTTCCTTGAATTTTCCCCAGCTTGAAGAACTCCCTGCTGAAACCGTTGTTGGTAGGCTGCTGGGGTAAGACTCGTTTTCTGTAGAATGGTGGCTTTGACTTCCTGGTATGTGGCCCTCCCTTCTGGATTGGCAGTTTATAAGGCATTTTGACTACTCTCAGTGAGTAGATTCCTCAGATAGGTAGCCCACCTGTCCTCTGGCCAATCTGCCAGTCGAGCTGAAAATTCAAAATTTTCAGGAAACCGTTGTGGTCTTCTTCTGGGGTCATCTTAAGTAGTGTCGGTGACAAAGCAGGAGGACTGGTTACGGCAGTGTGCTCAGCTTGTGCTTTCTGGGTTAGCACCATATGCTGCTGCATCCCTGGTTCTCGCAGTGCCTGCTGCTGATCAATTTGAGTTTGCAGGGCGTTCTGTAATTGCTGCTGCCTATAACAAGGACCTGGATCACTTCCTCCATCTTCCCTGATTACCGAGCTGCCTCCAAACTGAGTATCTCTTCGGGGAAAGAAGAGATGAAAAACAAAAACAAAAAAAATCTTGCTGGCCTGTTGGGCCTTGACTCACTGCTTGAACCCTGACTGCATAGGCAGATTACCCTCTTAGCCTGTTGTAGCTTCAGCTGGGTGAGAAGAACTGGAAGGCCCCAGGAAAAAGGAAAATAAAAAACTGCACAGGTTTATTTCTTCTTTCTGTTGCTGCAGTTGTGGACTCCTGCCTGTGCTTCCTGCTTAGGCAAGAGATCCCACTGTTGCTACCATATGTGGTAACTTGGGTGATAGTGGCTTGGAAACAGCCAGAAGGAATAAGGAGGCAGACTATGCAATTTCCCTTTTGTGCAATTTATTAACAATGAAAAACGAAGTGCAGAGGAAAACAAACAAATGATGCAGTTCATCTTAAAGTTCAGGTAACACAGAGATATCACACATAGCAGATTTTCTCATTTAGTGGCTTCTGGTCTGCTTCCTGGAGCCTGTTTAACCCTTCTAGGTCCTGAGTTCTTATACTCTGGTGAGGGGCTCTCCTCCCTTCACCCAAGATTCCTTCTGCATCTAGATCTTAAGGAAGACCGGGCAAGACAGCTGTGCCTGGTCCCTGAATGTAGTCTGATGGAGTTTCCTATAAATTCCTTCACATACCTGAATGAGCGTGTGGGGAAATTATCAGAGGACTCTAATTTAAAACAGGAATGTGGTCGAAGATTGTCTTTAGTAGAGAAAGACTTGAGGTTAAATCTGTGGTATCAGCTGAACAAGCCTTGTGATCCTTTTTTTAATTAAAGATAGTGCAACTGTCGGGAACCATATGGAAAGGACTGAAGATGCTTATTGTGGGAAAAATTAACGATTGTTATCACCGAATGAAATGTTCAAGAACTAATTGTGTGAGGCATTGGGGTATTCAAGTAATAAGATATTATCTCTCAAGAAATAAGAGGAATGTAAATGTGGTGGAAGGGGACTAGATTAGTTATCGAGTAATGAACCAGGTATATCCACTTTTCTTGAATCCTCTTTGGATGTTTTTTGCTGTGAGAGCCACTTTGCTAATAACATTTTGCCTAGAAAGATAAAGATGTGATTTTTCCATTAATATTTTTCCTTTAAACAATTCCTATTCTGTGGCTAGAAAATACATATCTTTCCTGACTTTCAGTGGCTACCCAAACTAGAAGAAAGACGTTTTTAATGTTGAAACAGAGAGTTTGTCATGGTTTCACCTGCCATATAGCCTCTTTGTGCCCTGGTCCTGTTTGCTATGACTCCTCCTCACCTGCAGAGGCCTTCAGCAAGCCTCGACACCAGCCTTACCTAAGATCCTCCTCGCTGCTCTCAATATGCCCAAGTCTCAGTCCTATGTAACCCAACCCTGCCAGAACCACCTTGCTGTTTCATGGAGTCACCCTTGGCTCTCTGACCTGGCCATTCTAGTCTTGGTCCTTGCCTCGTGTCCTCTGTGCCTTCTGCTTTCTTGCTCCATGTCTTGCGGCCAGGCCTTTTTTAACCTAGTGGCCTTCGGGTGTCTATGTTCTTTGTTCTGTTATATTGCCTACTCCTTGTCCAGTTCTGTCTTAGTCTGCCTTACTTGCCCAGCCTTGCTCCAGCCTAACTTCAACCCAGCTGCATTAACTCCAGGTCAGATTGTTGTTCCCTTTCCATCCCTGCTGAAATCAGACTCTTGACACAGTCCTTATGCAAGGAGAAAACGTCAGTGATGCCTGCTAATCTATTCCAAGAGGTGCAGTCCTGCACAGAAGATGTGCGCCGGGAGGAACAGTCCAGGGCAATGGACCTATTTCAACAGGTAAACCCTGTTCCAGCTGAGTCTTCTCAGAAAGAGCCTGGAGCCACAGTTTTGTTCCAGTAGGAGCCTGCGTTGTCCAGCCCTCTGCCCTTAACTCTGAGGGACTCTAATCCTGTAATCCTGCAGAGAAGTGAACGCACAGAAAGAGACATCAAGCACCCAGAAGGAGGCTTCGCTCCTAATGTCAAATGCCCAAAGGGAGGTGATGTTCCTGACACAGAGTGTCTAGAAGAGGGCGCGGTTCCTGATGCTGAGCGCCGAGAAGGGGGCAGTGTTCCTGAGGCCAAGTGCCCAGAAGGAGGCGCCATTCCTGAGGCCAAGAGCCCAGAAGGAAGAACTGATTCTGACATCAAGAGCCCAGAAGGAGGTGCTGTTTCTGACATCAAGAGCCCAGAAGGGGGTGCTGTTTCTAAAGCTGAGAATCCAGAAGGGGGTGCTGTTCTTGATGTCCAGCTCTCGTGCAACCCTGAGCCAGTGGTCCAGTTCTCAAGCAACTCTGAGCCAGCATTCCAGCCTCAGAGAGGCCATAAGCCTTCAATCCAGCCTTGGGAACACTCCAATTGCCCAGAGGGTGGCGCTGATCTTTGACCAAGTGCCCAAAAGGGGGTACTGTTTCTGACACTGAATGCCCAGAAGGAGTCACTGTTTCTGACATCAAACGCCAAGAAGGGGGCACTATTCTGAGGCCAAGCACCCAGGAGGAAGCAGCTCCTGATGTCAAGGCACTGTTCCTGACACAGTGCCCAGAAGGGGGCACTGTTCTTGATGTTAAGTTCTCAAGCAACCCTGAGCCAGAGGTCCAGTTCTCAAGCAACCCTGAGCCAGCGGTCCAGTCTTCTGGTAATCCTTTGTCATCAGTCCAGCTTCGGAGAGGCCCTAAGCTTTCAATCTAGCCTTGGAAACACTATGAGTACCCAGAGTGTGGCACTGTTCTTGAGATTGAGCGCCCAGAAGGAGGTACTGTTCCTGATGCCAAATGCCCAGTGGGAGCACTGCCCCAGACAGCCAGCCTTGCCTCGTCCAGCCTTGGAAACACCCTGACTTGTTTGTCCTGTTCCGAAGAGAAACCAGATTCCTGAATCAAGTACCTGCTAGCCAAGCCTCCACAATAAATGGGACCCTGGGGGAGGGGGTCTTGAATGGGTGACACTGTCATGGTTTCGCCTACCATTCAGCCTCTCTGTGACCTGGTCCTGTCTGCTATATCTTCTCCTCACCTGCAGAGGCCTTCAGTGAGCCTCACCACCAGCCTTGCTAATATCCTCCTCGCAGCTCTCATCATGCCCAAGTCTCAGCCCTATGTAACCCAACCCTGCCAGAACTGCCTTGCTGTTTCATGGAGTCACCCTTGGCTCTCTGACCTGGCCACTCTAGTCTTGTACCTTGCCTTGTGGCCTCTGGGCCTTTTGCTTTATTGTATCTTGCCTTGCAGCCTATGCAGGCTTCTCTTAACCTAGTGGCCTTCAGGACTCCAGCGTTGTGGCCTTCTGGCTTCTATGTTCTTTATTCTGTGTTATTTTGCCTAGTCCTAGTTCTGTCTTTGTTTGGTCTTACCTGCCCAGCCTTGCTCCAGCCTGTTTGGGCTCACCGTGATTTACTACCACTGCAGCAAAGACTAACTGGCCCCCAGAACCCAAGGGCTCAAACCGTGGGGAGGGAGCTGGCTAGACGGAAGCCTGGTCCTTGTCTAGCCCAGTGTCCTGCTTTGCAGTTCTGCACAGCTCCTGGGGCGGTGTTCCCAAATCCCAGCAACCCTGACAGAGCTTTGTTAATGGGGGCCACATTTTTCCTCAAGTACCCTTGTAAGTGTTTGGTATCTTACCAACATAATAATTGTGTGTTTTCTGATCCAGATCATCTTGTTAGTTTGCTGAATGATAAAGGAACAGGTTAATGGTGTTACGCTTGGGCTCCGGACAGGAGTCGTGCACACCACCCAGCAGGGTGGCTCCAGGTGGAGAGAGACAGGAAGCTCGAACAGAGTCAGGTACCAGGCTGGGTCAGGGCAGGCAGCAAGAATCAGAGTCTGGGTTCAGGCTGGGTCAGGGCAGGCGGCAAGTGGCAGTGTCTAAGTACAGGCTGGGTCAGGGCAGGCGGCAAGTGGCAGTGTCAAGTACAGGCTGGGTCAGGGCAGGCGGCAGTCAGCAGTGTCTGGGTCCAGGCTGGGTCAGGGCACAGTAAGCAGGGCAGGGCAGGTCAGAAGGCCCGTAGGCCACACACACACACACACGGAAGGCCCGTAGGCCACACACCAATAGCAGGGCAAGGCAGGTCAGAAGGCCCGTAGGCCACACACACACACACGGAAGGCCCGTAGGCCACACACCAATAGCAGGGCAAGGCAGGTCAGAAGGCCCGTAGGCCACACACACACACACGGAAGGCCCGTAGGCCACACACCAATAGCGGGGCAAGGCAGGTCAGAAGGCCCGTAGGCCACACACACACACACGGAAGGCCCGTAGGCCACACACCAATAGCGGGGCAAGGCAGGTCAGAAGGCCCGTAGGCCACACACACACACACACGGAAGGCCCGTAGGCCAGGTATGGAAATCAAGGAAGAAGGCCAAAAGGCCGCACAAGGCAAGGCAAGGAAAGGAAAGGCCCGAAGGCCGCGCAAGGCAAGGCAAGGATAGGCCCGAAGGCCGCGCAAGGCAAGGCAAGGATAGGCCCGAAGGCCACGCAAGGCAAGGCAAGGCAAGGATAGGCCCGAAGGCCGCGCAAGGCAGGCTAGAGCAGGGAGCCCAGGTGAGCTCGATGCCGAAGCACCGAGGCAACTGTCAGGCAGGGTTAAGAGGGCACACCCAGAGCATAGAGTGGACATAGGAGATGGACTGGGCCTGTCAGGAAAGCCAGCACTAGAGGGACCCCTGGTGGTGAGGCGGTAGCACAGCAGCCACAGCCGTAACAGTACCCCCCCTCAAGGCCTCCCCCTCCTCCTGGATCCCATCTGTGCAGGAGGTAATCAAGAATAACGGGAGACCACTCCGGGGGTGATGCGGCAGGGTCAACTCCTTCCCGAGGAAATAAGGCAGTCCATAACCCCACCTGGGGTGATAAGGCAGACACAACCCCAACCTGGGGCAGAAAAATAGTCCATAACCCCTCCTGGGACAAGGCGGCAGGGTTAGACCCCTCCTGGGGTAGCAGAGGCGGTGCAGATTTCCATAACCCCTCCTGGGGTGACAAGGGGAACACAAACCCCACCTGGGGCAGAGAAATAGTCCGTAACCCTTCTTGAGGCGATAGTAGGACCGGTCCGGACCCTTCCAAGGTCGGCATTAAGACCGGTACAGACCCCTCCAGGGGCGGCAGCTGGGCCAGTACAGCAGGCTCGGATCCTACTCGGGCAATTGTAGCAGGCTCGGACCCCTCTCGGGGCGTTGTAGCAGGCTCGGACCCCTCTCGGGGCGATGAAGCAGGCTCGGACCCCTCTCGGGGCATTGTAGCAGGCTCGGACCCCTCTCGGGGCGTTGTAGCAGGCTCGGACCCCTCTCGGGGCGATGAAGCAGGCTCGAACCCCTCTCGGGGCGATGAAGCAGGCTCGGACCCCCTCTCGGGGCATTGTAGCAGGCTCGGACCCCTCTCGGGGCGTTGTAGCAGGCTCGGACCCCTCTCGGGGCGATGAAGCAGGCTCGGACCCCTCTCGGGGCATTGTAGCAGGCTCGGACCCCTCTCGGGGCGTTGTAGCAGGCTCGGACCCCTCTCGGGGCGATGAAGCAGGCTCGGACCCCTCTCGGGGCGATGAAGCAGGCTCGGACCCCTCTCGGGGCGTTGTAACAGGCTCGGACCCCTCTCGGGGCGATGAAGCAGGCTCGAACCCCTCTCGGGGCGATGAAGCAGGCTCGGACCCCTCTCGGGGCGTCAGCAGGACCGGTATGGACCCCTCCAGGGGTGGCAGCAGGACCGGTATGGACCCCTCCCGGGGTGGCAGCAGGACCAGTTCAGCAGACTCCGATGGCTGACTCAGGAAGTCTGTCAGTAGGACTGGTTCGGACCCCTCTGAAGACGGCAGCAGGGCCGGTTCGGCAAGCTCAGATGGCAGAGTTAGAAAGTCTGTCAGCAGGGCTGGTGCGGACCCCTCCGAGGACGGCAGCAGGGCCGGTTCAGCAGACTCAGGCTCTTCTCGGGGTAGTGCAGCAGGTTCAGATGGCAGAGTAGCATGGTTAAAGGTAGTGTGCATGGAAGACACAGATTGTACTGCCGTGGGCTTGATACCTCGAGCCAAAGTCTGATGCTCCTGATTTTGTTTCTGGAGGAGCAGTTTAGAGAAGGCACAGGCAGTTCTAGGACGTCTAGGGAAGGTGCTCGTTAGTGTCCACTTGGCAGCTGTGGGAAGCTGAGCCCTGCTAGGTTTAATCAGCTCTCTCCGTTGTAGAGAAACCTGTTCCCGAGGCTCTAGCACTGGTCTCACAGAAGCCTTCTTGGCCAGGTAAGTCCTGGGTTTTTCTACCCACAAACTGCCAGCAAAAATGTCTGTTTTAGTTGAGCCAGAAACAGAATACTGGTTAGGAGAGCTGATAGCTTTTTCTAATTGCACAGCTGGTCCTAGAGCAGAACAACAGGGGCAGGGTTTGCCTGGAGGTAACAAACACGGGAGACAGGAGCATTTCCACCACCCTGGTTTAGGAGCCAGACAGTTCAAACACTCCTGATAGACAGAGACATTTTTCTTGTTGCAGTTATTGCATGACCAGTGTTCCTGACCAACAAGTTCACAGGCTAGACAGTTCTGATAGCTTGGATAATTCAAAGTCTGACAGGAATGGCAGGTATAAAACTTTAAAGAAGGAGGCATCTTGAATTAGTGAAAAGTTGACTCACCGGCAGGACACAGACCTATCTCTTCCCCTGGAAAATGTGATGGCTTCGGCATACTGTTACGCTTGGGCTCCGGACAGGAGTCGTGCACACCACCCAGCAGGGTGGCTCCAGGTGGAGAGAGACAGGAAGCTCGAACAGAGTCAGGTACCAGGCTGGGTCAGGGCAGGCAGCAAGAATCAGAGTCTGGGTTCAGGCTGGGTCAGGGCAGGCGGCAAGTGGCAGTGTCTAAGTACAGGCTGGGTCAGGGCAGGCGGCAAGTGGCAGTGTCAAGTACAGGCTGGGTCAGGGCAGGCGGCAGTCAGCAGTGTCTGGGTCCAGGCTGGGTCAGGGCACAGTAAGCAGGGCAGGGCAGGTCAGAAGGCCCGTAGGCCACACACACACACACACGGAAGGCCCGTAGGCCACACACCAATAGCAGGGCAAGGCAGGTCAGAAGGCCCGTAGGCCACACACACACACACGGAAGGCCCGTAGGCCACACACCAATAGCAGGGCAAGGCAGGTCAGAAGGCCCGTAGGCCACACACACACACACGGAAGGCCCGTAGGCCACACACCAATAGCGGGGCAAGGCAGGTCAGAAGGCCCGTAGGCCACACACACACACACGGAAGGCCCGTAGGCCACACACCAATAGCGGGGCAAGGCAGGTCAGAAGGCCCGTAGGCCACACACACACACACGGAAGGCCCGTAGGCCAGGTATGGAAATCAAGGAAGAAGGCCAAAAGGCCGCACAAGGCAAGGCAAGGAAAGGAAAGGCCCGAAGGCCGCGCAAGGCAAGGCAAGGATAGGCCCGAAGGCCGCGCAAGGCAAGGCAAGGATAGGCCCGAAGGCCACGCAAGGCAAGGCAAGGATAGGCCCGAAGGCCGCGCAAGGCAGGCTAGAGCAGGGAGCCCAGGTGAGCTCGATGCCGAAGCACCGAGGCAACTGTCAGGCAGGGTTAAGAGGGCACACCCAGAGCATAGAGTGGACATAGGAGATGGACTGGGCCTGTCAGGAAAGCCAGCACTAGAGGGACCCCTGGTGGTGAGGCGGTAGCACAGCAGCCACAGCCGTAACAAATGGTTGATTAGAAGGTGAGATTTTGTAAGCATATATATAATTGTCTCCTCTCTTTTTTATTATGATACTTTTTCTTTCCCTTCATAGTTTACCTTTATTTGAGCATCCCCTTTTTTGATGTGGGCTGGACAATGTAACATTGGATTTTGTTGCCTGAAGGATATATTTTACTTTTCAAGATTGGATAGAATGTTGCATTTATTCTTATGTTATAAGATTTGAAAATATAATAACGATTAAATTAAAAAAGAAAGGGACAGAAAAGGAACATTATTTCTTATGAAAATCTTTCAGATAAATCCACAAAATGTATTTATTTCTTGTTCTCTTTTTCACTCTCCATCTTTGTATTTTTTACTTTTCACATTCTCGCTTCACTTACTTCTCCCAATCTCCCTCTTTTTCTCCTCCATTGCCTCTTCTCTCCATATTGTTTTTCTTTCTCCTCACACCCCCTCATTTTCCCTCCCTTCTCTGCTTATCCCCTGCTTTCACAGAGTGGATCCTTGGGAGTGTTACCAGGACACCTGGCAGACCACCTGCAGTGTCCTGGAGCACCACCGTGACCTGATGAAGGTGAGTGCCATTTGAGCAGCTATTGACATCTGGCAGGCTTCAGTAAGCTTTCTTTCCAGCTTTATTACTTTATCACCAGGCCCAGTATTAGGATGCAGAATTCGTTTATTTTAGAAAAGATTCTGTATAACATGCTGAGGGCATTACTTCAAAAGTTCCCCTGAAGAAAAAGAGTTTACCCTGCACTACATAACTCGAAAATATTCTATGTAAGTTATTGGCTGTGCAGCTCCTCATCTGTTCCCCTAATGGTGACCAAGTTGACAGGGGTCGCTTAAGTGACATCACACATTCTGGTGTGTGATTGGTCCATGTCATCTGTGTGAGACACAAAGCACTGAAGAAGAGCTAGAACGCCGAGATCTACTATTCTTTTGGCACTTTGATGTGAATAAATTGAATCACATCTTCAGAGTCTATATGATAACACTGTGGCAAATGGCTCCAGCCAATAGAAACAATAAAAACAGTCAAAAGACAAATTTCTTATATAAGGAATTCCCACAAAATCCAAGTCTAGTATGGTATTCATCTGCATGGAATATCATACACAATGAAGTCAGTATTTAAAAAGGTTTGTACAGGTAATTTTTCAAGTTACCCAGACAGACCCCAAACTTTAAATTTACCATGCCACTGAGCAGATACATTTTAGCCAGTAAGCCATTACCTGAATGAAAAGAGTCAGGGCAGAGGGTGTGGCCTGGGTTACTTTAGTAGGCTATAGTCAGCAGTATGCTTACCCATCTGAATATCCAGGCAAACTTACCCAGCTAACTTTCGCGCTTCCCATCTTGTTCAATATCAGCCTATCAAATACAGATGTTTGAGAATCTTTATTTATGGCTTCTAGCCTGGGGTTGAGCCTAAGCACTTGGAAGCTAGACTGTGGAAATGTGTATGTTTTTAGTACTTGTAATTTATGGATGCTTATCTCCTTTTTTTTTTTAACCTTTAGAGGGTGACTGGATGTATCCTCTCCAATGTCAACACACCCTCCATGACCCCTGTGATTGGACAGCCACAGAATGAGTCATCACAGCCTATTTACCAAAACAGTAACATCACCAACAAGCCCACTGCAGGTAGGTTGTAACTCTGGGATCACAAAATATTCTTAAGCATCGTGCTCCTCTGTATATGGGGTGAAAACTACTTATTCCGGACAGAGATGGACAGAAATTGACCACTGGTGAAGATCAAGAAAGTCAACAGTGGAGTAAGTTTGAATGGAGAAGGCTCTCTGCTGCTTTTGAATACATCTGTTTTGTGCCACAATGTCAGAATGGCCTTTAAGGGCAGGTATCCTGATAACGTGGCTCTGCTGCTGCTGCTAGAAGGGCCGGTGCTAGCTTTTTTGCTGCCCTGTGCGAACAATTATTGTGCACCTCCACCCACCACCACACTTATATTCATTCTCTGTCTTGGGCCTGCCAAAAAAAGCCCAGCTCCTTCCAGTGACCAACTTTAAATCTGTCACCCCTGTACCCTCCAGGTCTTCACCCCCTCCCCTGGAACCCATTTCTGGTACAAGAGTATTAGGTTCCCTAGGCAAATCTTATACCCTTGCACCCCGCCTCCTGCTCTCTCCATGTACACAATTAAAAATTATGCATTCATTATTCAGGTTTTACATGAAAAAGAATATTCAAATAGACTTCTGAGATAAAAAAAAAAATAAATTATTTGCATGCATTTCTTTGGTGCCAACCAGAAAACCCTACAAAAAAGGCACTTAGAACCCATATGGCAATAGGACTACTATAATGCATGTTAGGTGTGGGCTTGACCCTCAAAAAGCCATGAGTAAATTACAATTAAAATATAATAAACCTACCACACCAAAGCAGCACAACTGCCAGCACATAAAAAAAATAACAACCCTACCTATGAAAAGGTAACACTGCAAATATTACACCACGCCCTAAAACACCAATACACCTCCTATTCCGAAAACAGCTATAGATTCCTACAGGCTAGCAGAATACCCTCCCTTACCTGAGTCACACATGCAGAACACAAACAGATTCTCACCAAATACAGAATAAAGAGACCATAAAGTATAAATAGAAACATGCAGGCAAAAACGGAATAGGAAAACCGCAACAATTCAGACTCTATGTAGTGCAACAATGGAAAAACAGAAACCACCACCAATCCTCAGACAAAATCAAGAAATATAATAAATACATTAATCATAATAGTATAAACATACTAATAAAAAGAATATTTCAAAACAGCTGGTGAATGGAAGATCCAATAATTAAAAAGTCATAAACAATTTGTTTTAAATTTCTCAGACACCAACAAAATATTTAAAAACAGCAGACATATCAAACAGCATCCAAAAATTAAAACTAATAAGGATAAGATAATTCACGTTCTCCATACCTGGAAACTTTTGATTTCCAATCACTCTGAGATTGTAGTGGATCAGTATGAGAGGGATGCATACATTTTCTCCTCTCTCTCTCTCTCATTGATATATATCTACACATACATACATATGCACGCTCTCTCTCATATGCGCACATGCTCAGTCTTACATACACATGGTCACATGCTCCCTCTGTCTCACACATATTCTCAGGCAACACATGCTCATAATCTCCCTCCTACTTATTATACAAGTTCACACACATACACACACATTCACACAAGATCCCTCTCTTTCTCACATATACACACATACACTCATTATACAAGTTCACACACATACACACACATACACACGCTCAAACACACACACATATTCAGACACACACACACAAAGAGAACATCCTAGGCTTCAATACCTCAACTTTTCCTAAACTGAGGAATTTACTTCTCAAAAAAAATTACTACTATTTAGATCTCTTATTCCATCATTCCTAGAGCTTCCAACTGTCTCGGTGCTCCCTCACACACACACACACACACACACACACGCTCAGACATACACATATGTCTCCTCTCACACACACATGCTCAGACACCCACACACATTCTGCTTCTGCTCAGACAGACAGACACACACACTTGCTTTTATCAAGGCCTCTCCCAGCAGCCCTGGCCCTCCACTTCTGCTGCAGGGCAGGTTAGGAACTGCCTTGTGGCTTTTTTTCCTTCTGGTCACCTAGAATTATCATCCCTAGAGCTTATATCTGTCTCAGTGCTTCCTCACACATACACACCTGCTCAGACACATCAACATGCCTCCTCTCACACACTCATGCTTAGACACCCACTCACACATACATGCTCAGACACATACATGTTTACACCAAGGCCTCTCCCCGGCCCTCCATCTTTGCTGCACAGCGAATAGCGAACTGCCATGTAGCCTTACAGCTCTTCCTCTTCTTTGCCACGGCCCTGCAGCTCTTCATCTTCGTCGCATGGCGGTTTGGGAACCGCCAATGGCCCTGTAGCTCCTTCCTCTTCATTATGGGGCCTTGCAGATCCTTCTCCTTGCAGTAGTGCCAGCAGCTCATTCAACTCGGTTGTGGCCCTCAGGCTGCCGCCCCTCCAGGCTACCGCCCTGTGCAATTGCACTGCTCACACAGTGGGTTGTGCCGGCCCTAGCTGTTAGCATGAAATGGAGGTTTCCAGCGGAGCTCTTTCCAAGGTGTTAGTTCCTAATCTACTTGGATCTAAAATGTGGTGTTCATTCATGGTGGCAAGACAACAAACCACCTTGAATTTTGAACATGAAAATTCCCCTTCTCCAGCTTACCAGGAAGGATATGCATGTATTCTCACTGTAGTCAACATCACCATGGAATTACTGGTTTAGTTGCAGAGGCATTCTATGTCAGGACCCTCTACAAGTCTTCTCCAGTGGAAACTTTGCTATTCTGAATCTGAAATGGTTCACGAGTATATGAAACTTTCAATCTTCTTCAAAAAATTTTTTTTCTCATAAAGAGTTTTTTGATGTACCATTTGAAGTGAGATAAAAAGCCTTTGATACCAATTTACGTGTAGGTTTAAGAAATTTATTACTATAATATCAATCAAACCTATAAGAGAAAGTTGATAAGTTATATTCAAAAACTAATAATTCACAGTGATAGAACAGTGTTCCACAATTTGATTACCACTCCTAAACCAACCAGAATTCAGAATCATTCTTCAATCACTAATATTCTCAACATTCAACTACTGCAACTCACTACTTATAGGTCTACCAAAATCAACTACATGTCCCATCCAGCTACTGCAGAATGCCACAGCAAGAATACTCACCAACCACAAAAGATCGGAACACATTACCCCAGTACTAAAGGAACTACATTGGCTGCCCGTAGTCAAACGCATAGAATACAAGCTACTTACCATAATACACAAAAACATACACAACAATGAAAAAGAATACTTAAACACCATGTTCCAGAAACATATCCCACAGCGCGACCCCAGATCAGCGAACAAGGCTCTGCTCACCATATCACCAGTAACAACTGCTGGACTTACTACAACTAGAGAAAGAGCAGCTTCAATAGCTTCTTGACTGTGGAACTCACTACCTGAAAACCTAAGATTACAAAACGACTCGAAACTATTCAGAAAACAACTCAAAACATTCTTATTTAAACAAACCTACAAAGACAGCATCGGCTAACAAAATCTCAGTCAAACACTCATATCAAGAGTAAAAACCTTAGCACTGAAAAACCCCAAACAATTAAACATTACAAATCCACAACATTAAACACCATTTACCAAATCTGCTTGTAAAGTAAAATTGTACCTAATATCCTCCCTTCTGCTAACAAAGTTAAATGTAACAAATCTGCCTGTAAAATAAAACATATCCAATATCCAACCCATCTGCTAACAAAATTAATGTAACCAAACTACCTATAACAGATCATATTATCTCCATATTAATTATAGTAAAGATAAAGTTTTTTGGTAAATCTCCATAGTAAAATTAAATTTTATAACAAGCTACTTACAGTAAAATTAAAGATCAATTTATATACAAGTTATCTAGAAGTTAGAATTGATATTTATATCTGTTTTCATATATGCTATGACTTTCACTGTTCTATGTTATGAATATATCATGAATATAACACTGTTTTTATGCTATGAATATATGAGTATATGTTTTATGTGTTATGAAATTTCGCTGTAACAAGTTGTTTTCTCTGTAAACCGGAGTGAAGGCCTGTTCCAAACTTTGGATATAAAAACACACAAATAAATTAAAGAAAGAAAGAAAGAAATCCCAAGGGGTCACAACTTACTCATGCTACAAAAAACCTAGGAGTAACCATCGATAACGAGCTAAACTTCAAATATCACATCTCTGCAATGATCAAAGACGGATTCTTTAAACTGCAAACCCTGAAAAACCTCAAACCCCTCTTTCATGCCCAAGACTACCGAACCGTCCTCCAAACAATACTCTTTTCCAAACTCGACTTTTACAATACTCTACTCCTTGGCCTCCCCGAAGCCACCATCAGACCACTACAGGTACTACAAAACGCTGCCACTAGATCCACATCACCCCCACCCTCAAAGAACTACATTGGCTACCCATCAGCCAAAGAATCCAATATAAAACCCTAACCCTCATCCATAAAAAAATGAACAATAAGATGGACTGGTTAGACTCTGCCATACTCCCTTACACCCCACATAGAAACCTCAGATCTATGGACTCTGGGCTCCTCACCGTCCCCAACTCCAAAACAGCGCACTTCACCCCTACCTGAAAACGAGCCATATCAGTAGCCGGCCCCACGCTATGGAACTCCCTCCCGCCCTTCCTTAGAAATGAACCTTCTACTCAAATCTTCAAAAAACACCTCAAAACCTGGCTCTTCCTAAAAGCCTTCCCACCAGAAACTTAGCCCCCTTGCCCAGGCCCCCACCCCTGCTCAGAAATGAATCTTCCCCAGTCCTCTGTCAACCACCTCTGTGGTTCCCCTTGTAAAGTAACTGTACATATTGAATCCTCTATGCCACCCCATCTCTCTTTCTATCTTCTCCAAATATCATGTTAAATGTTATTTCTCAAAGTTACTATGTAAATTAACCTTTCAAAGTTACTATGTAAATTTATCTTTCTAAATTATTATTTAAGTTACAATGTTACAATGTAAAATAAGCAGCTTCTGCCTTAGTTCTGTTCAATTACATGTAAACTGATGTGATATCTCGATCGAATGTCAGTATATAAAAACAAATAAATAAATGAAGATTTGGGCATTTATCTGGCTAAATTCTAGCTGGCTAACAAAGAGATTTCCAGGCCATGGTAGAGATATAACCCATGTTAAACAGCATATATCACACGATATAGCCCTATTGTGGCTATACCTTGTCATATTTGTGATATTATGCAATTGTTTGGCCAGAAACCTGCTCCTATTACAATGAGCTGTTTTGCATAGCATTAGCATACATGAATTTTACAAATCAGTGCAAAGCAGCTCATTCATACCTAGTCCTATGTAAATAAAATAATGTGGCTGACTTTGAAATTTGTCAACCACGTTATTTTATTTACATTTTTTTGAAAATTGTTAATCTACCATGGGAGCACCAAGATCCTAATACAGGTCCTGATACTACCGCAGTATATTTAAAAGGCCCTGCAACTGAATATGGCACCCCCTAGAATGGCTCTAAAAATCAATGGGGGCCTTATTAAACTCCCTCCCCCCACTTACCCCGGGCCATCAATTGAGGCAGACTTGCCAAAAAATAATAAATAATAAATGATTGCCTGTGACGACGCAACCCCACCAGCCACCCAGCTCCTGAGTTATCCAAAACCCCATCCCAAATAGTTACTCCCCCTCCTGCCCCCCAGTGCCACATGACAGGGGCACGGTCAGCTTGGTGCCATTTTGGAAAATGGCCTTTTTCCTTTGCTGATATGCCTTTTTTGAGATAATAGAGTGAGGGGTCCAGGGTGCTCCCGAGGGGAGGTCCAATAGGCCACCACAATAATTTTTGGTATGTTGGAGGGGTGGGGGATGGGGGTTGAGGGGCCATATTGTTCTAATTTTCTATTGAAAAGGGGGTGGGGGATTTGAGGGGGGCAGGAGGATCTAGATATTTGGGAGGGGGTTTTTTTTTTATAACAAATACTGTGTTCTCTGAAAGAAAGGGTGCTACAAGCCTGTCTGTCTTTTTTATGGAAAAGGTACCCAAGTGCTACTTTAGAATTTTTCAATCTCACCCTGCTTCCCTTAGATAACTCTGGGAATATTTCTGTATATTATGCTAGGTAAAACTAATTCTATCCTCTCCTGTCCATGCATGTGCATAAGTTTATCAATATATGTTTGGATCTAAATAAATGACTAGCTTGAACTGTGATTAGCTCAGAATTGTAAAACCACCTGAATTTGTATTTATGAGGCCTGCAAACGAAAGAAAAGTGGTTGAGCCACTACACATGGCTAACCCACTACCTGTGGCTAATGGATTGTTTTCTGTTACCAGTAAGCATTCCAAAACTTCAAGCCAAGCCAGCATAACCAATTATACGATGATTCTGTAAGTTCAAGAATATATAGATCTCTCCTTCAAGAGGGATCCATGTTAGTGACATGGCTCCCTCTTGTAGGGATCCCTCTTTTAGGGATCCATGACATCTAGGATCATAGTATGTAATTCACCCACTCCTCCCAACCCTTACTTTGGCAACTAACCATGATTCTCTGCCCATATGTTTTCTCTGGGTTACTTTCTGTTTATCTTTTTATTTCTTGCTTTTATGTTTCAGGCTTTGTTTTGATGTTTGGGAGGGGGTTGGTTTTTTGTTTTTTTTTAGTTTTATAGACACTCTTTTTCCATCTTTCTGACTTTCTCAGAGAGTATTTCTCTGTTTCTGCCTCTTATATACTAATTTTTCCTTTTTTTCCAGCAAAAATTATAGGGAAGGTGGGAGAAGGTCTGAGCAGAATTTGCTGTGTCCGCCCTCCAATGGAACGATTCACTTTTGTTGGTAAGCAACTCAATCTTTCCAGTCCCTAGTGTTTTCATTTCCTCATTGGTTCTTTTCGCTTCCTTTATGCCATCTCCTTGATGATTTTATGTCAGTTGCAGGAACATATGAACATCTTTACCCTTTCAAAGTTATTAGTCATTCTTAACATGCATTGACAACAACTACATATAGCAACCCACAATCCATCTTAAAAGCCACCAAGTCCAAAGTGGAAGTTGTGATGGTCTTTAGTAAAAAGTGTGAATTAGCAGCATGTATGCTATACACAGACACATTTAAGAAAATGAGAGATGAATAGCACAAATTGCATTGAACACTGCCAATACAACTCATCCTTGACTTGCAATCCCCCTGCTATTAACAATATTAGGCCTCACTTTACTCTGCCAGGTAGTGTCAGTCAATCAATCCTGACCTTATACATGCAATTATGTAATTTCACAACTTTTCTAATGTAACTCCATCCTGACCTGCAGAATACAGTGATTGCCCCCAAATAACATTTCCTCCTGTCCTTCCTAACCAGTAATGGGGAGCATTCGGTCATTATGGGAGTCTCACAGTTAAAATTCTACATGTCGTCCTCTTAGATGTGAAAGTTTGTAGAAAACAGTCTTCTGAAAGACAAAGTCCCAAATCTCATTTTATCTTTTGAAAGCAGTAATTTTTCACTCCTGATGCACGGGAGGGTGCTGAGATATTTGCAGATGTCATCAGGACATGGATGCAGGGCAACAACCGCAGACATTAAACACTTCTTGCATTCTCACTCTTTCATTTTTTTTGCCTCTCCTAGATGAGAATGCAAATCTTGGGACAGTGATGAGATATGAAGAGATTGGTGAGTAGCCTGTATTAAAATGTTTCTTGGAGAAGACTTTAAATATTCCTGATCTTATGGTGTATGTGATTCTCTGACCCAGTATGGCAAATCTTAGCTTCTTATGTACCTGAGGGGTATCCTCTTTCTTGAATATCCTTTGGATATCTTAAGTGGATCTGCACCTGTGGAGGTGCCACTCTTCTCCTGGTTATTGGGTAGTTTCTAAGCCTCCTTCCAAACCTCGGATGGGTAATTGAATCTCTCAGAGAGAGAGGTTTAGAACTGTTCAAAAGTACAAGACCGGTCAAACAAATCCTAAAATAGAAGGAAGAATGGGTTGAGAGCTTCCTTCACTGAATAAAAAAACAGAAAATAAGCTCCTCATACAAAATCAGAAGGAAAAGAAACAGGAAACAGAAAACACTTCTTCCAAAACCCGCCTTTTATAGTGGCAGGCATTAATCACTGCAGCAGTCTACATGGGAGAGCTGTAAACCAGATGACATACTTCCCCATATCTATCCTGATAGACTAATCCTCTTAGTAGAGAGCCAGTATGAAACCTTTAGTAGACATATACAAAATATCGGCATTCATATTCTCAATGTAAAATTTATTTTAATTTTTTGGTTGTTCATTAAAAGTAAACATGAAACATTGTAGATAAGGAATCTAACCTAGGGGAAGATCATAAATATCCCTGATTGGATTTCCAACTATAATGTGTTCTGTGGATGTTGCTATATAAAGAAATATTGACTATGACTGTGAACTTGGTCTGATGCAATGATGTATTGGGAAATGCAAACACAGATGCAAGCCAACCATAGAGAATGTCAAGCAAAGTGTTATGAATTCGCTGCCCGCGGGTTCCCCCGCGAGCAGGCTCACTTACCCCATGCTGTTTTTTGCTTTGCTGACGCAGCAGGACACCGCCATTGGCCTTCCCGCCATGGCTGGAGCCGCGGACTTCCTGCCATCCCCTGTGCAGCCGGGACCGCCGCCGACATCACCTGATCTTCGCGGCATGGAGGCCGCATTCCCGGGGTTGAGTAGCTGCTGGAGCCACCCCTGGGCCTCCTGCAGTGGCTGGAGCCGCTGCCGTCATCGGGCCTGCTCCTCAGGCCCAGCGCTGCGATTCTAACGCTGTGCATCAGTGCAGGCTGCTGTCCGCGGTCCTGCACAGCTTTCCTGCTTTCCTTAGGCGCCGGCGCGCGCCTCTCTGCAAAATTTAAAGGGCCAGGCACAGGAAGTGTGCTGGCCCCACCTAGGGAGTGGACTTCCTGTACCAGCCCTATAAAAGGACTGCTCCGTCATTCAGTCTTTGCCTTGCATCGGAGTTACTTCGTCTCTGGAAGCTCCTGCTGTCCAGTGCTCCGACAGGCTCTTGTGTTCTTCGTGGAGCTCCTCGTCTCATCTGTGTTTTGAACCATGTCTTCATTGCCTGAGGTCCCCGTCCAGGTGTCCTGGTGTTTCAGCTCCTTGCTTGCTTCCTGATGTTCTAGCCCTTCTTGATGTTCGTGTTTGCTCCGGAGCCTTCTGTTCTGCCGGCCGTGTATCTCCGGGTGACGCAGCTTCGTCATGGGAGATGCCGGCAGTGCACTGGTGTCCTCTGTGCTCCTGAGCCGTCTTGCCCTGCCAGCCTTTGTGGTGCTTCAGATGACATCTGGCTTCATCGTCGAAGTTCTGCCTTGGCTGGATTCTTCCCTGCGCTTGTCCCGGTCTCCATGTGGTCCGTGACCAGCCTCCTTGGGCTATGTAGGGCGCGCAGTGGGACAGGGTGGTCCACGACCAGCCCATTGGGTCCACCCGTGAAGGTGGGCTGTGTAGGGCGCCCTGAGAGACAGTGCCAATGTCTTCCTTCCCAGCTTCTCGTCTCGTCTGGACTTCGTCAAGTTCCTCGTCTCTGATGCCGTTGCATCAGCCCTGGTGACATGTCTTTGCTTCAACCCTCATCTATGATGCCGTCGCATCAGCCCTGGTGACATGTCTTTGCTTCAACCCTCATCTATGATGCCGTCGCATCAACCTTGGTCTTATGTCTTCGTGTCAAGGCCTCCGTCTGCCCTCATCCTCAGGCCGGCCTGCTGCTCCATGCTGATTCAAGCGGCAGGTCCGAAAGGGCTCGGAACAGTCGGAGGACCGTTCTCCTACCAACATCATCTGTTGGCTCTGGGAGCTTGCAGGCCTGGCAGAGGGTAAGACCGTCAGCCATGCTGGAACACACCGTCAACCCTCAGTTCAGTCCTGGATCCGTCTGGGGTTGGCCCGAGGCCCAAGGGCACACTAAAACAACCCCTCTCAACACAAAGGAGTGGAAGAAACCAAATCAAATAAATAAGTATATAAAAACTGTATCAATAAATACCTAGATAAGAAGAAATTTATTACCTAATAATTTACTTTCCTTGAATTCAGCCAGATCAGTTCAGATGAATAGGTTATGCCCATCAACCAGCAGAAGGAAACAGATTAATAGATTCACTGATGTCACTCTTTAAGGGTTTCAAAACAGCACCAAGATGTTCTGGGGAATTGGTATGTAATAGTCAAAATATATAAGAAACACCCCAGTGAATTTTAAATTTTTGAAAATTATTAAATTATTGTTGACAATTATCTGCTCGCAGCCAAGTCCTGGTTTAAGTGACCAAAAAAATTTTTTTTGAAAGGTCAACTGCAATGTGTGGTGAAACACTTGCAAGCTGCCTAATTTACTGCAACACAAAAATTTTTAAGCAAGTAGAGGAAGGGTTTCATATATAAATTTTTCAGCCCAACACAAGGTCTGCCAGATTTCCATGTATAATCATCAACCAATCCTCCTCCACCTGTTATATTATTTTTAACTCCGTGCAACCCTAGTGAAAACTGCAACACATTTTTTATCCCGTTATTCCTTAAAAACGGTTTTCTTTATATATATGTAATTCAATTAAACATAGCTTTCAGAGTCCCGACTTATCTGATGATGTTAAATCCACCCGACGTAGCTACGTTTCTGGTTCACAACGGAACCTTTCTTCAGGGGACGTGTTCTCCTAAAGCAGTCGGTGTAACAGTCGCTGAAAATGAAGCATCAGAAGAGATTTTTTCCAGGCGCCATAGAGCGCTCTTGCTCTCTACAAACCTCTCGCTAACGATCCAAGCTTTTAAGCTAGAGGCACAGATGATGTCGCTACCAATCACAACACACATCGCTATGACATCATCACGTATTCATTCAAACTAAAGAGCCCCAATCAAGAGCTTCATTCATTCCCTGTGGGGCTTGCGTGTTCAAGGTAAAAATCCAAAACGCTTCGCGTTTGTTCAGCAATTCTTCCCGATTCCCTCCTCGCGACTGAATGGGTATATGGTCTATAACGGTCCATCTCAACATACTATACGAGTGTCCATGCTCTACACAGTGTGCAACCATTGGCGCAGATAAAGTGGATGTATTTAATTTAGATTTATGTTCATTCAACCTCACTCTGATCTTGCGGGTTGTCCTGCCAATATATAGCCCTGGGCACGGACAAATAATTGCGTAGACAACGTAATCAGAATTACATGACGTATTGTGTTTACGGTATACACAATACCCTGTTACCGGTTCTTGCCAATGTGAGCCCTCAATACAGTTCACACAATGAGAACATTGCCCGCACTTGTGATGTCCTGTGATTGAAACCTGTACATTTAACGGGGCTTGAGCATGTACTAGCTTGTCTCTAATATTCGCGCCCCGTGTGGTGATAATTAACGGAGTGTCTTCAAAAATCTTATGTAAAGCTAATACATGCCAATGGCGTCGAATCGATGATGATATTATGTTAGTAGCCACTGACTGTTTTAGAACACAAACTAATTGTGGACTTTCTTTTGAGGGTTTATACTGTAATAAGCTGTGTCTGTCCGAATATTTAGCCCTTTTGTAGGCTTTTCTAATTGCTGATCTCGGATACCCCCGTTCCAAGAATCGATCGCGCAAAATTGCTGCTTGGACTTCAAAATCACTCGTGGTGGAACATATACGCTTTGCGCGAAAAAACTGACTGGCAGGCAGTCCGCATTTGAAAGGGTGAGGGTGATGACTATGAAATTTTAGTAGATTGTTTTTATCAGTGGGCTTACGGTACATAGTAGTTCTGAATGTGTGTTCCTCCAAACTAATTAAGACATCTAAGAATGCTATCTGTGATGTCGAATATTGTATGGTAAATTTTAGATGAGAATTCTGACCGTTAATCCAATCATAAAAACTAAGCAATTGCTGTTGAGTGCCACTCCATACGAGCAGAATGTCATCTATATAACGAACCCATAGGGTGATATATTGCCACCATTCAGCTTTATACACAACATCCTCCTCGAACTTCATGACATAAATATTGGCAGTTGTCGGGGCCAAAGGTGATCCCATAGGGATTCCATGGGTTTGCCAAAAAATTTCTGTATTGAACATAAAATAGTTGTGATACAGAACTGTCTCCAATAGTTGTAAAATTACACCTGTAGATATCCGTTGATGATTCAATCTGTGCGTGAGACATTGATTGATGATGTCAAAAGCTTGTGTCTGCGGGATGTTGGTATAGAGCGCAACAATGTCCAAAGTCACCAAGATATAATTTTGAGATGTCTCCAATTGGACTGATTGAAGTTTTTGCAACAAATGTATGGTATCCTTGATGAAGGATTTAGCTTGTATGACATAAGGTTGCAAAATTTTATCCAATAATATGGCGGGAGCTTCCAACACAGAATCATTTAGAGACACGATGGGACGTATGGGTGGCTTAGTTAAATGTTTGTGAATTTTGGGTAAAGAATATATAACCGGTATGCGCGGGTGATCCACTAACAGAATTTTTTTTTTCTTTTTCTGTTAAACCAGAGGAAGATTCAACTATGGTACATAAAGTAGATGACAATGTCTGTGTTGGATCTGATGTTAACTTCTGATAGAATTTTGTATCATTCAAATGTTGCAGCATGGTTTCCTCGTATGTACTGCGGTCTTGCAAAACCACTCCTCCGCCCTTGTCGGCCGGTTTTATAATAAGTTGATCATTGGTTTCTAAAGATCTTAAAGCAGCTCTGAGAGAAGGGGTTAAATTGTTTTTCCAATGGTGGGTCTGAGATTCAAATATCTTTAAATCTTGTAACACCAATTGTTCAAAAGTTTTGATATGGGCATCCATGGGACCCGGAGGATGCCATTTAGATTTTGGCCGGACTAATGAAATATCAAGGGTGTTACCTACATTCATATCAGAAAAAAATAGACGCAAATTCTATCCCTGAAGAAAGGTTCCGTTGTGAACCAGAAACGTAGCTACGTCGGGTGGATTTAACATCATCAGATAAGTCGGGACTCTGAAAGCTATGTTTAATTGAATTACATATATATAGAGAAAACCGTTTTTAAGGAATAACGGGATAAAAAATGTGTTGCAGTTTTCACTAGGGTTGCACGGAGTTAAAAATAATATAACAGGTGGAGGAGGATTGGTTGATGATTATACATGGAAATCTGGCAGACCTTGTGTTGGGCTGAAAAATTTATATATGAAACCCTTCCTCTACTTGCTTAAAAATTTTTGTGTTGCAGTAAATTAGGCAGCTTGCAAGTGTTTCACCACACATTGCAGTTGACCTTTCAAAAAATTTTTTTTTGGTCACTTAAACCAGGACTTGGCTGCGAGCAGATAATTGTCAACAATAATTTAATAATTTTCAAAAATTTAAAATTCACTGGGGTGTTTCTTATATATTTTGACTCTTTAAGGGTTGACATCAGTCTGCTAGTATTAACTGTAACAAACTAACCAATGCAACTTAATTCCCTTTCAAACAAGGGATTCAAAGAAGAACAGAACAGATGGATAACAATAAAGGTGACTTTCTTATCAATTTGGTGCTGTTACGATCATATATGTGTCTTTTCTTCTATGACAACTACTGCATTACAATGATTGGCAATCCAGGGAGGGCCCTGGACTGATCTGACTGAATTCCTGGAAAAGTAATTATCAGTAATAGCAAATTTCTCCTTCCTCTTCATTCAGCCGGATCAGTCCAGTTAAATGGAATATACTAAAGCTATTCCTGAACAGGGGCGGATTCCGATGACGACTGGCCCAGGGATTTGCCACCCAGGCCGGCTCAGGAGATACCATGTGGTCTGCCGAGCACGGCTCTGTCACAGCTGCGCTCGGCAGACCACGTGACTAGAGCGACCAGCCCACCAGGGGATGCCTGATCCCCCGATAGGGCAATCCGCCCCTGTTCCTGAATCAGGTGGGACACTGCCAAACCCGCTCTCAATACCTCAGAGGCAAAGAAAACCTCTTTTCTGTCACTTATATTCAAAGTAATGCTTCAAAAAAGAATGCAAAGATGACCACTTCACTGCCCTATAAATCTCAGGAGAGGCTAAGCGGAGCTCTGCCCATGAGACCATGTGGATTTTAGTTGAATGATCCTTGATTCTGTTGGGTTATGTAGGCTGCCGTAATTATCTCTTTAATCCAATGGACCAAAGAAATTGAAGGTACCATACGAATCTTCATGACACCCTTAGTAAACACTAAAAAGGGTTCCCTACAGGGCCTGTAACTCCAAAATCCTTCTAGCTGAACAGATGACCACCAAACATACAACTTTCAGTTTAATAGGTTTCAGAGATAACTGTCTGATAGGCTCAGATGTAGGGGTGGATTGTAGGATTTTGTCTGGCTCCCTCATGCACAAACAAGCCGATGTAATGTATTGCGCTTGGCTGAGTGCATAGCTTTACATGCGCTTGGACGTGCATTTTGGACACGTCCAAAACTCCTCATGCAATAAGGGGTTTAGCGTGTCCAAAACACGCGTCCAAATCAGCACATAGCTAATAGCACTCATCACATGTAAATTCATGTTAAATGAGGCTATTAGCTATTATCCCCCATGCAAAAAAAAATAAATATGCACCTTATGCACACATTTTTACTCTAAAAAAATTAGCACCTGCCCCATAGCAGGCGTTAATTCTTGAGGAGCCTCAAAAGTTAACAGAAAAGCAGAAAATACTGCTTTTCTGTAGTTCCTCCAACTTAATATTGTGGCGGAAGAACCGAAAAAAGGAGAACTGTAAAAAAATTTTTTTAAACGGCACTGGCAGTCAGGTTAGGAAAATTGACACTCAATTAACGAGCATCCATTTTCTTAATCCGTGGCAGTGCACAGGTTAGGAAAATGGATGCTCATAAAATTGACCATCCAGTTTCCTAACCTGCACTGACAGCCACCTCTCCTGGGTGCCCAATGCCGATTAGGTGCTAGGAATGCACAATTTTCCCTAGCACCTCCTTTTTTCCATGACAGCCCATTTAAATATTAAATTGGGTGCCCAGGAGAGGTGTATCGGCACGCGTTAAGAGAGCGGGGGCTCAATCATGAGTGCCTGTGTAAGGTGTGCTGATATTGCATTGGCCTGTTTCTGTGCAGCACATGCTTCAGCAGCACCCAGAAATCAGGTCAAGTCAAACCTTGAGGGTTGCATCATTTGACCTAGAGCCTGATAGAAGTAAGCCAAAATATCTTCAACATAAATTTCATATTTATCCTAAATAACTAAGTAAATCACAACCTAAACCAGGCCAAGCCAACTAAGCTGAAAATTCCTTCCATCTATTTAGTTGGTTGGCCCCCTTCCCCCAAATTTGGTAAAAGTTCTCATATATTATCCTGGATGCCTGGAATGGTGTTAAATTCTCTTGCCAACCAATCAGCTCTTGAACCAATTGCCAAGTAATGAGGCAACCACACTGCCAGGCAGCATTAGATATACACACACACTCTACTAATGTGCTGCTGCTGCTGCTCATGTGCTCATTCAGTGAGTTCCCCCTGCCTCAGCACTGCCACATCATTATGTAAAGTTCTTGCTTGCTATCAGACCTTCCCCAGTCTGCAGCAGCACCCTCCTTTTCCCATTCCACTCTCTAGTAGACTCATTGGTTCCACAGGCAGCTGCGCCTCTCAGAGCTCAGCCCAGCCACCTCTCACTAACAATGCAAAGACACTTCTTCCCGACTCAGCACACTGCACGCATATCCAGCATAGCTCTCTGCTTCAACGGCAGGGGAGAAGAAAAACAACCAATAAGGGCTGAATAACATAGTCTGGGTAAAACAAATAAGCATGGGTGTAGCTTGCTTATTGCGGCGGTTACTACCCCTAACTAATCAAGCTTGATATTTCACTCGGATGCAGCTCCATCACTGCTCTCTACATTAATGGTGGGGGTGGAAGGGAAATAGAACCAAAGAGCTAAGAGAAACAGATAAGTATGAGAAAAAAATGTGTGAAGCTTGCTGGGCAGACTGGATGGGCCGTTTGGTCTTCTTCTGCAGTCATTTCTATGTTTCTATATGTTTCTATGAAAATCTGACTTGTTTGTGGCTTTTGAGAAGCAGATTTGTTCACCCCTACTATATGTGTGTGGGATTGGCCTCAGAAAGCCATGAATAAACTGAACTACAATTGTAATATAGTAAACCTCCCATTCCAAAACAGCATGAACTGCCAGCACTCAATCAATAATAACCCAGCCATGAAAAGGCAACACTGCAAATATTACACCAGGGCCTAGAACACCAATATATTTCCTACTGGGAAAAGAGAATAAGCCAGCATGGTTTGATATCGCAAACAGGATACAGAGGTCACACAAAGACCCAAGTTTTGAATTTCAAAAATACAGACTTTGTCGAAATGGGGATGTACCTGGAGGTAGAACTAGAAGACTGGGAGAAAATGAGAGAGGTGGAACAACAGTGAGCCAAACTAAAAGGAGCAATTACAAAGGCAACAAATCTATATGTGAGAAAAGTAAACAAAAATAAAAGAAATAGGAAACCAATCTGGTTCTTAAAGGACATGGCTGATAAAATAAAGACAAAAAAAGCAGTGTTCAAGAAATGTAAAGGATCCCAAAAAGAGGAACACAGGGAAGAATAACTTATGAAACTGAGGAAGATGAAGAAAGAAATCAAGAAAGCAAAAAGTCAGGCGGAAGAAAGGATTGCCAAAGAGGTAAAGCGAAGTGACAAAACATTTTTCAGACATATAAGAAAAAGGAGAAAGGTTCAAAGTGGTATAATGAAATTGAAAGGTGACAAAGATCAATGTGTGGAGAGAGACGAAGAAATGACCAAAATATTAAACAAATACTTCAGTTCGGTGTTCTCTAAAGAAGACCCTGGAGAAGGACCGTCGCTAGTTGACAAGACTGTAGATCGGGGTGGAGTAGACAATGCTCCATTTACAGAAGAAAATGTATGGGAAGAGCTTGGAAAACTGAAAGTAGACAAGGCCATGGAGCCAGATGAGATACACCCCAGGATACTGAGAGAGATCAGAGATGTGCTGGCGGGTCCACTGAAGGACTGTTCAATAGATCCCTGGTAATGAGAGTGGTGCTGCAAGATTGGAGAAGAGCAGTGGTGGTCCCGCTTCACAAGAGTGGAAACAGAGGGGGCTGGAAACTACAGGCCGGTTAGCCTCACTTCAGTGGTGGGAAAATTAATGAAGACTCTGGATACACCAGGGGAAGGTGTTGTCAGACAAATCTGATTAATTTTTTTGATTGGGTGACTAGAGAATTGGATCAGGGAAGAATGCTGGATGTGATTTACTTGGATTGTAGTAAAGCTTTTGATATGGTCTCACATAGGAGAATTGGGAACAAAATGAGAAGATTGAGGGTGGGTGCTAAGGTAGTGGCTTGGATTGCAAACTGGTTGACTGACTGGAGACAGTGTGTAATGATAAATGGAACCTACTCTGAAGAAAGAATGGTGTTAAGTAGAGTGCCACAGGGATCAGTTTTGCGACCGGTTCTGTTCAATATTTTTCAAGCCGATACAGTACAAATTGCGGGAGAGCGGGCAAGCACCCACTCTCCTGTGCGCGCAATTCAGAAAAAAAAATTATTCAAATTAAGGCCCGCAGTAAAAAGATGCGCTAGCCGACGCTCACTTTTGCCAGCGTCGATTCTCAAACCTGCTGACAGCCACGGGTTCGGAAACCAGACGCCGGCAAAATTGAGCGTCCAGTTTTCAACCCACGAGCCGTGGGCCAATTTTAATTTTTGTTTATTTTTTACTTTTGGGACTTCTGACTTAATATCGCCATGATATTAAGTCGGAGGGTGTACAGACAAGCAGTTTTTACTGCTTTTCTGTACACTTTCCCGGTGCCAAGAGAAATTAATGCCTACGCTTTGGGCAGGCGCTAATTTCTGAAAGTAAAATGTGCTGCTTGGCTGCACATTTTACTTTCTGTATCGCGCGGGAATAACTAATAGGGCCATCAACATGCATTTGCATGTTGCAGGCGCTATTAGTTTCAGGGGGGTTGGACGCACATTTTGGACGCGCTATTACCCCTTACTGAATAAGGGGTAAAGCTAGCGTGTCAAACGCGCGTCCAAACGCAGGTTAACAGTGCGCTCCGCCAGAGCGCACTGTACTGTATGAGCCTGACTGTGAGCAACTTGGCGGAAAGGATAGCATGTAAAGTTTGTCTATTTGTGGATGATACTAAGATCTGCAACAGAATGGGCACGCCTGAAGGAGTAGAGAAAATGAAAAGTGATTTAAGAAAGCTTGAAGAGTAGGCAAAGATTTGGCAGTTGAGATTCAATGCCAAGAAGTGCAGAGTCATGCATTTGGGGTGTGGAAATCCAAAAGAACTGTATGTGATGGGCAGTGAAAGACTAGTGCGCACAGACTGGGAGAGGGACCTTGGTTTGATACTGTCTGGTGATCTGAAGATGGTGAAGCAATGTGTCAAAGCGATAGCTAAAGCCAGAAGAATACTGGGCTGCATAGAGAGAGAAATAACCAGTAAAAAAAAAAAAAAAAAAAAAAAAAGAGATGATAATCTCCTTGTACAGGTCCTTGGTGAGATCTCACCTGGAGTACTGCATTCAGTACTGGTTCCCATATCTCAAAAAGAATAAAGACAGGATAGAGGCGGTCCAAAGAAGAGCAACCAAACTGGTGAGGATTCAGCATTGGAAGACTTATGAGGAGAGGCTGTAGGATATGAGTATGTATACCCTGGAAGAGAGGAGGTGCAGGGGAGATATGATACAGACCTTCAGATACCTGAAAGGTTTTAATGATGCACAATTGTCAAACCTTTTCCACTGGAAAGAAATCAATTAAACTCCAGGAAGGATGACTCAGAACCAATGTCAGGAAATATTTCTTCATGGAGAGGGTGGTGACTGCCTGGAATGCCCTTCTGGAAGAGGTGGTGAAGACGAAAAAAGTGAAGGAATTCAAAGGGGCATGGGATAAACACTGTGGATCCCTAAAGGCTAAAGTTTGGAAGTAAAGAAAAGAGTGCATGGGGGTAACTGGGGGTAACTTGCTGGTGTGGCAGTTGCTACCCTTAACAAATAACAGTATCAAGGCTTAATGCAACTCCACCATTACTCTCTGTTTCAACGGCAGTGGGAAAAGGGGAATTGGATTCAGACAGCAACCGAGTGCCCTGACTTTTACAGTTTGGGGAACAAATAAACATGGGGGTAACTTGCTGATGCAGCTTTTACTACCCTTAATCATTAAGCCTGATACTTTTGATGTGGCACCATCATTACTTTCTGCTTCCACAGCAGGGGTTAGGGAAAATTGGATTTGGACAGCATCCAAGGGCCTACGGTCTGAGAAATTGATAAGCATGAGAGTAACCTGCACAGTGCAGCAGATGCTACCACAAGCTTGCAGGACAGACTGGGTGGATCATTTGGTCCTTTTCTGCCATCATTTCTGTGTTTCTATAGGTATATTTCCCCAACATCCTCTGCAGTGGAGATTGAAGCAAAGAATTCGTATAGTTTTCCTATGATGGTCTTACCCTCCTTGACTGCCCCATTTACTTCCTGGTTATCCAATGATCCAACTGACTCCCTCACAGTCTTTTTGCTTTTGATGTACTTGACAAAGTTTATGCATCAATTAAAATACATTTTAGACAAGAGTGATTTTAAGACCCTCATGAATGCAGTTGTTTTATCGATTGTAGACCATTATAATGTGATTTACATTGGTTTGCCTAAGTCACACGAGAGCTCTTCAGCTTTTGATGAAAATGGCAGCCAGGGTAGTAACTAGATGTCTACTTTCTGCTCATCTCTCTCCAATACTAATGGAGCTATATTGGCTCCCTGTGGAGTCACATATTACATTTAAGACTCTAACTATAATTTATTGAGCATTACATGGTGATAGTCCATCACATATTAAGGATTTATTGAAGATAGATTGTCCCCAATGAACTTTACGTTTGGCTAGACAGCAATTACTGATGATTCCTATGGCTAAAGTGGCTCTGCTACAAGCGACTAGCCGTTGTGCTTTCTCACTAGCCGTTCCATCTTTATGGAATGCCTTGCTACTTGAAGTACATGAAATTACATATTATAAAGCTTTTAGGAAAGCTTTAAAGACACGCTTGTTTAAAACTCCTTTTAGTTAATATGTGATTTCTTTTACCTGCATTGTATTACTTATGTTTGAACTGTTTATTTTGTTGTAATCCACATTGAACAATATATTTGGTAAGATGCAGAATACAAATTTTTGTAAATAAATGAATACAATGATAAGCTTTTGCTTCTTTGGCAAGTTTTTCCTTAAAACCTTATAACACTTGTTTCTATTTTCCTCAGAGCTTCGAATTTTATTGTTGTGTGGCAGTGATCTACTGGAGTCCTTCTGTATCCCTGGTCTCTGGATTGAGTCTGATGTAAGTAACCTGCTTGCAGGGGACATATCTAGACCTTCCCTACCCTGTCCTTTCCTTCTCATTACTTCTGTAACTTCTTCTTTCACATCACCCTCTCCACCTTCTGAAGTTCTTCCTCCTTCCATCTCTTCTCCTTTTCTTCTCTTTTCCTGACAAAGCCACTACCCAGAATTTCCTCCTATGCTCTTTTTCTTTCCTTTACCATCATTACTTCCTCCTATCTCCCTGTCTCATACTGTCCTAAACGGATCTTCATTATTCCCTTCTAACTCCCTGCTTCATAATGTCCTGAAAAGATCTCCATTACTCCCTTCTAACTCCCTGTGTCATAGTGTCCTGAAAAGATCTCCATTACTGCCTTCTAACTCTCTGTGTCATAGTGTCCTGAAAAGATCTCCATTACTGCCTTCTAACTCTCTGTGTCATAGTGTCCTGAAAAGATCTCCATTACTGCATTCTAACTCCCTGTGTCGTAGTGTCCTGAACAGATCTCCATTTTCTGACTCAAACTCCTCGCATGTCTGCAAGCAAATTTTCAAAGCTGTGGAGTTTCTCTTTGAAAATTCAGGGACTGTGGTAGCGTGGGTGATTGTGTATGCTGTGTACTTTGCAGGTACACAGCATGGAGGATAAAGTACTTGTCATTTCAAAGTAAAATTCCCATACATACTTTACAATGTGCACACTTTTTTACCAGCAATTTTCAAAATGTGTTTACTCACATAAAAACCTTTCAAAATTGCCCTCTCTCACTCATAAATATCTTTTTCAATTGATTCTTATACTTATATAAATTAGCTAATAGCTACACAAAATGTTAATCACATAATGAGCCAAGAGATGGCAGCTTGTAAAAGCCTGGGTGAGAGGAGTAGAAGCTAAGTTCATGGTAGAGGATGCATTTTTTTGGGGGGGGGGGAGGGGGAGTTGTTTGAAACACTTCTGCTCAGCAGCTAGTTCTCACTGAAGATTTGCTTTGTCTTGATTCTGAAACATCTTTCCTTGTGTTTTCTGCAGATGGAAGTAATAGTTGGAGATTTTGGGATTGTGGTAGTTCCACGGGATGGGGCTGATACCGATAGGATTATGAACCATTCTTCAGTACTTCGCAAGTACAAAGTAAGGATTTTGACAGAATGACCTCATTTCCTTCCTATTCGTGACCATTACAGAAATGGTAAAAGCATTTCTAAACAGAAAAGTTAATGAGACTCATGTTGGGGTGCAGCTCCATGTTAGTTTTTCATCCGGCTGATACATGGCCCCTGCTTGATTCGCCTAGTGCATTTATCTCCCAAGTCACTGCACTAGGACCAGGCCCTAGGCCATCTGGTGCCCTGGGCAAGAATTGAAATTGGTGGTGCCACTCAGACAGACAGAGAAAATGAAACACTTTCTGCAGAAGAATGAGCAGAAAAGCTACTGGGAGAATGTAACATTCACTTTTATATATCACCTTCCTTATGTAAGAGACACCCAAAACAGTTTACAAGACTATAAGTACAATAATCAGAGTAAAATGTTTAAAAATAATCAAACAATACCATTTTTAGTCCAAAAATACATTAAAAAACAGGATAAACAGCAACTACAGCAAAAAATAAAAAATAAAAGCTATATCCTGCCACCAGGTCTTAAATGTGATTTGATTAGATGCAATATGGCCCAGCACCTGAACCCGGGAATTGTTCTCATTAGTGTCCTTTCTTTAACCTATAATTTTCACAAAAATTTCTTTTATTTTGAACACTTGATATTACTTTGGCAACATACTGTATGTACAAATTGTCATGCTAGTCAAGTTTCCTGAATCAATCTCTTTCAAGTCTCAACCCCTGTCCTCAGTGGTCTCTCTCTCAATGTTCCTCCTCTCTAGGGGGCCAATGCAATACAGTGCGCTCAGCTGAGTGCACTGTTAACCTGCAGTCGGACACGGGTAGAATAGGCGCTAATCATTCCCCTAATGCAATAAGGGGATTAGCGCCTATTCAACGCGCGTCCAACGCGGATTGAATCTAATAGCACTCATCACATGCAAATGCACGTGAATGAGGCTATTAGGCATTCACTCCCGATACAAAAAAAAAAACAAACTGTGCGTCCGAGACGCACATTTAACTGTCATCTATTAACGCCTGCCTGGAGCAGGCATTAATAGCTGAGCGCATCTAAAACAAGTACAGAAAAGCAGAAAAAACTGCTTTTCTGTACTGCCTCCTACTTAATATCGTTGTGATATTAAGTAGGATGAAAAATTCAAGAAACCAAAAAAGTTAAAAAAAAAAATAAAAAATAGAGTCGGGTTCAGGAAACAGATGCTCGACTGACAAGCGTTCGCTTCCTGAACCCTCGGCGTCTGTATTCCTTACCGGCGGACGGCCAAGTCACAAAAACCGATCGGGTTCTCATTGGCTAACGCGACCCTTAAATATTGCATGCGCGTTAAGAAAGCGGGCACTGACTGTTCAGTGCCCGCTTACTACGCAAATTTATTGCATCGGCCCCTCTGGAAGAGAGAGAGAGAGAGACAGCAAGTCTAGTGGAGAGGACAAGGGTTGCAATTTGGGAGGTTGCTGGGAGCAAGGAGGAACATGACGGATGAGGTTCTAATCCCCTATACACTCTCCTCCCCCCCCCCCATCCCAAACATTCTGATTTTCACCTCCCAACTTTGCACTCACCTCACAGACTCCCCCCATTCCCATTGGCCTCACACTCATAACCCAGACCTCCAGCCCCATCCCCCACCAGCCTCACTACCTAGAGCCATATCCCAAGCAGCCTCACACTCACCCCCAACCTGAGCTTCATCTCCACCCCACACCCATCCCCAGCAGCCTCATACTCACTGCTCCAGCTCCGAGCCCCAGCAGCCTTTTACTGATCCTCAAGGCCTTAAGCTCCACCCCAGGCAGCCTCTCACACCCTGAAGACCCCCTACCTCTACCCCCTTTCCCAGCAGCCTCCCGCTCACCGGCAGAGTTACAACAGGAGAGCAGAGGGAGCAGCTGCAGCACACTTAAACCTCACGCTGCCCTTACCTTTCTGCCTCTGTCTGTGTCAGACTCCCGCCATTGCCGACACTGATCCATCCTCATAGCTTCCCGCTCAGGCCCCTCTGCCATGCGCTGTGTCACAAGAACTGCTGTAGACCTTGCTGACCCTGGCCTGGGCAACTGTTTGTGACCTTACCGTGGCTGCCTTTGAGCAGACTCCTCTTGCTCTTCCTTCCAGCCTGATTGTTCCTGCTAGCGTGGTTTTCTTCTTCTTCTTCTTCTGCCGCTCCGTTGCTGCTTTTGCCTTAAGCCTGCTGCCACAGGAGAGAAGGCACTGGCAGGGAAGGGGATGCCATCACGCCGCTCTGGCACCAACGGTCCACGGTGCCCCCCCTCAGTCATGGCACCCTGTTCAGTTGCATGGGTCGCACTCCCCCAAAGCAAGCTGTAATTACGACTCACCCTCTTCCTGCATAAGAGAAAGGAGGTGACAATGAATTTTCTCTCACAACTGAAAATAGGCAATGCAATTCTGCCGGGGCCAACCCAGGAATTATCTCTTTAGCTTTCTGTGTTGCCCAGAATGCTAGGAAGACAACACAAAGATGCGAATAAATAACTAAAATTAATTTTCTCTTTTTTTCCCAACAGAATAACATCCTGGTTGTGAAGGATGATGTCAACCACCCAATGGCCACCGTCAGCTCAACCAAGAGCAGGTGTGTGAGAGAGCTAAAGAGATATCAGATCCCGTGGCGCTGCCACTATTCACACACCTTTCAGGAGGATTCCAGAACACGCCCATACACACGTGCACATTATTATATTATCCATGCCCCTCTATTACGCACATGCCTTACTGCAGTGCCAGTCCTGATATTATTACACACAGCTTTCTGCTCATAGCCCATCCATTCCTGGGCTCCTAGCAGTCTGAAGCTCCCCATAACGCGGTCAAATTCAGCCCAGACCTCTGCACAACTGCTCCATTCAATTTCCTCACATGGGTTGCCTAGCAACCGCTGAACTGCTGTACTATGATAGATCCTATTTTGCTGAAAGTTTGCCTTAAATTTTATGTCCCAAATAGGCAGTTGCATTCCTCACAGGATGTCACCCTTTGTTGCCCTTCCATCGTGGAGGTAAAATACACTGAAACACAAGGGAGCTTTTTCTTGTGCTATGTACCAGCATTGATTATTTGTTCTTAAGGAAACAATGTAAAGCTTGAGGTAGATATTCAGCACCACTTACCTGGATACGTTCCAACTTATCCAGATAAGTGGTGGCATTTGAATATCCGGCCATTTTTAGCCGGATAACTACTTATCTGGCTAAGTGGCGGGCAGGAGCTACTTATCCGGCTAACTTAAAGGTGAATTTTAAAAGCCCAGCGTGTGCCAAAACTAGGGGATACGTGCACAAGTCAGGCCAGCATGTGGCGTGCGTATTTTAAAAGGTGCTCGCGTATGCTTGTACTTGCTGCTACGCACATGTTCCCGAAAAAGAGGCGGGGTGAGGGTGGGAACTGGGAGGCACATGGGCATTCCTGGGTTTCACAATGAAACTAACGCGTACATACTTACGCGCATAAACGCGCACCGGGTCCCCTAGCACGTAACTTTTCTTCTGCTATAGATGGCGTAAGTCAGAAAACAAAAAAAAAGTAAAGAGGTGAGCAGGGCTTTAAAGATCGGCGTGAATAGGGTAAAAGGCAGGCTATTAAACTAGTGAGATTTGGAAGTCCTAGCCCTTGCCTGGGCAAACTGGGAACGAACTGGGAAAACTGGTAATTGCATCAGTGTGCGTGCCTACTAAAATCCCCCCACTTACACGGTAGAAGTGGCATTTGCACGCATAGCCGCACGCCTACTTAAAATTGCCTGCACATTTGTGCACGTTCATCCTATTTTAAACCAAGTGCGCATATACATGCGTATGCTATAAAATGACCACATCTCTGGGTGCGAGCCGGCAAATGCGTGCACTTGTGTGCCTGTTTAAAAGTTACTGTCCCCGCTAAATAAATAGCAAATATTTAGACTTATCTGGCTGAGAACCAGATAAGATAGACCTGGAGTAAAGTTAGCCGGATAAACCTATCCATCTAACTCATAAGCTGTTTGGGTGTATTCAGCCATGTGGATATGCCGCTGAATAACCTGGCTAAGTTAGCTGCATAAGTTTATCTGGCTAACTTACCTAGCCAGCTAGGTTTTGAATATGAACCTCCTTGTGTTTTTAAAGATTCTTTAAAAAATTCATAACATTTATTTATTTGGTTTTAGTTTCAGCAGTTTGGGTTAATGTGAACATGATGTGGTCGCTGGCTGTTTTAATTGGGTTTTGTTAACTGTAACTTTGGTTAGGATTTAATGTATTAGTAAGTTATCTGTTGTTTTTCTTTTTGCTTGTCACCAAGATCTGTTTAGGAAAGTCATTGCACAGTAAAGATTGCCTTTCTATTACATGGCCGTAGCTCCTGGTATTATATCTGCTTTGTATGTGCTTTGCAAGTGCTGTATTATAGCAGTTACATCTATTTATTTTTTAATTGATTTATTACCTGCCTTTATGAATAAAAAAATTCAGCCAAAACAAAGTACAACATATTAGAATAGCAGCATACAAGCAGAGATCGTTAGCAGCTTAACAATACCAAGGTGCATAGTTGGACTAAACTTAAATCAGCAATTGTGACTAAGCTTGGCGTCAAAACTTGAAACAAATAAACATCACAGCAAAACAAAAAGTCATTGCGGCATGTTTAAGACATTCGGAATGGCGTCAGGCAGTTTATTGTAGCCTCGCACTATATTGGATAGACTTTCTATGCGCTATTAGATCTCTTAATGTCACAGCTCTTCTTTTCTATGCCTCTTACTCCCACGTGCTGTAACCTGAAGTGTTTTTTAATCTGGTGTGACATGATGGTAGCTTTGCTCTTTCCCTTCATTATCATCTCTGTTAATTGACACAGAGCCGAGTGAGACTCCTAGAGACCAATATTCAACAAAAGCTTAGTGCCTGACCTAAATGTCTGACGAAGTTTTAGCCACTAGCCTAAACTGTAGACTGAAAATTCATGTAACTTTAGGCACCTAGTTTTAGGCCTGCTAGTCAGCCGCTCAATGTCAGCGTTGAACACCCGTTTATCCCTGCCCTAACCACTCCCCTGGGGCCTTGCCCACTTATTAGGTGCATAAATATAAGCACTTAGAGGTCCATAAAGCAGAATGGGGACGTTACCTGGGTGAATGCACTCAGCTATTCAGCAGGACATATCCAGGTAAGTGTTCCACTGAATCCCCCAGGTAAATGTACCTGGGTAACTTTAGAAGTGCAGCTTTTTCTGACCACTTTGTCTGGCTAGCACTGAATATTGGCACTAAACATGGACATTTTATCCACAGGCCTGTGATGCCTCCTGCCTTGCCTCTTTTCATCTGGTTATATTTTGGGCTGATTAATTACTTAAACCTGGTTACACTTGGCGAGGGGGAAATTTAAAATTGGGATTTGTCTAACTGGGTAACTCAAAAGGTTACTCAGAGAAAGACAAATCCTGTGAATATTGACCTGCAGGTTGAAATTAGGTTCCTAAATTTCACTGATCAGCCCTAGTCAGTTTTCTAGGCACCTAACTCTCAAAAGTGGGCACCTACACCCCTTAAAAATTGTCCTCATAGCTGCAAGGTTCTTTCTCCAAAAAAGTACAATCTAAGGGCCTGATTTACTAAAGCTTTTCTGTGTTAGTGGGAAAAGTACTTGGTAAATGAGGCTCTAAGTTTGAGAGCATGGCCATTCCATAACCAGTGGATGATCGCATGGTGCTTTGGTCTAAGGTTTCCAGGTTTCACGGTATTTATGCTGCTAACACAAGCAAGGCGCTAGTAAGGGTTCTACGTTCTGACTCTTTTCTTTGACTCCCACAGACTGGCCCTGCAGCATGGAGATGGACATGTTGTGGATTATCTCTCTCAGCCGGTCATCGACTATATCCTGAAGAGCCAACTGTACATTAATACTTCAGGATAAAACCCAGGGCACAGTGCTTACACAGCACTGTTATGCCACCCTCCTCAGCCCTCCATCATACTCTTTCCCCTGCCTGCCTTATGGCCTCCTGGTTGAAGAATGGGGCTCCTTGTGTCTCTTTTTTCTCTCCACCACCTTCATAACACTGTAACACCCACAGCACAGAGGATCTTGGGTGTCCATACATTGCTTCAGCAACCTTCTACGGAGAATTTCCCCCTTTTTGCTTGGAAGGGTGCATTGACTGGAGGGGCACAAGTATCTCTCTTTCCAGCATACTCCTGGGCTGCTGTTCTCCATGGTGCGGCAGGAGCTTTTACAGTGCTACTGGGAGAGGTTGATTCTTGAGGTGTGGTGTATGTACTGTACAATGTTACTGATCCTAGAGTAGTTATGTTCTTGGGATGAGGTATGTATGCATTGTTAGTTGCCCTGGAGTACATATATTTTGGGGTATGTTTATATATATATTGTTAGTTGGGTAGATATATTTTTGGGAGGGTATGTATAAAATCTTCTAATGCTAGTTACCCTTGTGTAGATCTGTTCTTGATCTCTGTGTTTGTTGGGGAGAGAAGGGGGGGGGGGGGAGTTTGTTAGCTCTCTCTTTTGAGTTCTTAGTAAAAGCATGACAGTTGCTAGACTCCAGGCAAATTCTGTTTCCCCTAATAACAGCCACCCCTAAAGAGTCAATCAGATGCAGAGAAATTCTCTAGTGCAAGACGTCCTGCGCCCGCTTCCCTTCCGACCCTTAAGATGGTAGAGAGAGAGAGAGATGTGGGTGCTGCTTGCACTTCCTCTTTCTTTCCTCGTCCAGGCGGTACACGGTTCTTGCTGTGACCTCACCCTGTCAAGTTCTGAGGGTCTCCAAGAAGAGCGATTCCCAGGCCTCTGGGCCATTGGTCCGAGGACGGCCATGGGAATGGGCCAGCAGCTTGGATCTCATGAACCGCTGCATGCCTTGTCAGGAACAGATTGCTTTCCTGGCTTCGTGGCCATAGCTCTGTTGTTTATAATGCATAGGCATTCATTTTCAGGGGGAACTGGAGCAGAATGCAGAGTGAAAGGGAGTGGGGGGGGGGGAAGGAGGTGAGTGATAAATGGGGCTTTTCTGACAGGAAGTGCTCGTTTCATTCAGAGAGCACGGACTTCCCACAGCTCTTCTCTGGCCAGGTAGGTACAATTAATTGGCCAAGGGCAAATCCTTCCTTTCCAGTTCTGGCTCAGCTCTTGACAGTAAGGCCCCTGCTTTCTTTGTGCTGAAATCTACTTTCGGCTCTTGCCGAAGATTAGGTACTCTCAGTATTAAAAATATGTCTCAACAACAGGGTTATGCTCAGCCAGTGAATCCAAAAATAAAGCAAGCAGCACCCCTTTATCAACAATGCTTTAATTGCATCATTGTATATTTATTTGTTAAAAAGTCCACAAAACTCATCAACAGCTGGGTTAAACTTTGTCAGACCTCCCAGGCACAGATCCCTTCTGATGACCACCAGATGCAAGGAAAATCAACTCAAAAAACTATAACTGCATTATTCCAGGTGACTGTCAAACCACTCCTGATGCATTCACTTCATGTATCGGAACAGGCACTGTAGCTAAAAGCTCTTCAAATGTCCCAAAATATATATTCTTTAAAAAAAAATAAATCTTCCTGACATTTGATTCAAGCCCACAATACAGCAATATAAAAGCTTTTCACCCAGTTTTAACCAAAAGGACATGCAGCCAAATAAGCAAATATTGCACATACAACGAAGCCTGCTGTTTCGACCTTATAGCAGGTCTTCTTCAGTGGTGGCATAACTTTTACACATCAGACAACCTCAGAGCTCCCTTTTTCTTGACTAGCTGTTATTTTCCTTTACATGAAGTACACAAATGCTTCTCATGGACTAGTTATATTCTACTTGTGTAATGCAGAATCACCTCTGGGCTTTCCTGTGGTGCACCAAACAAAAGGCAACTCTAGCAGCTCAGAGCATCCCCTGCAATCAAAGTGATAGTGAAACAAATGATTCACAATGGAGTAAGACAAACACACACAATTATCTCTCTCTCTCTCTCTCTATATATATATATCTATAAAACAACATGCTAAATATTAACAAAACTAAAGTACCATTTCCAGACCCACATATCAGCAAATCATTCTATATCTTGTAGAATAAAAACATCTTTGCACTTTATGGTAAGAAAAATAAAGAAGAACACATCAGAGAAAGTAAGCTGGGTTTTGTTGTTTGATAGGGAGAAATCATGCAGCCCCTGGTAAGATCTAAACCTACACTGGCTGTTTGTACGTGCAATAGCTGGTTATTTGTCTGCATATATTTGTTCAGACCGAGTGAAAAGCTGATGTATTGGTGCATTGTGAGCTGTCGAAGGAATCCGTGTGGCTGAGCAATTGGAACTCTCTATGGACAGAGCCAGTGGTTTATTTTGGGTCCGGTGGTTTCCTCATGTTACAGCTAAATTGGAACCAGGGCTGCCTGTGGAATGTTTTCCCTACTTTAGATTCCCTTCCGACTTACTTTAGCCCAGTCCTTACAACGACAGTCCTCAGCCAGGGGCCATACTCCAGCTCTCCTGTGGGAAACGCATGTACCCTAACTCCAGCCACTAGGTGGCACCATCGCTCAATGCTGTGACCTCTTCCAAAGGCCATAAATGTTGGCGCCACAGAATTCCCAGCCAGGCTAGGGAGCAGAAGACCTGAATCAGGAATCAAATCCAGGTCCCACCGCATGGCAGTACACTGTTCTGGCCCTGGTTTTGTTATGTATAAAGTGAAACACCACCAACAGATTGCCAGCGAACTTGTAGAATAAAGCCACACCTGTGAGTTGATGCACATGTCATGCATCAAAAGTATGTTTGCAATTGCGAGGGCTGATGACAAGTTCGTTGATGAGTTTTGCACAATTTTTGTGTGAATTCATATTCTAAGGTGCAATTAAAAATTTTTCAGATGAATGACATCCATTCTAGAGATTCCCTCACTCATCCATGCCTTAAGATGTTGGCTGCACAAAAGCCCGTGGGTGTAGGAAAGGTACTTATTCTGCACATATTTACAGCAAAGCTCAGTGCAGGAGCTGGTCTGGGCCTGGCCTCAAATCCATGAAGCTTTAAGGCCCCAGAAACACTGGTCTAAAACTCCCACAGCTGTCCAGTCACATACAGGATAATTTTCAAAGCCATTTTCCCAGGTGCTTGCTCGGAGAAGATGGTCCTCTCCTGCCCAGCTAAAAGTATGGGTGAAGCTTTGCAGCGTATATACTTTCTGCTGGGCTAAACGATGGTTTTCCTGGAGGTTTTATGCTAGGAGAGAAAAATGTGCATATATATATTTATTTTTAAATGTACACACACTGTTTTGCCATTGCTTGGCTGCCTGCACTAATAGCAGGTGCAACGTGTGTGTATACCTTTTGTACACGTGTATCTTGCGGTAGTTAAACTCCTCAGGTAGTTTCCCTTTGAAAGTTAGCAGCAAGGTACGTGTACCTTACAACTAGGTGGGCCACTCAAAATTGGCCCCATCGATGGCAAGCAGTTCTTCTTAGGAAGGATAACTTTACAAGAACGAGTTGATGTGGATACACGTACTGGGTGCCATCTATGTCTGCACGTGAACCAGCCAGAGAAGACACCCTGCACAGCAATGTCACTTAGTTGGTGCTTGCCCAGTTGTATTCACAACAAAAATGATTTCGTAAGGGCAAATTAGCTCAGCTTGTCAGGTTTATTTGCAGAGGTGTGCTAAGAGGGACAATATTTTAAGGGGAACCATTCCCTTTCCAAATAAACCTGCCAATGATTTCAGCAAACTTCAGCTCATGGAACCGAGTGTGATCTGCATATGGCTGGGTAAGCACCACTTTATTAAAGTTCTTATACCTTTTTGAGTCTCTGACACGTCTAACTGGTCTTTGAATATGCCTGCGGCCCCAGTGGGAACTGGAGCAAAAAGCCGACTCAGGTCTGTGAGTGATGGGAACGAGGAAACAAGTGCTGTGATTGCTCTTTGTTTTTATTGTGACCCATCCCAGGCATTTTTGGAGGGACAGGATATAAAACCAACCAACCCAATAAATTGCTTTGCATAGGGGCCAAGTATGCTTTATGCATTCTCTCCTCTGAAGTTCTTAAAGGACCTTGGGTCTCCCTGCTTGAAAATGTGCATGTCTGCATCTCTATATAAATATAAATGTGTGTATTTGTCTATATACACATATATTTACATCTGTCAGGGAAGACTGGGTAAGAGTGCTTGATTTACATAGCCAGTACTGAGACTCTTCAAGAGGAGAAACAAATAGACTTCACTGTCCTAGTTTTTTTTTTGGGGGGGGGGGGTTTCAGACTTCTCTCTCTTTCTCTGGCCATCTGTCACACAGTTCCTTTGGAGAACAGCAAAAGTTAGCTTAGAATAGCAGGGGGATTTTATAGACCAATGGCATGCTTTAACAACCTAGCATTGGTGTAACGATGATAATATGTCTTGTTCGTCCTATCTCTGCACCTTTCTATATCTGCTTAGTACAACATACACCGTAGGTTTTGCAGCATATTTGGAGCGGAGTGCAGAACCCATATTAATGACTTCCAAATGGGTCATGTGATCACGAGTCCTTGTAAGCCCCACAACTGGGGGCAGACTGATGATGAATAATTTTAATGGTGCATTGTTTTTCCTGTCATTGAACTACGCAGTTTTAACAATAAAGATTAGCTTTGCTAAAAAAAACAAAAAAAACAAGTGCCAATCCTGCTGCTTATTATACAACCTGTTAAATATGTTATAACTTATAACTATGTTGTTGGCTATGTTCAGTTGTGCTTTAATGCAGAAACCCTGTCCTAAAATTATAAGGTTTTTCACTTTTGTTGCTATACTATGCAATCTCTGTCACCCTTCTTTTCTTTGATGGTAATAAGTGCCACTGTTGATCTCCATGGTAGTCCATATTTACCCTACAGAGATATGAGTGCAATAGTGGGAATTAAGTTACATTTGGAAATCATGCCACTAGAAGCCACAGTGGGAAATATTGACCCCCCTAGGGATTTAATAGTGACCAAGGAAGACTGAGAGCGGTGTTGTTATTCCATCACAGGAGCTGGGTAGTTTTCCATTATTGAGTGAATATGAAGGTTTATATGTTGTATAAAAGCGTTCCCAAACAAAATATAGAAAATTGAGTTACTGACTCTTGTGCATTATGCTTAGTGACCAGTTTAAGAGGCAAAAATCAGTACATTTTATGTTGTCGTGTGATCTCATCTAAAACAACGGAGATCCTATTAGAGCTGCATGGTCTCTCATGCCCACATGTTTATGTACAGTATGTGCGCATGTATGAATGTACATATAGCAGGGTAAGGTAATTCTGGTCCTCAAGCCAATCAGGTTTTCAGGATATCCACAATGAATATGCATAAAATGTGTTTGTGTACAATGGAGGCAGTACATGCAAATGCAACTCATGAGTATTCAATGTGGATATCTCAAAATCCTGATCAGCTTGTGGTACTTGAGGACTGGAGTTGCCTAACCTAATAGAAATACTTTAAAATATAAAATTTGTTTGCTAGGTATTGTTTGTGTTTCTCACCCATCCCAGACTCAAATCTTGATATACATTCATACATACACACACAGACACACATATATAGTTTACTGCTCAATTACGGCTGAATTGTGAAAGCCCTGCGCATGCTGAGTGAATTTTCGAAGGGGCCTGGCCACTCGTGTAACCCCCGGTATGCGCAGAAGTGCTGGGCGATTGAAAAGGGGCAGGCTGGGGGTGTGGGAAGACTGGGACAGCGCCATTAGACGCTGTTGTTGAGAAACATTGGCCAGAGCGCACAGTTTGCTTCTGCTCCAAAGGAGCAGTCAGTGTAAAAATTAGAAAACTGGGGATAGGAAGGGTTAGTTTAGAGGTCGGGGGGGAGGGAGGAAGGATAGGATTAGGGGTAGGGAACTGAGGAAGCCCTACTCATGTCACCCATGTAGTTTAAAATAAAATAGCCATGTCCATGTGCGCGCACGGGTTTTAAAATCCACCCTTTAGTGGGTTAGGAAAAATAGTGCATAATAAAAGTCAATTAATGGCTTCATATAAATAAGTGCAAATTAACACAGACTACAAGTTAAAGAAATAACAGGTCAATTATAAATCATTGGCAAACAAAGAAAGCAAAACTATACTAAATTAGTTTAAGAAACTTAAACTTTTAGAACTGAAAACACAAATATGCAGACGACAGCAGTCCAGCAGCGAGATGGGGACTTCCCAGTCTTTTGCACTGTGTCCTGTGTATAAAGTCCTGCTTATTGGTGGGAGGTCTCGTGTACCCAGTGCAAACAGCTCCCAGGTCTCAGAGAACAAGTCTGATCTCTAGAGGCTAGAGAGGCAGACCTGGAGGAGCTGAGGCAGAGAGAGGTATATAGAGGAGACCTTTAGTGATGCAGTAGAATTGTCCCATCTCTACTCTGGTAGCCTCTGGGCTGCAATGGAGGTGCAAGGTCACCTGGGAGGAGAATATTACATTTGTGTGTCAGGAAATGATCCTGAGGCCAGGACCTGCCCTCCAGGTAATGAGTTATCCTCTTGGCCTGAACATGTGGCTCTAAGAGTGAATGCTCAGGTGGAAAGGGATAAAACTGTTATTATTGATGACTTAATCATTAGAAATGTAGACAGCTGGTGGGCATGAGGATCACTTTGTAATAGGGCTGGTGCTAGCCTTTTTGCTGCCCTGTACGAACAATTATTGTGCTGTCCCCCCCGCATTTTCATTTAGTCTCTGTCTTGGGCCCATCAAAAACAGTGACAGTAATAGTGACAGGGACAAAGCTTGAAGTCCACAAAACTCACATATGGGCCGATACAGAAAAAGGTACGGGAGAGCCGGCGAGCACCCGCTCTCCTGTGCGCGCGATTTAGTATCGGCCCGCATGCAAATGAGGGCCCACGGTAAAAAGAGGCACTAGGGACACTAGCGCGTCCCTAGTGCCTCTTTTTTGACAGGAGTGGCGGCTGTCAGCGGCTGCTGCTCAATTTTGACGGCGTCTGTTCTCGAGCCTGCTGACAGCTACAGGTTCGGAAAACGGACGCCGGCTTAAGTGAGCGTCCGTCTTCCGACCCGTGGGCGATTTAAATTTTTTTTTTTTTTTTTAATTTTGGGGCCTCCAACTTAATATCGCTATGATATTAAGTTGAAGGGTGAACAGAAAAGCAGTTTTTTCTGCTTTTCTGTACACTTTCCCGGTGCCAGCAGAAATTAACGCCATCCTTTGGGCAGGCGTTAATTTATGAAAGTAAAAATTGTGGTTTGGCTGCACATTTTACGTTCTGTATCGCGTGGGAATAACTAATAGGGCCATCAACATGCATTTGCATGTTGTGGGCGCTATTAGTTTCGGGGTGGGGGGGGGGGAGTTGGACGCGTGTTTTCGACGCACTATTACCCCTTACTGTATAAGGGGTAAAGCTAGCGCATCGAAAACTCGTGTCTAAATGCAGCTTAACAGTGCGCTCCGTTGGAGCACACTGTACTGTATCGGTCCAATAGCTGTGCAAGCACATGCTCAGACTTGCACACAGATTCCCTCCCACTCATACACACACATCAGCTCCCTCTCTCACACACACCAAGAACTCTCCTGGCAGCCACGGGTCCTCCTCTTCTTCACTTCTGCCACAGGGAAGGTATGGAATCACTTCGCAGCCTTTTTTCTTTCTGGCTGCTTGGCAGGTTAGGCCCGCCGGGCAGCCCTGCAGCTCCTTGATCTCCACCACACAGCAGGCTGGGAGCACAGGGCGATTCCACAGCTCCTTCTGCTCAGCCGCACAGCAGGTTAGGAGCACGGGGCGATCCCACAGCTCCTTCCGCTCAGCCACGGCGGCAGGTTGGGAACACCAGGCGGCCCGCAGCTCCTTCCACTCAGCTGCGCAGTGGGTTGGGAACCGCCAAGTGACAGCAGCCTCTTCCTATTCTTGGCCTCCTGATGGGGGTCTGGTGGTGGCGGCTTCAGCTGCATTGTCTTCATCTTGGAGCTGACTGTGGCCCCCAGGTCACTGCCCTCTTCAGGCCACTGCCCCGTGTAAATGCACGGCTTGCCCAGTGGGTTGCAGTGGCCCTGCTTTGTAACGTGCCTGCCTAGTGTGAAGGTGACAGACCTCATACACACTTACAGAGGATTTTAGAGAATGTGAAGGAGGAGATGACTCATGGTACATGTGGGTAACAATGACATAGGAAGGTGGTTCTGGCAGCTAAATTTAGGTTGTGATAAGGGCTGAAGTAGCTCAAGTGGATTTAAATACAGAGCAGACAAATACAAATGATTCCAAATTACCGGTATCAATTGCTAATAAGCAGGTTGTGAATACAAATAAAAACATACTTTCTGAAAAAATAAGACTGGAGAGTTAGAATGCATGGCACTAAGTGAAGATATAGACATAACAGGATCTCAAACACCTGGTGGAAAGAGGATAAGCAATGGAACACTGTAGTGTTCAAACTGCATCAAAATGACAGGGAAGATCACATTAATGAAGGGTGGCACTTTATGTTAAGGATGGCATAGAGTTAAGCAGGATAAAAGTTCTGCAGAAAACAAATTGCACTCTGGAATCTTTATGGATCTAAATGGGAAGGGTAATTCTCAATAGTGTGCCTAATTCAGCATATACACGCATAAGTGGGTGCACCTAAATTTACTCCTGTAGCCTAATATAAACTTTACACACTCTCAATATAGCTTACAGAGAGATAATATGAAGGACTATCATACTCAGGGCTATTGTCACTTGGACTTCTGTTATGTACTCAATAATCGTCCATCTTAAATCTGAGAACTCATGAGTATGATCGATACAGTGCTGTACTATCGAAGCCTTAACTTTCATGGTGATCACACAATTTCTATGTTCATTCAAACATATTCTCACTGGTCTCTTTGTGTTGGCCCACATATATTAGAAAACATGGACATATTATAGCGTATACTACCCACGCTGTAGCACAGCTCATGCTGTCAGTTTTATGCTGCAACTCATGCTAGGAATAACCCATTCTGCTCCTGCTATATATAGTTTGGACACAATGGGAACATATGTTCAGAGTTGCAAGACTTCAAAACACAGGCACAAAATCTGGCACAGAGATTTATAAATAGGCGATATCCATGGCAGCCATTAGTGCGGCATAGAAGAGAGCATTATTTGCAAACAGAGATCTTTTATTGACATACCATCCAACATGTGATATATGTCGTTTTATGACATACCATCCAATGCGTGATATACAATGTCTTATATGAGTTTTGAGATACTCAGAGAAAGCATCGACTGTAGTTTCCATCATAAGGAGATATTGGCATATTTTGTTGTGGCATTTAGTATTTGGAAAAATGTCCTGTTTTATGTTTTTAAGAGGTCAGAATATCAAAGAATTTGTGACAAGTGCAGCATTGCCGCCACAGAATTAAAATCAACAACCATGACATAAGGGTCATTTTCCGCTCTCTAGTTGCAAAAGCATTGGTTAAATAAATAACAGGGAAAAGAGTGGTGGTATATAAAATTATAACCATTTTTAATATAAACAATTACTCCATATGTCTTATCAGATCAACTACTAGGGTCTTCATATATAGGAATCACATATCCCATTCATCACTATGACATTGAATCTGCAGTCTAATCATATCATACAGGTGTAAAGGCAAATCTTACATTCTACAATTAGACCATGGGCTAATCTTTTACAATTAATATCAATGTTGGCCTGCTAAGACATATGGTATAATTGTTTATATTAAAAAAATGGTTCTAAGTGTCCACACCACTACCTTTTTGCCGTTAGCTGTTTTTGGTGGCATTTTTTTAGACGACTTCTTTTTTGTGATTAAATAAATAATAGTCACATAAACGTTAGCATTATTCTGCTTAGAAAATGTTCTCAAGCTAAAAATGATTTGTAATCTTTTGTCTCGGACACACTGCCTATACTGAAATCTCCAACAATTTCAGCTACAGCTCATTCCCATTTATTGAAGCACAGCTACATTGCATTACGAAGCCATCAAACACCACCGTAGCTGGCCCGCCCATTGGTAAGTGCTAAGAGAGAAAGACAAAGACATTATCATTGATTGTCCTTGATATGACTAACGCAAGTTGACCAATGGGATAGCTCGGATCCATTTTATAACACATAAATAACTTCAAGGTCTTAACAGACAGACAGACCACATGGAGTTACGAAGCAGGAGCTTTCACTGGACATCAGTGCTTCATCCATTTCTAACTTCACAATAAATAAAGTCCAGCTGCAGGCATCTAACTCCTGGGATGGCGTAAAAACAAATACAGACTACAGCATTCTTCTAGTGCAAGGAATCACACACTATAGATACAAAGAGCAAAGTTTGCATGTGTGCGACTGCTTGATGAGGCTGATAACACAAACTGACAGCCCGCTACATGAAGTCTCTGCCATGGGATCCAGCGCCCCCAGCTCATGGCTCCCTGCACTAAGTAAGGTGTTCCTGATGAGCAAGTAGTGCAACACTAAGATATTGGATCCAAAAATGGGGGGGGGGGGCCGACTATTACTGCAATGTATTTTCTCTTCTGGTTGTTACAAGTCCACAGGAGAAAACCACAGGGCAAGTATTTCAAAGTTTAACTTTCAGTTTTTCTCCAGTACAAAAAGCGCTCCACTTTTTCCCACTGAAAACAAGAAGTATTTTCACTTACAAATCTGGAGCAATTTTTATCCTGGAGGAAACATTTGCTAGGTCTTCCCCTGAGACTAGGAACTGCATATTGTACTAAACAGCTTGCATATTGTCTGGGCACCAACATTGTTCCAGAATCATCTTTTACTGTTACTGCAGAGGGGAAATGAGATAAGTAGCTCAGGATCTGTTCTTCCCTGACCAGAAGTCATTAAAAGATTGCTCACTCACTATCTGTTGATATGTGCACACCTAGGACCACATCCTGAGCTTCTTCCTCTGCTCTTCTTCTAATGGGGCGAAGGGAGTCATCACCTAGTTATGTATTCATTTGGGCTTGATTACCCATGATTCCCACAAAGCATCACGGTGGGTTCAAATAAAAATCTTTACCTGTACCATACATAATAAAAGAACAGAAAATGTCACAGCATTTAACTGTGAGTGGAGCACCTCAGAATAAGGCCCTGAGAATGGGATAGGGAAGAAAGAGAGTATTTACCCCTCTCTTCCTTGGTCTTCTCATATTACCTCCATTTCTTTCTGAAACTTACAACTATTTAATAAAAAAATCCAAACACAACATTTGGAATTATTCATGTGGCTCTCACTTTGCTTAAGATCATTAAAGGAAAGAGAGGGAGGACACTGCAGGATGTACAAAGTCCAACGTACAGAGTCTGGACCCATTTTTTCCCTCTCATCTGGAGATTCCCATAAGACAATGAGCAGTCTACAAGACAGTTCAAAGAGGAAGAGGACACCATGGCTCTGAAGCCTCATTTTCTGGGATCGTGTAGGATGCAGAGCTGCCCTATTTCCAAACCCACCCCTGTGAAACACAGTCAGAGAGGGAGGAATGGGTTAGAAGAAGGGCATTATGGGGGCAGTGATGTCCCACAGAGTGGTGCTCTGTATCTCAGGGCTATAGGTCCTGTGGAAGGACGCTGCATGCCTCCCTGCCTCTTGCTCTCAGGCATGTTCAATTGGTGACAAATTGTAGCAGCTTGATGGCAGGGATCTACGGATCTCCTCCAGGTTCTCTATGTCCAGCAGGATCTGATCAATGTTCTTCTCCAGGGAGTGAATTTTGTTCCTCTGCTGGTTGGCCATCTCCTCCAGCTCTGCCATACGAGGTCTCAGCCGACTGGCAATTTGCGTCCGTGCAGCACTCAGGCTGGATTCAAGCATGCTAACGCTTTTCTCATCTGTCAACCAGGGCTGATCTGTAAAATGGAGGAAAAGCAAATGGTGAGGAATATGCCACTTCAGTCTGGTCTGCTTTATTCAGCAGAGGAATGCCCTGATGTTGCCTAACTGCTGCCGCTTAAAGGGAGAATGGCAGGGCTGATAAAATGGGAATGGCTGATACTGCTTTACAAGCCAGCTTCAACAGCAAACACCTATAAACTAAAGCAACAGTCAACTGCAACTTCTCAGGAAGTGGCTCAGTGGGATGGACCAATTGCGTTGCTACAATCTGCATCTTAACAGGAAGGAAACTGAAGTGAAACAGACAGACATGAAACCATAAGCTCCTTTCTTCTCAAAAGAGTCACAGACATATTTTATTTAATGTGCAGAAGAAATGCTCCCCGTTCCACGCGCAGGACCCCAGAGGCAGGCAGAGCTCCAAAGTCTCAATGCATGGATGAGATGATGGTGCAAGGAAGATAGTTTTATATTTATAGGAACTGGGCTTCATTTTGGGGAAGGGAAGGGTTGACCTTTTTTTTTTTCGAAAGGATGAGCGCCACCATAACCAGTGTGGAACCAGGCTGCTGGCACTAACCTTTAAAAAGGAGATAACGCAGCTTTTAAACTAGGTGATGGGGGAAAGCCGATAGTTGCTCAGAAGTGTATGGTTTGGAATGATGTTTCTTTGAAGGATACTAAGAGAACAGGGAAAACAGGGCATCCCAGTAGAGAGGTTGCAATAAATGCCAAAGGGGACCAGGTGCCTTTAAGTAAAGTGCAGAAAGATTCCAAATTACCCCTGTCAACTGATGAGCAGGTTGTTAGTACAAACAAGAAACATACTTTGAAATGTCTGTATACAAATGCTAGAAGTCTAAAAAATAAGATGGGAATGTTAGAGAGCATAGCTCTGGATGAAGAGGTATATATAATTGCGAGGAGGATAACCAATGGGATACTGTGATACTAGGGTACAAATTATATCGAAATGATAGAATGGATCAAATTGGTGGAGGGGTGGCACTATATGTTAAAGAGAGCATTGAGTCAAACAGGTTAAATGTTGTGCAGGAAACAACATGCAATATTGAATCTTTATGGATAGAAATGCCAGATGAAAAATGGAATAAAATTGTAATAGGCGTGTATTACCATCCACCTGGCCAGAATGAACTAACAGACAATGAAATACTAAAAGAAATTAGGGAAGCTAACAAAATCAGCAGACCAGTAATAATGGGTGATTTCAATTATCCCAGAATTGACAGGGTGAATGTTACATCAGGACATTGTAGAGAGGTAAAGGTCCTAGATGAAATAAATGATTGCAGCTGGTACAAGAACCAACAAGAGGGGAAACTATTTTAGCCCTAGTCCTTAGTGGAGCAAAGGATTTGGTGCAAAAGGTAACAGTGTTGGAGACACTTGGCAAAAGTGATCACAACATTATCAAATTTGACTTAATAACTGGGGGGGGGGGGGAGTGCAAAAAAAGAAATCTACTATGACAGCATTTAACTTTCAAAAAGGTGACTCTGCTAAAATGAGGAAAATGGTTAGGAAAAACTGAAAGGAGAAACTGCAAAGGTTAAGAATTTAGCTCAGGCACAGATATTGTTTAAAAATACCATCTTGGAAGCCCAGAACAGATGTATTCCATACATTAGAAAAGGTGAAAAGAAGGCTAAATGACTACCAGCATGGTTGAAAGGTGAGGTGAGAGAGGCTTTAATACCTTAAAAACATCTATCAAGAAATGGAAAAGGGATCTGAATGAAGAAAACAGGAAACAGCATAAGCACTGACAAGTCAGATGCAAAGCAATGGTAAGGAAGGCAAAGACAGAATTTAAAAAGAAGCTTGCCATGGAAGCAAAAACTCATAATAAAAACTTTTTCAGGTACATTTGAGGTAAAAAGCCTGTGAGGGAGTCAGTTGGACCATTAGATTATCAAGGGGTAAAAGGAGCACTTAGGAATGACAAAGCCATAGCAAAGAGACTACATGAATTATTTACTTCAGAATTCACTGAGGAAGATGTAAGAGATACACACATGCCAGAAATGATATTCAAAGGTGATGATTCAGAGGAACTGAAACAAATCTCAGTGAACTTGGAAGATGTACTAAGGCAAATTGACAAACTAAAGAGTAACAAATCACCTGAGTCAGATGGAATACATTCTGAGTGCTAAAAGAACTGAGAAATAAAATTGCAGACCTGCTATTAGAAATTTGTAAACTATCAATATCATCATCTATGGTACCTGAAGACTGGAGGGTTGCCAATGTAATGCTAATTTTTAAAACGGAATCAAGGGGTGATCCAGGAAATTACAGACTAGTGAGTCTAACATCTATGCCAGGCAAAATGATAAAAGATATCTTATGTTCTTTCTTAAAGAACAAAATTGCTGAACATATAGATAAGTATAGTTTAATGGGACAAAGCCAACATGGATTTAGCCAAGGGAAGTCTTGCCTCACAAATTAGCTATATTTTTTGAGGGCATAAACAAACATGGATAAAGGTGAGCCAGTTGATACAATGCATCTGGATTTCGAGAAAGCATTTGATAAAGTCCCTCATGAGAGACTTCTTAGGGAATTAAAAAAGAGCTAAAAATATGGATGTTTACCAAAGCATTTCACCTCAACCAATGACTCGATGAACTCCAATGCTAAAAACCTAGTGAACTCAACACAAGATGATATTATAACAATGAACTGAAATGTGTAAAGAGTAACATCTAAACTAAGTTTATAAATTGATATCTTTATGTTAGCAACCATATGTACCTTTTGGAAACTCTGTTAATCATCGAAACTTTGTAAACAGTTGTGATGGCAAAACCGAACTACGGTATATAAAACTCGATAAATAAATAAATAAATAAAATTAATTAGAAAGTCATGGGATAGGTGGCAGCGCCCTATTATGAATCGCCAACTGGTTCAAAGATAGAAACCAGAAAGTAGGGCTAAATGGTAAATTTTCCCAATGGAAAAAGGTGAATGAATAGTGGCGTGCCCAAGGAATCTGTTCAGGGACCACTGCTTTTTAATATATTTATAAATGACCTAGAAATGGAAACAATAAAGTGAGGTGATTAAATTTGCCGACAACACAAAATTATTCAAAGTTGACAAATCACAAAAGGATTGTGAGAAATGGCAAGAGGACATTGCAAAACTGGAAAACTGGGCATACAAATGGCAAATGAAATCTAATGTAGGCAAGTGCAAATTGACGCACTTAGGGAAAAGTAACACAAATTATAGCTACAAAATGCAAGGTTCTATATTAGGAGTCACCACTCAGGAAAAGGATCTAGGTGTCATCACTGAAAATACATTGAAATCTTCTGGAGCAAACAAGAAAGCAACTAGAATACTAGGGATTATTAGGAAAGGAATGGAGAATAAAACAGAGAATATCATTATGCCTCTGTATCGTTCCATGGTGCAACCTCATCTTGAGTATTGTGTGCAGTTCTGGTCACCACATCTCAAGAAAGATATAGCAGAATTAGAAAAGGTACAGAGAAGAGCACATTTAAAACTAATCAGAGAAAATTATTTTTCATTCAATGCACAAACTCTGAATTTGTTGCCAGGGGATGTGATTAGTGCAGTTAGTGTAGCTGGGTTTAAAAAAGGTTTGGATAATTTCTTGGAGGAGAAAGCCATTACCAGCTATTAATCAAGCTGACTTAGAAAATAGCCACTGCTATTACTATCATCAGTAGCGTGGGATAGACTTAGTTTTTGGATACCTGCCAGGTACTTGTAGCCTGGATTAGCCACTGTTGGAAACAGGATGCTGGGCTTGATGGACTTTTTGTCTGACCCACTATGGCAATTTCTTATGTTCTTAAGACCAAGAAGATAAAGGGGATGGAACAATTTCCCTATGAAGAAAGGCTAAAGAGGTTAGGAATCTTCAGATATGATGGACGTCTTTAAAATGATGAGTGGAATGGAACGAGTAAACATTAATTAGTTGCTTACTCTTTCAAAAGGTACAAAGACTCAATGCATAATTAAGCTCTGGAATTCGTTGCCAGAGGATGTGGTGAAAGCTATTAGAATAGCTGCATTTAAAAAAGGTTTGGACAAGTTCCTTGAGGATAAGTCCATTAACAATTATTAAGGGAGAGTTGCAGAAATCCTCTGCTTATTCTTGGGAAAAGCATTTTGGAATCTCTCTACCCCTTGGGATCCTGCCAGGTGCTTGTGACCTGGCTTGGCCACTGTTGGAAACAGGATACTGTGCTTGATGGACCTTTGGTCTGACCCAGTATGGAAAATCTTATGTTTGAAGAATTTCTTTCAATTCACTTTGTAAATTAAAACGGACCACTTTTGCAAGCTGGTACCTTTCCTCTCCCTCTGCAATGCAATGGCAGACATGAAAGTCGTAGCAATTGAGACATTTAGAAAGAGAGAAACATAGAATATGATGGCAGATAAGGGCCATAAAGCCCAGCCAGTTTACTTCCTGTTACAATGCCGTACACCCCAGATGCTCTCTGGCTTTCCCTTCAGTTCTTCACCTCTAAAGATCCTCTCTGCTTCTCCCAGACTTTTATTAAATTATGTTACTGTTTGGACCAGTAAAAATGTTAGCTACCATAGTGTGGTGACCCCAAGGCTCAGCACCTTCACATTTTTTTTATCCAAGACCATGAAAGAAAATGAGCAAAAAGCTAAACACAAGCTGTAACTAAAAAGATACTAAAGTCATTCTTTTCAAAACTTTCCTCTCTTTTTATACCAGCCTTACTGGTTTCTCTTTCCTAGCCACACATGCTCACCTCACCCACCTTCTCCCCTTCTCATCAGCAGAACACCCTCACGATTATTTTAATCGCGAAAAAAAGACGCTGATTAGATAGAAGATACATACTTTTGGATTTTAACTAATAAAAGGAGAAGCAGACTCGCATTATTGAGTTCTGCGTGGGGCGAGCAGCTGGGGAGGAGTCCGTGGGATGTCACATCTTTCAGACCGCAGTTTAAGATAAACATTTGAGGGATTATGGTATTTCTAGTTCTTTCTGCCAGGTCAGAAGTGTATGAATTTAATAGGCCTTTGACATGTTTCTTTCTTTTATATCCATTATCTCACCACAATCTTTGTGCCATGCGTTGGTGGTTAAAACAAAGTTCCATTTGGAACCAGCATCCTCTTCCTCACAAGAGGTGCTTCCTCATCCGCATGAAAATAGAGGTCTGACACTTCTGCAGTCCAGGTCTTCTGAGGGAACGGGCCTGAAACTAGACGCTCACTAAAAGCGCGAGCACCACCCAAACACCTTTTTTTCTCCCGTGTCAGATCCCCCTCCAGTTTTACATACTCATTAAATTCAGGACATTATCCAAGGCACTCAGAGTTTCCTGGACTGCGGTCTTGGCATTGCGGGCTCCGGTATTGGCATTCTGAGCATCGTGAAAGATCTGAAGGCAAGAAAGAAACAATGTGGTTTAAACTCAGATTAGAGAAAACAGGAGAGTTAGAGCATGAGCTGGGGAATCATAGCTGTAGTTGTTCCCTTCAGTTCTAGGACAGAAATAAAGCGGAATTGTTCCTTACCATCTGCACTGCCATGCCGTCCCCACTGGCCGCTAACAATTTACTTTCCAGCTCTCCCTCCACACCTCCTGCCTGTTTCAGCAGGTTGGCTATGGCATGCTCTAATGTCAGCGCTCTGCCCGCTGTGCCATTCACGTCCAAGTTCAATCTTGCAATATCCTGCGGGAGAAGGAGAGCGAGAAATCATCAAACCCAGCAGCTCTGCAAAAAAGGTCACATCAATCAGCCCAAGGGGAACTTCCCAGGAAACAGGAAATGCACAGCGGCCTTGGGAATGTGCCTACTCTGGGGAAGGGAGCGGTACTTGAAATACACACTGTCACATGAGTCTTATATTTCCAGTAAGTGCAAGCTTTTTCTTGATTGTGCAACATAAGAAATTGCCATGCTGGGTCAGACCAAGGGTCCATCAAGCCCAGCATCCTGTTTCCAACAGAGGCCAATCCAGGCCACAAGAACCTGGCAATTACCCAAACAGCAAGAAGATCCCATGCTACTGATGCCAGTAATAGCAGAGGCCATTCCCTAAGTCAACTTGATTAATAGCAGTTAATGGACTTCTCCAAGAACTTATCCAAACCTTTTTGAACACAGCTATACTAACTACACTAACCACATCCTCTGGCAACAAATTCCAGAGCTTAATTGTGCGTTAAGTGAAAAAGAATTTTCTCCAATTAATCTTAAATGTGCTACTAGCTAACTTCATGGAATGCCCCCTAGTCCTTCTATTATCTGAAAGTGTAAATAACCACTCCATATCTTCTCATTCAAGACCTCTCATGATCTTAAAGACCTCTATCATATCCCCCCTCAGCCGTCTCTTCTCCAAGCTGAACAGCCCTAACCTCTTCAGCCTTTCCTTATGGGGGAGCTGTTCCATCCCCTTTATCATTTTGGTTGCCCTTCTCTGAAAATGAAATGATTATCTCACAGGCCCATCAGAGGATGAATCCAGAGGTTTGGGGTTGGATTTAAATTTCACAGGAATCTCCTAGTGCTGTTTGCAGTAGCATTTGTGTTTTTTATTATGTGCATTTACAGTCCAGGTGGGGAAATTTAAGGTTGCAGGTTTGAAATTGTAATACTGAACTGAGCTGTACATTTTTCTATTATTATTTGTTCATTTTGATTTCTAGGAAGGGAATAAGGGAAGGAATTTTCTGATGCAGAATTATTTTAAGGATTATGGATAATATAAGAGAGGGTGTCCCCTGCAATTTTTCATATGCAAATATGCTAATGAGATGAACTTTTTGTTTTGTTTTGTTCTATTTTATGCTATGTACATAAGCAAAGCAAGGGATTTGTACATATGCACCCTCATACCTCTGATTAAAAAAATTGTGTCCTTTATTAATTTTATTAAAATGTTTTCAAGCTAAAAAGATATTTCTATGTTAGTATCAGATTTAAGAACAGATGAAGCACCATACTGGGTCAGAGAACAATCCATGGAGCCCAGCATCCGTTCTCCAACTGAGGCCATTCCAGGTCACAAGTACCCAGCAGTTCCCAATAATTGATCTAGTTCCCCAAACAGTTATTTTCCCAGCGATTACATTACGGCATTTTGAGATTTATTTTTTTTTACATGTGCCAAAGAAATGAAACAAATCACAGTATCTGCATATAGAAGTGTGACCAAGATGCATCCTTGTTCTAGAACGAAGAGCATCAAATAACATGCATTTAAAATCCTGCAGGAAGGCTGCATTTCTGCAGCCTTGCAAAAGTACTGGCAGCGTTTTCCTTCAATATTAAAAGGTGAATTTTAAAAGACTGATGGGCACATTAATTAGGGGATGTGCAAAACTATGCTGGGCTTATGCGTGCCAAGTGGATTTTAAAAGCTGCCTAGATATGCGCATATCTCCCGCAGCGCGCACATCTCAAAAGTATTCAAAAGGCGGCAGGGCGTCGTCTGTGGGGCATGCGTGGTACATGGGTGTTTCAATACTTGCACCAGAAATACGCGTGTAAATACTTCTGCGATCCGACGGGCACTGAGGTCCCCTGCCGCGTACGTTTTAAAAAAAAATAAAAATGAGCCATATCTGAGGGGTGTAAAGAGTCTGGGGTAACTGGAGGGAGCCCAGGCTATCAAACCAAGGGTGGTTGGAGGACCTATCTGTTAACTGGGTGAACTGGGAACAAACTGGTAAGACTGGCAAATGTGTTGGCACGCATCCTTTTTAAAATGCCCCCACTTACACGGTAGACGTGGGATTTAAAATTCTGCGCACATGTACACGCAGGCAGGCTATGTTATGACATGCGTGCATATACACGCGTGTGTTGTAAAACAGCCACATAAGCTCCCAAGCGCCGCTTTAAAGGTTACCACCCCTGGTTGCAATTATCAAGCAGCTGCAGAAATTTTTGAGCGCAAGGCTTCAAGGTCTCACACAGCAATAAATCCCTGCTCCAAGGGGGAACATTTCAATAGGGCACCTATGGTTTAGCTTTGATATTCAGATGCTGTTACGTGGCTAACAGTCTATGCATACACTAATGCTAACCTAAAACGATGGTGGCAATCCTGCCCATCAAAGTGTTTTACATTTACCTCTATGTGTGTGTGCTCCTCCTCCCTCTCCTCTTATACACCTCTGTCCTATGTGACTGGAAGTGTATGTGTTGGGAACGTATGTGCAGGCGTTCAGCCCATTAGGAATTAGAGACATATTGTTTGAAACAAAATGAAAGAAGAATGAACAAAACTGTGTTCATGATTTAATTTGTTTCATTTCACTGTGGGTCCCTGCCAGAGCCACCTTTTTATTATGTAGCGTGCGCTTCCTGATTATAAAAAAAGCCCCACCTCCCAGGTTTATTCCCAGCCCATCCTAGACCCATGCTAGGTCCCAGTACTTCAAAATGGCACCTCAGCTCAGCCAGCACCATTTTTAAATAGTGCAACAGCGCAGCGGGAGTGGCCGGGGATCGCTCCTGCCCCCTTGGTAGATGTATCATTGTGGGTAACAACAACGAGACAACATTTTTTAAAAAGTTGCACACCCCTACTAAACCTCTACTTAGCCATGTAGAGCTGATTCAGGTGGGTTAATCCTTGTTTTATACATGAAAGGAAAATTAGTTTCTTACCTGATAATTTTCGTTCCTGTAGTACCAAGGATCAGTCCAGGACACCTGGGTTGTGACTCCGCACCAGCGGGTGGAGACAGAGCAAAACTTGTGGGCGGAGCCATATATAAGCCCCTGTGCCAGTCACAGCCCCTCAGTCATATGTAATGTCAAAGCAGCAATGTAACCAAGTAACAAACTGGCTAGAAAAATTCAAACTAACACCGAAAAACTCGAACTTGAACTGGGCTCCCCAACCGGGAGAGCTAAAAACAAGCGAACAGCAGAACTTAAGAAATTATGAGCGGACTCTCCGTTACTGTAGCGAAGCCCTGCGGGTGGGATCCTGGACTGATCCTTGGTACTACAGGAACGAAAATTATCAGGTAAGAAACTAATTTTCCTTTCCCTGTACGTACCAGGATCAGTCCAGGACACCTGGGATGTACCAGAGCAAACCTACCGAGGGTGGGAAGCAGAGAGTCCCGCTCGGAGTACCCTCTCTCCAAATCCCCCGGAATCGGTAGCCCGGACATCCAATCGGTAATGCCTGATGAAGGTATGCATCGACTTCCAGGTAGCCGCCCTGCAAATCTCCTGAGGCGATACCTGTGAAGCTTCTGCCCAGGACGCAGCCTGGGAACGAGTCGAATGAGCCCGAAGACCCACCGGAAGCGGCTTACCCTTTACCAGGTACGCTGAATCAATAGCCTGTTTAAGCCAACGCGCAATCGTTGTGCGGGACGCTGCGGCCCCTTTCTTTGGCCCTGAGAACAAAACGAACAGATGGTCGGTTACCCGGAACGGATTAGTAACCTCCAAATAATGAAGAAGAGACCTTCGCACGTCTAGCTTTCGCAGTTCTTTGAACTGGGGATCAGTGGACTCCCCGACCCTGAAGGCCGGTAACTCCACTGACTGATTGACGTGAAAAGACGACACCACTTTAGGAAGGAAGGAAGGAACCGTCCGCAAGGATACTCCGGAATCGGAAATCCGCAAGAACGGTTCCCTACAGGACAGCGCCTGCAATTCGGAAATACGCCGAGCCGAGGCAATTGCCACCAAAAACACCGTCTTCAAAGTAAGGTCCTTAATAGTTGTACGCTTCAATGGCTCAAAAGGAGCGGAGCTTAGAGCGGAAAGAACCCAGTTAAGGTTCCAAGACGGACAGGGGGGACGCAATGGAGGACGGAGGTGTTTAGCCCCTCGAAGAAAACGGGAAATATCAGGATGAAGAGCCAGGGAGGTTCCTCGGACCTTACCCCGCAAACAACCAAGAGCTGCCACCTGGACCCGTAACGAACTGCACGCCAAACCTTTGGTCAGACCGGCTTGAAGAAACGTTAGAATATCTGAGACTGAAGCAGAAAAGGGATCCAACCCTCGCTGCACGCACCAATCCTCAAAAACCGTCCAGACCCGGACATAAGCGAGAAACGTAGACTGTTTCCTGGACCTCAGCAAAGTAGCTATCACCGCGTCTGAGTAACCTTTTTTCTTCAGACGATTCCTCTCAAAAGCCATGCCGCGAGACAGAAGTGATCCGCATCCTCCAAACAGACGGGGCCCTGACGTAGGAGCCCCGCGAACCCCTGGAGACGAATGGGTAACGACACTGACAGCTGGATGAGATCTGCGAACCACGGACGACGCGGCCATTCCGGTGCTACCATGATCACATGAAACGGGTGCAATTCTATGCGCCGAAGAATCTTGCCTATCATCGGCCACGGGGGAAACACGTAAAGGAGTACATCCGTCGGCCATGGAAGTACCAGAGCGTCGACGCCCTCTGCTCCCCGTTCTCGACGCCGACTGAAGAATCGTGGAGCCTTCGCGTTGTCCCATGTGGCCATCAGATCCATGTGGGGAACTCCCCATGTTCTGCAGATGAGCCGAAAAGCTTCGTCCGCCAACTCCCACTCTCCGGGATCGAGGTGATGACGACTTAGAAAATCCGCCTGTACATTGTCTACCCCGGCAATGTGAGAGGCTGCTATGTTGCTGAGATTTTGTTCTGACCAGGTCATCAAGAGCTGTGCCTCTGCAGCCACCTGTGGACTCCGCGTCCCTCCTTGTCGATTGATGTAGGCCACAGTGGTTGCATTGTCCGATAGTACTCGGACCGCCTTTCCGCTTAGTAACGGTAAAAAGGCTTGGAGAGCTAGACGGACCGCTCTGGTCTCTAGTCTGTTGATAGACCACTGGGTTTGAGAAGCTGTCCACAGCCCCTGGACCGACCTTCCTAGGCAAACTGCTCCCCAGCCGGAGAGACTGGCATCCGTAGTCACTACCGTCCATTTGGGTACCAGCAGGGACACTCCACAGGAGAGATGCTTGGAGTCGAGCCACCAGTGGAGGCTGGATCTCGCTTGGCCCTCGAGTGGAAGAGGCAGGAAAAACTCCTCCGAGACCGGCCGCCATCGGGATAGTAAGGACGACTGCAACGGCCGCAGATGAGCGAACGCCCAGGGAACGAGAGCTATTGTTGAAGCCATCGAGCCCAGGACCGTCAGATAATCGCAAACTCGAGGACTGTGAAGAGAGAGCAATCGTCGCACCTGAGACTGTAGCTTGTCCCTGCGTTCCTGGGACAAGATCACTTTGCCGTTCCTTGTGTCGAAAAGAGCTCCGAGGTATTCTAGGGTCTGAGTCGGTACCAGTTGACTTTTGCTGAAATTGACCACCCAGCCTAGAGACTGTAACACCTGGAGGACTCTGGCCACTGCTTGCTGACACAGAGGCTTGGATTTTGCGCGAATCAACCAATCGTCCAGGTAAGGGTGAACCAGGAGACCTTCTCGGCGTAGTTGCGCCGCAACTACCACCATCACTTTTGTGAACGTGCGAGGAGCGGTTGCTAGACCAAACGGTAGCGCCCGGAACTGAAAATGCTGCCCCAGGATGCAAAACCTTAGGAATTTCTGGAACTCCGGCCGAATTCCCACGTGCAGGTACGCCTCCGTGAGGTCCAGAGAAGCCAAGAATTCGCCTGGCCTTACCGAAGCAATAACCGAACGAATCGTCTCCATCTTGAAGTGAGGAACGCGTAGACATCTGTTTACGCCTTTGAGGTCCAAGATCGGCCTTGACGTGCCGTCTTTCTTTGGGACTATGAAGTAAATGGAGTAACGGCCTTTGCCGCGCTGATGGATAGGGACCGGAACGATAGCTCCCAAGCTTTCTAAGCGCCGGATGGTGTCTAGCACTGCCACCTTTTTGGTCGGAGCTTTGCAAGGAGAGACTAGGAACTTGTCCGCTGGAATTCGAACAAAATCTAATGCGTAACCGTGTCTTATCACGTCGAGGACCCACTGGTCCGAAGTAACTCTGGCCCAATCCTCGAAAAACAACGTTAACCGCGCCCCGACATTTGGGATCTCGTGCAGAGACTGAGGCGAGGATTGGACCGACCGCATTTCATTGCGGTCCCTTGTGAGCTCCCGCGGTCGAGGTTCCTCCCTGTTTGCCAAACCGCTTTCCTCGAAAGGATTGCTGCCACTGAGAGGCCCGGGAGGAAGAAGGCCTGTACGAGGGACCCGAGGAACGAGAAGGACGTGATTTTCTGGAACCACGGAAGCGTGACCTGGAGGAGAAGGAGGACCGCGCTCTGTACTTATCCTCAGGCAGCCTAAACGCCCTGTTCTCTCCTAGGGAGATCATCAGGTCATCCAATTCTTTGCCGAATAGCAGCTTACCTTTGAATGGCAGTGCTCCAAGGTGAGCTTTAGAAGAGCCATCCGCTGCCCAGTTTCGTAACCACAAAAGGCGACGCGCCGAAACAGACGCTACCATGGATCTGGCAGAGGTCCGTAATAGATCATGTAAAGCATCTGCTCCATACGCTATTGCCGCCTCAAGACGATCAGCTTGAGACGCCTCTTCCGGGGAGAGATCAGCATTCGCCTGAAGAACTTGGGCCCAGTGCAGACTAGCCCGCATTGCGAAGTTAGTACAGATAGCGGCCCGTACTCCTAGAGCGGACACCTCAAAAATCTTCTTAAGCTGTACCTCCAGCTTCCTGTCCTGGATATCCTTGAGAGCCGTCGCTCCTGTAACCGGGATAGTAGACCGTTTTGTCACCGCCGAGACTGCTGAATCCACTTTCGGAAATTTGAGAAGGTCTAGCGCATCTTCAGGGAGTGGATACAGTTTATCCATGGCCTTACTGACCTTGAGACCCAGCTCCGGGGTATCCCATTCTTTAAACAAAATATCCGTGGACGAAAAATGAAAAGGAAAAGCCACTGCCGGTCCCGTGAGACCTAGCAAAACCGGATCCATGTTGGCCTCCTGACGGACCCCCACTGACGGAGCCTCAATTCCTAGCTCCTTAAGAATAGCCGGGATTAGAGGTATCAGTTCGTCTCTACGGAAGAGGCGGACCACTTTGGGATCATCTCCCTCAACTGCCTGAGTTCCTTTGCTCGCTCTAGGCTGGGAGGAGCCGTCCGCCGTTGTGTCCTCAGCCCCCATCAGGGGCTCTTCGGCAGGATCCGTGTCCGTCGAGGAGGAAAACTCCGATTCCGAGTCCTGTGGGACTCCCCGCAGGGATTGCTTCCCCCGCGGGGGCTGTCTGGCGGACCCCTCGACTTCTCCAGTCGTCCGCTTCTTTGAGGCATACTTACTAAGGCCCCCCTCGGAGGCTCCTTTTCGCCTACGCCTACTGCGCTTACACTTAAGGACTTTGCGTAGAAGAAGCGCAAAATCTTCTGAAAAAGAAGCCGAGTCCGAGGAATCGAGTCCGGAACCCTCCCGAGACCGAGACCTCTCCGGAGCGACCCCCCCTGCAAGACTTGACTGCGGAGAAAAGCGGTGGAGGCATAGCAGAGTTCCCCTGCCGGCTCCCGCCTGATTTCCTTGCCTGTGGCCAAAATGGCCGCCACTCCCGCGCTGAGCGGGAAAAGATCCTGCTGTTTGTCAGGCAGAGCACTGGCGCGCGGTGGCGAACGCGCGGCCCGAGAACGGACCCCCCGAGATGCCCCCGACGAGCCTTCATCGCCCGGGAGACAAGAAGCACAGAGGCCGTCCCTCGAAAGCCGCGCGCGCGCCGAGCCGCAGGCCAGGCAAGAAGAGCCGCGAGGCATGGCAGCAAAAAAATGCGGGAAATACAAGCGCTGACAGAAAAAAAAATAGAAACTTTTTTTTTTTTTTTTTTTTACCAAAATAACGCCACGACTACCCCCCCGCGACCAGCACCTCCCCCCCGAAAAAACCGGAGCGGCAGCACTAAGTAGCAGAGAGCCGGCGCAAACAAAGAAAAATAGAAACTTTTTTTTTTTTTTTTTTTTTTTACCGCTTGTCGCTGTCCACGGTCCTGAAGCCCTGTTGCAAGAGGGGTGAGTGAACCGGGCTCCCCGGTGTCAACCCCTAGCGCTGCTACTAGTAAGCCGGGTCCTCGACCCTAGCAGCGGCCTCAACCAGGGGGGGGTGGTCCCCTCAGAACCTCACAGCCCCCCTGGGAGGCAGGGCAGACAGGACACCACTCACTAAAAAACAGCCAAATTTAAAAGGAAATTAAACTCAAAAGAGAAAAATCTGAAAAAAGAAACCTAACTACCACAATCAGTGCAGGCAGAGGCTGTGACTGCACCTGCACCACCTGCTGGAGACAGAGTAAGACTGAGGGGCTGTGACTGGCACAGGGGCTTCTATATGGCTCCGCCCACAAGTTTTGCTCTGTCTCCACCCGCTGGTGCGGAGTCACAACCCAGGTGTCCTGGACTGATCCTGGTACGTACAGGGAAAAAGGCATTTCTTTGCAAATGTACTCTTTAAAGTTGTGCATTATTTTGCACGGTGTATGTGAAAAGCCTTAAATCTGGCCCTCAAAATGGATACTCAGGCTTTAGCTCATTCTGGCAGATTCCCCAGCAGTCAAAAGGCTGCTGTGATGAACATGAGCACTGAATTCCTCTTTATTTTATAATGGAAGTCTTCCATACATGGCAGAACCAGTCTCCCCACGTATGGAAGACTCCGATAGGAAAAGTCAAAGATGAACTCATACACAGTGAAGTCTTTTTTTCACCCAGGCAATGTGGGGACGCCACATTCAGTGCTGTCATGTAAAGGATGAAGAAGCCCAGGCTTGCTTGATTATGAAGAAAGGCAGCAAGCCATTAATACTATTTTTACACCCAAACAATTCTGTTTCCAGATTAATCAATTCTGGATTAATTTGAATTCACTCCCTGTTATGTTCACACTGGGAGACTACTCCTGCATTAAATGTGGATCAGCTTCCTGTAGCATTCACACTTAATAATGGAGGCGACTCCAAAATTCCATTCACATAATTTAATCCTGAAGGAACTAATGCAGGAGTGAAATATCTCTGGGCAGGATTAGTTTCTCAAAAATCAATGTGAAATTTATTGTCCACTCTCCTTCCAGTGTGAACACAAGCAATAGTGACTCTTGAGTTCGGAGTGAACGTACCTTCACCACTGTATTTGAGACACAACAGTATTTGTAACATCTGTAATGTTGACTGAGAAAGTGCCTTGGTTCACTGTCTTTCATCAAACCTACAATTCCATATTCTCTCATCTTTCCCTTCTCTCTACCCCAGATATTTTCCTCATGCTGCACTGGAAGGTCTTCCCTGCTGTCCTCACCAGTCCAATTTCACTGCTGATGTCCTGAGCCTCGTTTGCCATCCTGTTAGCCTCTTGCACATCTGTAGCAGCAGTGCCCAGGGCCCCTTCAGCTAACAGGGTTGTTTCTGTGGCAGCATCAACCCTGCGCTTGATTTCGGGTAACCGGCGCATGGCGTCTTCAGCCTCTGCTTTCCTGTCATCCACCTGCACGTTAAACCCTGTGAAAGAAAGCAGTGTGTGAATGCCAAACTTCATTAAGAGAGAGAAAGAGGGAGAACCTTATGGTGCAAACAGAAGGGCCACATGCAAAGGAGGAAGGACGGGTGCTGTTGGATGTGTAAGGGTCCGATAGGCCCCAGGCCTACATTGGTTCACAGATCAACCCTCAGTAGCAGCGCTCTGCGAAGATGTCATTAGACAAGAAAACAAGAACTCTGCTTAGGCGGGCATCTTCAGAAGCTCAATACCATCATAAAATGAGCAACTAGAATATTAGTTAAGGTGGCACATTTAGAGATCGTACCCTCTCAATGGGTGGGCCTATATTATGGAACAACATGCCAGAAAAGCTGAGAAATGAATCAACCATTTCCACATTAAGAAACTTCTAAAAACATGGCTGTTCCATTTTGGAAGTACGATATCACCGACACCCTAGCAGGATTGTAAAATAGCTCTAGTAGTTCCAGTGTTTAATTTGCAGAAAAGTGTAGCATGGTATCTCAAGATGTTGTAACATAGAAAACATAGAAACATGCCTTGTTTTTTTATGTTAAATGTTTATGTATGTGCTTTTTGAGCTTGTAAACTGCATTGATATTTTATGATATTGTGGTATAAAAGCAACCATAAATAAATAAATAGATAGATAGGTAGATAAAATAGTCAAGAGATCGATTGTCTTGGGGCAGTGACAGTAGGACAAACACAACATGCACTAGCAGAGACAAAGTAAGTTAAAAAAAAAAAAGCCTATTTTTAATAGGCTGTATACTATTGTGTGACCCCTGTCAGTGTTCACTAGAATATACTATCTAGTAAAATGCAGAAGTTTCCAGCAATGGGAGGTTCAGAGGGTGCAGGCTTTTGGTGTGAATGTTAGGAGAGTTCTTTTCCCAAAGGGAATGGATATTCTGGTGGTATATAGGGTGCTTCCATAAGGCACTGGGAGGAGTCCTAGCCTGGAGCCAGAGGGGTTCTGGTTTGGTTTGTGTATATTTTTGCTGGGGGCCAGGGAGGGCAGCAAGGAGCTGTATCCTGTCTTGGGATTCAAGTGTGATCCACGGAAACACAGAGACACTGAACATGACAGCAGATAAAGACCATACAGCCCATCCTGTCTGCTCATCCATATCTCCTGCTCAATTTTACAGTCCCTTCCTCTCCCTCAAAGACCCTCTGTGCAGAGAGGGGCTCTCTTCTGCAAGCGGCAAGGGCCAACTGAAGATCTTACCACCCAAAAGCAATGGGAGGGTCTGGCCTGGGCTGGCCAGCCATGTGTGAGTAACAGAGTGGAACAAGGGAATTCTGCAGACTTTCCTGTGTGGGGCTGAAGAGATAAAAGCCTTGATGGGACTTCCAGGGATCTTCCTGCTTTGGAATTGAATTTAAGCAGCATAAGGCCTGTGTCTGCATATGTGATTTGCTGACATTCTGGATGAAACCGTACTCCATTTTTGGATCTGATTTCTTTGGATTGTATTTCAAGTCGGTCTCTGGTGAACTATTGACTTTTTTCAGTAATCTTTTCTTTGTGTTTTGTTTTGTTTTTTTAACACAATCTTTGGAGTGGACCTGGTGAACCTTTCGGCCCTGTAAGTGAATCCTCCCTGCAGCATGAATCTGTGCATTTTTCCAGACACTGCAACAAGTTAGACAGTGCGCAGAAGTCCCTGAAGGTGACGCCCAGTAATGTGGAGTGCAATCATATTATACAAAACTGCTTGTGAGCGATAGATTACAACATCCACGTTGCAGAGAAACTCTAAAGGTGCACATCCGTGCCTTGCAGTGTCAGAATGGGAAATGCTGGGCCCTATCTAGACTTTTTACAGAGAATCATTTTGCCACAAGCATATCTCAGATGTGTGTGCTGTATGTGGCTTTCTGTGTGTTGCCTTCTCTCCCTCAATGACATTAAAATAAACCTTTGTCCAGTAATGTCCAGAGGACTTCTTGGAAGCAGCCACTTAACCTCATGCTGAAGTGCTTCCTTGCAGCAGTGTGAGGGAAATCCAAGGCCAAATGAACAGGGAGAGTAAATTCTCTGCTTTCTAGAACAATTGTTGTGAGGGGCCCAGTGCAGAAAGGCAGAGAAAAAAAAAGCAAGATAAACAGAATAGAAATATTTATAAGTAAATAAATAAATAAAGAGAGAACAAGGAGAAAAAAAGAATAAAAATAGCAGAAACAAGGGAAAGAAAAAAGCAGAATAAGTGTTGTAGAGAAGGGGGAGGGTGTACGCTGTGGCACTGTAGATGGAAGTTACTGGAGTAAATTGGCAGTTGCTGATATTTAACCCTATTGGATCAATTATTCCGGCCCCCTTTTTAATAAGGTTCAACGAATCGCTTCTTTTTGGCCCAAGTGACTTACCCCGTAAATGCTTCAAGATGTTTTCCACTTCGTAGAAAGTGGCATTTCCAGTACTCAGGGCCTGCTGAGCTCGGCTCTTGGCAAGGTTGGCCCGCGACAGCAACTGATCTGCAAACTGTAAGAACAGGGAGAAGAATCAGACATGGAATTCATTAACTTTGCTGAGTGGCTTTTAGTCCTAACTTACAGAAGCCACCTAGATGCAGTTTCATAACAAAATACCAGAACATCGTCACCTATTGCAGCCAGGGGCATGTCTTGCGTCTGTAAAACTCCCGCTGCTCCAGCAGCGAATCCTGTCAGAGCACTTGTTGCCGAACAGGAGATGAAATGCACAACTGTTACTCACCACTCGCCCACCCTCTCCTTTCTGGAAGAGATCTTTCACTTCTTCTTCCCACTTTCCCAAGTTCTTCTGCAGGTTCCTGTATTCGGTCATGTGTCCATCTACCAGGGCAGTCAGAGAGTCTGCCTTCTGCTGGATGCGGTCTGCATCGCCCTGAAATGGGAGCCCAGAAGAGCTGCATTACCCCGGCATGACACCCACTGACCATTTAGGGCAAGACGCCACCAACCACTGTCACACCACCACAGCAAACTCCCATTTCCAGTCCTATGAGCTTGAGCGGTCCAGGGCCACGAGAGCAGACAAGAAGGCACTCATAAGATCTCAACACCAAGCTGCTGTGTGCAAGTTGCTGGGTATGCGCCAGCAACATGCTAGTCCATTTGAATGCATAGAAATAAAGGTTAACAAATAAAAACAAACAAAATACATAAGGTGATACCTTTTTATTGGACTAACTCAATACATTTCTTGACCAGCTCTCAGGAGCTGACGCTCCCTTCCTCAAGTCAGAATAGAATGAGCAAAAGATGACATTTACCAGAAAACATGGAAAGCATTCCAATGATAGCATGAAGGGGAAGGGGAAAAGAGTGGTGGGGGTGGGGGAGGGGGGGTTTGATGGGTGATCAGAAGGTGACAGGCAGTATAATTTTATGGCACATTGGGACTTAAGAAACCCAGGTCTTTGTTGAGTCCTTTCTTATCAGCTCCAAAGTGTCTGATCATTTTAACTTCAAAAGTTGCCTTGGTCTTCCCTGTGGTGTTTGATTCCTGCTGTGATGCAAGCTATGCTAGCACCTATCACAGGACACCCCCCCCCCCCCCCCCCCACTCGCAATCATCCACATGGGAAAAATATTCAGCATAAGGGGGGATCCCACTCATGCTCCTCCTCTAATGAAAATGTGGAGCAGAATGTGACCTTGGGGAGACAGGCCAGACGTTCAAGCCAAGAATCAAATCGCACAGTCACAAGATTAAACACCACAGAGAACACCCCCATGGGGGGAGCACTTTTTGGAACCAGACCACTGCATCAGTGACCTTATCATCAGGATAATTCAAGGAACATTTAAAACAATCCAGGAACACAAGACTTTTGAATTTAAAATGATCAGACACTTTGGAATTGACAATAAAGGACTCAAGACCTGGGTGTCTTGTTACAGTATGAGCCATGAAATTATACTATCAGAGTCTGTCACCTTCTGATCACCCATCAAATGCCCCCTTCCTCCTTCCCCCTATCATCGGAATGCCTCTAATGGTTCATCTTTTGCTCATTCTATTCTGACCCAAGGAAAGGAGTATTAGTTCTTGAAAAACTGTCAAGTAATATATTATGTTAGTCCAATAAAAAGGTATTACCTTATGTATTTTTTATTATTGGTTAACCTTTATTTGTGCAGAGAGAAGCTGACCCGGCCCTGGTTTTCCATCCATCACATGGCCTGGAGCTGTGGCTCTTGCTTCTTCAGAAAGGGAAACTTGGAGTGCAGGCATACAATGCAGAAAACCATGACTGACTCTGCCCCTCCCTACAGACAGGGTAAGCATAACAAAAACTGGGAAAAAAAAAGTTAAAGGAACTAAATTAGCAGAAGGGAGATGCCGTCGTGGAAGACATTCCACTTTTCACCCTTCTGCTGTCCCACAAAACCTTTTGCCTGACCAAACAAGGTTTCAGTTTTATTTTCATAAACTTTATTAAATCCTTATAGTCATACACAAACGGCGTGAGGGAAATTTTCAGTAGCCCACGGCACAGCAAGATGCATGCACACCTTTTGGCTAATTGTCAAAAAAGGTTAGCCACGAGAAGCAGGTGTATAAAGTGAGAGTGTGAGGCTGGCTTGGAGGCTCCTGTCTGAGAAGGCTCAGGGGTGGGATCTGGGTACCCCACGGGAGGGAGGAGCCTAAGCTCTGGGGGTGGAGGGAAGGCAGTCACTTCCACTGCGACAAACCCTCCCTGCTGCAAGAGCAGCACCGAGGATTATTCTCACCGGAGACTTCCACTGCAGCAAGAGATCCTGTGTTGCAGGGGCCACGCTATGTGGGGAAGCAGAGACATTAAGAGGGAGAAATGGAATTGATGGGGAGGGGGGAGGGGAGAGAAGAGGAGAGTCAGAAAAAGAGTAAAGGGAGCAGGCAATGGATATTTTCACATCTAGAGCCGGCAGTAAGAGGAGACATCTGCCAGGATCAGGAAGCAGAGTCAAAAGAAGGGAATGGAAATGATGGAAATGCTTTTACTCACTTTAGTATGCATTTTTTTTTATATATAAACTTTTTATTCAAGAAAATAACAACAACTAATAATTTGCATTCTGGCATACATTTGTTTCTGATGCAAACCAGAACTCAGTCATAATGATACACAATTTTTGCATAGACTCAGTCAGCAAAGTATGCATTGTTTAAATGGATGCGTTTCTAGATGATAAGGGTGCTGCTGGGTTTTTGGATTTTACTGTAATTTAACTGACAGATGCTGATCCAGGGACTTCCTTAGCAGGATCGTTGGTTGGCAATAACTTCCCAAGTATGTATAGCTCAAGGAAGGTTAAACTCAATTAACTCATGTTGGATTACAGCCATACTACATACGGTAACTGAGATAGATTTATATGGATCCTTAGTTATACGTTTCTTTCCTGGTCTGATTTTAATTACATATTATTTATGTTTCCTATGCTTTTTGTTTGGTTGGGGTTTTTTTTAATATATATTGTATTTTCTCTATAATCTTGTATATCCTGTTGGGTGTTATTTTATTGAAGACCAAGGCAGCGGTTAATAAGAATATTAAATAAATAAACTACCCAAGCACCAAAACAAGCCAATCCACCATCACTCCCCTTTCACATTGCCTGATCTAGTCTCAGATCACTCAGCTTGCCAAGGCAGGCTCCTCCAGCCACCGGGATATTTACCTCTCACACTTACTGAAATATCGCAGGAGTCCCTTAATTCTCCCCCCCAGCGGACATCAAACCAGCCCCAGAAGAGGCCTTACCTGGAAAGATCCGGCATTTACAGATGGAAGCTGGGACACAGAGCGGAACATCTGCAGGCTGTCCTGATTAGCCCTTTCTGCCCCAGACGCCAGTCGCAGAGCCTCAGCCTCCAACTCGCTGGCCGACAACTTTCCTGCATTGAACCTAAAGCAAAAATGAATATGTATTAGGAAACGATGCTGTTACTAAAAACCAGAAAACACCTCCACATACAGGAATCCCTTGATAGATGGAAGACATACAGTTCCGTATTTGTTTGTTTGTTTGTTTGTTTTTAAATCATCTATCAAATTCTAGTAATCTATTTTCCCTCTGACTTTCATTAAAAAAAAAACAAAAAAAAAAAACCTGGGGATGCTTTCCTATGTCCAAAAAAAAAAAAGAAAAAAAAGATAGTCACAAAAATTCACCAAAAAACAAGAACATTAAGTCCCAGCACTGGGACTTAATGTTCTGCAAGCTGTGACATCTCTTACAGTTCTCAGATCATCTTTAGCTTCCCTTTTGGAGCTCTCTCCTTGCCCACGTTGTAACTCTTCATATAAACTTTCAGGCTGATGCAGTAATCTGTGTGTTAAGATCCTGTGTGCTGGATTTCAATGCAGAGTTTTCACCCACAGGTACATTTTTTTTTTTAAACTCCTGATGTAGTAAGCTAATGCTATGCAAATGCATCGGGATTCAGCACAGGCTGCATGCATATTTTGGGATGGGAGCGCTGAGGCAGTCGGGGGTCGCTAAGAAGTGAGCCTGCTGTTGGCCTCTACCTTTTTGTTTCTGTGCCCATGCCTTTAAAAGCAATTTGGGAGGGGTGGGAGGAGCTTCTGCAAAGGCACCAGTTCTGGTTGGGAGAGGAGGAGGAGGAGAGATTGCAGGGTCGGGGTTGGAGCTGCATCTATCTGGGCTTGAGGAGGGGGACCCAGGACCCGGGCTGTGCTCTGTTGGCATGAGTTATTACCCATTTGCCCTGCTGCTTATCTGTTTAATGCCTAGTTTTGGGGTTTTTTCAGGTGCTTTGGGTTGGTTTTTTTTTATGTGTACCAAGCTGTCATATAGAAAAGCCACAGGCTTTGCAAACATCAGCAGTGGATATGTTATTGCACTTCTAATCAGTGCTGGAAATGTAACTCCATCGCCGACCTGGAGTTAAGTTTCCAGCATTAAGAAAAGCTGGGTTAGGCCACCACACTGCTGTGCATCAGGGGGTAATGCTTAATGCCCTCATTTGCATGGGATTTGCATGCAAGTGCGCTAAGCATTACTCACAGTTTCAATGCACATTTTGTGTAGGTAAAACTCCTTCCTGCGTGGGCAGTAAGCTCTACCTGTACAAAATGTGCATTCAAGTGAGGGTAAAACACACCTTTATGCACTGGTCTGCAAGCGCTTTCTCTTGGATTACCACAGGGGACATTACCTTGGTTCTGCTCTTCAATCCATACGTTCAGCAATCTTTCCATGTTTTTGATGACATAGCTCCTACCATGATGAGCCAGCCTGGAAGCACTTAAAGGTATTGCTGCTTGTGAACTTGCTTTTGTCTTAGTTTTCACGGATTGTACCTCCTGTGCAGGTTGGGTCAGTTTTTCACCAGTCTCAAAGCAGCTTATAAATTCTGATTTCAATTTTCTCTTGCGCCTCTGCACTGACCTCCAAACAATGGACCCTCTGCAGACATTTCCGCTTTACTTTGCTTGCGTCCCACAAGATAAGGTAAAGTGTGAAGAAATGTAACAGGCAAATCTGTAGCCTGAACCGTAGCAGGTTGTGGCTCTCAGGCATTTCATGCAGTAAAAAGGACTGCAGCGAGCTTTATATCCTCATGCAACTCAAGAAGCTCAGAAGAAAAGCAAGCATGCTAGGACAAATTCTGTTGCAGGAAGTCTCCCATATATTGGAATTCAGATCCCAATACAGAGATTCTCTTATAGGAAAATTCCATTGAGTGAATTTCCATATAACAAGGGATTGCGTTAATTAATATCAAAACCAGTGCAATACACTGGTTCTGCGCTGTCTAAAGCCCTGTACAAGCGCACAAACAAGGGCCCTCCTGGTCTTGCACAAGAACACAGGCTCGTGCTCCTGAGCCCTGTACAAGAACATCGGCGGTGACCGTTTTGTGTCCTGTACAAGAACACGAGCGTTGACACTCATACGTCAGAACATTTTGTCTGTCCTGACCTGACACCTTAAGAGTTCAAAGTCTGGAAGGTCTTGAGTGTTACTTACTTTGTCAGGAGTTCCTCAACAGAGGTCCCCAGACTACCTTCTCCAGTCACGGCTGAGCGCAGCAGCTGTAAGGCTTGGCCTGAGTCCTCCTGTGCGCTCTTGGCCATCTGTACCGCCGCATCAGCTTCCTGTGTATGACTAAAAGGGGGAAAAAAAAGCCCAAAACGTTCAGGTCTGGAAGGTACTTGAGCCATTTGATCCTGTACTATCACATCCTGCTTCAGTGATATGGAAATAAGGTGCATGAGGCATGGAAATTACTAAAAAAGTGCAAGGAATCAGGCAGAAGAGAGGAAAAGATGGAGTCCAATTTCAAACCTCTCAGATAGAAGAGGCAGAACAGCAGTGAGAAAAGCAAAGGAAAGGTAGATGGAGATCCCTAGAAGATTAAGAAAGAGGGGAGGACGTTAATGGCAAATAAGGGTTAGAACAGGTAAAAGGGGGAACATGAGAAGAAGATCCAAAGCACAAACAGGAAGAATTAGAACAGAAGTGACCAACTCCGGCCCTCGAGAGCCCCAAACAGGCCAGGATTTTAGGATATCCAGAATGAATATGCATGAGACAGATTTGCATAAAATGGATGGAGCGCCTGCAAATCTGTCTCATGCATATTCATAGCGGATATCCTGAAAACCAGGCCTGTTTGGGGCTCTTGAGAGTTGGAAGGAAATGAAAGTGACTAAACAGAGTAAATTCTCTGATGAAATAAGCTCCACAATGAAATCACTTATTTTGCTGCTTTGTAGTTCCAGTTCAATGGGAACAAAGACTGGATCTGGCCTTCATTCTCAACTATCCAGGGATTTTTCCCTTCTTTTATACCCTTCCCAAGTGTGGGCATTGCAATCCTCAGCCAGGAGCCATGTACCAGGGCCCTTTCCGGAACCCTGCAGTCATGTGACCTAAATCTGGCCATTGGATGTCATGAGTGCACAATGACTGGGACTCCCTCCCCCAGGAGATCTGATCACTGCCTTCTGCAGCATGTCTGGTCCTCTCTCACCGGCTGAGCCACAGAGCAGAACACCTGAGCTGCGAATTGAACTCAGGTCTCTCCACATAACAGTGTGTAGTACTGCCATTAAGCCACAAATCTTGGTTCTTTCTCTTTTAAAACTGTCCTTGCTTCAGGATATGGAAAGGAAGTATATTAAATCATGTACTCACCCATTTGCTAATCCCAAGGCCTCCTGGGCCATGTGCAAGAAAGCGTTGGGCCCGCTGGGGATATCTAAAGAAGGAACTTGCTGAGGACAGAGAGAGAGAGAGGGTCAGTGATTGACTCATTCTCTTTACCCCTTTAACAGATATATTTTTGTTAATTTTTTTGTTTATTTTGTTTTGTTGGTCTGTTATTGTTGTGGATGATAAGTTGGTATTTGTGATTCAATAGAATTATTGTTTTGTACTTATTGTGATTCTGTTTTTATGGTGGATATTTTGTTATGCTGAATTTTGTACATCATTTTGGCGATATGTTGAATTTTGTACAATGTTCAGGCATTCAGATATGATCCAGGAAGTGATCAATAAATGTTTTAAATAAATAGGTAATGTAATACCATTATTGGTAACATAAGGAGCAAGTTGTATGTACATATGTCAATATGATGAGGACAAGTAATGAAGAGAGGAATGTGTAGTTGGTATACCATATGTCAGACAATTGTTTTATGTTAAAAAGAGTAAGCCGCCTTGAACTATTTGTCCTGGTAGTGTAATGGTGCTTTGAAAAGGTTTTCTTATGTAGCTAAACTAGTTTGATGACAGTGAAGAAATAAAAATCATTGCAGAACTATGAAATTGCACTGATCAGCTTGGAAAAAATATCCAAGGATGCTGAAATGCTAGACATGTATGTTAACATTCTAAAAAGTATGCTAAAAGGCAAAAATTGTTAAGAGTCAGCACTGAGTTTTGTTTTTTTGCCTTCTGGCTCAATTTAGAAGAAATCACATGACTTACAAGAATCCTATCTCTTTAGCATATATGAGATAAAATTATAACGACAACCAATTAGGAAATGTTATGCAAATAAACAAATTAACTCATTGGTGTGTAAATTAGATGTGATGACCTATTTAACCTATTGTATCAGTAACGTTCTCTGAGACTGTTCCGTATTGCCTTACTGGTAATTGTACACCCCTGAGATATCTTTTTTAGCTGCTGGTTTTAAATGTTTATTTACAGCCCCTAACAGTAGGGCAGAATATAAATATTTTTAAATAAGATAAATAAATAAATTAGCCAAACAACACTGGATAACCCAAGGAATCAAACCTGCTGCTCTCTGAAATCAGAGGCAGAGGAGGGTCAGAAGTCTGCATGCTGAAATACTTCCAATCTCCTAACTATTCCAATTGCAAAAAGAGCTAAACACACTGGTCTATATTCAGCTGGCTGGTGAGCAAGAACATTAACCAGGATATTCAGCGGCATTTAACCGGTTAAGCATGCCTCTGTATATACTCGGTTAAAGTTACCCAGATAAAGTAATCAGAGTAATTTTGTCACTCACCAGCTTACTGAATATTAGGAGGAACATAGTAGGAGCCAATGGCACTCCGATCTCTCCACCCCTCAATATACAAAAAAATGCATCAATGACCAGCAGGTTCTCCCTCCGACAATATATTTAAAAAAACTGTAGCTATGGCCAAGCCCACCTTCCACCCTTATTCCTGAATTCCTAAAATTCTCCAGAATGTGGAATGGGAAGAATAGAGACTTATATCCTCCCCTCCCACTTAATTCTAAGTGCTGATAGTACTGACAGTCCTGGCACTTAGTATTCATTTATTCACTGCACTTGGGCAATGACTGATCCCTTCACTGACTGAGGTCAGTCTGATGTCAGTGAAGGGATCCTTGCCCTAGTGGGATGAATAAATGAATACTAAGTGCTCACCCAAGTTACAGTATTCATGGAATTGTACTTGCAGGAAGATTTCGTGCCAATTATAGGGTCTAAAGCGCTGTGTGAGCACATTCATTTTTGTTATCATATTTACCATATCTTTCAATGTGGCTTTGGTATCTTCCAACTCCATGCGTGCTTTTTCTATCAATCTCCTTGTTTCCTGCATTTGTCCCTGGTACTGGTCTGCCAGAGAATGCATCCTGTCTGCTGTCACCTTCACTTGCTCCAGACGGCTCTGGGTACTAGACTGGTCTCCGATTAGTTTAGACAGGCGATTCTGATGGGACCTGTCAGAGGCTGCCAGAAGAGAGATTTTACTGCTTAGGTAATATGGACTACAAAGGGCAGTAAATCAGTTATACAGATGAATTGATTTGTAGGGGTGTGCATTTGCTTTTAATGTAAAACAAACAAAATTTAAAAACTCATGTTTTGTTCTGTTTGAAAAATAAACAAAATACAAATAAAATTCTATTTTCTTTGTTGTTGACTTTTATTTCAGAAAGTCCATGAGAAAAAAACCTAAGAGCTGCTATAATTTTTAAATTAAAATCCTCCTGGTTTTCCTCCTGCCCTACAGGCAGTACCTTGCCCCCAACAATGGGATCCTCATTTTTCATCATCTCTACCACTCATGCCATGTAAACTCTGTTGCGAATTTTATATCATCTGCAAACAGACACAGTCTCCCAGACAATGTACGTTGAGAATGTTATTCTAGAGTTCTCCCATCACACACAGAGTGGATTATGCCTGATCTTCATTTCAGGCAGTGAGAAAGAGTTGCCCAAGAGTCTCCCCATATATACTGTCCACGGAGAAAGGACTGTCCCAGTCCCCTGGCCTCAAAATACACAGAGAGGGCTGTCCCAGATCTGCTCTCAGTCCCTACCCCCTCATACATGCCCTGAGAAAGGGCTATACCAGAGTTCTCCTTTGCCCCACCACTTAACAGACAGCTAGAAATAGACAAATACACAGGGCTATCTCAGAGACCCCCTCACCAACACACACACACTCACTGAGAAAGGGCTGTCCCAGAGACCCCCTCACAACACACACACTCACTGAGAAAGGGCTGTCCCAGAGACTCCCTCACCAACACACACACTCACTGAGAAAGGGCCATCCCAGAGACCCCCTCACCAACACACACACACACACACTCACTGAGAAAGGGCTGTCCCAGAGACCCCCTCACAACACACACACTCACTGAGAAAGGGCTGTCCCAGAGACCCCCTCACAACACACACACTCACTGAGAAAGGGCTGTCCCAGAGACTCCCTCACCAACACACACACTCACTGAGAAAGGGCCGTCCCAGAGACCCCCTCACCAACACACACACACACACACTCACTGAGAAAGGGCCGTCCCAGAGACCCCCTCACCAACACACACACACACACACACACACTCACTGAGAAAGGGCCGTCCCAGAGACCCCCTCACCAACACACACACACACACACACACACTCACTGAGAAAGGTCCGTCCCAGAGACCCCCTCACCAACACACACACACACACACACACACTCACTGAGAAAGGGCCGTCCCAGAAACCCCCTCACCAATACACACACACACACACACACACACACATTCACTGAGAAAGGGCCGTCCCAGAGACCCCCTCACCAACACACACACACACACACACACACTCACTGAGAAAGGGCCGTCCCAGAGACCCCCCTCACCAACACACACACACACACACACACACACATTCACTGAGAAAGGGCCGTCCCAGAGACCCCCTCACCAACACACACACACACACACACACACTCACTGAGAAAGGGCCGTCCCAGAGACCCCCTCACAACACACACACTCACTGAGAAAGGGCTGTCCCAGAGACCCCCTCACAACACACACACTCACTGAGAAAGGGCTGTCCCAGAGACTCCCTCACCAACACACACACTCACTGAGAAAGGGCCGTCCCAGAGACCCCCTCACCAACACACACACACACACACTCACTGAGAAAGGGCCGTCCCAGAGACCCCCTCACCAACACACACACACACACACACACACTCACTGAGAAAGGGCCGTCCCAGAGACCCCCTCACCAACACACACACACACACACACACACTCACTGAGAAAGGTCCGTCCCAGAGACCCCCTCACCAACACACACACACACACACACACACTCACTGAGAAAGGGCCGTCCCAGAAACCCCCTCACCAATACACACACACACACACACACACACATTCACTGAGAAAGGGCTGTTCCAGAGTTCCCCCTCCCAGCAGACAGACACACACAGAGAGCTGTCACAGAGTCATCCTCCCCTTCCCCCCCCCCCCCCCCCCAACATAGAGAAGATTGTTCCAGAGCCTTCCCCACACTTCCAGATACACACAGTAAGAGAAGGTTGTCCAAGAGCCTCGCCTCACACACCCACACAAGACTGTCCCAGAGTCCATGATTTCCCACCTACATACACCAAAAGGACTGTCCTAGACTCTCTTCCCTTCTCCCTCCCTCCCCCCCCCCCCCCCCCACACACACACACACTCTGAGAGGGGGCAGTCCCAGAGTACCCATTAACCGGCTTGTTGTACGGCTACAAGTACTCTCACATGACATTAAACATTAACCACAGAGAGTCTCAGCGTTTCAGCATCCCCTCCAAACCATACAAACACACTGAACAAAAGCTATCCCAGAACCCCCACACACAAACAAGCACATAGAGGCACAGGGCTATCTCGCAGCCTTCCTTGCATACACTTCCACCCTCTCACACACACACACACACACAGTGAGGAGACTGCCCCCCCAGTGCACACATACAGGTATAGACCAAAAGGGCTGACCAAGTCCACCTGCCACATACACACTGAAAGGGATCCTGCACACATGCACAACGAGAAATGGGCCACTCTCTGATTTGCTCCATTACCTTCTGATGTTTGAGCTTCCCTCAGCATGTCCTGAACAGTCTTCTCAGCCTGCACCATCTTCCCTTCCAGTTCCTCACTAGTCACTGGGATGCCACCAACCTGGATCTGAGAAACTACAGCTTCCAAATCTCGGAGCTGCCGCTGGTGCTGATCCACCTGGAATCACAGATGTGACTATGTCAGCAAAGGGGGTGACCGGATGAATCAAAAACCAAGGCTAACTGTGGCCAGCACTCCAGATTCTTGCTGGGTTCTATCTTCCAGAAAACCTGTTGCCACTGCCGGGGGGGGGGGGAAATCCAGGGACGCGCTTTCAGTAGGCGCTGGGGTGGGGGGGGCACCAATGTACATGCACAGACCCTGCCTGTTATGTGTCTGCAGATCGGCTTGTTGTGAAGCTACAAGTACTCACATGGCATGGCATTAAACAAAGGCATGGAGTACATACATGCAGTGCAGCAGCAGCGCACCTGCTACACACATACATTCTTTACATTTAAATGGCCATGTCTAGTTTCCAAGCATGGCTCTAAAAGCCAGCGGCAGCTCCCGCCCCCCCCCCCCCCCCCCCCCCCATGCAATGTCTCGTCTCTACATGGCCAAAAGCACAAACTTTCAGGCACCTCCACACCCACTTGGCCCAGATATGGCTGATTTAGATGGGTCTTACCCAAAAAAGATCACTGAATCTTGCAGGAAATTAATTGCCAAAAACAATAATTCCACACAGAATGACTCTGACATGAAATTAATTACAGCAAAGACCACTAACCAGGAGACGGGAGCTTAAGCCTAACTCTGACTCTCTTTTCTACGGCCTCTGTGACCATAGGAGAGTGAATGCCTTGGGGACTCGTTCTGTGGGATCGCTGCACTTACCCGATTCCTCACGTCACCGTAACAGGCGGGGCAAGGCGGATGCTCACAGCGGGGCCCCTCGTACCCTGGCTTACAGCGGCAGCTCCCATCGAGCCCACACTCCTGGGACTCGGCACCCACAGCGTGACAGCTGCAAGCTGCAGGAAGAGAAGACACCGATCAGAAAAGAAACCCAGGACGGTGCTGGCATCAGGGTCAGAACCAGTTTGAGGCTGCAAAAGCCCCAGGACTGGTCTCAGCTGAGGGCACCTCTCACTCAGTACTGTGTCCTCCATGTTATCCCGGGCCAAAGTGTGGGGTGCAGAACCAAATAATGACGACATCTGGAATTTATTCCAACATCGCTGGTATAGAAGGAGCAAGGCTGCAACTGTCTGACAGCTGAAATTCATTCAAAGGCCATCCTGGCCGCTTTCCCATCTGACCTCCTCTTAATCCTGTCCTGACAGTAATGGTAGCAGAAGACGGCAGGCAAACATATCCAGCACCACCACCCAACCGTACCCAACACAATGTCACCACTAGCGAGAATGCAGTTGTGCAGGGTGCTACTGGGAGGGGGGTGGGAAGCTGGAATCCTCCCCCTTCCAAGCCAAGATCGTGTGGGGAGTCAGGCAGCGTTCCAGAGGCCTTGCTCTTCAGGCTATGGGAACGCTGCACAGAGCTCGGCTTCTGTCCTTCAGGTCACTCTCATCTCCCTCTCTGACCTCAACTTGTGTCCCCCACCTCAACTCAATATATGCAAAGTCCTGAACCCACCGTCCCAGCCACTGTGCAAGGAAGAAAAAAAATCTCAGCCTCACCCACTCTGGGCTCGTTTTCCCCCGATTAGACCAATATGGACTCAGCGCCATCAGTGTACACGCAGCTCTGCAGAGAATTCACACTCGAGCGCCCGACTACAAACTTCATAACTAGGGACCTTCGTTCTCAGTTTTTATTGTATTTTCCCCAGGAATTTATCAGGGTTTATTATAACGAACAAAAAAAAAAGGGAGAAAAATCAGTGCCAACAAATGAGTCATTTGTTTTCCCCACTGATTTTTCTCCTATTTATCTCCCAGGGAAAATAAAATTAAAACTGGAAACAGTTCCCTACTCATAATCTAGGGATGTTTGTTATTTTTAAATTATTTTAAAAGAAAACCAGCTAACCAGTTCGGTAAGGTGGACGCCTTTTTAAGATTAGAAAATGTTTGAAGATGGGAAAAACCTTTGGGGTTACTGAGGTCTTTTTTTTTCTCAGGCAATAAGGGGACAATCGGACAGTGCCTGAGGAGTCGTAAACAAAGATCCTTTAACCATTTAAAAAAGTATCGTCTTGACCCAACTTCTTGACTTCTTTCCTTTTGACTAGTTTTACTGTTGGAGGGCTAACACATTCTTCCCTTTCTACTTTCTGTTCTTGTATTTTGAGGTACAGGAAGGAATAAACATCCCCGCATCAAACAGAGAGTCTGGGGCAGAGCTGGCGTCAGAAGTCAGGGGGGCTCCTGATCTGCGGCGCATTTGCTGGATCTACAAGTCACAGAGAGGGTGTTCCGCCTAGGGCTGTACCTCGGCACTTATCCGCAGGGTTGGGGGCCAGAGGGTTCCCCACGAAGCCACCTTTGCAGCGGTCACAGTAGAAGCCGCCGGTATTGTGGATACATTTCAGGCACTCCCCCGTCAGTGGGTCGCAGTTCCCTGAGGCCTTGGGGTCAACATTGCTATTGCACTGGCAAGGCTGACAAGGTCTGAGGGGGCCATTTTCGCCAAGGGGGTCCCCAAAATACCCATCAGCACAGAGATTGCAACGATCACCTGGGGAGGAAAGAACAAAGAGAGACCTCACAGTCATTATCAGCAAGAGGAGGGACTGGCAGCAGCGGACCCTCTTCCTCTGCCCTGCCAGAGAAAAGGCAGTGCGAGCTCTGGGGTGAGCTCTCCAGGCGTGCCCAGGACCCAAGGCATGAAGGACAGCAGAGTACGAAAGGGCAGGAAGGGAAGCTGTAGGAGCGTTGTTGGTGAGCGGGGCAGGAGGAGGAAAGTTTATCCCACACTATGGAATAGCTCACCTGAACATAGGCAGGAGTGCGGGACTATGAGTTCCTGCCCCTTGGCACATTCGCTTCTGTCAGAACAGGTATTACCTGTAGATATTACAGTTTCCATGCACTAGGAAACCCCTTCCAACATCAAGCATGTTTGGGGCACCTACAGAGGGGGTCTGTGAGGAAAAGGCAATGACTGGGGACTGAGAAGCATCCACAGGGACATAGGTGATGGGGCAAATAGGCTGACTGGATGGATCAAGGGTTACTTATCTGCCAATAACTATTATATTACTATATCCCGTAATATATCTAGAAACATTCTGTATAACCCCCAGATGTAGCAAATATGGTAAATTCTAATAGTATGGAAGAGCTCCATGAACCCCAGGTAACAACACCCTCTCCTCTAAAGTCCCCTGGGTGAAAGTCATGCTACCCCTCTATTGTCCCTTACCAGTGATTCCAAGGGGGCAGTTGTTGCAAACAACCTCCTCCGTCGCGGGTATTACTGAGCAGCCAAAACCATTCTGGCACGGGCAGCGCCGGCAGATCCGGGGATCCTGGGGATCATTGTAAAATCCTATGGGGCAGTCGGCACAGTCCACTTCCAAATTCTGGTCTCCCGAATAACAGTCACCTATGAGGAAAAAAGGAGATGGTGTTAATCTTAACACTCCAGCCAGTCACCTTCCATCCCTGGTACTACGGCACTATACCCTCGTCATCCTAGCACGGTGCTCAGGAACACTGTCCACTCTTACCCCGTTACCCTGCAACCGGTCTACACAGAACAACAAATAAAGGATCAGCAGAAAACAAGCTGTGGGAAGGTGCTCAGCCCTGGTCTTCAGACAAAAGTGCTAGCATGTGATGCGTTGCGGCCCTTTAAGAAAAAGTATTCCAATCAATTTTTTGTGTAAAACATTTCGAAACTGTTGTAGTTTGGTATAAAATCAATGGAACAACGGCTGCAGGAAGAAAGTTAAATAAACAAAAGCAGTGGTAGTAATTTTCACAAATAAATGAAAGAACACTAGACAGAACAAATCACTATTTTTGGAAGTCACGGAGCGTAGAGAAGAGATTGGTCTGACCCAGCACGGCAAGCCTTAGGTTCTTGTGTCTCCAGATACATCGGCCTCTGTGCACGAGTCAGATACCGTTCTCTTTGTTTTGGACCATTCGGGCTGTGACCCTGTGGGCCAGGACACTGAATCAGACATCAGCACCAGCTAAGATTTTCCTTATCTTCCCCTGAGGCAGGCGAACCACCAAAATATTGGTGGACAGTGCGATTTCATTATGGGCTTTACAATAAGGGACTTATTTTTGTGAGCAAGACATTAGCATTTTCCATAATCCTGTGAACTAAAAACCAGGAGCTCCTGCTGCTTTTTTTTCCGATTACTTGAAATAATGAACTAATCATAAATTGTTTAGAAACTAATGGACTGATGCGCTAGTATACTGAGTGAAATTAATTAAGTCACCATAAGTGAATGAATATTAGGACACCGCTTGTTTAGGAACTAATGAACCAGTGATTTAATATTTCTTAATGTACTTTTTAATTTCCTTTTACTCTTTATTAATTGGATTTTTGTTATTTATTATTTTGGTGGCAGTGTTCCTTGCTTTCTTTTTCCTAAGGGTTATACAATTAATGTTCCTTTCCCTAAATTCCCAAAAGTGAAAAGAAGCATGTATCATGAGTTCCTCATTTATTTTATTTTATTTTAATTTCTCAACTGTTTACATTTCTTTAAGGTTGAGCATCTACCCAAACTTGTTTTCATATTATTCTATATAGCCAAGAACCCCAGAACGCTGTACATCTAAACCCTATCCCCCACGCCACATCTAACTCCGACTCGCTGTATATATATATATATCCAAAGCCCATCCCCCTTACCAAATCACCAGCTAACTCCAGCATGCTGTACAGCCAAACCCATCCTCTTTGCCCAGTCACATCTTCACATACACCCCTTTATTCTATCACATAACCCCCCTTTTTATCCCAGCACTGTCATATAACCCAACACCCCCTTGTCCTATCACTATAATCATACAACCCAACATCCATTGTATTACTATTTCATATAATCCAGCCCACCCTCATCCAATCACTGTGTCATAATTCAGCATTCCTAAGCCTAGAACGACAAATTCTCATGGTTTTGTTTACCAGTGTCTGGGTCACAGACCCCGCCACCTTGACAGCTGCACGGCACACACGTGCTGAATGGTCCCAAGCTGGTAGATTCCCTCTTGTAGCCAGGAGCACATTTCTCACAGAACTGCCCATGGTATCCAGTAGGGCAGTTGCACTGCTCCACCCACAGTGCCGGAGGTCCAGAGCCGGGGCGAGCAGACACAAGGGTCACGTTATCCAGGTACCCTGTGGCTGGAAGAGCAGACAAGAAAGGAGGAGCTTTGTAAAAAGAAATCAATTTGATATCCAAAGCTTTTTTTTTTTTTTTTTGCATGAATAGAGGTGTCGAAGGCAGGCACAAAGAATCCAATGTAATAAGACAGCAGTAAAACTTTTCTTTCCTGCCCCGCTGCTGCTCTCCTCACTGCTCAGGAAGGATCGTTTTCATACGTCCCGCATAACTTAGTGCCACAAATATGTGCCTAAATTATTCCAGTTTTCAAAGCAGACTGACACACATAGGTCTTCTTTCAAAATTATCCCCCTCCCCAAATCCACCCTGTACAAGTTACTCCTGCTCTTTGGTGTGCACAATCTTTTCCTGTAAATTTACACACAAATGGTCAAACTTTACAAAGTGTGTGCATAAAGTCCAAACCCCCCCCCCCAGGACTGCCTCTGCTTGATGCAAGTAAAGTTATGTGCAAACAGAAAATGGGCGTGCAGATTTACCCACTCATCCTGCGTGCAATCTGGTAAAAGGCCAGATCCGTGCATAACACACCATTTTATCCACCAAAGTCCCTTTGAAAATTGCCCCCATAATTTATTTGTAAAACGAATCAGAATTTATTACATTTGCCCAGGCTCTGAAAGCCATGTCATTTTTATTTATTTAGTTTGCACTTAGCTCATGCCTTTTCATTGGTAGCTCAAGGTAAGTTACATTCAGGTACTGTATTTCCCTGTCCCCAGACAGCTTACCGGCTACGGAATGAATTTTCAAAAGATTTTACGCACATAAATGGCCTTTTGAAAATTGCTACTTCTGGGGGTAATTTTCAAAGGAGTTACGCGCATAAATGTAACTACTATTGTAGCAATTTTCAAAAGCCATTTACTCACGTAAAGTGAACTTATGCGAATAAATCCTATGGACGATTCAATGGCATATATTGTAGCAATTTTCAAAAGCCCACTTACTCGAGTAAAGTGCATTTACATGCGTAAAACCCAGATTTACGCATGTAAATGCTTTTTCAAATCCGCCCCTTTATGCGCATGAGTCTTTTGAAAATTCACTTCATGGGGTAAATGTTTGAAAAGGGTTTACCAGCGTAAATGGACTTTATGGAAGTAAATGGACTTTTGAAAATTGCTAGAATATGCTATTTTCACTCATGTAACTCCTTTGAAAATGCACTCCTAAGTTTGTACCTCGAGCAATGGATGGTGAAGTGATTTGCCCAAGGTCACAAGGAACGTCAACAAGATTTGAACCCTGGCTTCCCTGGTTCTCAACCTGCTGCTCCAACCATTGGGTTACTCCTCTACTGCACAAGGTGCTTATTCATGTCATGTGTTCAACCCATCTGAACCAAAGCTCAGCCAGACCCACTCCAAGGAGCGTCAGCTGAGGCTAGACATTTATCTCTGTAGCAAGTTGGTGCCTTCTAGTGGTCAGAAGTAGGTTGGCTAGCATGAGGTGGAAGGGGCACTGGAGCAGCTCTCGGCTTAAGGGAGAGGTCTCACTTACTATATTCTCCGTAGGTGGCTCGGATTTGAAGCATGGTCAGGTTTCGGAGTAAACGGCGGAACTCAAAGGAGCTCAACTGTGGGCTCCATTTATTGTCTGGCTGATCACTTAACCTGCAGAGAGAAAACAGACATAGACATTCTTCAGTTAACAGCCTGGGGCTTTTCTTCCGCTTTTCTGTTCTCTTCCATATACCCATCCTCTGGCCTAAGAATCTAATTGCAGCCCCTCTATTATACAGGGCCTGGCACACTGGCTCACTAAGCATTCACTTTAAGTTTGTCTCTCATTCTCTCCCTAGACTGTAAACATAGCAAGGAGCCAATTCACTATTTTACATTGAAATTAGTGCATGTTCTAATAAGTGCTCTAATCATCAATTAAATTTACTGGTCAACTCTTTGGTCATGGCCACTCTAAAACTCAACACAGTCATATATTAAAAATATGCAAATGAGGGGAAAAGGAACACAGTAATTCTTTTCTCTGTATTTACGGACCTACCAACTATGGAGAAAAATTTTGGGTGGCCTGCTTGCTGCTCAAAACTTTGCTCTAGAGAATAAGGTGGTATTAAGGGACTAGTGCACCGACCTAGGGCGCTAACTCCTTAACCACCACCACCACTTAACCAACTCCAATCCCATTACTGGGCTCCCCCACCCAAACCTGATCACAGTCCCTGACTTCCCACTGTCCCCTCAACCACCGGCCAGATCCTTCATCTGTATCTGGACACAAAACTTTTCATACCCCTCTCTACTGCCACAGTTTTCTCCCAAGGTACACCAAGGCTCCTTGCAGCCTCTCCCCACCTTGCCGGTAGGAGAAGAGCTCGTCAACTCTTTCTGGCTCTGCATTGCTTCTACAATGGCTCATTCTCTTGCTGGCAGAGCATGGGGCCTGTGGAGAGCAATGGGGAGTGGGGGAGCACTATGGCTGAGAGGGGGGGGATTACTGGTGGATGTGGGGAATCGAGCTAGTGTCCAGATTGGAGAGAGGAGTATGGGATTGTGGTTGGGATCAGGGCTGGTTGGGGGTGGGGGGCGGGGGGTAAGTGTTATGGGATGGTGATCAGGATTAGAGGAATTGGGGCTGTATTATGAGGGAGGAAAGGGTTCCCATGTGTGCCGGCCGGGCATTTTCCTATATGAAGTGACCCTGTTAGTTTGGACCAGTGAATGTAGGGAAAAGGATGAGGCTAGTGATCATTAGTTTGCTGAATCAGGCAAAAAAGCTTACATTAACTATCAAGTTACAATTGAAAGATAACCTGCAGTAAGCTCTCAAATTTAATGTGGCTGTGAATTGACCCCTCACTACTACCACTTATCATTTCTACAGCTCTTCTTGAGGTACACAGATCTATACAAATACAAATACAAATCCTTAGGAGCTGAATTGTAACCTCCCTTCGGGGTGACAGAGGGCCCAATCACAGAGGTATTGCGACAAAAAAACCCCCAAAAGATTGTTTAAAGCTCTAGAATCATCACAGGGAAAAAGAACAAACCAGTAAAATATTGCACTAAAACCCATAAATATCAGCACACTACTGCTCACAAGTCATAGAGTCAAAGCAAAAAGAAAATATCCATTTATATTTAATGGCATCGGTGGTGAGTATTGAATAATGAAGAGATGAGATTATTTTTTTTCTTGGTGGACATTATGTGGTCAATACTCAGAGGCATTTAGAACATTTTGTCACAAAATGGGAAAAAACCTTAGCTGGATAACTCATAAGTTATCCAGCTAAATGATGACTTTTGAATATTTTGGGCACTTATCTGGCTAAATTATAGACAGAAAACTCATTATCTGTCTAAAATGTATGTGGATAACATAGGGGCATTCAGAGGCATACAGCCATATCCGATATTCAGAATTAGCCAGATGCTCCGGTTGTGCCAAAGAGTAGTCCTAAAGTTTAAAGATAGCCAACTATATTCAATAGCGCAGCTGCACCACTGAATATCCCTCCAAAGTTAGCTAGCTAAGTTTATCCAGCTACCTCTGCAATCTGACTAGTGATAGACAATTACTCCCTAAATTCTGATGCTTATTGAAAAAAACAATTATTTGGCTGCTATGAGGTCCAGGAAGTGGTCCCTGGTTATGTCTGAGTTCAGCATTCTTATTTTAGTGCTTTCTTTTTGTTTTTTTGATCCTGGGATCTTCATTCACCGCTGTCCAGGGATTTTTCCCCTATATTATATCCCCTCCCAAATTACTTTAGTCCCAGTCATTAAGGGGGTAATCTTCAAAGCTATTCGAGTACATAAAACCTGGTTTCAGTAACCTGGGGCTGAGTGAGTGTAAACGTAAGATCATAACCTGCTTACATCTGTACTTTAATATGAACTAAACAGAGGCCTTCCAGAGGGCAGAGTTAGGGGAGTAGATGGCATACGCACACGTTTGTTTTTATTTTAACATGTGCGCGTGTTAGTGTACATGCACCAGTTACACACTGCGAAGAGGAGGTAGTAATTTTACGCAACTGAATGTGCGCAGGACTCGGCCCAATTACCTGAATATTTTCAAAGCGAACTTAAGTGCCTAAGTTTGCTTTGAAAATAGCGGGTAACGTCTGCGTGTTCAATGTATGATGTACTCGCAAATGCCGCTGCGCGGGCTATTCCAAAATCACCCTGAAAAAGTGTCAGTCCTTGGCCGGGGTGGGGGGTGGACGTACACCAGAGCTCCTCCAGGTGTCGCCATTGTGCAATGACTATGACCCCCCTTCCCCCTCCCCTCCTCCAAGAATGATGAACATTTATTTATTTATTAACTTTTATTTACCGACATTCGTGCAGCACATCATGCCGGTTTACAAAGAACTCAGGTTTTTTTAAAACTCCTTTTTTTTTTTTTTTTTTAATTTCAATTTAATTTTTATTGGCCACTGCAATCGTATAAAGCAATAGCAGTGACAAAGTACAGAAGAAACAAACATGGAAAAAAAAAAACCAACTCTTTTCACATGCAGAAGTCCTAACATTTAAAATTGTTTGTCCTTCCCAACCCAGAAGGTTTTCCAGATTTCCCTCAGGGGTGGCAAGGGTGTGACTGGAAGTTACCACCTCTGAAGAGTCAGGAGGTGCCCCGCTTCAAGAAGCCTCCCTCTCCTTACCTGAACGTGTACGTCTGGGTGATGCCACAGGGAAGGGTGCTTCCAGCAGGCGTCAAGGGAGCAGTGACTCGCAAACCAGCACCTTCCAGCACTACATCGTGGGCTGACGGACGGCGCCCGCCACGGTCCACCCGGTAATCGAAGGACAGAGCCTGGCCGTAACTCAGCTGCTGGTCCCCTAGGAATTTAGCTGTACAGAAAAAAAAAAAAGGGAGACAGCACCCCCTCTCAAAAGTCAGAAAAGAAATGGAATGAAACCAAAAGTTAAACTGCCACAGATATTTAAAGTTCACAGATCTGCCAGCCCTAAACGTTTGCTTCGAAGATTGATCATTTGAAACATGATAAATGCTACTGGTTGTCCCTCATGTCATCACATGAGCCATTAATCAGAAAAAAAAACCCCCACACACATACACACTCTCCATAGTCATGAACCACTAACCATACAACACACATACACACACACACACTCTCCACAGTCATGAACCACTAACCATGCAACACACATACCGAAATCTCGATTCAGAGTCGGCTCAGCTCATGATCAACTAATCATACAAGCCTTACAACTCTCACATCTCCCAAATCCTCTTCATCATGGAGTACCAGCTCATGGTCCTTTAGATAAAGTTTAACTCTTTTCCCTCCTATCCCCTAACCACTAGAGACAAGCCTTCCTCCACACATATCTCCCAACTGCAGGAGGCAAACAGACATTTGCTGCAGAGAGCAGAGGTCCTGAGAGAGTGAAGAAGGGAGAGGGAGTGCACGAGAGGAGCAAGCGAGGGAGCAGAAATGGCAGAGAGTGAGGGAGACAGAAAGATAACAGAGATTCCTGACAAAGAGGGAGTGAGAGCTCCAAGAGGAGAACGCTGAGAGGACCTGATAAAGAGTGAATGAGAGGAGCAAGCGAGAGAGCAGAAATGGCAGAGAGTGAGGGAGACAGAAAGATAAAGATAGAGATTCATGACAAAGAGGGAGTGAGAGCTCCAAGAGGACAACGCCGATAGAGAGGGCCTGATAAAGAGTGAACGAGATGGAAGTGACAGAGACTGACACAAGAAGCAGAGGACTAGATGGGGAGATGGTGAGAGAGAGAGAGAGAGAGTTCAGGAGCTGTGTGGTAGGTACAGTTTGGGGGAATCTCCCCTTCTGGCTATTTTTCTCCCTAAACCTTTTGAGATCCCAACCAGGTGTCTTGCCCTGTACCTGGTGCAGTGAAGTAGATGGGGTCGGCATGCCTGGCTACCGCATACACATCGTGATGGCGAGGGGACCAGTGAAGCTGTGCGGGGAATCCTTGTTTCTGGACTGCTCTCCAGCCCTCCAAATCTGTGGAATGAGAAAAAAAAGAACATGTCTTACCCGTTAAGAATTGGTAGGGAAAACCAATTAAAAAAAAAAAAAATTCAAGGGACTGAACAGAGAAAGTTCAGGTAGCCACAGTCCTTATAGTACATTACTAACCAATTGAATCCTCCAGTTTAGAGCTTTTCAAATCCAGTCCATGAGAACGTTCAACATCTCTGCTTTTTGTGGTCCCCAAATTATGCAAATTAAACTGCTTTTTATACCAGATATAGCTCATGAATACAAATGTTGCTGAGGGCGAATAAATCTGAACAGATCACCCCTATCGCAAAATCTCTGCACTGGCTTGTAATACTTTACCAGACTAGGTTCAAAATTCTGGTGCCGGCCTTTAAGGCCATCAAAGGCAATGCACCGACCTCTCTCACTCTCTGTGCTCTTTACCCCAAGCTTGTTTAGCCATCCCGTTACCAAAGGAACTGCACCTCACAGGCAGCAGAGAGAGAATCTTCTCCAGCTCTAAGCAACCCCGGCTACTTAACATCAGATTAGCTCCCAACTTTCAGAAAACTACTAAATGCACAGCTCTTTCAAAATGGCCTTTTAACCGGAAGCTAAAATACGGCTCGCCAGAAGAAGTGGTTGAAATGCTGCAGCAGAAACTGCCATCATAAAAGTACAGTCCTGTACCCTACAATTTTTCCCCAACCTGTAACGTATTGCACCCCATCCAGATGTAACCTTGGAGCTAGCAACTGATATCATCTGATAGACCACTTGGACTCAGTCATCTAGAAAAATAAAAGCCCTATGTGCGCCGAAGCAGGGAGATATGCGCAGAAGTTGGGCCAGCGCACGCCGCGTGGATTTTAAAAAGCGTGAGAGTCCGCGCACAAAAATATTTTTGCGAAAAAGGGGCGGGGCGGGGCTGTTGCTAGATTTCTCAGTGAAATCTGCACATAAGTATTTATGTGCACAAGTGCACGCCAGGTCCCCCCTACCCTACCGCGTAACTTTACACCTGCTATGGATGGCACGTAAGTCCTGAAACAAAAAGAGTAAAGAGCTTAGCAGGATTTTAAGGGTTGGGGCCAACAGGGTAAAAGGTAGGCTAGTTAACTGGGGGAAGTCCTATCCTTTAACTGGGCAAACTGGGAACAGACTGGGGAAACTGGTAATTGGGTCAGCGCGCATATCTACCAAAATCCCTCCACTTACGTGATAGAGGTGGCATTTGTGCACGTCCATATAAAGCACTGCGCACATGTAAGCACGTTCAGCCTATTTTATGTCACGCGTGTATGTTATAAAATGGCTGAGTCTATTGGCGTGAGCTGGCATACGCATGTACATGTGTACCCGTGCAGCTGATTAAAAGTTACCATCATACTTTGCACCTTACCCACTCATCACCTAAAAAGACTACTTGGATGTACAGCAGAACTGCTCTTAATCCACTTAAACCCTATATCTCTCTGTTTCCCCTGATGCCATTACCTCATTATGCCTTTCCAACTACTTCCCTGATTACACCTCTCTCTTTACCTTCACCTACTGTGTCTTATTCAATTACGACCCTGATGTGTTATTTCATTGTATATGTATAGGGATGTGTATACTGCCGATTAGAGTTGAACTTGCTGTAACTCGCTCTGAGTTCTTTTATTGGAAAGCCATGCAATAAACAAAGGATAATGATGACGACAATTGTAGGTATCCTGAAAGCCAGATCTATTGAGTGCTCTCAAGAAACAGATTTCATACCCATTGCTACCTAATCCAATTAAATTATTGCATTAACAAATAAATGCATTTTTTGTGAGGTAGGTGCCCTTCTGCTACGGCTGCCATGGCAAAAGGGCCTGGTCACAGGTCCAAGACCAGAAAGCAGACCATGGCTGAAAGGTGCCAACAGGATAACTGCTCCAAAGTAGGGATGTGCATTTAGTGCATTTTAATGCGCACTAAATCGAGTCAGTGTGCACTCAAACGAAAACAAACAAAAAAAAAAAACCCCATATAATAAAAATAAATGAAACTAAAAATTAATATTTTTTTGGCTGCACATCCCTACTCAGACGCTAAGCAGCTCTCTAATTGGTCTAAGAGTGACAGAAAAACAAAAAGCAACCACAAGGCACATGGAAACAGACTATGAAAGCAGGTAAGGACCTTGAGATCCATCTAGTTTGCCCGTTCTCCTTGCTGCTGCAGTGCCAGAGACAACAAGTGATTGCTTGTTTTTAACTTTACCCCCACGTCTTCATAAGCAGAAATTCTCTGTGCTTATCCCAGGCTCCCTTGAATTCTGTCTCAATTTCTGTCTGCATCACTTCTACTGGGAAGGCTGTTCCGGGCATCCAACACCTTTTCCACAAAGAGATATCTCCTAACGTTGCTCCTGGAGCCTCATGCTGCCACCTACAACATTCTTTCCTACATTTTTCTTATAGGGGGCAGAGGAGCCCGCCTCTATCCTAAAATATCTAAGGTGTACCTGACAGCAATCTGCTTCTTTGTGTGCCTGAAATCTTGCTGGATTTTCTTACTTATAACTGTGCACGTTTCTTTAAGCGGATTATCCTGTGACCGGTGCGGGCCAGGGAGGCAGGAGCTGACAAACAGTCGGAAGCCATGGGCGAGACGGAACAGGGACGTAGTTAGAAAACACCAGGCCAGCAAGAGCTTATGGAATGACTGCAGCAACTCCTCCGGGACAGGTTAAGGCAATAATCTGTCTCTAACCAATCATTAAATGATAATACAAGACTCCTGCCTTGTTTTTCAGGGCTGTTTTTCCTCTTCAGACATACCGTCGCTGACAGCCATGAGGAAACCAGTTCTTGCACTTTTGTTTATCAACTACTGCACAGAAACCCGAACGGTTTCCCACAGGCATCAGCCTGAACTGCAGCCGGGTGTCTGCCTTTTCCTCACATGCACGGACAGCGCTGGGTGGTAACCCTTCTGCACTAGCTGAGGACGAAGGGCCCAGCGCTTCTCACCGTACCTTGGGTTGACAATTGGCTCCAGATTCGTCCGCCAGGGTTAATCCAGTCCTAGTTTTATCCCACTGAACACAGGAATAAGTAGTCATGTTTTTCTTAGGAAATGCAATAAGGAACTCAGAACTGCAGCAAGTCCCTGCATGCAATGGGGTAAATCCAGGACTGGGTAGGGCGAATCTAGAGCTAGGTGGCAACCCTAGCTGTGCTGCTCCTGGCACAGAGGCAAATTGGTGCTGCAAAAGGGATTTTTTTTCTCAAAAGCGGAGCCGTAAGAAAAAGCCAAAAGCATGAAAAGGAAACTGGAAGTTTTTGTCACACGTACCTTTCTGGAAGGAGGCAGTGATCCTGTGGATGCTGTAATTGCTGGCGCTGCTGCAGGAGGAGGAGTGCCCATAACAGAAACACTGAGTGCAGCCTTCAGGGTTCCTGGCATCCAGATGATAGTAACCTGACTTGCACCTGTGGGACGGAGAGAATAGCAGCAATACGGATACTGCAAGTTAGATTAGAACAGGCCAAACTGCAAACAAAAATAATTATCCGCTGTTTATCAGTGTGCACAAACTGTACAAGACAATTCACAGGGTTTCAATGTTGCTGCTCAGGAGAGCTCAGAGTCGAAGTTTAAGCACACAGAGGTTAAGCGATTTGCTTGAGGTCACACGTCTCTTTCAGAGTCACACGCTGCTCCTGCAAGCAATCCAAGGCCAATTCAGCACTCAGTCTACTTTTATCACACAGATCAAAACGGGAAATGGGTGCAGCTGGGGTTAACTTATATGCCCTCCACTTTCTATCTGAGAGCCGACACTGCTTTATGACTCCTCCACCCCAGACTGCCCCTAGGACCGCCACTCAGAATCCATGCACTTCCCCCACTTTCATAACTCATGAAAAAAAAAACAAACCTGTTTATATCAATCACCAGATATGCACCAAACTGTCCCATGGCAGGACCGCCGGCGGGGCACCCTGAAGCAGAGTTGTACACATGTAAATGGGACTAATTCCAAATTATGTTGTTCTGTAGTCAGGAGGAAAGCAGGTATAGGCTGGGTCTAACCAGACAACTGCACCTGCCCCAACACGCCTCTGCTCCCAGAGACATATTCTAGCCTTCGTCTGTGACCAGGCCTGTCTTTTACAAACCATCTACCCTGGGGGGGGCCACTTACTGCTCCTTAAATCATTTTTGGCAAGATTTTGTAGATGGCTGTATTAATGTTACAGGACAGTCCTGCCGCACCTCATGTAACAGGAATTATACAGCAGGAGGATATTCAAAGAGAGCCTAGGTCAGTGGGCAAAAGATCAAACATCAGACGTCAAGCTGCGATTAACCAAGGTCAAACACCATTAGCTGAACCGGTATTCATGTGTGAAACCAAGTTTTGGTGTTCTGGGTCATGCAGTTCCAAATTTAATTCCAGACACCTTGGGTTAGAGTTAGATGTGATATAAATAATTCAGGTAGAACAGGATCACCGCGTGTCTTCCTTGGATAGGGGTTGAATCGATTCCAAAGCAACCCTACTATTACCACTTATCATTTCTACAGCGCTACTAGATATACACAGCACTGTACAGATTCCAACGAGTTTACAATCTAGTCAAGACATACAGGCAAGACGTCAGGCAAACTATTTACTAGGGCAAACCTGGTTAAAATCAACAAGGCCATGATCAGGGAGAACCAGAGTTTAAGATTTAAAAGCAACTCACCCAGCCCTAGAACACATACCTGTCACATTGGTCTCCAGTGACTGAGGTTTTGCACTCACAGCGCCCTGTTACAGGGTGGCAGCGACCAGTACTACCAGCTGGGTCACAGTCACACTTTGAATTGCTGAAAAATAAAATAGACAGATGTATTCACTTCTGGTTAGTTTAATGACCAAATGAGTCACAGATATGCAAAGCCATGTTTAAAGAGCCATAGGCATGTTCAGAACACACTGTGACCCCGAGAATGATTTACACACCCAGATATGAACAGAATAACTGGCCTGCTCTCCAAGCCTATGCACTACCCCTGAGCAAATTAGCTGCAACCACCCTGTCCCTCCCTGTCTTCTAGTCAACTTGTACACTGCTTTTTTCTTTGCTACCCAATACCCCCAAGAATATTTCGCAGCCCAGGCCAGCACATTTCCAGACCAACCAGTATCTTCCCTTCTAGCACACCATGCTTACAGCACTCGGGAGTCTCCTATGCACCCGGCCTCCGTCAGATATTGGAATCCAGGCTGACATCGGTCACACTTCTCACCCATCACACCTGGTTTACAGCTGCAGCGTCCGTAGTTATCACACTGTGGGCTGACAGCACCTGAGGAGGCAAAAAACAACAAGAGGTTCACCTCCAGGGAGAGCGAATAGTGTGCTGAGAGAACCCGAGGAGACACTGCAACAAGGAAGAACACCATTGCATGGGAGATCATGCCATGTGTATGAGAAGGCCCGAGCAGATACTCTAAGAAAGAAATATCACTGCAAGGGAGAGAGCTTGAATGGACAGATGGAGGGAAGGATTATTATGGTGGGTAACCTGCTCACTTCTGACATCTTACAACTCTACATCTGGTCAAGCCTAGGATGTGCAACAACCACATGAATTCAGGTCTGGTTATTTCTGTTCTTTACAATCATGCATATATATTTTTTTTTTTTATTGTTGATGTTTCAGTGTACTTTTTGAGACCTAACATTCAGCACCATTTGGCCAGCTTTGTTTGGATTAAACATAGAAATGATGGCAGAAAAGGACCAAACGGCCCATCCAGTCTGCCCAGCAAGCTTATGGTAGCATCAGCCACGCCCTACAGGTCTCTCCTATAATGGTAGCATCAGGTGGTGGCATCTGCCGTGCCGTACAATTTACCCCCATGCTTAGTTTCCCAAACCGTTAAAGTCAGGGCCCTTGTTGGTTGCTGTCTGAGTCCAAGTCCCCGTTTTCTCTTATTTCTTGCCATTCAAGCAGAGAGCAATGTTGGAGTTACATCACAAGTGTAAGGCTTAATGGTTAAGGGTAGTAACAGTCGCATCAGCAAGTTAACTCCATGCTTATTTGTTTTCTCAGACCATAAAATTCAATGTCCTTGTTGGTTGCTGTCCAAAACTAATTCCCCTTTTCCTCTTTTCCCCCTGCTGTTAAAGCAGAGAGCAATAACAAGTTGCATCAACAGTATGAAGGCTTATTGGTTAGGGGTAGTAACTGCCACTCCAGCAAGTTACCCCCATGCGCTCTTTACTTCATTTCCGTCCTCTAGCCTTTAGGGATCCACAGTGTTTATCCCATGCCCCTTTGAAATCTTTCACCATTTTTGTTTTCACCATTTCCTCTGGAAGGGCATTCCAGGCATCCATCACCCTCTCCATGAAGAAATATTTCCTGACGTTGGTTCTCCCTGGAGCTTCATTTCGTGACCCCTAGTTCTTCTGATTTCTTGCCAATGGAGAAGGTTTGTTGAATGTGCATCACTAAAACCTTTCAGGTATGTGAAGGTCTGTATCATATCTCTCCTGCACCTCCTCTCCTCCAGGGTATACATATTTAGGTCTTTCAACCTTTCCCCATTTGAAGGAGACCCCCCACCATTTTTTTTATCTCCCTTCTCTGGACTGCCTCCATCCTGTCTCTGTCCCTTCTGAGATACAGTCTCCAGAACTGAACTGACTAGATTTGAAAATCCTTTCCTTTTAGCCAGCTAACTTTTTATCCACCTAAAAAGTTAGTTGGCAATCAGGCTGATACAGTACAGTGCGCTCCGGCGGAGCACATTGTTAACCCGCGTTTGGACGCAATTTTTTGACGCGCTAGCTTTACTCCTTATTCAATAAGGGGTAATAGCGCATCGAAAACGTGCGTCCAACCCCTCCAAAACTAATAGCACCCGCAACATGCAAATGCATATTGATGGCCCTGTTAGTTATTCCCGTGCGATACAGAAAGTAAAATGTGCAGCCAAGTGGGTAGGTGTTAATTTCTGCCGGCACCAGGAAAATGCACAGAAAAGCAGTAAAAACTGCTTTTCTATACACCCTCCGACTTAATATCATGATGATATTAAGTCGGAGGTCCCAAAAGTTAAAAATAATTAAAAATAAAAAATAAAAATTTTTAAATCGGACGCTCAATTTTGCCGGCATCCGGTTTCCGAACCTGTGGCTGTCAGCGGGTTTGAGAACCGATGCCGGCAAAATTGAGCGTCGGCTGTCGAACTCGCTGACAGCCGCCGCTCCTGTCAAAAAAAGAGGCGCTAGGGATGCGCTAGTGTCCCTAGTCCCTCTTTTTACCGCGGGCTCTAATTTGAATATTTTCTTTTACTGAATCGCGCGCACAGAAGAGTGGCCTGTGCATGCACCAGGAGAGCGGGCGCTTGACTGCTCTCCCGCGACTTTTACTGTATCGGCCCGTATGTGAGAGGTGGGGCAGGGATGTTCCGGGGCGGGGCCACTTGCCCGACTAGTTTAGCAGGATAAGCACCGAGGTTCAGCATTATCCAGCTTAGTTAGCCGGATATGTCTAGGACAGCTATTTGGCTGTCCTACAATTAAGTGGATAAGCTTACATGCATAACTTTAAGATAGCTGAGTATATTCAGCAGCATATCCATGCCACTGAATATCTCAGTCAAGTTAGATGGACAAGATTATCCAGCTAATTTAGGCAGCTGGATTGTAGCTGAATATCAGGCTCTTTATATTTTCAAAGGTTATTCAAACAGGAAAAGATGGGACAGAGAATCCTAAAAGATTACAATCCAATTCAGAAGTCATGTATTACAAATATTGAGGTGCATTTTCAAAAAGAGAGAGTGTGAAACTAAGCCGGTCATGTTTAAGTGCATTTTCAGCCAGCTAGATTTAATCCCACTCACAGGGACAGCTGCATAATTTAGCTAGCTGGTGCTAAAGTTTCAGCACTAGCTGGCTAAATTCCTCCTCTCCCAAATCCTGATGCACCCCCACCTCCCAGAATTCCCCATTTTGTGAGAGGCACCCAATGAACGTAGGAAGGTTTAATTAGGCACTCTGTGGGGCAAAAAGCTTCACCCTGATGGATCTAGTGAGGAAGTGACTCATGAGTAGGCTGTGCTCACTCACCTGGCACGGATTTTTAGAGATGTTTAAAACCTCACAGCTTTGGTTGCCAGCCTATTTCTGGTTGGGGGGGGCATTCCAGACACATGATAAATTCTGGAACCCCCACACATCAAATCCCATCATGACAGTAGTCACTGTTTCAGAACAGTGAGTCATCTGATAGCAAACCTCTGTTGGAACCACAAATACACCAACAAAATTAACTCCTTCACATCCAGGCCACGCTCATGCAAGCTATGGTTCAGCAGTGTGAACTTTCCTAAAACAATGGCCTGATTAGGCCAACCAAGGTGCCAGTTCAGACACTGCTCTGTCTTTTTCATTCAAAATCTGCGGCATCCTAGAAAATAATCCGATTATTTCCCTCCCCAGGTCTACTCTGCTTCTGCCATACCTCGGGGGCTGCAATTGCAGGGTACACAGGGGTCTCCATCCCGCAAGCGGTAGAAGCCTTCCTTGCATCTCTCACAGTGAACCCCAGCGGTATTGTCCTGACAGTGGACACAACGGAATCCATTCCCTGTCTGTCTCCGCAGCTCGAGGTCAAAGACACATTGCCTGGACTTCCTGTTGCAGTTGCACACTGGAAGAAGAAGGGAGAAGGAAAGAGATCAGGGTGAGATTCTGAAGCTGTAGAGAACACAATGAGCAGTTCCTACTGTCAGAGAATAAGCAAAGAAGCCCCTTCATCTCTGTAAGCAGGAAGCTCTTGACTGAGATTCTAGACACACATACACACACATCCCTTAGACAGAATATGGAACATGTTTGAAATTTTTTTTTTTACAACTCTTTATTTATAAAACTTTGGCATATACACATTCAGGCAGGAGTGCATAGTACAAGTGCAACAAGAAACTGAACTCAGAGCTCACAAGCATCATGCTCATCCATCTAATTTTCTATAACAGCCCCATACTTGATCATACTTGACCTTCTCACGCTTCAACAAAAACCTGAGCATTTCACTATCAGCAATTTCCCGACATTGCTTTCACCAATAGTCTATGTTAGGGTTGTACATCCAAAAGGTGGCAATCGTGAGCCTTGCTGAAAGAAGGATTTGAGCCACCAATAATTTGTTCTGCTGAAGAATTAATGACCCATTCCATCTTCCCAGCAGTCCTAGAAGCAGGGTCATATGTAGTGCCACATCAATAAATGTCAGAAATTTCTTGTGCCACCTTCACCCAAAATTGCGTCACCTCTTGACAATTCCATCATATATGCAGGTTAAGAGCTCTGTTCCCCGCATCCCCTCCAACACATGGTGCCAACAGTGGAAAATAATTTGGAAAAGTATACAGGTTCTATGTAGTAGCTTAAACATCTATTCACTCTCCTGTTAGAAATGGAAATATGATGAGAAGCCAGCCAAATATTTTTCCAAGTGGCTGCATTTAAAATGAGGCTCAGATCCTCATTCCATTTATTAATCAAATGAGATGGCATAGTCTTGCCTTATTTAGAATGCAGGATACTCCACTATATGATAGAAATGCCCTTAGCGGGAGGCCCACCTTCACACAAAAATATCCTCCATCCCATTAAACTGCCAAAGAGTTACCTGCAAGTTACAAAGATCCCTAAGCACTCTCGTCAGATGTAGGTAGAGCATATTTGAAATACTTATGTTATTAATAAGTGTCTTTTTCTATTTGTCTCTTACTGGTTATATTTTTTGAATTATAAGATCCACAGAGAAGTCTTTTTGTTACATCGGTGGACCCGTGAGCCGAAGCAAAGTTGGCACTACCTACAGAGCAGGGCCATGTAGGTCCCAGTTGTTGGCAGGTGGAAGTTGCCTGACCTTCCGGCTCACGGGTCCACCGATGTAATACTTTTTAGGTGATTGAGCATTGTTCTCCTTGCTGTATGAGCACATCTGCATTTTATACTTGTAGGATATGAGGAAATACATTTAGGAGAAACACTGACCCTATTTATGTTTAAATATAATGTATTATGTTACTCTTGTTGTCCCTCCTCCCCCCCCCCCCCCCCCCCCCCCCCCCGTTCATTGTATTTTCCACCTTTTGTTTTGATGTAAACCGATATGATGTTCACGCGAATATCGGTATAGAAAAGCTGTTAAATAAATAAATAAATAAATATTAAATTGCTACGATACAACATACAAATTGACATGAACGTGATAGTTCTTCATACACCATATCTAATATACAGATGACAGTATCCAATTAAGCAAAAGCAAAACTCTCTCTCCCAACCTTTCCAACACGCTGTCTGTATTTAACTATCAACATCTTTAGGCCTAATCCCAGACCCTTCAATAGGAACTAGATTTGGGAAACTTTATTGGCAAGACGATGTGCATATGTGTTACAATAGTATCATAGTAAATGACTGGCCCATCCAGTCTGCCCAGTAGTGACTATAAATGAATCTACACAAAACAGACCAAATTCCCACATGGAAGTTACAAGCAAAATAAAAGTGGTTAAAAAATAAGATGAGAAAAATGCATAATGTGATAAAAACAGTAAAATAGAATTACAGCATATCAAGGACAATCAGGAGAATTTCTGGGATCTGGTGCTAGTCTATATTGTCTCTGAAAAGATTATCTTTCTGGCCTGGTGGCAGAATATAATACATTTTGCTGCACGTAGCTGCTGCTGTTCCTCCTGTTTTCCCCAGGATTATGGAGATTTTCCTGCTTATTCTTTTGTGGGAAGTCTCTGATTTTTTTTGGTTTTTTTGTCAGTTTTGAGAAATGTGCATCTCTAGATTCTGATATCTTTGTATTTTGCACACATTTCTCCAGGGGTTGCACTGCATGCCAAGTCTGGCTTCTTGGAGTTTCCAGTTCAGTTTCTGTCTGCATGTTTCTATTTCTAGTTTGTAGTCACTTGTTCTGTATTTGCTGAGGGTCTGTCTGAAATCTCTGTGATCAACATGAAATAGTTTGCCAGCGTGTAGGGCTCTACAGCATCCAGCTTGTTTTGTTTTCCCAGTAGGTGATATACTGGTGTTCTAGGACACGTTGAAATATTTGCAGTGCTGCTTTTTCAAAGGGAGGGGTTTTGAGGTTTGACTATTGAATAGCACTAGACACCGTCTCAAACCTGGTATCTTCTGAGAGCTTAGCTATCCCATCAAACAGATTCATTCCTTTCAAGCCACTTCCTCTTTTCCTGTCCCAAGGGACCCATCTCTCTCTCACACACACACACACTGGGACATTCCACTCCTGAGCTTGCAGTATAGCATTTTCTTTCTTTCTCATGCTACCTAATAAATGTAAACAGGAAAAATGCATTCACTAAGGATAGTGGTGGAGGCTGGATTAAGGAGGCGCTTTATAGAAGTAAACTAACTGATCTGTAATCTGAACAGGCTGCAACAATTGCAAAATGGGAAAAAGCTCTCAGTTAAATGGATTTTGGCCTCATTCTACTTTTTAGGTAAAATAGGATTCCTGTATGTGTAAAAAAATTAACTACCAGAAATAACTGTCCATGTAATAGAAAATAGGCAAATCTACAGAGCCATCCTTCCAAAAAGAAGAAAAACAGGACATAGAAAAATGTGCAGTGTTGGAAAAATCTTGGGCCCCACTAATTTGGCTCCTGTCCCGCCGCTGGGCTACCATGTAGAGGAGAGGCAAGCTGGCTTCATCGAGGCAGAGAAAAAAGGCTCAGAAGGAAGACAGGGGAAAAGGCTGGCTGGAAGGAGAGAGAAGGCAAAGAAAATGGACTGAGAAACAGGAAAAAAAAACGAAGCTGGAAAGAGGGATGAGCAAAGAAAAGCAAGAAATAAAAACCAAAAAACCAAAAAGAACAATAAAAAAATATACCAAAAGGGGACATAAAAGCAAAAAAAAAAAAAAAAGAAAAAGTAAATTATAAGGAAAATAATATATTTTTCTGGATCCTCAAAATTGTTTTCTGGTATGTAAATTTTATGTTTCTACCCCTGAACATGACATTTATGGAGACAAATACAGTGCATGTAGAGCAGGAGTCAGTGAATAATATATTTGTTAGAAACAGATCTACTTATAGCTGAATTTGACTGCAACCATTGTGCAAGGCTTACGTTACAGGACAAGCCTAAACAGATTGCCATCAATGGCTTTATTACAGAGAGGGATTTCTGATCTGGGAAAACAAACTTGGCTTCTCAAAACTGATATTTAATTGCTAAAAGCTTCAGCATAGCTTTCATTTCAGCCTGATGGAAGTTTTTACACTGTGTTACCTGTAATTGGCCCAACAGAAAGAAGGTAATACACAAGTTTTCAAGACCGTGAGTAGACCATGGTTCCAATAAAACAGGGAGCCAACTCCAGTCCTCGAGAGCCATAAACAGGCCAGGATTTCAGGATAGCCACAATGAGTATGCATGAGGTAGATTTGCATACAATGGAGGAAGTGCATGCAAATCGCTCTCATGTATATTCGTTGTGGGATATCTTGAAAACCAGGCCTGTTTGTGGCTTTTGAGGAATGGAGTTGGCCACCCCTGCAATAAAATATATCCCAATCTGCAAAGATTCCAGTTTTCTCTTGGACCAATACACCTGCCAGAACCCTGCACTACATTTTGACTCTATAAAATAAAGTCGTCACTGAATTTCAAGGCCAGTGTGCGCTTACCGAGATGGATGGTTACAGAGACAGAGGGTGTGGATGAAATTAGGAGTTACAGGAATGGACAGTGTGAATGGAATAAGGGGTTACAAAGATGGAAAGCTATGGAGATGGAGGAAACCTATGGACTGTCTAGTGCAGGTGCAGGCAACTCCGGTCCTGGAGTACCACAAACAGGACATCACAATGAATATGCATGAGACATGTCTGCATACAGTGGAGGCAGTGCATGCAAATATACCCCATGCATATTCATTGTGGATATCCTGAAACCCAGACCTGGTTGTGGCACTCCAGGACTGCTGCTGCCTACCCCTGGTCTAGTGTCTTAAAGAAATGTTTCCCTACCCGTACCATGGCACACTCGTGCGCCTTCAGATCTGATCAGGTGTGCCGTGCACCTGGCCTCTGCTCTCTGCACCTCACAGCAACAAGAGTTCACCAGCAGTGGCTCTTAAACGTGCAGGAGCTCCTTTCTGAAAACGTGTGCAATCATGCATGCCTATTCTTCCCAGCTACAGCATGAATGCTGGGGAGTGGTAATTAGTGGGCATCATGCAGAGCAAGGCTAGCCGAGCCCCACTTTGCGTAGCATACACATTGCATATAGCATTTCCCTTCTAGTCTCTTTATCCCCAGGATGAGGGAGATGGGGAGAGCAGGCATTGAGCACTAGAGGTGACTCACTGTGAGTGTTGGGAAGAGCTCTGGCAGTCACATTTGCAGGCAAGGTAACTAACCGAGCCAGCAGCCTGTACCACACTAAGGTCTCCCCTTCTCCTGCACTTGTATGGGTTCACGTGTGTCTCTGCCCCCCCCCCCCCCCCCCGCCTTTGTTTTAGAATTTAGAAGAGAGACTGGAGGGGCTTTCAGTGTGGCCCTTGCTCTTCTTTTGATCATAAGTCTACTCTGTGTCCATGCTGCCTGCTCTGTGGAGGCTGCTGTGCACAGCTATCTAAAAACATTTTTGTTTTTAGATAGCTGTGCCCATGCCTTGGGCTTGGAAATTTTGGGAAGCACTGTCTTTAAGTGCTGGGACAAAGAAAACTTTATGGAACAACTAGCATTCAAAATTCAAAAACGAAAAAAAACCCCAAAAAACTCTGAGAAAGTGAAGTCTGGTTAGAAATATCTCTCTAATGGAAGCCTGAAACAGCTTTGGTAATCAGACAATCACTGCAGCACTGTGCAACATTTGACTCCCGGCCAGTACCTATTATCAGGTTTAGACATGACAATTAAATTCCAAGCAACTGCCACAAAATTAAACAAAGGAGGACTTTCTTACAGCTGCCATACATTCTGATCTCACTCACGCCTTCTCTCACCCATTCCATTGCTTGGTAGTATTCCCTCTGCCCGATGTACAGCCTGAGAAGCACAGAGATTATTAGAATATCAGTCTCTCCCAGCAGATGCTTGTCTCTAGGAATACCTGGAGCTCTAAACTGAGAAGCACATGGTGCCGTTTCACCAGGCATTCAGCGGAGGCCAACTCACAGCACAGCGCTCCTAGAGCTCCTTCCTCAGGCTACGATGAGGCCCCATCCAGTGATAATTCTGCAGCTTCTTACCCAGATTCCGAGCTGAGGTCCTTCCACCCCAGGATATCCCACAATCAATCAGTTTACATTTTGCTCACTTTTCTATTATAATGCTGCAAGGAAGGTACAACAATAATACAAAACATCCAAGAAAGAAATACCCAGGTAAAAGGCTTACAACCACCCTATCAGCAAGATCACAGGTGGACTGAATGCGAATAGAACCCCTTACAAAGACTGGGAAACATCTAATGGCATAAAAACATCTGTTGATTAGAATCCATAAAATAAATACATATACTAGTACCTCACTCAAGTGCAGCTTCAACTCTTCAGTGATTTATCTGATAATGGACTGGAACAGACAGCTGCTTTTATATTGTGAGCTAGGTATCAGTATTCTTTCAAAGCTATTCTCTTAAAGTATACTTGTTTTTGTATTGCCTGTAGTCTGTTTCTCTGCCTCTCAAATGGAGGCTATTCTAAAGTATTGTTGGACAGAGCTTTACATCTCGTCTGGTATCATCTGAGTGCAACCTCAATTTGTTTTGTCCAATCATGAGCATTCCCTAATTCTTCTCTCACAGCATTTGAATATTCCAGAATGAGCAACCTGAAGCGAAGGCCTGAGAGGTATTCAGAGGAAAGCCACAAAGTGGTGGGATCGGGGAGATGAGTTACATATGTCTACATAGAAGGAGGATGACCTTGGGGATGATTCTATCTGATGATTTCAAGATAACGAAACAGTGCAACAAGCTCATGGAGCCCTTGGGCAAGTCACACCACCCTACATTGCTTCAGGTACAAACTTTACATTGTGAACCCTCTGGGGACAGGGAAATACCTACAGTACCTGAATGTAATCCGCTTTGAAGTGCCTAAAAGGCGAAATGTAAACAAAAAATAAATAAAAAAAAAAGGTATAACTAACAGATAAAAGGAAGTGTTTATGCTCTAGGACAAATTGTTGTGTCCAGTTCTGGAGGATGCACCTCAGGATAGACAGAGAGTAAAAACAGTCCAGAGAAGGGCCACCAAAAATGGTTCAAGGTCTGCACCAGAGGCCCTATGAGATAGGATTTGGAGATCTAAGTGTGCATACCACCAAGGAGAGGACAGGGAAGATGTGGTAGAAACATTCAAATAGATTCAAATATTGAGGATAGACTTAAAGATCTAAACATGCATACCCTAGAAGTAAGGCGAGAGTGGGGAGATATGATAGAGACATTTAAATATCTCAAAGGTTTCCATGCACAGGAGGCGAGCCTTTTTCAATTGAAAGGAGGCTCTAGAACAAGGGATCATGGCATGAGGGGGTGAAAGGGGGCAGACTCAGGAGTAATCTTAGGAGATATATTTTTACATAGAAGACAGCAGATGCAAGGAACGGCCTCCCAGAGGAGGTGGTGGAGGCAAAAACGTTATCTGAATTCAAGAAAGAATGGGATAAATACAGGGAATCTCTGAGGGCTACAAAATTGGACAGATGGGCAGACTAGACAGGTCTTTTTCTGCCATTATGTTTCTATGTTTCTAAATAGTAGAAGCAAACTTGTTTCGAGGGAAAATATGCTCCAGAACAAGAGCTCATGGTACAAGGCTTTGAGGAAATCAATTCAGCACTCAAAAGCAACATCAAGAAATATTTTTTCATGAAAAGGATTATGGATGCATGAAATGCCCTCCCAGAGTGGTGGTGAAGACTAAAACAGGAATGGGCTTCAAGAAAGCATGGGATATTCACACAAGAGCCTTGGCTGCAAAAAAAAACAACAAACCTCAAGGCATGGCAAAATAATTCATTAGCAGCTGGATTTGTCTGGCAGGCTGCTAGTAAATTAATTGCTAGATGTCCTAGTGAAAACACAGGTGTTCAGATAGCCAGGTCTGTCTGGCAGGTTACGTATTCCTTGTATTGACTGGATCAGTGTGGCTGGTTGGTGGATGGGAAAGGCCACAGAGACCTGGGAAGCCAGGTGCTCAGGTAACAGCTGCACTGGTGATACTGACTCTTTGAATTATTGTGGGATTGTCTGGTTGGACCTGGGCGGGGAAAGTTGCTGGCGAGAACTTAAAAACAGTTTCACGCATGCTGAGCTACCCAGGAGAGTGCAGTACCATGGAGGAAGACAGCAAAAATTGTCTTGGTCATGCAGCGATATCCTGCAGGTGGCCACGCTTTTTGGTTAGCAGCAGGGATATATCGTTGGCAATGTGGACAAGAAATACTGGGCCGCTAGTGGCAGAAGCAAAGTGAATGTTGTTTTTCATTCTGATATGTTTCATTCAGCCTTATCATCAACTGCTATCGAGACTCTTAAGGGTCAGAACACACCCAGTCAGCAGTAAAGAAGTATTTGCCTTTACGTTCTATTGACAAGAATGGTGTGCTTTTAGGGTAACTAACCCAAGGGCCTGACTGATTTGAAAAAGCAAGTCCTTTTTTTTTTTTTGGCGTGGAGCAGGATTATCTCTGCATGCTCTCCAGCCATGAAGGTGTGGCCCACAGAAAGAAACAGCTGCATTCTCTGATGTTGTGCCAGCAATGAAACCGCCTGGATCTCACACACTCAAACATGACTTTAGACTAGAATGGCAAAGTCTAAAAATAAAACATGTAAAAAAAAACAAAAACAACCCATACCCTTTCTTTATGGAGACTTTCCAATTTATGCATGAGAAAGACCCTGGAGGAAAGGAGGAGTATTAGGGCAATCACATTTCAGAAAGAGAAAGAATGAGTATCTCAGGCTGTAGATATCCGAGTGTGAGTTAGTGTGCATGGGTACACAAGTCAGTCTGAGAGGACCTGGGTATCTCAGAATTCAGATGTTAAGTAAATTATTTTATATATATAGGGCTTCTGGTTTTAGGTACTTACAAACAGTAACTTTAGGTGTTTATTTTTCATATAATTAGGGATTCTTTGGGGAACCAAAAATTGGTATTTTTCGGTGACTGTGACAAAGGTGTGATTGTTGGATATCTTTTCTGGTTGAATCAATTACATACATTTGTGCAGCTGAGGCACTGTTAGCATAGAAAAGGCACATAATCAAAGCAGAGGATCCAGGATAGATAAAGGAGGGGTGAGGGAGTATTAGCAGAGGTGGTGTTTTTCCCATTGTTTATCTAATAAACACTTTTTTTTTTTTTGCATGGGGGGGTTATCGTGGTTTATAAATTGAAACCTAAACTCAGACGCCCTAATCATATACATCATGTCACACTTCTTGTGTCTGTCTCTATGTCAGCCAGTGTGTGTGTTTGCATATCAGAGTCTACACATCACACCAATATGTACAAATACGAGTAGCTTACTGATACAGTCATATATTAATATAGGGCTCTATTCCTTCAAAGATTTTTCCTATAGGCAAAGAATAGAGGAAATCCCTTCATAAATTAAGCCACAGCATACAATAATCAGATCCAAAAATCTCCAGCCTGTAGCACACCCAGCAATCACATCATCTTCCAACACACGTGCACATCAATACCAGTTCACAAAATGCCATACAAATGCACAGTAAGATAGGAAGCACCAGTTCAGTGTCAGACCGACATGATGTCATAAAAACTTGCCATACTGGGTCCATCAAGCCCACTATCCTATTTCCATCAGTGGGTAATCCAGTTCTCTTTGCACTGTGTGTGGTTTTAGGGGCTTTTGGAGTGGGCAAGTTTCAAAAAGCCCTTTTACCCAAATAAATTCATATTTACCCACTCAAATGACTTTTGAAACGTGTCCTATGTCCAATGTTGTGTTTTCACATGATTGTTCTGGGAAGAGTGCTGGTGGGGCCATCATGACTGAGTTTTATTATCAAAATCTCAGAGAAGGGAGTGGCATCTGGGTCTGAAAGTTAACGGGGGCAGGGTAAGGACCATGCATAGCTGAAGGTTCACCTACAGTGTCTAATACCCTTGCATGGGCCCTGCAAAAAAGCAGAATCTGATATCTAGGAGTTCCATCGCTGTGGGGCCTACGTACTCAGCATTCTTGCTATAGACCCAGAATGGGAATAATCTTTTAGCCCCTCTGACCCCATGTGCTGCAGTGAAAAGCGACCCACGCTGGAAGTCCAGGCTCCACTGATTTGTCCCTTTGCACTAAAAGGACGCTGTCTGCTCCCTGCAACAAGCGAAGTGCTAAAGAAGATCAGCGAGCAGAAGGAACAAAATTTCTAGCAACATTAGGTACCCATTTGCCACTATAGTTCCCCCACCCCCCTCCAAATCTATAATTGCATTACTATTCAAAAGTTATGTGATGACAAGGGAGGCCAGGAACCAAGGCAGAGGTAGAAGAATGGAGAAATAAACCAAGCTGACGAAACAGAAAAAGCTGAAGCACACTGGAAAGCTAGGGAGGACGCTAAGAGTGAGAAAACCTGCAAGACATTTAACAAAGTAAATACAGTTTCCTTCTCACCTTTAATTTCAGACAACAGGGGACTGCTCAAGGTGGCTCCCTCCCTTTAGAAATGATTATAATAGTTTGTGAAAAAATGGGCAGCAAATTGGTCCAAGAATCTCAGAGCCAAAGTGACAGAAAGGGATTAAGGAGCAACAGCAATCAAGAGAAGTCAGAACCGTACACCCCTGCATGACTTCTCCCCTTGGCCAACAAGTCTGGCATGGCTATGCAGGGACAACGTCCGGTCTGGTGCTGAAGTCTGATTCTATAAATCAAGCCAGATGAGAAACAAAGCCAAGGGGGTGTTCTCCTAAAGATTAGAGGGAAGCAGATTTCACCACCTTGAAAGGAAGGGATTTCTATTTAGTGGTGAAATTACAGAACATTTTACCAGCAGAAGCAGTGAAGGTTACAATACGAAACCAGTTCTAAAAGAAGCGTGACCAGTTTTTAGAGGAAAAAGATACTGGTGGGTAAAAGGATATCACTGCATACGAGGGGAAGGTGTTAATCCAGCGATTCCGAGTTGATTGTCACATTTGGAGTTCGGAAGGATTTATTGCCTGCAGACACACACAGAGGGTTTCGCCGTCCCCTGGATTTGCGCAAACAGTGCTGGCAGATAGCCGGGAGAAGGCTGGACTCAGTGGACCTTGGATTGTCTTTCTACCTTACCGACTCCAAATCTATGAGGCGCAAATTTAAATTTCTCTCTTGCTGAAATAGGAACACTTTCTTCTACCCTTTCTCCTTTTGAAGCTTTTCCGCGGTCCAGGCTGAAGTCCCAGACCATGATGCTCGACTTTCCCCTCACCAGAGGCAGCTGCATGTTTGTGAAGTATCAGGATCCTGTCTGGATTAAAGGTGCTATACAAGTTCAAATCTTTTTTTTTTAATTTTTTTTACTGAAAGGTGCTACGTAAATCCAGAATAATGTTCTCTGTTTTATTATCAGCAACTGAAGTCTGCCTGCACACATTCACACAAAACTTTTGAGGGATTTGGATCATAAATCGGCTTGCAGCATTTAAACCTGCTACAAATTTCTAGCTCGGTTCCTAGTGGAAAGCAGTTTAAAGTAATGAAGGTGAGGATCTAGTTTCTCACCTCTCACTTTCCCTCCCGGCACTCTTCAGCATGTCTCTGGGTTCTCTCTTACCTTCTCTCTGGCAGTTCACAGCAGGCAGGCAGAGGCAGAAGCAGCAGCTCAGGGTTAATGCCAGCCTGAGCCAGGCCATTGCTTTGTACTCGGAGTTTTCTTCAAGGTTGTCTCAAAACACAGCAAGGGAGAACTGTAAAGGTCGAGCTTAGGGCTCAGGATTCTTGCTGGGGTTTCTTGTGTATAAATTCTACTCTCCTCATCTGGTGTCTCCCGACTCTCGCTCTCTCCTGCTGTCAAGGTGGCTTATATCCATTCCTCCACCTGACTCACTGCTGACAAAAAGAAATCTGTTATACACAGAACTGACTCACCCATGTGAATAAGAGCCCAGCCCTCAGCAGACAGACATAGGTGTGTACAGACACACACACACACATTTCTGAAAGAGTTATTACATCAGAGAGAATCAAAGATTTATTATAATACATAGAGAAGAAAAGAGCTGATACGCTGCAGAGAGAATCATATGCTGGCCCTACAAAGACCTTGAAAACAGGATAGAAGAATAAGAAAACTTCTCCATGCCCATCAGGTCATCTATAAGAACCAGTGTACGCCAAGATAGTGTTGCGAGCGGAGGGGTGGACCCTTAGGCCGGCCTGACAGAGTGAAGAGGTGGAAGAGGAAGTGCACTCCGTGGAGAACAGCAAACCGGGAGGCAGATACAGGCAGGCGTTGAACAGGAGTCTTCACCCTGGAAGCCCAGATCCTCCCGGGAGGGGCCCGTGAGGACCCGAGCCGCTGGGACTTAGGTGACTGGTGCGAAGAGAAGACTTCACCCTGGAGACCCGAGGTCCCCCAGGGAGGAGCCCGTGAGGACCCGGGCCGCTGGGACTTAGGCGAGAAGAGGAAGCAATCCGAAGTCGAGGCAGGCAGCAAGCATAGAAGACCGGGAACAGGCAGGAGTCAGGAACTAGAGAATCAATACCGAGAACTGAAGGAGATCTGGAACTGGAACTGAAGCGGGAACTGGAACAGAAGAAGATCCAGAACTGGAACTGAAGCGGGAGCTGGAACAGAAGAAGATCCAGAACTGGAACTGAAGCGGGAGCTGGAACAGAAGAAGATCCAGAACTGGAACTGAAGCGGGAGCTGGAACAGAAGAAGATCCAGAACTGGAACTGAAGCGGGAACTGGAACAGAAGAAGATCTGGAACTGGAACTGAAGCAGGAACTGGTAGAAGCACTAGCAGGTCCAGGAACCAACAGGCAAGAGACAGCCGAGCACAGCAACTAACTTCCAGCAAGGAACCTCGTTGCAAGGCATCTGACTGAAGCAGACGCCGGCTTTAAATACTTGCCGGCGTCTGACGTCACACTGAGGGGCGGTCTGTGGACCGGCGGGAAAAGCCCTTTAAATTGGGCTTCTTCGCTCGCACGTGCCTAGAAAGGGAGGGACTGGATTCAGAGGCCTGGCAGCGTCTACCTCGTGGAGACGCTGCCGCGAAACAGGCGGACTAGGCCCAAACGCCCGCAGACCGCCTCCCCGGCCTGCCAACCAGGAGCGTGGCGGACCGGGCAGCGGATCCCGCCAAGGAAGCCCCGTGGAGAGAGGTAAGGACCGCAACAGATAGTACATCCCAAGACCTGAAATTGGTATGGGTCTTATAGAAATAGATTACACATGCTGAGCTACCATCATAGGCCTCCAGGCAGGCTTAACAGCATCAACAGACCCAAATACTCAAAAGGTACTGAAGTATGAAAGTGAACGTCCAGAAGTGGCCTTCATCTTTAATCTTGGACACACGCACCAACAAACAGAATCCATGATCACATTTAGAGAAAGAAGCAACAGAAATTTCAAAACAAGAGAAAAAATATTTAAGAATCAGATCAGCAAACGTGGAAAAATAATTGGCAAAAGCACAAATGCAATCAGAAATGCAGAGTTACTTAAAAAAACAAACAAACCCCACTGTAATGGAGTGTTGTGCTCTTGTTGAAAACTGTTCTTGCATTGTCAGTCTACTGAGGTAAGCAGCCATTTTGATTTTGTCTTGGTGAACTTTTTGTAATTAAACTATTGAAAAGCAGAACAGACTCCAGCCTGGTCTGTTCTCCGATCTTCTCCTGTCTTAGACCGCTCCAAGGGTATCACATATGGTGGCAGTAGTGGAATTACCTGGTCTGTCTGCACCGACAGGGACCCACCCTAGCAGAAAAAAAAAAATTGGGAGGGGGGGCCCTGGCTGCAATGGCAGCCACACAGGATTTTTTTGTTTGTTTGTTTGTTGGTACCGGCTAAGGAGAGAAGTTCCGCCAGAGGGAGGGAACAGAAGAAGTGAGTTAGAGCTGGTGAAGCAGGCTTTTCTTTTGTTTGGAAGAAAGGGAAAGGTTTCCGGTCTTGAAGGGGTAGGAGCAGAATAGCCTCTGCAGGAACCTCCCTGAGAAATGGAGCAGCTATTGCAAGCCCTGGTGAAGGGACAGCAACAGCTCCGGGCAGCCGCTCAGACTCAGTATACGCAGCACCAGCAGCTACTGCAACAATTGCAGCAACACCTGGAAGCCCAAGCACAGCTTAACGGCCAATTACTACGAAGGACACCAGCACCAGGGACCGATGGGGTACACACCGGAACGGAACAGAGTCCAACCCCACCAACACTGGAAATTCGGCTGACAAAGATGGGGCCCCAAGATGACCCGGAAGCATTCCTAGTCACCTTTGAGAGGGTGGCGGAGGCCATGGCCTGGCCTAGGTCCCAGTGGGCCATGAGAGTGGCCCCACATTTAACCGGTGAGGCCCAGGCCGCATACCGGGCCCTTGACAACCAGCAAGCCCAAGACTATCAGGAGGTCAAGGCTGCCATACTTGATAGACTGGGACTGTCTAAGGAGTCTTATCAGAAAGGTTTCCGGGGCTTAACCTTTACACCAGGAGAGAGACCCCGGGTTCTGGCTCAAAAATTAAAGGACCGGTACTGGCAGTGGCTAGAACCCGATAATAAAAAGGGGAGTTGAAGTTGCGGAGACAATCATGGCAGAACAGTTTGTGGATGTTCTTCCCTCCCAAGTGCGTGAATGGGTGCGGCGACAGACAGCGGTGACCCTGAAGGATGTGGTTTCCCTAGTAGAGCGTTATTTGGATGCTACAGACACAGGCCGTGGGCTTACTCCAGCAGAGAAGAATTCCCAAATAAAGGGCTTGGAGAAAGGAAGCTGAGAATCGAGGGCGGAACCCTAAACTGCTATATCGGCCGAGAAGTGAAGAATCTCCCTACCGCACGAGACCCCGATAATGCCTTAGAGGGGCCTGAGGGCGGAACGAGTAAACGCCCAGAAGCAGTGATGCCAAAAGGGACCTGCTTCTACAGTAGAGAGAGGGGGCACTTTGCCCAGGACTGCTATCGAGTGGAGGATGAATTTATCGACGTCAATTTGGTGGCCCCTCACTCCTGCTCATTTGTGGACATTCCCCGCTCAGGGTTTACAACCTTCGTGGTTCCGGTGGAACTAGATGGCGACCTGACCCAAAACTCTCATTTGGAGGGAACAGGTCAAAAGAACACAGATTGATTATGAACAGACAGTGACCCTCGCTTGCATATATGGAGACCAGAGACAACACCCGACAAGTCAGGTCCTGTTGAAGACTCCAGTGGGACAAGCTACAGTAGAAGTGGGAGTGCTCCCCTGGATACCATATCCGGTGATACTGGGACGAGATTATCCAGACTTTGGGACTCTTTGGGCCTGGCTCATGAGGGGCCCAGATGACTTCAGCGAGGAAGAGACCTCATTTCCGGAGGTCTTTCCGTTAGAAAACCTGGACTTGTATGTTAATAATCCTAAGACACCCAAGCCTTGTAGACAACGTAGGATAGAAAAGTATAATTATTCCCAAGGTTTAGAGGCAGTCGTGAACTTAGAGGGGGCTCCCCAACCCATTGAGGTTCCCTCAGACTGGATAGGCGAGGGAAACCCCGGGAATTTTAGGCGGGCCCAACAAGAAGATGGGACACTAAAAGGGGCCCGGGAGAATATTCAGATGATGGAGAATTAGTCTCTGGGGTGGAGGGTCAAAAGCCAGCCCCCCCCCCCTTTTTTTGTACTCAAGAAAAATCTAGTATACAAAGTAGCAAAGGGGAATCTGGAGGGCGAAACGGTTGAGCAGCTTTTGGTTCCCCAGCAGTATCGTCAGCAAGTGTTATGGCTCGCCCATAGTCATCTTTTGGGGGGCCACCTAGGGGAAGAGAAAACACAAGAAAAGATTCTAGCCCAGTTCTATTGGCCTGGCTTCTATCGACACTTTCAGCACTCCTGTCAGTCCTGCCCTACCTGTCAGCTGACCAGACTGGCAGCAACGCACGTAGCTCCCCTAGTGCCCATGCAAATTATAGAGACACCTTTTGAGAGGATCACTATGGACTTGGTAGGCCCCTTAGAAAGGTCTAGCCATGGAAACAAATATATCCTGGTCATTCTCAACTATGCAACCAGGTATCCAGAAGCTATTCCCCTACAAGATATGAAGACTCAAACAATAGCCATGGCCTTGGTGGAGGTGATTTCCCGGGTGGGGTTACCCAAAGAGATATTAACCGACCAAGGGACCCCATTTGTCTCTAAAGTGATGAAGTTTGCACATTATTGCAGGTAAAAACTCTGCGGACATCAGTTTACCTTTCACAAACTGATGGGCTCATGGAACGTTTTAATAAAACTCTCAAGCAGATATTGAGGAAGTTCATTGCGGAAGATGGCAAGAATTGGGACTTACTCTTGCCATATATATTGCTCGCCATTCAAGAAGTCCCTCAAAGTTCGACCGGGTTTTTTGCGTTCGAATTATTGTATGAAAGAAGACCACAGGGAATCCTGGATGTAGTACGAGAGACCTGGGAGGAGGAACCTAACTCTGGATGGAATTTGGCCGACTATGTGATCCAGATGCAGGACCATCTATGGAGGGAAGAGGAGGCTGCCTGATAATGCCTGGAAAAGGCCCAGGCTACCCAAGCCCAGCAATACAACCAGTCCGCTGTTCAACGGGTCTTCCAGCCGGGAGACCGCGTACTAGTGTTACTACCGATTTCAGAATGTAAATTGCTGTCCCATTGGCAAGGTCCATATGAGGTACTGGAGAAGATGGCCCGGTGGATTATAAAGTGGCCCAACCCGATAAATGGAAGAAGGTCCAGATCTTCCACGTGAATCTACTAAAAAAATGGGTTGCCCCGACTTGCAATCTGGTCCCAGAAGATGATTTTGGTCCAGATGTTTCACAAACTTCCGGGCCCCAGATGATCCCATAAGGGGACCAACTCTCCAAAACGCAGAAAGTGGACCTAGATAAACTGGTGACTCGGAATAAAGATGTCTTCTTGACTATGCCCGGGAGAACTCACTTAGCGTGTCACAACATTATTACCAACCCAGGAGTAATAATTAAACAATGGCCCTACCGGATTCCCGAAGCCAGAACACAAGAACATAAGAAATTGCCATGCTGGGTCAGACCAAGGGTCCATCAAGCCCAGCATCCTGTTTCCAACAGAAGCCAAACCAGGCCACAAGAACATGGCAATTACCCAAACACTAAGAAGATCCCATGCCACTGATGCAATTAATAGCAGTGGCTATTCCCTAAGTAAATTTGATTAATAGCCGCTAATGGACTTCTCCTCCAAGAACTTATCCAAACCTTTTTTGAACCCAGCTACACTAACTGCACTAACCACATCCGGAGGCAGGTTGTAGAAGCTGAGGTGAAAGAAATGCTTCGACTTGGGGTCATAGAGGAATCCAATAGCGATTGGTCCTCACCCACTGTACTGGTACCTAAACCGGATGGTAGTATCTGGTTCTGTATTGACTTCCGGAAGGTCAATGAAGCTTCGAAGCTGAACGCATACCCGATGCCCCACATGGATGAACTCATTGAACGCTTGGGAACTGCCCAATTCATCTCCACGCTTGATTTGACAAAGGGATACTGGCTAGTTCCCCGGCACCAACTGCAAAGGAGAAGATGGCTTTCTCAACACCAGAAGCACACTTCCAGTTTATGGTCCTGCCGTTCGGACTTCATGGGGCTCCGTCTACCTTCCAGTGCTTGGTAGACCGCTTGCTAAGCCCACATCAGGGTTATGCAGCGGCCTATCTTGACAACATCGTCATTTACAGTGGAGACTGGGAGACACATTTAAGGCAATTACAGGCAGTAATTACAAAGTCTACGAAAGGCTAGACTGACAGCCAACCCCAAGAAATGTAAATTAGGGGGTCAAGAAGTACAATATCTGAGATACTCACTTGGGAGAGGAAAGGTCCACCCGCAGGCACGGAAAATAGAAGCAATTACCTGAGTCCCAGTTCCACAGACAAAGAGTAAGGTGAGAGCCTTTTTAGGTCTCATCGGTTACTATCGATGGTTCATACCAAACTTTACAGAAAAAGCGGAGCCCTTCACATGCCTATTACAGAAGAAAGCCCCAGAGAAGGTTAGATGGTCTGCAGAGGTGGAGGAAGCTTTCCAGGTTTTAAAGAAAGATATATGCTCGGAACCTGTTCTGTTGTCCAGACTTTACTACGCCCTTTATAGTACAGACAGACACATCAGAGGTGGGGCTAGGAGCCATCCTCACACAAGAAAAAGAACATCCAGTAGCCTTCATTAGCAGGAAGCTACTACCCCAAGAGAGATGCTATTCAATGATAGAAAAAGAGGCCTTAGCTGTCAAATGGGCCTTGGAGGCTTTTCGTTATTACCTACTGGGCCACCAGTTCACGCTGGTAACAGATCACCAACCCCTTGTCTGGGTCTCTCGGAATAAGGAGTCCAATGGACGAGCAATGAGGTGGTTTCTGGCACTCCAACCATTTGACTTTAAAGTTCGACACAGAGCAGGGAAGGTGAATATAAATGCAGACTTCCTTTCTAGGGAAGTCTCCCTTGTACAGGCAGGTGCTCAACTAAGGAAGATTGAGCTGAGGGGGAGGGAATGTGATAGAGTATATGACTGAGAGCCTCAGACTGCCTTAATGGACCGGCTCCAGCTATCTGGCCCGGTCCACCTTAAGACAGACAGGAAAGGGATCCTCGGGTGGGGGCGTTTCCCTGAGGTAAGGGATACAAAGGTGAGGCCCTGAGAGAGTTAGAGAGGCCCCAGGGAAAAGAATGAAGCTGTAATGGAGTGCTGTGCTCTTGTTGAAAACTGTTCTTGCATTGTCAGTCTGCTGAGGTAAGCAGCCATTTTGATTTTGTCTTGGTGAATATTTTGTAATTAACTGTTGAAAAGCAGAACAGACTCCAGCCTGGTCTCTTCTCCGATCTTCTCCTGTCTTAGACCGCTCCAAGGGTATCACACCCACATGTAGATCAAAACCTGACAAAGGAATGGTTAAGGAGAGGTGAACTCAAATCTGAAGATGAGAAATTGATCATTGCAGCACAGGACAGTGGACCCAAAGACAAGATGATTCACAGACAGCATAGAAATAAATAGCAAAACAGACAAATGCAGATTCTATGAAAGAGAAATGGAAACTTTACACATCTCATTACTGGGTGTGACATGCCAATGTCAGAAGGCCTGTATGTAGAAAGGCACAAGATGGCATGGCTCAAACTTGTAAACACTACATTACTGTAGCACAAAAACTCTGACAGAACTGCAGAGAATGAAGAAATTGTGATCATCTGGGGCATTCTCATTTCAACCACTGGAAAACTCAATGATAGAAAACTGGACATAAAGGAGAAAAACATAGGAACAGCATTGTTAATAGAAGTCTCTGTTTCAAACAACTATTCTGTGGAATATATGAAGAGAGGAGATCCTCCGATACCTAGGGATACAATTAGAAACCAAGAAAATATGGCAGAAAGGTGCAGAATCGTTCTGATTTGGGCGCTACTGGCCTAATTAAAAAGAACACTTTTACATGTTGCCTATACATATTACATGTCATGCACTCCAGAAGACGCTCTCTTTAGTTTAATGCAAGCATTAAGAAGAGAATTAGCAATAAATCGGAGAGATTAGGATCATGCCTGACATACACTAGCTTAGAAATGAGGTTCGCTCCTGCCAAGGTATGCAGGGTTGCTTCACTTCCTTACCAATAGCTCTGCCCTTGCCCAGCTATAAATTATTATTATTTGATTTATTGTAATACAAAGCAATCAAAGCGATGACAGAGTTTTGCATTTTCTAAGACCTTCCCTAAGATTCTTCCCCACCCAGGGTGCTGGGATTTTATAAACTGATCTGAGCATGTTTTGAAGTGCAGTTGGATGTAGTTTGTTTTTTTGGGAAGAAGAGGAGTGATTTTTGTGGTTTCCCAAATTCAGGCCCCACAAAAGCCTTTAGCAAAAGGGGAGGAACTTTGCCCTGCTGATTAGTTGCCTTCCCAGACCTAGAAGAGGGACTGTCTGGTTTGAGAAGGGAAGAGGACGATGGTTTTTTTTCTTTTAAGAGTTGATTGTTTTCTTGACCTGCTCCCAACTCGGGGGGGGGGGGGGGGACTGGAATTCTGTGTTCTGCAACCAGTTAAAGTAGAGTCAACTATTTGCCCGGCTTCCAGTGAACAGTGGGGACTGTGGTTGCCAAGTCTGATAATTGTATTTTGAAGAAGATTTTCTTTACTTTGGACAGGGGGGGTGTTTTTCCCACCACCACCACCACCACCTACTTTTTGGAGGAGAGATTTTTTTTCTACTTTCTCATTACTGGGACAGGGACAGTGACTCGGAGGCCAAAGATGGAAAAAGCGCTTGTGGCACTTGGGAGTTTCATCCTTCTCTGTATTCTCAAGATGTTTGCTATTTTGGATTGGATCCTATTTTGTAAGTTACGGTAAATTTTTATTATTTAAACACCAACCCAGTGTCCTGCTTGCCTCTGTTCAAGATGACAGAGTATCTCAATTATAGAGACTGAAAGAACCGAGAGTCTGTTGTGAAGAGGACCCCCAACTATTTCACCCATTGCCCCGGAGGCTTGTCCTCCTCCCCACTGTTGGAAACTCTGCACCCCAGTAACTAAACTGTGCTTGATTTGAGAAAAGTGAGAGGTCCAGGACATTGAGATTGGTGAGGACTTTGTGGCCCCTACGTTCCAGCTCTAAACCGAAGAGGTGGGTTACACACAAAACTAAACTATTTAGAAACATTACCCTCAGTGAGAAAATCTTTAGAAAGCTAGACCAGCAAACATAGGAAAACAATTGGAAAAAGCCCATATTCACTGGGAAATACAAAGTTACTTCAGCAGTCTTGTGTCTATCAAAACCTGAGACCAGAATCTCTAAAGAGAGGTGAACATGAAAGGTAAAGATAAGAGACTGATCATTGCATTACAGGACAGTGGACTACGGACAAGATAGTTCATAGACAGTATAGAAAGATTAGTACAACCGACCCATACAGATTCTAAGAAATAGAACTGGAAACGGTTACACATCTTGTTGCTGGATGTGATGTGCTGATGTCAGAAAGCTCGTATAAAAAAAGAGGCACACCGAGGTGGCACAGCTCATCCACTAGAAACTGCGTAAATACCATAACCACTGTAGCAGAAAAACACTTGGGTCCAGGGGCGGATTGCCCTATCTGGGCTTCGGGCATGCCCCGGTGGGCCAGTCCGGTCAGTCACGTGACTGGTGTTGATCTCAGCGGGCCCCCATGCCTGCAGAGCCGCTGCAATCACTATCAGGCACGCAGCAGCTCATTTAGCAGAATGGAGGCCTCTCCTGAGGCTCTCTGCTCACTTCTTTACGTTTGCTTTTTGTGCAGCTAGAGCTGCCTCTCCACCTTTGTCTCCCCTCCCCGCAGCCCTGGCTACAGGGGCCTGTTTTTGTTATGCAATTGACCTCCCTCCTTCCCTCATCACTGTGGCGGCAGGAAACACCCTCTCTCTTCACATCTCAGCTGCAGGAAGCCTCTCCTTAATCTCTGCCGGGGAGGCTCTCTTTGCCCAGGTATTTTCAACATTAGACCCCCAGAGCTTACTTCTAACTCTTAAGATGCTTTTCTGCTCAAAGCCCCTTTCTTGAATCTGGGCAGCCAAAACAACAGCAGATTTCAGCCTAGAAGTGTCTGCCAAAAGGATTTTTTTTCTTCCATAGTTCCACTGAAGCAATTGGAGACAAAGCCACAAACGGTGTGACTTGCTTTACGAGTACAAGGTGCTGTTCTTTGTCATTTTGCTTGCATCAGAAAGAGGAAAGTACTGCATTAAAAAAGAAAAATCCACAAGAAAGCCCTGTGACCTGTAACTTACCCATTACAATAAAAATCATATGTTAGAAAAACTCACTGCTGTTTATATTTTCAAATAGCCCCTTAAAAAATATCAAAATAAGAATTAGGTCTGCTCTGACATAGTCCAAACATGAACTATTCCCCTGGGACAAGACATTCCTGGAAATGTTTGTGGTGCAGTTGTCCTGCAGGGAGGAGAAACTCTGACCTCTATATAAAACAAACAGATGTTTACAGTCCTGCCCTTGTGACAATGCTAAAATGGAGTAATAATAATTATGAATGCTAAACAGAGCTTCTGCTGCCTAGAAATTGTACCAGCTGTGGATTTTTGCCAAGCTAGAGGCAGCTGGATATCAGGATATAACAATATAAGCTTATAGTCTGATTTAGGTAAGATTGGGTTCATCCCTTATGGGTACCTTCCAAACTGATTCTTTTGGGCAAATCATCTCAGTGTATTCATTGTAACATAGTAATGGCAGCAAAAAAAAGACCAAAATGGTCCATCTAGTCTGCCCAGCAAGCTTCCCAAGGTAGTATCTGCCGCTCCGTGCAGGTTACCCCCACATTTCTGTTAATAACTGCCGCTCCGTGCAGGTTACCCCCAAGCTTTTTTATTTATTCCCATCCCAGGGACGGATTGGCTTATTGGGGGATCGGGCTTCCCCCGGTGGGCCGGTCTAGCTGGTCACGTGGTCTCGACTCCGCGGTGGCGCCGAGTGGCTGTTAGCGCAGGCTGCAAGAGACCACTATCTTCCTCAGCCCTGCCTGCCCTCCATCAAGATAGGGGGCTAGGCTGCAAAAAAGTAGGGAAGAGGCCCAGAAGCAGTAGTTTCAGTAATCCCCCTGGAAGTGAGGTCCCGCCAGCGAAGAAAAGTGCTGGGACTCGAGACCGCTGCAAGGAAGAGCTGCTGGGAGGAAGGCCAGGCCCCAACAAGAAAAAAGAGTGCTGGGACTTGGGCCACTCCAAGGAAAAGCCACTGGTAAGAAGGCCAGGCCCCCCCAGCGAAAGACAACTGAGTTAAGGAAGAAGGGAAAGGACAGGATGAGAGAGGAAGCGAGTGAGAAGGTTGAGAGAATGAGTGGAGTGAATGAGAAAGGGAAAAGAAGGCAGAAGGTATGGAATATGAGGCTTAAATGAAGAGAGGGGAGAGATGAGAGGGAAAGGTGGGAAGGAAGTGAATGTGTAGAAGGGAATATGAGAGGTGAGTGGAGGGAGAGAACATAAAGAAGATGGGTGCTAGCAAGGCTCTCTCCTCCCCCAGCAGAAAGACAACCTAAGAAGAGGAAGAATATTGGATGAGTTGGGGGGGAAGGAAAGGGAAAGAAGGTGTATGGGTGAGTAGGGAGGATAGAATTAGGCCTGGCATGGAAGAGAGAGAGAGACCTGGTAGGGGCCATCACAGCCAAAGGAAGAAGGGGCGGGGGAGAGAAGGAGGGCTGGTAGCCAAATAAATAAATCCCATCCAGCTGGTAGCAGAAGGAAGGTGAGAGAGAGATAACCCTGGTGAGGCAACATGTGTGTGTGTATAAAAGAGGAGGGAGTGCATAAGAGATTGCGATAGTGCTTGAGGGAGAGCATGTACGTGAATAGGAGGGAGTGCATAAGAGAGAGAGAGCATGCGTGTGATTAGGAGAGGGAGGGCATGCATAAGAGAGAGCATGCATGTAAGAATGAGAGAGGTGCGTATATGACAGAGAACATGTCCATGTTAGAGTGTGTGCCTGTGAGAGAGAGAGGAGCTAGTTTGTGGGTCTCTCCCTCCACAAGTTGCACTACATACAGTGTCTGTCTTGTTGCAATTTCCTTTTCATTTTTTGTCTGCAGGTTTCTATTTATGCTTCATGGTCTCTTTTTTTATTCTGTATTTGGGACCATGGATTTTATAACATGTGCGTACCGGGTAGCTTTTTTTTTAATGTTTTAAGGGGTGTGTGCATATATATGTAAATTATATTGCATGAGTAATTGGGAACCCATGGGCCAGTATTTTCCCACAATCCGCCCCTGCTTGGGCCATGACCCTGAGAGAATTGTAGAGAATGAAGAAGTTGTCAACACCTGAGACATTCTTATTCTAACCGATAAAAAGTTCAATGCTAGATAACTGGACTTTATTGTAAAGGACAAAAACACAAGATCAGCATTACTAATAGAAGTGTCCATACCATATGGCTATTCTGTACTAAATCTGGAGAGAGAGAAGATCCTCAAGTATAAAATATAAAATTAGAGACCAAGAAAATGTGTCAGAAAGATACAGAAAATAGTCACAGTTGCTTTAAGCACCACCGGTTTGATTAAAAAGAACTTGCAAGTTCACCTCGATATGTTGTCTGTACATGTTACACCCTCCAGCTCTCTTTGGCACAATGCAAGTATTAAGAAAAGCACTAGTAATGAGACTGAGATCATACCGAATGTATCCTGCTTTACAAGGGAGATTCAATCATGTCATGGCATATACACTATAAATAACACAGCAAAGTTCCACCCGCTCTCTTTGTTATAGATCTTTATCCAACTGTATGTATACTGTGACTTGTTAACCAGGATATATGCACACTGAGTCCATCCACTAGAATGTTTAAAGGACCTTCATATCATGGGCTGATTACATCACAGAGCACATCGAGCAACTGAATCATTGCCATGCCCACTTATACATAATCATTGGTCCTATGTCACATATGATTTCATGTACTTTTTTTTTTTTTAATATTTGTGAATGTAGATAAAAGTTTATATATAAATGAGATTACTTAGCTTTTCTCTCAGTGGTCCATATATTGTCTATCAAGGGTTCATTACTTGAGCTGGTAGCGATATTCATTGACACTTTCCTTTTGCAAGAAATGAAGCTAATACCACTGGGAGTAATTCTGATCAGAATGGACATACAGTCTCTATACGCTACTGTGCCCCAGACAAGTAGGCTTTATTGGTTGTTTCAAATATTGTACAGCAGAGAGTGGGACCACAGAGAATACCTTCAGAGTTTGTTACACAGTTGGTTGAACTCATATTATTCAATAACTATTTCATGTTTAAAGAAGAGTTTTTTTCTTCAGATTCAGGGAATCGCCATGGATTCTCCCATTGCCCCGAATGTTGCGAAACTTTATGTCACTGGATTTAAAGAGCAATTCATTTATCATTCTCAGTGGACTAATCATTTGGTGGCATGCTATCAATATATAGATGATGTGTTTTGTATTTGGCAGGGTTCGGCAGAAGAATTAATGAATATCCACACGGATCAACTCTTTGGATTCCCACTTAAAATTCATAATGCTCATGTCATTTTTGGATATACATATTGAAGTTTTGGGTAACAAGTTTGTTACATCAATTCATCGTAAAAGCACTGAGCGAAATAATCTTCTCAGATTTGAAGGCTTTCATCCTTGCTCTTTGTGGGTGAATCCTCCCATTAGCCAATTTCTACGTGTATGCAGGTTATGTTCTAATAAAGAAGAATTCAAAGAACAAACACAGGTGATGCAGTCTAGGATGGCTTTGCAAGGATATCTGTTGTGTTCTGCGGCCGCGGAAAGCCACGGCCCCCTACCTGACCCATGGCTGCGGGTCGCCGGGTTGGGAGCCGTCCCTGCTTCTCCCTCGCGGCATCGGGCAGCTTTCCTCCGCAGCCAGGAATCCAAGATGGCTGCTGCCATCTTAGGCACGAGGCCGCGCCTCATTTATGAATTTAAAGGGACCTCTTCCCTTTAATTGCCTACACCTGTTTTCTATGAACCAGACCAGGGGAAGTATATAAGGGAACTTCCTCTGCTCATTCCTGGTCTTGGCAACTTCTGTGGTTGTTCGAGTCTGCTTGCTTCAGTGAGTTTTCTTGTGCTTTGGACCCTTGCTTCTTGGTTCCTGTCTCGTCTCAGTGATTCCTTGGTATCTGTCTTCGGATTGGCAAGCGGTGATTTCTGGTGTCTGACTTTGGATTGGCAAGCGGTGATTCTTGGTGTGTGACTTTGGACTGGCTAGCAGCGACCCCTCGGTGTGTGACCTCGGAATGGTAAGCGACAACCCTCTGGCACTCAACCTTGGACTTCCTCCGGACCATCGTCTTCAAGGACCCACCTAAGTCCCAGCGGTCCGGGTCCCTGCGGGCTCCTCCCGGGGGGGACTGTGGGCTTCCAGTGGCGAAGCTCCAGTTGGCTCTTGCACCGACCTCACGACTCCTTGACCTCTCAAAGGTCCACCTAAGTCCCAGCGGCCCGGGTTTCTACGGGCTCCTCCCGGGGGGACCACGGGCTTCCAGTGGCGAAGAACCAGTTGATTTCTCCGACGTCTCGACTCTTCGCTTTCTCCATGGTCGCCTCAGTCTTCAGTGCCGAGGGTCAGCCGGTCACATCTCCTGTTCCACCCCGCCATCCTACAGGGGAACCTAAGGATCCACCTCCTAAGGTATACCATACCCCCGTCGGTCCAAAGGTTCACAAGCCTGATCATAACAATATCCACCACTAGTTATTATAAAAGCATATAAATAAAAGCACTCTATATGAATAGAGATTTATTTCTCTTGTATCAAACTCCTGTAGAAGTCCCTCATCTAAAATGTGTTTTGAGATACTCAGGTCTCACTAGATAATTTTTTACAAGAATTGATGTGTTTTGCATACACTCGTAGAAATCTTAAAGAACATGTAACCTGAGTTGCTTTGCCCACTATACCTAGTACCCCAATTTTAGAATGGGTTCACTCAAGTTGTGGGTTGTGTTCCCAGTGTGATCTAACAATTGAATGTATTCATTGGAATGCACTGGGCAAGGATTATCAGATCACGTTGTGGTTCTCTACAAATTGCATGTTTCAGTAGGTGGTATTTGCCTTGGTTTGCCCCTGTAATTTGATCTATGTGGGTCTCACTAAAAGAATGATCAAAACTAGTCTTAGTGAGCACAGAAGTTGTCTTACTACCAAAAAGATTTCAGCACCCATAGTTCAACATTGTATAGATCAAACTCATGGTTTTGTACAACTTAATTGGTTAGTTGTTGACCATGTACTCAATGCAGGAGACAGGTAAGCCAGGTAAAACCAGCGTGAGCAGTTCTGGATATATACCTTATGGACTAAATTCAGAAACAGAATGGTATTCTTTGGTATGACTTTGCCATTGTTTTCCGGTGTCAGCTGTTCACATTGTTAAAGATTTTAAGTGATTAATTTCTGACATATGCCTCTTTGATTGGTTTCAGATGAGTATGAAATTGTGATGTGAGCAGGAACGTTACCACAAATGCCATCTTTTATCTATCTTGAGTGATTCTTTGGCGCATTCGGATACTGAAAGATGCTGTTGATTTGGGGAATACCTTGAGCAGATTTACCAACAATCCACTGAAGAAGGAAGTATCTCTTTTTGAAACATGGATCATGTAGGGTGTTTCATCTATCCATTTATTACTCAAAGTTTAGGCCAGCAATGGTCAATCAACAGAATCACATTGAAAGCAACATTATAGAACACTGAGAGAAAAGCTAAGTAATCTAATTTATAGTCTAAAGAGAAACATAGAAATAACAGAAAAAGATCAAATGGTCCATCCAGTCTGCCCAGCAAGCTTAAGATAGTAACTGCCACTCTGCAAGTTACTCCCATATTTCTCTTATGGGTAATAATTGTCGCTCTGTGTAGTTTTCCCCAAACCTTATGATATCCATAAAAATTTCAGTAGTAATATTTTTTACTGGGTGATGAGCTTTCTTGAAAAGTCAGAGAGTGTTGCTTGATGTTTTTTGCTTATGGACTTGGCCACAGAAGCAGTCCTGTGCTTGTTCCCTTATGTCCGCGTATCAGTACCCCAGACTGTAGAAATCAGGGCCCAGCCTCTTGGTTGTTGTCTGAATCCAATTCCCCTTTTCCCCCTGCTGTTGAAGTAGGGAGCAATGTTTCAGTTGCATTTAAAGCATCAAGGCTTATTTGTTAAAGGTAGTAATCTCCATGCTTTCTGCTTAGGGTAGTAACTGCCACACCAGCAAATTACCACAATCCACGCTTTCTTCATTTCCTTTAGGACTTGGCCATAGAAGCAGTCCTATGCTTCTATGGCCAAGTCCTAAAGGACTTGGCCATAGAAGCATAGGACTGCTTCCCTTGTCTGTGTATCAGTATCCCAGACCTAGAAGTCAGGGCTCTTGGTTGAATCCAATTCCTCTCCCCCCCCCCCCCCCCATCTAAGCAAGGAGCATCTGTTAAGGGTAGTAACTGCTGTACCAGCAAGTTACCCCTCTGTACATTATTCTTAATTTCCGTCCTCTACCCATTTAAGTGAGGAGCAATGCTGCAGTTGCATAAAAAGCATCAAGGTTTATTGTTTAAGGGTAGTAATCTCCATGCTTTATGCTAAGGGTAGTAACCGCCGCACCAGCAAGTTACTCCCCTCATGCTTTTCTCATTTCTGTCCTCTAGCCTTTAGAGATCCACAGTGTTTATCCCATGCCCTTTTGAATTCTTTGACTGTTTTCATCTTCACCACAACCTCTGGAAGGGCATTCCAGGTATCTACCAACTTTTCCATGAAGAAATATTTCCTGACGTTGGTTCTGAGTCATCCCCCCGGAGTTTCATTTCGTGACTCCTAGTTCTATTGTTTTCTTTCCAACGGATAAGGTTTGAAGTTCGTGCATCATTAAAACGTTTCAGGTATCTGAAGGTCTGTATCATCTCTCTCCTGCACCTCCTCTCTTCCAGGGTTATACATATTCAGATCCTTCAGCCTCTCCTCATAGGTCTTCCAATAGAGACCTCACACCATTTCGTTTGCCCTTCTCTGGACCACTATCCTGTCTCCATTCTTCTTGAGATAAGGACTCCAGAACTAAACACAGTACTCCAGGTTAGGCCTTACCAAGGACCTGTACAAGGGTATTATCACCTCCTTTTTCTTACTGGTTATTCCTCTTTCTTTGCAGTCCAGCATTCTTCTGGCTTTAGCTATTCCTTGTAACATTTTTTTTCACCATCTTAAGATCACCAGAAACTAGGGATGTGCAGACCAAAAGTTTATGTTCATAAGTCCATAAGTCGAAAGGGGGGGGGTCAATTTCGGTCAATATGGACATATGGAGAATTCCATAAGTTGAGTCTATGTCCATACGTGCAAATAAAAATTTAAACCCCTCACCCTCCTTAATCCCCCCCCAAGACTTACCAAAACTCCCTGGTGGTCCAGCGGGGAGTCAGGACGCCATTTCTGAACTCCTTTGCGAGGAACACGTGACGTCGGCGTCACGTCGGAGTGACGCGGCGTCACGTGATTCCCCGCGCGTTCGCTCCGGGACCCTCGTTGCACCCAAAAGGAACTGGCCAAAAAGTTCCTTTTGGGTGCAACGAGGGTCCCGGAGCGAACGCGCAGGGAATCACGTGACGCCGACGTCACGTGCTCCTCGCAAAGGAGTTCAGAAATGGCGTCCTGACTCCCTGCTGGACCACCAGGGAGTTTTGGTAAGTCTTGGGGGGGGGGGGATTAAGGAGGGTGAGGGGTTTAAATTTTTATTTAGGATCAACAATCGCGATTTCCAACGTATTCAACATAGCTATGTTGAATAAGTTGGAAATCCGATCGTTTTCGCCTCATCACTTTTTTAAGTTAAAAAAAAGTTGCGTTTTACATTTAAGTTCAAAACGAATGCACACCCCTACCAGAAACTACTACTCCAAGATCCCTCGCTCGGTCTGTGCACATCAGTCTTTCACCCCCATCACATACAGTTCTTTTGGATTACTGCACCCCAGCTGCATGACTCTGCACTTCTTGGCATTGAATCTCAGCTGCCAAATCTTTGATCACTCTTCAAGCTTTTTTTTTTTTTTTCACTTTTTATTCTCTCTTCTCCTTCATGCTTGTCCACTCTGTTGAAGATCTTAGTATCATCCACAGACAAACTTTACCTTCTGTCCCTTCTGCAATATCACTCTCAAAGATATTGAACTTTTATCTGTATTCACAAAAATTAAAAAAAAAAAGTACATGAAGAGACATATGTGACATAGGACCAATGTTATGTATAAGTGGGCATGGCAATGATTAAGTTGCTTGATGAGCGCTGTGATGTAATCAGCCCATGATATGAAGGTCCTTTAAACATTCTGGTGGATGGATACAGTGTGCATATATCACGGTTAACAAGATACAGTATATATATAATTGTTTAAAGATCTGTAACAAAGAGAGCGGGTGAAACTTTGTTAAATTATTTATAATTGCTGTTTCCACTTCTGGACTTTGTTTGCTTAGGTGATTTTGCATATACAAGATAAACCCATTTGGAGACACTACCCCATGTGAGAGAACAAAAGGGACAATACTCTGCAAGTAGAAAATGCACATATATAACAGGAATTACAAAGAGTTACTTCAGCAACCATATGTAGATCAAAACCTGATAAAGAAATCTCTAGAAAAAGGTAAACGTAAATCTATAGATGAGAGATTGATAATTTCAGCACAAGACAATGGACCACAGAAAGACGGTTTACAGCCATTATAGGAAAAAAAAAAGCAAAGTAGACAAATGCAGATTCTGTAGCACAGGACTGGAGATGATTTTCCATCTCATGGCCAGGTATGATGTGCTGATGTCAGAAGGCCTATATACAGAAAGACACATTAGCACAGCTCATTCACCGGAAACTGCACAATATAAGATCACTGTACCAAAGAAACACTGGGATCAGGATCCTGACAGAACAAAGAAGTTGGGAGCACCTGGGACATTCCCAGACCAAACAATAAAAAAAAAAAAATGCTAGAAAACCAGACATCTGCTACAGGAGAAAAAAAAAATACCGATATTGCTAATAGAAGTGTCAGTACCAAGTGACTATCCTGTACTACATATGGAGAGAGAGAGAAGATTTTGGATTTTATTACTCAACCGACGCATGATGGCAGCTCTGGGACTGTGGGCCGCCATCACTTAAAGGGGATGTTCAACCCACAAGAAGACCCTCCTCCTCAAAAATGTAGATGCCCTTGTGGGTCTGGATAGACCCGCTTCCCACCCCCAAGCAGCCCTTGAAAGATAGCTGTAGTGCCCAGAAAGAAAATATAAACTTTAAAAAATGGATGGGAGAGCCTCGCTCCCCCCCCCCCCCAACCCCTCCCCTTTAGTACAGAATCCTGGCCTCTGGAGGCCTGGACCCCTCCCCCCACCTCCCAGACCTTCTAAAATAAAAATAGAGCCCTGGCGGTCCATTGGACCTATTCTGGAGAAACCCCGAGAGAACAGGCCTGGAGGTGATGATAATATTTTGTTATGCTACGAACAGCGATGGATTTATGTGCTTCATAGAGTTTAACCACTGGGGTGGAATAAAGAAATGGACTGGACTGTTTTATTTTATACCTGCTCCTGGGATAATCCCCTGTTAATTGGTGTGAATAGCTTTTATTTTCATTTGACTTTTTGTTTGCTTGGATATTTTAAGATCATTGTTTTTTTTCCATCCCAGAAGGAGCAGCAATTTTTTTAATTTTCCTGCCTGGAACTTTTTTATGTTTTGATTGGTTAACTTGTTTTGACGTCAGTCTAAGTGAAGTGCGCTGATTGATTGTTTCATCCATTTGGATATTAAGGGTTTATAATTGAGCTCTTCATTGCCCAGGGTTCTATGTCAATTCTTTTTTATTCAGTTCTGTAAAGATCAAACATAAGGTCGACATATGATACATAATGTGTTCTGTTATATATCATACAATTGTAAACCTCAAATAACATTTTTAGCCTGACCAGTAAACACCCCCAAACGCATCTGTCCTTCCCTTTCTCTCCCTCCCCCCCCCCCCTCCCCGCACTGAGAGGGCCCATAGTTAGGTGATAGCAAAATATAAACTTGAAAAGGATTACTGTAACCTATTCAAAGGTCTAAACGATTGAGAAATTGACTTTTAGAATCATGAGGTAAAGTCAGAATGTATGGCATCCAAACTGCAATGAGAGCTCTTCTAGCACTAACTGAGATGTGCCTATTGGACAAAGTTTCCATAGTTAGAAGATGAAGCATGGAGGAGTGCCATTGTGCTACGGATGAGCCTTCTGGATTCCGCCATGCCAGAAGAATGGCTTTACTTGCTAATAGGAAAATCCAAAAGATTTGAGCACCATTCCCTTTAAATGTGCGTGGAAAAATACCAAAAAGTGCTGCCAGGGGAGAATATGGTATCTTGAAACCCAAAATTCCATTTGCATATCGAAATACTTTCTTCCAGAAGATTTGTAGGACCCAGCAACTCCACAGGGAGTGTCCCAGATGTGCTCCGTGAGAATGGCATTTAATACAGTTTTCTGAGACCATAATCCCTGCCAGGCAAGCCTGGTGTTGTGAGATATACATCAGATATATGATTTGTATCGTGTTTCTCTCAGTAATATATTGCAAGTTATTTGTGGTGTTTTTGCAAATGAGGCATTAAATGCCTCAGGATTGATTGCATAAGTAAGCTCTTGTTGCCATTTGAGTCTTACCTCATCCAAGGACCATTTCTTATGGACGGTTTCTAGGTTCTGGTAGAAATAAGAAACTGAATGTTTTTGGGGGCTTTCCAGGTCAAACCAGGCCCGCAAGAATTTCCATTTGGGATTTGAGAAGTCCAAGTTCCCTAGCGAACTGATATAGTGCCGGACTTGATGATATTGGAGGAAGTCTTTAGGGGAGATTCCAAAGAAGTTGCATATCGCTGTAAAGTCCATCAACGATCCATCAGCCTGAAACATGTGGGTTATGCATGATAGATTTTTCTTTTCCCACTCTTGAAAGTGGGATGCTCCCAAACCCGATGGAATTGCCTTGTTACCCCTAAGTGGGAGAACAGGGGATACATCGGTTGGCAAAGAAGCCTTCTTCAGAAGCCATTTCCACGTCTATCGCAATGGTTGGAGTAATAGTCCCGAACTGATTGTTGTAGTCAGAGATGCACAGGGCACATGGAGAGCATTCCGTGGTGAGATGGGAGATACACCATTTGAAGCTCAATTATTATCAGAAAAAAAGGATGTATTGGAAAGCCAATCGCCAATGTGTCTCAGATTGATGGAATGGTTGCAGACTCTCAGATCTGGAAGACCAAATCTTCCCGCTGAAGCCGGTCTCATTAGGAACTTCAGTGCCAATCTAGGTTTCTTGCCTCTCCAGAGACATTTTGTCACTGTCCTCTGATATTTAATTATAGTGGCTTGCTTTAGAATTATTGGTAGAACTCCCAGAACATACAACCAACGTGATAGCACTGTCATTTTCAGCAGATGGATACAACCGATTAGCGACAGTGGTAAGTGCATCCAGGACGTTAGAGAGGCTTCTGTTTTTTCTTGTAATTAGGGGATATTCGCATCATATAACTCGGCTATTTCATTCGGTAGCCATATGCCTAGATACTTTATCCTGTTCTTTGCCCATTTCAATAGGAACTCCCCGTCCCATCTTAAATAATCTCTGGACCCAATCATCATAGCCTCTGATTTGTCAAGGTTTAGCTTGAGACCAGCATGAAAACCATATTCAGCAATGACCGTAATAGCTGTAGGGAAAGAGCAGGAGGGATTTGTCAAGTGGAGCAGCAGATCATCTGCAAACGCCGCTGATTTAAACAACATTGCACCCATTTGTATCTCTTCAATACTTTTTGTTTCCTCTAGGGTCCGTAATAGTGGGTCCAAAGAAAGAACAAAGAGGAGAGGCAGCAGGGGACAGCCTTGTCTTGTCCCTCGAGACAATGTAAAGTCCCGAGTGAATTCCCCATTAACCCATATGATGGCCTGTGATTTTGTATAAATAGTATTTAAGAAAGATAAAAAGGGGCCATGGAAGCCATACTGATGGAGAATTTCAAAAAAGAAAAATCCAATTCACCCTATCAAATGCCTTTTCGGCGTCGAAACTTACAAGAAGAGAATTTTGTTTTTCTGAGAAAAGGCTATCGAGGCCAAGACCCTTCGGACATTAGTTACTGCTTGTTGTCCCCTGATAAATCCCACCTGTAATACATATATAAGTTTATATATAAAGGAAGACAAGCAATCAGCTATAACCTTGGCCATTAGCTTGAGGTCACAATTTATGAAAGAAATCGGCCTGTAAGAACCTGGCGACTCCGGGTTTCATCCCGGTTTAGGAAGGACTACTATAGTAGCTTGATTGGCCCGCCATGAATGAAAATTAGCTGCCGACAATGATTCATATACTTTTTGGATGGGACAACAAATTTGATCGGACAGAATTTTGTATATCTCGTTTGTTAGGCCATCAGGACCTGGGGATTTACCTAAGGCCATAGATTTGATCACCGTTTCCAGCTCAAGTTTACCCAAGGGTGCATTAAGAGTTGCAAATCTTGTTCCTGTACCTTAGGTAGTTTTAATTTGGCGAGATAGGATTGGATATCTAAACGATTACAAAGTTCTGCTTCATAAAGACTTTGATAGTATTTAGTAAATATTTCCCCAATGTCCTTATTTGATGTTTTGAGCTGGCCTTTTTCATCTTTTAAAGCCTTAATGTATGATTGGCCTTCCCAAGATTTTACTAAACCTGCCATGAGTTTTCTTGCCTTATTTGCGAATTGGAAGAGCCAATAATTATAATAGAGGAGACTATTTTGTGTTTTTTGCTGAATATACTCATGTAGTATACTCTGAGTGGAGTAGAATTGTGTTCAGTTTTCTTTAGTAGGATTAGAGCTATATTTTTGTTTGGCCTTTTGTAGCTGTTTTTCCAGTCTGATTATGGTGGCCAATAGTTCTTTATTCTTCTGGGCCGTGTATGCTATAATTTCTCCCCTTAACACTGCTTTGGCTGCATCCCAGTACAGTACAGGCTCCTTAATATGTTGTTGGTTAAAATGGGCAAATTCTTTCCATTTATCTCTGATGTAGGATTTAAAATTCTCATCATAATAAAGTTCAGCTGGAAATCTCCAGTGCCTTTGGCCCCCCTGAAGAGGACAATCCCGTTAAATCTGCCCACACAGGCGCATGGTCAGAAATGGTGAAGGGTCCTATATCAGAGCCTGTTACCTTAGGAAAATAGCCTTGACTGACCAAGAGGTAGCCTATGCGAGATTGAGACCCATGGGCTCGGGAGATATGTGTATAATTGTCCTCATCAGGGTGGAGAACCCTCCATACATCAATCAATCCTAGCTGTTGGCATAGGAAAGGCAGGCCCCACATAGAATCCAGACGAAAAATTGGTTTGGGCAGCTGCCTGTCCTGAGTTGGATCTAAGACTGTGTTAAAGTCCCCCCCTATAATGAGTGGTAGGTGGGAATTTGTATGAAGAATGTTAAACACCTTATTATAAAAATCTTGCGAGTATGTATGGAAATTTTCTTTCCATTGATTTCTATTTCCAGAAATATATACCTCCCTTCTGGGTCTACCACAGAAAGCTGTAACTGGAAAGGGAGCATCTTATGAAGCAGAATGGCCACTCCCACCTTTTTTGAGCTAGAGGAAGCATAAAAGGCATTTCCAACCTACTGCTTTTTTAGCTTCTCGTGCTCTAAATCAGTGAGTCTGGTTTCCTGCAGCATTGCAATCTGTACCTTCTATCGCCGCAAAGCTTGTAAGATCTTATATCGTTTGGTAACAGAGCCTATACCACAGACGTTCCACGTACAGCAACGTACTTTTACCATATTTATATTGACAGGAAATGTTATGCAGCGATCAAAGGCATACTAGAAAATGAGTAAAGGTCCCCCAGGCTAGACCTTCATCCTGTAGGTTGTATGCCATAGTGATCATATCCATTAAGTATCTGATAAAGTATCCATGTAAAGTCAAACAGAAACAAAGCCCCTGCCCTTCTCAGTGCTACCCCCTCTAAGCCCTCTGTATAACCCCCCTGTAGATGTGGGAAGGTACTGGAGAGATCACAAATTTTTCTCCCAGCATCTTCCATAACATCTACTAGTTGCTACAGGATCACTTGAACTGTAAGGACCTCCCTCCCCACTTAGGAAAATTAAGCAAATGTGAAAAGCCAACAGAGAACCTCAATAGCAGAACAACAACCTTAACGTCATCTCTTTGATCTAGTATCTTTTATTCAGGAAAAAAAAAAAGGAATGGTGTACTATAAACCATCCCGGTCTGTTCAGCCTGTGGTAAATCCCTGTATAAAGGTTGTCGCTGCCGCTGCATCAGTGAACATTTTGACTTGACCATTATGTGTGATTCGGAGTTTGGCAGGGAAGACAATGTGGAACGTATGTTTAAGTTGGCTAGCTGAGAGCATGCTGGAGCAAAAGCCTTCCTCTGAGCGGCTACGGAGGCTGAGTAATCTTGGAACAGCAAAACTTTAGAGCCTTCAAATGACAAGGCAGGCATTCTTCTGTAGGCCTGGAGTATCTGAACTTTATGTGCAAAATTCAGGACACAGAAAATCACCACTCTCGGCCTTTGTTGCGTGGGAGGCCCAGAGGGAGGTGGGCCCAGCCTGTGAGCATGTTCGATGTGTAGAACGCCGTGCTGTGTACCGATTTGGAGCGTCTGCAACTGCCACGTTTCTAAACGGGCTCCAAGTTCTTGCTCAGTAATACTCTCAGGGATTCCGATAATTCTTAAATTATTTCGGCACAACCGATTTTCTAAATCGTCAATTTTTTGTTTTAGCTCTGTGTACAAGACTTGTAGGTCTTGCACAGCTCGTTCCTCCATCGCCATTTTATCTTCCACATCGGATATTCGTTGCTCTGCGGCTTGCATTTGCAATTGTATGGCGGAAAGCTGTGTACTTACTCCGGTGAGTTGGGAAGAGAGTTGGGTAAACCTCCCTTCCAAAGCGGCGATAACTGTGGCCGCTATGTCCGATCCAGCAAGTTCAGAACTTTCAAGTGCCGAGTGTAAGTCCGTTACGTCAGCCATCTTAGGATCAGTCTGCCTCGCTTTCTCCTTTTCCTTCTTTCCTGATTTTGTCGCCATCCTGAGAGGTGGGCTTTGGTAAGAGAAACCGTGCCTTTCTGCAGATGCTAAGCCTGATATTCGTCATAGTTTGCTGGGATACAAGCCAGATTTAATGCCGCTTTTATCGGTTAGTGACAGGGGGGGGGGGGGGGTCCTCAGAGAGATCAGCAGCACGTCCGATCACTCAGACAGCATCACGTGAGCCCTCTTTGCCAAGTTTTTTAAAGCTTTGAGAAACACAGATGCTTACGGATGCTGTAAGTTGTTATTGTAAAGCTTTGTTAAACTAGATTAAAGATCTATAATAACGTTTTGGACCTGCTTTTTTTCAGTTATGATGGTGTGACTCCTGAGGCAGACATTTAGGTGCTGAAACACCAAAAGTGTTGGATGTTCTATATAGAAATATATTCATGTGTTCATTGATTTCATCTACCACAACAGACAAGGATTATACTTTTGTTTCATTTATTTATATTCTACTTTTCAGCTCTTCTAAGTGGATTACATTCAAGTATTGTAGGTATTTCTCTATCTCCAGAGAGACTGCATTTGACCAGTGCACCTTTTTTAGCGTTGGAAAATTAACACCTGGGTCAGAGCTGGAGTTAAGTTTCCAGTGCTACTAAAAAATGCTAAAAAAAAAAAGTCAGGAACACTCCGAGTAACTGCCGACAGCTACTGCCACTTAACTGGCTAAGTACTGACTTGTCCAGGTAAGTGCGGGAAGCAGCTGCCAGTTAGTCAGATAAATCAATACTTACCCAGCTATCTGGTGGCTAAGTAGACGTGAACCACACCAGATAGCCCTAAAGTGCTGAACTTATCCACTGCAAGATAGCCATATATGTCAGTATTTATCCGCTACGTACCCTGATAATGGCCAGTCAGGGATGCCTCCCCCTCCCTTCCAGAATTACAATGTGTGTTCGGCCTGTGCTCAACACACATTTTAAAGTTTATGTGAGCTTTTTAACTCTCAACACATTTGCATAGCATTAGCTTACTGCATCGGAAGTTAAAAAGTATTTTAAGCTGAGCATTAAAACCAGGCGCCGAAATCAAGCATATGGCAGCCAATGCATTAGCGGGCACCCAGGTTAGCGCACAGGTTGATGCGCGTAGCTAATAGCGTTCATCACATGTAAATGCCATGTTCATGAGGCTATTAGCTAGTACACCTTAGGTAAAAAATAAATTTGCTCCTGATATGCACATTTTAACCCCCCAAAATTAACACCAGCCCCAGAGCTAGCTTTAAATCTTCAGCAGCCCCAAAAGTTTAATAGAAAATCAGAAAATATGAGAGAAAGCAGCAACCTGAAAAAAAAATGTCTTGCCGGCGGTCAGGTTCAGAAAATGGATGCTCAGCCACTTCTTCTGGGTGCCGATGCCGAGGAGGCGCTAGTACCCCCTTTTTAACACAGCGGCTCATTAGCCTACTGCATCGCGTGCCTGGACAGGTGAATGGGCGTGCATTAGGACAGCGGGCGCTCAATTGTGAGCGCACATTTTCCCTGCAGATATTGCATCGGCCTGACAATGTTTTAATGCTCAACTACCTACATTAGCCTGTCAATAGGCAACCTTGGAAGTTCAAACAAAGCTGGAATAAAGTGATCTCTCAGTCTCCTTCCTGTAATCAAATGGGCAGTGGCATTCTGGAGTGTTTGCAGAGGCCAAAGGGCATAGGCTGGCATGCTAATATAAATCAAGTTATAATAGTCTAAAAGAGGCAAAATCATGGCCTGGACCCCAGAATGGGAAAGACAACAAAAGTTTTAAACAAAGTGGTTTGGAATAAATGAAACATTTGGAAAACAAAACACAAAAAACTTAATGTTCTGTCCTGATATGACATTCTTCTTAAATGAAGCAGACGTGGTGAATTTTAGCACTCATAAGGTGAGGGACAGGAAGCACTGACTGAAGCCAAGCAGGCCTGTACAGACTGTGACTCACATCTCCGCCAATGCACATCAGTCTCCATCTGAACCACTCCCTGCAACTTCAGACCTGAGCTCCACAAGCAGGCTTACTAATACAACTCACTTCTAGTCTATGCTATCCCTTGCCCACAAGCCTCTCTCTACAATTCTGTCCTGTGGGGTGGGGGTGGGGAGTTCCCCTAATATTTATTCGGTATCATAACCACATTAAATTTTCAGGACATATGGATTCTGAAAAGGTGTTTTTTTCTAGTGGGGTAGGGGAGGGGGGAAGCAAATTGTGTGGACAATGAATTGTGTGTCCTGAAAAGTAGGCTCCGTTAGTTCTGGATGGAACTTCTTAGTTTTTGAGAGAATAATAAAATATTGCATAAATTGTTTCATGCCACTTGCTTTGACTATATGACATCCAGAGAAATCCATGTTGCTCAAAGGGCCAAATGTAGTAAAGTTCCTTTTTTTACTTTAGACACACAATAGGAAAAACCCTTAAGTACATAGGGCTCAATTTATTACCCATTTCCCCCCATAAACATGGAATGGGAAAAATCCTTAATACAGCAGGGCCTTAGTAAGTTATACAGACACATAAAACCATGGAAAGACATGCAAACTTTCTAAATCCTAATTCATGATTTAGATATGCACAGTTACCTTTCTCTGGGATAGATGTACATCATATTTCAAGAATATTCACTTCAGGTTGCATAAAGTAGAAATGCATTCAACATATTTTAAATTCAATATTTTAAATATATCCATACAATCAATTCAGAGCATCTTCTGAGTGAAAAGAAAATGTATATGCTATGAATGAAGGTTCTAAAGATCAAAGACTGACATAATGGAAAGGAGGAAGGATGAAAGGAGGCTGAGAAAAGAGAAATAGGAAGACAGACATGACAGAAAGCAACAGAGAAAGAAAGCACTGAATGATGAAATAAAACAAGAAAAAAACTGTTAGAGGTGCCATGAGAAATGGGAGATGAAGCAGTTAAAAATAAAATCTGTGCAGTTAGTTTATCAACATTTCATATAACATTGCTTTTAAATCTAAATAAGGAGCCTTTTTTGATGGGAGTTATTTAAAAAATCTATTTGAAATTCTGGTATGTATTGTTATGTGCAGTAAAGGATGGCAGCTGGACCTCCCTGCAAAAATTAGGATTATTCAGCCACAAAAAAACAATTATTTAATATATTAACTAGAACTTATCATTTCAGTTGACACCGCTTTATGTGCTATGTTAAATGTGTTAGTTTCATTCAGCTTGCTGATAAACAGAATAAATGCACATATCTGGGACTGCAAGAAGTAAGAAGGAATGATTAAATTGCTCCCCCCCCAACTCTTTGCAGATTCACCTTCAGCAGACTTCACACTGCCAGGAGAAAACTAATTAGAAAGAAATTTAGAAATTTGTTTCTACTGTTTCAGGATTCTGTTTTAAAATATTTGTGTCTCAGCTTGGGCTTAGCTTTGTTATTCAAAGAAATAGTGGTTAACAAGTATCTCGGGTGATACTTGTTGGATAACATTTCTTTTCCAGCTTTTATGCTTCACCTATGGCAGCCGCACTGCTTTATATTTTGTGGTAATATTTTTGTTCATTCTATTCTGACATAAAGAGAATTTTAGCTCTCCAAAGCTAATGAAGAAGTATTAGTCCAATAAAAAGATTATCAACGTGTGTGCAACTGTGCATGTGTGATTTTTGCGCATTCAAGCGATTCAGTCATTGAAGGGTGGCTCTTGCAGCCTACAATCTGTTCTGTCCTTAAGAGGAAGGAGATCTGGAGGAAGCCTCCCTCAAGAGCCAGGCCCTAAAACGGCGGAAAAGAGCGACGAGCTATGACCAAATCAACTCTGGAAAAAAACAAACAAATACCCAAACACCCCAGCAAGGCTGCCCTGGAGCCTCCAAGCGAGCGCCCGAGCGGGAAGTGCCTGAGCAGTGAGCAGGGCTCGCGTCACAGCGCGTGGCTCTCGCTGCGGACAGTGAGCGCGCGCTTCGTAACCAGCGCCCGGGGCCAGAACAAAATAGCAGAGCCTGTGGCGGCAAGACGGAGAGCCGCGCCCTACAGTGAGCAAACAGAATCCGGTCTGTGGGACTGAGGTGGCAGGCAGGGAGCGTGGTCTTGCCCGGCCTTGCCTTGTTGCCGCCCCACTTTCTCTCCCTTGTGATCACCGCTTCTGCCAAGTTACAACCGCAGGGGCCGACGAGGCGGACCTGGACCCCCACCCACTCAGCACGTTTTGTGGAAACGGATGCAGCGGCTCTTCGCTGCTCAGGGCCGGCGATATTTCTCACAGCGGTGCTGGTACAGTCCCAGCTCAAACGCCAAGCCCCCACCTGTGAAGCCGTGCCAAAGCAGCAGCAAGGGATTTCTCCTAAGGCTCGGACTTCTTAATCAGAACACCAGTATTACCTATTAGTTTCCGAGCTCAGATATAGTCCCAGCCGAAGATTTATACGGTTATGGCTAAAGTTATACACCTCATGGCAGTTACCTGTCTTCTTGGCGATTGTAGGGCGCTGGGTCTTAAGGTCCAAAGGGAATTTTGCAGCCATATGTTATCCGCAGCAAGCTTCACTATGACCGCATGGTGCAAGGCAGTACCCTTCCTCCTACATTGGCGTAAACAGCTGGGCGAGCTCGCTTTTGTATAAAAGCTTACATATTCTTTACAACTCAAGTGCTCCTTGTATCACATAATGGTTGGCCCTTACTGGGCATTTTCTTTGCTCAACGTTTTGCTGTTATATGGTAAGAGTTGTAGCTTATAGGGGAAACGTGATTTGTACCTCCTCCCATGCTGGATCCCATTATTAATAGGGCCAGTATTTATGGATAAGGACAGTAACTTAAAGCAGCTGCATGGGCATGCACTGGTCAGCCTGTTCCCAGATACACAGCTATTTTACAAGGTACAGGCATATATGTACTCGTATTATAAAATACACTGACCCTGCACCCATGTATTTGCAATTTTAAGTGGACATGCCCCTATACATGCAAATGCTGCTTCTACCACCTAAGTGGGGGATTTTAATAGATGCACACGACACTATTACCAAATTTCTCATTTCATTCCTAGTTTGCCCAGATAAGGGCTAGGACTTTCTAAGCCCCCTAGTTAAATAGCCTCCCTTCTCTTCTGTTAGCCCTGACCTTAAACATTTTTTTGCTTTAGGATTTACACCACCATCCATAGCAGAAGTAATGTTATGCAACAGTGGACCCCAGCATGTGCTTGTGCACATAAGTATTCGGGCACTGTTTTTCAATCTGAAATCCAGGAATGCCCACACCCCATCCCATTTTTGGAACTTTTCATTTGTGCTTGCAGGATTTTTCTTTTTTTTTCTCAAATGCACACTTGAGCATGGCATACCTTTATGGCAGCCCTAGGCTGGCCTAAAATTTGCCAAGTTGCAATGGGCCCATTGGCACCACAGGAAATCTTTTGCAGGAAGGGGATTAGGTAATAGCCTCATCTACATGGAATTGACAGGTGATGAGTGCTCTTAGCTACAAATGTTTTGGACATGCTAATCTCCATATTGCAGCAGGGGTTCTGGACACACATCCAATTGCATGTTAAACTGTGCATCAGGCCCTATGAATACTACTTTGGCACTGCATGTAAAATTATCATGCCCATACAGTTATCTGAACCTGAGAACCTGTCGGTAGCCCAAATGCTTTTGTGAGTAGCTTTTGAGATCTCGGTCCCACCCTTCAGTCAGTGACGAATGACCAGAGGAAAGATAGGGGAAAGGAGGCAGCCTAACCTGCTAAAGCTAATGACAAAAGCATTTAGTACAGTAAACATCTATTACCTACAGCTGATCTTTATTTCTACCTTCATAGACAATCAATGAGCTCAAGAGATAGGTGGGATGGCCAAGAGCAGACATCGATCCTGCTCCCAGCAAAACCTCAATTCCAGTAATAAAGCTAGGGATCAGGGGATCCCCTGTCCAAAAGCAGCTATTGCTTACAGTAAGCCTGACGCATACTGCCATCATGGCAAACACATTAGCTGCATAATCTCAGAACTGTTTCTCACCTTCCTGTAGCACAGCATCTATACACATAAATGAAAGGCTTAAGTGTGTTAACACTGCACTCACCCACTGCTACAGTAGCTACTGCACCCTGCTGATCTCCTCCCCATTTTTTTTACACTGTCACTGCATAGATTTCCATGCTCTTAATGTGTAATCTCTGGCGTACCTGCATCTGTTTGTAGTATTAACTCCTCCGGTATTGCTTGGAAAACGCCAGGAATTCAGAGCTCTCCCTTTCATTTCCTCCTAATACACCCCTTATGGATTGTTTAGATGCCAATTAAATATACTATGCTAGCAGTATGGAGGAAATAAATTACTGCAAAAGCCTTATATTTGTCAATAGGAACATTATAGGCACCAGTTCCAAATTTCATAGAATTCTGATAGGACTACAATTATGGCCATAGAACGGCTTTAGAGGGTGGCAATATATGATGCCCAGTACTGATTTTCAGCTTTTGCACTAGAGCAGGAGTGAACCACCTCAATAGATAGCGGGGAGAGCTGAATTTGATTCTTCCGTACCATGGCCAAGGAAAGGGACTATTCACCTGAGACCATATTACAAACTTAAGTCTTGTAAGCAAGGTCAGGCCTGCATTTAGGCACAGACAACTACCTATGGCACCAGATTTTGAAAGCACCAAATACAGAGGCTAAAGAACCTGCTCAAGCTTGCTTTGGGTCTGTGGCCTCCGATCTGTGGCACACCTGCTTTTTCAGTTTGCTAGCCTTGAGCAAGGTGATGAAGGTATTAAGAGTAGCTCCTAGAGCCGAAAGGGCTGTATAGATAGCCAGAAAAAGCAAACTAACTTTTTTAACCTTAATCATCATCTATGACTGAAATACCCTGAGAGAAATTGCATCATGATTGGCCAAAATTGGACTCTTCCTTTTTTTTATTCCACTCTTGATCCTGTTAAGATCTTCTTTCCCCCCCTTTCTTGTGTTTCCATTAGGTAAACTAGGTGGGGTGCCTAGAATGCCAAAATTTTGAGGTTTGCAAAATGCCACCAGCGTGAGGGCCAGATGGGTGTTATACCAGAGCCAATACCAAAGAAGGCAGCGCTGTGCTGGAGCTGCCACCTTTAGGTAAGTGGGGGGGAGAGGAGAGTGATGGACCACAGGCTCATCTAGGACTCAAAATAATTTTGGACCAGCCCTGCTTCTCCCATAAATCTCTCACACCTTCCCTATCCTCTCTCCCTGCCTCCTCTTTTGTGCAAGATTCTCAGGGGGGAGGGTGTTTCGTCTGTGGAATGGCTGCTGCTCTGTCTCCTTTTCAGTCATGGTAGGGGCTATGGGGAGGAGAAATTCCCTGTCTTTGAACACACTGGGTTTGAGGAAAAGATTTCTCTCACAAAGATGTCCTCAATGATTGGAGGGACAATACAAATTTGTGAAAACAGATTAGAATCTATGTCAACTGCAAGTCTAGGTTGATGCCAAGCAAGGAGATCAGCATTTTTTTTTTTTTTTTTTAGCCACAAGCCTTTCATTACTATAATCACAGCTTCCCTAGGATTGGATTCATGTAGTTTGCTCAGCAATATTCAAACCTAGTAATTTAATCCTAGAGAGCACTGGGACCCCCTTTTTTTTTTTACTTTTTGTGTTTGCTGAGTTAGTGTTTCTATACAATGAGTCATTTTACAATAGTGTTGAAAAACAGGCATCAAAGCAAGGTTGCTTACCCTAAACGGGTTTTCATCGTAGACAGCAAGATGAATTAGCTAGGAGACGTGGGCAATGTAATCTAACTGCCCCATCACTCTAGCTCAGTAAAGCTTTTTAGGGATGTGCAGAGGACGCCATATGTTGCATTCGGTATTCGTATTCATTGGGGAGGCAGATACGTTGCATTTGGCAAGGGGGGCTTCTTATTCGTTTCCCAGCTAAAATTGAACTAACTACAACCCCCCACGCTCCTGACCACCCCCCCCAAGACTTACCAAAACTCCCTGGTGGTCCAGCAGGGGGTCCGGGAGCCATCTCCTGCACTCACACCCTCGGCTGCCGGTATTCAAAATGGCGCCGATAGCCTTTGAACCTTACTATGTCACAGAGGCTACCGGTGCCATTGGTCGGCCCGTCCCATGGTAGGAGCACAAGATGGTGCCATTGTGGGGGACCCTCCTGACCCCCACAAGACTTGCCAAAAGTCCCTGGTGGTCCAGCGGGGTCTGGGAACGACCTCCTGCACTCGGGCCATCGGCTGCCAGTATTCAAAACGGCGCAGATAGCCTTTGCCCTCACTATGTCACAGGGGCCAACCAATGGCACCGGTAGCCCCTGTGACATAGTGAGGGCAAAGAATATACATAGGAATATAGAAAACTGATTCTGGGTCTGGCACAAACGCAGAACCGGTTAACAATTTACACATGTGCAGGCACACAGAACTGTCCCTGATATTTAATCCCCTACATAATTTCTGCTTGCATATAACCCATTGCTTACATACAGGCCGATACAGAACACGTTTTTGACACACTATTATTACCCCCTTATATTGTAATACATGTTGATGAGCCTATTAGTTAGTACCCGCAATACAGAAAGTAAAATGTGCGGCCAAGCCACACATTTAACTCTCAGAAATTAACACCTGCCAAAGGCAGGAGTTAATTTCAGATGGCACCAGGCAAGTGTACAGAAAAGCAGAAAAAACGTCTGTAAATGATGGTAACAGAAGTACTACTGTCTGAAATCTGCTTGAAACCCATTGAGAGCAAAAGGCAGTGGATTATCTCCATATAACATTTCAATTTATTTGATTTATATTCTGCTTTTCAGGCACTTCGAAGTAGATTATGTTCAGGTACTGTAGGTATTTCCCTGTTCTCAGTGGGCTCACAATCTAAGTTTGTACCTGAGGGAATGGAGGGTGAAGGGACTTACCCAGGATCACAAAGAGTGGCAGTGGAATTTGAACCTGGTTTCCCTAGTTAGGAGCCTGCTGCCCTAACCACTCCATCTCTGATACTGATTCCACTAAGGAATTTTGTACTTTGTGTATTTTTGCATGTTTATTGATATACTTAACATAGAAATTGCCATGCTGGCTCAGATCAAGGGTCTATCAAGCCCAACATCCTGTTTCCAACAGAGGCCAAACCAGGCCACAAGATCCTGGCAAATACCCAAACACTATGAAGATCTCATGCTACTGGTGCCAGTAATAGCAGAGGCTATTTCCTAAGTCAACTTGATTAATAGTAGTTAATGGACTTCTCTTCCAAGAACTTATCCAAACCTTTTTTAAACCCAGCTACACTAACCACATCCTCTGGCAACAAATTCCAGAGCTTAATTGTGTGCAGAGTGAAAAAGAATTTTCTCTGATTAGTCTTAAATGTGCTACTTACTAACTTCATGGAGTGCCCCTAGTCCTTCTATTATCCGAAAGTGTAAACAACAGATTCACATCTACTTGTTCAATACCTCTATCATATCCCCCCCTCAGCCGTCTCTTCTCCAAGCTGAAAAGCCCTAAACTCTTCAGCCTTTCCTCATAGGGGAGCTGTTCCATCACCTGTATCATTTTGGTTGCCCTTCTCTGTACCTTCTCCATCGCAACTATAACTTTTTTGAGATGCGGCGACCAGAATTGTACACAGTACTCAAGGTGTGGTCTCACCATAGAGCAATACTGAGATACTATCTTTTCCTGATCTTATTTTTCATATGTTAAACATGTTTTACTGTATAAGAAGTGTTGCTATGTAGTAGTCACACCATTAAAAATCCAATTAAATTAGGATGCTAACATACTACTGCTTACCAAAAACGCATACAAGCATTACGCCAAATCTGTAACACATGATTAACTGAAGGAACCGAAGGAGAATTAAAAAAAACAAAAGTGTGATTGTAATATAAGCTGCCTTTTTTTAAAAAAAGGGGTAAAAAACCCCACCTTTTAAAATTAAATGTATTAGGGGAAAAAAGGATACCCAGGAATGAGGAATTATAATAAAATAAACAAGTTAATACTCAACAATCTAGCTAGTATTTCCTTAAGAAGGGGCCCTATCCTGGAGAGAATACAATTAGGGAAAATAAAAGCATTCCAGGGGAATAGCAGAAAGACGTAAGTAGCTATCAGCTACCTGCAGGTGACCTCAATGGAATCTTGAATACCCCATGTCCTATGAAAGATTACAGTATAAAAAATGCCCTTCAGACTCTGGGTTTTGACCTTAAATCTGTAGATCAAGCCCTGTGTTTTTGATCCTTTTCAACCACAGTGAAAATTGATTTTAGAATGCAGGAATGATTCCCTTAGGGAGAAAATAAAAAGCAATACTCATGGAAAACTGCACATAAGGGGTTACAAATATTCACTTTATTATAAATAAGAAATACTGTTTTATACATAAAAAAAACTGCAAGTATGTGTGTTTCTGTTCATTCCCCCAGACAGCAAAGACCACAGAATAAGGCAATGGGTTTTAGCAAAGGCACATGGAGGTCCCCAGCATCTCGGCTATGATACCCAGACATTCTCCCAGCATCCAAATCAATCATCCAATTCCTTCCACTGTCATGGAAACAAGCAGCCAACAATGGCTTCAAGGAAGTGGATTTCTAAAGAGTGTGTGTAGGGATTCTATTTATTTTAAAATAAATTATCCCTGAAACTGGCTCAGGAAAAGGAAAGCCAGAAGCTGTGGGCATGAGATCAGCTGTAGAGCACAAAGCTATATCTCTCTATGGTGAGAGAGTTGTAGACCCGAGGGGGAAGCCAGCGTTGGAGGCAATAGCCGACCCAGACATACCTACAATAAAACTATTAAAACAGTCCCCCTTGCTGAGCTAATTTATGGCTGCTGCTCTTTGGGAAGCTGGCAGTAGTGCTCCAAGGAAGTATTTATTTTTGGTACGTTGCAGTGCTTGGATGGGGAAGTAGGGGGGGGGGGGTGTTCTCAGAGAAGTCTGAAATCTCTCCCCATCCCTGACAGCACTGTCCCTGAAAGTTGTACATGTCACACACACCATTTTTGTTTCTGCTGCTAGCTTCCTGGCATGGAACGCAGTCTCAGCCTCCAACCGTTTCCTTACTTATCTAAGGCATCTGCTGTACCAAGATCGGTAACAGTTCACGTGCTGTCTCCAAACTCTATGGAAAAAAAGGACTTCCTTTAATCATTTGACAGGAAAGAAAATTAACACTGAACCATTCCTTACAAAGGTCAGTGTCTTCTAGGTGCCAATAAAATCAGAAAGAAGGCCGGGATTCTTTTAGTTTCTAGGGTGTGTGAATTCAGGCAAGCAAGTTTTCATTAATATAATCACAGAATACAGATAATAGGGGGGCAGCAGTGTGAACCCCCACTTCAAAGGGATACAGAGAGGAAGAGATATGGATGTGCTGGTGTTTGGTGATGGTTAAACAAGTAGCATTATAGGATATTGGACATAGCTAGTCTGGAAACAGGAACAAGTGTATTTACACAAAAAAAAAAAGGAAAAAAATAAATCGACTTTTCCCTCACACTATAATCAAGATAAAAAACATTCACACAAAAATATAAATTTGAAATAATTAATATAGCACCAGTGTGTCAGATAATTCTTCCACCTCCTCTCCCTCACTAGTATAGAACCCTGCATAGTGTTTTAGGATTATATATGATCTCTAAGTCAGGGACTGTCTTTTTGTACGAATAGGTAGGATTTTTTTTTTTAAGTGTGAGAGAGGGGAAGGTTCACCATCATATTCGCCTCTGGGATGCAAGATCCGATGGAACAGTTGGGAAAGGAGGGAAAGAGGAGAGAGGGTTCTGCAAGACAAACAGTTTCCTGATTTTGTGAAGACCACCTGTCCTGTGAAGAGGAGGAGGAGGAGGAGGATGTTGGTGGCGGCAGTTGTGTAAAATACTGAGTGTGCAGACCTGCTATTTGCTTCCAGCTCCAGCGTGGATATTTGGAACGATGTACAATAATGGCTTGGAGAATGGGCAGAGACAGCAGGGCTATGATTTGTTTGCTTTCATCTCTCTGGTAGGAGTGTCAAAGCTGCAGAAAAGCCTGTTTACTTTAGAATGAACAAAAACCAATTCCGAAATTCTTCCAAGGAAGAGAGCAGAGATGACTCCATTTTGAGTAGTAAATGCTGGATCTGACGAACAGGCATAATTACCATGAGACACAGCTTCAAACAGAAGATGCAGAGCTTCGGAGCATAGGGTTGGGACAGTTTGGTCTTCTCTTTTCTGAAAGACCTTTAGTGGCTTTTCCTCTCCTTGGATCTCTGGCATTGAGCCCAAGTCCTTCCCCCTAGTCTGCAATAAGAACTTCTGGGGACAATGTATGCAGAGCTGAGGGAACTGCATGCTCCACGCCCTCAATACAGAACTTGGATGCCTCCACCAGATCACTGTACCCTCTTGCTCCCCTTCCCCTGCAACTCACTTCATAAGCTCTGTGATTCTTTCAGTCGAGGAGGAGAAATATGGCACTCAGTTCAGAGGCTGACCAGGCCTCTTAAGCTACCAGAAATTCTACATTTTTTTTTGTAAGTTTGTAAAGAATGCTTCTTTTCTTGGGGATGTTGTTGTCTTCAATTCCATGCGAGTGTAGTTATACTGGCCGCTGCAAGAATGCCAACACAAACAATCCTTTCCTTCATTTCACAGAGCTTTGGGGGTCGAGTTGGGGGTGGAGGTGGGGGGGAGGAAAGAGTAGGGAAGGATGTGAGAGCATGCTTGCGCACTCCCCCCCCCCCTCCTCCACCATTATACACAGTGTGGGGATCTAGTCCTTTGGGTTCTCATGGTTACAACTACTGCATCACAGTGCTAGCATCCAGAATGTTTCACATCCTCGTGCAAACTGGGTAGTGAGGGAAAGCTGTGAGTTCTGGAAGACAGACCTTTTATAAAAACCAGAACTCTCTTGCTTTGTTTCCCATAAAAATTTGGCAATTTTTGTTTCAAAAATAAAATGGGCAATAAAAATATGATTCAAGAGTGAGAATCAATCTGGATTGTAAAAAGGGTATTGGTGAGTTAAGGCACTCTGAAGCCAAACAACTGCTCCACTGGGTACCAGGGGATATCCCCTCCGCTTGCACAGCTTTAGGGTTTCTCTATGCTTGGAGTGTTGAAGCAGCCAACTGGTAACGTCTTCTTGATATCCTCCAGGTTGCTAATATCCTTGATGATGTCATTAATATCCCTTTGGTAGGCCTGTATAGAGTCATCCTGCAGCTTGGCTTCTTTCTCCAGCTTTGCCACTTTCCCATCCAGGTCACTGTCCTTCATTTGTTTTTTTGCAGCATTTAGAGTATCCTCAATCTCAATCAATTTGTTCAGGTCCACTGGAGACAGTTGACCTGAAAAGTCAGCAGAAGACAGAGTTAAAAATTCAGAAGCAGATTTCTAGGACATCAGTGTTTTTACTATCTCCATGCGCTAAAAAGAGATCTTTTTAAAATTTCAATCTCTCAGTCAGCCTCCTCGCTGGCTCAGCACCCTAAGTTGAAAATTCTTGGAGATTTGCTACTTTTGGGGCACCATTTTGAGACCAGGATGAAAAAGGGAACTAGCATCTTAAAAGGGCATAATTCCCACAGGAGTGAATAATGATTCAAAGCACCTCGGCTACAAGTCCCTTTGCCTTAATGCAGAATGCTCTACAAGGACAAATCAAGTCTCCATCAACAAGAGTGATGGGTAACTGAAGCTTAGACCTGGGGACCTTAAGGAAGATTTCACACTCTGGTATAACTCTTCCAAACAATCTTTCTAGCCTTACAGGTTACATCTTCCATAGACAGGAGGAAGCGAGCCATTCTAAATATGAATTCTGAACTCCATCCACTGATGTGGAATCTGTTCCAGCCACTTCTAAGCCTGTTATTGCCCTTCATGAAAAACATGTCCTGATGCTCCTTAGTAATTCCCATGTAGGACCTCCTTTCACACCAAGACTGTGCACATTTGTTTTAAGTTTAATCAGCCCTCTTCATGTGCACTGGCAGTAAAACAAAACAGCTTTCTAGCATGCATACAGTAAAGACCTCTAACAAATAGCATGCAACAGAAAGCAGAGCTGTTTACCTGTAACAGATGTTCAAGGATAGCAGGATGTTAGTCCTCACACATGGGTGACATCATCAGATGGAGCCCGATGCAGAAACTTTGACTAGGCACCCTGAGCATTGTCCAGCATGCCCTGTATCATGCATCCATGCAGGGTCCCCTCTTCAGTCTTCTAACAGAATTATGATAAAATAAAAAAATAGGAGAAACCCAACTCCATGGGGTGGTGGGCAGGTTTCGTGAGGACTAACATCCTGCTGTCCTCAGAGAAACCTGTTACAGGTAAGCAACTCTGCATTCTCCAAGGACAAGCAGGATGGTAGCCCTCACACATGGGTGAATCCCTTCTACAGGCTGTTCCCCAACACAAAAGCAGACCAACGGGCACACACCACCACTGGTAATAGAGGGGGAGATAGCCTGAACCCAAACAACGGGTCCTAGGTTGGGAGAGTTGGGTTCTACACCTCAAACAGGTTCCGGAGAACAGACTGGCCGAACCTACTGTCACATCGGCCATCACTATCCAGTCCAGACAGTAATGAGATGTGAATGTGTGGCAAGAACTCCATGTTACAGCCTTGTAAATCTCCTCCACAGGAACCATTCGCAAGTAGGCCACCAACAGAATGAGTCTTGACATGACCCCCAAGATGCAGTCCCGCCTGAGCATAACAGAAGGAGATGCAATCTGCTAGCCAATTGGATATAGTCCGTTTGGCAACAGCAACTCCCAACCTAGTCCTATTAAAATAAATAAAGTTTGGTGGACTGTCTATAGGTTTTCTGTCCACTCCAGGTAGAAGGCA